>NC_072482.1:50938466-52163824 GCF_027574615.1 Eptesicus fuscus | reverse complement strand
AATGAGAAAATAAACATATCCCATTAAACATTTACTGATGTTTTAGAGTAGAAAGTTTTCTAATTCCTTGATTTTACATAGGGCCGCCACCTTTTTTATCCCCTCCAATCGTTTGCCTATTAGCCTGTTTTTCTTCCCACTGTTATTTAAGTTCCTCTCCAGTCTCCACAAAGGTTACCACGCCACTCACAGAGAAACCTAGCTTGGCCAAAATTCTCTATTTCTTCACAGTTATCAATTTATAGACCAGTAGATATGTGAGCATAATCATATTCAGCTCTTTCATTTTATATATAAATTAATGGATAAATAAAATTTCATACCTATACAGTGCTCAACTACAATCCTAAGACCATAATATTATTATAATGAGAACAAAAACTAAAATAAGGTTAAGAAAATAAGCAACACAGAGCAGATAAGCAAAGGGGTTCTAGAGTTAGACTGAGTCTTCTATTTTTACCTACATGGCATTAGGTAAATTAACATTAACCACTCCAAACTTGATACTCTCATCTGTAAAATGGGAAAAACACATACCTTACAGTGTCATGGGAATTAATGAGATAATGCATTTAAAGATTTTGGGACAATGTATATCACATGGTAAGCACTCAGTACATGTTTTCTAAAGTACTTGTTTCTAATTATTAGTCCAAAGATTCACAGATAAATAATCAAAGAATCAAAAAGGAGGAGGGGGGAGGTAGGCAGGTCTCTGACATTGACAGATAGACCATTTGCAAACCAATTAGCATAAGAAGATGGGTGTCCAGTTTTACAATGAGCTTAGGTAGACAGTCAATCATCTTATATATTAACCCAGTGCAGCTTTTCCTTCATTCTCAATTTAAAAGAAGGCCTAAATGTGTCTTCTCCAAACACTGGCATCAATGAAGTAAAAGTAAATTCAGGCCAAGATTTGATTGCACACAGGTGTAACCATTTAAAACAACAACAAAAAAGAAATGTTAGTTCAAATTTGTAGCTAAAGGGTCCAACTTGGAAAGTCCTATTAACATTGTGAAAAGAAATTGTTTTCCAATTGCTTCTGCACTATTTTTATTGTTATAAATGATCAAGACTATTATACTAAGTCGAAGCTCATTTTTTATTGACACTAAGAGTCAAAAAGAGCATATCCAAAGGAAACAGGCTTTTCAGAGATGTTCACCATGAAACATTGAGAATTCCAGTAGGCTTTCATCTATCAGAAACTACAGAATTGAGTCAATTGTCTTATTTTCTACTGTAAACAATTATGGTCCCACAAAATATTACCATATTAGCCCACATCAATCAGACCTCTAAAGAAAGACACCATATATAATGATTAGGAAGAGTTAGGGATAGTGTGGAGGGTAAGGAGAAAAATAAATAAAATTTCAAAATATTAGTAAAGGCTTCAAGTCTAATTTCATTTTTCAACTCAATTTAACTCATGTCTAGTGTCTTCTATAAATGACAATATGTTATATAAAAGAGAGGAGCATTAAAAAAATTATTGAGTCTAGTCTCAATGGCAATTTTTCAAATCCATGGCTAGGGAAGAGGGAGGAGCCCAGAAGACTGTTAAAGCTTGTTCTGTTCCCATATGTGCCCATTAACTTCACAAAAAGAAAACTGCTCCTAGTTATAGCCCCAACCCCAGCTGGTCATCTCACAAATGTGCCACTAGTCACACACAAAAGGATGTGGATGGCTCTTGTCACAACTTCTAAAAATCATGGTGGGAATAAAGTGACTATGTCTACATGTTGAACAATGCTCAAGCAACCAGTCAAAGGCTTTAAAAATTCTCTTTCTTTGTTTCCTCCTATTTCTCTTTTGTTAGTTTTATCTCAAGATAATTTGCATTTGTGGAAGACCAACATTTTCTAAAGGAGAAAATGGGTGATTTTTTTTTTTTTGCTCCATTACTGGGGAAGTAAGTAAAAAGTGAGGATGACAAGAAAAGTGAGGTGTCACACTGCATGAACAAGTTGGAAACATAATTTAAAGCCATTAAACATGTATATGAGAAAATATGGAAACATCTTTGTAAGTCCGAGGTCCTCTGGCCCTCAGAAATTATATTTAATTTAATATAGAATGTTTCGTAGATTATATAGACAGCATAGAGAATAAGTAAGTTTTATTTAATATACAAATATACAAATTTTTGGTAGCTCTATGTAGCAATATTTTCATTCAGGTCATTTAATAAAAAACTAGAAATGTACTAGTAAAAAAGACAGTAAAAATTATGGTTTATGATATTCAAAAAAATGTCAAGATGTGAGAAGCCTCTTTGGTAAAAGGCTCAATGGATGCCAATCCTCTTCCTAATCCATTAGAATTGTACTAAGAGGTTAGCATGCACAGAGCATCATCTTTTCATCCAGAACACTGTCATTAATTTATGATTCTATAGTTAGCAGAAACAACCTGGTTGCAAATTTACATGCTCTGGACATCAAATAAACTAATTAAACCAATCTATACAGTAATTGTCTTCTACTGTTTACTGATTAAAAAGCCCTTGAAATAATGAGAATTCCTTGCAGTAGGAAAGCTTAGACCCATGAGCTATGATATCTATCAATGGTCTCAGAACTCCTCCTGGAGGATACGAGATTAAGAAGCAGTGAAGAGGAAAAAATGCTTGACCCGCCTCTCAGCAGTCACTGTTCTTCTGAGTCTCTGACTCTGAGATACTGTGACCTGTCTCAGTGTTTAGAGCTCAGATTCTCTAAGGTCACCAACAATACTCCTTAGTGAAAATTTCAAAGGAGCGCAGAAAATACTTTAGATAAATGTCTTACACAGGGCAAAAGCTCTAAGGAAAAGGTTGGCTATAAATATAACCTTGTAGAAAAATAGGACACTCTTACTTAATTTGCTCATAATTTATAATTTCTTTCAAAAATTGTTTGCATCTAGATCAAGGATTTTATGATTCTGACATCAGCATAATGAGGAATATGAGTGTTCATAGTTAGACAAAACACAATTTCCAAAGATTTTCAGAATTGTGTGACTGTCACCTTATACTCTAGGAATTCTCAACTACCATCATATGGGGAAATGTTTCCTTAAATTTTATAATGAAATATAAAAGCTGAGAAAACATTCTGAATAAGCTGAACAATGTTTTATATCACTTTCTGTATGTAACCACTTTACACTCACAAATACAATATGGTTTGGAAATATCACTTCAGAAAAATTTGTTTTAAATTTTCATCATACTCCAGGTCAAAGATATATTTTTCTGAATATGTTCAGGAGCACCCATTAATTACTTCTGCTTTCACAATTTTAGAAAACAAGGAAAAAAAGGAGAAGAAACAAATTGCTTTAAATAAAATTAGAGAATACTACATTACATGGATGTCCTATTTTTTATATATAGTTAACTATTGAGCTATCCTACCTAATAATAGACAAATATGCAAATTGGCCATACCTCCAACACACCCACAAGCCACGCCCACCATCCCATCAGAGCGAGTATGCAAATTAACCCAACCAAGGTGGCTACAGCCACAGAGAGCAAGGTTTCCTAGGTAACAGAGGAAGCCAAGCTTTCCGCCTGCCCTTGCCAGGCCTAAGCCTCCACTCAAGCTACACAGTTTCAATTATAGAAGGTAAACAAATTCAAACAGAAATGGCGGCAGAACAGAGCTTGAGAGAGCAGGCCAGGGTTGTCCCCGGCAACAGGGGAAGCAAAGCTTTCTGCACACCCTGGCCGGGCCCACTCACTTAAGGCTACAAAGTTTCAATTATAACCCCAACACAAATGGCTGCCGGCTGCGGAGGGAGCCCCAGGCTTGGCTCCGCTCCAGGCTACAAAGTTTCAATTGTAGAAGGAGAATAAATTCCAGATACTAGGGCCTCTGCTTGCATTGCCAGGGGGCATGGCCCACCTGCAAACCACCACAGGCCCCTCGCTCAGGCCGCCCCACACCCCAAGGGAACCCCACCCTGATCAGGAACACCCTTCAGGGCAAACCAGCTGGCCCCCACCCCTGTACCAGGCCTCTATCCTATCTAATAAAAGAATAATATGCAGATTGATCATCACTGCAACACACAATATAGCTGCCCCCATGTGGTCAAAGATCCTGCCCCCATGTGGACACAAGATGGCCACCACAATATGGCCAGCAGGAGAGGGCAGTTGGGAGGCACCCAGCCTGCAAGGGAGGGCAGTTGAGAAGGACCAGGCTTGCAAGGGAGGGCAGTTGGAGGTGATCAACCCTGCAGGAGAGGGCAGTTAGGGGTGACCAGGCCGGCAGAGGAGGGAAGTTGGGGGCAAACAGGCTGGCAGCCGAGTGGTTAGGGGGTGATCAGACTGGCAGGCAGAAGTGGTTAGGGGCAATCAGGAAGGCAGGCAGGCAAGCAGTTGGGAGCCAGCAGTCATGGATTGTGAGAGGGATGTCCGACTGCCCGTTTAGGCCCGATCCTGCTGGGGATTGGGCCTAAACGGGCAGTCGGACATCCCTCGAGGGGTCCCAGATTGGAGAGGGTACAGGCTGGGCTGAGGGACAACCCCCCTCCGTGCACGAATTTCGTGCACCAGTCCTCTAGTTCTAATATAATGTTGTTTAAAAAATAATAATAAAATGTGTATATACCTACCAGGATGAGAACTTTGTCAACTTTCAGCATGAACTGTCACTAAGAAATCTTTCCCAAAAGAGTGTACAATAAAAATCTCATGTAGCCGTTAGATGCAATTACTTTGGTAGTTATGTCTAATTCCTTGTAAAGTGCTAATGGCTCATTCAAAACCTAAAAGACAGACCCTATTTTTTTTTTTAGCAAAATAGAGGCCTTCAAATCATTAATAGCTACTGCTAACAAAATGACAAAGCATATGTTTAAAGTTTGATTTAGAGTGTTAGTTCTGTGTTCATATACTTCATTAGCTCCGATTCATAACTAGACAAAATAGAGCCACTGCTTTGAAATGATAAACTATCATGTTTTTATTATATTTGCTTTAAATTTATCTGTTTCTTTGGTGTGCCTGGATAAAAATTGTTCTTTTCCTTCAACATTTATTCAGATTTTAGTAAAGTAATTTCTGGTGAATACAAATAAATTATTAAAATTCTATTAGAATTAATTTCCTCTTCCCTAGATAGTCAATGTTTGGTAACAGGCTGAATCTTATATTTTCTATTTAATGGACCAATGTAGCTGTCTAAAAAGCATCTGCATTTTGCAATAATAATGCCTGATTTGCCTCTCCCATAGAATTACTTTCAACATTAAAAAAGATAGAGCATATATAAGTACTTTATTAATGCTAAATGAATAGATTTTATAGTATTAATTACCAATGATTTTTAAAGTACTAGTCAATGTAATTTTCTAAGTCTGACATACTCAACAGAATATATTTCCTATTAGTTTCAGGTGTTTACTCATCAATATTGATATGCCAAGTTCCTCTTCCTTTACTCAGCATGAGTGGTTCAAGGAAGGCTCTCCAGAGGGAGAAGGATACTTCACCTGAGACTTCCAACTGTTAACTTCACCCAAATGATACCAACAAGAAGTGCTACTAAAAAAGCTTGTTTGCTTAAATGTCTAATAGTGCAGTTACTTACTTCCTTGGGCTAATGTAAATTGGTCTTCTGAGACTCCCTTTTAATATCTAACTATGCTACTCTGCAGGTAGAATGGACCAAGGCTATCACCTTAGGAAGTATGGGGCAGAGCTCTGAAAACATGAGGCAGAAAGATATTGAAGAATCCTGAGAAAATTCCCAAAGAATGATGAGTTGCTTATGGAGTTGACCTTGGGCAGCCACGAAGAAGTTTAGGTCACATGAAGCCTGGGAAGCAAACAGACACACTGTGAAGCAGGGCTGCTGCATTTAATGGAAATGATGTGCCCTGAACAATAGCATCCTGTGAAGAGGGTACAGTGGGAATGAAATCCAGCTCATTCTCACAGTCATTCTCCCCAAAGCTGCCCTACATTACCCCTGGGAACAGCTTTTTTTATATACTCAGTTTGTATGACTAGGAGGCTGCTCCTCCTTACTCAGAGGGCTTTTTTTTTTTTTTTCTAATTCTTTCAGCTAGAGAGTATCTTATCATAATTTGCAGAAAGGTGCAGTACAGATTGGTATTGGCACTGGGTTGAAGACAAACTTGAAAGACTATTGCTTCCAGGGAAAGGATTAAGTGGAAAGTATTTCTCTAAAGTAGATCTTCATCCTACAGAGAGTCTATGAAATGGCTATGAGGCAAACCATCCAAGAACTCTGGAGTTAAAAGGAGTGTATCAAATAATTCCCAGTGAAGCCATACAATTCTACTTTAGTACTTGGAAAGACCTCAGATACCTTGGGGCTGGGGGTAAGGTGAGGATTTTTAAAAATTCATTAGAGCCCTGGCCAGTGTTGCTAAGTGGTTAGAGCACCAGCCTGCACACAGAAGGGTCTCGGGTTTGATTCCCAGTCAAAGTTGCATACCTGGGTTGCAGGTTCAATCCCCAGCCTTAGTTGGGGTTCCTGCGGGAGGTAACCAATTGATGTGTCTCTCTCAGTCTCCCCCTCTCTAAAAACCAATGGAAAAAATATCCTCAGGTGAAGATTAACAAAAACAAAAATGCATTAGAGTCTCCCAGAGAGGAAAGTAACTAATCTTGTTTTCTTTTTTTTAAAATATGTTTTTATTGATTTCAGAGAGGAAGGGATGGGGAGAGAGAGATAGAAACATCAATGATGAGAGAATCATTGATCGGCTGCTCCTGCACGCCCCCTACTGGTGATGAGCCCACACCCTGAGCACGTGCCCTTGACCAGGAATCAAACCTTTCAGTCCACAGGTCAATGCTCTATCCAGTGAGCCAAACCGACTAGGGCTAATCTTGTTTTCTTAAACGTGCCTCTCCCACACTAGCTATAAGTTCCATGATGAGAGATGCTGTGTTTTTCGCCAGTCTATACACTTTACTAGCAGTGCTCAACAATAAATACTTGCACAGTTCTCACTGTGAGCCAGGTACATTTAATAACTAATATAAGAAAACATCCCAATAAGGTAGCTACTATTATTATTCCTAATTTATGGATAAGGAACTGAGGAGTAACTAAGCTTAAGCAACCTGACAATAAATCACACAGGTAAGGCTAGTGATTAAACCCAATCAATCTAGCCTAGCCTCAGAGTCTGTCCTCTTAATCACTTCTATACTATCCTAAGAAAATATTTTTATGAATAAATGAATGAATGAATAACATAACATTCATAGAACCATTATGTAATCTTAACTACACTGAATTTTAAGTCAATTTTTATCTCTGGGAAAATTTCAACTAGGTATCCAAGGCTTCAGAGGTTGTGCCCCTGACTTATACTATATTGGAAATACACACAAGTGAGAAAGTTGTTGTAGTAGAGTATCCCTAAGTGCTGTGTTGAGAAAATATAAACAGCTATGTGGCCACAAAGCTAGGGTGTACAATCCAGTCTTTAGGTTTGGGAGTCAGGAAAGGCTTTTAAGAGGAAGGAGTTTCTCAACTAAAATGAGATTTAAATGATCATCAAGACCAAAACAAATGAGGGATGTTTTAGGCAGAGATAAATCCAAGTATGACAGCCAACTGGGTAAAAAATAGCAGAGTGAGACTGAAGAGCAGAAAAAGAAAATGTTCACTATAGTTATAGCATAGAGTATCAGAGAGACAGGGCAAAAACTAAAGTCTATTATGAATGGGTGACAAATCATAAAGGTCCTGAGGAAACAAAGAGTTTTCACTTTATCCTTAGGATTCAGAAGTCAGTGATGAAATTCATATAGGACAGACCAAAGAAGTGATATGCTTTACATTTGATAACTGTGGCTGAAGTATATCCAGTCTGGAGTGGGCTATGGTTCAGTTTAAAAGACTTTCAAGTAATTCAGGAAACACATTTATCACATATAGTGAGTTTGAGATTATCTGAACGATTATTAAGTGAAGATGTTTAGAGAACATAGAATGTCTAGAAATGGAGCTCAGCAGAGAGGTGTGAGCTAGAGAAACTGGTGTAAGTTCTCAGTCTAAAGATGTCTTCAATATTCAGGGGTAGATGTGGAGTGAGATAAGTCTCTGAATCAGAATCCTGAGGAATGTCAACATTTAAAGGCTATACAAAGGGAAAGAAGTCTGAGAGAGGCAATAGAGTATATGTTTTCAAAGCCAAGAAGAACATGGTAAACAAGTCCAAATCCATCCACAAGTCAAGTGATATAAAGTTTAAAATATCCATTGCATTAGCCCCAAGGAAATTCTGTGTGACCTGAGTGAAAGCAGTTTCTCATTAGAGTCTTTAAGACAAAAATAATAAACTGAGAAGTAAGCACAAAGAAAAAATAGACAACTTTAAAATAAATTATGGCCTTAAATTGTGGATTTTAATAAGAAGAGACAGGGCAACAGTTGAAGGGGAGGGAAGAAATCGGAGTCCAGGAAGAAACTTTTTTTTTTTAAGGTAGAAGAGATGTAAGTATATTTGAGTTCTCATGGCAAGTAGTTGATGAAGAAAGGTTGAAGGTACAGAAAACAGAAGAGATGATCACTACAGCAAGAGCCCTAAGAAGTCAAGAAGAAAAAGAATACAAGATCTAGGTCAGGAGGTTGGCCAAGAAAGAAGAGATCACATTTGCTCAACTGTCAAGGAAGGAGGGAGAAAATAAGAATGAAAATGCAAATAAATCTGTAGTTGAAACAGTCTGAAAGGTAATGGATTTTTCATCTGATTGATATAATTTTCTTCATGAAATAGGCCAATTTTGGTGTGATTGTGCTCACTGGTATCTTCTTTGTATATATTAGAGAGCTAGCTATATAGACAAAGACATAGATATGGACATAGAAATGAACATGGACATGGACATGGACATGGACGTATAGATACATACTTATGGTCATACTTCCACATAACAATGTTTGGTCAATGACAAATGGCATATACAATGGTAGTCTCATCTATATATATAAAAGTGTAAGCGACTGTTATGACCGAACCAAACGACCAGAATGACCAGAACGACCAGAACAACCGGTCGACCAGTCGCTATGACACGCATTGACCACCAGGGGGCAGATGCTCAATGTAAGAGCTGCCCCCTGTTGGTCAGTGCACTCCCACAGCCAACCTCCCATAGTCCCCCCCCCCCCCCCAGCCGGCCCCCTGTGACCCTCCCACCCCCCTGGCCAGCCAACCTCCCGCAGTTCCTACCCCCAGCCAACCAACCTCCCAGGGTCCCTCCCCCGGGCCAGCTGGCCCCTCAATAGGCCTCAATCACCAGCCAGGGACCCCATCCATGCACAAATTTGTGCACTGAGCCTCTAGTAAGATTATAATGAGCTGAACAATTCCTATCATCTAGTGATATTATATCCCATCATATCATAGTGAGGCAATATATTACTCACATGTTTATGGTGATGCCAGTGTAAGCAAACCTACTACTGTCCTGTCAGTTGTATAAAAGAATAGCCCATATAAGTATATATAGTACATAATAATTGATAATAATAAATTACTATATTACTGGTTTATATATTTAATATACTATATCTTATCATTATTTAAGAGTATACTTTTCCTATTTATTTAAAAAATGGGGTTGGTCTAAAACATGATGCTATGATACAATGGCAGCAGCCTCATACATCTCATGTTTATGGAATCTGTTGATTGCATTATTTTCTCTTGTGCTTTATTTAATTTTCTGTTGTTTAGTTCATCACAGCTCCTAAGCATACAAAATCTAAAACTTATGTTGCAAGTAAGAGGCCATGTGGCATGACAGACCTGGAAACAAAATTAAGAGTTACTGAGATGGAGAATCAGTGATGGTTATTGCTCACCAGTAAGGCATGTCCCATTCCACCATAGCTATTGCCTTAAAGAACAAGAACAGAGTGATGGCAACTCTTAAAGGATCTGCTTCATTGAAGGCAACAAGACTAACAAAAATTCAAGAAGGGCCTATATCATATATGGAGAAATTTCCAATGACCCAGACTGAAGACCAGATACAGAACCATATCCCACTCAGCAGTCTGACAATCACAGCCAAAGCAAAAAGTTTGTTTGCAATCTATATATATAAAAAGGCAGTGACTGTAATGACCGAAGGCTCAAACGAACACTGAAAGTCAGTGTTGCAGCCACAGCAACCCAGCACTGCTGTTGCTGCGGGCACAGCGACCCAGCACTGACTGCTGAGGTGGCTGCGGATCAGGCTCAGAGAGAGGCCTGGAGAGAGAAGCAGGGTCTGATCCATAGCCTCCATGGCAGCTATTGATCAGCCCTCGCCTCTCTCTTTCTCTCCAGGACTGGCCAGCAGTGTGCCTCTCTTTTTCTCTGGGCCTCCCCGGGGGCTGCTGATCAGCCTGCCTCTCTGATCAGGCCTGGAGATAGGCCCGGAGATGCTGACTGGCATAGAAACAGACCAATTTGAACCAAATTTGGGTGAACTGTGAGGAGCCAATGGCTGCCTAGGAGGTGTAGCTTTTGACACTGACTGGCATAGAAACCAACCAATCAGAACCAAATCTGGGTGAACTGCAAGGAGCCAATGGCTGCCTAAGAGGCAGAGCTTTTGACGCTGACTGGCATAGAAACCAACCAATCAGAACATAATCTGGGTGAACTGCAAAGGTAGAACCTAAGTTGGGGGCTGAGGAGGGGTTTTAAGGCAGTTGGAGTCGAGATCAGGCCAGCAGGGGTGGGCCATTGGGGGTGAGATCAGGCCGGCAGGGGAGGGCAGTTGGGGGCAACCAGGCCAGCAGGGGAGGACAGTTGGTTGTGAGATCAGGCCGGCAGGGGAGGGCAGTTGGGGGTGAGATCAGGCCAGCAGGGGAGGGCAGTTAGGGGTGATCAGGCAGGCAGGCAGAGGCAGTTAGGGGTGGTGATCGGGCAGGTAGGCAGGTGAGCAGTTAGGAGCCAGTGGTCCCAGATTGCAAGAGGGATGACCGTTTGCCAGTTTACTGTGGGATTGGGCCTAAACTGGCAGTCGGACATCCCCCAAGGGGTCCCTGATTGCAGAGGCTGCAGGCTGTGCTGAGGGAACCCCCCTCCACCGGGCCACTAGTGTTGAAATAAAAGGCTGGCCAACCTGGCCAATGTGGCTCAATGGTTGAGCATCGATCCATGAACCAAGAGGTCCCCATTCAATTCCTGGTCAGGGTACATGCCCAGGTTGCAGGTTTGATCCCTAGTAGGGTGCGTGCAAGAGGAAGCCAATGGATGCTTCTCATCTATGTTTCCATTTCTCTATCCCTCTCCCTTCCTCTCTCTAAAAAATCAATAAAAACATTTTAATTGAAAGTATTACATATGTCCCCCCTTTTACCCCATTGACCCATTCTAACCTACCCCTGCCCCTCACCCCAGGCCTTCACCACCCTATTATCTGTGTCCATGGGTTATGCATATATGCATACAAGTTCTTTGGTTGATCTCTTTCCATTCACCCACCTACCCCTGCCTTCCCTCTGAGATTTAACAGTGTTCCATGCTTCTATATCTCTGGATCTATTTTGTTCATCAGTTCATTTTGTTCATTATATTCCACTTATGAGTGACATCATGTGATACTTGTATTTCTCTGACTGGCTTATTTCACTTAGCATAATACTAAAAAAAGCTGGACCTGACTACAATATTATATTTACTTCTAGCTCTGAGTAGTTTAAATGATTCAAGGATTGTGATTCATTATACAATTTGAAAGTGAGTTATGATTCCATGAGTGCTGATATAAAGGCAGCTAAATAATATTTGGAAGCTCTAAATAAGCTAATTGTGGAGGAAAATTATTTGTCAGAGAAAACATTCAATATAGATGAAAACTCCCTATTCTGGAAACAAATGCCTGAAAGGATTTTCATACATAAGGAGGCCAAATCAATGCCAGATTTCAAGGCTTTTAAAGACAATATAATAGTCTTGCTTAGGGGCAGTGTTGCAGGATACAAATTGAAACCCTTTGTCATCTGACACAGTGAGAACCCCAGGATCTTCAAGCATATTAATAAACCCACACTGCTAGTATACTACAGGGACAACAAGAAGTCATGGATGACCCAGCTGCTTCTTCCAAGATGCCCTCCTGAATTGTGATGCCAGTAAAATGAAGTGCTGTTTAGAGAATAACATACCTTTCAAAATTTTGCTTACTGTTGATAATGCTCCCAAACGTACTCCTTTTATTGGTGATCTTCATCCCAATATCAAAGTGGTGATTCTCCCTCCAAACACCACCTCTTCATCTAATCAATGAATAAAGGCTTATAGCAGCTAAGGCATACTACCTGAGAAGGACCTTTGTCCAGGCTATTGCGATAACTGAGGAAGACAACAAGAAGATGCAATTCTGGAAAGAACCTTGCTTGGGCTTGGGGTGATGGCATCGAGAAGTATAAGAATGGCATCTAGAAGAAGACACTCAAGAGGTTTGTCTACAAAGCTAAAGGATTTGCCAAGGATGAGGAGGCTGAAAAAAATTAAGAATGCAGTAGTTGAGATGGCAAACAACTCCAAGCTGGGTGTGGATGACTATAACATTGGGAAGCTTCTAGAAGTGGTTCCTGAGGAATTGAATAGTGCCCTATAAAGTTGCACAATTTGTACCTTTCATACTTTATTTTTACTGTACATTTCTATGTTTACATATATTTAAATACACAAATACTTAACAAGGTGTTACATTGCCTATGGTATTCCATACAGTACCATGCTTTACAAGTTTGTAGCCTAGGAGCAATAGGCTATACCATATAGCCTAGGTGTATAACAGCTCTACCATTTAGCTTTGTGTAAATGCACAGTATGATGACTGCGCAATGATGAACTGCCCAACAACATATTTCTCAGAATGTATCCCTGTTATTAAGTGGCACATGACTGTATTAAATATTTTAAACAGCACATAGCATAACGTAGCTTAATAGTCCATACAGCTTCTAATACCTCACATGTAACATAATAGGAAATTAATAAATATATGGTAATTGATTTTTAAAAACTTCTCATATTATATCTAATATGCTCATATTTGGTTTAAGATATGTCAATTGATACTGAGAATAAAATCAAAGTTATTTAAAGTGTTCTTATGTCTACTACATACAACAGAAGCAAAATAAATCTTGAAGACCAAGAATATTTTTCTAATACTTCTATTTCTTGAAGGGTTATAAGTTACGTTGCCTATTATATACAAAATAACACATTTTGTTGTTTGTTTTCTCTATGTAGTTTTATGTTTTAAAATAAGGAGTATTATCCAATGATACCTATTAAACAATGCTCAATAAGTGAGTACCTTGTTTATGTTTATGCCTTAAAATAAAATACTTCTCATTCCAGCTATTAGCATACTCTCAACTGCATACTGTAGCTTAAACCTTACAACAATATCCATGAGATTGTTAGGCAAAGGTTCAAATAAACCTGTATTTGCAACTGGAAACTTCTGAGAAAAGATTTTAAAACTAATTTCACTTATTCTTTCACATTTAAAAAAGTGTATGTATGAGAATACAACAGTTAAACTACTATATCATTAAATACTTAAAAAAAAAAAAAAGCAATTATGGCAAGCTAGGCCCCTGGACTCTGACAACTCCTCTGACATCAGATGGAAAGGCTGAAGTCACAAGTTTCTTACCTAATTTGAGTTTTGCATATAAAGTTTAAATTAAACAATTTTCATTCACATCTCTATCCCCTTTCTCCCTGGAACCTTTTTGAACTTCAAACCTTGCTTTGAACTTGTTGTCTGTAAGGAAGTTCATTTTCTGTCAAGAGCAAACTTATTTCCTTTCTCATGCAATTCATTATAAATGATGGAAAGCGTTTCATGGCAGATCTGTGTTTCTCTCAACTCACATAGTTGAATTCACCAATCCCAAAAGACCTTTAATTGGTCTTTAGGGTATCACTATACCACCTTTTACTTACATATTACTTGCTGTCAAAAAATTCTGGATATTTAAGATAAATTTGTTTAAGATAAAATTATCTTTACAACATTTCAATAAAGTAGTTGGAAGCTTCCTACCAGCGGGGTAGTAAGGTGAAAAAACCTTGGCTCACTGCCATATGAAATGTTAAGAAAGAACCTGAAAGACAGATCTCCAGATTATTATATAGCCTACAAACACCCTCATAACATTTTGACTTTACCAAAGGTTGCCATATTTTGCAAATAAAAATAAAGGACACCCAGTTAAATTTGAATTTCATAAAAAATAAATTAGTAGTATACATATACCCCCCTGCAATATGTGGGATATAGTTATACTAAAAAAAAATTAATTCATTACCTGACATTCAAATGTAACTAGACATCATGTATCTTACTTGGCAACTCTAAATGTTCCTCATATGAGAAGAGAAATATTGATAACATGATTTCTTTCAATGATTCTTCTGGCCTAAACAATAGTGTTAACTCCCATTTCCAAATCTCTCCTCAGAGTTAAAATTAGAAATTTGATCACAATTCTTTAAAACTAGAAGTTCTTCAATCTTCTAAGCTTGAGATTCTTATAACCGAAAGCCTACCTTAGAAAATAATTATTTTTTTACCATGAAAAAAAAATAATCCAGGGAAGCATGTACCATGATAGCTTAACATCAATACTGAAAAGGAAACTGGGGTAAATAGTTAAAGAACAATTTGAAAACCCTTTTAGGAAATTGAGAGCTTCTACAGGAAATGAGTATGATGTGAAGAAAAGATAATGACACGTCAATCCAAGATTAGATATGTAGGAGAGAAAGAAGGACACAACATTAGCATTTGCTTTGCCCAGGATATATTTATTGTAAGCAATCTTATAAGCAATGAAGAAAAACATGCTATTCTTAATGACCAAATGTTTGGAGTGCCAAACAACAGAAATGCAATAGTAATCTTTTCTGGGAACCTGCCTTGGCTCAAAGTCATTCAAAATTATTTTAATGACTAAGTTACAGGTAATAAGATAGCACCAAGAATTAAAAACAAAAGTTGCTAAAGAAAATAAGAAAGAGATGAGATTATACCTAAGACTGTATATAATGACAGCCAATTTTTCTAACAAAATTATTTCAAATGGTTAAAAATTTAGAGCAGAATCTGCATGGGAAAACTAGTCCAGGGAATTTGCTAACACATTTAAATATTGAATTATTAATAAAAAATAATCAAGTAACACTATATTTCTGACTAAGCCAATTTTAATGTGAGTAGTAAATGGAAGACAGTTTAAAAGTGCTATTTTTGCTATATTGAAAGGAGGCAATGTCAGTGTCCACTTGGGTTTGGATTTATCTATTATCTACTCAGGCTATTTCATGCCAAAGCTGCTAGTCATAATAACTTTAAATTTGGGTATATCCCATTTGCCAACTTTCAGATAGAAGGCATCTGTCTAAATGGGCCAGTTTATAGATAGATAGATGATAGATAGATAGATAGATAGATAGATAGATAGATAGATAGATAGATAGATATAGAGAGATATTTGGCAAAGGAAATTCTGATTGGCTTTAGAAATGCAGAAAATTATGTAATTCTCAAGCTGACCAAATGAATATAAATCAGGAAGCAGCTAGCCCACTGCAGGTACAAGAGAACATTTCTTAAGAACAATAAAGCAATGCATTCTACCAGAAATCACTTGTAAAAGCAGTCTTTTCTCAGACATTTGTTTTACATATACTCAGTTGACCCATGTTTTAACCCTTATTTCTAATCACTCTGGGACTTAAGTCCTTTTCATTTTAAAAAACAACAACAATGCAAAAGTATTATCCAGAAAAAAAGTTAACTAAGTATTTTCAAGTTGTTACTGGCCATTACTTTTTACATATGACACGTCATTATCTGCTCTTTGAAGTTTTCAGAGGTTTCAGGCCTTAACTCTTAATTCTTAATATCCTAAAGACAGCAGGCTTGAAAGGACAGAGCATAAAACAAAGTACTTTACTGAGAGAAAGAACTTCTTAATTCTCATATGAATTGTGCTCAAAATATATAACCCTTTTTAAATCTTTTAAAAATTGTTGTTTAATTCACAAACCTAGTACAAGAATGATTCTGAACATCTTTTCTTACTAAAACCTAAGTAAGTGTATATCTCACACTGGAAAAGAAGGAACACACATATGTTGATCATAGACTTGGAAATTTTTCACACCTTTGGAGTTTTTTCATTTTCTATTTCAGCATTCCAGTGAAATGTGTATGCCCTCTGATCATTCGCAAAACCCCCAGTCTCTATCAACCCTGACCAGCAATTAGGAATTCTGAGTGGAGGAACCTTCCTACCCACTGCATACTCCTTGTTTTGTGTTAGCCAAGCAAAATAATATATCTTTATAAAATAGGCAATCACTTAGAATCATTTTAATGATATTTTATTTCTTTTATACGACTTTCAAAGAATTCAGTTAGCTTCAAAGGAAAAAGAAAATCTACTTTTGGTTTCACCAAAATTCTAGATTTCACCAAAATTCTTTGAAATGAGGTAAAATTCTTATATTACTGTTAACACCTGAAAAAATTTGATCCCCAAACAAAAGCATTGCCTTTCTGTCCAATTTGATGTCTTTTTCATGCTGCCTTAGTGATGGCCAAATAATTGGTTGTTCACTTGTGTCCTTGTTTCCCCCGACAGTTCCACAGATGCCCTGAACAATGCTCCAAAGACTGCTTTCAGTAGGGGCAAATCCTCATTAATCATTCCTGGCTGACAGCACAAGGGGACACCTGCATCTGGTGCAGGAGCCCAGCCATGGCTTATGGGAACGTGGATTAAAAACTAACCCGTGTGAGGTGTGGCAGGCTACTTTGAACAGGAATGTGATAAACAACAACACACACTCACACTCCACAAACAACAGAACCAAATCCACCTCTGGCATCCCCATTTATTTAATATCTCAAACTGAAGCTGTGGTTCATGTTCCCATTAAAACACCATTCTATTTCAAGAAAGTATATCAGAGAACTAACCACACACAGGGTAATGATGAATAGCTGCTAAATTCTTCATGCATGCATCACCCAATGTTAGCATTAAATACTGATGAACTGTCACATAATTTTCATTTAGAAATGATTGCAGTTTCAGCTTCCTATCTTATGCTGCTCATAAATATTTCCCCTACTATATTTCACAAGAAGAATGTATGAAACACACAAATTTTTTTGCATGATCACTTGCCCCTATGTGATTGCTTTCTTTTATTGAAATAATAAATATGATTGTTTTGAAGAAAGGGTTAAAAAGAATCCTGGGAATACCCCTAGGAAAGTAAGTATATTGTTATGTACCATTAAAGTTATTTTAACTTGCTTTTTTTACAAAATGAGTGCTTTTTAATTTCACATAAGAGTTTTCTTTTATTTGTCACTATTTTCCTAACTGTACCAAACAAGACCAGAAATAATGAACCCCAATTCATATCCTGTAGCTTTTGTCATAAGTGAAGATATGTGTGTAAGGCACAGAGCATAAAAAGACTAGCAGGCAAAATACTTAGGAGCCTTAGGGAAAACAATATATTGATGAAAATTTTTAATGGAAGTTATAAGGAATAAAAAAAAAACGTACAAGTAAAACTGACAACATAATACAATGATTAATAAAGTTGATGTTCATATTCTCACTTTAAAAAAATAAATAACAATTTGTCTATGCATCAGTTAGAGATTAAAAGTAACATCAAAAACATAAAACTGAAAGGTTAACAACAATAAGTGCAATACAATTTATAATTTCATATTGGCAGTCTTTAATTTGGAACTACAATAGGGTTTTGAAATTCTAGTTTTAAAAAATTATACATATATGCAAAGCTGCATATTGGGTAGAAGCTGAAAGACCCCCAATGTGAAAATTTAGTTTGCACTTAGTTTGAATTTTTAGAATAATGCAGATATGAATCATGAGAGATTTTTACCAAAAATAGTGATATAAAAATTGTACTTTTCAAGTCATAATATCCCTTCACTTACTGATTTACAAAAGCATTTAATTTGTAAGAATATATATGAAGCTGAAGATGGAAGAGTGGGTTAGATGCCACAAAACAGTAGCTTAATAATCAGCAGAGCATAAAATGGTAGTAACTACTGTTTGCTACTACTTCAATGTTATGCAAGAGGCACTTCCAATGTCTCCCAGGAGTCCAAACTGCCATTGCCTACAACTTTGCTAGGCCTTGTCCATGGCCAGGGTGTAACTGCCATGAAGTGGAGCTCTTTGCCCAAGACTTGTGTCCTTTGTGGCTGCTGCTGGTAGCACCTTACAGCCAAGGGTTCCAAACCTATCCTATATAATAAAAGGCCAGCGGCCATAAGCATAACGGCCGGAATGACCACTGACCAGTCGCCATGAGGTGCACTGACCACCTCTCAGTCCCTCCCGCTCCCCCGGCCCGCAGGCTCTGATTGCCGCAGCATGGCAAATGGGGAACCCTGGCAAACCGAGGTGAGTGGCGGCTGGGCAGGACTAGTGAGCAGGCAGAATGGCTGACATCTTGGTCCCTCCCCTCGGCCAGCAGGCTCCAGGGAACTGGAGCCATGCTGCAATGGGAAAACCACGGCGAACCTGGGGGGGGGGGGGGGGGGGGGAGCGGTGGTGGAGCGGGACTGGGGACTGGCGAGCGGGCAGAAGATGGCCCTGATCACAGGCTAGGCCTAGGGACCCTATCCGCACATGAGTTCATGCACTGGGCCTCTAGTTTTAAATATAATACTCTTGGATAATAGGGTGTAGTAACCCCATATCCTGCTTAGTGACTCTCCTGCTTTTGTATTTCCTTTTTAATCAGAAGTAAATTTTCACTTTTCTTGGGAGCTGTGATAACACAGACTGAAAGTGTCCTCCATTGTAATCTAGTGAAAGCTTGGGAATAAGAAACTAATGCTTCTCATACAGAAAATATAACTAAGGCAATAGGGAAGGGTAAAAGAGGGAGAAACAAGGAAGGAAGAAGGGGAAGGAGAGAGGGTGAAAGGGAAAAAGGAAGGCTATTTACAAAATCCCCGCATCACTAGTCTCTGGGAACTCTGTAGTCCAGGCTATTTTGCCCCACACACACCATTTCCATTTTCCTTACTCCCAGGAAAGGAAGTCTAAGTAACTAACTTTTATTAAACATGAACAACATGGCAGGCACTTTCTGTGTGTAGCTACCTCCATTTTGCAAATGAAGAAATTGAGAATCAAGGAGGTTAAGTAATATGTCCAAGACACATTGACAAAGTAAAAACAGGTTTCAAACTAGACCTGCCCTCCTCCAAAGCACACTGTTTTCCCCCACCAAACCACTCTTATATAGCCTGTATTCCCAGAGACTGACAGCAGCATCTTCACACTGTTCTCTACAGCATGACTAACAACTATGTCTTGAATGAATGAAGAAATGAACAAAGAACAAATGATTACATAGATGACTATTACAAGTAGAATTTTACCGATTTAAGTAAGCATGTGAAAAATATTTGGAACAAAATAATTGTACTACTTCAAGAAAAACATAACAATTTGCCTGAAAATGTCAAAATAAAGATGCTTATTATCTTCTGTTTTAAAATGCTCTAGAAAAATGGTAGGAGTATACATTATCTTTGATTATTGATATGTAAAGAGCTAAAATTCTGATGTAAAGAATCAATCAAAAATACGCTCCATTTATGAACCACATCAGCCATCTGTAATTGCCATTGTACCTGAGACTATTGCTTCCTTTGAAATTTATATAGGTTTTTTATATTTAGTGATAAATATTTTACAGGCTCTGGTAGCATCCTGTTTTGAACCGTATTTCAGTTAATTAAAGAAACCTAAAGCAAAGTGCTCCCAATTCATTTTTCAAACAATAGAAGGCCCATTAAAACATGTTCCACAATTTATTGCATAGTTTCATGTGTAGCAGAACATTATTATTTCTGAACAGCAAAAGCAATATTAAAGCTTATTTTGAATAGATATGCGACACCAAGCATTAGACCTAGTCTTCTCTCTCAAAAGTAAAATCATCTACAATACATTAAATATCATTTATACTGAAAATTAAGATTTTCACATTGAAATGCTTTTATTAATTTTCAGAATAGAATCTTAGAACTATAATAAACTTAAATAATAATTTGTTCTATTTCTTTTATGTTATTTTTGAGAGAAAGAAAAGAAGCTTAAAAATATTAAATTACTTATTCCAGAACACATGGGTAAAGAATATTTAAATTTATGCTCCCAACTCCACACCCAGTAGTAATTCCACAGAACATGCCGTGTATTACATGATATATTTTAAGGGTTGCAAGCAACTGTCTGCTGGTCAAATCTGGCCCATTGCATGTCTTCGATAAATAAAGTTTTATTGGAACAAAGCCACATCCATCTATTTATACATTGTCTATTTTTTTTTTTTTTGCTATAATAGCCAAGATAAATAGTTGCCATAGAGATCATGTGGTCCACCAAACCAAAAATATTTACTATCTTTTAATTTGCAGAAAAAAGTTTGCTAACCCCTGAGTATTCCATAAGAATATATTACAATAAATGTTGAAGTTCATAGTGGAATAATACCAGCCCCATCAACAAACCACAATTTGGAGAATAAGGTGTCATGTCATTGGCAAAATAAAAGACATTTAAAAAATTTTTTTTATTTTATTGTTTAAAGTATTACAAATAGTAGTACATATGTCTCTTTTTAAAAAATGTATAATTGATTGTGTGCTGATTCTATGCTAAATGATCACAGCAGTAACATCAACCTTGCTATGCCTCCGTTTTGTTTGTTTTTTGCCTCTGTTTTTTAATAAAGAAACTGAAGTTTAGATTGAGTAACCAACTTGTCCTTGGTTACTCAATCTTTAACAAAGATAAAATGTTACCTGGAATCTGATTCCAGAAAAAAAAATTTAATAGCACGAAACTGAAAGATTAAATATGCAATATCAGTCAGATTGAAAAAAAAATTAACCTAAAAAATAGAAGCAATTTATTTCAAACATAGCTCATATTATTAGGGTGAGTTAAGGGGACATTTTTGTTCTTTATGCAAAAATATACTATTAAAGGGAAAATTTATGAAAAAAAAACATAAAATTAAAAAATACAACTATAAAAACAATTCAATAAATGGACCAAATAATGTTATCACTATACCAGCAAACAAGCAGAAAGTATGAAAGACAAAAGAAGGAAATCTTCCATAACACAGGGCAATAAAACAAAGAAGTGGTCTCTATAAGAGGGGGGGCGGGAAATCCCTGAATAGAGGACAGAGACAATGGAGTGCAGGAAAAGTAAAAAAATTAAAAACAAAACAAAGCAAACAAACAAACAAACAAAAAACACCCTTTACTAAGCTAAGAAAGAATGAAGTCTTTGGAATTAAAAGTACTCAATATGTATCAAATAGAGTGTCTGTAGGGGTTAGGGGGAGTACCACTTAGGTAGATTCTGGGGAAATTTCAATATTCCAAAGGGAAAGAAAAAAAAATACCTAAAATCTTTCAGAGAGGGGAAAAATATTACTTATTAAGCAGTGAGATTCAAAATGATAACAAAATTTTTAAAACCACATTTTGCATTATAAGACAATAGATTAAGGCCTTCAAAGTCCTGACAGAAAATTATTTTAATTTTATAATTCTATGCCCACAACAATCTATCAATCAGTGGTCAAAGGAAACTAAAATATTTTTGGATCAGCATAAACAAGAAAATATATCTCCTATGCAACCTCTAATGAAACATTATTCAAGGGTATTCTCCAGCAAAACACAGAGAAGGCTAAAAAGGCCGGTGACAATAGGTGAATGAAAAAGTTAACTATAATTAAGAAGAAGTGAAGAAATTTAAAATAACTTAAAAATCTAATCCCCTACACCCTTAGACATTTTCATCTCTGTGGGTCCAGGCCGAATATTTGATTTAATACTGAATAAGAGTTCCATGAGCATAAAACTATAAATGTGATTTATTCTAAGGATCATATTTTGGTTTCAGTTATAGTCAATTTGAAAGATTTAATTATATTTAGAGATCAAACTTCGACAATGTGAAATGATAATATAACTGCTGTAACTATAAAAATTTAGTTAGTAAAAGCAGGAGGGAAGAAGGGAACTAATGTGCTGAATTCTTCATTTCTAAGTAATGATTCAAAAATATTTTTTTAAATATGATAATTCAAGAAATTGATGAATAATATTTTAAAACATAATGGTAACTACCAAAATAACTTAAAAATAGAAACAAAGAATGATTGCCTCTGAAAGTGGGAGGTCCAGGGAAGTTGAATTTTATTCTTCAGATTCTTTTGAACCACTTGAATTATTTTCACCATGTGCAAATATCAATTTATTAAAAAAATGTATTGAAGGCACACAAAGGAGGAAATCAAGTAAGTAAAATATATTTCGTATACATTTCCTAACAATATAATATATTTGGGTTGCTGTGCTTATCTTCCCCCTTGATATCTTCTTAGAACTGTCTAGAGTAAAAAGTGTCATTATCAGAATTAAACTAGTGATTTGAAACAAATTAGAGACAGTTAAAATATAACAATGAGTGCAATGGTAAAATGCACCTTCACCAAGTGTGTGAAACTTACTATGGAACAGGCACCATATTGTACCAGGGGAAAAGGGTGCTTAAAATACGGGTCCCACTTTATTGGGAAATATGATAAATATCCATTCATTCATTTAACAAATGTTTATTAAGCAATACTTATTTGTAAAGAAGCAAAACAAATGTATTAACCCCAAATATCAACTGAGAATTTTTTCTTTACTAAACCAGTGAATTCTCCACCTTAACTAAAATCAAGTTAATGAAGGATTTCTTTACCATGAGACCATAATTCTAATTTTGCTTAATAAATAAAAGAAAAGCTAGAATTCAAGATACATAGGTTTGTTCATTTCCCTTTACCCTTGTCTACTATACCAAGTACCTAATTTCAGATAACCTGATATCCTGATTCTGGTCATCTATTTCTGACTTCCTTTAGTATGTCTCATTCATTCATTCATTCACTCACTCACTCACTCACTCATTCATCCAGAAAAATATTTATTGCATTTTAACTATGCACCAGGCAAAGTCCTATACTCTGGGAAAAGACAACAACTGGAAAATTCAAACCCTCATGGAGTTTACATTCTGAACTCATCTTCTATCTCAAAAACAAGACTTTCATTCCTTTGGATCCTTCTTCAACCCACACCTATGAGGAATCCTAATAATTGGCACAGTGATATATAACAAGTACTCTTCTGTTTGCAAAAATAGAAAATGAGATTAATGGATAATGAACAATTTTTCCAAATCAAATAACAGCAGATTTCTTGAACTAAATAAAGCCTAAGAGATTTATTTTGGTCTCCCTGAGGTGAGTGGGAAATCCAATCTTTAAATTATAAAAATATTTTCTGTGCATTGGCAAAGGAAAATTAAAATTAAATACTGATGAAAATGTAGAGTATGCATAACATCCTGAAATGTGTACTGCATGGACAGACCTATCAATTTTATCTTTAAAATCTACAAATGAAGATGGTAATTAAAGCTTCGGTCACATTAAGGTAGCATTTTTCCCCCTTAGGTTAAATAATATTAGAGCAATTGGCATGCCAGAGAAGTTTTTCAGGTACTTTTTAAATATTTCTTACTTATATTCCCTAAAGTAAAAGGAATAATTAACTGAAATCCAATTATTGTAGACTTAGAACACCTGTTTCTGAAATCCTTTGAATAACTTTATCATATTATTATTTTTTCTTGGTCTTTGTTTTAAGATGAAATACATATCCCTACCAGTTACTCTTAGGAGCTGAAAGATTTGCATATCACATAGAAGAAAAGTATCTGTTTGTAAAAGAAACTTGAAGATTAAAAAGACCAAAAGAGTTATGGATATCTTAGAACAGCTACTGTTTCTTAACCCTCTTTTGACCAAAAACAAATTTGTAAAACTTCTGAGTGCTGGAAAAAAAGAACTTAAAAGAGGATGATAGAAACCTCACCTTTTAAAAAAATCAATAATAAAATAATTGTTTAAAATGCATACCAAAGAAGGAAATAATGCATTTTGATGGGGGAAAATATTAGATATCTTGTTTTTCAAATAGTAGTGGAGAGAAATATAGGTTTCATTGTGATACCAAGAATAGTAAATTATGGTAATTCTTATGAATCAACAAGAAATCAAAAGAGAATAAATATCTAACTGAAAAAGGCATCACAAATAGGGAAATGTATAAGGAGAAGAAAGATGCAAAATTAATAACAAGTATAAAGTATATCAATAATTTGACTAATGCCAGGATAAATTTTCTCATTAAACACTGAAAGCATCTAATCAAGTTTAAAAGAAAAATGCAGTTCTATGCTGGAAACCAAAAAAATCTTAGAGACTTGGAAATTAAAAGTCAATTTCTCACTAATCCTGGGCTTGAAAAAGAATTCAAAGGCAGAGTACCAACTATCTCAAAGGCAATGCAAAGGGAGATGGTTCATAACAAAAATGCAAACACCAAAAGTATCTTTTTAATAAAAAAGGTAGACAGATGAAGCTTTCTGAGGAGAGTGGCAAGGGAATTTTGCATTTCTGTGACTTTGAGGAGTTACCTCTATTTCTAATGACCTTTTTAAGAAATACTTACAATGCCCAAGCACCCTAGCCTCATGATCCACAGTTGCACATCCAATGTATACCCTATCGCCCCTCCCCCACTTCTTCCCTTTCACCAAATCCTTTTGACCATTGGATTTATCATTCACCTTCAGAAGGTAAGAAAGAGAAGCAAACTACAAGAATGTTCATCTCTCTAACTGTTCACAACTTCAGAAAGAATTGATGTGCAGATGGCTCAAAAGGAATGACTCAAATGAACTTTTGGAATACCAATAGTTTGGTACCAACAATGCTATATAGCTTTCATTTATATCTCTTTCTGTGTTCTTTTTTAAAATCTAAGGAAATATTCCTCAGAAAAAAATTTATAGATAAATAAATCAGATCATATGCCAAAATACAGATGAAGGTGATACAATAAAGCTTAATTATGTGAGATCACCATAATGTATTTAATTTAATCTAGCAGAAATTGTTTTTAATCTGGCAGAAATTGGAACCATACTTTCCAATAGACATATAATGTGAACCAGTTATGTAATTTTAAATTTGCTAGTAGCAACCTGGTTGGGTAGCTCAGTCAGTTAGAGCATCATCCCGACATGCCAAGGTTGTGGGTTCAATCCCAGGTCAGAGCACATACAAGAATCAGAGAAAGATAAACAAGATATGATTTCACTCAGGTGTGGAATTTAATGGACAAACGGAACTACCAAGGAAAATAGAGACAGACTCATAGATACAGAGCAGGCAGACAGCTCTAGCTAGCTCTGATGGGGGGAGAATTGTGGGAACATTAAGCAAAAAAGAAAAAAAAAAAACAAGAGAGAGAACTCAGGTACATGGACAACAGTGTGGAGATTATGTGGATGGGTGGGTTGGGCGGTTGAGTGGAGTTGGGAGACGGCATAGAGAGGCTCAAGGGTGATGGAAAAAATAGATAAAAAACTTATAATTGCTGGAGAAAATAAAGGAATCAACCAGTGAATACATAAATAAGTGAATAAGTGGAACAACAAATCGATGTTTCTTTGTCCCTCTCTTTCTCTCTCCCTTCCTCTCTCTCAAGTTCAATTTTTTAAAATAAATATATAAATGAATAAATAAATTCTCTAGTAGTTACATGAAAAGCAAGTAAAAAGAAAAAGATGATATTAATTTTAATTATATGTCTTATTATGCCCATTATACCTCAAATATTATTTCAAGGTGTGATTAATGTAAAAAGTGATTCATAAAAACATGATTCATAAGATACTTTTTATTCTTTTTTACTCTGTCTTCAAAATTTAGTGTATATTTTAATTTAAAGTACATCTCACTTTGGACAAACCACATTTCAGTGCTTAATAGTCACATGTGACTATCATATTAGACAACAGTAATTGGACATAATTGAGAACACTCAGATCCAGAGACCAAGCAGAAATTTACAGGCCTACCCCCTCTAATTTATTGATAAACCATTTAAAATTGCATATTTCTATGCATAACAAGAGAGCACAGGCTACTGAACTGTTAATTACGTCCTCTGTGGCCAAAGAAGTTTTCTCTGCCCTTGCAGAGTTTCCAATCCAAAGACATAGATAAAACAGAGCAGAAAAATGTGCCAAATACAAAGGACAAGTTCAAAAGTAATGTTTAGGGTATAATTTTAAATATTTGTAGGGAATTTATGTACAGGAAAATTACATATAATTTATTTATGCATCGGTTACTGATCTACAGTTTCTAGTCATACTTGAACTTTTAAGTTTCATTAGTAGAGAAGCACTATTGGTTAACAGTGATATTCTGCAGAACCTGGTCTATTTCCTTATATTTATTTTCCTTAAAACTCTTGATAAATTATATTTTAGTTAGGTGTTTCTAATGTAAGGCTTGGTGTTTTGTGCAAAATTCCTTATTGGTTCCTTTCTACAGATCAATGCTAACTTGACTTCTCCAGTTTGACTTGATGCAGTCACCCTAAAAACCTAATTCATAGAACAGAAACACATGAATGCACTTGTTGGAGTCTTCTTTTATCTCTGGTATGTTGATTTATCCACTGACTCGCTGACCTGTTGTTGTATGATAATTAATCTTCATCTTGAAACTTTCTACCTCACCTTAGATCAGACACTCCATGCTTTTATTCCTCTTGACAAGAATTACACTATTATGCAAATAATCCTCAAAAATCCTACTTAGTCTTGAATCCCTACCATGATACTTCCTGGTGAACTGCTTGGTGCTATGTTTTCTATCAAGTCAAATATTTGAAAATTACTGACAATTAATAAAATTAGTCTACGTTTTAAGTTTATAATCGAAATCCAGGCCTATTTCAGTCTATGCATGTGAGAAAAGACAAGATCATAGTGAAGAAAAAGAAATTATATACTTTAAAAGGTTCCCTAGATAATAATACAAACTTCAAACTTCTTGATTCATTTGAGATTTTTAGTAGCAGTTTAATTGAATAGTCTATGTTTATAGACAAATAAAGATATTATAAATACATCTTGACTAATTTACTATTCATTATATCTATGTAAACTTTGTAACAAATATTGACTTGGCTCATTTTCATACATTCTCATTTTGCAACATGTTCACTAAAAAGTAAAGTTTGAATTTTATTGTCCTACAACAGTATTTTACTACATTCATATTTAAAGGGTAAAGAACTCATTGAAAGAATAGTAAGCATCTATCCTTTCTTAACCAAAGGGAAAATATAAATGGAAATGAATAGGGTAAAATAAATGTTGTTTAATTAACACACATTTTCTTAGCTGTTGAAACCAATGCATATACTTAACCAAAAGGCACTAACTTCACAAAATAAATGTCTTAAAATAAACTTATTTGAAAATGGGAAACTGTACTATTTACTCCAGAAAAAAATATTGTCACGGATGTCATTGTCACAGAAACTCTTGGGAGAGTGGAGGGAAAAATATTAATGATGTCCTCTGGATGAAGAAAGAGGACACAAGCTAAGAAGATGTGACAGATCTGCAAGCCTGGTGAGCAGGCTGGTAGAAAGTAGGGTCAGATGCACAAAGAGGAGGCAAGGCAAGCTGGGGTAAAAAGCCAATTAGTGGATGAAAGGGTAGAATTCTGAGTTCTGAAACACAGGGGTGATAATATAGGCAGCTTGGGAGAGGATTAAAATAAAGAAGTGATAACAGAACTCAGCTGAGAAGGAAAGCTGTCAAAAATGTAAATAGGAATAAAAAGGTAAAACAATGAAGACAAAAAAACCTGACATTTAATCAAGGGTTATAGTAGCAGAAATTCAAAGAGAAGAAATGTGTTGGTTTTAACTCTAAGTGTTCTGAAATCATTAACAGAGGACCAAGGCATATGGAAAATTTCAACCCAATTACAGGAAGACAAATGGGCTTCAAAGGGCTAGAGACATATTTCCCATTTCACTTCCTAGTTGCTTTTCTTGAATCCATCATATTAGGCAATCAAAACCTGATATCCATAATTAGATTTTTACTACATAGGGTACTACCTATAATAATAAAAGTATAATATACTAATTAGGCCAGACATCCTTCCAGATGTCCTTCTGGATGACCTTTCAGACGAAGCTGGGGATGCAAGGGAAGCTCGGGTCCCAAGTGCCAGAGGGAAGCTGATGCGGGCAGCCAGGGGAAGAAAGGCCTATTCTTTTATTTATTTATTTATTTATTTATTTATTTATTTTTTACAGGGAGGAAGGGAGAGGGATAGAGAGTTAGAAACATCGATGAGAGAGAAACATCGATCAGCTGCCTCCTGTACACCCCCTACTGGGGATGTGCCTGCAACCAAGGTACATGCCCTTGACCGGAATCGAACCCGGGACCCTTTAGTCCGCAGGCGACGCTCTATCCACTGAGCCACACCGGTCAGGGCAGAAAGGCCTATTCTTGCACAAATTTCATGCATCGGGCCTCTAGTCTATATATATAAAAGCCCAGCAACTGGAACGGCAGAACTACAAGAACAACCAGAATGACCGGTGGCTATGATGTGAACTGCAGCAGCCAACCAGCCTGATCCAGGTCCTGATTGGGCCCCCTGCCCCCCAGGGCCAGCCCAGCCTCCAATCAGCCCCCAACACCCTGATCGGGGGTGGGGCCAGGCAGCCAACTGCCCATGGCCCCTCCCCCCCACCAGTCCAGCCTGATGGGCCCCCATCAGGACGGACCATTTGGACCCCACCCATGCACAAATTCGTGCACTGGGCCTCTAGTATTATTTATAACAACATATGAAAGATAAACATAATATCTGACAACTTTAAGAGTGTGGTATTTTAGAGTACCATACTAAGCTAGATAGTGTTAGAGTTTTCAATTGCCAATTTTTACTTAAATGTTTATATAACCTAGCTTGCATATATATTGCTTCATTCATTAAAATATTTTGTTGGGCCCAGCCAGTGGCTAAGTTGGTTGGAGCATCATCTCATTCACTAAAAAGTTTGCAGGTTCCATTCCCAGTCAGGGCATATAGTAGTACATAGATTGCTGGTTCAATCCCAGTCGAGGTTCCTATGGGAGGCAATCAATTGATCTCTCTCTCTCTCTCTCTCTCTCTCTCTCTCACTCCCTCCCTCACTTCCTCATTCTCAAAAATCAATAAATAAATCTTCAGGTGAGGATTAAATGTATATACATATATTTGGTAGTTCTTGAAATTAAAGCTTACTATTAAAGCTTTATTATTTGGCCTTTGATTCATTCCCTAATACATAAGTTGATGCTTTATTATTATATACTATTAGGAGGAAATAAAATTTTAATAAGTCTTTTCTAGCCTATTATTCTATTTTTTTCCTCTGTATCCTATGTGTTTCTTCTATTTTATTTTTTAAATTATCTTTATTGTTGAAAGTATTACAGATACCCCTTGTTGTTGTTTTTTCCCAGTGACACCCTCCATCCGCACCCTCTTGCTCTCATTTTAAATTTCACTGCATGGCACTGCTCAACTACATATTGGAAACAGACATGTCTTTATCCCATTATTCCTTTAAATATTGAAACGTAGCATCAAAAATACCAAAAAACTTTAAAATTATAATTTTAATCCTTGTTCTGACTAAATTACAGATAATTTTTAAAAATTAATATAAAAATGTTTTTATTCAGCCCTGACCGGTTTGGCTCAGTGGATAGAGCGTCGGCCTGCGGACTGAAGGGTGCCAGGTTTGATCCCGGTCAAGGGCATGTATCTTGGTTGCGGGCACATCCTCAGTAGGGGGTGTGCAGGAGGCAGCTGATCGATGTTTCTCTCTCATCGATGTTTCTAATTCTCTATCCTCTCCATTCTTCTCTGTAAAAAATCAATAAAATATATTTTTCAAAATGTTTTTATTCAATCAAGTTTCTAATTATTGATGGAATATCGTATTTTTCAATTAAAATGATTTAAAAAAAACATAAGAAAAGGTCAGTGACAAAGATAGCAGGGGCAAATAGTGACAAAAACACAAGAGTTTAAATTTAAACTTTAAAGATACTGTGTTGTGCATAGGCATACAGCAGTCTTAAACAAGTGAAATTTAAACTTCATCTTAATAAGAAATTGCACATGATGAAAATGAACTGTGCTTTAAAATGTTTCAGGCCAGAAGCTCCAAAAGCAGCCTCTCATAAAGTATGCTTAAAACACACATATAAACATAGAAAATATAAAAATTAAACTAAATTAAAGGTGACACTAAGACCAGATCAAAGAATGCCAAAAACTATACCTCATGAACCAATACTAAGTGGAAAAAAAATGTGAAATTCATTTTTCCCGCCTAATACTTCTCTTTACTCGGTGACCCAGGAAGAATACAATGAGAAATTGGGAAGTTTCTTGTTCTACTCCCAGTACACACCTTTTGAGCTAAAAGAACTTCTCAATGAATTAAATAACATAACTTTTGTTTCCCCCCTCATGAGGCCCTTATAAGATCTCTCAGAAAAATGTGTTTCCTAGAAGAAAATTTAGGAGAATGATGACCAATGCAAATCTTCATAATAACATTGAATTATAAGAATAATAATATTAAAAACCTTGTAATACATCAGGCAAAAACAACAAAATCCTACTACAATGAAATAAAGCTCAGGCTGGCCTCAGACTTCTTCATGACATTAAATGCCAGAAGGGACTGGGAGCAATAGCAGATTTTTGAGATGAAAATGTGGTGGTCCAACAATTCAGTCTTTCACCAAATTATATTTTATGTATCAAAACATCTGGAAACTGCTCTCAGAATAGGAAAAACAAAATCCATGTACTACTAAAAAAATTTATTTAAGATATACTTCAAAAGGCCAGGAACAAATGAAAACAAAACCAGCATTAAAAATCTGAAAGTCAAGAGGACGAGAACAATACTATTACATTCATATGTGGAATATAAAACAAAAAACAACAACAAATAAACAAAACCAACATAGAAACAAACAAACAAAAATACCAAAAGAATGATGGTTACCAGAGTAGCAGAGGGTGAGGGGAGGATAAAGAGGGTAAAGTGGGTCAAATATATAATGAAGGAAGGAGTCTAAACTTTGGGTGGGGAACACAGAATAGACTATAAATGTGTCATATTATAAAGTTTATATCTGAAATTTATATAATGTTATTAACTAGTGTTACCCGAATAAATTTATTTTTTTAAAAATTTAAATCTGATAGAGTAATACTTCAATAATAATCTATAAAATTACATTACTACAAAATAACCACATGCTCACAAAGTAGTTAGAGGAAATACTTAAGTATTAGGGGAAAATGAACAGTAAACTGAAATTTTAAAAACGGTAAACTTAAATTCAGACAATAGTATCAACTTTGTGGCAAAACTGATACAAAGAACCAGAGTGTTAAAGTGGAAAAATCAATAATCTCCCCAGGGAACCTGTAGTCTTAGGCTGGTTCACATAAGGGTCTATAGTTAAAATTCTCACTAACCCTAAGTTAGGGAATAGCCAGGCTTAAAGATTCAGTTAAAGTGACTCTAGGTTGGCAGTGCCCTCTGACTCCAGCCCAAGCAAATGTAAACAAACATGGTAAAAAAAAAAAAAAAAGAAGCAAAGCGGATCTAGCGAGGGCATCAACAGTACCCAGGGTTGATTCAAAAGACTGGTCTTCCCTTTTAGATGTTCAGATTCATATTTCAATGTTCTATTTTAAATAGAAAATGTATTCACATGATCAGACCTTCAATATGCTACTGTATTTAGAATCTACTATTTGAACTTATTAGAAACCACAGGGAAACACATAACCAAGCTCTCCCAACACAGAAAATACTCTCAAGTTATGAAAAATTATCTGGTTACTTATACTGATGATGATATGAAAAGAAAAATATATCTAATTAAAAGAGAAAGTACTTTTATGTTGAAGGAATTTGTTATAACTAAAATGTGATAATAACAAAATATATGTATATTACATTCAACTACAAAACCTAAATATTTAATAAGGTAGATGACTGAAAAAATCATATTTATGAGAGAACTTGAGAATAGTAACTCCTGTGACTAACTCATCTTTATACAGCAAATATCACCTATTCTTCAAAAGCTATTCAAGAAAATCAATAATTTCCATTGTTACATTTTACCAAGATTTTCAAATAAATATTTTGTTCATAAAGGAGAATTCTATATATACTGTTTGGAAATTAATTCATGTTCTTTGACTATTAACTAAAACTTTGGTTTCAGAATATTGAGGTAATATTTATTAAATATCAAGTGTTCTACATTTTATATATGTGTTAATAATCCTATGAATAGACACTATTGTTATCTGCCGATTTATACAGAAGGAAACTGAGGTATAGAGGAATTAAGTAAATTTTATAATCATACTAGAGGCCCAGTGTATAAAATCGTGCACTCGGGAGGGGGGGTGGATCCCCCTGCACCCTCTCACAGTCCAGGAGCCCTCCGGGGATGTCCCACTGATGACTTAGGAGTGGGCCTAAGCCATCAGTGGGACATCCTTACTGCTGCCGTGGTGCCTCTCCCACTACCCCCGCTGCATTCGCCAGCCTTGAGCCTGGCTTCTGGCTGAGCGGCGCTCCCCCTGTTGGGAGTGCACTGACAACCAGGGGGCAGCTCCTGTGTTGAGTGTCTGCCTCCTGGTGGTCAGTGCACATCATAGCAACCAGTCATTCTGCCATTCAGTCGATTTGCATATTAGCCTTTTATTATATAGGATAGCTTGCAAGTGTTGGAACCAGGCTATAGACTCAAGTAGTTTCTTTCTAGAGCACACACTCTTTATTTTTTAATTTTTCTTTTTTTTAAATATATTTTATTGATTTTTTTTACAGAGAGGAAGGGAGAGGGATAGATAGTTAGAAACATCTATGAGAGAGAAACATTGATCAGCTGCCTCCTGCACACCCCCTACTGGGGATGTGCCCACAAACAAGGTACATGCCCTTGATTGGAATCGAACCTGGGACCCTACAGTCTGCAGGCCGACGCTCTATCCACTGAGCCAAACTGGTTAGGGCTAGAGCACACACTCTTAACCATAACAAAATAGTTCTTTGCAAGACTATGAGTAATAAACAAGTAGAAATGAAGAGTTTCTAGCACTAAGAATCAGAATAACTTAAACATTGCATGATCTGGAATAAATTTTTAGTCTGTGAACTGACAGTATTTTCAAAATAGACAATTAAGCTAGGTTGTGTGATGCAGAATATTAGCTTTCACAGTGGTAAGTTAATATACCAATCAAACAATTTTCCTCATGTGAAACTAAAATGTTATTTTTAAAATTTAAGCTTCTTTAAACATATCAGAACAGATGCTCTTTTAGGTTCCTATAGGAAAAAAAAAAGACTCAAACCTCAAACTCTTCCTTCATCTGAGAGAGAGAAGTTATCAAGGAGAGTAAACATTCATCCATAATCCATGACTACAATATAGCTGAAAGTCAGAGAATTAAAAGTCTTCAATTTACATGTCAAAAGAAAAATACATGAGATCAGCAGAAATAAGTGAAGTCCAAACCTGTGTGAAGAGTCTGGTGCAGATTTCATGGGAAATTGGGGAGGAAAGTGGCCCTATATTGGTGCACCTGAGGTCAATTTATCCCCAGAAAAAGAATCTTCTATGAATAAGTAATATTAAGAACAAGTCTGCTACCAGGTAGAGCAGAGGAGTGGCTGTTGGGGAAAAACAGGAGCTCAAAATGAAGGAGCTCAAAACCGCTTATGAACAGAGATGCTAGTCATGGGAAGTGAAGGTGTTGCTTAGAGGGTTGGTGGTGACAGCAAAAAGAAAATAAATGATAGAAATTAAGAGCCCAATTTCTTATAAATAAACAAAAGAAAATCACAAAATCAAAGAATATAACTCCTCCAAAGTACCTCCATCAGGGTGGTATAATGTTATATTCTCACCCACAATGTATGAGAATGTGTTTCTTCACAATTTTTTCCAGCAAGGTATATTGTCAAGTTAGGGATTTATGTCAATTTTACAAGTGAGGAATGGTCAGATAAGTGCAGTTCTAATCTTTACTTTTATAAGTTAAGTGACCTTGAACATCCTAAATGTATTTTTTTGGGTCATTTGTCTATTTATCCCTATGAAGCATATGTTCATGTCTGTAGCTTATTTTTCAGAGTTCTCTTTTGGAATAATAACATTTTATCTGCATTATGTGTTGCAAATATTTTCTAATATATACTTTTTTTTTTCTAACTCTATCCAATGAAAACGCATAGGAACATTTTGCACATCATGAACACAGCTTTTTATTTCTAAATACAAATCCCTATTAAAAGGAACATAGGATCTTTCTTTTAAATGAATCTTTATTGTTAAAAGTATTGCATATGTCCCCTTTTCTCCCCAGTGACCCCTTCTAGCCCACATCCACCCTCTGCCCCAGGTTTTCACCACACTGTTGTCTGTGAACTTGGGATCTTTGAAGAAATGGTTGATCCTAGATCTTGGGCAAGGAAAGTATAAGGTAAGCTTGTAATATCTTGCTGAACCAAAAAACAAGGAAGCAAGAGAGTATGGAGGAGATGAAAGTACTGCCATTAATAAATGTCAAATGAATTATGTAAGTAGAAAATAATCATTTTTCAAGGACTATTGTAATAACTGATTTAAGCAAAGATCATTATGAATGCTAAAAAATATTAAAATTTTGTTGAATACAGGATACTCATAGTCCTAAAGTATCACCCACAGTTATTGATTGCAAGAAAAAAGGGTATCTTCACAATGGAAGAACCTCAGCAATGCCACCTTAATGAAATAATTAAATTTAACATCACCAATAATGGAAAAAGTCAATATCATATGCCTGCTGCCATAATATAGTGAGGACACATGATGATCTGTGCAGTATTCTTGACAAAAATGTTTAACGTAATTATAGTAATATAGAAATAATCAGTAGGAAATCATAAAAAACAACTGCCCTGAACTTTTCAAAAGTCTCAGTCATGAAAAATATCCTAGACAATGTTCTAGATTTTAAAAAGTTGTTGAAAAAAAAACAACTTATGAAAGGGATACTAATTGGATAATTGGGAATTTTTTATGTGTTAATATCAAGTATATTCTTGCATTGTTGTATATTTTGGATCTGACAACAATATTATAAGGTTATAAAGGTGGTATGAATAAGGTTATGAATGAGAATGTCCTTGTCTTAAGGAGATGCATGTGGAAGTATTTAGGGTGAATTATGTCTGCAGCTAATTATGTCTGCAGCTATACTTTCATGTATATATTACAGAGAGAGATTGCAAATGTGAGTTTGTAAGAGCTGGTGAATCTGGATAAAGAACATATGGGTGTTTATTATTTAATTTTTTTAGTCATCCATAGGTTTAAAATTTTGTAAAATATAAAGAGGAAACATTTTAAATGCATTTAGCATTAATAAACTAAAAAATAATGCATTAACTTGAAGAGTTCAGAAGTTATTTTAAGTTGTGCAAAGCTAAGACAATCTAAAGCATTATAATATGATATAGTCAGGTTATTTAATAGTTTCTTATTACCTAAACAAGAATAATTAAAAAGGAAGCATGTGCCTTTTGTTTATCAACTCACTATTTCTATATTAAAGATATATTCCTATCAGAAGTAGGAATACAGTTTTCTTATATATTATCCTCATCTACCAAATATAGATGGTAATTCTCAAGAATGTTCACTCAGGTTAATTTGATAAGCGTATTGTAGATTTTGGAATAAGGAGAAGTTGGGCTAGAGTCATACATTTATTGTTGCAAAATCACACATTGGCATCATGAGACCCTGGCTTCAAGCCCCACCTCTATTCCTTGCTAGATATGGAATTACCATCTAATCATTAGATATAGAATTACCATCTAATCACTATATATGGAGTTACCATCTAATCACTAGATATGGAGTTACCATCTAGCTTATTCAGACTTCATGGTTCTTATCTTTAAAATGTAAATAAGCACATCTAGTTCATTCCTGGCTCTGAAGAATTTTAGGTTAAATAATAGATACCATGTAATAGCACAGTCTGGCCAAATTAGAGCTCCATAAATGTTAGTTGAATAAGAATCAGGTATAGTCTAATAAAATCAATAGTATAACTTGTTTTTGACACTTGAACTTGATTCATTCTATATTAATATAGTCACTGGTGATGTCTGCAAGAGAGAATATGCAGAATTTTATGAGTATGTGCTTCCCAGAAGAGATACATCTTCAATTAAAATTTGTATAAAATGATAGAGCTCAAAAAGGCACAAGGCCATATGTAAACTAATAAACTCTCATCCATAACTGATCCACAAATGGGTTTTTAATTAATGTATTTTCTAATAGCTATTCAGCTGTGGAATTTGTACTATTAAAATTAAAACATTAGCCCTGGCTGGTTTGGCTCAGTGGATAGAGCATTGGACTGTGGACTGGAAGGTCCCCGGTTTGATTCCGGTCAAGGGCACATGCTCAGGTTGCAGGCTCGATCCCCAGTAGGGGGTGTGCAGGAAGTAGACACTCAATAATACTCTCTCATTATTGATGTTTCTATCTCTCTCTCCCTTCCTCTCTGAAGTCAATAAAAGTATATTTTTTAAAAATTAAAACATTATAAAGCATTTTTATCATTATATATATCTAACATTAGTTTTATGTGTGTATATATATATAAATATTATATATATATACATATATATATACCTAACATTAGTTTTAACTCTTGTAATTCCCTTTTATTTCAGAAATATGCTCAACTTATCAAAGCTGAGTCATCTTATACATAAATGAAACAGATGGTAATCTGTGCACCGTGTTTTGAGAAATGTCATGGCAGAAAGATCCCTAGTGCCCTTTCCTAAAGATGAAAAAAAGATGCTAATAGTGGATAACTCTACAAAAAGACCAGCAGTGAAAAGCCCCTCCAACCCTCAAAAACATTGTAATTACTTGCATTCTTTTAAAAATGCTCCATTGGGAAAAGATGCATAAAAGGAACAATGGGCATGAGATGAAGGCAAATTTTCTAATTCACTATTTTTCCAGAGGCTAAACCACATCACATAAATAGTAGATTATAGAACCAAATAGAACATCTTGGGTAGCTGAGCTGTAAAAAAGACCCCTTCTCCCACCTACTCATGTTAAACACACAGCAGTCCCTGTTTGTAACAAGTGATTTGTGCAGACATTTTATTTTACAGTTGAGGAAGAAGAGAACTGTTTATTTGGGGCTACAAGCCGCCAAGTCATGAGACTCAAGAATAGTGATGGCATCTATTCCCTGCATGATCCATCCAGGTGTGAGCACCCATAGTTCCAGAGGTGAAGGTGAGAAAGTGATAGAACTGGCAATAATTCTTAGAAACTTAAGAGACAGAAGCTGCTGGCGTGTTTACATCAGAGTCTTTGTGTAACTCTTAGCACAAGTGAAATTCTGAGTTGGGGAAAAGCCTTTCTCTGTGATATCATCTCTCCCTGTCCCCCGCCCCAGCCCCCATCTCTACTTCTGTGGCACTCTAAAGGCTAGCAGCTTTGTGGGCAACTGTGCCTGGGGAAAACAGGAGGGCCTGTGCAGGAGTTGCAGCTCTGTGGAGCAGGTCTGTGGGTAAGGACTATGTCAATAGAGAACAACAGAGAGAGAACGACTATCCGGTCACTGGGAATAAATGGGATTGTAAGCACATATGAGGCACCATGATCTTTCTATTCTCCATTATTAATAATTTTAAAGAAATTTAAGAACAAAAAATTGCCAGAAAATGTACGGTCAAATAAGCTCTTTATCTTTAAAATGTACTTTTATTTACCAAAATACTCCAAGTTTTTCATCAGTTAACCACAATGGCAAAAAGGCCAAAATGTTTTGCTTGGTCTTCTGCATCCTTATTTACTAAGGATAAAAATAAAAATTATCACAGTAAAGCCATCAGCAGCTTATAACTCCTACTTATACAACACAGTAAAAAATTATTAAGAACCGATGTTTATTAACATGAAATTACAGGATTTTAGTCTCTTGTGTGCATCAAAAAGCATTGCTTTCTCTTCTTATATGAAACCTCACATCTCTTTTATTGTTTTACTAATATATTAATGTTATAAAAATGTATAATAGAAAGAAATATCTTCATCAGTAGCATGAAAAATCAGCCCCATGTCAATTCAACACATTTCAGGACAAAAAAAACAACAAAAAACTACTGATCACTGATCTCCAGTACAAGAGAAATTCGGCAGAAAGAGTTTGCCTCCAATGGTTTTTAAACCAATATATAAAACTGGATGGATGGGGAGCGAGAGCAAAGAGTTGATTCGCATGACCAGGGTGAAAAGAAAAAACAAACATTATAGTTGCAAGAACATATATTCCATAACAAGTTCTTAAGACTCCCAGGTGCAACATCAGCAGCGCTCGAGTCTCAATTTTTATTGTAATCTTGTGGCTTTTTATTTGTAACTTATATGAAAAGAATCATATTGATTGGGGCAGATTTAACTCAGTAAAACCTATTCTACTGAGATTGTCTGTGCTAGGTGATTTTATCAAGTTCTCTTTTGGTTTCATTTTCTTCCTCATCCCTATTCCCAGGGGAGGCTGCAGCCCAGCTTGCAGAGCAAATTGCCCTAAATTGAGTTCTTTCTCTGGCATAGACAGGGCTGCCTCTGGCTCCTTGGCTTGAAAACTTTATGCATTCCTTTTTCCTTCTTCCTTTACAATCTCCTTCCCTTTTTCCAATTAAAATGGAGAAGTTTGCACCAGTACCTGCTCCCAATTAACTGAGTGCTGCATTACCAGCCGTACTCCAAGATCTTCTTTACCCTCCCTTCATTAGCCTTATTCCTCTGAGGCTGCCTGGCTGTCTGCCAGGGACTTATGGCAAGAATTCAAAATCTTGCACACTTTATCCCCTCCAAATCATTCTTGAATATAAGCAGTCTGATCCTTAGGCCCAGCATGAGAAATCCAAGAACGTGTTCAAAACGCGTAGGGGGTGGGGAGGGAGAGAAGAGAAAAATGATTTATTTAAAAGGCTAAAAGCCTATGCAAAGAAAGACAAGCTAAGAGAGGTTAAGCTTCCCAGTTAATTGACCTTAGTTTCTTTTTTAAAAGCCTGAGTAGGAAGAACAACAAATGACAGTTCCATGGCCTTGCTTTGTTTCTGAGTGCCTTCATGCCTACAGGAAATACATCATCATCTTCACACCTCAGGCACACTGACTCCCTAACACTCGATTTATGCACCAGGATGGAAAAAGCCAACCTCCGAAGCTTAAGCAACGTGTGTTTTTTGTTGTTGTTGTTTTTGTATAAAAATCAACATGAAATTTTCCAACAAATATGAGTGCTATGGGGCCACTGCATCAGCCATTCTCAACTGACATTTGGCATCAGTAAGTGTGCATCAAGCTGTCATAAATGATGACCCAGGTGTCAGGCCACAGAAACAAATGGGCATTCTGTGTGCCTCCACTGCTCTCTGAAACTGCAAATTCCATTTACAGAGCCTTTAAACATATTTTAGCCAAATATGTAGTCAAATCCCAGTTCTGATACGTACTGTCTGTGTGACCTTGGGCAAGTTATTTAACTTCTCTGAGCCTCATGCTCCTCATTTGTAAAATAGGGATAATAACTGTTTCTGGTGCCAAATACTGTTTTGTAGACTAAGTAGAGCGTGTAAACCTCTTAGCACAATCCCTGGCACATGGCACATAGATAGTGTAAACTCATTATTATTGCTACAAGTATTGCTAGTAAGCAAAAATACACCAGATGATCTGACAGAACTTTTGGAGCTTTTCCCAGAACATCACAAGGGCCAAGGACAATTTATAGATGATTTTTAATTTAAAAAAAAAAAAAACACTGAAAAATGTGCAATTGAAATCTCAGAAGCTGACCCTTGTTTGGCACAGACCCCAACATAGCTAAAGCATCCACTAAGGTCATTATTAGAAGCCATATCATTTATTGCTAATTATATGTGATCAAATTCTTGAAGCACCTTAGAAAATGTATAGTCATCGTTGAATTTTTCTAAGGACACTATGTGATTTAACACTTTAAAAACAGTCATCACTGAAGTCAATTTATTTCAGTTCTGAGAATTAACATAGAATTTGGTTTATCACCTAGTGAGAAACTTCCAAGATATGCTTAGTGCCACCATTTACTAGTTTAAAAGAAAAGAAAAACAGTACACCTGGCCAGCATTGCTCAGTGGCTGAGCTTCAGCCTATGAACCAGGAGGTCACATTTCGATTCCTGGTCGGGTTAAATGCCCGAGTTGCAGGCTCAATCCCTAGGGTGGGGTGTGCAGGAGGCAGCTGGTCAATGATCAGTGATTCTCGCTCATCGTTGATGTTTCTATCTCTCACTCCCTCTCCCTTCCTCTCTAAAGTGAATAAAAATATGTATTTTTTAAATGCAAAAAGCCATAATTACTCAATCTTTTTAAGTTATTATATTGATGCAAAAACAAAAATTTATATTTTTGAAAGGGGAAATATTGTGAACACATTTGTGTTGACCATTTTCATCCCCTTCAACAGACACAATTCCATCTATACACAAGCTGCAAGATTACTTCCTGATTTGTAAGAAATACAACTATTGTCTAAGAAACCCAAGGCAGCAGACATACTCCCAATACTGGAAGGTACTTTATAAATAACATATTTTATTCATCCAGTCCAATTTTCCATATCATTGTGAATAACTGTAGGGATGCAAACATTGGAATCAGAGAGCTGAAATTATATTCCAGCCTCACCTTTTGCTTAAATTCTCAGACCCTCAATTTTATCAAATATAAAATAGGGCTAGTAATACTTTCAATGTGATGTCATTGTAAAATTACAGTTAAAATGCTTAATTTGAGCAATAAACAGCTCTATACTTTTATTTATTTTTATTTTTTAAATCCTCACTAGAGGTTATGTTGTGTGTTTTTTAATTGATTTTAGAGAGAGAGGAAAGGAAAGAGAGAGAAACATCAATGTGAAAGAAACATTGATCGATTGCACCCCAACCAGAGATCGAACCCACAACCTAGGTACATGCCCTTACCAGGAATCATACCTGCAACCTTTTTGTGTATGGAATGACATTACAACCAATTGAGCTACCATCCAGGTCCCAAGCTCTCTACTTTCATCATCATCATCATTCTCATCATCATCACTATCATTTTGTCAAGTTTTTTACTATTCAAAGATTAGTTTGTAAAATAGGAAAAGAATATAAACTATGAAGCAAAAGATTTTGAAATGTGTTCTTCAGTCTATGAAATGTTGGTGGAACTGCATTGAACCCAATGGAGGTAGCACACACTCACTTGTTCAGAGCATGCATGCTTGAGGACAGCTGTATTGGGATGCTTTTTAGAGAGGATAGTTTTAAGGAATGGATTAGAAAATCTACTACATCCAGGAAGTTACCTAAATTGCTGTTTAACAAAAAGACAGAATCACATATACTTGCACATAAGATATAAACAAGATCACATGGCAATAGCAGAGCCAGGACGAAAGCTCCAGTCTGCCATTTCCAGATAAAGGTTTGCAGGTGATCATAAAAAAGAAAAAAAAAAGTGATCTTTATACTCATGATTCAGAGATGTCATATTACCCAGTTATGTAACAAAAAAATTTCATTGGAGAGTATAAAATTTTCCACCATTGTATTATCACAAGCATTTAAAAATTACAAAATTAACTTTAAAAGACAATTTATTCTAAACCTTAAGTGTCACAGTATATCCCCTTAAACCTGACTTCCTATTATACATCCTTTCTTGATTAATAGCACTACCATTCATCCATCTCAGAAACAGGGAGCCATATTGATATCCCTGGCCCCCTGCATAAGTCACTTGTACTAACAATTATGTTTCCATAACATTGACTAAAGCTGAATCTTCCCCCCAATCTTTACTGATACTGCCTTAGTTCAAGACCTCATTGTCTTATGCATGCACTGCTAAAAGGGTCTCTCAACTAGTCTCCTTTATCCTAGCTTTCCTACTCACTCCTCATTCCACCTTCCACTCTACTCCACATGTCAATTAAAATGATCTTCCTAACAGTCTGATTGTGCTACTCCCCAACTTGAAACCTTCGATCTCTCATCAGCCATTTTCTTTTTTATCTCTGCTCTTTGTTCTTTAGCTTATGCTATTCCTCCAGTCTATAATGCCATTATTTTTCCCACCCAGCCTAAATATCCCATTAGTGCTTGAAAAGAAACTTCTATGTAAGTTCTGTATTGACCCATTGGTGAAGTTTGTGCCAGTTACCAAGAGATGTATGTTAAAATCTTTTTGGATTGTAGATTTATCAACCCTCAATGTAGTTATGTCCATTTATGTTTTATATATTTATAACAATAATAATAATACTAGAGGCCCAATGCACGAAATTCGTGTGGGCGGGGGGTGAGGTCCCTCAGCCTGGCCTGCACCCTCTTGAAATCCAGGACCCCTCGCTCCTAACTGCCCACCTGCTCACTCCTTACTGCCCACCTGCTTGCTCCTTATTGCTTGGCTCGCTGCTCCTTAGCACGGTCACAGAGGCGGGAGAGGCTCCCACCACTGCCGCTGCACTCGCCAGCCGTGAGCCCAGCTTCTGGCTGAGTGGTGCTCCCTCTGTGGGAGCGCACTGACCACCAGGGGGTATCTCCTGCATTGAGTATCTGCCACCTGGTGGTCAGTACGCATCATAGTGACTGGTCATTCTGGTCGTTCCGCCATAACAGTCACTGGGCTTTTATATATATAGATTATCAGGTATATTCAAATTCTAAATATATAAATGTAAACATTTATATGTTTCATTTCACTTTATATTAGTTTAAAATATATTTTGTGCAAAAATGATAGTTATAGCATCTTTCTTTGGTTAGTATTTATCTGGAATATTTTTTCCATCCTTTTATCTTTGCTGTGTCATTATGTTTTAAGCATGAATCTTTAAATAGCATGTAACTGGTATTTTTAAAATTCGTTCTGACCATTTTTGTTTTCTAATTAAAGAGTTCACTCCATTTTCATTAATGTTATTACTGGCCTATTTGAATTTATTTGACCTAATTCATGCACCTGAGACAGACCTATTTTACTTCTCTTTTTTCCTTCACTGTCTCCTTAATTCCTTCTAGAAGCATATGCTGAGCAACTACGATGCTGCAAGCACTATTCTAGACATTGGAGAGCAGGGCTGAAGGGGATATACAAGACCCTTGCTCTCAAGGAGATTCCATTTTAGTTGGAGGAGACAAACAACAGATAAGTAAACGATTGAATCTATACTAGTAAAAAGGTAATATGCTAATTAGCCTGGGAGACCTTCTGGACGTCCTTCCGGACAAAGCCATGGTAGTGGGGCTGAGGCAGAGGCAGTTAGGGGCGATCAGGCCGGCGGGGTGGGGAGGGCAGATGGGGGTGATCAGGCTGTTGGAGGGGGGAAGTTGAGGGCAAGCAGGCTGACAGGGAGGGCAGGTGGGGGCGAGCAGGCCAGTGGGTGGGGGCAGGTGGGGACGAGCAGGCCGGCAGGGGGGCAGTTGGGGGAAAGCAGGCCGACATCGGGGGGCAGCTGGGGGTGAGCTGGCCAGCAGGAAATGGCAATTGGGGGAGAGCAGGTTGGCGTGGGGGGCAGTTGGGGTTGATCAGGCCAGCAGTCATAGTGGTTAGGGGCGATCAGGCAGGCAGGCAGTTAAGCAGTTAGGAGCCAGCAGTCCCAGATTGGAGAGGGTGCAGGCTGGGCTAAGGGACACCCCCCCCCCATGCACGAATTTCATGAACCAGGACACTAGTACCGTATTTTCCGGCACATAAGACGACTGGGCATATAGAAGATTTTCCTGGGTTAAAAAGTCGTCTTATACGCCGGAAAATACGGTAGTAATATAAATAGAGAAGAATCCTACCTAATAAAATGGTAATATGTAAATTACCATCACTCCGCTACGCCCACGATTGGGCCAGCGGGAGGCGCAGGGGGCGGGACTCGGGGTGGCCAGGGTAGCCTATTGGGCCAGCAGGACGCTGAGCCATGGTTGTGCTGCGGAACAGAAGGGGCCTCTGGGGCAGCGAGCTCACATCCTGCCGCGGACCATCAAAAGCGGAGGCTTCTGAAAGGCCTGTTGCACCAGCGGACAGGCACCCAGCTCTCCCACGATCGAAAGCAAAAGCGTGTACTGGGCCTCTAGTGAACATATAAAATCATGCACTGGGCCTCTAGTGAACATATAAAAATTATGTTCTACTCTTATTTTCTTTACTCTTTCAGAAGCTCATTTTTTTCTGACTGTACTACAAGAGTGGCCTTGTAAGGGTCTCTCCTCCTATTGCTCCCCTGATATATCTGCCTTGCTAATATTCTTAGGTTATAATTCAATATTACTATTCCTTAGCTTAAAACCTTCAGTGTCTCCCCATTGACTAGTTCATTGAGCAAAAGTATCTTAGCCTGACATTCACAGTACTCTACAAAATGGCTCAGCCTACATTTTCTAGCTCTTTCTTCCATATATCCTTATATACCCTCTACACTCTAAACAAATAAACTTGTTACTTCCTATTACCAAACACATCAAGTTACTATTTTTCTAACCCATACTCTACTTTCACATCTTTTCCCATTGGATTCTATCTCTCTCCTTTACAGCATTCTTCAAAGCACATTTGAAATGCTCCTTTCCCCCAAAATACCCATCATGATTCCATATGTGAGCTCCCATTTTTAATTTCATAGCACTCATTGTTTTTTACCTTTATATAGGGCAGCATCTTATACTTTAAAATTTATTATAATATAAGCATCTTAATGGCAGAAGTTTTTCTGACTCATTTTAATTTCCAAACAGTGCTTAGTACAATTTTTTAAAGATAACACACAGCTATAAATAACTCTCGAATTAAATTAACAATTGTATATAAACCTGGCCACCACTTTATACCATTCATTTTATCCTAACAAGCAAGAATATTGTTATAAATGCCCATAAATGGCCAATATATAAAAAAAGGTTTTTCTCTCATTCTGGAGAAAATTGTTTGAAAAGTAGAACACCTCTAATGATTAAAAAACCTCAGTTAAACTGTAAAAATTAAGCAAAAGAAATATACTGGAATATATCTTTACTCAGTTTAAATGATACGTAAAAGTATATCTTGCTTGCTGAAAGGGGGTAGACAGGAAGTGGGAAGAGGAAAATACTGGAGAGTAATTACTTTAGATATGAGATGTCAAAAGTTCCTTGAATATGTAGGTGAATTATTAACATACTAGAGGCCCAGTGCACAAAATTCGTGCATGGGGAGGTGTCCCTCAGCATAGACTGCACCCTCTCCAATCTGGGACCCCTCAAGGGATATCTGACTGCCCATTTAGGCCCGATCCACAGGCAGTCGGACATCCCTCTCACAATCCGGGATTGTTGGCTCCCAACCGCTCGCCTGCCTGATTGCCCCTAACTGCTTCTGCCTGCCAGCCTGATCACCCCTAACTACTCCCCTGCCAGCCTGATCAACGCCTAACTGCTCCCCTGCAGGCCTGGTCACCCCCAACTGCCCTCCCTTGCCAGCCTGGTTGCCCCCAACTGCCCTCCCTTTCAGGCCTGGTCCCTCCCAACTTCCCTCCCCTGCCGTCCATCATGTGGCAGCCATCTTGTGTCCATATGGGGGTGGCCATCTTTGACCACATGGGGGCTGCCACCTTGTGTGTTGGAGTGATAGTCAATTTGCATATTACCTCTTTATTATATAGGATTCATTCAACATTTTTCAGTAAACGTGTATGAAGCACCTACTACATGCTAAGCACTGTGCTAAGTCAAGGAATACAAAGATGAATAAGGCTTACTATTTGACTTCATGTAGCTGAGGCTTAGTGAGAAAAAGGTAAATAAACAGAGGAAAATGTAGTAAGTGTTTCAACAGTAAGATTTGCAAAGTGTAACTGGAAAACTCAGGCAGGAGGCTTTGTAAAGGTATCAGGTGGCTTAGCTCTTCTACTGAGAAAACAGCATGAGAGCTGGAAAGGACAGGACTTTGTTTTCAGAGTACTTATGCCCTCTTCTGCTTGCAGATATTATAATGATAAATTGATCATATTTTAAATAGTGCTAGTGTCACACCATAGAGATATAGCTATTTTTACATATACTCTTTAAGATAGTTTATGGACTTCTGATTAAACATGGCAGTGGATGCATGTATTTATTTGTTCCTCATCCTTACAAAACCACACAAAACTCACTGTGAAAGAATTTTAAAATTTATAGACCCATAAAGATGAAAAGAATAGTAGTGGAGAAAATACCAGATAAGCAGTATCAAATACATTTCTAAAATGTTCGAAGATAGATGGATGAATAGTAACTGCTTAGCAAACCAGATAAAGCTGAAACCTCAACCTGAATTGAAGAAAGCCAATAGGAAGTTGACAATTTTACTTCAAAAATTCAAAAAGTTTTAGGATATGGAAACACCAGGTATCTCTTATAGCAGGAATGGGGAACATCCGGCCCGCAGACCGTATAAGGCCCAAGAAATCACTTGGTGTGGCCCAACCAAGGCATTAGGATTGAGTTAATTAAATCTTTGACCAAATATAGCAGGGTAATTTTTAAATTGATAATTTTTTATGGTCCATGACCGATGTTATAAATATCCAAATGATCCTTGGCAGAAAAAAGGTTCCCCACCACTGTCTTAGAGTGAGATGTTCATATAGAGAAGAACGGGTATGTGAACAAAACAAGAGGATTAGTTCAAAGTTGACCTAAGAAACAATTAAATGCCAGATTCCTTCCTTGGCCCCCAACATATCAGAGGTTTATACCCTGTAGAGGTACATACAGCAAAGACAAGGTGAGATATTCTATTGAGAAATAGGGATAAAATACAAATCCCTGTACTGAATAGTGAGACCTGCAGGTCATTTTCTGGTTCAGTTCCCAGAACACAGACCACTGGGCTTTCTCCCTTCAAGCATAAAATCAGAGAAGTCCTCTGTAGAAAAACTGAAGGGCCTAGGGAAAACATGTATATATATGAGATTTAAGGCCTCTATTAAAATGCCATGTTACCACCTTATCACACCATAGCAAACCTTACCAAGTATACAACCTCATTATAAACCCTTACTCCTAAATATAGAGAGATAGCCAAACATGTGTAGAAATCTTCTGTCAAAAAGAGAGAAACCAAAACATAAATTCTGGAACCTGAAAAGGGTCAAGTTTCTGGACAGAAATATGAAAACTAAAAGATAATAGAGGGAAGCCTTCAAAGTTTTGAGGAAAAGTTATTTCTAATCTAAATACTCAATGTACTTATAGAATATAAGTACAAATCAAGTGTAATTATAGAATAAGGATATTCTGGTACCAAAAAAATGGTCACCAAAAATTTACCTCCTATGCATTTCTTTCAGGAATCTTCTGGAAAATGAACTCCATTAAAAACCAAGAAAGAAATTCAGGAAACAGGGAGCCAGTCAGGAAAAAGGCAAAGGGAAAGTTCTAGAATGATGGTGACAGCTATAGGATGGACATCTGAAAGAAAAAATAATAATGTCTAAAAGGATATAAAGGGAAACTAATTCACTTAACACAGATGTGCTTATCAAAACAGGGAATGCCTGTGGAAGGTAAACTCAATATAGTGGATGCATTAACATGGAAAAGGGTAATAGTTGAAGAATAAACACACTAATTATCTAAGAGAGAGGGATCTGAACATTTTAAAAGGTGATTCAGTGTGTGTAATGACTGACCTGAAAAAAAAAATGCTATCACTTTTTAATGTTTAAAGCATGGTTGCAGGAAACTCTAAGAGAGGAAATATTTAAGATCAACTCTATTAACAAAGTTTTGCTAATTGATTTATTTGAAAAGCTCTTAAAATATAATCATACTTCTTCAATGACAGCTAGATTATATAGAAAGGACTGTTGCTTATTGGAGGTGTCATTTGTACCTGATTCTACTTACTGAACTAAATGTCATAGATGTGCCTCTCTCTTAAAAAATTGTGAAGCAAAATAAGAGAATGAGCTGTCATGTTTAACCTTCCACCTAAAATTAAAACTGGCTAGAAATTAAAATTCTTTCCATAACTGCTAGATCCCCTGAGACTCCATAAATTCTATCAGTAAAATAACTTGGGCTAGTTTGAGCAGCTAACTATTCCCTGCAACAGTCCCTAATTGGTATGTGTAATCCTATCTAATAAAAGAGTAATATGCAAAGTGACCATACCTCCGCTACACCCACAAGCCACGCCCACCACCAATCAGGAGCAAGTATGCAAATTAACCCAACCAAGATGGCTGTGGCCACGGAGCGAGGAGGAGGCTTGGCTCTGCTCAAGGCTACAAAGTTTCAATTATAGAAGATAAATAAATCCCAGATACCAGGGCCTCCGCTTGGGTTGCTGCAGGGCATGGCCGGCTTGCAAACCAACACAGGCTCCTTGCCCAGGCCACCCCACGCCCCAAGGGAACCCCCACCCTGATCCGGGACACGCTTCAGGGCAAACCAGCCAGCCCCAACTCATGCACCTGGCCTCTATCCTCCTATCTAATAAAAGAGTAATATGCAAATTGACCATCACTCCAACACGCAAGATGGCTGCCCCCATGTGGTCAAAGATGGATGCCCCCACGTGGACACAAGATGGCCGCCACAAGATGGCCAGCAGGGGAGGTCAGTTGGGAGGGACCAGATCTGCAAGGGAGGTCAGTTGTGGGCGATTAGGCCAGCAGGGGAGGGCAGTTGGGAGGAACCAGGCCTGCAAGGGAGGGCAGTTAGGGGTGACCAGGCCAGCAGAGGAGGGAAGTTGGGGGCCACTGAGCCTGCTGGGAAGGGCAGTTGGGGGGGACCCAGGCCTGCAGGGGAGATCAGTTGGGGAGGGACCAGGCCTGCAGGGGAGGGCAGTTAGGGGCAAGCAGGCTGGCAGGGGAGTGGTTAGGGTGTGATCAGGCTGGCAGGCAGAAGCGGTTAGGGGCAATCAGGAAGGCAGGCAGGTGATCAGTTGGGAGCCAGCAGTCCTGGATTGTGAGAGAGATGTCCGACTGCCTGTTTAGGCCCAATCCTATCTGGATTGGGCCTAAACGGGCAGTCGGATATCCCTCGAGGGGTCCCAGATTGGAGAGGGTGCAGGCTGGCCTGAGAGACACACACCCCCGTGCACAAATTTCATGCACCCGGCCTCTAGTAAGATATAATAGAGCAAGATTTCATGGGAAACTTCCTCAGCTCTAGCTATTTAGTGATTGTTCTTTAATCAAGAGTTCTTGATTACATTTTCATTCCTACAGGAGGAGTCTGAAAATATAAAAAGGAACACTTTCTTCCTCATCTCAATCTAGTTTCAATTCAAATCTTGGATTTATCTCAGAGTCATGTCCACCAAAACCTTTCTGGGCAAAGAATGAGTAAGCTTGCAGGCACACATAAGAAAACTCCAAGAAAGGTATTTTCTAATCTTAACCAAACATTGTTCTTCCCTTCTGAGACTGAAACTACAGTGTAAATTCATTGCAATACAACAACCATTACAAAATCATTTTAGAAGACCCTTGACAACAGTAAAATTGACCTCATTATCTCAGTGTACTTACACACTTTCTGTACAGACTCAGGACCTAAGGCGTCAAAACTATCTCTGATGCTTTCTGACCTATTGGAGATGGACCAGATTCCACAGAGGTGCATACACCAAGGATATCTAGAAGCCAAATGACAAAATATTATCATCTCCAGATTCTGTCTGTGCAGGCACTGGAGCAACTCTAGACTTTAAAATTCTGAGTGCACTGTCAAGAGACTCAAGTCCTTTTGTTGTTGTTGTTGTTATTCTTAAACCAGTTTTTCTATATCAAAAACTTAATTCTGCTACAATTTTTTATGTTAGCCTTAGTTTTTAAGAGGGATAAAATTTCAGACAATTTGTTGGCTTCTTATGAAGATTTATGCAAACATTTCAAGAATTTTATAACTAGAAGTTTAACTCACTCACAGAAAGAACATCATAAAGCCATCTAATATGTTGCATAAGAAGACAAGCTTTAAAGAGTTGTCACCTGAGTTGGAGTCAAGGTTCTTAAAGGTAAAATGTGGTTAATATTAGCACCTACTTCATGATGGAATGTTAGAATTAAAATTAGTATAGTGCCTGATACAGTGTTTAAAAAACACCAGATTTATTATTTTAATTATTATCCCCCATTCAGTCAAAATTTATATATACTTAGGAACCATCCTTATTACTTCCTTTGCAGATATTTGTCCCCTTTTAATTAATGAAGGCAATTATTGTAGAAGATTGTCCCATAGTCAAAAGGAGAAAAGCAGAAAGGTTTAGTGGTGAGACAAAGAACTTTCATCGAGCTCAGGGACAACCTCAGTACTCAAAACCAACATAAAAAATCAGTACCACCCCAGCTGGTGTGGCTAAGTGATTGAGCATCAACCTATGAACCAGGAGTTAATGGTTCTATTTCAATGATTGAACGTCAACCTATGAACCAGGAGGTAATGGTTCGATTACCGGTCAGGGCACATGCCTGGGTTGCGGGCTCGATCCCCAGTGTGGGGCATGCAGGAGGCAGCCCATCAATAATTCTCTCTCATCATTGATGTTTCTGTCTCTCTTTTCCTCTCCCTTCCTCTCTATAATCAATAAAAATACTTTTAAAAATTAGTACCAGAGACCCCAGTTGTACAGCACTATGCAACATCTGGTCAAAGTGTTGAGTCACATTATGACCTGTCAGTTCCTCTGCCTGGTGTCACTAGAGGGGAACAGTAGGTTCCTTAGTTCTGTTTGGCCTGGGTGTCCCAAAATCAGAATCAAAGAAAATGTCTATGAGTAATTTATTTGAATGCAATTCCAGGAAGTATGATCAAGGGATATGAGAAGTGAAACCAGAAAGAGAGAAAGTCAACACAAGGATGCACTATCAAATCAGTGCCATTATGAGCAACTGGTTGCTAAATCTAGCAAGACTTTCTGAGAAGCTTTATGAAGCTGACTTCAGAACCATGTCTTATGAAAAATTACCAAAATTTTAAAAAGTGCTATCAGCATAAGGAAGGACATTTAGATCAATGAAATAAATAAATCTCTCTTAAATCAATAAATCAAAAAAAATTAAAGTTTATAAACAATTTTGCTTGTTTGTTTTTTGTTAATCCTCACCCAAGGATATTTTTTCCATTGATTTTTAGAGAGAGTGGAAGGGAGGGAGGGAGGAGATGAAGGGGGGGGCAGAGAGAGAGAGAGAGAGAGAGAGAGAGAGAGAGAGGGAGAGAGAGAAACATCAGTGTGAGAGAGGTACATTGATTGGTTGCCTCCTCCTGCACTCGACCCAACAGGGGCCGGGGATCAAACCTGCAACCCAGGTACATGCCCTTGACCAGGAATGGAACCAGAGACCCTTTGGTATGCAAGCTGATGCTCAAGCCACTGAACAACACTGGCCAGGGCTAAAAAAAAATGTTTTAATTTAAAAAATTAAAAGCAGATATATTCAGTTTAAATTAAAGATTGATTAACAGCTAATAGACTTTGAAAATTTGGATGCATGAAATAAATGAAGTGTCATTTCTTAATGAACTCCCTTAATCTGCTAATCAATGCATAATATGAACCTATTTTTCAAAGATCTATGCGCATGTTTTCACTATATTCAAAATACAATTTATTCATGTTAAAGAGGAAGCATGTATTGTTTCTTGCTCCTTTCCCTCAATAAAAGATTGCCACAGATACTCCTCTCAACACAGCCACAAAGGACAATTAAACTGGGCTTAATAATTTTATAGTTCTTTTTGCAACCTCAAAAGGAACAAGGCTACACGTGAAACCCCTTTTTATGGGATCCTACTGAGATCATAAAGGAATAATTATTCATTGATTAAGGCACAGTAAATCTCTTATCCACTAAGGCTAATTTATTGAGCTATGAAACCACTGTGCAATCACTTTTCTGCTATTGTTCATTCACACACAAAAAAGAATATTACAGATATCACTTAGGAAAAAAACTGATACAAGAAATAGTTTCTGTTTATTTTAGATTAAGAGCTACTGAAAATTCATCCAGACAATACCAACACTAAACACACACACACACTTTTATTATCAGTAATGTCCTCATTGTATTCAATGCTGATTCTGTGAAAGAAAACTAATATTAAACAGTCTGAAAATATAGTGCATTGGAAATTAAGAACAAATCTTTACCTTGCCATTGGAGCAAAGCCAACCATAAAAGAAACACATTGTACATTTGACTCTGCAGCGTGTGAGTACAAGGCTAAAACAGGTATTGTCTGTTTAAAGTTTCTTACCAGAGGTATAGTATATGCTACTAAAAAATCATCATTACTGAGTAAACATTCATCTGCTAGAGGCCCGGTGCACGAAATCCATGCATGGGTACGGTCCCTAGACCTGGCCTGCAATCAGGGCCCTCTTCCCCAGCTGCCCGCAGCTGGCCCCACCACCCACCCCCAGTTCCCCATTCGCCATCGGGCGATCCGTGCCTGATGGCCAGGGAAAGGGATCAAGAGGTGGTCAGTGCACCTCATAGTGATTGGTCCAGTGGTTGTTCTGGTTGTTCTGCCATTAGGGTCAATTTGCATATTACCCTTTCATTATATAGTACTGAGGCCTTGTGCATTGGTGGGGGCTGGCTGACCTGCTCTGAAGGGGGCCCTGAGTGGGGTGGGCGGTCCCTGCTGGGGGGTGGGGCCAGTTGGGGCGAGGGGCTGCGGGTGGTTTGCAGGTTGTCCACGCCCCCAATCGGGGTGTGGGTCCTTGCTGCGGGGCGGGGTCGGCCTGGGCAAGGGGCTGCCAGGGATTTGCAGGCTGGCCACACCCCTGATTGGGGTGGGGGTCCCTGCTGGGGGGTGGGGCTAGCCTGGGCGAGGGGCCGCGGGAAGTTTGCAGGCCAGCCACACCCCTGGCTTTGTCAGGAAGGACATCCAGAAGACACCCAGTCTATGTGGTCTAATTAGCATATTACTTTTATTAGTATAGATTATAGGTACACTGTACAATAGAATTCTCTAAAAATAATAAATAAGAAAAAAAAACAATGTTTCAGAGCTAAAAAGGAAAAATAAACTCACAGAATTAATATAGATGAATGTGATTGCATCTACAGACATTTAATACTATGCATAAACACAAATTCATTCCTTTAGAATTCATCATATATTAACTGAACCTACAAGTAGTACTGGGGAAACAAAGGTGAATGCCTACATGTATAATGGGCCTTAACGCATAAAACTTTGAGGGCATGTATGTACACCAAAAAAGCCCAGATGTACAAGCATAAAGAGTGATGAAGGAGGTGCTGATGGTTTCATAGTGACCCTCTAGGCCCCAGTATACAGTGATACTTACTAAGCTAATAATATCAATAACCGACATCCCTGAAAACATCCTTAGACATACAAACTATGCCTCCTATCCCATTTAAGAATTAGATAATTCTTATCGCTAAGAGACCCTGTGAATAGCACAAAGGAAGTCTACATCTCCCAGACCACCGTGCAGTGAAAGAGGGTCATCTACTGAGTAAAAGCCAATGGAATGTAGATGGAAGTGATGTATGCCACTTCAAACCCTGGACCCTAAAGCTGGCTTCCAAGATACCACCCTCTAAAAGCTTAATAACCAATACCATTTTATGCTTGTATGTAAGGAAATAAATTACCAAAATCATGAGAGTAGAAAGAAGTTGTAACCGATCTGTCAAAGGAAAAGTAACTTGAAGTTGCAGTCTTTCTTTGAGGTAGAATTGTTCTCTTCTAAACCTATATTATTATTACTCAATTTTCTACTATTCCCACCAAAATCATACCATTTTCAAGCCCACCCATAACCCCATTTTCAGCTACTAGACTGTCCTACACTGCTTTTATTAATTTATGTCCTTCTAGACCCAACTTGCAAATAATCTTTACAGGAAATCTCCTCCAAGTAACCTCCCCATCCTTTGATGGCTTCCTCTCTGCATCTCCTGGCATCTATAAATGCTCCTTTCAACTGAAGTAACTATTTTTCATGTGTTGGGTTTCCCTGTGACCACCTGAAAGACAGGAATGCCCATTTTTGCCATCTCTGATACCCAGCCCAGAACTATGCTCAGGGTAGAGCCGTTTTTGCAGTAATAGTCTTTAGTATGTGATTAAGTAAATAAGCCAAAGCATGCTGAAGATAACTACGATTTGCTGTGGACTTATGTGCCCAAGGTGTTACGTGTATTAATCATTACACGAGATAGATGGGACATATAATTATCACTAGAGGCACAGTGCACGAAAGTCATGCATAAGGGGGGGAGGTCCCTCAGCCCGGCCTGCACCCTCTTGCAATCCAGTAGCCCTTGGGGGATATCCAACTGATGGTTTAGGCCTGATCCCCACTGGAAGCGGGCCTAAGCCGGCAGTCAGACATTCTTATCACTGCCGCAGAGGCGGAAGAGGATCCTGCCACTGCCACTGAGCTGGCCAGCCATGAGCCTGGCTTCTGGCTGAGTGGTGCTCCACGCACTGACCACCAGGGGGAAACTCCTGCATTGATCATCTGCCCCCTGTTGGTCAGTGTGCATCATAGCAACCGGTCGTTCCATCTTTGGTCAATTTGCATATTAGCCTTTTATTATATAGGATTCTACAGATTAAAAAAAAAAAAAAAGACACAAACAGATTAAGAAACTTGCCCAAGGTCACATAGCTAGAAGTGACTTACCCCAGTCTGTATTCAGCAGTAAGTCTTTTAACTTCCATATCTGATTACCTCCAACGATAAAGGTCATTGGGATAATGGAAACTAAAGTAAAGTGAGACTAGGAAAATAAATGGGTCCATCAGTATGATGGCTGGAAGAAGATTGGAGTAAATTGCAAGATCCCCAATAAATATCAATCAATATACAGGAGAATTCTGGAGTTTGTCAGCTACTAGTAAGCAACATAGCTTGAATATAAATCCGAGTACCCCAGACAACAATGGAATATTTTCCCAGCAGCCAATGAGTTTATTTTTCTTTTTTACTTTCCAGAGGTAATTAACATTAGTGGCTTATCATCTCTAGAAAATATGATTCAAATGCAGTTTTATGAGAATTTGCTTTGACAGTAAGATTGTGCCTTAGCAAGAAAGCTGTAGACCTACAATTTTACACCCACTATCAAACAGAAAAGATTCTCAGTCTTCCATCTCTATCAACAAGGTGGGAGGGACTTTATTACTTTTACATATTTTTAAATATAGCTGTATCTCTTTGGTCAATGTATCCTGGGAGATGGTATCTAGAATCAATTGGAATGTAGAGTAATTAACACATAAATCACCCTGTAACCATCAAATTGAATACATTTATGATTCTTTGATGTCCAAAGCCCAAACAAGTTATTTTTAAAATGGTATCTCTTAATTATTCATTAAAGACTGGAATCTTTATTAATAGATGCTACTAAAAAGATATGAGTCTCCTCTCATAAACTGGCTTATCCCTCATGAAGCCATATCCAGCCTTCTTTCTGTTCAACATCATCACATTCCACTTTTACTACATTTTCTACATTATCACAACATAGAAAGGAAGCTTAAACCTTCTACTAAATAATTGGTCACATTGGAATAGTATATCATTTATAATTATTATTTATTAGTACTGAGAATAATAAGGAAATTTACTTTTATAATCAATTGCTGCCTGATTTGCAAAACATATTAACCTCAACATTATAATTTAACAATATATATCACGAATTTCATGTTTCTCCTGCTTAAAGCCATACATACATATATATAGAGAAAAATTCTTATCTTAAAATTATTTTAATGAAATACAACACATATATAGAAAATTTCATAAATTATTATAAAGTAAATCCCCTTATAAGTAGTTCTTAGATTAAGAAACAGAATATTAATAATACCATTTGGAAAATTCCTTTTGAAATAATACCTCTAGGCAATAATCATCAATGATTGCTAACCTAAGTGACTAAAAATGAGGTAACTGGATGCTCCATTCTTTGTACCAGAAGTCAACATCACCTATAAAGTATTCTCCCTCCTCATTCCCATTGGAACTTAAAAAAATTAAGCTTCTGTTTCTAATTTCCAATTTACAGGAAATACAGGATACAGAGGAACACATTAAATAACACCAGTTAGATGCATTTAGAAAATACCAAGAGTGCAGAAAACACTATAGGGATAATGACAAAAAATATACTAGTATATGTGAAAAAGAAAAGGGAGGGAGTGGGCACTTAAAGATAAAAATGGCTTAAATGTAAAGTGATCATATGGTTTTCATCTAAACCAGGATATTTTAGAGAGAGAGAAGAGATGCTATTGAAATGGGACTCTGGAAAATCCAGAATGTAGAGTCATACCACTGAAGAGGCATAGCTGCTGAATTAAAGAGATTGGCCATTTTATGGGTCCTGATTTGAACAAACCAACTCTTTAAAAATTTGAGAATATCGGACATTTTACAAAAAAACTGATTGGAAACCTAATGATGTTAAGAAATCATTAAGTTTCTTTTTGTAGTAATGGTATTGTGAATGTGTTTTAATACTTTATCTTTTACAGATTCATAAAATATTTACACATTTGAAATGATATGATGTATGGGATTAGGTCTCAAGTGATTTATGCTGTTGGTAGAGGAATTGGGGTAATAGAGATAATAGTCCATAAATTGATAATTTTTGAAACTGGATGAATAGTATATGTTAATCTATCATTTTTTTCTCTGCCTTTGTTTATGTTTGGAAGTTTAAGTAATTATTTGGGTTGTCATTTAGTTCATTTAAAAAATACTGCCAGTAACTTAGAAATTCCCCATATGTCCACTCCCAAGCAGACCCCTCTTGGTTTTCTCTACAGTTAACCACCATGAACATATGTACTATTTTCAATAATAAAGAATTTAAATTAAAAAAAATAAAGTTAACCACCCTGCCTTTCCTTATACCTTCATTACTATATAATTATCACTAAACACTATAATTTAGTTTTCATATAAATTGAAGCATACAGTACTTAGTCTTCTGTGTATGTGTATGTTTTAAAATCTATATGATACATATAATGTAATGTGTATTATTCTAGTATATTTATTCTCATTGTTGTATTAACATCTCACTGTATGACTACAACATGTGTATTCATCCATTCTAAGGTGATTGGATATTGGGACACTTTCCAGTTTTTGGCTATTACACATGATGTGTTCTGAGGACACAAGTGCGGTTATTTCTATTAGTTGACTTGAAAAGAAGCTGTAGAAAAGGTAAAGGTCAGATAATGATTTAAGCTCCAAGTTCAGCAAATGCCTCAAGTGTAAAAGGAATATATAATGTTGAGTTCATTTCTTTGCAGTTCCCTTTTCTCCAAGATCTTAGAACATTAAATCCCAGCTGCTTTGGTAGTCCCACATTACAATTTTGTTTCTACAGGTCACTAGAATTATTTCCTCCTTTCTGTCAAAAAGCCACCCCCAGATGCATATAGGAACTGTAGGACAGATCTGGGAACCTAGCAAGAGGATGGACATAGTATCCACTTCATGGGATTGTTGCAATGATTCCATAAGGAAATGCCTATATTCTTTTTTTTTTCACTTTCTTGTATTTTTTTTTTCTTTATTGATTAGGTATTACATATGTGTCCTTATCCCCCCATTGTCCCACCCACCCCACCCCCCACTCATGCCCTCAGCCCCCTGCTGTCTGTGTCCATTGGTTAGGCTTATATGCATGCATACAAGTCCTTTGGTTGATTTCTCCCTCTTACCCCGACCCTCCCCTACCTTCCCTCTGAGGTTTGACGGTCTGATCAATGCTTCTCTGTCTCTGGATCTGTTTTTGTTCATCAGTTCATGTTGTTCATTACATTCCATAAATGAGTGAGATCATGTGATATTTATCTTTCTCTGCCTGGCTTATTTCACTTAGCATAATGCTCTCCAGTTCCATCCATGCTGTTGCAAATGGTAAGAATTCCTTCTTTTTTACTGCAGCATAGTATTCCATTGTGTAGATTTATTACCAATTTTTAATCCACTCTGTGCTGATGGGCACTTAGGCTATTTCCAAATGTTAGCTATGGTGAATTGTGCCGCCATTCTTCTTAACATAGAGTGGGCACACAATAAATTCTGGAAAGATGGCATCTTAGAGAAAGAACATGAGATTTATAATCAGAAGACCTGGATTAGCATCCCTCCTTGAAGATTTGCTATGGTATGGCCAAAGTTACTTCACCCTTTGTGTGTGTTGCATGCCACTGAATCGGCTCTGATTCCTGGCAACCCTTTGAATGAGTGATGTCTACAATGACCTTCCTCAATAGTCCTGCTCAACTCCTGCAGATTCATGCCTTTGGCTTCTTTTACAAAGTCAATTTATTTCATACATATTTGGTTTTCCTCTTTTCCCTCTGCCTTCTATTTTCCACAGCGTTATTGTCTTTTCTAAAGAACCCTGCTTATCATGATGTTACTGAAGTAGGACAACTTCAGTTTTGTCATTTTTGCCTCCAGTGATGTTTCAGGCTTAATTTGCTCTAAGACCCACTTCATCTTCCTGGCAGCCCAGGGTACCTATAGAACTCTCCTCCAGCACCATATTTCAAATGAATCTATTTTTTTTTCTATCAGCTTTCTTCACTGTCCAACTTTTGCAACTGTACATAATAATTGGGAATATGTGGATGATCTTAGACTTGGTCTCTAATGACACATCTTTTCTCTTGGTGATCTTTTCCAATTCTTCCATTACGGCCCTTGCAAGCCTTAGCCTTCTCTTGATATCTTGGCTGCAATCTCCATTTGAATTGATGATTGAAGCAAGGTGAGCAAAATCTTTCACAATTTCAATGTGTTCATTGTCTACATTCAAGTTTTGTATTTCTTCTGTAGTCATGATATTTGTCTTCTTACTGCTCATATTCAATTCTACTTTGTCACTTTCTTCTTTCACTTTCATCTGAAGTTATTTCAAATTATTTCTCCTTTCTGTCCATAAGATAGTATCATCTGCATATATTAAGTTACTAATATTTCTTCCATTAATTTTCACTCCTCCTTCCTCTGAGTCTAGCCCAGTTTTTCATATGATAGGTTCTGCATACAGATTAAACAAATAGGGAAATAAAATGGACCCTTGTCTGACACCTTTGCCTAGGAAACCATTCTGTCTCTCTATACTCTGTCCTGACAGCAGCTTCCTGTCTACAATACACATTATGCATCAGAACAATCAAGTGCTGAGGCACACCCATTTCTTTCAGTGCAACCCATAGCTTTTCATGACTGCCATAGTCAAAGGATTTATTGTAGTCTATAAAACATAGGCTCATCCTTTATAAGACTCATTATTCTTATAAGTAAAATGTGCATAATAATATTAATAGTTACCCTGCAATTAAAATTTACAGTTACCATTTGTAAAGTTCCCACCACATTTCATGGCAGAAAGTAAGCATTCAAAAAATTATGTGAGGAAGAAGAAAGAGGAGGAGGAGGAAGAACAGTGGAAATGGAGGAAAAGGAGAAGAAGAAAAATATAGTAGGTTTGAGGAAACATGTTTACACATGATAGAAATATATAACAGATAATAGAAAATGTATGTCTATAACTCAGATAAGAGGTTGAATTGAATATACTGAGCAAGATCAATAAATGTAATTGCTCCTTCTTATTCTCTCTCAACACATATTTTTCCCAAAGCATTTATCACAATTTGTAATTACATATTTATTTGTTTACCAGTGTTGTCTTCTTCCCAAATTGGTGTACATGAGGAAGGCCTATGACTGTTTTATAACTCAATGCAGAACGCATAGTACATACTCAGCAAGTACTGTTAACTGAGAATTATCTATTGAAAACCCATATCTGCATAAGATAAATCAGTTGGTTTGTGCTTAGAGTTTGGAAAAAAGAACTGTAAAACATTGAAATTTAAATGCAGAAATTACTACAGTACCATAAATTAATTCCAATAATTTGAGTTTAATGAAATTGGAGAAAGTTTAAAAAATAATTAAAATGATATTCCTATAAGCTGATGCCAATATGATTAGTAAACACCTATGTTAACATCACTGTCTGATGTATAGTAGATGTATAATAAATATTACTAAATGAATGAAAAATTTATGAAATTAATCAGTCACCATCTAATGATTTTATTGTCACTAGTGGCCTGGTGCATGAAATTTGTGCACGGGGCGGGGGAGGGTGGTGGGAAAGGGTGTCCCTCAGCCCGTCCTGCACCCTCTCCAATCTGGGACCCCTCAGGGGATAACCGGCAATTGGACATCCCTCTCACAATCCAGAACTGCTGGATCCTAACCACTCACTTGCCTGCCTGATTGCCCCTAACTTGTTCTGTCTACTAGCCTGATTGTCCCTACTGCTCCCCTGCTGGCTTGATTGCCCCTAACCACCTCTGCCTTGGCCCTGCATCCGGGACTCAGGATTCCCTCCTCCAGCCGACTACAGGCATCCAGGATCTGGGCTTCCCTCCCTCTGGTCAGCCATAGGTGCCCAGGCTGGCTGCAGCCAAAGGAAATGGTGGGCAGGTGGCTTAGCCTGGGTAGCAGCCACAAGTGCTGGTGCCCTGGACCACGGGGTGGGCGGCTTCTCCATCTCCCAGGCCACAGCCAGCCGCAGGTACTGGTGGCTGGGACTGCAGGGTAGGCAGCTTCTCTGTCCACCTGGACCACAGGCGGGCAGCTTCTCTGTCTTCCCTGGGATTCAGTGTAGCTGACTTCTCCGGCTGGCTGCAGCCTGGGATCATGGGGCAGGCAGCTTCTTTGTCTCCCTGGCTGCAGCCAGCCTCAGGCACTGATGCCCGAATTCTCTGGCCCCCACAGGCCCGGGGGGCCAGGCCGGGGGAGCGCGGGGCTGCTGCCATGTTTTCAGGTTAATTTGCATACTCACTCTGATTGGCTGGTAGCATAGCAGAGTGATAGTAATCTGAATGTTTCTCTTTTATTAGTGTAGATTTTAAAGACTCACTGTAAATCATAAGAAATCCTAAATAACGCACTAGATCAGATGGACTTAATTGACATCTTCAGAACATTTTCCCAAAGCTACAGAATATAAATTCTTAAGTGCACATGGGACATTTTCAAAGATAGACCACATAGTGGGTTACAGTCTCTCCAAATTCAAGAAGACTGAAATCATATCCAGCATCTTCTCAGATCACAATGGCATATTATAAATCAACTGCAATAATAAAAAAAAAAATTCAAACACTTAGAGGCTAAATGGCATGCTATTAAACAATGATTGGGTTACCAAAGACATTAAAGAAGAAATTAAAAACATCCTGGAAACAAATGACAATGAAAACACAAAAATCTATGGAACACAGTGAAAGCAGAACTGACAGGGAAGTTCACAGCACTACAGGCCTACCACCAAAAATAAGAAAAACTGGTAATAAATTATCTAACTCTAAAACTTAAAGAATTAGAAAGAGAGCAGCAAGAAAAGTTCAGAGTGAGCAGAAGGAATGAAATAATAAAGATCAGAGTGGAAATAAATGACATAGAGACCAGAAAACAATACAAAAGATCAATAAAACCAAGAGAAGGTTCTTTGAAAGGATAAACAAGATTGATGAACCTCTAGCCAGGCTTACCCTAAAACAAAGAGAGAGGACTCAAATAAACAAAATCAGAAATGAAAGAGGCGAAATAACAACAGACCCCACAGAAATACAAAGGATTGTAAAAAAATACTATGAACAAATTCTATTGGAACAAACTGATCATCACAGAAGAAATGGACATATTTCTAGAAAAATACGACCTTCCAAAAATCAATCAGGAAGAATAAAAAAACCTGAATAGGCCAATAACTATGGATGAAATTGAAGCAGTAATCAAAAAAACTTCCAGCAAACAAAAGCCTTGGGCCAGATGGCTTCACAGGGGAGTTTTACCAAACATTTAAAGAACTAAGACCTATCCTTCTCAGACTATTGCAAAATATCCAAGAGGAAGGCACACTTCCAAGCTTCTTCTATGAAGCCAGCATCACCCTAATACCAAAACCAGATAAAGACAACACAATGAAAGAGAATTACAGGCCAATATTTCTACTGAACAAAGATGCTAAAATACTCAACAAAATCCTAGCCAATCAGATCCAGCATTACATTAGAAAGATTATACACCATGACCAAGTGGGATTTATTCCAAGGATGCAAGGTTGGTACAATATCCGCAAATCAATAAATGTGATACATCAAATAAACAAATTGAGAGTAAAAAATCACATAATCATATCAATTGATGCAGAAAAAGCATTTGACAAATTCCAACACTCTTTCTTGAGAAAAACTCTCAGCAAAGTGGGAATAGAAGGATCATACTTCAACATAATAAAAGCCTTATATGACAAGCCTATATCATACTCAAAGGTCAAAAACTAAAACCATTTCCCCTAAGAACAGGAACAAAACAGGGATGCCCACTCTCACCACTCTTGTTCGACATAGTTCTGGAATTGCTAGCATAGCGATCAGACAAGAAGAAGAAATAAAAGGCATCCATGTTAGAAAAAAAAGAAGTAAAACTGTCATTATTTGCAGATGACATGATATTGTACATAGAAAACTCTAAATATTCCATAAAAAACTACTAGATTTAATAAATGAATTTGGCAATGTAGCAGGATACAAAATTAATGCCAAGAAATCTATGGCTTTTTTATACACCAATAATGAACTCACAGAAAGAGAAACAACAAAAACAATCCCATTTACCATTGCACCAAAAAATAAAAAAATAAAAAAAATTAAGATACCTAGGAATAAACTTAACTAAAGAGGTAAAAGACCTGTACTTGGAAAACTACAGGACATTGGGAAAAAAAAGAGATAGAGGGAGACATAAACAAATGGAAGAATATACTGTGTTCATGGACTGGTAGAATCAACATCATTAAAATGTCCATACCACCCAAACCAATCTATAGATTTAATGCCATCCCCATTAAAATACCAACAGCATATTCACAGACCAGGAACAAACTTTCCAAAAATTTGTATGGAATAAAAAAAGACCCTGAATAGCCACAGCAATCCTGAGAAAGAAGACCAAAATTGGAGGGATCACAATACCAGATATCAAGCTGTATTACAAAGCCACAGTTCTCAAAACTGCCTGGTACTGGCACAAGAACAGACATATAGACCAATGGAACAGAACAGAGAACCCAGAAATAGACCCAGGCCATTATGCTCAATTAATATTTGACAAAGGAAGCAATAACATACAATGGAGTCATGACAGTCTCTTCAATAAATGGTGCTGGGAAATTTGGTCAGATACATACAAAAACATGAAACTATATCACCAACTTACACCATACACAAAAACAAAACTCAAAATGGTTAAAGGACTTAAATATAAGACGGGAAACCACAAAAATCTTAGAGGAATCCACAGGCAGCAAAGTATCAGACATATGTCGTAGCAATATCTTTACTGATACAGCTCCTAGGGCAATGGAAACTAAGGAGAAAATAAACAAATGGGACTACATCAAAATAAAAAGCTCTGCACAGCAAAAGAAACCATCAACAAAACAAGAAAGCCCATTGTATGGGAGAACATATTTGCCAATGCTATTTCAGATAAGGGTTTAATCTCTAAAATTTACAGGGAACTCATACAACTTTAAAAAAAAGGAAGATAAACAATACAATCAAAAAATGGGCAAAGGACCTAAATAGACACTTTTCGAAAGAAGACATACAGAAAGCCAAGAGACATATGAAAACATGCTCAAAGTCACTAATCACCGGAAAGATGCAAATCAAAACAACAATGAAGTACCATCTCACACCTGTCAGAATGGCTATCATCAACAAAGCAACAAAGGACAAGTGCTGGGAGGATGTGGAGAAAAAAGGAACCCTCATGCACTGCTGGTGGGAATGCAGACTGGTGCAGCCACTGTGAAAAACAGTATGGAGTTTCGTCAAAAAATTAAAAATGGAATTCCCATTTGACCCAGTAATCCCACTTCTAGGACTATATCCCAAGAAACCAGAAACACCAATCAGAAGGGATATATGCACCCCTATGTTCATAGCAGCACAATTTACAATAGCTAAGATTTGGAAACAGCCTAAGTTTCAGCAGATGAGTGGATTAAAAAATGGTGGTACATCTACACAATGGAATACTACACTAAAAAAAGAAGGAACTTTTACCATTTGCAACAGCATGGATGGACCTGGAGAGCATTATGCTAAGCGAAGTAAGCCAGATGGAGAAAGATAAATATCACATGATCTCACTCATATGTGGGATATAATGATCAACATAAACTGATGAACAAAAGTGAATCCAGAGGCAGGATAGCACTGAGCAGACTGTCCAACCTTGGAAGGAAGGCAGGGGAGGGGGCGTTAAGAGATCAACCAAAGGACTTATATGCATGCATGTAAGTATAACCAATGGACACAGACACTAGGGGGGTGAGGGAATGTGCTGGGGGGTGGGGTTGGCCTGGGAGAGGTCAATGGGGGAAAAAGTAGACATATGTAATACTATATGTAATACTTGAAACAATAAAAGAATTTTTAAAAAGAAATATTATTTTAAAATATACTGCTTAAACAAGGGAAATATAACAGAGAAAGGGAAGTAGAGAAAAATACAAGGATTATAACAATTGTCACACATAGCATTAGTTGTAAAGTGCAATTAATCTTATAGTCAGTTATAGCAACAGGAAGAAACAGAAATTTAAGTCAGGAATCCTTAGGAGACTTCAACAAAGATTGTTGTTGATGCAAAACAACAGATGGTATTCAATAAAGATAGTGGTAAGAATCAATTAAAAAATAGCATTAAAAAAAAGAAAAGAAAGAGATGCTCTAGCCTAGAGAATAAAATAGGACTATAAAACGTTAACTTGTAGGAAATGAAGCCAATCAATGTAACTTTTATCAAAAGAGCATAGCCTGGCTGGTGTGGCTCAGTGGTTGAGTGTTGACCTATGAACCAGGAGGTTATAGTCCAATTCCTGGTCAGGGCACATGCTCGATCCCACTGGGACGGGGATGGGGGAGCGTGCAGGAGGCAGCCAATAGATGATTCTCTCTCATCACTGATGTTTCTATCTCTCTCTCCCTCTCTCTTCCTCTCTATAATCAATAAAAATATATATTAAAAAATATATCCTGCCAGTAAAAAAAAAAAAAAAAAAAAAAGCTACACTATTCTTGTGAGGTAACCGACAAAATGATCTTTTAAAAGTTTTTAATTCAATGAATTAGATCACATAATGTATGTGGATTTCCATACCTTAAGAGTATGTAAACATACAAATACATAGTCAATAAAATAATAAAACATATGACAAAATAGTTCCTTTTTAATTATTAAATCAATACCTCATCAGATAATTCAGAAATATGGGAGCAAAGACTTTGTATAGGACCTTTTGGGTTATCTAATACAACCTCTTCCATATAGAGATTAAGACTATCCAAAGGTAATGATAATTTTATCCATTGTAAAATTATAAATATGCATTAAAGGGAAAGTAAATTCAATATAGTATAAATTTTAGGAATTTTCTTCTCTTTATCAGGATGCTGATACATACTAGGTAATGAACGAGGCACTGGGGGCACAGTGAAGAACAAGTCAAATATGGTTCCTACCCTTATAAGTTTATAGTGTAGTGGAAAGGAAAGTTAACAGGCAAACACACTAATGATTGTATTAAGTGCCATTTTAAAAGGAGATGGGAGAGAGATCCAAGATGGTGGCGTAGATAAACATCTGGGCTGCTGCCGTCCACAACAATTTCCAAAACTACAACTAAAGGACAGAATGTCTATCACCCAGAACCACGGGAAAGCTGGCTGAGTGGAACCTCTACAACTAGACCGAAAGAGACGGGCGCAATCAGGGCACAAACACTGAAAAATTGAGGTACAGGGGAGCGCACGCGCGATACGAGCTGGTGGCGGAGCCCAGCTGGAGGCGGGCATTGTTTTCTTCAAACCGAAGAGAGACAAGCCCCCAATCTCTCTGAAATCCAGTTTCTGGGGAGACACTGGGCTGTCTGCCACTGGGTCGGAGTGAGGGTGGCTTACTAGCAGAGCTGCGTGGAGGTAGAATTGTTGGCTGCGCCGGGTGCGAGACTGCGGGGACGCGGTTGCGGGATGCGGTTGGAGGCGGCTCACTGCCAGCCATCGCTGTTTGCCACGCCCTAGCCTAGTGATGCCCTGAGATTCCGCCCCACACAATCTACAAACACACCCAAGCTCCTAGCAGCGGCTTTTGCATATGAATAGCCTTCTCTATTGCAGTTTAAACTAGTAAACTTGCAACCCAGTACAGACAGCTCCAAGGCCTCCAAGCTCCAAGCAGGGAGGAGAGGATGGCAGTTCTCCTGTAGCTCCTGCAGGGTAGCCTCAGACAGCAGCTGAACTGCACCCCATTGGAGATCCAGAAGCCAATGCACCTAGTGGTCAGTGTGAGGCACCAGATTTCAACTCCTCACATCCATAAGTGACACATTCGGGAGGCGGACTCAGTGAGCACCAAAGCCCCACTCAAATAAGCCCTGTACCACAAGCATGTCTCTAGCGCAGCAGTGCTTCTATTATAAACACAGCAGGTCCTCACAGCCAATTGGCCTGGAGGTCAATTCCTCCCAGTGTACCAACAGCAATCAAGGCTTTTAACTACACCAAGACTTTCCACTCAGCCCACAAAGGGGTGTACCAAGAGTGACCACCACCTAGGGTGATTGGGGAAGCTGAGCTACCGGCCCCTATAGGTCACTGACCAGACAAAGCCACTCCATCAACACAGGGAGGCAGCCAAAATGCAGAGACACCGAAGTATGTCACGAATAGAAGAGATGAAGGAAAGTAAACTATTGGATGACACAGTGTTCAGAACCACATTTATAAGGTTACTCAAGAATCTTCTAAAAACTGCTGAGAAACTTGAAGAGACCTTCAAGGACCTTAATGAGAATACCAAAAAAATGGAAAAGGACCAGTCAGAAATTATGCATACACTGTCTGAAATAAAGAATATACAGAAACTCAACTGTAGATCACCGTACCCAAAGAGTCAAACCAAAGATCTGGACTATGAGGAAGCAAAAAACACCCAACCAGAGAGGCGGAAAAAAAGAAGAATCCAAAAGTGTGAGGATAGCGTAAGGAGCCTCTGGGAAGGCTTTAAGCATACCAACATCTGAATTTTTGGGGTGCCAGAAGAAGAGAGAGAGCAAGATACTGAAAACCTATTTGAAGAAATAATGACCGAAAACTTCCCCCACCTGGTGAAAGAAATAGACTTACAAGTTCAGGAAGCACACAGAACCCCAAACAAGAGGAATCCAAAGAGGACCACACCAAGACACATCATAATTAAAATGCCAAGGGCAAAAGACAAAGAGAGAATCTTACAAGCAGCAAGAGAAAAACAATTAGTTACCTACAAGGGAGTACCCATACGACTGTCAGCTGATTTCTCAACAGAAACTATGCAGGCCAGACGGGAGTAGCAAGAAATATTCAAAGTGATGAACAGCAAGAACCTACAACCAAGATTATTCTACCCAGCAAAGCTATCATTCAGAATTGAAGGTCAGATAAAGAGCTTCACAGACAAGAAAAAGCTAAAGGAGTTCATCACCACCAAACCAGGATTACATGAAATGCTGAAGGGTATTCTTTAAGAAGAGGAAGAAGAAAAAAAAGGTAAAGGTAAAAATTATGAACAACAAAAAGACATCAAATACATACCTACCAACAAGTGAATCTAAAAATCAAGTGAATAAAAAATCTGAAGAACAGAATGGACTGGTGAATATAATAGAATTGGGGACATAGAAAGGGAGGGTACGGACAATTATAAAGGGGAAGGGGGTCTGAGGGGTACAGGAAGAGATTGGACAAAAATCTTACACCTATGGATGAAGACCGTGGCAGGGGGTAAGGGCATGGGGTGGGATGGGGAATCAGGTGGAGGGGAGCTATGGGGGGGCGGGGAGAGGAACACCTGTAATAATCTGAACAATAAAGATTTATTTTAAAAAATAATAATAAAAAAATAAATAAAAGGAGAGGGGACTATCCGGGAAGTGGTCTTTTAGGAAGTTATAAATTTCCTGGAACAGTTAGAAGATTGGAATAGGGAAGTGAAAATAGGCATGTAGAGAAAACCTATAGAGATATATTTTGGCATTGGGAATGGTTGCTTTTGTTAATAAATTGGAAATGGGAGGAAAGTGTAAAAAGAGTCAAGGATGAGTTAGCAACTGGTTAGATGAATTTAGCCATTTCCATACAATGAAGGGAAACTGAACATATTAATCTAGAGCACAGAGAAACTGGTAGGGTGGGAGATTCAAGTTAAAGTACCACCAAGTGTTTGAGTTGCCTGGGTAGAAAGCATCGAAAAGAGACAAAGATCCAAAACCAAATCCAGAGAAATTCCCACATTTAGTATGAAGACAGAAGTGGAAAAATCAGCCAAACAGGAGGAAAGAATTAGAGCTAAGCTTACCCCTCCCTCCACAAACCACTCCTGCCATGTTCAGCCTCAGACTCAAGAATATAATAAACCTCTAGGATGTCTCTAATTTCCTATCTGAAGAGTAAAAAACATTTAGACCCACATATAAAAGGACAAAATGAATGAATAAAAGTATGCCAATTTTTAGACACAGATAGTAATCTGGAATAATTTAAATTTAATGAACATTTTACTACATACCAAAGTAAACCACAGAGAGATAAAATAGTTAAATATTTTTAAAAAAAAACAATTGCTGGAAAATGACAAGAAAACAATACAATATTTATCAGATTTATGGAAGATTAACTTTTTCAGCTTTGAGGCAAAGAAGAAATAATGAAGGAAAAGATGAACAGCTTTTAAAACACAATCACTTAGAACTTCTAGTCAATGAAAAATAGTAATACATATATGGTAAAAAAACAAACACATGTGGGAGAACATGTCTGCAAATTGTAATGGTTGAGCTTACTGAAGGAGTTTATTGAACACAAGCAATAACCAACATATCTTCCTCACAACTGTCCCAGATTGATCTCAAAGCTACTTGCAGTTACTTGCAGAAAGTAAAAATTTAGTCTAGCCTAACATCAAAATTCCAAACTATGAACTAATGAGATTCTTCTCTCCTTCGGTTTTAGCCTTCCCTAGACTCAAAACTGCATAAAGGGAAAGCATATGAGCAGTTTCTTTACTTTTCTTCATTTCACCTCTTCAAACTATTCTCTAGATGCTATTTTGGTCTCTCTGAAGTTGGAGCTAGGGACATAAATTATGGGAAAGAGACAGGATAGTATGGCTAATGAGCTGTATCTAAGATCAGGGTCTATGTGATTTCTCCTGGGGCATTTCAGAGAACGTCTCAGTTCCTTCAAAGTAAAGTATTGTTTCTTATGTTGGCTTTTAAGACAACCTCCCTCAGATCCTTGTTTCTGAGGCTTCATAGTAACCATGGTTTTTTGGAAAGTCTTCCCTCATCCTCACCCAGAAGATTTGTTTCTCCTGGAAGAAGACTCCTAGACTCTCCAGGGCAAAGTCCCTTTCAAAAATGATACAGTTGGGTTTCTTCCCCTTGTCTACTTGGACCAGGGGAAAAATGGAGTATCTTTGCTCCATCTGGAGTACAGCAGGTAGCTCTACTCCACTAGCAGGCCCAGCCAGCCAAGTTGTCACTTTTGAACTTCTCATTCATGGGCTGAGTACCTAAACATCTTAAATATTCATGGGCACAGGGCATTCTCTCTACACCATTCTCTTGCTCCTCCCACTTCAATGGAAAGGCAGAAATAGCCCCCTTTCTCCTCCTTGGGGAGTGAGAGAGGAAATGCACACAGACAACTCACTCGCCAAAGAAATTCTACCCTCTGATGTCTGTCCTCTTCTCTTTTACCCTCAAGAGAGATAGCCTGTGTAACTGATCTGTTGTATATTATACTGTTTTGTTTTTAGCCAAAACTCTGAATCACCAGGAAAAATCACAGTTAACGTGTTGCTTCTGTGAATGTTCTACCTGGTGTTCTGTCATTGCTGGTGACATTGTAAATCAGTACAGCCTTTCAGGAATTGTAAGGCTTATCACATAGTACTAGTAATTCTGAAGAAAGTACTACCCCAAAAAGCATGAACAATGTATTTATGTATACATTCACAGCATGTATTGTCTGAAGTAGTACCCAGATGAGAAACGTCAGGGTTAAATGATAAGTAAAACTTTTTCTCAGAAATTTATATTAACAATTATTTTACATACCATATCTCATTTAAACTTTTGTACATCCGAACCATTGCATTTCTGCTCCAGTTGTGACTTTCTAATCTTACGTTCATGACTCTGGGTCCTAAGTTTGTTGAAATGTTGTTACATATGAGATGATCTGTGAGAATATCCCTCAAGTAATTTGTGGATTAAAGCAGATATAAAGGGAAAAAACATGAATGAGGAAACCCCTGACAAGAACAAGTGCTCAGCTTTCCAAATAGAAAAATGAAATCGCTTGAGGCAGCAGTCAAAGACTTTGCATCTCCCCCACCCAAACCATCACAACAATTTAAGTTTAAAAAATTTGGCTCTCAAAAGAAATTTCAATCGTTGTACTGTTGATATTTGGCTCTGTTGACTAATGAGTTTGCCGACCACTGTTAAACCATATGAATCTCTCCATTTTGGTTTCTCAAGCCTTGCAAAATCACAGCAAGAAACTCCTATGCAGATCTCCTCTGTTTATTTAATTATTTTTACTCTTTTGGTCAGACTAGACTTTTTAAAATCTATCTTTTGTTTATATTGATTTTAGCATAAGATTTCTAGCAATATTGTCATATATATCCTTATATTTTATTATGCAATATAAAGCAATCCTATATAATAAAACCTTAATATGCAAATCGACTGAACAGCAGAACTGGTTACTATGACGCACACTGATCACCAGGGGGAAGACGCTCAGCCAGAAGCAGGGCTCATGGCTGGCAAGCACAGCGGCAGTGGCGGGAGCCTCTCCCACCTCCAAGGCATCATTAAGGACCCCTCGGGGGATGTCTGCCTGCTGGGGAGTGGGCCTAAGCCAGGAGGTGGACATCGCCTGAGGGCTCTGGACTGCGAGAGGGCACAGGCCAGGCTGAGGGACCCCCCTCCAGTGCACGAATGTTGTGCACTGGGCCTCTAGTAGTATATATTTATTACTATACATTTACTCAAAATACTGTGTTATATGATTACACAAAATTACTTATCATAGAAAATTTCTGCATTAAGGTAAATGTAATTATTGTTGTAAAACATTGACTTACAATGGTTAAATGAGGAATAGACACACTGCTTGATGTTGAAAATATATTGTTAGTGGATGGAACTGTAAAGAAATGAGAACATGATTAAAGGGACTATAAAAATACTAGCTGCAGTCTGGCCTCCCTAAGCTGCAGTCTGGCCATCCTCTGAGGGAGGCCACCAACCAATCATGGGAAGGCACTGCCCCAATCACACCACTGTTGCTGCCACTCCCAGCCGCCATGGCTGCCTGAGCCTCAGCCGGACCCTCGCAGCAGCAGCCATCAACTGCGGCTTGCCTGAGCCTTGGCTCGGCCCTCACATCAGCAGCCACCATCCACGGCTTGCCTGAGCCTCAGCCCAGCCCTCACAGCCACTGCGACTTTGTCTGGAAGAACATCCGGAAGACATCCGGTCTAATTAGCATATTACCCTTTTATTAGTATAGATAACTAGCCATACCCAAATGTCTTTAACCTAAAATATTACATCTCAAGGTAGTAATAGAACTTGCAAGTAAAATTACTGAACCACAGTTGTCAATATTTAAGGAAATGGTTGAAACTGGAGTGTGTTCTTGTGGGTAGTGAGTGGGGAAGAGAATGGAACTACTGCAGAAGTATCCAAGTTTCTCAAAGTCAAATCCTCTAGGGGGCAGACAAGTAGTATAAATGAGTGAGGTAGGAGTGAAATGTGGGGGAGCACGGGCTCCATCTAGAGTGAGCAGCACTACCCAGTTCCCACCAGTTACTGGTATGTGGGAATATGGGCTTTAGTTGGCAGGTCTTACAATTTTTCAAGTAGTAAAAAAACCCAGACGTTTAATGTCAATATTGTCAGGAAATTGAAAAGTATTTTCAGGTCAAACACAAAAGAAATAAATTTGAAAAATGACAAAATTCTGCTCATGCCAAATTCAGATGTCAGCCACCAATTTATATATGTTTACTGTTTCTTCCAATGGAAACAAGAAAAATAAGATTTCCTTCAGAATGTAACATTGTCATATAAAGAATGAATCAGAGATATAAAAGTCATCTATAGAAAAGGAAAGGCTCTCAGGCAAGAAAGACTTGACTGAATTAATACCCAAAGAACAACTTGTCAATCTGAAAGAGACTGGTATGTCTGAAACATGGAAATTCAGATACTGAGTCTAGAACAGAAGAATCAATCGTCTGGCTCATTGATTTGAACATATCATTCCTAACCTTAGATATCTAGATTATGGAGATTGCTACAGCTCTCTTCTGTGCTTAAACACTTGATTCAATTTCATGCCTAAAAATTAACCCTTTGAGTAAAACATCAGTATTTGGAAATCTCCATGAGTTGTGTCTCATTATAAATTGATAAGGTTATAGTTTTGTTTGTACATCTGTCTCCAATGAGTTTAGTTAATGAAAGTTCACCCCTGAGAAACAGATCAATTCACAGGGTGCTCACAGATGAACAACAGAACTTGGATTTTGGTCAATTCACTAAGGCAAATTCTACTTTCTGAGTTGTGTTGGTAGACAATAGAACTACCAAAATTCACCACCCACTATTACATTGTACTTCAATATTACTAAAAAAAAATGTTCAGGACACTCGAAGATGGCTGCCAATGGGAAGGCTGGCTGCAAGATAGTGTGTGAGTGAGAGAACGAAAGGAGAGTGTGTGGATGCGCGGGTAGTGTCGATTTGTGAGTGAGGGACAGCTATATTCCAAGGGACTGTTGGGGACTGTCGGACTGGGCTCCCCTGACCGGGCAGCCTCTACTGCTGCTGAAATCTCTCCTGGAGCAGCCAGCTCTTCCACAGAGACCGCGCCATCTTGAAGGGGAGAGTGGATGTGACCGGAAGCCTAGCCTTACCTTCAACTGGGAAGAACTTGGATACCTCCTGGGACCCTACAACAACAGCACCCAGGTACCAGCTGTGAACCCACAAATACCGGGTCTCAAACAGCATAAATACACAGACACGGACAAGCCCTGCACCTTCTCACGGAAAGGTCAGATATCGCCTAGAGAAAGGTGAGGTCTATGATCCAGGCTGGAGGGAGAAACACACGCAGCAGGATCTAGAGCAGTGATGGCGAACCTATGACACGCGTGTCAGCACTGACACGCGTAGCCATTTCTGATGACACGCGGCCGCTGAGGTTTATTAAATAAAATTATATATAACAATTATACATTTATGTTATTTAAACTATAAATATTGCGAAATAATGTTTTTTCCTCAAAGTGACACACTACCCGAGTTATGCTCAGTTTTTTGGCGAAGTTTGACACACCAAGCTCAAAAGGTTACCCATCACTGATCTAGAGTTCAAGGGGAATTCTGCGCCCCACAAAATCTGTGGCCGTTGGGGTCAGTGTAGCCAGCAAATGTGGAAGGGCGTCCACAGGGCTTCTGGCAGGAGGAAACTCTAGAAATCAATCCACACCTGGGCTGGGCACAGAAAGGCAGCCTGAAATTCTACCAGTATACCAGCTGCGCAGTGCCAGGGGGAAAAGACGTGCGCAGAGTCACATTCAGTGCTGGGGAAAAAGTAATGAGTCCATGCGCTTATTCTGGCTTTTTTTTCCTCTTTAAATCCTTGCTTTTGATTACCAAGCCCAGTACATAGGATCTCCCAATTAAAAACACTCTCAGAGACTGCAGGGGAAAGTTGTTTTTGTGGAACCTGGGGATCAGAGCGGGGAGAAATGATCAGAAAACCAGCTCTGGGGCAGTCCATTCCCCCAACCCAGTATTAAGTGTGGCAGGGAAAACAAAATCTAAATACTGGGTAGAGAGGACTTATAGCCTCGGATATCAATACAGAAACACTGCCACCCAGGGGTTGAATCACAAATTGACTCGTGTAAATATAACTAAAGGCAGGCTGAGAAACAAAGAAATACCGCCTGCTTGAAAACAGGATTGTGGTTTACGACACAGAGGAGCGGTGGAATGCAGGGAACTTCAATACTGTCCTGATTACCTGACAGGAAACAGTCATGCCAAACAGAACAGTAGAGGAAGTGAGTGACCTTCACCACTGCATATATTTATTTTTTATCTTTTATTTAACAAACTAAATTTTTTTCTTTCTCTTTATTATATTTTTATTTTTATTATACCTTCTTTATTATATTATATTTTTATTTTTAATTAGTATTATTACTACTATTATTTTACCTTTTGTCAAAGTTTCATTTTATTTTTTCTTTAATTTAATTTAATTTTATTTTGGGATTAGTGTTCTACATTCTATTTTCATTTTTCCTTTAGCGTCACTTTACCTCAATTTTTCCTTTATGCCAACACTCTCTTCCTCACTTTTCGCCTTTTGTTGTCCTGTTTCTCTTACCCTATTCCTGCTTTAGATTTTCCCTATTCTTTCTTTTTACCCCCTGTTAAAAATTCATCCTACTTATATATCTAATTTCCACTCCCCTGCTCCAAGTCCATACACACTTCTCTCTTCTCTTTCTTCACTATCCAAATTTTTTTCTCTCTTCCCTTTTTTCTTTTTTGTTTCTATTTTGTTTTGTTTTGCTCTTCTTTCTCTCTATCCTACTGTTGTTGTTTGTTTCATTGTTGATCAGGTTGACTTTTTTGTTTGTTTGTGTGTTCTTTCTCTCTTTTTTTGCTTCTGTTTTTCCTCTCCTCGCTTGTTATTAGTTGTTGTTTATAGTTTACATTCATCTCTGGGTGTTTGTTGTTTGCATTTTTTTGGATTAGTTTTTGTTCTATTGGAGTTTTCTCCCCATATAAACACATTTTTCCCCCTTCTTTTTTATTCTCTTTCTTTTCTCTCTTACTTTTTTTCCTTTGCTCAATATCATTTTTACACACTTTTATTTTTTTATCCCCTAATTCTCTTTTCTCTGGTGGTCACATTTATTAGGGGTTATTAGTATCATGAATACATCTGTATTCAGTGCCTTGTGCATTGTGCCTTGTTGTGTTGTATTTTGTGCCTTTAAGTCAACGCAGGAGAGAGAGAGCTACATAACCAGACACCCAGAGAGGACCGATCATGGGGAGACAAAGAAACAGCCCGCATATGAAAGAAAAGAAGTCATCACCAGAAAAGGAAGTAAACAAAATGGAGGCAAGCAATATGTCAGAGAAAGAATTCAGAGAAATGGTCATAAGGTGGATGAAAAGAATAGAAGACAAATTAGACAATATGTGTAAGAACCAAGAGAAAATGAATAACCAAGAAGAAATAAAAAATGACATCACTGCAATAAAGAAGTCAATAGAAAGCATCAACAGTAGACTAGAAGAAGCAGAGGACTGCATCAGTGAGCTAGAAGACAAGGTAAAAAAAAATACCCAAGCAGAGCAGCATCTAGGAAAAAAAACTTAAAAAACAGGAGGAGAACCTAAGGGAACTTTGCGACAATATGAAACGAAACAATATCTGCATAATAGGGATGCCAGAAGGAGAGGAAATCAACCCACAGCTGGGCTGAGCAAGGAATAGAAAACCTGTCTGAAGAAATAATGACAGAAAACTTCCCTGATATAGGGAAGAAAAAACTCACACAAGTCCAAGAAGCTCATAGAGTCCCAAACAAAATGAACCCCAAAAGACCGATGCCAAGGCACATCATAATTAAATTGGTAAACACCAACGACAAAGTAAGAATCTTAAAAGTGGCCAGAGAGAGACAGAAAGTTACCTACAAAGGATCCCCTATCAGACTAGTGACTGATTTCTCAACAGAAACACATCAGGCAAGAAGGGAATGGAATGAAATATACAAAGTCATGCAAAGGAAGGGTCTGAATCCAAGAATACTGTACCCAGCAAGGCTATAAATCAAAATTAAGGGTGAAATCAGGAGCTTCACAGACAAAAAAAGGACTAAGAAGTTTATTACCACCAAACCAGCAATGCAAGAAATGCTAAAGGGTCTGCTGTAAAAAGAAGAAATAGGAAACAAAGAAGGAACACAGGCATAAAGAATAAAAATGGTGACAAACAAGTACCTATCAATAATGACTTTAAATGTAAACGGATTGAATGCCCCAATCAAAAGACATAGGGTAGCTGAGTGAATAAGAAAACATGAACCATATATCTGCTATCTACAGGAAACCCACTTCAAAAAAAAGGACTGATGGTGAAGGGGTGGAAAAAGGTTTTTCAGGCATATGGAAAATAAAAAAGCTGGGTTAGCAATACTTATATCTGATAAGATATAAGTCAAAGTGAAGGACATAAAAAGAGATAAGGAAGACCACATCATAATACTAAAGGGAGCAATCCAACAAGAAGAAATAACTCTGGTAAACATATACACACCCAATACAGGGGCACCCAAATACATAAAAAACTCCTGGAGGATATCAAGGGAGAGATTGACAGCAATACAGTCATAGTAGGGGAATTTAATACCCCACTAATACCACTGGACAAATCCTCTAAACAAAAAATCAGCAGAGAAACATCAATCCTAAATGACTCACTAGATCAGATGGAATTAATTGACATCTTCAGAACATTTCACCCCAAAACCACAGAATATACATTCTTCTCAAGTACACATGGGTCATTTTCAAAGATAGACCATATATTAGGACACAGGCAAAGTCTCTTCAAATTCAATAAGATAAAAATCATATCAAACATCTTCTCAGATCACAATGGCATAAAACTAGAAATCAACTACAATAAAAACAATTAAAAAATAAAACACCTGGAGACTAAATAGCATGCTATTAAACAATGACTGGGTTACCAAAGAGATCAAAGAATAAATAAAAAGCATCATGGCAACAAATGACAATGAAAACACAACAATACAAAATCTATGGTACACAGTGATAGCAGTCTTGAGAGGGAAGTTCATAGCTCTACAGGCCTATCTCAAAAAACAAGAAACAGCCCTAACTGGTTTGGCTCAGTGGGTAGAGCGTCGGCCTGCGAATTCAAGGGTCCCAGGTTCGATTCTGGTCAAGGGCATGTACCTTGGTTGCAGGCACATACCCAGTAAGGAGTGGGCAGGAGGCAGCTGATTGATGTTTCTCTATAATTGATGTTTCTAACTGTCTATCCCTCTCCCTTCCTCCCTGTAAAATATCAATAAAATATATTTAAAAATACAAAAACAAAAAACAAGAAACAATGGTAATAAATTATCTAACCCTACAACTCAAAGAGTAAGAAAGAGAGCAACAAGAAAAGCCCTGAATAAGCAGAAGGAAGGAAATAATAAAGATCAGAATGGAGATGAATGACATAGAGACAAAAACAAACAAACAAACAAACAAAAACCACAATACAAAAGATCAATAAAACCAAGAAATGGTTCTTTGAAAGGATAAACAAGATTGATGAACCTCTAGCCAGGCTCACCAAGAACAAAGACAGAGGACCCAAATAAACAAAATCAGAAGTGAAATAACAACTGGTCCCACAGAAATACAAATGATTATGAAAAAATACTATAAACAACTCTATTCCAACAAAATGGACAACCTGGAGGAAATGGACATATTCTTAGAAAAATACAAGCTCCCAAAACTTGATCAAGAAGAATAAAAAAACCTGAATAGGCCGATAACTACCCAAGAAATTGAAACAGTGATCAAAAATCTTCCAGCAAACAAAGGCCCTGGTCTGTAAGGCTTTACAGAGGAGTTCTATCAAGCATTCAAACAAGAACTAAAACCTATCCTCCTCAGAATATTCCAAAAAATTCAAGAGGAAGGCACACTTCCAAGCTCTTTCTATGAAGCCAGTATTACCCTAATACCAAAACCAGGTAAAGACACCACAAAAAAGAGAACTGCAGGCCAATATCCTTGATGAACATAGATGCTAAAATTCTCAATAAAATTCTAGCAAATCGGATTCAGCAATACATTTGAAAGATCATACACCATGATCAACTGGGATTTATTCCGGGGATGCAAGGATAGTACAATATCTTCAAATCAATAAATGTGATACATCACATAAACAAACTGAGAGACAAAAATCAAATAATCATATCAATTGATGCAGAAAAAAGCATTTGACAAAACCCAACACCCTTTCTTGATAAAAACTTTCAGCAAAGTAAGAATAGAGGGATCATACCTCAGTATAATAAAAGCCCTATATGACAAACCCACAGCCAACATCATACTCAATGGGCAAAAACTAAACACATTTCCCCTAAGAACAGGAACAGAACAAGGATGCCCACTTTCACCACTCCTGTTTGACAAAGTACTAGAAGTACTAGCCATAGCAATCAGACAAGAAGAAGAAATAAAAGGCATCCAAATTGGAAAAGAAGTAAAACTGTCCTTATTCGCAGATGACATGATACTATACATAGAAAACCCCAACGACTCCATCAAAAAACTACTAGACTTAATAAATGAATTCGGCAATGTAGCAGGATACAAAATTAACACCAAGAAATCTATGTCATTTTTATACACCTATAATGAACTCACAGAAAGAGAAATGAAAAAAACAATCCCATTTACCATTGACCAAAAAAAAAAAAAAAAAAAAATTAAGGTACCTGGGAATAAACTTAACTAAGAATGTAAAAGACCTGTACTCGGAAAACTACAGGACATTGAAAAAAGAGATAGAGGAAGACATAAACAAATGGAAGAACATATCATGTTCCTGGATTGGTAGAATCAACATAATTAAAATGTCCATACTACCTAAAGCAATCTACAGATTCAATGCAATCCCTATTAAAATAACAAAGGCATATTTCAAAGATCTAGAACAAACTCTCCAAAAAATATTCTGGATTAAAAATGACCCCGAATAGCCACAGCTATCCTAAGAAAGTAGAACCAAGTTGGAGGGATCACAATACCAGATATCAAGCTATATTACCAAGCCACAATTCTCAAAACTGCCTGGTACTGGCATAAGAACAGACATATAGACCAATGGAACAAAATAGAGAACCCAGAAATTGACCCAAACCATTATACTCAATTAATATTTGACAAGGAGACAAGAGCATACTATGGAGTCCATATAGTCTCTTTAATAAGTGGTGCTGGAAAATTTGGTCAGATACATGCAAAAAAATGAAACTAGATCACCAACTTACACCATAAACAAAAATAAACTCAAAATGGATAAAGGACTTAAATGTAAGACAGGAAACCATAAAAATCCTACAAGACTCCATAGGCAGCAAAATTGCAGATATATGTTGTAGCAATATCTTTACAGACACAGCTCCTAGGACACGGGAGACTAAGGAGAAAATAAACAAATGGGACTACATCAAAATAAAAAGTTTCTGCACAGCAAAAGAAACCATCAACATAACAACAGGAAAGCCCACTGCACGGGAGAACATATTTGCCAATGATATTTCAGATAAGGGTTTAATCTCCAAAATTTACAGAGAACTCATACAACTTAACAAAAGGAAGATAAACGATACAATAAAAAAATGGGCAAAGGATTTAAATAGACACTTTTCGCAAGAAGATATACAGAAGGCCCAGAGACATATGAAAACATGCTCAAAGTCACTAATTAACCAAGAGATGCAAATCAAAACAACAATGAGATACCATCTCACACCTGTCAGAATGGCTATCATCAACAAATCAACAAACGACAAGTGTTGGCAAGGATGTGGAGAAAAATGAACCCTCGTGCACTGCTGGTGGGAATGCAGACTGGTGCAGCCACTGTGAAAAACAGTATGGAGTTTCATCAAAAAATTAAAAATAGAACTCCCATTTGACCCAGTGATCTCACTTCTAGGAATATATCCCAAGAATTAGAAACACCAATCAGAAAGGATATACCCATCCGTATGTTCATAGCAGCACAATTTACAATAGCTAAGATTTGGAAACAGCCTAAGTGCCCATCAGCAGATGAGTGGATTAAAAAACAGTGGTACATCTACACAATAGAATACTATGTCGCTATAAAAAAAGAAGGAACTTTTACCATTTGCAACAGCATGGATGGAACTGGAGAGCATTATGCTAAGCAAAATAAGCCAGCCGAATAAGTATCACATGATGTCACTCATATGTGGGATATAATGATCAACATAATTTGATGAACAAGAATAGATTCAGAGACAAATGGTAGGGGAGTTGGGGAGATTAGAGAGCAACCAAAGGACTTGTATGCATGCATATTAGCATAACTAATGGACACAGACACTGGGGTGGTGAGGGCTTGCTCAGGGTGGGAATGATTGGGGGGTAGTGTGTCAATTGGGGAAAAAGGAGACCTATGTAAAACTATAGACATTAAAAAAAATGTTCCAATATTCCAACAGAAAAAAAAATAGTCAAGAGATTTCTACAATAAGTAGTATGATGTGTTTAACATCAATCCCAAGCAAAATTCCAGAATGAAATAATAGTTTGTAATTTTTTGAGATAAATAACATGGATTCTGTAAGTATAATTTTTAAAAATAATTTTTAGAAATGTGATATATACAATGTATCTAAACTTTAGAAATATTGATACTGAAAGACACTTAAATCATTAGTGATTTTAACAAGTGTCCTTTACCTCTTACTTGAATAAACAGAGAATTTTTATCACATTTTCATGTTATAATGCTGTGTAAGGACATATAATGGATGACAGACCCAGAAATTAAAACTTATAGGGTAGAATGGGATGAGTCCAAGTTATATTTATTTGAATTTAATATTTTTCATTCCAGTTTCTAAAACCAAATGCTTGAAATAGCGTGACAACATCAAAATATACATATTTGGAAGAGAAAAACTGTGAAAAAATTTTGGCAATAATATTAAATGAAGTAAATAGCATAATTAATGGAAACTTAGTTCAATGCAGTTTAATATTTTTTCATATATAGAAAGAGAAAGGTGATAGTCACTTTTCTATATGAAGTCAAACCATATCCAGGTCTGTCTTTAGGCCCAGGTACCATTTCTTAAAAGACATATAGGCTTGCAGAACTCATTTATAAGACAGGAAACAAGATTTTAAGGAAGGGCAACAAAACCAAGTTATATGAAGGACAATTGAAGGAACTAAGGATATTAAGCCATCAGGTGGAGAAAATAAAATGTAAGAACATCTAATATCAGAAGAGATACCATAGGGACAAATTGCAGATTTGTTCAGTGTGATCACCGGGAGTAGAACTTGGAACATGGTAAATGTTTCAGGAAACCATATTTCTCTTCACTGCAAAGAATTTTCTCATGGCCAGAGTTACCAAAGGACAAAATGGATTATCCCAGGAAGAAAGGGTTCCCCATCCTTAAAGATATTTATGTGGGCACTGAATAAAGACTTAGTAAAAGTTTTGCAGATAAGGTTCAAATATTGAGTGGTTCATTGGACTTGGCTAATAATTAAAGAGTTTTTTTCTGAAGAATTTTGTGTCTTAAGGATTTCCTTGTACATATGATGCAAATTTAATTTTGAAAATAATTGTTCATCTATTTTCATATATTTAATTTAAAAGCACACTGAAATGTGTTAAATATAAATATTATCCATACAGCAGTGTGTTTTCCTGCACCACCAGTTTCCCACTTGGGTACCATTCTGGCAGGTGTTCTCCCCACACATGTGTGTTACACGTTCAGCTAATTGCTAGACACTGCCATGGTGTAACAGCATAGCACATGTTCTCTGACAACCCAAAGTTGGCTCTATGATAACAAGTGAATACATAATCAAGTGTGTCCTGAAAAGATAGTATTAGAGATGTTAGTGCTTATTTTAAGTTCTGGGTGCCGATTCTCTGACTAGGTAAGAAATGTGATCTGCTTTTAGTTATAGTTACTAATTCACTCTTGGCAACAAAAACCCTTTCTTTTACTAGTACTTTCAAGCTTCTATGTCTATTCACTAAAGAGAATGAAAACATTGCAAGGCAATCTTTATAGGATAGTTGTAATTGGCAACTACTTATCTGTGTGACTCAGGATGTTCTGATACTGTGCAACCAAGTCAAAATACAGAACTAAATTATAAATTGAGGCAGCCAGAGGACAACACCATAACATATACCCTCAAATATCAAATTTGGAATCATCTGGTCATACTGGACTCACTGACAGATTTTATAGTAAGAAAATATTACACATATGAACATCTATGATACTATACGCTAGTAAAATGTCATTTTCATTTGTTTAAATGCTGGGGATTATAAATAATATTTCATTTTTAAATGTATTTTCTGATGTTTAAAACTATATGCCTAATTGTATGAAAACCACTGGCATAATCATTAAGATTCTTTAAAAACCATAAAGCTATGATTTTATGTGATATAATACTGATCATAAGAAAACTAGCTTGTCATTACTAAATCCTATAAATTATTTTTTTTATTTTTTTAAACTATGTTTTTATTGATTTTTAGGGAGAAAAGAAGGGGGAGTAAGAGATAGAGAAACGTCAATGATGAGAGAATTATCGATTGATCAGCTGCCTCCTGCGTAACACCCACTGGGTATCGAGCCCACAACCCAGGCATGTGCCCCGACCAGTAGTCAAACCAGCAACCTCTTGGTTCATGGGTCAATGCTTGACCACTTAGCCACACTGGCTGGGCTAAATGATTTTCCTAAAAGGGATAGAGCTAACTTAATGTAAACAATCATATGGTGTTTTAATACTATACAAAAAGAGACATTAAAAGTGCATCTCTACATTTATAAACATGCCTCAGTTCATACTTCACATTTATAACATGCAGGTTACTAATATTCACCCTATCCATTATGTAAATTATAAATAAGGTATAATTTAAACCACGAATTATTTTTGTTTTAATTAATTACACTATCTGTTTTGTTCGGTTTAACCGAATTAATGTGAAAAAATATTATAACTACCTGATTCCAGTGAAACAAAACTATCTGAACCCTCTATAAAAAGGTAGTGCATGGAATTTTTAAAAAGATGATAAAGGAATATAGTATTTGAGAATGACAAAAGCAAAAAAGGAAGGTTCACTTAACCTCGTAGAAACTGACAGATAAGAAGTGGACTTATTTGACCAACCGACTTTGGCTGCCAAGCAATTTCCTGTCCTAAACACAATCTGTCCCAGGCCTCAGAGTCATCAGAAAAAATCTGAGCCATTTTAAAGGAGAATCAAATAAGATTTGGAATGAAAATTTCATTGCAAAGGAAACAAAAATTTGTAATAATTTTCTATAATAAAAGAACACTTTTTTAGCACTTTTATTACAGAAGCAATTCTAAATAAGCGAGATTTTTCTTATAATAGTATTTCTATAATAATGGTGCTTTATAACAGAAGTGCTATTATTACAGAAACAGCATTACAATAATGGCATTATTATTGTTGAATCCTTCATATAACAAAAACGCTAAATAAGCCTATCTATATTAAAGAAATTTCAATTTTCTTCCTCCTCAGAGATAAACCTGCTTTGGTTAGTCACTTTCATATGATTATATTACAAATAATCTTGTATGGGTTGGCCCAACATTGAAAGATATGTCCAGTTCATACAGACTCCAATGAAATCTGACATTGAACTATGAGTTATGCTCTCATTTCTAACATTAACTATTGAGTGACCTTGAGAATGTTGAGTTCCCCATTCCAATAAATAGGTGATAGATAGATTATAGATAGATAGATAGATAGATAGATAGATATAGATTCTTTCTAATTCCCATTGAAAACCTTCCCTAATAGCATCAATTACGTATTTTTACTTCTTTGTTTTAAACTCATTAATGTGCTACTTTATAATTGTTGCATTTATTCTATTGGAATAAATTTATATCCTCGTTAGATGCTGAATAATATAAGAATTCCTTTGGGGGAAAAATATCTTCCCTTAAACAGACTCCTGAATATATGGGTAATTTTTTTAAAAATTATCTTTATTGTTGAAAGTATTACAGATGTCTCCTTTCCTCTCCACCCCTCACCCCCCATATAATGGGTGATTTTTAAATTTTAATTAAAATATATCTGATAACAAAAACTCAAGCAGAATCTGAAAATAACAAGGCTTTATTTCAAATCTAGTAGAATACAATTTAAAAACTTGAAACATTTTCAGGGTGAAGCAATAATATATTGGAAGTGATAAAAACATAATGTTCAATAATAGTAAGAGTTCAAAAAATTGCCTCAAAAGAAATCGCATGTCCTCATCAGGTATATTACTATAAATTTCACAAAACAAATATGTATTGCTTTGTCATATATTTAGAGAGTATTCACACAATGAACTTAACTATACATGGAAATGAGTAAGTAAATTTAAGTTTATAAAATTCTACCTTTTTATTAAAGATACCTTATAATCCTTTGAAAAGTTTTCAGCAGAGAAAAGACTTTAAGTTCCAAAGGTACTGACCTTTTTAACATTAAAATAAAATCCTATATATTTCCCGGTTGATACAATTAGATTACATCATCAGGTTAAGATACAATCTGAAAAACTGAAGTTCAATATATTCATAACGTCTGCAGGCATTTTTTATATTTTAGACTGTCATGAATGTTTTCAGTGTGTAATCTGATAAAATGAACTTATTTTATTATTGATTGCAAGCAGGAGGTTTTGTTAGAATGAATATATAACACAAAAACATTCCATTTCCACCCAAAAAAGAAGAGTTCTCTTTGGGAAAAAACCATACCATGTTTATTCCTCATAATGAAAGCCATCAAGAGCTATCATTTAAAAAAAAATTTAAGACATTGCAGGAAAATGGTAAGAGCATTTTTAATCCAAGAAGAAGGAGAGCAAGAAAAAGAACAAAAGGAAGAGAGGAGAAGGAGATGGAAGAGAAGTTAATAATTACATTTAACAAATTACTAAAAGATAGACTCCAGAGACTCCCTGGGTTCCACTCTAGCTGCACAAATGTACACATACCCACACATAACCCACTTCCTAAGGGCTATTAGTTCAATCTTGAAGAGAACAGTGCTGAAGTTTCAAAGTATTGGGGTCCAGTCTTTACTGAGATATGCAGTTTTCCACTGTTCCGAGAGGAGTGGCTATCTAAGATTGACTCAACATCTGACTGTGTGCCAGATCCCATTCTAGGTGGTTGACATGTGTTATTTTATTCAATCTTTACTGATCTATGATGTTATTATTTTACTATCATCATCAAATTAAAAAACTGGATGATCAAATACAATAAAGCCCGTTATCTACAGAGACTGTGTAACACAGTCCTAACCATCAGAAAACCTACATAGATACAAGGGGTGGACAAAAGTAGGTTTACAGTTGTGAGTACAGAGTTTATTCTTGTATTATATATATTTTCCATACAAACAACTGTAATCCTACTGTGCCCACCCTTGTATTGGTCAAGGGGTGGGACAACTAGGACACAATGGATCAATCTGGGCAGACTCATCCTGACTGTGAAGGACTTTCTCTAAATGCTCGGTAGAGATATTAGCAACAACGATCATAGAAAGATCCACATGAGATCGAAAAGAAAAGTCATTTTAAATATCACCAAATGCAATTCCTTTATTCTACAGATGAGAATACTAATATGAGAGATACAACCTACCCAGAGTCTAAGCCCAGACTTGAAGCTTAGGCTCTGTCTCCCAATCTGGATCTCTGTCCTCCATGGTACAACACCTCTCCATAGGCAGCATGTGTTATTATAATTTGAACTCGTTTCCTTTGGTGATTAGATCATGGTAGGCATAAAGCTGGTTTTACAGTCTTCCTCAAATAAAAAATAATATTAAACTGAGAAAACTCTTTTGTAGGAGGCACTAAATGGAATCATCTTGGAAAATTGAGAAAAATCACTTGAAGCCCTAACCAGTTTGGTTCAGTGAATAGTCTGCCCTCAGGACTAAAGGGTCACGGGTTTGATTCAGATCAAGGGCATGTACCTTTGTTGCAGGTTCCCCAGCCCTGGTCCAGGTTCATGCAGCAGGCAACCAATTGATGTGTCTCTCTCTCTCATCGATGCTTCTCTCTGTCTCTCCCTCACCCTTCCACTCTCTCTAAAAATCAATGGAAAAATACCCTTGGGTGACGATTAACAACAAAAAAAAAAAAAAAAAGAAGAAGAAAAAGGAAGGAAGGAAGGAAGGAAGGAAGGAAGGAAGGAAGGAAGGAAGGAAGGAAGGAAGGAAGGAAGGAAGGAAATTTTTTTAATTTTTATTTTTTAATATATTGGAATAATACTGGTTAACAAGATTATATAAGTTTTAAGTGTACAATTCTATAATACATCATCTGCATATTGCATTGTGTGTTCACCACCCAAAGACAAATATATTTTGTTTTCTACATAGGCATTTCCTTTTATGAATTTAAAAGCACTATCTGAGAAGGGCATCATGGCACAGAGCAAGTTAGACCTCTTGTACTAGATAATGGCATAGTGTGATTTTGAAAGAAGGCCTGTGTTGGTTTACCTGAGGCACAGGTGCCTGAAGCTATAAGTAGTCAAGTGATTTTCTCCTTCCTTCCATGCAGTGGGCTTTCTTTCTAATTATTTAAGTTGTAGAGTTAGATAATTTATTACCCATTTTTCTTGTGTGTTTTTTGAGGTAGGCCTGTAGTGCTATGAATTTCCCTGTTAGTTCTGCTTTCACTGTGTCCCATAGATTTCAGATTGTTGTGTTTTCATTGTCATTTGTTTCCAGGATGTTTTTAATTTCTTCTTTGATCTCTTCGGTAACCCAATCATTGTTCAATAACATTGTATTTAACCTCCAAGTGTTTGAATTTTTTTATTGCTTTTATTGCAGTTGATTTCTAATATTATGCCATTGTGATCTGAGAAGATGCTTGATATTATTTCAGTCTTTTTGAATTTGAAGAGACTTTGCCTCTGTCTCAATATGTGGTCTATCTTTGAAAATGTCCCGTGTGCACTTGAAAAGAATGTATATTCTGTAGCTATGGGATGAAATTTGAAATGTTCTGAAGATGTCGATTAAGTCCATTTGATCTAGTGAGTTGTTTAGGATTGCTGTTTCTTTGCTGATTTTTTGTCTAGAGGTTTTAACCAGTGATGGCAATGGTGTATTAAAAATACCTACTATGGTTATATTGTTGTCAATCTCTCCCTTGATATCTTCCAGAAGTTTGTGGGTGTTTTTTTTAATGTATTTGGGTGCACCTGCATTGGGTGCATATATGTTTACCAGAGTTATATCCTCTTGTTGTATTGATCCCTTTAGTATTATGAAGTGGCCTTCCTTATCTCTTGTTATGGCCTTCACTTTGAGGTCTCTTTTGTCAGATATAAGTATTGCTACCCCAGCTTTTATTTCATTTCCATTTGCCTGAAAAATATTTTTCCATCCCTTCACTTTCAGTCTGTCTGAGTCCCTTGTTCTGTGGTGGGTCTCTTGTGGACAGCATATATATGGGTCATGTCTTCTTATCCATTCACCCACTCTATTTCTTTTGACTGGTGCATTTATTCCATTTACGTTTAAGGTTATTATTGACTAGAGGCCCAGCAAACAAAATTCATGCACGGGTACGGTCCTTAGGCCTGGTCTGTGATCAGGGCCATCTTCCCCAGCTGCATGCAGCCGGCCCCACCCCCCGCTGCCATCCACCCCCAGTTCCCCATTCGCCATCGGGTGATCGGAGCCTGCCGGTGGGGGGGGGGGGGGGGGAGAGAATCCAAGAGGTCAGCTGTTCTACCCACTCTCCAGACCTGCCCCCACCGCAGGTTGCTCTAATTTCCTAATTTTTTTTTCTCTAATTGCTATTCAGATTGGGTGTGTTTTTCTGCCCTAACTTCTAACTTCTAACTCCTCCACTTCTTGGCTACTGTTGAAACCTTCAATTGTGTTTTTTATTGTAGCTACATCATTTTTTTTATTTCCTCTAAAATAAGGTAGCAGCAACATAAATAATATGTAATTAAATATAATGTTGGTGATAGAGAACAGAACTAATACTCTTAGATTTTTACTAGAAGAAGCTATTTGGGTAAACTATTTAATCTAGTCTAAATCCATGTTTAATATATTTTAAAATTATATTTTTATCTAAACATATCAGCTGAGAAATGATTCTTAAATGTGTTCAATTGTCTTGTAAGAATGAGATAAGATATCTAGAGACAACACTGCTAAATGTTTTGTTAGTTCTGGGTGCATAAAAGAGCCAATGAAGAGGACTAGTCCATTCTCCTTGTGTACGTGTAACAAATATCAGGCAAACACAAATATGTAACTTTGCATATCAGTTGAGCCATGTACAGCAAAATGGAGTTTTGTTAGCAGGCTTTGTACTGAGTGTGCTATAGTCACATCTCAATATTCAATGACACAAAAATTCAGTAAACAAAGAGCTTACTATTTTGGAGTAGAATTAATGGTTATAAAGCCCAGTGCTATCTCTTACCATTGTGTAATATTGGGCAAGTTGCTTCACTGAGTCTCAGTTTCACTGTCTGTAAAATGGGAACAATAGCATTATTTTGGGAGGATTAAGTGCCATAATCTTATGTAGTATGAGTCATATATTATTCTCAGCTTTCATTCCATCTCATAAAGACTCACCAAAACCATTTTCTTTTCTCCTCTATTCCTGATTTTATGAGGTGAGGTCAGAAATTCAAATTATGATGACAACAGGCAACATGGACTTTCATTTCTTAAGAAGAAATTATATTATTTCTTTAAAAATATTGAATATAAAATCAATACTTCATAATGAGTCAGCTTCTATAATATTCAAATTGTACTTATCTTTTTCATACAACATATGTAACAATAACAAAAAGGATTCTCATAAAAATATTTCTCAATTTCTATAACAATTAGAGAAATACCACTCAAAAGTTACCTTTTACAAAGAATAAATATTTTAAAGGAGGCTTTGAACATTTTTGTCAATGTATGTCATCTTCTATCATGGTACTGGGTCTGCAAAATTATTCTATCATAAAACAACATGCTTGGAATCTAGGGTATACCTTCATTGGCTGTAAAATCTTTCCATTATGTATAGTTTTAAAAACACAAATCTTCTTGTTACTTATGTTTAACTGAGAGAAACATTAAATACTATTAAATACCAGGTATCTTAAGCATGGGAAGAAATGCAAAAATGTAGTCTGGGCACACTGAAAGAGATGATAAAAAAAATTTTAGGGGAAATAAATTTTATTTAAGCTCCTTAAGTTTGATTCAAATGTAGATCATTATATATGATAATAATTTAATTATGTACGAATAATTATTAGATGTAACCTCAAAGTACTCCTACCATAGAATAGTATTCATCTCTATATTTCAATACATAACTCAGAATCAAAGCCCACCAGTCTGACAACAAAAGCACACGCTGTATATATTTACAGCTATAACTTACATTACAAGAGAATTAAAAAGAAATGAGGCTGTAAATGAAAGGCTTTTATGGATAGATCTCTTCTAAGTGATATATGTGATACAAATGATTAGCATTAACTGATCTTCTTGAAGAATGTACTGGTATAATTCATTATAATGGCTTCCAAGTGCAATTAGTGAACTATAGTATAAATGACACTGCTGTTCATAGACCTACCCATAAGAGTAATTATATTTTGAAAAGTACTTAGTGAAAAATTGATTGAATGAGTCCTATGGGCATAGATAATTGAGATAAAAATATGTAAACAAAATGCCTATTAATAGGTTTATGGCACATTTATATATTTACACAGTTTGATAAGGAATTATTTTATGCTGTTCTCTTCTTTTTAAACAGATTTCCCTAACTTAAGAAAAACTGGATTTGTACATTTCATTTAATAAAGTTAAATTATTTCTCTCTACATATTATAATATATTTTACTTGGTTAAAAATAGAAAGAAGGTCTTATTTTCATGACAAAGCAAGCAAGAAATAAAAGATCAAATTTCAAGTCAACCTAAGAAATGGGATAATCCTATTTATATTTTGATACTCCAAGGAAATCACACTAAATGACACTATATCATAATCAAGAGTCCATAACATATAAATAAAAATGACTCTATAACTCTAGAATATAAAATAATAACTCAAAACATTTTTATTGTTTATCCAGGTACTACATAATCTTATCAGTAAAAATACATGTTACAGTCAGTTCATAATTAATATTAAAGTTTATTGTTCTAATATTAAGAAGACATATAGCTATGACATATGTAGACTATATTTTCAATTTTACAAAGGTACAACTTTACATTGTGTATATAGACACATACACACAAACACAGGAGAAGCAGACCATGAGTATAGATTATGGGTTTGAGTTCCAGCTCATAGGGATTAGTGTTTTAAATTGCAGCTTTATATTCAGCTAGTGGAACTATATATGACAACTGGGTTTACTCTTTTGTCAAATGAACATATTGTACTACATAATAACTAATTCTAAACTCCACAAGACAGCTCTCTGTAGGTAAAACCTTGAAATTAGCCAGAGTTATGTTCCTGTTCATATTTCATATATCTTATTGATAGTCAGCCCTGAGCAAATTTGTTGACTGCAGTTTTCTTAGTTGACAAGTAGAAATGTGATCACGTCCAACCCATAGAATTATTGTGAAAATCAAGTGAGACAAGTATGAAATGAACAAGCATCAATACTGACCCACAGAAGCTATTCAATATTAGCCATTACAGTTGTCTATAAATTCCAAATTCGGCTAAGGTACACTAAAATAACAAAAAAAATCAAATTTTAACCACTTAAAATAGCAAATGTTTATTATTTGCTCACATAACTTATTGTTTACTAGAGGCCAGGTGCACAAAATTCCTGCACGGGGGGTGGGGGGGAGGGGACGGGAAACAGGTCCCTCAGCAGGGCCTGCACCCTCTCACAGTCCAGGAGCCCTCGAGGAATGTCCAACTGATGGCAGTTGGACATCCTTAGCGCTGTCACGGAGGCCAGAGAGGCTCCCACCACCTGCACCGCTGTTGCGCTCCCTAGCTGTGAGCCTGGCTTCTGGCTGAGCGGTGCTCCCTCTGTGGGAGCACACTGACCACCAGGGGCAGCTCCTGCATTGAGCATCTGCCCCCTGGTGGTCAGTGCACATCATAGCGACCAGTTGGTCCAACATTTGGTTGATTTGCATATTAGCCTTTTATTATATAGGAAAGATCAGTGTGGTTGAGCTCAATATCCTCTTCATTGAAAAACCCACATTGAAGGACAGGAAAAAGAGTAATATGGAATAACTTGATGGCTAACCTTAAAGTTTTAGTTAGTATGTTGTACACATCATTTTTGCCACCTGCCACTGACCAAAGCAAATCCCATGCCAAACTTGATAACAAGGAGGTGGGAAAGTATAATTTTCTAGCAAAGAAGGGCCAGTAGAAAAGAGTAGCAAATAATTTTTAGAATATACAATGTATCACAATAACTTTCAGTCTTCTTTGAATTCCATTACCGCTATGGCCATCTGCTCTACACGAATATATGTGATGCACTAATATTTCTATTAATCCATACTTATATATCAATATGCAGTAAACAACTATGCATTTTTATGGGTAATGAATAACAAATTTCTTACAACCATAACTCTGAAAGATTAAATAGGTTCATGTACTTAAGGACCAAAAAATGAGCAGAACTTAAAACTGATTATCAGAATTCCATGTCTAATATTTATTTGCTTGACAACTATCTGGGGGTGGGAAAAACCAAGATTATACAGTAAAACTTGAATTAGTAAAATTTATTATCCTCTCTTAAACATTTGTATATCAATCTATTTGTACACTACAATTTGTTTATATTTTACTGTACTACCACACAGCTTTGATTCTCAGGGGGGAAAAGTACATAAATAAAAACAACCAGAGATACTTCTTGCATTGTATTGTTAAATGTCACATCTTAGTGCTTTTAATAAGTGAGTTAAAGGTGCTTCATCTTGCCTGCACTACTGTTGAAAGAAAAGTGCTTAGATCTTAGGAAAGTGGTACAAGTTTGGGTTTATGGAATTTTGCAGTTCACCACCATATTTCTAGTACCTGAGACAGAATGTGGCATGGGGCAGATACTCAACAATATTAATGAGTAAATGAATAGGTAACTAAATGGGAGAAAGATATTTTCTTGGCTGCTATGGTTAACATATTTTTCCATCTTCTTTTATAAAATAAACGAGTGGCCTGGTGCACAAAATTCATTCACTCAGGGCTGGGGCAGGGGGGCCCAGCCTGGCCTGTGCCCTGTCACAGTGCAGGAGCCCCGCGATCCATCGCCCCAAAGAGGTAGGCCCCACCCACCCATCTGGGGCTCCTGGATGGATTTCCCCAAAACATAGGCCGGAGCCAGGGGAGGCCTGCTGACCCCCGGGCCGGGCCACGGCAGAGGCCTGTGGACCTCCATGCACCTGCAGACCCCCAGCTGGGCCGGGCCCACAGCGGAGAGGCCTCTCTGCCACAGCCTCAACCCCGTCCCCGACACTACAATTCCCTGCCCACCAGCGCCTGCTGCGCATGCAGCCTGCTGATTGGTCGTTACTGTGACAGCATCCTGACCAATTTGCATATTACCCTATTGTTAGTATAGATGACCTATAATCCATTGCATTTCAATACAAAGAAGAAAACTATTAAAATATTTTTTAAAACACATGCTTATTTCCTAGATATACTGAAAGGCAAATCTCTTAGCACCTCATCAAGCACAGTGTACAAAATTTAGGTGGCATTAATTGTGAAGAAAAAAGAAGAGTCAGAATTTCTGGCAATAGCTTCTCTGTTGATCTGGAAGAGTGTCTGGTATACTAGTAAAAGGGAAAGAATAGAAGAACTCATTAAAGAGAATGTTACTTTTTAAATAAATATTGTTAATGGGTCCAAACAAGGTTTGTCTTTTTTTTTTTCCCTTCTAACTCATGATTTTGATTTTCACCTGGCAAAGGTTTCTTAACAAATATTTAATCTCTTTGCAGTTTTGTTTAAAAACCCATCTTTCAAACAATCACATGGTATCTTCTTATATTAAACACCAGTAAAGCAAGAAGTTTTAAAGATAAAAAAATTACTGTAAGAATGTACTCAAATGGTTATAGCATTCATGTCTACCTCTTGATTTCTACATATATTGGAATTCTGTAAAACCTAAGTAAGAATACAGGGTGGTCCCCAGATATTATTATTATCATTTATTGAGCATCTGTTACTAACTTTGCTAATATTTTTTGTTGTTGGCTATCTCAGACAATCCTTAGAATAATCCTAAAACCTAGATGGTATTATTTCTATTTTATAGCCAATGAAACTGAGGCTCAGAGAGAATATATCTATCAAATAATTAGTGGCAGAGGATAATTCAGATTCATCTTTTTAGGGATAGACACTAAAGCAGAATGTGTGTTTTTTACAGCTGGATATGCCCTTGGTACACCTTGGTAAATTTCAATCCAATAAGTCATTGGTATCTTAATTAAAAGCCACTTTCCTATATAGCAAGAACTCCGTCTTGAGGTTAAATGATGGGGGGAAATCTGTATTAGTTATCCATTGTTACATAACAAGTTACCACAAATTCAGTGGCTTAAAAATAAGATACATTTTTTATGTCACAATTTCAGTGGGTCAGAAGTCTGGGAATGGCTTAACTGAGTCCTCCACTCAGTCTCACAAGATGTTGGCCAACCCTGGGTTATCATCTAGAACCTAAACTGGGGAAGGATCCACATTCCTGAGCGCAAGGTTTATGGCAGCAATCATTTCCTTGCAGTTGTAGGACTGAGAGCTTCATTTCTTGATGAAGGTTAACTGGAGTTTGTCACCAGCTGTAAGAGGCCACCTGCAATTACTTGCAAAATGGGATTTCTCAACATGGGTGCTCGTGTCCCCACAGGCAGTCAATAATAGCAAGACTTCCTAAGCACCCAGGAGGCACTTTCTTAAAGTCTGTCTCCGCTGACACAGTCCCATTGCATAGTCCTATTGCTTTAGACTATAGTGCATACCACAATTCAGGTACTTCAATAGATAGCCCCAGAGTCCTTGGGAGTGCCCTGACTGATGTGGCTCAATTGGTTGTCCTATGCACCAAAATGTCACTGGTTCGAGTCCCCGTCAGGGCACATGCCTAGGTTGAGGGTTCAGTCCTGGATCCTGGTTGGGGTATATACAGGAGGCAACCGATCAATGTTTCTCTCTTACACTGAAGTTTCTCTTTCCCTCCTTCTCCCTTCTCTCTCTCTCAAATTAGTAAAAACAAATACAAAATAAGAGTGTTTGGAAGATTTTTGTCTCTCAATTGGTTTATGTGATGTATCACATTTATTGATTTGTGGATATTGTACCATCCTTGCATCCCTGGGATAAATCCTACTTGGTCATGGTGTATGATCTTTATCAATTGATGCAGAAAAAGCATTTGACAAAATCCAACACCCTTTCTTGATAAAAACTCTCAGCAAGGTGGGAATAGAAGGATCATACCTCAACATAAAAAAAGCCATATATGACAAACCCACAGCCAACATCATACTCAATGGACAAAAGCTAAAACCATTTCCCCTAAGAACAGGAACAAGACAGGAATGCCCACTCTTACCACTCCTGTTCAACATAGTACTAGAAGTACTAGCCATTGCGATTAGACAAGAAGAAATAAAAGTTATCCAAACTGGAAAAGAAGAAGTGAAACTGTCCTATTCACAGATGGCATGATACTGTACATAGAAAACCGTAAAGACTCCATCAAAAAATTATTAGACTTAATAAATGAATTCAGCAATGTAGCAGGATACAAAATTAATGCCAAGAAATCTGTAGCTTTTCTATACACCAATAGTGAACTTACAGAAAGAGAGACTAAAAAAGCAATCCCATTTACCATCGCACCAAAAAAATTAAGATACCTAGGAATAAACTTATCTAAGGAGGTAAAAGACCTATACGTGAAAAACTACAGGACACTGAAAAAATAGATAGAGGAAGACATATACAGATGGAATAACATACTGTGTTCATGGATTGGTAGAATCAACATCATTAAAATGTCCATACTACCCAAACCAATCTATAGATTCAATGCATTCCCCAATAAAATACCAACGGCATATTTCACAGACCTAGAATGAACTTTTCAAAAATTCATCTGGAATAAAAAAAGACCCGAATAGCTGCAGCAATCCTGAGAAAAAAGAACAAAGTAGGTGGGATCTCAATACCAGATATCAAGCTGTATTACAAAGCCACTGTTCTCAAAACAGCCTGGTACTGGCACAATAACAGATATATAGATCAATGAAATAGAATAGAGAACCCAGAAATCGACCCAAATCACTATGCTATATTAATATTTCACAAAGGAGGCATGAACATACAATGGAGTCAAGACAGTCAGTCTCTTCAATAAATGGTGTTGGGAAAATTGGTCAGATACTGCAAAAAAAATGAAACTAGACCACCAACTTACACCATACACAAAAAATAAACACAAAATGGATAAAGGACGTAAACATAAGACGAGAAACCATAAAAATACTAGAGGAATCCACAGGCAGCAGAATCTCAGACATATGCCGAAGCAATTTCTTCACCAATAGCGCTCCTAGGGTAACGGAAACTAAAGACAAAATAAACAAATGGGACTACATCAAAATAAAAAGCTTTTGCACAGCAAAAGAAACCATCAACAAAACAACAAGAAAGCCCACTGCATGGGAGAACATATTTGCCAATGTTATCACTGATAAGCGTTTAATCTCCAACATTTACAGGGATCTCATACAACTTAACAAAAAGAAGATAAACAACCCAATCAAAAAATGGGCAATTCTCCTTAATAGATACTTTTCTAAAGAAGACAGAAGGGAGGCCAAGAGACATATGAAAACCTGCTCAAAGTCACTAATCATCAGAGAGATACAAATCAAAACAACAATGCGGTACCATCTCACACCTGTCAGAATGGCTATCATCAACAAATCAACAAACGACAAGTGTTGGCGAGGATGCAGAGAAAAAGGAACTCTTTTGCAAAACGACAATGCAGTACCATCTCAAACCTGTCAGAATGGCTAACACCAACAAATCAACAAACAACAAGTGCTGGTGAGGATGTGGAGAAAAGGAATCCTTATGCACTGCTGGTGGGAATGCAGACTGGTGAAGCCACTGTGGAGAACAGAATGGAGTTTCCTCAAAAAACTAAAAATGGAACTCCCATTTGACCCAGTGATCCCACTTTTAGGAATATATCCCAAGAAACTAGAAACACCAATCAGAAAGGATATATGCACCCCTATATTCATAGCGGCACAATTCACCATAGCTAAGATTTCTAAACAGCCTAAGTGCCCATCAGCAGATGAGTGGATTAAAAAACAGTGGTACATCTACACAATGGAATACTACGCTGTGGTAAAAAAGAAGAAATTCTTACCATTTGTAACAGCATGGATGGAACTGGAGAGCATTACGCTAAGCGAAATAAGCCAGGCAGAGAAAGATAAATATCACATGATCTCACTCATTTATGGAATATAATGAACAACATAAACTGGTAAACAAAAACAGATCCAGAGACAGAGAAGCATCGATCAGACTGTCAAACCTCAGAGGGAAGGTAGGGGAGGGTGGGGTAAGGGGGAGAGATCAACCAAAGGACTTGTATGCATGCATATAAGCCTAACCAATGGACACAGACAACAGGGTGGTGAGGGCATGAGTGGGGAGGAGGGCAATGAGGGGATAAGGACGCATATGTAATACCTTAATCAATAAAGAAATTTTTTTTAAAAAAAAGAGTGCTTGGAAGAAATTTGCCATGGGCAAAAAATAAAAGTTTAAAAAAAGTATTCTATAGTCCATCGGAGTATCTCAAACTTCAATCGTATGGTAAAGTGAAACATAGTTTTTTTGTTTGGAACATTAACATTGGTTTCCTTCCCCGTGAAGAAGGCAAGTGTGTATCTAAAAGCTAATATTTATTTAGAACCTACTATAGGCAGTTCCCAATCAGCATCTTCACAAATGGCATCTCTTTCAAATATTTATTTCTATAAGCCTCAAACACTGTGAAATATACATTAGCTAATAATGAGAGTTGACAATATAATCTTGAGGAATCCCTCCATAGCAAGCAGATATAAGCTATAGAGACAGAAATTGTATTTTTAAACATATTTTCATTGATTTCAGAGAGGAAAGGAAGGGGAGAGAGAGAAACATCAATGAAGAGAGAGTATCATTGATTGGCTACCTCCTGCATGCCCCATACTGGGGATCAAGCCCACAACCCAGGCATGTGCCCTGACTGAGAATCAAACCATGACCTCCTGGTTCACAAGTCGACGCTCAACCACTAAGCCAGGCTGGCTGGGCCAGAAATTATATTTTATAGTTATGTGTGTCTCCAGAAACCTACATGTAATCTTTATCTAAGAAGTTCTTCATGATTAAATTAAGAAACAATATCTTGAAATGAAAACTTTCACCTTTTTATAATTAAGTTACAGATAATACATATAAAGTAATCCTACCTAATAAAATGGTAATATGTAAATTACCATCACTCCGCTACGCCCATGATTGGGCCAGCGGGAGGTGCAGGGGGTGGGACTCGGGTAGCCGGGGTAGCCGATTGGGCCAGCGGGATGCTGAGCTCGTGTCGCCAGTGGTGGCGTGAGCTCAGCGTCTGCGCCATGGCTGTGCTGCAGAACAGAAAGGGCCTCTGGGGCAGCGAGCTCACATCCCGCCCTGGACCATCAAAAGTGGGGGAGCTGGGTGCCTGTCTGCTCCGGCACCAGGCCTTTCAGAAGCCTCTGCCGCGCCGGAGGCTTCCGAAAGGCCTGGTGCACCAGCAGATAGGCACCCAGCTCCCCCGCGATCGAAAGTGAAAGCGTGTAGGGGACCCTACAAGTGCATGATTCAATCATGCACTGGGCCTCTAGTCCTATATAATAAGAGAAGAATATGCTAATTATCCTCAGGGCATAATGACCAACCGTGTAACGACCGGATCACGGATCAGCGAGAGGTTGGGGCAGCGAGCTACTGGCACACGGATTCGTGCGCAGGGCTACTAGTAATAATATAATAATGATAACTAACATAGATTTAACATTTGTTAAGCTGTAGGCACTGTTAGAAATGATTACCTCATTTATTCTGTACAATCCACTGAAATACAAACTGTTCTTACATCAATTTTACAGATAAGGAAACCAAGGATAGAAGAGGTTCAGTAATTTGTCAAAGTCACACAGGGACTGAGCCAAGATTTGAACCCCGGTAATCTGAGTCCTTGACTCTATCCTACGAGCCCATTCACTTCAAATAGCATTTATCAGGGTGGGTTTTTTAATGTAATTCATAAACACAAATGATTCACATTTCAGACAAATCCAGTAAGATCTGAATGAATGTTTTAAGATGAAAAATCTACATTTCATATATCCAAGCTATTCCTATTTTCTTATTTGCCAATATATGTTTAAATTTTAATTGTAGTGTTTCTTTGAAAAGGCACCCTTCTACATTTTCAAACCCTTCTTTCTTTACATAGGAGTGAGGCAGTTCTATAGCTCCTAATCACCTCCTTAAGATGAGTTTTTTGAAATGGTAAATTGCTGGGAGATGAAAAGTAGATCTCATATTTCTTGGGGCTAAATTCAGCACTGAGCTACAAATGTGGTCACAAGGTCTCCCTGCTGGGGTCTTTTATGTTACTTTAATTAAGTTCAGGCTATTATTATCACTGTTGCCTTTAAAGGTGCACAAAGTATCTAAGGAGTGTTTTGGGGAGTGTCTATATTTGTTTTTCCCTGATCAATTTTGAGATTAATTTCATGTTCAATCCTGCTGCCTGCTAGGTGCTCCGTGCTCTAGCATCCTTCTTAGATTGGTCTGAAATCATGTTTAAAATCAAACTTTAGCCACACAAGGTTTGCCTAACATTATACCTGGTTTGGAAAAAAAAACAAAAAAAACAATGTCTCTGGTGCCCTAAACAAAAATTACTCTGAAGGGTGCTGGCTGCATCCCCAGGCACGCTATTGTGATTGCAAGTCAGCTCCATTGCTCCTTTTGTGGTCCCAGAGAGGCCAGACGGCTGCTGCTCCACTGAGCCTCTGCAGCAGTTGGCGGCCAGCAGCTCTCTATGGGGAACTTGAGAATGGAAAGGCAGCCAATCATGCATGCTGTAATTTACATCTGATTGATGAAGGTCTAAGAATCACAGAAACAATTAATTTGTATCAGGACTCCTGTGGGCCAAAAAGTAAGAGATTGTGCCACTAGTACCCAATTTTAATCTTTGCCTTGATCAATCACCTGCCTTTCCACATCTACTTTGTTTTCAGAATTAACTTTTGCAGCCACAGATGTTAAAGGATGCAGCAGAAAGAGTTTCTGGAAAATGAGAACACCAAGGAAAACACTCATTGATAAAACTCCCTTGTAACTGCACCGCATTATCCCCTTTCCAATTTGACAATGGTAAGGCATTTTCCTTGCAACTGCAAGGGAGGATTTAAAAACTCTTTTCTAAAATAAGCCGCTTTGTTTTTATTCATAGGAGAAAGATTACAATGGCCAGGAGAAAGGAAAAAGAATAGTGGCTACTTCCTAGGAGAAGAACAACAGCAGGAGCAATTTAAAATAAAAATAACTAAAGATGCCTTAACTTTAGAGTTAAAAATGAAATGAAAATTGCAAAAGCAATTTGTGGCAGGAAGGAAGCCTTTAAAATGTTCTAAGGATTGTTCTTATTTTGCATAAGCCATGGCCAATCTTTAAAATGGTTAGTCCATTAAGCATATGTATATCAGATTCAACACTATTCTGAGCAGAAGCCCCTCGATTATGAAATTGTAGAAGGATGGGTCTGACAGTCTCATCTAATTGCAGGAGCAAATAACAAGTTCATAAACTTCATCAAGCATTCTAATATATTTCCTTCATAAGAAAGCTCACTGCTCAAACCAGAAATATATCTAACATAGTCATATTTTTTCTGCTATTCTTGGCATTTAATTGCCTTTACTTGTAACAAAGCATAAAACAATAGTAAATAGCATTCATTGTTTTTCATTGATCAGATGTTTAAATTAGTATTAATCTTGTTCACACACTTCTAAAAGATGATTTAACATAAATGCAATCGTTTATATTTGCTTTGCAATTATCCAATATTGCTTCCTAATCTTATAGATGTGGAAAATGGCATAGAAGCAAAACAGCTAGTGTCAATGTATGCAGGGGCTGGAGCAGAAATTACAGGTATTTCTTTGTTTTGGTCCCTAAGTCAAACAGAGGGATAATAACAGTATGCAATATTGGCTTTTCTGTAACTCTGTTGGCTTGTATGGTAAACTGTCTTTAATAATAAAAACTACTGTGGATGAGTAATTTGGTGATATGTAATACTTTCCTTTTTCTGCCTAAGCAAACATTTTGCACTGTAAAATGAGTGCAGGAGATTATGCCAACTCTATGAGCCAGCCCTGAACTCCCTGGCACTTAGATGGTCCACTCTAGAAAAAAATGTGCAAATCTTGATGTATGATAACCATGCATCCCCCAGAAGAGGGTTGCTTTTACTGAGCAGAGACCAGCTAATTGATGTTAAATTTAATCAGTTCCATAGTACTGTTGGTTTTTATTAACCCCCTGTAACCCTTCCTATGGATATTCACATGACATTTTGACCACTGATGTTTTCCTATAATACACCATTTTCACAGCACTTACATAATATAATTTTAAAATAATAGAAACACTTTAACTCAGTTTCTTATCACAAGAAGCTACTATGAAATCCCTGAATTCCTTGATTCTATGGCTCTATAAGTTTTGGTTGGAATTTAGAAAAGTTCTCTATCATGGTGGAGCACTGGTGCAGAGAAACACTAGAAGTCATTGCCTCATAATGTTGATTTTTAGTGCTAAAATCCATTCATTCATACTTTCATTAATTCAAAAAATGTTTATTGATATTATATAATATGTATTGCTATTGATATTGATAGTGGTTCCTATTATGTGCTGGGTACTGTGATAAGCATATAGAATAAGTAATAGAATAAAACACTGCTTACGAGAAACTATTAATTCAATGAATTAGTTATTCTCAAATTTTTTCTGCCCCAGTAAGCCTAAGAGCTATGACACAGTCCGTTCAGGAAGAGTAGCTTCCTATGGAAGTAACTATCGAGCTAAAGCATTGAGTGTGTGGAGAAGGCATGATAGGGTGTTTTTTAAATTTTAGAAACAGACTTCCCTTCTGTTGGTGGAAGATCACTATAGTAGACAAAACTAAATAGATACAAAGTTCCTTTCCCTCTCAAATGAGCTTGGGTAAGATGGTATTAGTAAAAGAAAAAGAGAATTAACAAGTCACTGTGATTTCATTGTTTTGTTGGCTAAAGTAAGAGGCATAAATAATAACAATAATATAAACAGCTACCTCACATCAAATGTTTCCCACATGACAACTGTCCTTACATACATTTTGTCACTGAATCTTCACAAGAACCTGACCAGTAGGTACGGTTACTGGGTGACCATATATCCTGCTCTTCCTGGACACTATCAGTTATACTTGTTACCTTAATCGTCCTGCCTGTCACTCTCATAAGTGTGTCAACTAAACAATAAAGCATTCTTTTTACCTATAAAATAGCAACTTCTTATAGTCCAGTGAATAGATGATTTTATAAAAACTATATCCTGATGTCCTATTTAGATTTCTGAACAAGGCCATTTGAGAAAGAACCAAATCCTACATCCTTTAATAAATCTCATTTCCATGCCATGTGCTCATCGGGAGGAGTGGGGACAGGAGGATACAGAGAGAACTCTGTGTACTGGTGGCAGAGACCTAGAAGGTGTTCACCTCACTGCAGATAAAGAAAATAGGAAATAATGGGTTTGGGCCAGAAAACATTATGACATATATTTCTCCAAGATATATAATGGCCACAATTCTATACTCAGCTTACAACTTATTAGAAATAATTTTATTAAATGAAAGAATTTGATTACACCTTCTTAACTTTACCATAATTAGATTTAAAAATGAATTTCTACCTTTTTGGACTCCTTTCCTATTAAGCATCTGAGTGTAGCAACAGTTTGTGAAAATATATAATAGCCTATGTATTTTAGAATTTGACAACAATAACAAAGTTGCATCCTCATATTGAATCAACATGATAACAGTGAAAAGGCAAATGTGAGTGCTAAAACAGAAGGCAACACGGAAGCAACTACATGTGAACAATTTAGCTCCCAATGATGGAAACTAAATTCTTCCTGTTACCAAATTTCACAACATTTATATGCACACTGATTATAAAATTTTTCATAATACTTTTAAAATATCTATATCAGATCGCTTGGACTATATTGCTTAATTGCTTTCCAGTCTTGCTCAGTATACTCAGTTTTGCACATGTGTACCTGTAATGACCAACAAAATTCCACTGGTGGAAACAGTTTCAAAAACAAGCTTCCCAGATAATCAGTAAACCCCCAACCCCCACCATCAACACAAAAAGGATTTTCTCATCAGATAACAGAATTCCTTTAAAACCAATTCATCATTAGAGCTAACAAGTATGGATCTGTAGTCTGACAAAAGGAAAATTCCATACACAGGAAGCTAAATTGCTTAGGAAATTGTCTGAATCGTCTAGAATTATCTGGAAAAAAAATCCTCAAATGCCTTTTTCACCTCTGAATTTTTGTTAAGCCCCTGGGGTGAAGGTTTAACCCATGAAAGGAGCTCTTCCAGGGCAGGAAAAAACTCCTGTGTGACTATAAAGAGCAGACAGAGTTTAATCATTTATGTGTTTTTAAAAGGCACAACTTTGTTGGAAATGATTACTTATTTGCCTAAATATTTGTAGAAACTGTAGGATAGAATTAAATGCATATAGACTGCAGATTGTGAAAAGGAATATTTTGTTAACGGAAATGTTACAATATGTAAGTAAGGTTTTGTTACTAATTGAGGATGAATTATTTCTATAAACTATCTGCAAAATTATGAAGGAAGTTAATGGTAGCTATATTTTCTCATCAAAATAGTCAACCATTTCAGGGACTCATTTAATACATATAGCTTAAGGTTCCTGTACTTAGAATGACAAAGTCCTCAAAAAGGCATTGAGTCTACCTAAGCTGCACACTTGTGAACCATCAAAGTGCCCTTCAGCATGATGAGCTTTTGATTAGTCCTTTCAATTAGTGTTTATTTTCTTAAGTAGAATACTCACAACAGTTTCAAAGCTCTGAATCTCCTTTAATTGCTGCCTTTAAATTAAGAGGAATAGATTTTTTTTAACTGGTCTCTTGGTGTTCTGGCCAAAAGATCAAGTATGGATACAATTTAAATATAAAAGCTAGCATGCAGTAAGCAAAGACCCACTTTTAACTGGAGGTGAAAATTCACTCCACTCCATTAAGTAAAAGCCATTACTATATAGCTGGACCTCCTGATATATTCTTGATTGATAGTTGTGCTTTCCCATCAGTGGAAAGATGAAAACAATTACTCTTTTGAGACATCTGCACAAACATACCTACCCTACACATTTATTCCCAAGGTACCTTAGAAATCTTATGTTCCTAGTTTAATTTCTAAATGCTCCACCAAATTGGCTATTTCAAAAGTCACTATACAAAATCTATAAAGGATATTATTGAAACAATTGGAAAATTTTCATATAGATTAATGTTAGATAATTTTATGGCATCAATGTAAAATTCCTTGGGCATGATAATAGTAACATGACTAGGTCGGAAAATATATATTTACAAGATATAGGCTAGAGCATTTAAGAGTGAAAAATCTGCAAATAGCTTTCAAATTATTTAGCAATATAAAAGAAATATAGATAGATGATTGATTGATAGATAGATAGATAGATAGATAGACAGCAAATATGGCAAAATATTGATAATTAGTGAATCAAGACAAAGGTTGCAAGGTGTTTGTTATATTTTTCTTCCAACTTTTCCATAAGCTTTATTCAAATTTAAAGCTGTGAAAAAAAAAGCCACTTTATTTACAAGAATTATCTAATCTAATAATAGACAAATATGCAAATTGGCCATACCTCCAACACACCCACAAGCCACGCCCATGAGCCACACCCACCATCCAATCAGAGCGAGTATGCAAATTAACCCAAACCAAGATGGCTACAGCCACAGAGAGCAAGGTTTCCTAGGTAACAGAAGAAGCCAAGCTTTCTGCCAGCTGTTGCAGGCCTAAGCCTCCACTCAAGCTACAAAGTTTCAATTATAGAAGGTAAACAAATTCAAACAAATGGCGGCAGAGTGGAGCTTGAGAGAGCAGGCCAGGGTTGCCGCCGGCAACAGGGGAAGCAAAGCTTTCCACACACCCTGGCTGGACCCACCCGCTTAAGGCAACAAAGTTTCAATTATAACCCCAACACAAATGGCTTCGGGCCTCGGAGGGAGCCCCAGGCTTGGCTCTACTCCAGGCTACAAAGTTTCAATTGTAGAAGGAAAATAAATTCCAGATACCAGGGCCTCCGCTTGCGTTGTCAGGGGGCATGGCCGGCCTGCAAACCACCACAGGCCCCTCGCTCAGGCCGCCCCACACCCCCAGGGTACCCCACCCTGATCAGGGACACCCTTCAGGGCAAACCAGCTGGCCTCCACCCCTGTACCAGGCCTCTATCCTATCTAATAAAAGAGTACTATGCAGATTGATCATCACTGCAACACACAATATAGCTGCCCCCATGTGGTCAAAGATCCTGCCCCCATGTGGACACAGGATGGCCACCACAAGATGGCCAGCAGGAGAGGGCAGTTGGGAGGCATCTGGCCTGCAAGGGAGGGCAGTTGAGAGGGACCAAGCCTGCAAGGGAGGGCAGTTGGAGGTGATCAACCCTGCAGGAGAGGGCAGTTAGGGGTGACCAGGCCGGCAGAGGAGGGAAGTTGGGGGCAAACAGGCTGGCAGCAGAGTGGTTAGGGGGTGATCAGGCTGGCAGGCAGAAGCGGTTAGGGGCAATCAGGAAGGCAAGCAGGCAAGCAATTGGGAGCCAGCAGTCCTGGATTGTGAGAGGGATGTCCGACTGCCCGTTTAGGCCCGATCCCTGTTGGAGAGGGTACAGGCTGAGCTGAGAGACAACCCCCCTCCGTGCACGAATTTCGTGCACCAGGCCACTAGTCTTCTATAACTTTCAAAAGCCATTTATCACTTACTGGCAAAAAGTAAGAGCTTCCAGCTGGGTGGTGGGAACACAAGGCATTCTACAGAAACAGGAAAAAATAAATCAAACTAGTGAGGGAGGATAAGAAATCTGAAGCAGGTCCAAAGACTAAAAGGTACTTACAACTGTAAACCTACTTTTCCCCCACCCTGTATATGTGTATACATATTGGTTCTGTTTCTCTTGAGAACCCTGATGGATACAGACACTAAGAAAAGAATTTACCAATAAAGACTAAAAACATAATCTGACAGACATCACCCTTCCCCACCTCTATGTGTGAATAATCCCAAAATTTTGCTGTAACTTCTCAGAGTTTGTGGTTATGATTCTATAGTCTCGTAGGACACCTGGGACATGTTGACTGAACTACTGCATATATAGGAGATTAAGGGCAAGAGGAAGTAGGCCTCTGTCAAAGGAGACCTCTTTCATTTCCCCTAAGCAACCCTTGGTTTCATAAACACACAATTTACACACACGTGTGCTTATACTGCCCTAACTAGAATCCTCTTGGTCTTATAAAGACCTGAGTCTACCAGTCTCAACCCGCCCTCCCAGCTAAAGTAACCTGGCAGGAAGATGTAGGTTCACTGTGGTCTCTCTGTTAGAGGGTTGGTAATAGTTCAGGTTCTGGAAGTCATTCTAATAGGAAAGCTCTATACATAATGCCAGGAAAGCTTGCAACATAAATAGTCTCTCAGACCTGGAAGCTATGGAGCCATTTCTTCTTTGGAGTCAGTTCTTCTAGTGACCTTAGGGTAAAGATATAATGCCTGGTATTCAGCTGTCATCTTTCAGTGCACAGGCATTGGGGAATGAGTAGATCTAAGAATGCTCACCTTGTGCCATACAATCATGGTAAAACTTTCATCCAGTCATTCATTTATTCAATCAATAAAAGTCACTCATTTATTTAAATATTTGTTAAGCACTTATATTCTGTTGCACATTATATTAATGTCCAAGGATACAAGAGTGAATAAAGGGAACATCCCAGGAAACAGTATTCCCTGTTCTCATGAAGTTTACATATCAATGAAGAGGACTGCCATTAACCAAAGAATCACAGAAATAAACATATTTTGAATGGTGTCTTGTGATAAAAGAGAAGAAGCATATGGCATGAGAAACCACTGAGGTAGGTGGATTACTACACCAGATAATCCTCCCCAACCCTTGAGCATGGACTGAATATGTAAATATGGGATACCATTCCTGTGATTACATTACCAATCAACTGATTTTAAGTTCACCTAAAAGGAGATTATCCAGGTGTGCCTGGGTGAGCCTGACCTAATAGCTATAGGTCTAAAGACTACAGGTCTTTAACAGAAGGTGGAGCATCAGAAAGATGCATTTCCACTGTCTTAGAGAAAAGCAAGCAGCCATGCTATTAACTCCATATGGGGGTCATGAGGCAAAGAACTGTAGACAACCTTTAGGAGCTAGGAGCAGTCCCTGGCCAGTAGCTGGCAAAAGAAAGGAAACCTCAGTTATAGAAACTCAAGGAAATGAATTCTGCCAATAACCAGTGAGCCTAAAAGGGAAGCTGGGTCTCAAATAACAGCTCAGCCAACTCCTTCACTGCAGGTTTGTCAGTGAAGACAGAGCAGAATATTCTCCTAAGCCCTTTGCACATGCCTAATGCATGGAAACTGTGAGCTAATGAATTCTATTCTTTTAAGCACCCAAATTTGTGCTGATTTGTTCTCAAGCAATAGAACATAATACATACATACAATATGGATTTGACCTCGTGAGAGAAGGCTTTTCTGGGGAAGGGATGTTTAAATTAAAATCTGAGGAATAAATAGGATTTAACCAGGAGAAAAAGAGCTGGGAGGGTGGGAAGTCAGATACAGAGAATTTAGATTTGAATTTTTAAAAGGCTTAGGGCTAAAGGGAGTATGGCAAACACTAAAGATATAAAGACATCTAAGGCAGTAAATAAGGAGAAAATATGACAGAAATGAGGCTGGAGAGAAAAGTGGGGTGGATGAAGCAGGACTCTGAAGACCATGTTAAAGAGTTTAGAGCTTATTCCCAGAGAGCAGAGTGTTGCTGGTATTTCCCCCTGATGCTCTCAGAGGACATCTGTTATACTACAGCTTTCCATCCAAGGGTCTCTGGCAGCTCCATAGCCTTCAAGAAGCTCTGACAGGAACTCTGTTACTCAAGGATATAGAGATCACCCTAACCTGCTCAAGACCCTTCACTGGTCTATCTTCCAGACTTATTTGGAGATCACATACTAGTACCCTTGAGCATTTCCCTCTGTCAAGCTTTAAAGTGAATTGAGAATTAGGAATTGAGGAGAGGGCAAAGGGCGTGTGGAACAGAGAAGGAGAAAGGAAATTCTCCACATGTCTGGCAGTAGAATATACTTAGTGTTGAAACTCCTAATCTCTGACTTTTCACAGATCTCCTGCTGAAAGAATAGGTCTTACTGAGAAGGAACTCAGGATACTGTAGAATTTTCCAAGAGTAGACAGGTTTCTATAACTTACACCCATACCTTACTTTTTTGAATTTAGAGTTATCAAGGAAAATTTTCAAATACCTCCTTAGCCACGCTTTTACCATATGTGAAAGACTATTTTTTTTCATTCTTTCCCAAGTAATACAAAATCCATCTTCTTTACTCTGAGATTTTTCCATTCCAAAATTTAAATGCCAAAATTAAAAAAAGTTTTTACATTTAAATCCCTTTAAGAGATTCACACTAACCTTGACTTAAATCAAACAAACTGCTAAAGTTTTACTATAAAGAAAGCAAGTACTTCTCAGGTTTCCATTGCCTTACTAAAGAAAGTTTTATTCTTAAACACTTTTAAAGGGTGAATGATAAAGTATAATAAAAATTACATAAGTTATGGTTCACTAGATTCAGCAATTCTGTATTATATAGAAATTTAATCAATCTTTCAGGGATTGCAGACATATCACAGTAGGAGGTACTTTTGACCTTTCATGGAGAGGTAAGCAACATGAGGTATTGAAGTGCATATTTCAGTGGGTTTGTTGGATTTTGTATAATTGTCTTTTTCAGAATTTCTGGCCAAATTGAGCCCTTCTATTTGGTTATTCATACTGTTTTACATATGAAAAGCAAAACCTGCAATTTACCTATTTAAATCAAAATGTTCCCTTATTCAAACCTAAATCTTTTCTCTCTCTGCCTCAAGAAAGGTAGAGAATAAGTAAAGAAGAGCATGCAAAGCTATGTTAGAGCACATTAAAATCATACCCTTTGCAGCCCCTTATATACTTCCCTCATATCCCAGTTAACAGTAGTTGTCAACATATAATTGTTAATAGTGCTCCTTTTCTATCTCAAAAGTGTGCCAATTTGGATGATAAATTGTATATTCACCCTAGTCAAGTTTGGCATCATGTCCAGGAAATTAAACCCAATACATCTAGTTGCTATTATCCTATATTGGATGAAGAAAGGTTATATAGCCCACTACATGGCCCCAAGGAAGTAGAGAATTCTATGAAAGAAAAATCAGATATCTATAGATTCTATACTAAAGCCCAATTCATTTATGAGTAAAAAGGATAACAGAACATGAGCTTTTCTGAATGAAAATAATACAAAAATATCATATGCAATCTAGTGCATATGACTCAACACTTAGAATTCTGTTCTTTTTTTCAATCTTAGGGTTTTAATACTTAAGATTATAAAAAAAAATAGAGTTAAACTAGTCAGAATTTTTTATTTGACAGATGAGAAAGTGAAGCCCAGAGAGGGCAATGATTCTCCCAAAGTCACCTAGTTTATTGACTAGGACAGAACCCTGGTCATCATAGCTCTCAACAGAGAGGTCTTTCCCCTGCCACGCTCTATCTCTTTATTTACAACTCCAATTATTTCTACAACTGTACAACTGGCAGCATTTGAATATACGGACAAGAAACTATTTTCTAGTTTATTTATATCCAAGTCTTAAGGATATCTGTCTGTCTTCTGGACTTCTTAACCAGAAAACATTGTAACATGATTTAAAGTTAGTATTTTCATTAATGCTAAACAATGTTATTTTGTAAATAAACCTAGAGCTTCAAGGAACCTTTTAAGTTCCTGCTATAAAAATGCATCAACATTTGAAAAATGTATCAGACACAAAGGAAGAAGTTGTGTTCCTTTTGAATACCGCATTGAAATAAAGGATTAGGAACTGCATTGGGCTAGCTAAAAGCACTGAAATGTGAAATCACTGTCATTGGTTTTCAGATTTTATTTTAAAAGTCACATACACATTAATATCCATTAAGCTAATTATTTGTTAGGGATGGGATCATTTTTATAAATAGGCTTGCTCACCTGTAAATTGGCAGAAGTGAAATTTTTAAATTTCAGTTTTAAATATGAGTTCAAACTCATGAAATTATACTAAAGTTTTCTCTAGTTAAAAAAAGTAAATAATAGTTCACTTTTTACAATTACTAGTATGTTGTTAACTAAAGGATGGTGCATAGTTTTTATACTCTCACTTGGAAAACTCTGAGTATACTATTTCAAATTCACCAGGAACACGGCACAGTCTAATACTAGTGCCACACATGAGCTTTAGCATATACCTTACTTTCTTTTGATTGTATTTTGAATGGAAGAGCAATGTATTTGTGTTCTTGGGCTAGTCTTCCTAAACAACTTATTAAATATTGAAGAGAAATTTAAATCCAGAAAACTTCTTTGGGAGAAAGATCTATAGGTATATGACTTGAATGTTTAAGTTCTGAGCCTTTCATGTTTACCAGTGTAAGAACTGGAGGATTACATGGTTGGAATGAGGGCATTTGCCTGCAGAGTTCCAACTATTTGAGGAAATAGAGCACAAAATTAAGTTATACCCCTTTCATAACAAGAAAAAAAAACTTTGAAATCATACATGTACCAACACCGCAGCCATCATAATAACGTCCTTAGCTATAAATGTATCCCCTGCTAATTTGACTATAGATTTAAGTTTTCAGATATGAATGGCTTTTACATAATTATATCATATTAGAGGCCCGGTGCACAAAATTCATGCAAGGGGCTTGGCCCTCGCAGTCGCGGTGGCTTGCCTCGGCCCTTGCAGCCCCGGCTTCATCCAGAAGGTCATCCAGAAGGATGTTCAGCTGTCCAGTCTAATTAGCATATTACACTTTTATTATTATAGATATTACTGTTTACTGGTATACGTTCCAAAACGTACACCTATGTCAAGTTTTACCCAGCATCTTTCCTTGAAAATATAATAAACTAGATGAAGAGAAAGAAGAAACTTGAATTTCAGTATGTACTTTAATAAACACTGCCTTTATAATTATTCAAAGTGTGTGCAAACACTGTTGGGACACCCTATATGTGAAGCATGAGTTCATAGGTAAAATTCAAGATATTTCCATACTGAACCATGCATACTAGGTATTATTCATTATTATGTTGTCATGCCCTACAGAAAATTTCCCGAGACTTGAGAGTAGTTTTTTTTGCCTATTCTTGTTCCCCATAACTCTGTTAGTAGGACATATATTTCAATGTGTAGGAGCCTTCCTTGACACTAAGGAAAGATTTTTAATTGCAAAGAACCAAATCTTAGGAGCATTTCCAATTTGGTATCAAGAGAAGACAGAGAAAGGATGCACACTCACAGGTTTTGCACAATTTTAACTATCCTCTTGTTATAAAACTAGTGCATGCACATTCAACATTATAAAACACTCTAAGCATATATATTTTGTAAAACATTTGTAAATTCAAAGATTATTAAGTATCTTTAGTAAATAAAAACAATCTTCTTCTTTCCCACACTAAGAAGTAAGAGATTGCAGTGTTACATAAAAAAGAGCTCTTGGCTGCAAACTGGAAAATCTGAATCTTTGGCCCTAATTTCCTATACTTCACTCATTTGATAGACATTTCTCAGTGCTTGTTTTGAGCTAGGTGCTGTGCAAGGGAGCAGGAACAGAAACAGGAAAGTACATTCCCTATTATAAAAGAGGTCTAGTTTAGTTAAGAAGGAGATAATTAAAATCGTTATAAAATGCATCCATGTTTTCATATGAGAGTCTAAAAAGTGATATTAGCCTTTAATGGAGGAAACAACTGTCTCTATTGTTGAGGGGGGGAGCTCATAAAATTTAAGTGGTTTTAAGAAATAATAATTGACAATAATTGCAAATAACATCTATTGAACAATTCTTTTGTGTCAAGAACTGTGAAAAAAGGTTTAAGATAATTACCTCAGTTAAGATTTTTAACATGAAAGGATAGTTACTATTATGCTCTCCATTTGATAGATAAAAAAATTGAGACTTAGAAACTTGAAGCTTAAAAATGAAAACCAAGTAACAGGCCATTGCACAGAGGAATAATTGAATGGAATCTTGGTGAATGTGATAGTTACCTAACCACAGTATCAAATTTCATTTGGAAGTATTACATAAAGTATGAATGAATGTACACTGAGTGGCCAGATTATTATGACCACCACATCAGTACTTGTTTGGGCCACCTTTTGCCTTCAATACTGTGGCGATTCTTCTTGGCATTGACTCCACGAGATGTTGAAAGGTGATGCGAGGAATCTGACACCATGCCTGACGAATAGCACTGTCCAGTTTTGTGAGATTTGATGGTTGTGGAACCAGCTGCCTGATGGCTCTTTTAACTTCGTCCCACAAATGCTCAATTGGATTAATATCTGGTGATTGTGGGGGCCACCTAAGCAAGGTAAAGTCTCCCTCATGTTCTTGAAACCACTCCTGCACAATACGAGCACCGTGGCATGGCGCATTGTCTTGTTGGAAGAAGCCATCTCCATTGGGATACGCCATCAACATGATAGGATGAACTTGATCAGCAACAATACTTAGGTATGTTGTGCTAATCAGACATTGTTCCACACGAATTAAAGGGCCCAAATCATGCCAGGAAAACATGCCCCAAACCATAACAATGCCCCCCCAGCTTGAAGGGTTGTACTCATGCATGTGGGGTGCATGCTTTCATGCTGTTTCCGCGAAATTCTCACTCTGCCATCTGCATGATGCAACTGGAAACGTGATTCATTGGACCACATGACTTTTTTCCAATGCTCAACTGTCCAATCCTTGTGTTCCTGTGCGAATTGGAGACATTTTATCTTGGTAACTGCAGACAGCAAAGGTATTCGAACAGGCCTTCGGCTTCCATATCCCATATGATGCAGTGTATGGCTACTTTGCCTACAAACGTCAGGTGGTCATAATAATCTGGCCACTGAGTGTATGTATGTACTGTACTTGCAAATCACAGTTACATCTTTCTCTCTCTCCTTCAGTTTCATTATCCAAAAATAAGATCAATAATATAAACCCCAGAAAGTTATTCATTTACCGAATATTAATTGAACATCTACTATGCCAGGTGTTATGATAGGAACTTGAGATACAATGGTGAGCTAGACCTATGTTGTGCAACATGGTGACCACTAAATATTGGCATGGCTTAATTTGAACTTTAATTAACTGGAATTAAATAAAACTAAAAACTCAAGTCCTCAGTCACATTAACCATATTACAAAGGCTCACTAGCCACAAGTTGCTGATGGCTACCATACAGGACAGTGCAAAATAAAATGTTTCCATCATTATAGAAATACGACTGGGCAGCACTGAGCCAGACAGCTACTGATCCTATTTTCCCGAAGCTTGCATGTTAGTGGGAAAGACAGACAGCAATTATTCCAATAATTGTATTATGGTACTGATACATGTCATAAAAAAAAAAGCTAAAAGTGTAAAGAGGAAATCTAATCAGGAGATTTAACATAGTCTAGGGCAGTGATGGGCAACCTTTTGAGCTTGGTGTGTCAAACTTCGCCAAAAAACTGAGCATAACTCGGGTAGTGTGTCACTTGGAGGAAAAAACATTATTTCACAAATGTTTCATCCTCAGGAGCAGCAAATGTTTCATCCTCGGCATGCGGCCGCCTCAGCGGCTGTGTGTCATCAGAAATGGCTACGTGTGTCAGTGCTGATATGCGTGTCATAGGTTCGCCATCACTGGTCTAGGGGTTAGAGAAGGCCTCCCAGGAAAAGCAGCATTTCACCTGACCAGGAAGATGAGAAAAATTTAGCCAGGGAAAAGGTGGGGGGTGGGGGGGAGATTTCTGAACAAATGGAAGCTGTGTGCAAGCCCCAAGAAAGGAGAGATTTTGGAGGAATGGAGTGACTGAAGCATGGGAATGGGGGCTGTGAGGTAGGGACAGGGGCCTAGTGAGTTAGTGGGGTCATCAGAGGACAGAGCAGATAAAACCATCCTAAAACCAGTGAGAGGTGATTAAAAGGTTTAAAAGAAGAACAGAATGGCACATCTGATAGGTGTTTTTAGAAATATCACTCTGGCTATAAGAGAGAATGAACTGGTGGGGAGAGGGTGACAAATGGAAGTTGTGAGACAGGGTGTAATATTGTGATTTGTAATGAAAAAAAAACAAACAAACAAAACCACATAATGGTGTCTGCCCCCAGTTCCTGGCACAGAATTCCTGAAATCCTTGAAATTTGCTGGGTTTTAGGAATGTCTTTTTCATGAGATACTGTGGGTGGGCTCCTATTTACCAGAAAGACTAAGCCATGATTAGAAGCTTGGAATTTTCAGTCCCACCCCAGGAGAAGCCTTGAAGTTCTAGAAATGATTTTGGCTACTCCCAGAACAAAAGAATAGTTCTCCTGCATGGTTTAATGGTTTGGGTGCATTAGAGGTTCCAACTGAAACCCTCTGATGAAACTGGAATGAAGAAAAGGACAGCAACAGCCTGGACCTGGAAACTGAATGCAGACCAGCTCCTGGGGTGGGTTGTGGGAGGGGGAGTTGCTCAGCCTTCTGGTGAAAACTGCCCACCTCTACCGAAAGATAGAGAAGAGAAGCAATGGAGGAGTTAGTAAATATCCCACCTCGTAATGGGTCATAGGATGGTTAATTCAATACAAGTTTCTATGTCCTGAGACAGTTTTCTTCTGGGGGAAAAAAGGCATTATTAATACACAAGTCAGTAAAAATGCTGTTTAAGTTCACAGCACAGAGCTGAATGCAGATTGATGATTTTTCAAATAGCCTATGGTAGTGATTATGACTATGAGTAATGAGGGGAAAATATTGTATTTTTTAAGATAAATTTTGTAAACTTTCACAACCTGGAAATGCAAGCATAAAAATATGATGATCACTTATATCTAGATAAAATTAAAAGACACTTCCAATGGATTTTTATTTTTCAATACAAAAGTGGATTTTTAATGAAGTTAACATGTACTATACTTATAACAACCAACCAGAATGAAAATGGAAAAATATAACCAAATTGAAACACTGCACCATTGCCTTTGTTGTCCAAGGAGAAAGGGAAAATGTTCTCATAGGTTTAAAAACAGTATTACATTTCAAAATTAATGTTGGCAGCCTTTAATCTATTTATGTGACACTTTGAAGATTATAATTAAAGAAGCTCAATAGATGCATAATAGACATGGGAAAGAATTAAAAGTGACATTCTACCCATAAGATCTCTTTTGGATAGTAAAAAAAAAAAAAAAGATAAAGGTCTAATTTTCCATTCACTGATAGTCATATTCTCAGCCCTTTCAGAACCAGAACATTAGCATTCATAATTGTTTGGCTTGTATCTTAACAGTTCAGCACTTCAAATTTACTCTTCCCTAAAACCAAGAACAAGTGGTTAACAAGAAGTTAAACTGAGAGGGTCCAGTGTTTGCTTTTCCCTAACAGGCCACTATGGTCTTGTTCATTTCTGCTTCTCTTGGTTCCCTGGAGCACCTTATGATAGTATATCTTAATAATAAGACCCGCCCTAGCCACCCTTGCTCCTGTTATACTGAAGCAAGTAAAATTCTGTCACTAGGCTTTAATGGTTCTAAAACCTAAAAAAAGAAAGAAAGAAAGAAAATCTCTTATTAAATGTATCTTCACCAGGCGCTCTGAGTACAGTCACATAAAGTGCTCCCTATCTTCCCATCAAGGTTCCTGCCAAGAATCTCTTAGTTTCGCTAAGGGTGTTTAAGATACCATTTCAACCAATATCAAGGCAGTGATTTTCAAACGTGCAAAAGAGCTTAACAATATTTTAAAGAACAAAGCACACTTATGTAATTCATACCAGCATTGTGGGGAACAACGTCAGGGATTAAATTAAATAGTGACTGATGTACTGATGCCCACAGTCCTACACAGGACTAGTGCCAACTATTTCCAGAATTCATCCAATTGAGGTAACAAAATTCTTCAGAATGCAGAAAAAAAATTTAATTCTCTAGGAGCTTTTAAGATGAAATATTTGTGGACCAAAAGATGCAGGCTATCACAAGAATCAAAAATGAAAATTCAAAGAATAACATAATAAAAATAAATCAATAAATATTTAACATAATATAGAATCAAAGAGGCAATTCTCCTATCACTATTGTCAAATGTAAATTTGGATTGTTGCTTGGGATTACTGAAATGAGATTAGCAATGAGACTTGCAAAATTAGCAAATTCATTGTGTGCCTTATAGCCAATCTAAATTCCATGTGCCACCACCTGTAAACATAAGCAATAGATTTCTTATTTTAAATGACCTGGAAAGTATCTAACATGCTATCCTTGGGGAACGAACACTTTTTGAACTAATTAATCACCAAATGCCACCATTGCTCCACTCCACTGAATATGAAAAAGCAGTTATTGGGCAATAAAAAAATTCTCTAGAAAAGAAAATGTTGATCAACTACTATTGGAAGACAAACTATTCTGTAAATATTTACAAGTCTTCGATATCTTCATTTTAAACAAAAAAAGATCAGAAATATTTCTCTACGTGAATGGATTTTAACAATGAAACTAATTTAAACATTTTTATTTCCTTAAACAAAAACATGGATCAAGAGTAGTTCAGTAATGAATACAAAGAATGTTAAAACAAAAAGGTATTTTATAGTAGCTAGTGCCCTGGACTGGACTGAACTTCAAAGGGGACTCATTTCTATTTTGGGCCTGATAACTATGGACAATTACTTCAGCTCTGTTTCTCAGTCTCCCTAGGTACAAAATGAGAAGATTACACTAGCTAATGTTTAAGATCCTCTCTAGCCCTAACCTTCTATGAAATGTCAACATTTTTTAACTACTTTTTCTTTCATATCTGTACAACTTTGTCAATATTTAGGCTACTATATAAGAGTTATGGTTTGGATTTAGCATTTACAATCAATATATAAATTTTTATTATGACTTAGCTAACTATCTCTGAATCCTGACATTGTTTATTCTGTCACATACTTTAATAATAAACAAAGCAATATTTATAAGACCAAGCAAACATAGGACATTGTGACTGACCAGAGACAAATATCAAACTAAAGATACTTTGAATATATTATAAACATTCTCTTCTTGAAACTTCAAAACACAGTGCATTGTTTTTTTATTTACTTTATTGTTATGGTCTTCTAATTATCTTCAGAGTGCTAAAATAAGTTCAACAAATGGAGGATACACAAGAATTGTGCAATTTGTTACAAGAACCCAGGAAATAAGAATGTGAATTCTTGTTCCACTGTTCACTATAGGAAGCTACATAAGAGTTGGAGTACAGTAAATGCACTGGGTGCAAAAATCTGAAGACATCTATCAACAGGTAGCAAAGTAGAAACCTCCTAGAAATTTGTGCCTTCATGATCATATGCATGGTACAACATGGAAAATAACAATGTTCATTCTGTTTCCACTTGCTAATCTTATCCTAATATTTTTAAGTTGAGGTTCAAACTCACCAAAATCAAGAAAATGCCTCTCTTCTACCCATATCTATTCAATAAATATTTGAATTGGTTTTAGGTTCTTATATTTAGAATTAGTTTTCCAATGATAAAAAACAATTTCTCAAATTCTTTAGTAAAACTCTACATATTGGGTTTTGTAGTGGATAATCCTCGCTAATAAAATGGTAATATGCAAATTAACCATCACTCTGCTACATAAACCATGCCCACCAGCCAAGCCATGCCCACCAGCCAATCAGAGCAAGTATGCAAATTAACCCCATCCAAGATGGCTACAGCCCAGAGAGCAAGGTTTGCCAGGTAACAGAGGAAGCCAAGCTTTCTGCCAGCCGTTGTAGGCCTAAGCCTCCACTCAAGCTACAAAGTTTCAATTATGGAAGTAAACAAATGCAAACAAATGGCGGAAGAATGGAGCTTGAGAGAGCAGGCCAGGGTTGCCGGCGGCAACAGGGGAAACAAAGCTTTCGGCACACCCTGGCCGGGCTCACCTGCTTAAGGCTACAAAGTTTCAATTGTAGAAGGAAAATAAATTCTAGATACCAGGGCCTCCACTTGCATTGCCAGGGGGCGTGGCCGGCCTGCAAACCACCACAGACCCCTCGCTCAGGCCGTCCCACACCCCAAGGGAACCCCCACCCTTATCTGTGACACCCTTCAGGGCAAACCAGCTGGCCCCCACCCGTGCACCAGGCCTCTATTCTATCTAATAAAAGAGTAATATACACATTGATTATCACTGTAACACACAATATAGCTGCCCCCATGTGGTCAAAGATCCTGCCCCCATGTGGACACAAGATGGACACTACAAGATGGCCAGCAGGAGAGGGCAGTTGTGAGGGACCAGGCCTGCAAGGGAGGGCAGTTGAGAGGGACCAGGCTTGCAAGGGAGGGCAGTTGGAGGTGGTCAACCCTGCAGGAGAGGGCAGTTAGGGGTGACCAGGCTGGCAGAGAAGGGAAGTTGGGGGCAAACAGGCTGGCAGGGGAGCAGTTAAGCATCAACCAGGCTGGCAGCGGAGTGGTTAGGGGGTGATCAGGCTGGCAGGCAGAAGCGGTTAGGGGCAATCAGGAAGGCAGGCAGGCAAGCAGTTGGGAGCCAGCAGTCCTGGATTGTGAGAGGGATGTCCCAGATTGGAGAGGGTACAGGCTGGGCTGAGGGACAACCCCCTGCCGTGCACGAATTTCGTGCACCGGGCTTCTAGTCTATACTAATAATAGGGTAATATGCTAATTAGACCGGGAGACCTTCCAGGAGACCTTCTGGACGTCCTTCTGGACAAAGCCATGGTGGCGGGGCCAAGGCAGAGGTGGTTAGGGGCGATCAGGCCAGGAGGGTAGGGCAGTTGGGGGTGATCAGGCCGGCGGGGGGCGGGCAGTTGGGGGCGAGCAGGCTGGCAGGGGGGACAGTTGGGGGCAATTAGGCTGTCAGGCAGAGTGGTTAACGGTGATCAGGCAGGCAGGCAGGTGAGGAGTTAGGAGCCAGTGGTCCCAGATTGCAATCGGGCCTAAACCGGCAGTTGTACATCCCCCAAGGGGTCCCAGATTGGAGAAAGTGCAGGCCAGGCTGAGGGACAACCCCCCCATGCACAAATTTCATGCACTGGGCCACTAGTCAATGAATAAGAAATTATTCAATGGAGTTAGTAATTTTTCTATCACATAACTTTCAAACTTTAACTTTCCTTATTCCAAAAGAGGAAGAATATATTTAGGGTTTAGCAGGTGCCAGGCACTGAGCTGGACACTGGGGAGAAGCAATGGATGAGACTATGTGCCCTCCTTTATAGAGCTGTAGGCTTAGATAGGAAGACATGTACTAAACAAATAATCAGAGAGTTAAACATACAATTAAATTGTCATAGACACTGTGAAGGAAAAGTAGACTGACAGATAACAATAGGAGTCTGATTTAGATTAGGATTCATGGAAGACTTCTCTGAGAAAGCCATTTTAGGAGAGACCTAAATTATGAGCAGGATATAGCCAGGCAAAGGAACAAACTCCAAGCAGAAGAAATAGAACAGGAATAGGCCCCAAAGCAGTTAGGAGCTCAGCTAAAGTGAAAGGGGAAATGGTTCATGATGGACTGGACTAATTAGAGATTGAGTTAGAGGGTTTTAGATTTATCCTAAGTGTATTATATAGACATTGAAGAGCTGTAGCAGGGAGAGCTACATTTTTAGAAGATTGCACAGGCTACTCTATGCAGAATATGTTAATGAGAGACAAGAGGAAATAGAGGATAAAGTTTTGAAGCTTCCACAGTAGATTGTTGGGGAGGAAAATTATTTGCTAAAAGTACAATGATGACAGTGAACATTTGAAAAAGTAGGCAGATTCAGAGTATATTTTGGAGATATATTCTAAAGGAATCAAAAGGGAGGTGTAGCGTTTGACACACATTTACCTTCATACAATGCTTACAAACTGTATGTATTTTCTACAACTTCTAAGACTCACAATAATATCTTAAAGCCTGATCGCCCCTTTACCTTCTGTCTAATTATTCATTTTAAGTAGAAGCTAAATTTGCTTACCTTTGTACAACAATCAGCACTGCATGATACCCATGTTTATGGCTTCTCAGATGTACTTCATAAAGTCCTATGTAACAAGCCTTTAGGGTTCTTAGTGAGTCTGTATAACAAATATTGATGGAGAGTGTCATAAGGGACAGACTTTTAATTCAGTTCAAAAGAACAAACCTGCCATTTTCTTTTAAATGGCATTTTCCCCCAAAAGTTAATATCAATTTGAGTCTGAAATTGAGCCTTGTAAAATTAAGCTCAAATGCAATCTTCCAACACCCACCTCAGTGAAACACATCTTTAAGTTTGCAATGAGAAATAAATGCACTTTGATGTATAAATACAATTTCTATATAAAACATGGAGGACTTTTAAATACACATAGGATGCATGGAGTGACGTTGAGAACATAAAAATTGCTTAATGGTCAGATTCATACTGCATTTGAATATGGGATATAAAACTCCTTGGTCCTAAACTATATACTCCAAAAAAATCACTAGGGAAAAAAATAATGTTCAAGTTATATAACATCCTTTAACATTAAAAATCATGGTAACTTTTCTCTCTCCTAGAATGTCAATTGAAAAAGAAACAACTGGAATTACATAGCTGCAGATATTCTTTTTTACATATTCCTTGCTAGAAAAGGAAAAGCTATTCTAAAAAGAAATAAAGGAGGGAACCTAGCCAAGAAGAGATTCCAAAAGAATATATATATATCTTCTCTATCAACCCACAATTCCTATTTCAACCCTGATCATTTTCTTCATGGCCAATAAGCACTAACCTAGTGTAAAACAGAGTAAGAAGAGTATGTGCATATATGACGGATAAAATACAAGCTGCACCTATTTTGGGTGTTTTTATCATTAACTGCTGTTGCATAAACTGAACATACAATGGGCTGTGACACTGGATAAATCATTTGTTTCCACTTGTTATTGATGACATTTCATAACTCGTTTGGGGCTCTGCTTTGCCCCGTCACTCCTGAGTTATGAGGTCATCAATCATGACTGGGAATAAATGATTTATGTAAGTCGCCCTATTGTATATTTTAGGTACAGTATACCATAAAACACACACTATTGATTTCTAATATTGTGGCATTACGTTTATCATGTGTGTTCGTGAGACTGTGATTTTGTGTCATCTGCTGTAACTGAGTATGAAATGTTAACATAATTTATGAGAAAAAATGCACAAAAATAACTCAGTGAATTCTTATTTTTAATTAATATCTTGCTAAAGCAATTTTAAAGGTCTCCTTGAATTAAAAACATACTGTCTCCCAGAAAGGGAGTTGTAGTAAAGGATATGAAGTCCCTATATAAAATCATGATTAGGAAACAGAAAAGGACTGAGAGAGACCCTTTGAATAGAGCATTGCCACCTGAGTAAGCTACAGATACTAAGAACACACCTCCCACTGAGCAATATTTGTAGCGTATTACACTTGAAAGGATCAACTGCTTAGTAACAAGGATATCATGGGAATATGAAAAACTTTTCAAGCCATTTTAAAAAGAGAAGTGGTGGGTTGGGGAGCAAAACCAAAACTGATTATTTTAATTAATGAAAGCTTAGCTCCTTTAACTATAACTCAGGTTGAGTTTGCAAAGAATCTATAAGAAAATTTAACTAACATATTAATTGAAAATAAACATAAAGTTTTCAAGAAAATACAGTACTCTCATTTGAAAGGAGTTCTTCAAAAAGGATATGGCAACTTAAGGGGCTGGAAATTTTTCCTTTTTCTTTCTTCCTGTGTCATCTGTCAACTGACTTCCATTTTTCCCCCTGATGAGCTTAAAACTATAAACATCCTTAAAAATAAAACTACAAGAAAATGTGAAGAAATTTGAGGGAGGCAATCAAAAGCATATTGAAAATCAAACCCAGAATAAGAGCATCAAATATCCAAGAACTTTCAGCTATTTGCAATTACGAGAGTAATTGCTATTTTAATATGTTTTGCTTGTTCCAAAGAAACTCTAGTTCATAAGCTGAAATTCAATGAGTTTAAATCACAGCAAAATCTTTCAGGAGCTGATCAAGACTAAATATACAATCAAAACAACCTATTATCTACATATTTTAGTTGATTAAAAAATATAAGGTACCTCTCTGAGAACTATTACACAGAAGTTGTTGACCAGCTGTGTTCAAATCCCAGTGATGATTAAAAAAATAACTACTTAATCTGAAGTACGAAGATTTTAGGTCATATATAAAGGAAATTTTCCCTTTTTTCCCACAGGAAAGGTTTAAATATTGACATTAAGTATTGAAAATAGTTGCAGAATTTTTTTTTTGAAAATTTAGTTTTACTTTATTAGAATAGTTTAAGGTTTGTCGTAATCTAATGACCACGTGTTGCATTACAAATTCAAAATGAGTTCTCAAAATTCTTTTTATTGTCTAATTATATCATGACTAGAGGCCCGGTGCACGAAATTTGTGCATGGGAGGTCCCCTCAGCCCAGCCTGCACCCTCTCCAATCTGGGACCCCTCGGGGGATGTCCTACTGCTAGTTTAGGCCTGATGCCAGGGATCGGGCCAAAACCGGCAGTCGGACATCCCTCTCACAATCCGGGACCGCTGGCTCCTAACTGCTCACCTACCTGCCTGCCTGATCACCCCTAACTGCCCCCCCTGCCAGCCTGATCACCCCTAAGCCTCTGCCTGCCGGCCTGATCGCCCCTAACTGCTACCCTCCTGCCGGCCTGGTTGCCTCTTACGTTCACCCCTCTTTCAGACTGGTCGCTCCCAACAGCCCCCCTGCTGGCCTGGTCACCTCCAACTACCCCCCTCTGCTGGCCTGGTCACCCGTAATTGCCCCCTCTGCTGGCCTGGTTGCCCCCAACTGCTCCAGCACCGGCCTGGTCACCCCTACTGCCCCCCTTGCTGGCCTGGTCACCCCAACTGCCCCCCTCTGCTGGCCTGGTTGCCCCCAACTGCCCCCCTGCCAGCCTGGTCACCCCCAACTGCCCCCACTGCTGGCCTGCAGCCTGCTGTTCAGTCATTTGGTTATCCCTCACTAAACCCCCTGCTGGCCTGGTCGCCCCATGCAGCCTGCTGTTCAGTCATTTGGTCATCCCTCACTAACCCCCCTGCTGTCCTGGTCACCCCACACAGCCTGCTGTTCGGTCGTCCATCTGGTTGTTTCAGTTGTGACGGCCCCTGGTTTTTTATATATTAGGATATTAAGAACAATGTTTTATAGAGCAATAGCATAAGAGGAGCAGGGATTTCAAAAGTGAGAGTTGGTACCTTTTAGAATTACTAAGATGATACATGAAATGGTGAGTCAGAGGTCCACAGTTTAGCTAAAAATCCTTAGTTTAAGTCCAATACTTTTAGAAATATTTCACTTTTGAATTTTTAGTCTAGATTTTTCCTAGGTGCTTTAATTAAATACAAGATTCATTAACTTATGGCCTTGAATAAACTTCAAGTGAGTTCAGAAACTACCTAAATTGTATTTAAAATTAATATATGATTAATGCATATGCATGTTTCTGGGAGCCCATAACAGTATTAAACTTTATTCAGAGTCCAGGACCAGAAACAAACAATTATTTTTAAAAATTACGAACCACTGATTCAAAAGGCTGTCATTCACAATTAAGTGTATTATTCATCCTTCCCAACTGTTTATAAAATTAATTCCATTTTTTAAACTATGTTCTCTGTCCCTCTCTCTCCCTCTCTCCCTCTTTCTCTTTATATATCTTGTGCCCTTTATTCTATTCATTTTGGCAACTGGTCAGAAGGAAGTACTTCAACTCTGGCTAATTTAGCTATCTTTCAAGTGCCTTTGGATAAGAACTTGTTATAAATTCAATACTTTGAACTTGTCAACTAAAGTTACTTTTTTTCTTGTGTGCAGATATCAATTAAATGTGATTTCCCTTCTCCCTACATATAATCAAAGAGTAGCTTCTACTTACTAGTAAATATGGCAACTCACATATGGAATCAGAACTGTCATAAAGGAAAAAAAAAAATCTCCTTTTCTAAAAGTCAGGATAAGCCTTATAACGTTTTAATTTCAGATTTTACATTTTTAAGAATAAAATGGGATGAGATGTGAGAAGATTATCATTTGATATAAGGAGGCTATACAGAGAAGTAGACATTATAATTAGGAAGCATCCTTGAAGATTTGTACAGTAAGTGGTGCATGATCAATCCAGGATATTAAAACAAAAAAGAAACTGGGTATAAACCTGGTTCAATCAGTTTAGAGCTGTTTTAATGAGCTTACTCCTAAGCATTAGTAATGCTGATGGAGCCAAAGCCTACATATTTGGTCCTGTACCAGGCTGGATACCAGGAGACTGGGGACTTAACCCCAGCTCTGCTCCTGACTCCTTGAGTGACCTCAAGCAAGTTAACTCATCTGTTGTTTTTCAGAAGGTGGCAACTTGGAGACTACCTAGCAATTGCAGTGCATTAATGGGTGACAATCAGAGGAAGATGCCTGGGGCAGAAGAGCTTCAGTGTAAGGAAATCAGGCTTTGCAGCTCTGCCCAATCATTTCGGCACTACTGCTCTTTCAGGGTGCTTCCATTGTTGCTCCCTGCTCCGGAACACCCCATGCTGCCACAGCCACTGCAGGGAGCACCTTTAACAGACAATCTCATTTTCAAATTTCCAGACCACTAAATCAAATGAACCAATGCAAGGGTAATATTTTTAAGGTTGCCAAGAGATGCATAGAAGAGATGACTACCTTGGGAAGAGAGAATTACAGCAGGAGTCCTGCTTAATGATGATCAGAAAGGTAGATCAGAAAGCAGCTGCTTGAGTTTGGAATTATTTAGATTTCAAATGGCATTTTGCTCTCCATAAAATTGGATTAGATTTCTTGAATCTTCTAAGACTTTGATCCAGCCCATTTCACCTTTACAAATTAAAAACCAGGTTTGGTGGTGAAAATCATATAACATACAACAAGAAAGCTTTGAGGGGCATATGGGCAGATTTAGCCGAGGCCCATCATACTATCATGATTGTACTTCGAGAAAACATACTCAATTCCTATAATGCTAAACGTTCTTCAGTAGAGGGGCATGCATTCATAAAATAGCTGCATTTCTACGTTATTTTATACAGTGTTAAGTTTGTGAATCTAACAATAATTTATTCCATTGGAATTAATGTCCTTATATAATTAATAAAAACAAAATTTCAAGATACTAAAAGTGTTGTACAGGCCTATCAACAATAAAGGTAAAATTTTTAAAAAGTGGTGTACAAATGTAGATCAGTCAAAATACTAACCAAATGTTAATGAAAGTTAAAATAAATGAGTCATGTCATATATCCATGACAACTAGACTAACCCTAAATAATCATGTGAAAGTGAGAGTAATGAGGAAGAAGAAAGGAGGGAGGCCAAACATTCAAATCTAGAACTTAGACAACAGTAAATTTGGTTGTGAAGGAATTTTAAAAAGAAAAAGTCACTTATAATCTTACATGTGAGCAAAAAATCTGAATAAAATATCATTCAGCTAAACTATAAAGACTATATCAGCCATCCCTTAAGAAATAAAAGGATCATCGGCCACCCTCAAACAAAATCTGTCAGTGTAGTACACTCCAGCAATTTCCCAATGCCACCATGTGTGCACAGGGATGCATCAATAGGGTTTGCAAAGCACTGCTATTCTCCAGATAGTGCTCAGGACAGGAACGCTAACATAAATCAAAAATACTGGCGTGTGTTCCCTGTAGTCACTGCTGCTTAATCCGCTTACTCTAACCCTTCCCACCTTCACACAGGGTCATCTCTCCAGGTAACCGACATATTCCCCTTTCAAAAATCTTTTCTTTCATGAAGGATTATAAATGCCTTATTGATTATTCTACACAAGGCCAGTCAACTTCTGACTTCACAAGAAGAATTGAATAAAGTGGGTGAACCCACTGCTGTTTCCCTACCTACATAACTAACGTACCACTACCCAGTTATTTTTAACTGACCTAGTCATAGAATAACTATCATCAGTGTCAGGGTCCCCGAAAGACAAAGCGCTGTTTGTGCTCCTGCCTGACTACAAAACCACTGAGCAAATAACTATACAGCTGGCTCGATTTTCCTCCTGGTCTCAGTCTTACATGCTAGAAAAAAAGAATCTTGATGCAGCATCTGGAAACATTCTTTTGATATCTGCTTATCTTTTCAACAAGTCAGGTATTGAAAAAAGATTGTTTCATGTATCTCTTGCATTTTTAAAATATATTAGAACTAAGCTTATAAACTTAGAAAATGTTTTATTCTCTCATTTCATTCATAAATTTCCACAAGTTTTTTAAAATCCTTATTTTCTTGATTATTATATTATTTACTATAATATTATTATTATAGGTTATTAAAATGTTTTTCTACTTCATAGTTTTAATTCTTATTTTATCTATATTATTACCTCAATACTTCCTTCTTACTCTCCACCATTTCTCTTTAAACTAAATTGAGAGTTTTCAAAAATGATCTTGCAGTAAATATTTTCTGCTTTAGAAATCGAGTAGTATAAAGCAAAAATATATTGCACATTCGCACTATACATATAGTGGTAAGTGGTAAACAGGTCTATATAGTTGCAAAGTTTCTACATTTTTTCCAGAATAATATAATATTAATACTAATTTAACTGTGAAAAATTAATGATGTATAATCTATAGAGTAATGATTAAATATATATAAATCAAATTCTAAAACCATTTCTATAGTCCAAAATAAAATAGGAAAGGAGGAGCAGATAAATGAAAAACAGAGGGGAGAAACAGAAAACAAATTTTAAAGATGGTGACCTAAATCTACACATATCAATAATGGCATTAAATGTAAATAGATTAATTTTTCTAATAAAAAAGCAGAGACTATCAGAATGGTGTTTTTTTCACAATAGATTTTTTAAAAAGCAAGAACCAAATCTATGCTGTCCATATGAGATAAACTAGTATTTAAAATATTAAGTCATAGATACTTTAAAATTAAATGGGTAGAAAAAGATATATCATTGAAATTATAAGTACAAGGCTGGAATAGCTACCGTAGCAGCTTTATGTATAATAGACAAAAACTATAAAGCCTATATTCTGTCTAAAGGGAAAAGAATAAGCAAACCAAGATTCATCCATACAATGGGACACTATTTAGAATTATACAGGAACTAACTATTGATACACCTAACAGTAAGGATACATCACAAAAACATTATGCTGAGTGAAAGTTTTACACAATAAAGGACATACTGTGTGATACCATTCTAGAACAGATATAACTAACCTGTAATGGAAAATATCAGAACAGTAGACATTTCTAAAGGTCTGGGTCAGGGATTGACTGAGAAAAGGCATGAATAAATTTTCTGAGGTGAAGATAGTGTCCTATAGTGTGAACAGGGAGATGGTTATACAGCTAGGTGTATAACTCAATGAAAGTGCACTAAATTGTCATAACTCAATGAAAGTGCACTAAAAAATGGTGGTTTTCATTGTATATAAATTTTATATCAAAAGAAAATATATAAACAAGCATTCAATGCTTGTTAATATATACAGGTTAGGTGTTTAGGGAAAAGTGTACTGATATCTGCACCTTTGTTTGAAATACATCAAAAAATCAATTGAAGAATATAAGAATATGGATAGATGTGAAACAAAGCAATATAGTAAAATGTTAATAGCTGCATCTAGACAGTAGTTATATGGTGATCATTGTAAGATTCTTTCAGTTTTTCCTTATGTTAAAAATTACAAATTGAAATAAAAATAGAAATAGGAAAGAGGGAGAAGGGTACAAAGAGAGCTGAACTGTATCTGCTTTATATTTTGAAATAAAGAGACAAACTATTCTGAAGCAAATAGAGCAAATATGATTTAAAAGACCCTAGTATAGGATTCATGGGTATTAATTGTATTATATTTTTTCTTTTATATTTTCTTCATGCTTGAAATATTTCATAATTTAATTTTTATAATATATAAGTGGGATGAATATAATGCAGAAGAGATTGAAGGACAATAAACTGAGTTCCAGGATCTGAATTTTAGTCTTCACTCATTTATTACCTGTGAACCTGATGTGAGTGACAAAGTCTCTCTGGGCCTCAGTTTCCTCATTTGTAAAATAAAATAGTTGAACTGGATAATGTATTAGAGATTCATTTTCATCTTTATAATTCTATAAATCTAAAGTAGGCAAAAATAAACAAAAGTGTAATTTTAGGAATTGTCTCCTGATTAAATATCATACATGAGCCAAAATACTCAAAAGATTAATTATACAGGTGGTAAGAGAATAATTTTGTCCATAAGGAAATCATGACCTTTATGGTTTTACTCAACCTAAACTCAATAAAGTAATATATAAGTAGATGGGAAATCATATCATCAAAGAGCCCAAAGCCCAAAAATAAAGGGGGGAGAAGTTTAGTTTTTAAGACATTATTTCTATTTATTCTTCCAATAACTTGGGTCTTGAGAATTCCATTCCATTTTAAGCCTTATTTTTTTCAACCCTACAATGAGGATGAGAGTAAAGAATATTGCCAATTCTACACATAAATGGAAAGATATACCATGTTCATAAAATGAAAGGATTAATATTGTTAATATGTCCTCACTACCTAAAGAAACATACAGATTCACTGCAATCTCTATTAAAATAACAATGGCTCTCTTTCTGTAAGTTCACTATTGGTGTATAGAAAGGCCATAGATTTCTTGCTGTTAATTTTGTATCCTGCTGCATTGCTGAATTCATTTATTAAGTCTATGAGTTTTTTGACGGAGTCTTTTGGATTTTTTTATGTACAATATCATGTCATCTGCAAATAAAGACAGCTTTACTTGTTCTTTTCCAATTTGGATGCCTTTTATTTCTTCTTCTTGTCTAATTGCAATGGCTAATACTTCCAGTACTATGTCAAACAGGAGTGGTGAGAGTGGGCATCCCTGTCTTGTTCCTGTTCTTAGGGGAAATGTTTTTAGTTTTTGACCATTAAGTATGATGTTTGCTGTGGGTTTATCATATACTGCTTTTATTATGTTGAGGTATGAGCCTTCTATTCCCACCTTGTTGAGAGTTTTTATCAAGAAAGGGTGTTGGATTTTGTCAAATGCTTTTTCTGCATCAATTGATATGACTATGTGATTTTTATCTCTCAATTTGTTTATGTGATGTATCACGTTTATTGATTTGTGGATATTGTACCATCCTTGCATTCCTGGGATAAATCCTACTTGGTCATGGTGTATGATCTTTCTGATGTACTGCTGGAGCCGGTTTGCTAGAATTTTGTTGAGGATTTTGGCATCTATGTTCATGAGGGATATTGGTCTGTAATTCTCTTTCATTGTGTTGTCTTTATCTGGTTTTGGTATTAGGGTGATGCTGGCTTCATAAAAGGAGCTTGGAAGTGTTCCTTCCTCTTGAATTTTTTGGAATAGACTGAGGAGGGAGGATAGGTTTTAGTTCTTCCTTGAATGTTTGGTAAAACTCTCCTGTGAAGCCGTCAGGCCCAGGGCTTTTGTTTGGCAATCCCATTTACCATCACACCAAAAAAAATTAAGATACCTAGGAATAAACCTAACTAAGGAGGTAAAAGACCTATACGTGAAAAACTACAGGACACTGAAAAAAGAGATAGAGGAAAACGTAAACAGATGGAAGAACATACCATGTTCATGGATTGGTAGAATCAACATCATTAAAATGTCCATACTACCCAAAGCAATCTATAGATTCAATGCACTCCCCATTAAAATACCAACGGCATATTTCACAGACCTTGAAAGAACTCTCCAAAACTTCATCTGGAATAAAAAAAAGACCCCAAATAGCCACAGCAATCCTGAGAAAGAAGAATAAAGTAGGAGGGATCTCAATACCAGATTTCAAGCTGTATTACAAAGCCACTGTTCTCAAAACAGCATGGTACTGGCACAAGAACAGACATATAGATAAATGGAATAGAATAGAGAATTCAGATATTGACCCAAACCACTATGCTCAATTAATATTTGACAAAGGAGGCATGAACATACAATGGAATTAAGACAGTCTCTTCAATAAATGGTGTTGGGAAAATTGGACAGATACATGCAAAAAAATGAAACTAGATCACCAACTTACACCATACACAAAAATAAACTCAAAATGGATACAGGACTTAAACATAAGATGGGAAACCATAAAAATACTAGAGGAACCCACAGGCAGCAAAATCTCAGACATATGCCAAAAGAACTTCTTCACCGATACTGCCCTTAGGGCAATGGAAGCTAAAGAGAAAATAAACAAATGGGATTACATCAAAATAAAAAGCTTTTTTACAGCAAAAGAAACTATCAACAAAACAACAAGAAAGCCCACTGTATGGGAGAACATATTTGCAAATGGTATCACTGGTAAAGGTTTAATCTCCAACATCTACAGGCAGCTTATACAACTTAATAAAAGGAAGATAAATGATCCAATAAAAAAATGGGCAATGGACCTAAATAGAATCTTTTCAAAAGAAGACAGAAGGAAGGCCAAGAGACACATGAAAACATGCTCAACGTCACTAATTATCCGAAAGATGCAAATCAAAACAACAATGCGGTACCATCTCACACCTGTCAGAATGGCTATCATCAACAAATCAACAAACGACAAGTGTTGGTGAGGATGTGGAGAAAAAGGAACCCTCGTGCACTGCTGGTGGGAATGCAGACTGGTGCAGCCACTGTGGAGAACAGTATGGAGTTTTCTTCAAAAAACTGAAAATGGAACTCCCATTTGACCCAGTAATCCCACTCCTAGGAATATATCCTAAGAAACTGGGAACGCCAATAAGAATGGATATATGCACCCCTATGTTCATAGCAGGACAATTTACAATAGCTAAGATCTGGAAACAGCCTAGGTGCCCATCAGCTAATGACTGGATCAGAAAACTATGGTACATCTACACAATGGAATACTATGCTGCCATAAAAAAGAAGGAATTCTTACCATTTGCAGCAACCTGGATAGAATTGGAGAACATTATGCTGAGTGAAATAAGCCAGTCAATGAAAGAAAAATACCACATGATCTCACACATTTATGGATAATAAGGAACATTATAAACTGTTTAACAAAAAGATAGATACAGAGGCAGTAAAGCATCAAACAGTCTGTCAAATTACAGCAGGAAGGTTAGGGAGAGGTGGAGAAGATAAGAGATCAACCGAAGGACTTGTATGCATGCATATAAGGATAACCAATGGACGCAAAACTCTGGGGGGTGAGGGCATATATGGGAGTGAGGTGGGGGGGGGGGGGGCACTGGTAAGATATGTACACATATAATACCTTAACAAAAAAAAAATACCAATGGCATTCTTCTCAGAACTAGAACAACTACTCCTAAATTTATATGGGAACATGGACTTGAATAGCCAAAGAAACCGAGAGAAAAAACAAAGTGGAAGTTATCATGCTCCCTAATTTCAAACTATATGACAAAAGCTGCAATAATCAAATCAGTATGGTACTGGCATAGAAACATATATGTAGATCAATGGATTAGAATAGAGAGCTCAGAAATAAACCCTAACTTATATGGTCAATTAGTCTACAACAAAGAAGGCAAGAATATATCATGTAGTAAAGACAGTATCTTCAATAAGTGGTGTTGGGAAAACTGAGCATTAAGTGTAAAAAAATAAAATTAGACCACTTTCTTATAACATATAAAAATAAACTCCAATGGATTAAAGACTTAAACATAAGACCTGACATTATAAAAGTTCTAGAGGAATACATAGGCCGTAAACTCTCTTACATTGCTTTTTTTGGATATGTCTCCTTGGACAAGAAAAACAAAAGAAAAAAAAAAAATAAACAAATGGGACTACATCAAACTATAAAGTTTTTGCACAGCAAAGGATTTCCATCAACAAACAAAAAGATAACCTATTGAATGGGATAAGATATTCACAAATGATACATCCAATAAGAGGTTAATATCTAAAATATATAAGGAATTCATACAACTTAATACTAAAAACAAAAAACAATTAAAAATTGGGCAGAAGACCTGAGACATACAGATGACCAACAGACACATGAAAAGATGCTCAACATCACCAGTCATGGAGTAGCATGCTGCCATGTACCTATCACAGTACCACCTCTTGGGTGCTGACATCAAAACCCAATAAACACACAGAAAGTGATAGTATACAAAAAGGTCACATTAACAAAGAAAAGACAGGAGCAAAAAGAAAAATTGATGTACTTAAATATCAATACTTACCTGCTACTTGATAATTCCATATTCCTTTAAGAAACTTGCTCTACTGTACTTAAAACACTGATTTTGTTTAGCAACTGAGTTGACATTTAAAACTGTCTTTCTGGCCACAAAATGAAACTTCTATCATCTTAAAAGAGAAAAAGTAGGAGGGGAGATTTTTTTTCCCTTGAAATTCCTGCAGTCTTCAATTCTTATCCATGCAATTTATATACTACATCATCACAATTGTAATTTTTTAGGCAAAGAAAGGATGTCTAAAAAATAACTACTGCTTCTTCTAAAAAAATAAAAATAAAAAAGGCAGCTTTTCCCTCTTAGAGTGATGATGTTCCCAAGCTTTTCTTATGTTATGAACATCTTATTTTGAATAAAAAGTTACTAAATCCCATTTTGTAGGACACATTTTCTTATCTGAAATACAAATCTTTCAAAGTTTCTAATATCAACTCCTTTCTCAAAAATTGAAATGTATGTCTATGGAGAAATTTATCTTTTTGGAAATACAGTGCTATATTGAAACTTTTGCTTTTTAATTAACATTGGAAGCAACTTTTTCTTTTACTTCTTTGTCTCCTTGCCACTTTATTAGTTCTTTTTCCTTCCTTTTTATTCCTCATTTGACTTTTTTCTTACCTATACCTAACTTATGTTTATCATTTCTCAGTAGGCTAATATGGTTAACACTTAAGTCTTCCTAGCAGGAATACATTCTATTGCATAAAAACTGTTGCAATGAAGCTAAAGAGGAAACAAAGGATTTTAAGAAACAAATCTATTTTTCTGTGATTATGTGCCTGAAAGGAATCTGCCACCTAGATTAAAATCTATTTAGCTCTATAGTATAACTAATTATGTATGAATTTAGACTATAATCCCTAATGTTCAAAGAAACCATATTATGCCATAGAGATAACCACCTTCAATTTTAAGAATTGCTATAAGGTTAAGGTAGTTGTAGAGTCCATGTGCCCATTGTACACAGTAGTTTTATATAAGCTAAGAAACCAAAGACCATGAAGAATTAATTCAGAATGGTCCAGCATTTGACATACAACATAGGTTGTCCTGTAATGCAGACTCTAACAACATTAGGCATTCCTGAACCCCTGGTAATAGAATTGTTAACTTTTATACCAAGAAGGTTGGGAAAGCACCAATATCTGCATGTGGTGTGCGTCCAGGACGACTTCAAGGAGTTCCTACTATGAGACATAAAGTTCTTACAAGGCTGTCTAAAATTTAAAATATATATGTAATATATATCAGCAGGACCTATAGTGGATCCATATGTGCTAATGATGTCCATGACAATATCAAGCATGCTTTCCTTATTGAGGAGCAGAAAATTGTTGTGAGTGTTGAAGTCACAAACACAGTCAGAAAGCTTTTTTTTTTTTTAAGTGGAGCTTTTTTGCATAATAAATATAATCAAAACACTTTAAAAAATGAAGAATTGATAGTGGGGGCTGTACCCAATAGATGTTAGGCAACAGGGGAAGCTTTAGGTTTTTGCTTAATATTTTACATGTTGCCCTAGCTGGTTTGGCTCAGTGGATAGAGCATTGGCCTGTAGACCAAAGGGTCCTGGGTTCGATTCTGGTCAAGGGCATGTACCTGGGTTGCAGGCTCCTCCCTGGCCTGGGCCCTGCTTAGGGCTCCTGCAGGAGGCAACCAATTGATATGTCTCTCTCACATTGATATTTCTCTCTCTTTCCCTCTCTCTTCCACTCTCCCTGGAAATCAATGGAAAAATATCCTCAGGTGAGGATTAAAAAAACAACATTATATTCTACATGTTTATCTCTAACATCAAAAAAAATTGGATGCACATTTATACCACTTTTTTCAGCCCCATGAAAGACATAAGTTTAACAATAAACTTTAAATAAAATATCCCAAGGGGAAAACTTTTGTTGTTTGTTTTTCAATGGGCAGGCAGAGCCAAATTACTGGATCTCCCAAAATCAGTCCGTAAAAGTTTAAAAGGAATGTTAACATGTCTGTGGCTTGTATTTCCTTGACAGGAAGGGAAAGTGGGTGGACATATTCCCTGTTTCTCATGTAGACTTTTTTCTATGGTTATTCTAAAGGTCATGAGATTTCTGGATTATTCAGAAATGAGATGAAACTACTGCCTATCCCGTATCTCCATTTCATAACAGCATAGCTACTTTAAAGAAGTAAATTCTCATTCCTCTAATATGGCTGTAGGAGATTAGTTCTGTTATCCCACATAGAGTTCTTCTGAACTTCTCTAAACTCAAGTCAGGAGTGAAAGATAATTTCTGTATTCCATTACTTTGGAATTAAGACAGGAGTTTGCAGCAAAAAAGGGCGAGGGATAATGTGCTTGTAGGGCCTCTGTATGTTAGTGAGGCAGGAAAGGAAGGCTACTGATCAAAACAGTCAGACTTGGAAAAAGCTTTTCTGGGTGAAGTTGCCACAACAATTTCATGTTGGTTAAAAAAGACTTACGCTAAAGAACAAGTGTCTTCCTCATAAATTGTGTGGCCTGATTATAGTATTCTTCCTATTTTACCATCAAGCCAGAATCCACTAGGGTGTGGTTGTTGGTTTTTTTCTGTCATTTTATCTTTTGGGAAATTCAATGTTATATTGAGATTTATAATATTAGATTCATAATCCTTTCACTAGATATCTTTCTCCTCCCTGCCTACTGTTTTCACAAACAGTTCCAAAATAGGAACAAACAAATCATATGGAGCTAATTATAGATCTAAAAAACAAACAAGGCTGGCTATTCTTAAGAGACACACAGAATAAAAAAGATATCTCCTGAAATGTTGTACCTCCATGTTTTAAGGTCAAACTAATGACAAGTTAAGAAGAACACAACAGGATCATTCACAGTCCAATTATACAATCAGGTGAAAACAGTAAACTATTTCCTTGATGTCATAAAATGTTGTTTCCAACTAGATATATGCATTTTTCTGGTTTATAACTATGCCTTCTAAACAATTTCTTTCCTGAAACATTCTGTTAACAGTGACTGTTGATAGAAACTGTGTTTACAAATTTTAAAGATACTGGTTAATATAGTAGTTATACTCTTAAAATAAATCTTAAACAAAAAAACTAATGAGTGGATTAAAACAACTGTGGTCCATTTACACAATGGAATACTACTCAGCTATAAAAAAGGAAATCTTACCCTTTGTAATTATAGACTTTTTAATTTTGATGAGGGTAGGGGCTACATCTCTTATACACTACCACTGCATGGATGACCTGGAGAGTATTACGTTAAGTGAAATAGGCCATTAGAGAAAGATAAGTACCATATGATTTCACTCATATGTAGAATCTAATGAACAAAATGAACTAACAAGCAAGATAGAGACAGACTCGTAGAAAGTAGGCTGACAGCTGTAGGAATGGGAAAGGTGGGGTGGGGGTGGGAAAGATTTAACAAAAAAAAGAGAAAAAAAATCATGAACAACAGTGTGGTGATTGCTGGGGCATGGGGAAGGTGGAGGAGGGTCTGTGATGGAAGACTTGATTTAAGATGGTGAACACGCAATACAGTGTACAGATAACATATTGTGGAATTTTGTATAATTTTTGTTAACCAGTGTCACCCCAATAAATTCAAACAAAAAAGAGAATTGACCATTTGCAGCAACCTGGATGGAATTGGAGAACATTATGCTAAGTGAAATAAGCCAGTCAATGAAAGAACAATACCACATGATCTCACTCATTTAGGGATAGTAAAGAACATTATAAAGTGGTGAACAAAAAGATAGATACAGAGACAGTAAAGCATCAAACAGACTTTCAAATTACAGGGGGAAAGTTTGGGAAAGGTTGGGGAGTTTTGAAATCAAACTAAGGACTTGTATGCATGCATATAAGCATAAACAATGGACGCAAAACTCTGGGGAGGGAGGGCATGTGTGGGTGTGGGGTGGGGGGGTAATAGTAAGATATGTACACATATAATACCTCAATAAAAATATTTAAAAAAAAAAAAAAAAAAAAAGAGAATTGACTACACACATTGCAAAACATAAGAGACTCATAATGGGAGAATTAAGCAGCCAAATGCAGACATAAGTATTTCTTTCTCTGTTCTAACATATGGACAATTAGTTTATAGCTAAATATGCAGTACATTTTTTACTGTCTTGTCAAAGGTCGATTGATCCCTGAGGCATGTGACTTTGCTCTCAACTAGCAATATAGAATAAAAACACTTTTCAGACTCTTTTATGGAAGTTCAATCTTGAACTCACCACTACTTGACACAAATTAAAAGCTGGGTTAACAGTCATGCCCTTTGTACAGAACTGTCTGAATTGTATGGAATCTCAGTATTTCTTTCACCTTTGTGACATCCATCCCTGGATTAGGTTAGACCACTAGACCTAACCTGAACTTTCTCCTACTGACCAACTGCAGGACTTTTCAGTGAACACATATATCTAATTTGTCAATTGTCAGGGAAAGATGTGTAATTCTGATGAGGGTAGGGGCTACATCTCTTGCATGCTACCATTTTCCAACTGTGTCAGGTGATATCTAGGAGACACTCAACAGATGACTATTGAATGAACAAACAACCTAGACTTGCTTTCACTGACTTGCTTTACCAAGATGCTACATAACATATAAGTAGTTTTCATGATACTAATGTGTATGTTCACCATAGGCAATAAAGAACATATTTCCCCAAATTACACCATGTCCTCTCTATAAAGACCCAGGAGAAAAATCTCCCCAAAGCCTGTGTAGCTGGAATAGTTGCACATCTTCTAAATAATCAGTTTATTCTCTTGAGCTGCATCTTGGAATTAATGGTTTCCATCTTGGTGTTGGCTGTTAGAGAGCTGAGGACTACACATGCAGTCCATGACTAACCAGGACAGAGGGCTTCACAGTGGGCACTGGGTTCCATAGTTACACTCCAGCTCCATCCTTCCTCTCTGCCTTTTCTTTGGCTTCATTTCTCCCACTTAATTGTAAATTTATGTTATGTATCTTTGTAAGCCACCTTAATTTATTTTTGAATCAAGGTGGGACATAAATAATTAATTTTCCCCTTCATATAGAAGTTATTAACTTTGCTGAAGAAGAGAATGGGCAAAGGAAGACAAAATATAGACTTTGGCAATACATAGCTGATTTTAAAGACCTTCGGGATACCTTGTGAAGAAAAGATGCTATTTCTATCCCACATTATATAGTTTTAGTTGGATGTACAGCACAGGCAATTGCACAATGTCAACCCTTTTATTATTTTACATCCATTATGTTAATGCTACAAAATATTTAAAAATAAAACACAAAGGAATGTAATTGGACCAGAAGAAGCTTAGCTTTTGCTTATAGTCAGAACATTAGGAACAAGGAAAATTGATGAAACTGTAAACATATATGGGGAACATTGGTACCAAGTAGACAGCATGACCTCTTCCTGTTGAATTATGTTTTGAGAGACAGGGTTCCTCTTCCTCCCCTTCCTCCTCTCTTTCACAAAGGAAACTGTCAATTTTTCATGAGATGTAGTTTCTCAGAAGATAGAGAAATAGACCAATGCTAGCTAAATAAAATAATCACAATTTTTCTAAGAACTAATAGTTGAATTAGAAGTTTATTTAGAAATGCAGTTGTACTGTATCATAATGTGATAAAATTATGGTAACAGTCAATCTAAATATAGAATATTTCTGTTTTCTATTGCTATGTCTACATCTACATACCAAGTGCATTTAAGTAAAAGGAAAAAATAATGACAAAGGAACACACACACACTTACATACACATAGCCATCTGCTCCCAAATAGCAAAAACATCTCTTCCACGAGAACCACACCCATCTCTTCTCCAGGTTCAGGTAGGGAACTACTGTCAGTCTATTCTAGCACACCCTTTTAAATTCTGTACGTCTTTATAAATGCAGTTATCATTACCATTGTTGCCTTATCACTCTCCATGATTGCTCTCTTTCAGTCAAATACAAAGGAAGTCTGAATATAAATGTTTTGTCATAAAACTGCTATTCAAACAATAAAAAAGGGTTATAATAGTACTAAAAATAATTTACTTCTAAGGCTGCTGCATAGACTGGTAGTGTGCAGGCTGAGGGGCACAAAACTCCTGCAGCCATACCCTCAGTGTCCTCTGAGCTCTCCCACTGCATCTGTACCCACATCTGCATGATTTTAAAGACGATTCAGATATCATCACATGGCTGGGATATCCAGAACCTTCTTAGCATGAGATTTTTTAAAAGATGCAAATTGTCTTTAGCAATATTATCATTATTTAAGAAACATGGGATAAATTAGATTACTTTTAAGTTTGTTAGTTTTGGGATAGAGGATAAATATGTAGTGCATATATAGTGAACCTTTTTACCATGTGCCATATCTGTGCATATATACACACACATATACACACATATCACATACACAGAGATATACACATCTCATATAACAAACATATGTCACATGTACACACCTATACCTATAATAAATACACACATGTGCCATACTCACATATATCATACACATATATCATGTATACATGTTTAATGTGTACATACACATATAGAGCACATATATCTTATATATCATGCATACACATACACATTTAAAATCTTCACTCTGCAAATGTTTTTGTTGGTACAAGGACTGGCTGTGCACTGCCACCCAGGGGCTGTCTGCAACATTTTAACATTACTATCTTGCCAAGAGGTATTCAAAGGCATCACCAAATGCGTCCTGGACAGTGCTTCATGGTTAACATTCCCATTGCACTTTCCTGTAGCTTCAATGTCATTTCCCATAGCATGAATGCATGGTGCAAAGAAAGGCAGAGAAAATGAAGAAAGAAAAGAATGCCAAACAAGCCAAGGACCACCTAGGAGGAAACAAACAAATTACACTGACAAGGCTGACGAGAAGGAGTAAGAAAGAGGGAAAGAAGAGAAGGAGGAAGTTTATCAGGGCTTCATGGCTATTGCTCTGGGTAAATATCCCTCCTTGAAACAATAAAGACAAATAAAGTACAAAGAAAGGATAAAGCAAAAGATTACAGACTTGGCCGGTGTTTGATAAATGGCACTCTACTTCACTCTGCTTATTGTGTACTTCATACCTCACTCCTGAATATGGAAGAGAATTTTATTAAAGATTTAGCCACGGTGGTGGTGGTGACTGGCTCACAGTAATTTTCCTACAAAGTAGTTTAATCTATCACAGGGCAGACAGTGCACCTTCTTACCATGTATCATATCTGTCTATTGAGTAAGTGCTATCCAAATCCAATTTCTTTTCATTTTTGGAACCCGTGATGCATATTCAAGATACACTTTCGTTTTGTCTTTGTCCTAAATCGGGTGCTGTACGAGAAGCAGGGGAGTGGGGGTGGGGGCAGTGCTAATAAAAAGGAAATCTGCACTCTATGGTTTCTATATCATTCTGGTCATTTGTTTCTTTTTTGTATTTTACAAAACTAAATTGCATAATTTCAATGGCATATAATATTGGTCACATGTGGAGTCACCAAGACCTTCATATTTATGGATATGAATATGAAGTATTGCACCAATGATTATGAAATGAACTTAGAAAATCATTACAGTCAAATTCCAGTTTTGAGCTTTGTGAAGCACATAGGGGTTGTTCCATCCAATAATGAGATGACTTGTGCAATAATAGGGAAACTATTCCGACCAAAATCATTCAGCAGTTCATTATGTGGTAAAATGTAAATGCAGAAGTGTCAGGAGCAAGGTACCTTCAGAGTGCTCTGGTATGGAATCACAGAAATTAGAAAAGCCCCATGAGGTCACTCACTTCATCTGCGCCTGGTACCAGAGTGCTCTCAGCAAAATATTTTCAAATATAGAGTCCATGCTCCCATCATGAGATTCTATTATTTCTCCTTTCATTGCATTACTTTATTTCACTATGATGAATTGTTTTCTAACCTGACAATTGTTTCCTTTAAATATTATTGGTATTTTTGTAACAAGTAAGTAACTCTACCCTCACCAAATTGTAACATATCCTTGCAGTTCTGTTGTATCCTATTTATAGACTCTGTCTAAAACTGACTTTACACATATTATTTTAATTATAAGGCTAATTAGCATATATTTTGGCCAGCTAATTTACACTTAAAATCACAACTATTATTGTTTTACAGTTCTTGGAGGACCCGAAATCCCAAACATGGTCAATTTCCACCTAGCAGCAATTTAAAAGGTGCATCTTTTTAATTTCCACACTGTTCCCATCCCCAGCAACTTAGTTCCTACCTTATTTGGTCCCAAATATGAACATAGATTTTAGAAAATATTAAAAGTAATTCTTTATCAGAAGATTTTGAGCTCCCTCCAACCTGGTCCGAGTCCTTCAATTTAAAGATGAGAAAATAATTAACTTTTAGAAGGTGATTTGTTTGAATGGTCAAACAACAGATTAATGTATAATTAGAAGAAAATGGATATTAAATATAAAAGACTTAATTTCAGATCCTGCCTCTGCGGTTAACTAGTCCTGTGACCTTGGTTGGGTAAATCATTAATTTTCTGAGCCTCAGGTACTTGTCTGTAAAATGGAAATAATAATGCTGAGCACATGAGTTTGTTATAGGAATCAAGATAAAGTATTTAAAACATAATTATCATGATGCCTAACACATAATAAGTACTCAATAAATGATAACAATTAGTCACAGAAATGAGCCTGGAAATGACGGCTTGGTGGGATTTGTCTAGCCACATTGATTCATGCCACCTATCATCTCTCCTTCACCTATATATTATGAACCAGTGCTTAGGATAAAGACAAAATTAAGCCTCTATCTAAAGCCAGGAAGAAAGTTTTCACTAGTCTCCTAAAATATATTGATAATAAAATGTTTGTGTAAACATCTTTTCACATAAATTAATACTATCATATAATCTTTATGTATGCTTTTGTTTTAAAATACCTTCACATTATAAAAATAGCACCTAGTGAAGAAAATTTTCAGAGTACAAAAAGAGAAAAGAAAAGCATTCATAATCCTACTATACAGAAATAATTGCTTTTAATATCTTGGTGAAAAATCTTTATATTATATATTTTTAAAAATTATTTTATATAAATTATGTTCATCATATATATGTTATAGAGATACAGATTATATACTACTTTATATTCTACATTTTTCCCCAAACATAAACAGTGAGCATTTGTCCACATCATTGTATATTCTTGAAAATATAAATTTTAAGTGGTAGGGATTTGTCAGTACTTTATTTAACTCCTCTTCTATTTTAAAATATTTATACTGTTCTCAGTAACTCTGCAAAAAGCATCCTTTATTTCTGTGAATTCTTTTTGAATTAAAATTTTCTGTCATTCATTAAACTAAAAATTCCTTGAAGCCACAGCTCTTGTCCAACTTCCATTTGATTTCACTGCCAGCATAGTGTGTATATTCAATAAAAACTACTCTAAGAAAAATGTTCCTATTGATTAATATTCAACAAAAATATTTCCCCTTACAAACACTCTGAAACTCATTCACAGTGTGACATTCATACTACTCTGATTTCATTACATTGACATACTAAACTGTAGATGGAAAATTTAATAATTACATTAAATATGCTTTCCTATGACAATTTCCTCTAGTAACTATAAAACTTCATAAAAACCAACAATCTTGATAAATTCCTAAGTTTAACTGTTTTATTAGTCACTGTAGGGACTAGATGATTAACATGAAGAAATATGAAGCATGGCTCAGTGGTTGAGCATTGACCTATAAACCAGGAGGACATGATTTGACTCCTGGTCAGGACACACTCGGGTTGTGAGTTCGATCCTTAGTGGGGAACATGCAGGAGGCAGCCAATAGATAATTCTCTCTCATCATTGATGTTTTTGTATCTCTCTCTCCCGCTCCATTCCTCTCTGAAATCAATGAAAAAAATATTTAAAAAAAAATACAAAGGTTGCCCTCTAGAAAACCTGTCCTAATTTTTAAATATTGCACAACTGCTCATATCTTTAGATGCCATCTCTTAAAAAACCAAAACACTAACATTGATTCATATTTCTGATAGTTGTTTCATCTTTTAAAAACGTAATTATCTTACACATTTATATGACTTGGAGATTTACATCTGTAATGGCAAAAGAAGAAATCCAACATTTAAAATAATTTTGGATTTGATATATTCCACCCTCACTGGCCTTGAAAACTTTCTATCAGAAGATAAATTTGAGAGCAATTTTCAAATCAGGTTATTATAATAACAAAGAAGAAAGCACCAAATTACATCATGCCAAAAGAAAAAAAGAACAATGAGAAAGTTGACCATTTTAAGAATGATTGTAATTGCCCTTGAGGGGGAGAAAATGATAAAAAAAAATACATACCTTGATCAAAAAACAAAACAAAAAAAAAAAAAAGATTTTAAGTGTCTGCTTACACATGTTAAATTAATGCTAGAATTCCTCCACTCACTACCTTCAAATTCCTTCTAGTCTATTCCTAATTAAAAATCCCTCTATTGGCAACAAAAGAGTTTTATTTTTAATACTTCTTTATTTATATTCAAAGAAGAGTATTTATAAGGCATAAGCACCAGTTAAAATAAAAGACGTTGGTGCATTTTGGAAGCTATGAGTCCTTTATCCACTCTTTTAAGATGCGCAAGATGCATTCATTAAACACAGAAGCTTCTCACCAAAAGTGAAGGTTGAGACCTATTTAAGTGTAGTTATAGAAATGATTTAGACATTTATAAAATAAGTTTATTTTCACACTTCTAATAGAATCAGTTACCAGGGTCAGCAGTACAATTAAACAGTAAGGTCAGCAGCTGACATTTTATGCCTTGCTCAAGACTGCACCTACTACCCCACAGCGCCACCTGGCAGAGGGAAGAAGAGCTGTGTCACTGTGGCCTCCTGAGAATAGTCACTAATTGGAACAGTACAATATTCCTCGTAAAGTCCCCAACTGAAGCTGACCTCATTTTCCTCACTAAAAATGGACACATTCACATACCAAGTTAGAAAATCTGGGGTTTTGCTCACTTGGTTTTTGTTACTTGTACTTTTTAAGCAAGCGTCTTAACACTACATTTTCAAAGGACATCTTCATTGCAGCAGATCAAGGCTGATGATGATGAATGTATCTACATTTTTCAAAAATAATTTGACATCAGTTTTCATGGAGATTATCACAATAAGTTAATTTACAACAGTGACACACACACACAAAAATTCCAGTGTTCAGCTGAGTGTAGCTATATGCCTCTTTGGAAAAGGGACAATAAAAAAACAACAAAATAATAATTTCTCATATCCACATGCTTGAACCATTCTAATTTTTATTTATATGTCTATATCCATAGAAATATTTCTATCTGTGCTCTGGGTATGTATTTAAACACATGGTTTATGCATGTTAACATGAACAAAATCTTATTAAATTTTTTTAACCTTTCTCTTCACAATTTACTTGTAATCTGAATACATGTAAACAACTAGAGACAGTCACAAAACAAACTCTTAAATAGTAACTATTTCCATAATCTGACCAAGAGTACTTTCACTTTTTTGACTGAAAAGAAAATTTTGGCATCAATTATCCTTTAGGCCTAAATATTCCCATTTCTTCATAGCCCCACACTCAAAAAAGGGTTCGGGGTGGAGAAAGTAAGGAACTGATCATGGTTGTCTTTAGATTTCCAGTACAACTGAAATTTCAAAAATAATACTGCCAATTCAATGACCAAATTACAAAGCTAGGCTCATGTTCATATTTAGCATGTTAGATGGCTCTGATTGAAGAAATTAGTAGCCTTCTCTGCATTACATTAGTTTTCCTGACAATAAAACAGGAATAATATTTGACATCTCTCTAACTTATAAGGAAAGTCTCTCTTTAAAAAGTATTTATAGTGACTGGCCGGTTAGCTCAGTTGGTTAGAGCGTGGTGCTAAAAAGTATTTATATATAGTCTTTCTGCTTTGTACTTTCTAGTCTTTTCTCCTATAGATTCTCAAAAACAAAAGTTTGCCTTAAACCAATAAAAAAATACCCAGCTCCTGGGTATTTAAATGTTGACAAAAGTGTTTGCCCAGTAAAGATATTACAAGGTGAAGGGTATAGCACTTAAGATTATACAACCACACAGAGACCTGTTTTCGCCTTTTTCTTTAGATTCCTTATAACAGTGCATGAAATAGAAGGAAGGTATTATAGCAAGGACATACTTATTGGGAAATAATGTAAATCACTTCTTGTTGATGCACTTCCCCTCTTCCCTCGAAGTCCAAGTTTGGAGCAGCAGATCACCACACTGGAGAAGAAAAGGGGCTGACAAAAAGGTGTTCTTTCTAGTCTACCAGTATGAACGTGCTTCCCCACATCGATGGACTCTCTCCCCAGATGATGTTAAGGATGAGCCCTTCAAGTCAAAAGTGGGAGGGGGAAAGATGGCTTATAGAAAAACCCTTGACCTCATTCTCACATTTTATCTGAGTGACCACCAGCACACTGTGGTCACCAGACCTGAATCACAGCTTACAGAGTTGTCCTCAGGGGCGCTTATATGCCCTGGATACATTTGGAAGAACAAGCTTTGTACCTTCCTCTGCAGGATGTCTGTAGATCATCACTGTTTAATATATTCATGAGTAGCAACACTACATGAAGTATGTTTTGGATGCCTCTTGGGCCTCACGTCACATCCTTTCCGCTAACCTTTTCACTCCCAACTTTTGCTGTGGCATACGGCTGGCTTTTGGTGCGAACTGGCAGCCCATTACCTCAGGGCCACTGTGTGTCTCTAGCAAAACTGGCTAGATCTCACATTTAAAATGAGGTCTCACTCTAGCTCAGTGGTTCTCAACCTTTCTAATGCTGCGACCCTTTAATACAGTTCCTCATGTTGTGGTGACCCCCAACCATAAAATTATTTTCGTTGTTACTTCATAACTGTAATTTTGCTACTGTTATGAATCGTAATGTAAATATCTGTGTTTTCCGATGGTCTTAGGCGACCCTGCTAGCAGTTCTCAACCTGTGGGTCGCGGCCCACAGGTTGAGAACCGTTGCTGTAGAGCCTAAGACCATCGGAAAACACAGGTATTTACATTACGATTCATAATAGTAGCAAAATTACAGTTATGAAGTAGCAACAAAAATAATTTTATGGTTGGGGGTCACCACAACATGAGGAACTGTATTAAAGGGTCGCGGCATTAGAAAGGTTGAGAACCACTGCTCTAGCTGGTTTGGCTCAGTGGATAGAGCGTTGGCCTGCAGACTAAAGGGTCCCAAGTTCGATTTCAGCCAAGGGCACATGCCCCAGTTGCAGGCTCCATCCCCCCCACCAGTAGGGGGCGTGCAGGAGGCAGCCAATCGATTCTTTCTCATCATTGATGATTCTATCTCTCTCCCTTCCTCTCTGAAATCAATGACAAAATAAAATGAGGTCTCACCTTTTCATTTTCTACTGGACCTCACACAAAGCATTAGGAGCTTCAAAGTGTGATGGCCAAATCACTAACAGATCACACACCCATGAAGCCAGACCTGTTCTCTTGTTTTATGCAATTAAACTTCTCTGTTGTGACCCAACCTGGAAATGCAGAAATTATCACCTACTGATAATTCTTGAGCAGCAGGGGATGGAAGCTAGTAGATAAATATCTCCCTCCTTCATCCTTTGGATTTATAATTCTAAGGTATGTTCTATAGGGTTCTTTAGGATTCGCTAGCAGGATAGAGCCCTATTTACCTATGGTGAAACTCAGCTTAATGACATAACCCTAGATCGTCACTCCCTTCTTGCTTGTTCCCTCTTCTCAGCTGCTCACTCCCGTTTCTTAAGATTTCTTCCCAAAATAAACTACCTGCACAAGAGCCCTGGACTCAGAATCTGCTTTAGGAGAAAAAAACATGACTAAAATGAAATAGAATACAAATGAGTTGGGTGAGGGTAGATGAGAATATAGGATAGGAGGCTGGTTTGAAAGCTATAGCAATAGGAATGGAGCAGGTGAAGAAAAGATGATATCAGAAATTAGAAAGTAGAATCAAAGGAACTTGACAACCGATTGGCTATGAGAGGTGAGACATATTACTAAAAGTTTTCATATTTGAGTAAATTGGCAGTGACACTTAGAAAATTCAAAAGAAGAAAAATTGGAGTATGAAAACAATGATTCTACTACTGGGAATTTATCCAAAGAAAACCAAAACACTAATTCAAAAGAATATATGCACCCCTATGTTTATTGCAGCATTATTTACAATGGCCAAGATTTGGAAGCAGCCCAAATGTCCATCAATAGATGAGTTGATAACAAAGCTGTGGTACATTTATATAGTGGAATACTATTCAGACATAAAAAAAGAGAAAATTTTACCTTTTGTGACTGCATGGATGGACCTGGAGAGCATTATGCTACGTGAAATAAGTCTGTCAGAGAAAGATAAGTATTATATGATTTTACTCATATGTGGAATCTAATGAACAAAATAGATACAGATCAGGCTGATAGCTGTAGCGGGAACAGTTCAGGGACTGAGTTGTCCAGGTGGAGGGATTGAGCATAAAGAGAGAAAGAGGGAGAGGGGGAGAACTCATGGACACGGACAACAGTGTGGTGATTGTCATTGGGAAGGGAGAGGAAAGTGGAGGAGGGTATAGGTGATGTAAATGGTGATGGAAAGAGACTTAACTTGGGGTGATAAACACACAATACAGTGTACAAATGATGTATTGTGGAATTGTGTACCTGAAACCTGTAAATTTTGTTAACCAGTGTCACCTCAATAAATTCATTTAAAAGGAAAGAAAAGAAAACAAGTTTGTGATTTTTTTCAGAGAAAATGTGTCAGCATCCAGTTAAACTTGAGTCTGAAGTCAGTAAACAAATCTAGTTAAAAGGCATAGTGATGACTATAACTAAAAATGTGCAAATAAATGTTTATTGAATATAGAAAAAGAGTTGGAGAAAATTTTCCCCAACTATTACTATAATGGCTTCCATTATTTATTTTTACTACTTAAACTCCTGCTGGCAACCTATTATGCTTTAAAAAAAATACTTCCATAAGAATTTTAACTACAATGGGAAGAAAAACTTGGCCAACTAATTGTTATATTAAATAATTTTAGTGTGACCCTAACCAGTTTGGCTCAGTGGATAGAGTGTCGGCCTGCAGACTGAAGGATCCCAGGTTTGATTCCGGTCAAGGGCATGTACCTTGGTTGCGGGCACATCCCCAGTAGGGGGTGTGCAGGAGGCAACTGATCGATGTTTCTCTCTCATCAATGTTTCCAACTCTCTATCTCTCTCCCTTCCTCTGTAAAAAATCATTAAAATATATTTTTTAAATAAAATAATAATTTTAGTGTGAAATGTTTCCAAAATCAATATTTAAAAATCTCAAGGTTATTATATTCCTTTTGCCATTATCCTATCTCTTCAAATGACATAACCTATTTGAGAATTTAAATAAATTTAAACTTTTATTAGGAAACTAAAACATTATTATTACTAAATTCTGGGGATCTGCCAAAGCTGTGACCTTCCAAAGGTTTTCCATCTGACCCCAGATATTTGGCCAAGAACCATAGGGCAAATTTTTCTTTAAGTAACATTTACTGTAAAATTCATACAATCTTTCATTTCTACAGAAAATAGAGAGCAAATTGGCTTTAAGGGGTTAGCTCAAAATCAGCTATACCTAGAATGATCAAGTTTGACTTTATTGATCTATCTAGGAATTAAAATATATCTGAATGTTTAATAATACATTCCTCTGAATTTATTATTCACATATCCAGTATCTTTAAAAGTCCATCTTTGGAACTGTATGCACTTTCAGTGTTACCAGGATCTTCTGAAGGTAGAGCTGTCCACATGAATTATAAAGAAATGAGACTGGCATGGAATATAAGATAACGTGCTCTTTCTGACAACCAATATTTGAAACCTTTTAGAGGAGGTCAAAACCGAGACAATACACTTCAGTTGGAAAAATAAAAAAGACATCCCAGCCAAGGTTGGAATCATCATAGGCCTGAAGCAGAACATGTACATGGAAAAACCTGCCCAAAGCCTCTGAAATATAAAATAAACTAGAATTTGAGAAACCAGAAAGTTTTAAAAAGAGAGGCAGAAAGACCTCTTTAAGAAGACACAAAAAAGGATAGATTGATAAATTGAACATCAAATTTAAGATGTCAAAATGACAAAAGTTAACATACATAATGCCAAGAGCTGTATGTGTGTACATCTTTATAAAATAAACAATGTATGTACATGTTTATAAAATAAGCAATCAATCAGTATATAGAATAAATTGTTTTTAAAAACTCTTCCAAATCAAGGAGAAAAACAAAACAAGTAACCAAATACAAAAATGTAACAAGAACATGAAGAGAACATCACAAAACAGGAATTATTAATAGTGCAAATAATTACAATAAATATTTTTAAAAGATTCCCTCATTAGTAACCAAGAAAATATAAATTAAAACAATGAGATAGTATTCTTCACTTATAAGATTGGCTGGGAAAAAATTTAACTTCTAAATAAATTAGACATTGGACAGTCTAAAAGAATGGCCATTTTGAGGTACTACTTGTAGGCTTATAAACGGGTACGGCCAATTTGAAGGAAAATTTGGCAATATCTATTCAAACAAACTGTACATTTCCTATTACCCCCAAATTCCACTTTTAGGAATTAAACATAGAGAAAAATTGACAGATGCAAACAAGGAGGTGTATATAAGGCTGTACATTAAAGCTTTTTTTATAATAGCAAATTTTAATATGTATAATATATAAATCCATCCTATATAATAAAAGTCTAATATGCTAAGTGTATGGTCGTCCATTCAACCAATCAAAGTGTAATATGCTAATGATATGCTAAGGCCACTCAACCGCTCACTATGACGTGCACTGACCATCAGGGGCAGACAGTCGACCAGTCGATATGACGTGCACTGACCACCAGGGGAAGACGCTCCGACCAGTAGGTTAGCTTGCTGCTGGGGTCCAGCCCATTGGGACTGAGCAAGATGGGCTGAACACACCCTGGAGCCCTCCCGCAGGCCCTCCCTGGCTGGCCAACCTCCCGCATCCCTCCCCGGCCCCAAATGTGCACCGGTGGATTCCCTTGGCTTGGCCTACACCCTCTCACAATCTGGGACCCCTCAGGGGATGTCAGAGAGCCAGTTTCAGCCCGATCTCACCAGGCCAGGTCAAGGGACCCCACTGGTGCACGAATTCGTGCACCGGGCCTCTAGTTTACATATACTAGTAATATAGAATCCACTTACATACACAATGGATTTCTATGAGGAATAACTAAGTATTTAATTATTTCAAGGGAGGAGCATAGGATTTAGAGTGTTTTTATTTAAAGGATCTTTAACTTTATTTTTACTATTTTAATGTTTCACAAGGAGAATTTATTCATATATTACACTAGTAATTAAAATGGTTTTGAAATCAAACAAGGAATCTCCAGAGGATTAAGTTGAGTGAAAAAAGCCAGCCAGTGCCAGAGGTCACATATTGTACAATTCCATTTATATTATATAGCATTTCTCAAATGACAAAATTTTACAAATGGAGAACTGATTAGTGGTTGCAAGAAGTTAGAAATAGGGGAGAGGTTGGTGTCATTATAAAAGGGCAACACAGGAGATACTTGTGGTGATGGAACTGTCCTGTTCAGAGTCTTTTCTGTGATGGTGGATACAAGAACCTACATATGCAATAGAACCAAACACACACACACACACACACACACAGGCAAGAGTACAAATAATACAGGAGAAATCTGAATAAGATCAGAATATTGTAGCAATGTCAATATCTTGGTTGTGATATTATACTATAGTTGGACAAAATGTTAACAGTGGGGGAAACTTGGTAAAGTGCTGAGGGACTCAGGTGGGTCATGGCAAGACTATATAAAACAAGAGAACTCTGACTTGTGACCTTTGGAGCCATCACCACAGCAAGACAAACCTCTGCAGCAACTGGCCCAGGATTCTTCCTGCAACTGCCAGTCCACCCTTCCAACTCAGGATCAACTAGAGAAAGTCAACTATGTCCTCAAACCAATCACCCAAGGTGCCCCACTTCTAGTTAGCCCACCTCCAGTTTCCTCATGTCAACAATCTCCAATTAGAACATACTTGTGCTCTTCCCTTTTTCCTACTATAAAGTTTCCCTAATCACCTGTCTGCCTTGACTGTCCACTGAATGCTACCACAAGCTTGGAATAAATAGCGTCTGTTTGTTCCCATTTGGGTGATCTTTATATATGTCCACAGTGTAGATGGATCTCTACATGTTATTTCTTACAACTGCATGTGATCCAACAATCCTAATATATAAAAAGCCAGGTGCTGTCACAACCAGACAGATGACCAAACAGCAGGCTAATGAGCTGAGGAAGTGGGAGCTGTGGGCCCCCGGCTGCCCGCGGTGCGGCGGCAGGAGGAGGGAGCTGTGGGCCCAAACAACCAAACGACCAGTCCAGCTCTCAAGCGTGTCAGGTCGGGGGCGTGGAGGCTGAGGAACCTCACGGGGTGGGGGCTGTGAGCATGGAGCTTTGCAGGGCAGCTGAGGTGGAGGAGCATCGCAGTGGTGGCTGGGGCCAAGGAGCCTTGAGGGACAGGGGCTGTTAGTGTGGAGATTCCCAGGGTGGCTGAGGCAGAGAAGCGTCACAGGGCAGGGGTGGCAGAGGAGTGTCACGGGGCAGGGGTGGCAAAGGCGAGACAGAGGAGCGGGGTGGGGGCTGTGAGAATGGAGCTTCGCAGGGCGGCTGAGGCGGAGGAGCATTGCGGCAATGGCAGCTAAGGCCAAGGAGTCTTGCAGGGCGGGGGCTGTTAGCTGGAGCTTCCCGGGGTGGCTGAGGTGAAGGAGTGTTGGGGGGTTGGAGTGGCGGAGGCGAGGCAGAGGCGCGAGGCGAGAGCTGTTAGCATGAAGCTTCGTGGGGTGGTTGAGGCAAAGGAGCATTGTGGGGCGGGGGCTGTGAGCGTGGAGCTTTTCAGGGTTGCTGAGGCAGAAGAGTGCCGCGGGGTGTGGGCAGTGGAAGCCGAGAAGCTTCGCGGGGTGGGAGCTATTAGCGAGGAGCTACATGGGGTGGATGAGGTAGAGGAGCATCGTGGGGCGTGGGCAGCTGAGGCTGAGGAAACTCACACGGCAGGTGCTGTTAGCATGGAGCTTCGCGGGGCAGCTGAGGCAGAAGAGTGTCGTGGGGTGAGGGCTGTGAGCATGGAGATTCACAGGGCAGGAGCCACAGAGGTGGAGGAGTGACGATGGGTGGCAGACATGGCCTGATTGCAGCTAGGCCTAGGGACCCTAACTATGCACAATTTAATCGTGCACTGGGCCTCTAGTTATATCAATAAAAATTTTAAGTAAAAATATGCCAGCTATTAAAAAGTGTTCTTCCAAGCACTGGTCCTTTAGCTTTTTGCTCCCTCCACACAGTCCTCCCCTCATCCCCCCTCCCCCATCTACTATAGAAGACTATCACGAAGGTATAGCTCAGAATAGAGAAGAAAAAAAGAATGGCAGAAGAAAGAAGGAAATAAACATCCTAGAGTAGGCATTTTAAAATGCTTTGTAATAGCCAAAGTACTAGACCATCTTCAATTACATGTATATATACCAATATATCCTAATTTTTCTATGCACTGGGTTGGCCTGGGGGGACAAAGGAAGCTCATAAAGCTCAAGGTCAAAACGATTTTTTCAAACATTTAACTTACCATTTAGAATGTTGACATTGTTTGCACATTATGTCAAAAGAAAGATTTCACAACAGCCCCTGAAAATGGATTCCTTGAGTCATCAAGGACAAGCCTTTCTAAAGAATACACTAGTGTACACAGGTTCAAATCTAGCCACCATTTAGTGTAGCTGCATATCTCCCACAAGGCAATAATGATGATCAGCCCATTGTGAATTATACTCAGCACACAAAGTTAAATACAGAAGCCAGCAAATAATCCACACAGATTTCAAGCAGTGTTCACAGTATGCATATTACTAAACTAGAGGCCTGGTGCACAAAATTCATGCACGGGGAGGTCAGTTCCCTCAGCCCAGTCTGCACCCTCTCCAATCCGGGACCCCTCAGGGGATGTCCCTCTTGCAATCCAGGACTGCTGGCTCCTAACAACTCACCTGCCTGCCTGCCTGATTGCCCCTAACCACTCTCCCTGCTGGCCTGATCACCCCCTAACTGCTCCCCTGCCGGCCTGATCGCCCCTAACCACCTCTGCCTCAACCCCCGCCACTGTGGCTTTGTGGGGAAGGATGATCGGAAGATATCCAGTCGACCTGGTCTAATTAGCATATTACCCTTTTATTAGTATAGTCAGCTCAAACAGCCATAACAAAATATCATAAATTTGTGTGGCTTAAACAACAGAAATGTATTTTTCTCACAGTTCTGGAGGCTGGAATTTGGGGTCAGGGTACCAGCATAGCATCATCCCATACACCAGAAAGTGGTGGATCAATTGCCAGTCAGGGCACATGCCCAAGTTGCAGATTCAATACCCAGTCCAGTGAGTGCAGGAAACAAGGAACAATGTTTCTCTCTCTCTCCCTTCTTCTCTCTGAGATAAATTAAAATGAATGATAAATAATGTTCTCTCAGTATGGTTTTAACAGGAAAGACATTAGTGATCTATGAAGTGAAAAACTTGTTATAATACATATATACAGCATGACCCCATTTTAAAAAAATATATTTGATTTCAGAGGAAGGAAGAAGGAGAGATAGATAGAAACATCAATGATTATAATAATTGATCAGCTGCCTCCTGCACGCCCCTACTGAGGATCAAGCCCAAAATTTGACCAGGAATCATATCGTGACCTCCTGGTTCATAGATCGATGCTCAACCATTGAGCCCCACCAGCTGGGCCCCATTTTTATCAATACCAGGCACATGAGGTACATTGGCAAGGTCTCACTCCTAGACGAAAGTCTGAAATTGCCCAAACTCCTTTGCAGCTAGGTTTCTGGATATGAATTCGTTTCTGCCGATTGGATGCGCTTGCACAATATTTTGAAGGCAGAAGTGGGGCAGAGGCATCTTCCCACAGTTTGGGCTGTTTGCTGCTGGTGATCATGTTTTCAGAGATGTGGAGGTTTTCTGCAGTGGAATCCAGGCTGTGCATAGGCAGTTGTGGCAGAGGCAGTGCCCTGTTTTGTGGGAGCTGGAGGGCACTTTCAGGGGCAGCAGTTTCCTGATCCCCAGGTCACAGCTGTGCCAGAGTGTCCTAGAATTCATTTGTGGCTGAGGGGGCAGCTCCTCCTGCTGGGCAGGACATCTTTCCTGGGGGCCCAGCCTAATACCCACTCCTCCAGCTTTCCGATGATTTCCCAAGCACCAATTCCCTGTGCTAAATTATTTCCTGCCTAAAATAGCAAAGATCTAAAAACATTTTGGATCCTCTACTTTCAATGAAAACAATGCTGCACAGGGTCAGGTCTGAGAAGTGGGTGAGGTGTTGAGGAAGGCTCCCTTCTTTGAGTCTCAGCTTCCTCTTCTGTAGAACTGAGACCAAAGATTATCTGTTCAGAGTTACTGAAGACCATGCAGCTGTGTTTCCCGAAGATGGCCACAACATTTCCTATCCCTCCTGTGGCCTTGTCACTTTTCGCCACATCCTCTCTCTTGAAATGGGGATGACTTCTGAATTCCAAGGCCAAAGCGGGACTGCTGTGGCCACCAGGAAAGCCTTCCCACACCATCCCAACTCCAGCGCCCTGATCCTAGGTCCACTTTCACCAAAAGAAAGCTTTGCCCGCACAGCTACCTGAGTCTGAGACCGAGCAAAGGGGTGCACTTAGAGTGTCTGCCTCAGGTGACTGGGGAGGCTGAGACACTGGGCCCTAAAGGACACCTACTATACAAGGCCACTCTATCAATTCAAGGAGACTTAGCAGCTCTACCCAATACATAGAAACAAACACAGGGAAGCAGGCAAAATGCAGAGACAAAGAAACAAGTCACAAATGAAAGAAATGGATGAAAGCAAAATACTGGATATAGAGTTCAAAACCACAGTTATAAGATTACTCAAGAATCTTCTAAAAACCTCCAAGGGACTTAGTGACACTTTCAAGGATCTTAGTGAGAATGCCAAAAAAAAAAAAAAAAAAAAAGGAAAAGGACCACTCAGAAATTAAGCATACACTGACTGAAATAAAGAATAATACACAGGGATTCAACAGTAGACTAGAGAATCCTGAGAATCAAATCAATGATTTGAAATATGAGGAAGCAAAAAACACCCAACCATAAAAGCAAAAAGAAAAAAGAATCCAAAAATATGAAGATAATGTAAGGAACCTCTGAGACAACTTCAAGCATACTAACATCCGAATTATGGGGGTGCCAGAAGAAGAGAGAGAACAAGATATTGAAAACCTATTTGAAGAAATAATGACAGAAAACTTCCCCTACCTAGTGAAAAAAATAAACTTACAAGTCCAGAAAGCACAGAGAACCCCAAACAAAAGGAACCCAAAGAGGACCACACCAAGACACATCATAATTAAAATGCTAAGGGCAAAAGACAGAGAGAATCTTAAAAGCAGCAAGAAAAAAACAGTTATTTACCTACAAGGGAGTGCCCATATGACTGTCAGCTGATTTCTCAACAGAAACTATGCAGGCCAGAAGGGAGTGGCAAGAAATATAGAAAGTGATGAATTGTTGGAAGTTGCCCATTGCCTTCACTAGCAGAGAGAGGTAGACAAGGAGTCCGAAGGCTTGAAGGAGTCTGGAAGGCTGTTTAACCTCTGGCAAGGGTCAGAGCCAAGTACCCACTGTTTAGTTGAGACAATGGTAGCTGAAGCAACTTCCACCTTTTAGTTTTATGTAAATCCTTGCTGATTGGCTATTATTGGAATTGCCTGCCTAAGGGCTATGGGTGTATCCCAAAACCTGAATAAAAGGGATAGCAAGGCCAGAGCAAAGTGGAGTCCTTCCTCTTGAGTTGGGCTCCCGCCTGGCCCCCAATATTTCCAAATTAATATTTTCTTGTCTAGTCTCTTTCATTTGTGTGTGGCCTCCTCCAGAGCCTGAACCCTGAACCTGAACCCTGAACCACGCAGGACGTGAGGGGTACACTCACAATGAATAGCAAGAACCTACAACCAAGATTACTCTACCCAGCAAAGCTATCATTTAGAATTGAAGGTCAGATAAAGAGCTTCACAATAAGAAAAAGCTAAAGGAGTTTATCACCACCAAAGCAGTATTATATGAAATGCTGAAGGGTATTATTTAAAAAGAGGAAGAAGAAGAAAAAGGTAAAGATAAAAAATCTGAACAATAAAGTGGCAACAAATACATATCTATCAAAAACAATTGAATCTAAAAATCAAATGAATAAAAAATTTAATGAACAGAATAAACTGGTGAATGGAATAGAAGGAGGGGCATGGAAATGGAACAGACTGACAATTCTCAGAGGGAAGGGGATTTGGGATGGTGTGGGGAGAGATTAGACAAAGATCTTATATGCATGTATGCATAACCTATGGACACAGACAATAGGGTGGCGAGGGCCTGGGGCGAGGTGGGAATTGGATGGAGGGAGCTATGGGGTGAAAAAAGAGGGACATTTGTAATAATCTCAACAGTAAAGGCTTTTGTAAAAAGCAATAAGAAGAAACAAAAATTAAATACATATTCAGTAGTTATACTGTGGAGTGGAATCTCACAATGTAAACAAGTCTATGGCCATGGAAACAACCTTTCTAAAGATCATATAATAAAAACAAATGCAGAACTCACATATCTAAGATGGTGTTTTCGCAAATGCATAGTAAAGAGGATGAATAGAAATAAAAACTTTTACAATGCTATGTAAATAATTACTAGTAACTTGAAATAAAATTAGAAATAATATCTTATACTCATTATAAAATTGCTGTATTGCAAAGTACTTTGAAGGTAATATGTACTGTGGAAATATATTAGACTGGAGGCCCAATGCACGAAATTTGTACAAAGGGTTGGCTCCCGCCGCCGCAGCTACCTCTGCCAGGGCCCCTGCCACCGCAACTTTGCCCAGGAGGTCATCTGGAAGGTCGTCCAGTCTAATTAGCATATTACGCTTTTATTATTATAGATAGAAAGTGGTATTAGATGACTCAAAAAAATAGGTTGAAGTATTTATAAAGACATGAAGTGATGGATAACTACATAAATTTGAATACAATAATTCCATGACATGTAAGAATGAAAAAAGCAACATTTATCAATTAATGCTTCAATAGAAAAAAAAAAAACACTAAATTTCTAAATATAATATTATAAGTGGATTTTATATTATTTCACCTACATTCCTAGAAGTTAAAATATTTTAAGTCAGCCAAAAATTCAGAGGGATCTTTTCGTTAGGAAAATGAGAATTGCCTTGCATCATCTATTAGGAGCTGATGTATTTAAACAGTGAAGAAATGAGGAAGAAAATGTAGTTTCAAGGTACTTAAATGTACTACAGGCCACAACAGAAAATTATGGAATATTTATCTCTTGAGATCTTTACAATGAGCATAGAAAATTATGTATATAATTAGTTTCATTGTGGGAAAAGAGGATTAAATCTGAAGATTCCAACCAATTCTATAACTTTTTATCCCCAAATGACCAATAGAGTGTTGACAATACTGAAATTGCATTTCTATAAATTCTGTTTACCAATGAAAATGGGTCTCTAGTGATTTATATTTATCAAGTTATATTGATCTATTTTCAAGTGAAAAGGCCCTAAGACTAGAGTATTCAAGGCACATAAAAAGACCCATGTAGTTAGAGCATAGTATGCAAGTAAGAGAGTTTTATAGGGTGAGGTCAGTTGTAGACAGTTCCCATACATTGTGCTTTATAAACCATGGTAAGAAACTAGAAATATATAGAATATATATTTAGAAATTTAATGTGAAGCTATTACTAGGATGTTAGCAAAGATACTATCTAATAAAAGAGTAATATGCAAATTGACCATACCTCCACTATAACCACAAGCCACGCCCACCAGCCAATCAGGAACAAGTATTCAAATTAACCCAACCAAGATGGCTGTGGCCATGGAGATGCAGCAAGCAGGACATTTGGGTTTCCCCAGCAATAGAGGAAGCCAAGCTTTCCACCTGCCCTAGCCTGCCTTGGCCTCCACTGAAGGCTACAAAGTTTCAGTTATAGAAGATAAATAAATACCAACAAAAATGGCTATGGCCATGGAGCAAGCAGGAGGCATGGCTCCACTCAAGGCTACAAAGTTTCAATTATAGAAGATAAATAAATCCCAGATACCAGGGCCTCTGCTTGGGTCACCGGGGGGTGTGGCAAGCCTGCAAACAACCACAGGCCCCTCACCCAGGCTGCCCCACACCCCAAGGGAACCCCCACCCTGATCTGGGACATCCTTCAGGGCAAAACAGACGGCCCCCACCCATGCACCAGGCCTTTATCCTATCTAATCCTCCTAATGAAAGAATAATATGCAAATTGACCATCACTCCAATACACAAGATGGCTGTCCCCATGTGGTCAAAGATGACTGACCCCATGTGGACACAAGATGGCCACCACAAGATGGCCAGCAGGGGAGGGCAGTTGGAAGGAACCAGGTCTGCAAGGGAGGGCAGTTGTGGGCGATCAGGCCAGCAGGGGAGGGCAGTTGGGAGAGACCAGGCCTGCAAGGGAGGGTAGTTGGGCGTGACTGGGCCTACAGGGAAGGGCAGTTGGGGGGGACCCAGGCCTGCAGGGAAGGGCAGTTGGGGGGGACCCAGGCCTGCAGGGAAGGGCAGTTGGGGGGACCAGGCTTGCAGGGGAGGGCAGTTAGGGGTGACCAGGCCTGCAGGGGAGGGCAGTTAGGAGTGACCAGGCTGGCAGGGGAGCAGTTAGGCATCAATCAGGCTGGCAGGGGAGTGGTTAGGGGATGATCAGGCTGGCAGGCAGAAGTGGTTAGGGGAAATCAGGACAGCAGGCAGGCGAGCAGTTGGGAGCCAGCAGTCCTGGATTGTGAGAGGGATGTCCAACTGCCCATTTAGGCCCAATACAGGTAGGATCGGGCCTAAACGGGCAGTTGGACATCCTTCGAGGGGTTCCATATTGGGGAAGGTGCAGGCTGGGCTGAGGGACACCCCCCACCACCACCGTGCACGAATTTTGTGCACCGGGCCTCTAGTCTAATATAATGTTATTTGATTTAAACATTTAAAAAATGGCTTCACTGATTAATTTCAACATATTTAATGAAGAAATAATACCAATCCTTCACAAAAATTCAGAAAGAGAAGAAAACTTCCCAATCGATTTTATTATTCTGATACCAAAAACAGACAAAGACATTATAAGAAAAGAAAATACAGCCATTATTCTTCAAGAACATAGAAGCAAAAGTCCTTAACAAAATATTAGTAAAGTGTACCCAAAAACATATAAAAATGACTCTACACCATGATCAAGTGGGATTTATCACAGGAATACATGGTTGGTTTAACATATGAAAATCACTTAATATACCATATTAGAATAAAAGTTAAAAACCATATAATCAATTGATGTAGAAAAGTATTTGACAAATTTCAACAACCATTCATAATAAACTTTTTAACAAACCAGAAACAAAAGGGAACTATCTCAAACTGATCATCTACAAAAAAATACCTACAGCTAACACTATACCTAATGCTACAAGAATGAATGCTTCCTTCCTAAGGTTGGGAAGAAGACATAAGTATATAACTTCACTACTCCTAGTCAACATTTTATTGTGGTTTTGTGCAATGCAAGAAGGAGAGAGAGAGAGAGAGAGAGAGAGAGAAAGGGGAGGAGAAGGGAGAAGAGGGGAGAGAGAGGAGAGGGAGAAGGCATCTACATTGAAAAAAAATAAGTAAAAATGCCTTTATTGACTGATGACATAATCCTGCATGTAAAATATTCTCAGAACAACAACAACAACAAAACCTAGTAAATAACTTCAGCAAGGTCATAGGACATAAGATCAATATAAAAAAAAAAAGACAACAACAACATACAAACAAACAAAAAAACAAGTTCTATTTATATATCTAGCAAAGAACAATCCAAAAATAAAATTAAGAAAACAATTGCTTAAAGTACAAGGCTTGCATATTGAAAACTATAAAGTATGTAGAAAATCCAAAAAAGAATCAACAAAAATAACTCCTTGAACTAAGGTTATTACAGCAAGGTTGTAGGATAGATTAATCTACAAAAGTCAATTGCTTTTCTAGTCACAAGCAATAAACAAGTGGAATTTGAAATTAAAAATAATACTATTTACATTAATACCCCTAAAAAGAAATACTTAGAAATAAATCTAACAAAATATACACAAGATCTATATGAGGACAACTATAAAACTTTGTTTAAAGAAATCAAAGAAGAACAAGTTAAAGAGATATTTCATATTCATGGATAGGAAGTTCTTCTCAATTTGATGTATAGATTCAATACAATCCCAATCAAAATCCTAGCAACTTATTTTGTGCATATCAACAAACTGACTCTACAGTTTATATAGAAAGGCAAAAACTCAGAAAAACTAATATAATATTGAAAGAAAAGAACTAATTTGTAGGACTAATAAAAGCTGTCTTCAATACTTTCTGTAAAGCTACAATCATCAAGAAATGTAGCAATAGTGAAAGGATAGACAAATAGATCTGTACAACAGAACAGAGTCCAGAAATTGACCCACATAAACATAGTCAACTGATCTTTGGTGAAGGAGCAAAGGCAATACGATGGAATAAAAATGTTTTTTTCACCAAAGATAATAGAACATTTGAATATCCACTTGTAAAAAAATATTCTTCAAAAAACACAAAAATTAAACCAAAATAGATCATAGACTAAATGTAAAACACAAATCTATAAAATTTCTAAAAGATAACACAGAGAAAATCTAGAGGACTTTGAGTTTGGAGATGACTTTTTAGGCACAACACAAGTGGAGCCTATGAAAGAAAGAATTGATAAGCTGGACTTTATTAAAATTAAAATTTTCTGCTCTGTGAAAGACATTGTGAAGAAAATAAAAAGACAAGACACAGATTGAGAGAAAATATTTTCAAAATACGTATTTGATAAAACACTGTTATCCAAATATGCAAAGTGTTAGTAAAGATGTGAAGAAACTGAAACTCTCTTAGACAGCTAAACATAAAATTACCATACTACCCAGCAATTCCACTCCTAGGAGTCTAACCAAGAAAATAAAAACATATGTTCACATAAGTGCTTGTAGGCAAATATTCATAGGAACATTATCCATAGTAGCCAAAAACTAGAAACAATCAAAATGTCCATCAACTACTGAATAGATAAGTAAAATGTGGCATATCCATACAATGCAATACTATTAAGCAATAAAAATAAATAAATTCTGGATACACACTACCACATGGGTGAACCTCAACAACATTATGCTAAGTGAAAGAAGTCAGACACCAAAGACTATATATTGTAAGATTCAATATGGAATGTAAGAAGAAAAAAGACAAATTTATAGAGCTAGAAAGCAGAGGGAATAGGAATGAACATTAGAGAAATTTAGGAATGATGGAGATATTCTAAAAGTGTTTTATAGTGATCATTGTACAACCCCAATAAATTTATTAAAAATCATTTAATTATACACTTACAAAGAGTAAATTTTATATGTAAATTACACCTTAATAAAGCAGCTTTAAAAAAGTCAATGCATGATAGCATCTAAAAGTTTGTCTTTGAATTTCAATGCACCTGAATTTAATATACTCTTTGCTCTGTAAAACATTTCCCAATATACTTAATAATTTTAAAAGTAATTCTGTGCTCTAATGTACTATTATAGACAATTTCCATTCATACACATACAACTTTTTAAAAGGATGAAGTAAAAAAATATTTGAGTAATTTTTAATACTGCCTTCATAAATAAAAATAAATTATCTTGCACACCTACTTTGGATGACCTCTTTTATAACCTATTAATCCACTCCATGTACCTGGAATGATGCCAGAATGTGCTTACAGAATTTTACATGGAAACCGCCTTAGGAATAGCTGAAGAAAAGAGTAAATTACTCCCAAGGAAAGCTGTGATTAGAACTTAGAATATCTCTGTTTGAGGGGGGGGGTGGGTCTTTGAAAAATAAGAGATAATTAATAATTAAAGGCAACAACAATGTCATTGGTTTGATAATTTTTATTCTAAATTCTATCCTAAAATGTAACTTTGTTGTACATACAAAAAGTTGTCTTGTTCTTTTCTTATCTCTAGATTCCATTATAAATATCATACTCTGCTCCATAGATCTTTTAACGAGCTTTAGATAAAAACAATAAAATGCTAAATCTTATCATTGTCATACATGTATAACAGGACACAAATTGAAAATAAAATGGGTCAAACAACCTAGTCAGTTTCTAATCATTATAGAACTTTTTTTCCAGCAATATACTAAATATTAAAACATTCACATTTTTAGAATAAATGCATATTCTAAAGATACCTCACATCTTTACATTTTCTATAACCGTCTTTTCTTTTTCCTATAACTAGTATAAAATCCTTCTTTCTCTTAAATAAAATCCCAATAGCAGTTAAACTATAGCAATGTAACTAACCCTAGTAATCTTTCAAATCCTCCATCAAAATCTCTTTTCCCTCCCATTGATGAATATTTGCTCCTTCAGGCTTGTACAATGATTTTGTCATCTGGAAGCTACAAATCTTAAAACTGATCATCTTCCTATGTGTAACTCTTACATGTTCATTTTACTAAAGTTCAAAGTCAAACAGGGCTAGAATCATCAAGTTTAAAGAAATTCTAACTAGATATTCTATCTGTATAAAATTAAACAGCAAACTATATTTTATTACTAAAAACTGTGGGTTATATAAGAATTATTTTCCTTCATTTCAATGTAAATAATAAATTTAAGAAAGCTTTTTTGCATCAAATATTTGGTAGAAACCCATGACAAACTCTAAGATACAAAAGGTCATTATTACTGGAGTGACATCAGCAAAATGGCAGAATAGGAATCATCAGCCTTCACTCCCCCACAGGGAAACTGAATTAACAACAATATATGGACCAACATACTTTTATGAGAACTTTTATAATCCAATTAAGAAGTTACAATTCCCCAGGTAAGTGCAAAGCTGAGGTTAGCTACATTGGTAAGAAGAGCCATTCTACTTTATATGCGATGGTCCCTTCCCCAAGCTAGCACAGCTCAGTTTGGCTCACAGTGTCTCCTTTCAGGGAAAGAGAGGAGTAGAACCTGCATTCAATGACCTGTTTTTTGGAGGATGGACTGAGGGACTGGTTTTTCTTTGCCTAGGTGCTGAGGAGCTGCTGAAAGTGAAGGAGTGAAAGGGAGTGGCTTGATGCTGCACCAGAGGGCCTGCAGTGCTATAGCATACACCATCACAGGTCAGCACATACTACCCAATCTACAGATTCAATGCAATCCCTATCAAAATCTCAATGGCATTTTAAAAATTTTTTTTGCAGAAATGGAAAAAAAAAAAGCATTCTAAAATTCATATGGAATCTCAAAGATCCTCAAATAGCCAAAACAACTCTAAAAGGAAGAACAAAACTAAAGGCCTCATACTTTCTCATTTGAAAACATATTACAAAGCTACAGTAATCAAAACAACTACCACCCAGAACCGCAGGAAAGCTGGCTGAGTAAAATTCTACAACTGGAGAGGTGAAGAAAGCACATTGAGACTGGTAAGAGATGTGGAGGCGCAGAAAGTGCTGGCACCTGGATATGCAGCTCTTTTAATCAGGAGGGAGATACAAGCTCCCGCTTGCCCTGAACTCCAGTTCAGGGCGAGACTCTGGGGGACCCAGACACATACGGGGAGAAACTGGACTGTCTGGCATTCGGACAGGAACACAAGGGCGGCTTTCTCTCAGAGGTGCTCACAGCGATCATTGTTCCTGCACGGGCGTGGGACGCGGAGACCTGGTGACCTCCCCTGTGCAGGGCTGATTGGCAGCCATTGCTGTTTGCTCCACCCTGGTGATTCCCAGAGACGCTGCCCCACCCAATTTACAACCCCACCCAAGCTGTGCACATTGGCTTTTTCATATAAATGGCCTGTCCTTTCTCTGCCTAAAACCTGTCAAACTGCAGCTGGGTCAGAGAGCCCCAAAGCTTCCAAAAAAATGCCCACGGCCTGGCAGCAGCAGCCTGCTTTGCTTCACAGCTGGGCCTCATCTGGACACTTCCAAACCCCATACAAAGAGGAGAAATCTGAAAATGACTCTGTAGCTCCTGCTGGGCAGCCCCAGACAGTGGCAGACCTTGCACTTCCTTGGAGATCCAAGAGCCAGTTACCCAGTGGTCAGAGTGAGACCATACCGATTACAACTCTTCACATCCATAAGAAACACACTCAAGGGGCAGACAGCACCAAAGCCCGACTGAAGCAAGTCCTGCTCCATAAGGGTATCTCCTATACAACAGATCTTCCAGTGTAGACACATCTGGTCATCACTTCCTCCCAGTGATACCAACAGCAATCAAAGGTTAACTACAAGAAGACTGTGCACACAGCCCACAAAGGGGTGCACCAAGAGCGTCCACCTCAGGTGACTGGGGAGGCTGAGCCACTGGGCCCTATAGGACACCTACCACACAAGGCCACTCTATCAATTCAAGGAGACTTAGCAGCTACCCAGTACATAGAAACAAACACAGGGAAGCAGCCAAAATGCAGAGACAAAGAAACATGTCACAAATGAAAAAAATGGATGAAAGCAAAATACTGGATATAGAGTTCAAAACCACGGTTATAAGGTTACTCAAGAATCTTCTAGAAACCTCTGAGAAATTTAGTGAGACCCTCAAGGATATGAAAAAGGACCAATCAGAAATTAAGCATACACTGACTGAAATAAAGAATAATATACAGAGATTCAACAGCAGACTAGAGGATCCCAAGAATCAAACCAAAGGTTTGAAATACAAAGAAGCAAAAATCACCCAACTGGAAAAGAAAAAAGAAAAAAGAATCTAAAATATGAAGATAGTGTAAGGAACCTCTGGGACAACTTCAAGCATACCAACATCCGAATTATGGGGGTGCTAGAGAAGAGAGAGAGCAAGATATTGAAAACCTATTTGAAGAAACAATGACAGAAAACTTCCCCTACCTGGTGAAAGAAATAGACTTACAAGTCCAGGAAGCACAGAGAACCCCAAACAAGAGGAATCCAAAGAGGACCACACCAAGGCACATCGTAATTAAAATGCTAAGGGTAAAAGACAAAGAGAGAATCTTAAAAGCAGCAAGAGAAAAACAGTTAGTTACCTATAAGGGATTACCCATATGACTGTCCGCTGATTTCTCAACAGAAACTATGCAGGCCAGAAGGGAGTGGCAAGAAATATACAAAGTGATGAATAGCAGAACCTACAACCAAGATTACTCTACCCAGCAAAGCTATCATTTAGAATTGAAGGTCAGATAAAGAGCTTCACAGACAAGAAAAAGCTAAAGGAGTTAATCACCACCAAACCAGTATTATATGAAATGCTGAAGGGTATTCTCTAAGAGGAAGAAAACAAAAAAGGTAAAGATAAAAAATTATGAACAAGAAAGTGACAACAAATACATATCTATCAACAAGTGAACCTAAAAATCAAATGAACAAAAAACCTGATGAACAGAACAGACTGGTGAATGTAAAAGAATCAGGGGCATGGAAAGGGAGCAGACTGACAATTCTTGTGGGGAAGGGGTTGTAGGGTTGTGGGAAGAGATTGGACAAAGAGCTTACACCTATGGACGAAGTCAGTGGTGGGGGGAAGGCCTGGAGTGGGGTGGGAACTGGGTGGAGGGGAGCTATGGGGGGAAAAAAAGAGGAACATCTGTAATAATCTGAACAATAAAGACTTAAAAAACAGTGAAAAGGCAACCTACTGAACAAGAAAAAATATTTGCAAACCATATATCAGATAAGGGCTTAATATACAGAATATATAAAGAACTCCTATAATTCAATAATAACAAAAAATACTTTAAAATGGAAATTGGACTTGAACAGACATTACTCCCGAGAAGATATATGAAAAAAGATGCTCAGCATCACTATTATCAGAGAAATGCAAATCAAAACCACAATGAGCCCTAATCGGTTTGGCTCAGTAGATAGAGCCTGCGAACTGAAGGGTCCCAGGTTCAATTCCAGTCAAGGGCACATGCCTGGGTTGCGGGCTCGATCCCCAGTAGGGGGCGTGCAGGAGGCAGCGAATCAATGGTTCTCTCTCATCATGGATGTTTCCATCTCCCTCTTCCTTCCTCCCTAAAAAAATAACAAACAAACAAAAACCACAATGAGATATTACCTCACACCCACAAGGATGTCCAACACAAATAAATGTAAATATAAATATAAATATAAACATAAACATAAACATATCCTATCCAATAAAAGGGTAATATGCAAATTAACGGTCACTCCATCACAAAAACTGGCGGCGCCCAGTCCCCTCAGCCTTGCCGGAGTACCCCAGTCCTGGGGGGGCAACCACTGAGAGCGGGCAGCATGAGCGGCCAGGCGGAATGCTTGTTTCATCGCCACAGCGACGGAGGGCCTCTGGGGGACAGGGAGGCCGGCCCGCAGCCTCCGCGGCCGAGCACAGGCCCAGAGAGGAGACGGCGGGGCCCACCTCCCATGGAAGCCGCATGGCTCCCATGGAAGCAGCGCAGCTCCTGCCAGCTCCTGCAGAAGCAGCAGGTGGCCTACTGTGCACATTATCATGCAATGGGCTACTAGTATGAACATAAACATAAATATCAGAAAATAATAAGTGTTGACAAGGAGGTGGAAAAATTGGACCTTTGCACACTTGGTAGGATTGTAAAATGGTGCAGCTACTATGGAAAACAGTATAGAGGTTTCTCAAAAAAAAATAAATTAAAATAGAACTACCATATGATCCAACAACCAACTTTTGGGTATATATCCAAAAGAACTGAAAACAGAATCACAATGAGACATTTACACATCCATGTTCATTGAAGTTTTTCAGTGGGCAGAGAATTTGAGTCATGCAATATGAAAAAGTTCTGGAGATCTGTTTTACAACATTGTATATATAGTTAACAATACTGTAATGTACATTTAAAAATTGTTAAGATGTAAATTTATGAGATGAGATGAAACGAGAGGAGACGAGACAGGGAAGGGGATGAAATTCATTATAACTGATTTTATTTGCACTACAATAATGAAGTTCACCTAACACAAGGAAATGACTAGAGTCTATTTACACTCAACATAGGTTTCAGATGCCAGTTATAAAATAATCTAAATCATCTTTTAAAGTCAGGAAGAAAGTCTTTTAAAAATTATAAACAACAAAATGAATAACATAGTGTTGATGATAATCCAAAATATAAAATCAATGCACAAAAGCCCATACAGATATATAAAATATAAACTATGGTTTTATAAGATCTAGTTCAAACCCTATGTAATGAAGGAATATCCTTTAAAGTAACCCTAATAAGTGCTCATCATTTGAATATTTACAATGAATAGAAGAAGGTCACAACCCTACTAGACAACCTACTCCATATTTGTAGTTTTCATTATTTAAATCTCTGGATTAGTCTCCAGGATGGTAATATATCAGCTAAGTCGAGCGGCAGAGCGCTCTGCTACCACAGTGAACATTCAGAATCTATTCTAGTAAGTCCAGGGGCACTGGCAGCAACTACATTCGGATTCCAGGGAGAGCAGTTTAGGGGCAGCACCACTAGTCCTACAGCACTATTAGGTCCAGGGTGAGTATTGTCAGGGGTGCAAGGTAACATATCTGTATGCAACAGACCATTTGTTCTGCAAAATAACTGAGATTTGTTTCTATCTGTGTAAACTATAAGCCTGAGTCTCTAGATGTTGTGTTTTTTTCATGGATTCCTTTTACTATCCTTTTAATTATTGGATAATATCCAATATTCTTTTAATAAACTCCTTTTCTGCTTTAAATTAGCCAATGGGATTCTTTTGTCCACAACTAAAAATAGGATGAAAAGTGTTACTTAAGATTTAAATAATAACTTTGATAAAAATAAAACTGTTTAAACGAAAATGGAATAAGTCTTTGAAAAAATTACTAAATAATATTAGACTCCTGACCCTCTCTACAAGAAGTCAATTTCTTAGTTTGAAAGAAGCAGACTGGTCCTTTAAGTTTTTCTTTTCTCAGAACACTATACTTTCTTTAGCAAGTTTCTCCTTTGGGACTAGGAAGCACCAAAAAAGCCCACTGGCAAGATGTATACCCCCTTTTTTCTAATAACACTATGGTGGAAGTTGATTATTAGCCTAGCTGCTCAATGAGTAGAAAATGAAAATTGATGGCCTATTCAAATAGTTAACAAATTTTAAAATGAGGGAGGAACAAATATTTCTCCCAAGTACTCTTGGATTTTACTGAAATAATGCTAGCTATTATCTCTAAAATAATATAAAATATTAATAATAAAACCTCACATACAAAAACATAGTAGAGTCCATTGGCCAAATAAAAAATAAAATCATCAAACCTCACTTCTCTCTTTTTTTTTTTTTTTTCCTAGCTCACTACATATGGTAAAAACATGAAATCGCTAGGCTTGATAAAAGCAGGTTTGGCAGACTTTTTCTATTTACTGGGACTGTGAGCTATAAAATTGAATTTGGGGCCCTATCTCCAAGAAAAAGTTATTAGTTCTCAGAATAACAGCATGTTAGTGGATCAGACATAGATAAAAGATTTCCATTATGACTGTTTTTAGCTATGATTTACAGTGGCCTACATTGTTTTATAATGACTTTCAATTTTGAAAATGTACATCCACTGTTAGTTTTATAGATGTAGTCACAATTGATTGTGGGCTTGAGAGATTAATCCTTCTAACTCAGTAACAAAGAAAAAAAATTAACGTGCAATAAATAGGCATTCTAGATAAATTTACAAGCATGTCCTTTGTAGTAGAATTTTATGCGGAAAATACGTGTAAAATTTTTTTAATAATTGCTTAAACACTCATTATCTTAAGTTAAAATCTGGAGAAAACTGGTGAATAAAACTTGCTTCATATAGAGCAAAAGTACATGATTCTGAGATTATCTATTCACTTGTGCCCATGTGCAAAAGAAAATCTCTTATACTCAATACCTAATTAGCACTGAGAATGCAAGTACCATTAAATAACAAATTTAACAAAAGTAACCCAATTAGGACATCAACTCTTGATTTATTTTACCACTTTTCTTTCCTGGTTTATAAAAAGGCAAATTTGCCACTGATTTCAACTAAAATCCAACTTGAAAACCATACTGAAATTTCCCTAACTCCTTTCAACCCCTTCTCCTAAGTCCTACCCCTACTCACATTCCAACCCAAAACTGATCTTTATTCCAAATTAGACCTGGTTAAAACCAGTGGATACATCCACCCCATTTTAGCTTGGTCCTCTGCTCAGATTCTTTCTCTTTAATTTCTGGAAAGTTGGCCTAACTCCTACTCTTTTCCTTTGCTTTAGAATTGAAGTCCACCAAAAACACTTCCCTTTTGTCTCAAGAAGCCAATATCTTTCTAGTTCTACTCAATTCCCTTCACTGAGACAAAATCTATATGCCATACAGACTCATTTAGAATCCTTTATCCTTGCTTAAGCATAATAATCAAGAGGATACAAACATAGTGATTAAAGTAAGTGAGCAAAATCAGATGGAACACAATATTTTATCACTATTATATAACAACAATGGTAAGCCATATTCATATAATCACCATAAAACTATAGAAAAGTAAAGCTAACTACCTATCATTTACCAAGTCTGTGCCAGGGAGGTGAGTTGTATTATCTTTTTCTTTTATTTTAAGATGAAAAACAAAACAAGCACACACAAAAATTTACATAAATAAATGAAAATTCACAGCCCAGACATAATTCTCCAAGAAATCAGGTTTGGTAAAGTGTTGAGCTAGGATTTCCACCAAGGTCTTGTGTATAATCAGTCATTACACACCTTAAAATATTTGATACCACCTGAAAATAATTATTTCTTTGTCTGATAATAGTAAGGCCTCTCTGGACATGTTCTAAAAGAACTAGCCACAGAGGTTCATTATTATTGTATGGGAAAGGTATGCTGTCCCTATTTTGCTAATGAGAAATCTGATTTACAGAGAGGTAAATAATTTGACCTAAATCACACAATTAATTCATGGCAAATCCAAATGAGAAACCTCAATTTTCTGGTGATTTAATTACATTAGAGAATGTTTAGACAAAGGAGACAGAAGGCATATGCTCAATTCATATATTTCATATGGTTTGAGAGTAAAGGGAAATACTATTAGTAATTAGGCCAGAGCAACAAATGTAAACCAGACTATCCCATGCAAACCAAGATTTCTGCTAACCCAATCTAACAAATAGTGAATATTTTTTAAAAGTGTTAGTTTCTTTCCCCTTTAAGAATCAGATGTGGTCTCATTCTAAGCCTGAATAGTAAGATTGGAGCATTGTTCATTTAAACTGATTCTGTTAAACTTGGTGATGTTAAAATTAATGTGTATTCATTGCTAATGAGATGTCATAATAAATTATTTCCACTGATGATATATTAAAGTGTTTACCCACCTATTTCTTCTTATATTGATAGGTCCCAAATTATTTGCTTTAGGGAAAAAAAAGGAAAAGCAAGTAAGTAAAATCCTCATAATATATAATGAGGAGCTGAACTAATGACATCTAAGTTCACTACTAGTTTGATCTATGAATATCCATGTCCATGACTCTAAGGGTGTCTAACAGAAACCAAAAGCAAGAAACAAAAGTAGCTCACCAAACTCCATGTAATCAATGCCACAGAAGACTAGAAAATTCTAAATTATTGTGAAACCACTACACACACACACACACACACACACACACACACACACACATTTCTTGTTAGCTTGTAATACTTTTTTTCCAAAACTGTAACTACAATATACATAAACTCAGAGGAAAGAGAAATAGGGTTTAAGATATCAGCAACTTTGAGATACCAAAGAATTTTAAGAAAGAAAAAAAAGGAGAGCATTCTATGATTTAAAAAGAAGAAAATAAATGATACTCTCAGATTTCTCAGGTATGTGTGAACAAAGGCTGAATATAACTAAGGTATTTAATAATTAATTTTATATTTTCCATATCTGTAGTATGGCAAAGTTGGCATCCTCAGATGAATTATGATGACACAGACCTCTCAGAAAATGAAAATCAAAAGAAATATTAGTCATTAGAGCATTATGGCGCTAAAATTTTTTAATGACATACAGATAAAACCACTCATCACTATTTGCTATTTTTCATAAATTTCTTGGACTGTTCTAAGACTACGCTAACACATTTAAAACATTAGTACACAATCCATAGTCAAAAATTGTTTATAAAATAATCTACTGAATAAATTATTTTCATACATACATGTTGTGATGAAAAAGTGACTTGGGATCAAAACCATCTCTCAGTGACACAGGCACACTGGGCAAATTGCCTAATTTTTCTGTAAATCAATACATTTATTTATAAATGTATAGATATTAACCCACCCCTGACCTACTGTCTTCCAAAGATTATCGTGAAGGTTAAACATGACAAAATATTTTATAAATGATGAAGCAACATATCAGCACAGCCATTATATTATTCTGTGTATGGCTTAATGGTCAATTAAAATAAAGTATTTTCAAGAAAACAAAAATTATCCATATAACTTGGGTTGTATGTGAATTCATCTAGCCCAGCTTCCTGCCATTAATTCAAAATTCTATAAATTTTCAGTAAAGAAAATATATAATTTACAAGAAAATATATCTGGTCACTAACCAGTTATAAGGAAGTTGAAATTGTTAATAAAAATAATAAAATTGAGAATGTGCGAGAAGTGTAAGACCAGGAAAAGGAAAAGGGACGGTGTAAGTAAATCAAGAATGTTTTGGTGATTTACCAAATCCTTGTTTGCCCAGCAAGGATTTTTTTCTTTTTTTTTCCCCCGGCCACCCCACCCCCCAGCACATGCTCTCACCCCATTACTGTCTGTGTCCATTGGTTATGCTTATATGCACACATACAAGTCCTTTGGTTGATCTCTTATGCCCTTTTTTTTTTTTTTTTAACCAACACTCAGAAAATTATTCACCCTTTAAAAAATTTTACTATACAATTCAATCTGCTTTCCAACCAGTAAAACTCAATGGTCTGACAGTTTTTTTAAGTATAAAAGGCATTTACAACTGAACTGCATTGAAGTTCTTTCCCCTATTTCTTACACCACATCCAGCTAATTGCTCTTTAACATGCTAACAGAAGGATAAGCTGATACATAATAATTCAGGCATGCACCGATCCCATAATGCCAGGAACTCAGAAGCAGCATGAGAAAACATCAGATTTTTGGCATGTGGGCTAGATGTTTAAATCTGCATAGATTCGAGCCAATTAGACTTGTCAGACTCCAATCCAGTTGAGAGTGACCCCTGATGGTGGAAAGACATGTGGGACAAGCCACAGAAAAGCTTGCAAATGTCAGAGAGGCCAAAAGGTGCCCCCCTGGCCTCAAAACTATTAATTAGCAACCAGGAAAAGCACCACCAAAGAATCGCTGCCCCAGCACTCCTCCCCCAGAGGTGGCTGCTCCTCGGCCTCATTATCATGTGGATGGAAAACAACCCCTTTGCTGGGAGCTTTGGGCAACACTCTTATTGATTAAGTTCCCACAGTGTTAAATCATTCTGTAGCTTTCACTCCAATCTTCCCGCCCCTGAATAATAAAACCTTCAAAGGATTTACTGGGATGGAGAGGGAAGTTGGAGGCCCAAAGAGAGAAGAAGCACTGCAACATACTGTTTATATAGTGCCCATGGCATCAGCATAAATCAGATCCCAGAAAGAGTTTACAAGGCAACATCCAAAATGAAGTTAATCTGAATTTTCTCTTGTACTTACTAAGGCATTACTTTCTTTAAAAAAAAAAAAAAAAAAAGCCTCAGATACTGGTTATTTCAAAGTTGCCTATGCAAAATAAAACCATGATACTAAATTGTATTTCTACAGGTCTTCAGTGATCTTGTTTGGTTTGAAGATCACAAATGTCTGATAGATGAGGCTTGTTTCAGTGTGCATAAGAAATATTCCAAGGAGATAGAGATGAAAGTAAAAGCCAGAGCCATAACTTGAATCTCATGAGAAAAATATGTGCACAAGCCTCCACTCCAAATAATTTATACTTATTCTTTTTTTAGTTATATATTTCTATTTAAACAGATGAAACTAAAATAAAAGCAAAATTGTTACTGTGCTGTAATAGATTCATTAACATATTGTATAGTGGTGAATGTCAGTTTTCTCATCTGTAAAATAGAGATTATAACTTGCAGAATAAATGTGGGAATTAAATAAGAACACCTTATGAAATCCTTAATATATGCCTAACATACAGTAGTGTTAAAAATATATATAGTTACTATTGTCATTATCATTAGTATCATAAGGCAAATAACTTGCTTGTTGTATAAAACAAGATGCTTCATCTGTTTGAAGCAATACATCTACACTCTAAGTCATTTCCAATTTCCCACAGAGAAATAATAAAATAAACAGTAAATGGACATATAGGATCTATACTTATTTGTCCTCTCTCAGCTAGCATCCCCCGACAAACTGCCTGACTCTGACTTAGTAAGACCATAACTTCTGCCAAAACAGAGTGACATACTCAAGGGAAACAGCAGATCTAAATTAGGACATCTAAGTTGGATGAACTTGCCTATGAGTTCAGCATGATGTCCACATTCTGTGCTAGGAACAAGTAAATTAGTTGGTCAGCTTTTAAATAGAAAAAAGTATTAATTTCACTTGATTATTTCATTGTGGATAATAGTATACCACTACCAAGACATGTGGTAATTAGAATGTCTGAATCAGTGGAGAAACACAATGATAATTTATGGATTTTGTATAAAGATAAAGTCTACATAAGTGATGTCCTTTCTCAAAATTTTTGACTCATCTTCTATCTGCTCTATATCACCTGTGAAACGCTGTGTGGCTGAAAACTCAAGGGAAAAGGGAAGGAAACAATTTAAACTTAGTAGGTTTAGAAATAAATAACAGGGATAGAAAAGAGGATTTAAGATTTAAAAGTGAAAATACAGTACACAGTTCTCAAGAGAAGATGTTCATTGTAATAGTTAGCAATATAAGATCAAAATGAAACCAGTGGGGAAAAAATAGAGCAGTAAAGGAGAGACCTCTCTAAAAAAGTGGATATGGTTAAAGAATACAAAAAATTATAGAAATAAGAGCTTTGACAACAAAGGTAAATACAAAATGTCCTATGGACACCCAATCGATACTCTATTCCTTGTATTGAACTCATTATGACTTCAGAGAATGTTAGGTAAGGGACAGCAATATCACCACCAAAAAAGGAAACAAAAATGTTCAGTAAGTTGAATTGCATTGAAGAATTTTATATTTTCAAGAAAAAGGCCTTGTGGACTGACTCATATTTCTAGTCAATTTATAATTTCCCTGACAACTAAATTAAGATGCTAAAATTATTTTTCAAATGGGCATTTGTTAATATTGTGCTAATTTTTTTATATTTAAGCTCAAACTGCCACTATAAAATCACTCTAGAAATGTTAACTAATGACAACAGGTAACTAGACAAAATCACAGCTAAAGCACAAAAATATATTTTGCTATTATATTTCCAAATTATACACAAGCAAAACTACTTTGGCTCTCAGTCTACATTTTGGCAGAGACTTTACTCTTCAAGTTTCTACTTTCCCAACCAACTCCACTGTTTTCATAAAACAAAAGCATAAAAAGGTTTCACCTCTAAACACAGTGGGATTGATTATACAAGAAGCTGCATGTGGAAGCAAAATGCCAAAATATATTCTAGGCTTCACTACACACCTCCTGCAATATTGAATACCTTCAAGTAGTAGGTCTACATTCTCAGCTGCACATATGGAGATAACAGGAATGACTTTCACTGGGGAAAAGAATGCTCCCTGCTCCTCCCTCTGACCCGACCAATAGCCTCATTAATGCCAACAAGTCACAGTGGGAACAATTTGAAGACAAAAACCACCTTGCAAACACCAATCACTGAACTCAGCAGAGAACTGAGCTCTCTGATTTTATCTTTACTATTTTTTTCTTAATAATAATTTTGAAGTATGAAAATTCATGACAAAGCAGTTGATATAAAAGGAAAAAACATTACAGGTGCAAAGCTCTTTGATGGCTATTTATTAAAAACTAAATAACATTTTATTTAAACCTATGAGGTTAATGTGATAGTTATATGGGCAATAAAATACAAAAAGGAGTTAAGAAAACCAGCAAAATCAGCACCTCATTAACGCACTCTACTCCAAAGATGTGAATTTGCCACATGATCTGCATTACATATTGTCCAAAGTTCCGAGACATCAGTGTTGGAAAACACAGATATACACTCCCTGGTGTCAGAGCATATAACCATTGCAGATTTAGCCAAAGAGATGGTGTGAGCCCAGGCCCAGAGAAGAATATAAGAATCAACATTTTGTAGATTAAATTGTTTCATTTCAACTGACATTTCCCTACACACACACACACACACACACACACACACACACACACACACACACACGAAAAAGTATTCTAAACAACATTCTGGAAGACTTTTCCCCCTAAAACTGAGGCCTGGGCTCTTTCCTTAGAATCCTGTTCTACATCATCAGTCTGAAACTCTTGCTGGGAGGGATGAAGATAATGACAACTCCAACTGAGAAGCCATTCACACCACTCATAATTATAGAAAAGGATGGAAGTGGTTAGAGAATGGGTGGGGAACTGGGGGGTAAAGGAGAAAACTATTCAAGCACGAAAGCCATTCCTTGCCAAGCTGAATACTGGGTCTTAACAAAAGTTCAAACACCTATATTTATGTATCACTTTAGTAAGAGCTGATTTAACAACTGATTTCATTAATTTAAAAGAGCTAATTTCAAGTCAGTATTTAACTAAGGTTTTAAAACTAATCACTGTCGTTTTCTTTAAAAATCAAATTCCCTATAATAATTTCACAGTACAATAGAATGGTGTATTATAACAAAGCATGGTTATACTTGTCTCTTATGATGAAAGAACTATTCTAACTAAAAAACCTTGTATTCTTACTACTTCACCAAGAAACCATCAGTGTATTTTTGCTCCTTCAAGTAAACATTTTGGGACTAGCAGAATCAAAATTATAAACTAACTAGAGTTTATCCTAGTAAATCCTGTCCCCATCAAAACAAATGCCCAGAGATTTAAACTAGAGGTGAACTACCCCTTTGAGTACCCAAACTTTGCTGTGTGTATACTAACACTGTATTTAACAATCACATTTTTATGTTACACATTTTGTTTATCAAAAGTGCTAAAATTTAGCTAGCATAATTCAGCACTATGACAAAATTACTATTATAAAATTCATATGATAAGCAAAACTATTCCTTGTAAAGGAAAAGGAAAACCAGAGAAAGGATTGATGCAAATCTCTTTTTATATAAACTAGTGATAATAAAGCAGTTCACAGTGTAATATTAGTAACTGCTAAGAGCTAGTCAGAACTCATTTGTCAAGTAACCAAAAACAAGAGGGCTGAAAGTCTGTGTCAGCTGCCCTCATATGTTCCTACTATATATTACAGAAGTATCGAGGGTTTCATTTTTGCAACATTTCGGCAAGCATAGGTATCCCTCTCTAATCCCCATTGCAACTCATTGGGAAAGGTTTGTATAGCAGTGATGGAATGCTGGTCCCACACAGAAAACCATTATTTTTACTCTAGTTAATGAAAACTAAGTGTTTTTTTTTTTTATTTTATTTTATTTTATTTTGTTATTTCTTTCACTGTCACTAATGGTCTTATGATAATAACCATAGCATATAATCTGACACAAGTGCTCTTAAAGAAATTTCTAGTAAAGGACTGCAGCCTCCGTGGGAGGTAACTGTCAGAATTATCTTAAAACACTACCTGTCTTCAGCTACAATAGAAAAGGCCTTTAATCAAAATAATCCTTTTTCAAAAGAGCAACTTTTTTCCCTCTGCAATTCACTCATCTTAAAAGAGCACTATAGCTTTTGTGCATAACAATTCATTCTTCAAGACAAGTACAAAATTTGTCACTGACATTTAGCACCAGCCGTAGGCAATGGATAAAATGAACTAGTTAGCAATTTAACCTGTAAAAAAAAACAGAGTGGGTTGAACAATTTTCTGCCATCAAAGCAAATGGCTAACATTTAGCAGGATTTTATTTTTATTTTTCAGCCCGTCCCATCTTCTAGAAGGAAGAAGTCAGGCTAACATTTTTTCAGGGTCCTAAATCTTCCTCTCAGCCTATTCCTTTAATGGTTTCAAGTAAATGACTATCCAGAGGATAATTAGGCACTGTGCTGTCGCATTGTGTCAGGTCACAGCTGGATTTAGTCAGCATTAACCTTTGGGGAGAATTGGAATATCAGTATCATTTAAAATTAAAGACGTGTAAGCAGGCATTTCTGGAGATGTTAGAAAAGTAATTGTCTGTAAATTGTTTGACCTTGAGATTTAATTGCATGCACAACACACATTCTAGCAAGAACCCTGGCCTGTCTTCCTTCTTTACCTCCAAACCTTACTCCACAAGGCCCAATAGGCTACCTGTGGCTTTTTCAGTAAAATATGAAAGGTTTTGGCCTTCAGTTTAAAACGAAAGCTTTGAAGCATTGCTTGACATATAACTTTAACACAAAGCTGCTTATCAATCAGAATACCAATTTTACTATATATTTTTAAATGCACACATACCATAGTTATGTTTGAAGGCTAAGTTTATTTAAATTTCATCCCCCTTCTTTTCTGCTAACAAGTTTGCATATTTTGCCTTATTCCCTTTTACCCTAATGAGACAGCTTATGCTTTCAAAGTCCCTCAAGCTAGGCAAATCTCTCCAATGCTTCCACTGTTAATAATGAAACTTTGTAATTATACAAATCCAAGGTGGCCAATCAGCTTTCCAGGCTGAGCCTTCGGGTACCTCATAAATTATTCATGTGACACTTGGGCCTGTGAACTCACTTGCTTATATTAGAAGCCTAATTAATATTTAATCACACGTGCAGAGGGCACTTGAAGCTGCACTGTCCCCCGAAGAAGAAGAGTAAATATAAATGTGCACATGCCTCGATGTAAATCTCACTCAGTATCTAAAGGAAGTGTTAGTGGGCATGTGGACGTGACCATGAAACATACTAGATGCCTTCCGGTTAGTGCAGCTCATTGAGCCTACTACACACCAGGCACTGTGCAGGACCCTGAGAAGAGGCAGTTGAAATCCTGATCCCTCAGGGAAACGGAGGAATCCTTTCAGGTTTGAAACCAGGAGGTTTCAAAGCCTTTGATAGGTAAATATTGCCTTTTCAAATTCCAAACAGGTAGGTGGGATGAACATGGTTATCTGGAAGTCTAGAAAGGAATGAATGATACACCTCCACATTATCGGTCTTGGATAGTGTTCATTTTGTTTCTTAAGAGGGAGCAGTACTGTTAAGTAATATGCAGCATACCTCGGTTACCTTCTCTGCGATTTCACTATTTTTCTTCCCAGGGGAACGGGATAGAAAAGTGAGCCAAATATTATCTGCCTTGACACGCTTAAAGACAACTGCTAATCACTGAGAAAGAAGCCTGAACTGGGTCTATGGGCATGGCTATAGGACAGACCCAGCACTGCCACGCTGTGGGATCTATACCCCAGGTTACAGAGCTTTGAAAGGGAAGCCAGTGCTTTGTTTTGAAAGATCTCTTCTGTCTTTGATGACATTTACATTCTGTCAGATATGACCTTATTGCTTTCCCTGGACCTGCTATGCCACAATCATCACTGCAGGCAACCCCACATTGAGAGTATCAATGAGGAATAGTTCATAGTTCTTTGGGCAATTATATTGCAGTAGCATCTCATGAGGTGATTATGCTGGGACGTTTTAGCAGGTAAGTCAATGATGTGATAGCGGTCCTTTCACCAAAATGTAAAAATGGTGAAAAATGACAGGACCATCATTTAGAGAGATAACTAACAAAATTCTTCATGTTAACCCTAGGAAATAATACCACTGTTCACCCTGTTATCTTCTTTTACAATATAAATTAGGATGTGCCCAAATGTGGTCTTGATATCTCAGTTTAGTATAGTTAGTAGAAATCATGGTTCAGTGTGTCTAATGAGGATTCACACTAAATTTGTTTCTTCCTGGTCAACAGGAAACACTCTTACAAATATGATGAACATCTATGATTAAATCCTGTTGCCTTCTTAATAGTCAATAGTCACAAGCTGACAATCAGTAGAAATTATGACAGAAGTTCCATGTGGATTAGGTCAAATAAAGGGCTATGAGGTGCTAGAACTAAGGGTGAGGTTTATCTGGGGGTAAAAAGGGAGAGGAATGAAAAGAATGGACCTAGACCTGCTTTTGGCAAAATCTTGAGAAATGGCAAGGCTGCAGAACTAAGCAATCCTAGGTGGGTCACCAATTCTGGACTAGGACCTTACTTGAAAGTCTAATTTACACAGTAGAGATGAGAGCTTAGAGTGTTCAAATACTTTCTGCCGCGGTGAGGACTTGCCTCCGAAAGGGGGAGATCTGAGCTTCCAGGTATGGGCAGAGGTGGGAGGAGTGAGGAAAACAGTGGACTCCACTTTGAAAAGCTACAAATGGCAGGGAGAACAGAGAATAATAATTGAAGGGTGGACTGTAAAGAAATATTCCGATCAATTTAACAATATTCAAATAATTATTTTTACAACATAGACACCCACAATTAGACTTTCCCCTAACACATCCCTGTGGAGAAACTATATTTAACAAATGAGTGAAATGATCCAAACTGCCACTATATGGCAGATGGGTATCAGGTGCTTACGCACTTGATGGGCACAGAGCCTAAAATTCAGTCAAAGTTAAATTTTACTTCCATGTATTATTGTTGACTCCACCACAACAATCCTTATGACATCTAACAGGCTATTTCCTCCACCACCACCACCACCACCACCACCACCACCACCCACACACACACACACACACACACACACACACACACACACACACGCTTTTTTTTTTTTTCATTAACCCTGGGTCAGCATTTGTCAAAGATTGGTCCAGGGACAACATACATCAGAATCACCTGAGGCTAGCAGCCTAAAGCTTATGTAATTGAGTGAGTTCCTTTTGGGGAAAAGAATGCAAGATTGTGAATCAAAGTTAGACACAAATGTGAATGTTTAGCACAAGAAAAGAAATCACAACAAATTGCCCAGAGCCTTCTGAGGGCACTTTAGAAAATTTACCAACAGTGCTTGCACAGAAATGGTTTCTGGTGGAAACCCAGCTCCCCTCTCTCCACACAGAATACTCTATAACTCCCTGTGACTTACAAAATTCACAGAGCCACTGAAATGAAGGGCCCTGCCACTTAAGCAGTGCGGGCTTCACAGTAAATGTGTCTCTGCTTGTTGAAAACGAAGCTGCCCACACCTTATCTAAGTCACTGAATCTGAACTTGTGCCTGTGGACTCAGGAATTCCCTCATCCACACATGCAATTCTGAGAACCCCTGTCCTGGGCAATAATAAAGTACCTGAGATCAAGAATCATCTTATTCACCTATGTTGTTCTCTTTGCATGTACGAGTTCCCTTTCAGTATTTCTAGTTCAGAGCAAGTGCTCAATACATATGTTGAATTACAAAGTTAATTGGTGATGTGTTTTATCATTCTACTAGTGGCCCGGTGCATGGGGGTGGGGGGGGGAGGGTGTCCCTCAGCCCAGCCTGCACTCTCTCCAATCGGGGACCCCTTGGGGGATATCTGACTGCTGGTTTAGGCCTGATCCCTGGGACATCCCTTTTGCAATCTGGGACCATCCCTCTTGCAATCTGGGACCGCTGGCTCCTAACTGCTCACCTGCCTGCCTGCCTGATTGCCCCTAACCTCTCTGTCTGCCTGCCTGATCACCCCTAACCTCTCTGCCTGCCTGCCTGATTGACCCTAACTGCCTCTACCTGCCTGCCTGATCACCCCTAACTGCCCTCCCCTACCGGCCTGATCTCACCCCCAACTGCCCTCCCCTGCCGGCCTGGTTGCCCCCAACTGCCCTCCCCTGCTGGCCTGATCTGGCCCCCAATGGCCCTTCCCTGCCAGCCTGATCTTGCCCCCAACTGCCCTCTCTGCCTCAGCCCCTACCACCATGGCTTTGTCCAGAAGGAAGTCAGACATCTGGAAGATGGCTGGTTGACCTGGTCTAATTAGCATATTACCCTTTTATTATTAGATAGATTATATAGGATAGGATTATTTAAATGGGGGTGGGGAGCCTTTTTCAGCAAGAGGAGATGCTTTTGGCTGACAAAAATACATAATCCTTATATCTGGACTGATAGCCAGCCATATGCACCATACTGCCAAACTGGTCATTAAAAAATTGAACCGCTTTCTTACACCTTACACCAAACAGCTGTTGCCATTAAAACCCCTCCTCAGCCTCCACCTCAGGTTTTGCCTTCACAGTTCACCCAGATTAGGTTCTGATTGGTTAGTTTCTATGCCAGTCAGCATCAAAAGCTACACCTCCTAGGCAGCCATTGGCTCCTCACAGTTCACCCAGATTTGGTTCTGATTGGTCAGTTTCTATGCCAGTCAGCATCTCTGGACCTATCTCCAGGCCTGATCAGAGAGGCAGGGCTGATCAGCAGCCCCTGCAGAGGCCCAGAGAGAAACAGAGGCATGGCTGCTGGCGTAGCCCGGAGACAAAGAGAGAGGCAACGGCTGATCAACAGCTGCCACGGAGGCTGCGGAACAGACCCTACCTCTCTCTCCCCAGGCCTCTCTCCAGGCCTGATCCACAACCCCCTTGGCAGTCAGTGCTGGGTCGCTGCGCCCGCAGCAGTGGTAGTCAGTGCTGGGTCGCCACGGTGACCCAGCACTGACTGCAGGACTGACTTCTGGTTGGTCGAGCCTTAAGTCATTTTGGACGTTACAGACCCTGAGTTTTTATATCTATACTGGTGGCCTGGTGCACAAAATTTGTGCATGGAGGGTGTCCCTCAGCCCGGCCTGCACCCTCTCCAATCTGGGCTGCCTCAGGGAAAGTCCGGCAGAGGGATGTCCGACTGCCGGTTTAGGCCTGATTCGGCAGTCGGACATCCCTCTCGCAATCTGGGACTGCTGGCTCTTAACCACTCACCTGCCTGCCTGCATGAACACCCCTAACCACTCTGCCTGCTGGCCTGATTACCCCCAAATGCCTCCCCCGCCAGCCTGCTCACTGCCAACTGCCCCCCCCCCACCGACCTGCTCACCCCCAAATGTCCCCCCTGCCGGCCTGCTCACCCACAACTGCCCCCCCCCCCGCTGGCCTGCTTGCCCCCAACTGCACCCTCCTGCCCGCCTGCTCGCCCCCAACTACTCCCCCCTGCTGGCCTGCTTGCCCCCAACTGCCCCCCCCCTGCAGGCCTGTTCACCCCCAACTGCCCCCCCCCTGCAGGCCTGCTCACCTCCAACTGCCCTCCCCTGCCGGCCTGATCACCCCTAACCACCTCTGCCTCGGCCCCGCCACCATGGCTTTGTCAGGAAGGTCTCCAGGTCTAATTAGCATATTACCCTTTTATTAGTATAGATAGAGGCCTGGTGCACAGGTGGGGGCTGGCTGGTCTGCCCTGAAGGGGATCCCGGATCAGGGTGGGGGTCCCTTTGGGGGGCGGGGTTGGCCTGGGCGAGGGGCTGGGGTGGTTTGCTGGCCGACCACACCCCCATCAGGGTAGGGGAGGTCTCTGTTGGGGGTGGGACCAGCCTGAGTGAGGGGCTGAGGGCTGTTTTCAGGCTGGCCATGCCCCCATCTGGGTGAGGGTCCACTCTGGGGGGTGTGGCCTGCCTGGGTGAGGAGCTGATGGCAGTTTGCAGGCTGTCCATGCCCCCATTGGTTGAGGGTCCCCGCTGGGGGCGGGGTGGGCCTGGGCAAAGGGCTGATGGCCGTTTGCAGTCTGACATGCCCCCATCAGGGTGAGGGTACCTCCAGGGGGCGTGGTCAGCCTGGGCGAGGGGCTGATGGCAATTTGCAGGCTGGCCACGCCCCCCCATTGGGGTGAGGGTCCCCGCTGGGCAAGGGGCTGAGGACCATTTGGGGGCAGTTTGCAGGCCCACCAAGCCCCCAGCTTTGTCCGGAAGGACATCTGGAAGGTCTCTGGAAGGTCTTCTGGTCTAATTAGCATAATACTCTTTTACTAGTATCCTATCTAATAAAAGGGTAATATGCAAATTAACCATCACTCCATTACAAAGATGCTGGCGCCCAGTCCTCTAAGCCCCACCAGAGTCCCCCAGTCTGGGGAGAGGGGGTGGCTGCTGAGAGCGGGCAGCGTGAGCGGCCTGGCGGAATGCCTCTGGGCCACGGAGAGCCTCTGGGCAGCGGACACAGGCCCTGCAGAGAGCTACTGGTGCACGGATTCTGCCGGGGTTCCTGCGGCCCCACTTGCCCAGAGGCAGGGCATCAGGGCAGCACTCCAGGACTCGGGGCCATCCCGCAGCATGCCAGCCATGCGGGGCAGGACCCTGGGACTTGGACCAGAAGGGCAGAGCCTGGAACCATGGGAAGGAGCGCAGGCCCCAGCCCTGTGGGTAGGGGCGTGGCCTTGGCCTAGCCCAGAGATTGTAGGAGGGGTAAACTCAGGCACAGGGATTACTAGAGTTAAAAGCAGAGACATGGGCACAAGGGACAGACGTGGAGTCAGCAGAATAAGGGTGAACACCAATAGAGAGGAGGGGCCACGGAGTAGTGTACACAAGGACGTACCCTGAACGTGAGGGCATGCCTGGTCCATAGGGCGTAGCTTTGCTGCTCTCAGAGGCATCACAAAGAAAGTCCTGCAAGAAGGAGGTTTGAACCCAGGTGGAGGGCAGGGGCGGGGCCAAGTTACCGTTCAGGTGCTGGAGACCTTGGAAGAAAGAGGCTCTGAGCAAAGCTGAGGTGCCCTTAGGTGACATGACCAGTGCATGGCTTAAGGCCGTGGTCAGCAAACTGCGGCTCGAGAGCCACATGCGGCTCTTTGGCCCCTTGAGTGTGGCTCTTCCACAAAATACCACGGCCTGGGCGAGTCTATTTTAAAGAAGTGGCATTAGAAGAAGTTTAAGTTTAAAAAAATTTGGCTCTCAAAAGAAATTTCAATTGTTGTACTGTTGATATTTGGCTCTGTTGACTAATGAGTTTGCCAACCACTGGCTTAAGGCATTGTTGGGCAGACAGGGGCGTAATGTGAATAAGCGTAATGTGAAAAGGGGCGTAATGTGAAAAATGACGTGACTGGTGTGAAAGGCAGAGCGAGGTGTAAGGGGGCGTAACCAAGACGGCCGCCCACATGAACCTCATCCCAGTAGCAAGTGCAGGGGTTTGTGCTCAGATCATTCGGGTAAGGTCCCATGGCGGGGGGGGGAGGGGTCCCGGGTCTTATGCAATATTGCATAATGAGCTACTAGTAGATATATAAAGAGGCAATATGCAAATTAGATCAGGATACCGTAACAGTCACGACGGGTCAGGAGGAGGTTGCGTGCGCAGGTGAGGCCCGGAGCAGAGGCAGAGACAGAGACAGGGGGGCCTGCCCGAGCTGCCGTGCTACCGCGGACACAGGCAGGGGGGCAAGAGGAGTCTGGGGTGCAAGTCAGGCCCAGTTCCAGCCACCCACGGTGGCAGTCAGGCCTGGGTCCACAGTGGCCTGAGAAATAGGCAGAGGACAGACCACTGAGGGTCTTATATACAATAGCAGGGAGCTTAGATTTTATTCCACAGAAGGAGGAAAAGTGAAAAATGTCAAGCATGGAAGCATCCTGGTCTTGCTTTCATTTTAAGTGAACCATTCTGGTGGCTGTGGGAAGGATCAATTTAGACAGCTGCAGTGTTTTTGGACCCAAGAAAAAGAGAGACTGATGTTGGGAACTAGGACTAGACAGAGGCAGTGGATCAGAGACATATTTATGAGGAAACCTGACAGAACTATTTGGCTGATTACACAGGGATGAAAGCAAACAAAGCAAATGGTACTAGCCCAGGTTTTCCAGTTTGGGCAACTTCGTTGAATGGGTGATTCTAATAATTGGGAGAAGGTATCGAGGAAAAGGAACAGTGTAAGGGATCTTGCTTAGTCAGCAATAGCCAAGCAATTAGGACAGAAGACAGACTTAGTGCTCTTTCTTTGCTGCAACATTTGTTTTTCTGCCTTCAGCCACCACCATGTAAGGCTAATGTGCTATCTTTTCTCCTATTCTAGGATATTATCTATCTACTACACATTCCTATCACCTAAATTAGCTTTCCTGCATGATCCCTTAAAAATACTTATCGAAATCATTCAATGATCTGTGAGTATGGGGGCTTTCAGATCATGGAAACATTATGAGCCTATATAGATTGATAAAGAGATATTGGGTGCTCAATTTTTAACAATAAAAATCAGATACTGAATGTGGTCATGCCAGAGGTATAATTTTAATGAGCCAATGTCTCTTTACAGAAGTGTCACACTTCAAAAGAGATCCTCTCAAATAATACAATGCATAACACTCATCTGGGTTGCCTGTTAAAATGTAGGACCACACCTTGAAAAACATTCCTTCTAGAGCTCATTTTGGATAAATCTCCCTCCAAGTAAAGCAATCCTATATAATAAAAGTGTAATATGCAAATTGACTGAATGGCGGAACAACCAGTCAGTGGGGGGCGGGACTGGCGAGCAGATGTCGCCAGGCCAGCCAAGGCACATGCCAGCAGGCAGAGGGAGGGGACAGCAATGGGGGGGGGGGGGCGGCAGCAACCAGCGGCGGCGGGGCGATGGGGGCTGGCGCCATCCCTTGATTGTCCATGTGGCCACCTCCTGCAGAGGGAGGCCATGGGCAACAGCAGCAGCGGGGCAATTTGGGGCAGGGCTGCCCAGCACCATCCCCAGATAGGCCTGCTGGGGTTGCCTCCCACAGAGGAAGGCCACAAGTGGCCATGGTGCAATTGGGGGCGGGGCCAGCCATTCGCTGCCCATGCCATCCCGATTAGCCTGCTGGTCACCTCCCGCAGAGGGAGGCCACACTGCAGCTTAGGCCCATTTCCCGCTCCCCTAAGCCATCAGTAGGACATCCCCTGAGGGCTCCCAGACTGTGAGAGGGGGCAGGCTGGTCTGAGGGACTCCCTTTAATTGCACAAATTTCATGCACCGGGCCTCTAGTATGAGGATAACAGCGATTTTCAACTGGTGTGCCACAAGAATATTTAAAACATACAATACCTAACTATTTAGTCAGGGGCACTGTCCTCTTTTCCCTTAGATTGTCAAATAAAAAAAATGACAACAGCCAATACAACAATAGCCATTTGGTGTGAATTAGTCAAAATTATACCTACATTTTTTTTGTCAGATTGGCAAGTAATACAATATATTTTTTGGTGTGGGGCAGAATTTTGGTAACCAGTTTATGTGTGCCATGAGATTTTTTAAAAAGGTTGAAAATTGCTGTCCTCTAAGATCCTTGAAGGCAGGAATTCACTATGTATCTCTTTGAATCACTTCTGGAGTTAGAACCATGTTCTACACGTACTAGGCCCTCAAAAAAAAAAAAAAACACAGTGAAACTGCAGGCAAAGCATGAAACTTTAAAAACTGCACTAGCTTGTAGGAAAATGGTTTGTGTATCAATAAGAAATGATGTCACTCTTTTTTCTTAGAGGTTTTAGGTAGATTGCCAAAGCTGTGCATACAAGGGTTGAAAAATCTCAGTTATGTGCAAGTATATAAACACCTTTTTACTCTCCTGTAATTATTGACACGGTAACTATCAAAGACAACATTTAAGAGGCTGTACGTGGTAATAAGAACATACACGGCCTATTGTACAGCTCACACGTCACAAACCTCCGGGCTTTGCAGAAACCTGGGGAGTCTTGTAAAGAGCCAAGTGGGCTGGGAGGACTGCAGAGCAGCAGCTTCTCTGCCTCCCAGTGGTGACCACATGGGAATCAGCCAGGCAGGGTCAGATTTTTCAAGATAAACTGAAAATTAGCATCACTATGAGAAATCTCTGAATTTTTAATGCTGCTGAGAAGTAATGCAGCATATTAAGACATTGACTTCACCAAACAAAATATGTCTGCAGGCCATCAAGATAAAAATCTCTAAAATGAGGAATATTCACAGACAACAATGAAGTTAAGAACAAATATCAAAGTTATAGTCTCATTTAGTGTGATAAGTCCCTAATCAGACTATGGACATATTAATAATACTTTTTATATATCCATATTCAAGCACAGTGCCTTCCAGAAATATCTGATTCACTACTGAATGCCCAGCACCTAGTACTCTGCCTAGCACGTAGTTGAAGCACAATAAATGGTTTCTGAATGAATGACTGGTGCAGACTCTATCAGCCTCATAGATGAAATTCAAAACCATATTACTAGGTAAATAAGGCAAGCCAAAAATATATATACAAACAGTATGGTATCATTAATTCAAGTTTAAAATATATAACCCAGTATTAAATACAGTCTTGAGATTAATATATATGCAGAAAAAAATATAAAGATATGCACAGAAATGATAAAGATCAATTTAGAGTATGGTTACCTCAGAAGAAAAGGATATCAGGATTGTGAAGGCATACATAGATGACTTTAACTATATTTGTAATTTTTCTTTCTTAAGTTGGGTGATGGGTACATTGTGTTAATTACATTCTTCTTATCTTTTTGAATTACTGGAACACTTCATAACAATTATCAAATAAGTGTTTATTTTGTAATAACTTTAGATTTACATAAAAGTTACAATGGTTCTACAGAGTTCCCATATACTCTTCACCCACTTTCCCCCACCTTAGGTTAATTGACACCTCATATTCATATGGTACATTTGTCAAAACAAAGAAGCTGACATTGGAATATTACTACTAATCTAACTCCAGACTTGTTTGTCTTACACCAGTTTCTGCATGAATGCCCTATCTCTGCTCCAGGATCCACATCAGGGGACCAGGTGGTACTTAGTGGTTATGCATGCCCAGGCTCTTCTGGTCTGTGACAGTTTCTCAGTCTTCCCTTGTTTTTCATGACCTTCGCCGTCTTACGTAGTACTGGCCAAAGATCCTGAAATGTCTCCGGCCTTTTCTGTTGTTTTTCTCATAGTTAGATTGGGATTACAGGCTTTTGGAAAGAAAACAACAGAACTGAAGTGTCCTTGTCATCATACCACATTGGGGTACATGTCATCTACATGATGCCATTGTTGATGTTAACTTTCATTACTTGGTTAAGATAGTGTTTGCCAGGACTCTGTCCACTGTAAAGTTACTGTTTTCTCTTTCTTTATTCTTACAAAATGAGTTACCAAGTCTAGCTCACCCTCAAGGAGAAAGGGAAGGGTGAAAAATTATGCTCTGTCTTCTATAGAGAAGGGTATCTACACATAGGTAATAATTTTGAAAAAAGGAAGTTATTGAGTGCAGCACAAAAAGAGGCCAGGAGACATAAAGGGTGAGAAGAGTTATATTCCCACAAACCTCAAGGCTTTTATGTGACCTGTGGAGGCACAGTATTTATCTTAGGATAAATACTCGCACTCATTCAAAATGTCACAACAGTTTTCTCTGTGCTTATTTCTTCCTTTAATTATTCAAAGAGGAATCAGATTTTTCTAAAATGTAACCATTCTCTAAGTCTAGATACTAGTACCTGCTTTAATAGAAATGTAATAGTGGTTCTATTTAAAGAAAAACTTTCACCGTAAGCACTTGACTGCCTATTGTATTAAAGAGAATAGACTGGTACTGTGAAAATTTTTTTCTAAAATATGCAGTGTTTAGTACCTGCCTACCATGGCGGAACAATCTTGTATAGGGAGAGAGGTTTTAGGTAGTTAGAGGACGAGTACCCACATAACAATAGCACAAGTATATTCAGTTTATTGCCCTAAGAGAAACACTAATTAAGTAGTATATGGATTTCAAAGAGGAAAAGATGGAATCCAACTGAGAGGTATCTCTTGAGACTGTGCTTGCTCTATATCACCTCTAGGAAATTTTCTTTGTCTCTTTTCAGAGAGGCACAATATCTGAGATCCGGAGTCATGATCAATTTAAGTGCTAGGTTCTACAATAGAAGATACCCATAAGAAACAAAACCAACATTGCTATAAATACAACCAGAGCCAGAATAGAGAGGGTAGAAAATAAAGAAAAAACTAAAAGTTACTCCCAAGAAAGTAATGAAGATTAAAATCTTCGTTGCAACAATTTACTGTTCAAAAAACACTGGAATAATTCCTATTGTCATATCATCCCTTTCCTCAGCTCTATGCCAACGCGTATTATCATACTTCTCTAGTCTCATTTCTCACTGGTTTTAAAATGGCCTAATTCAACTGCCTGTCCGGTTTTGCTCACAGTTTCCAAGATGGAGCTCCCATGCCCTGTATATTAGCCAGTATCCTTTTCATGATAAACAATTAATACCCAATTCATATAAATACAACAATAAAAAAGAGGGCAGGGGCAGGGAACATGGAAATTGGCTCACATAACTAAAAATTCAGGGCAAGTTCAGGACACTGGCTCTGACTCTTGGCTCTGACATTTTCTCTGGATGCTTCCTCCCAAGACAGGCTCTCTGTTATGGTCCCAGGATGCTCCAGGAATTTAGCCTCACAACCTAACAATCTCAGTAGACAGAGATCCTCTTCTTCCCAATAATACCAATCAAATCTCCAGGACTGAATTTCATTGGACTGATGGCTCATATGTCCATCTTTGAACCAATCATTGCAATCAGGAGAGGAATGTGCTAAATTGCTAGTCCTAGATCACATACTCACTTCTGAATTTGTAGCAGTCACTTCCAAACAATCAGAACTGAGAGATGGGGAGTGGTGGTACTTCAGAGTAAAATAAACTTTCTGTTACCATAAGAAGGCAAAATGAGAACCCAGTGGACAAAAACAAGTGTGTCTACCTTACCCTATCTGTGTCATTTTTCTCACATCTCTGCTGTTTCTCGTGTTGTTTTCTCATAAAATTTATCACCTGCTCTGCCACTTGAAAAAAGTTTCACTAATCTTTCAATAGCTTGTTTACTAGTATGTGTCACCTCCTAAGTCTTCCATAATGCTCCAGTCATGGAATTGCTCTGTGATCCCATAGATGGTATTTATTCCATCCCACTATATTAAGGTAATTTGTGTAATATGAATTCTTTGAGGGCAGAATAGGTGCCATACACCTTTGATTTACTTGTTCTAAAGCAAAATGTCATGTGCAAAGAAGTCATTTGATAACATTTGCTGAGTAAGAGACATCCAAATTCTTTACCCCTCAAACCTCTACCCCTATTCATTCTTCCTCACCTTAATCAGCTGTTTATTCTGAATCCCTCTCCACATTTATATATTCTTTTGGTATAGTTGGCTTTGACTGGCTCTAAGTCTCATGGAATCTACTTGATCCTCAACAATGGGTTCAGCTTTGTCCCGGTCCCCAGGGACTAGTTATGTTGAGTTGAGATAGAGAAATTTAAAGCATGCTAATCAAACACTTTGGAATTGCATTAATTAGGCCAGTTTTCCTCTGCTCAGGCTCTGCCTTGGTTTCCAACATGGCATCCATTTCCTCAAGAACTGATTCTGTTACAATCTATGGAATACAGGGTTGGAATGTATAATAAACAGAGCAGGATTTTAGTGTCAAAACATTTGTGACCTCAAATAAATTATTCTTTTTTTAAATAAATTATTTAATCTCAGTCTTGTTTATTCATCTGTGAAAGAATGGTTTTTTAAATGCTTAACTTCAGCCCTAACTGGTTTGGCTCAGTGGATAGAGCGTCAGCCCACAGACTAAAGGGTTCCAGGGCATGTACCTTGGTTGTGGGCTCAATCCCCAGTAGGGGGTGTGCAGGAAGCAGCTGATTGATGTTTCTAACTCTCTATCTCTCTCCCTTTCTCTCTGTAAAAAATCAATAAAGTGTATTTTTTTTAATGCTTAATTTCACAGAGTTTTCACAAGTATAAAATAAGACAACAATATAAAGAGTTTAGCATAACATCTGATACATGGAATGTAACAAACAATAGTCTGTACTAAAAGATCAATGGACCAGCTAATGTGCCTTCCCTTTTCCACTATAAAATCTTCTCATCAAGGAATTTTGTAGGGATGTGCTCACTTACATGACCCAAAATCTTATTAGATAATTTAAAATTTAGTTGCTATAACCTAAGAACTTTCTGAAAATCCCAGTACAACCAGATTTCTTCTGCAGAAGCTAAGCCCAAATACAAGTCTGTTCCCTAAACAGATTGAGCCTATATCTTTCTTCATTATCCTAAAATCAAAACTAGCCAACATCCCAGAATTTTATAAAAATGGCCCCATTTTATCCTGTAATCCCAAAGCTTTCTTAACTGCTTTCCTAAGCCCCAGAGCCAGAGGTTCATGTGTTGCTCAGATGCATGCCTTGCTCACTTTATAAACAGAATTACATTGGCTACAACCAATGTCAAGTTTCATAACCAGGACCCACATAAAGAGGTATGAATAAAGAGACTTAGCAATGTTCTTAGTGTGAATATTAGGGTGTTAAGGAGATGCTTGGGGGAATAAAAACATCATTTAATTATTGTCTTACTACTCATGTTAAGAAATGGGGTCTAAAAGGGCTACTATTGTCTATTGCCCCCCCCCCCCAGAGGAAGATATTTTCTTCCAAAGAGTGTGATATACAAAGGGGGATAAAGTAATAACTTTACAGTGGAGGAATCTGACAAACACTGCCTCAGCTAGCTGATAAGAGATTAATATCAGCAATGATAAGTCATGTTGATAGCATATATCCTTAATATGTTTTCCATGAGAAAACCATCAGAAAAACTCCAATGGGCATTCTACAAAATACTGTACTAGTACTAGATTTTAAAAAATAAAAATGGAAGAAAGTATGAAATTTATTTAATGCATTAATACTGATTCCTCAGTTGTGACAAATATACGATAGAAATGTGAAATGTTAACAGTAAGGGAAATTGAGTGTGGGGTATATGGGAATTCTCCTTACATCTTTACAACTTCCCCACAAATGCAAAACTATTATAAAATAAGGAGTATATTTTTTTAAATCTGTCTATATTGTTTTAAGAAAAATAGGTAAAAAGAAGTTCTTACCTAGACAGATGCAGTGAAAGTGTGGAACACCCAAGATAAAGAGTAGATCTTAAAAGCAGCCAGAGATAAAAGACAAATTCAAAGAAATAAAAGTACAATGGAAGCCAGAAAGAAGCAGATAATATAGAGTGTCCCCCCCAAAAAAATTATATACACATTCATTTCCTAATAGCTCAATTGATGTTTCTTTTTTCCAAATTTACCCATTGGAATTAATAATTATTCAAATGTAAACATTTTTTGGGACACCCTTAGAGAAAATAGCCTCAACCTAGAAATATATATCCAGAAAAAGATTTCCTTTAAAATAAAAAAAAAGTACCCTGGATTGTGTGGGTCAGTTGGTTGATCAAGGTCCCATGCACCAAGAGGTTTGCTTGAAGGACTCACATAACTTAGCATGTAGTCATAGGCATAGCTAAGATTTATTATATTAAAAGGATACAAAGAAAAATCAGCAAAGGGAAGTCCAGAGAAAACTAGGCACATGCTTCCAAAAATCCTTTCCCACTGGAATCACACAGGATGTGTTTAGTTCCCAAAACAATGAATTGTAACAACATTTGTGAATTGTTGTCTACTACGGAACCTTATTAGAGACTCAGTGCCCAAGGATTTATTAGGGGGTTGGTCACGGTCAACCTTCTCAAAATTCCTCCATAGATTCAATGATTTTCCAATCAAAATCTGTATAGATTTTTTTTCATTGAATTTGACAATCAGATTCTAAAATTTACACAGGATAACCTGAACATTCCAGAAAAGTAGAACAAGATCAGGGAAATTATTTTACCAGTTATGTAGAATTATTTAAAATCAATAGCAATTAAGGCAAAATACTACTGGCACAGACAGAAACATAAAAACAAATAATGGATCAGAATAAGAGCCCAGAAAGAGACCAAATATATGAGGAATTGTGCTTTGGGATAGAGCTGGCTTCATAGGATGATCATTTGAATAAATGGTGGTAAAATAGTTGTTTTTTCATGGGAAATGGAAAAAATGAAATTAAATTTTTATCTCCCACTAAACATAAAAATCAATTCCAGATTGATTAAGTACTTGAATGTAGACGACAAACCTTTAAACTGTTTGAAAGAAAATATGGGAGAAATAATAGTCTAATAATATCAAGTTTTCATAATGTTGTTGATTGACAGGTAGTTTCATATGCTGCTGCAGGGAACAACTGGTCTGAAAAATTGTTGGTGTTCCCTATGAAGTTGAAGAAATACATTCCTTATGACTACAAATCTACTCCTAGTAAAATATTTTAACAATTGCATCTTCAAACATGCACTGATAACATAGCACCCCCTAAAAATTCTGTTGATAGTTAAGTGTATGAATAATGAATCTGGGTATATCCATGCAATGAAATACTATGCAGCAGAGCAAATGAAAAAAGTACAGCTATACACATTAACATGGATAAATATAGAGTCATAATGTTAAGTGAAAAGAACAGGTCACATAAGAGTAGAATTTTATTTACAAAGAACAAAACTAAAAATTACATATGCTTTAGAGTACATATGTAGGCTAAAGGCATAAATAAAAGCCAGGGAATACTTAGTTACCTCTGGCAAGAAAGGAAAAAAGATAGACCATGGAGACATGCATCGGGCCTTCAAATTATGCAATGTTCTTATGTTCTAGGAGCAGTGGGAAAACTACTGAGGTGCCTTGGAGGAACAGAAATAACAGCTGAATGGCTGGAAAAGTCTGAACTCAGCAGAGTGATAGGGAACAAAGTAAGAGAGGGAGGGGGGTCGTCATGCAAAGCCTTCACAAGGGAAGGGTTAAAATGATTTTCTGCGTATAAAGAGAAGCCACTTGAAGGTTTTGAGTTGGGAGTGGTATGATTTGATGTTTGTTTTTAAACCCTCACTTGAGCTGTATGTGAAATATGACTGCATAGGAGCAAGAGTGAACTTCGGAGGCCAATTGGGAGGCTATTTCAGTACTACAGGCAAAAGATACAGGTGTCTTGAACAAAAAGTGGTAGTGGAGGTAGTCAAAAGTGATCAAATTTGGGGCTTTACTTGAAGGTAGCTAATACAGGATTTGTGCAAAGGTTGAAAACTCAGTTTGAAAGATTACCTTTGGGGCTTGAGCAAAGCAACTGAGTAAATAAGCATGCCATGTCTTGATATCGAGAAGGCTAGAGGGAGAGCAATTTTGGGAATGGGTAGGTATCAACAATTCTCTTTAAGAAATGCTTCCTTGAGGTGCCTACCAAACAACCCAATGGAGATGTTATATATGCAATTGGATATTAGTTTAGATCTCAGAGAGGAGGTCAAGACATATGCCACATTTCACTGATTCTATGATACACTTCTTGTTTTTAATTTTTATTTATTGATTTGAAAGAGAGAGAAAACTGACCCACCGCTACACCTTTCCATGCACTCATTGGTTGCCTCCTGCATGTGCCCTGACTGGGTACTGAACAAGCAACCCTGGTGCATCAGGACAATGCTCCAATCAACCAAGCCACCCAGCCAGGGCTAATACATTTCTTTTTTTCATACTTTAATACCTTTAAAATTGGGGCATGTCTTAAAATCTAAGTATTATAATGAGAATTGGCAATTTTTTTTCTTTCTCAGTAGTATGTAAAATGGTGCATCTTATTATCAATAGGATCCTAGATTCCTTGAACTATAGAATATTTGGGAGATATCAGAATATTGATGTTATTAAAACCATAAAACTGTGAGATCACTCAGGAAGTAAGCATAGGGAAAGGTGGAAAGATGGGCCCTGGGAACAGAACCCTGGGATGCATATAGGCCTGGAAGAAGGTAAGAGGCTGGCAAAAGAGAATAAAAAGGGTAGCCAGTGAATCAAGGACAAAGCTAGGAACAAGTAGTATCTTGAAAAATAATAAAATTATTTCAAAAAGGAGAGAGGGAGTGATCTATTGTGTCCAATGCTACTGAGAAGATGGAAAATGAATGAAGAAGAATGAGACACTAGTTCTCTAGCCAGGAGTGGTTCAGAACAAGGCTCAGGACAAGGCTCATAGGGATGGGTCAAAGAAAGGGAAAGGAAAGCAAGTACAGCCAATAGTATCTTTAAGTCATTTAGTACATTTATTGTTTTTGTTCCTTATCCCAGCTAGAACAGAATATTCCTTAAGGCAGAGATCTTTATTTGTTTACTAGAGGCCCGGTGCACGAAATTCGTGCACTGGGGAGGGTGTCCCTCAGCCCAGCTTGCACCCTCTCTAATATGGGACCTCTCGGGGGATGTCCAACTGCAGGTTTAGGCCCGATTCCTGTGTAATCGGGCCTAAACCTGCAGTTGGACATCCCTCTCACAATCCGGGACCACTGGCTCCTAACCGCTCATCTACCTGCCTGATTGCCCCCTAACTGCTTCCTTGCTGGCCTGATTGCCCCCTAACTGCTCCTCTGCGGGCCTGATTGCCCCCAAATACCCTCCCCTGCTGGCCTGATCACCCCCAAGGCTTTTATTAGTATAGATATGACCCTGCACAGAAAATTTTACTAACCCTGCTTTACAATAAGGGCTTGACGATTGAATCATTAGGACCAGACACCAAGATTTCCTTTCTTTGAATAGTGGAGGGAATACTTATCTTGTCTTTAAGTTGCCCGGAAATTAAAATGAGATAATGACTTAGAAAAGTATAAAAGCACCATATAAAGACAACTGTCTTTTTAATGAAGTGGCAAAATGAAAAACACTTTTTATTCTCCCCTTCCTTCCTTTACAGCTTTTTTTTAAACTTTGAAATTTATAAAAATTTCACTCCAATTTTCATTTCTTTACATTCAACAATATTTTGTATTGGTTTCAGGTTTTATATTAGTTACAGAATAGTGGTTAGACAATCATATACTTTACAAAGTGTTCCCCGATATTTCTAGTACCCACCTGGCATCATACCATCATTACAACACTACTGACTATATTCCCTATTTAAGTGACAATGGGTTTACAGGTTCCTTTCAGTCTTTCTTTTGTGTTGCTCGCCTTCCTTTTCTTTCTCACTTCTTCCCTCATTTTCTTTATATAGTATCTCAATTGGCCATCAAAGCTCAGTGAAGGCACTGGGACATGCTTAATCCATTTTACAGACCAGGAAACTGAGGCCAATTCCAGTTGGCTGTGGAACTTGACTCAGCACACAGGAAGCCCTCAGAGCCATGCTCTTTGCACTTCCTAAGGGGCAGCGGCCCAGCAAACAGAACAAACCTTCCAGTCAGGCTTCCAAGCCTCTTTCTCAAGCACCTCTTCATTGCGGATGCTCCACATTCTTTCCTCTCCCCCCATTCTTTACTGCTCCCCCTTCTCCGAAGCAGGTGGAAGGCTTCCCACTCACTGCCTAGGCATGCTCTGCTATGGGGCAGGGTGTCCCGAGCTTGCTTTTGGGTCAAGGCAGGAGCAGGAGTCACTGCCTCTGAAGTGTGAAGGCCGCCTGAGCGAGGCCCATTAGCACTGGGAGCTTCTCTGAATCACATCAGTCAGTCCAGTACCCTGCAGTGCAGCACCCCTCCACTGAGGTGGCACCACCCCTCAACCCCCGCCTCAGGGGTGAGGGTCCTTGCCCCTCTGCCAGGAGTCCTTCCATGCCCCTTGATCCCTGGCTGGGCCCACCCACGTCTTGGGGGCACTGCAGAACCTCTGTCTCTCTGCAGATGAGGCAGATCCCTGCCCTAGGTCTCCGCAAAGCTATGAATCTGTGGCCAGAGGCCTGGTCTGGGTCTCAGCAACCACATGCCTGCAATGTTCCCAGGGACCCTGGGAGCGGCTGGGCGAGTCCCGCCTCACCTCCCCGGGATGCCGATCTCCCCGGGGATCCCTGGGAGCGGCTGGCTGGGCCCGGCCACGCCCCGCCAGGTTGGCGATCTCCCGGGGGACCCCGGGGAGCGGCTGGCTGGGCCCGGCCACGCCCCGCCAGGTTGGCGATCGCCCCGGGGACCCCCGGGAGCGGCTGGCTGGGCCCGGCCATGCCCCGTCAGGTTGGCGATCTCCCGGGGGACCCCGGGGAGCGGCTGGCTGGGCCCGGCCACGCCCCCCCAGGTTGGCGATCGCCCCGGGGACCCCCGGGAGCGGCTGGCTGGGCCCGGCCATGCCGCCCCAGGTTGGCGATGGCCCCAGGGACCCCCGGAACTAAGAGGATTGGGCACCGCCATCTTGATCTTCTCAACGGCCAGATAGGCCACCCGGAGTCCCGCCCCCCAGCCTCTCGCCGGCCCAATCATGGGCATAGCGGAGGTGCGGTCAATTTGCATGTTTCTCTATTATAAGGTAGGATATTCTAGAGCCTAAAATAGTGCCAGATCTCCATAAATATTTGTTAAACTGAAGTGACTCTTTTCAGAAAATTTGCTATAATACAGAGCAGAGAAAATGAGCAATAGCTAAATATGATAGTCTTTTATGTCGAGAATGAGTGGCATTGTGGTAGCCTTTACCATGGGGCACAAACCAGCAAATTGAAGTAGGACAGATTTGAGCTCAAAATAATCAAGAACTACTGCTTTTTAAAATATCCCAACATAAGAGGAGGTTGCCTTTTGCAGGGGTAATGAGTATACTATCACAGGCTCAAACATAATATCATAAGCTATATTATAATACCAGAGACGCTGAATTTTTAGAGAGGATGAGGAATTATTGGACAGAAAGTTGAACTGAAGTGCCTTCTCACTTTAAGAAATTTCTTTCAGAGTCAGTGCAATTTTTAAATTCCAGATTCATCTCATCCTCTCACTTGGGGTATTCTAAGCATTCTCTGTTGGGGAATGCATGTGTATAAAATTAAAGTCAGAGTAAAATATAACTTTAGAGATAACTCTGACATGAAAAATAATTTTATGCATTTCAATATCAATTTTAATTATTTATGCCCAATTGCACCATTTCATTAGCATAAATAATTGAGTGTTCTCTTAAATTAAAAAAATAAAGAATAAAAGGGGACATTTATTATATTCAGAGTACTGTACAATTGCATCTGTTTGTAATATCTCCCAGACTTTATTACATGAGTCTCATAACTACTTCAGAGACAAATCAATTATTTTACAAAAAAACTTGCTACTATCCCAATAGTTTCTTTGAGTAAGTGCCAAAATCCCAGAACTGAACTTCAATACTAACGTATTTAATCCTGTGTCTAAAGCAGTCAGAATAATTTCAGTGAGTGTCTGGTGATATCTCATAAAGTTTTACTTAAATATAATTAAATAACATAGATTCTCTAAGATACCTTTTAAACAAAATGGAACTTTTCACATTATTAATGTAAAGCAAAGTAAAAGTTATCAAATTGTCCTTGGATACTGAAATATGTCCTATAGTGTGTTGTAGCCAATCTGCTCAGAAATCCTTCTACTAAAATTTTCTCTGAAGACTGGCTGCAGAGCCAGGAATAGGTTAATGAAATGCATGCATAAAATGAAAATACAAATTATAAGTGGTAATTCAGCCACTAAACCTTCTCAACACAGGGGGGAAATAGGAAAATAAAGCTAATCTTATTTCATTTTTCTCTATATACTCGAAATGTCACCTCATAAATCCCATTTTCTGTTTCCATAAAGAATTTGTGTTACAACTATTGTTTATTAAAAGTTCTGCTGCCATACGGATAACTTTTAAATATCTCCCCCAACCTGTACTATGTGCAAATATCCAACAATTTTACATTCATGCTCTAAAATTTTAATTTACATTCCTTCATTTCCTCACAAATCAACGTGGTGCACTATATAAAGGAACTATGTAAATATCAGGACCTTGAACTTTGGTACCAGATCTTCTCTTGAAATATATTTATATGAACCACAAACAATTCAGGAAGTTTTCCTACTAACATAATGCTTCTAGCTAACAGTATTTTGTTTTTTTAGGATGTCTTTAAAGGCTCATAGACTAGCTTAGATTTTACCCTAGCAGATTAATAATGTATTATAAAATATGAAGCTGCCATCACAAAGTACATTTGGAATACTATATTCAGCTTCTGTATTAAAATATCTTGAGATATGTTAAGAAAATGAATTAAAGTATATCATCTATAATTCTAAATATACAAACAGCAGCATGGAGATACGAAACGAAAAATGTCACATTTAAATGCATACTAAAAGAAAAATATATAAAGTTATGAAGAACTCTGCAGTATTTGTGATTTTAACATAGTATTTGCTTTTTATTTAGAATAAAATAAGAACTCTTAGGAAGAAATGAAACTATCAATACCAAGTCTACAGAAATATAGAGGTCTAAATCACTAAAAACAAGTTAAAATCTAAAATAGAGGTAACATATTCTCATGTTTCTCTTTAAAAATTTACCCTTTTCCTTTCCTGGTGGTGTATTGAGTAACCTCAGGAAGCCTCTGCACACTGGCCCTTCATTTTCATCTTAAATTTTAAGAATATGAAAAAATTAGATGTTACCAAACGTTTCATTGGAATTTTTGCAAAGAGCTGTTATTCCCCAACCTAATAATGGTAAGTCAGATCCTGCTTCTGTGTCTATTTTAAAATTCTGATAAATCAACTCAGAAAACATGAATGAATCTCTTACAAGACATACTAGTACTTTTAAAGTATACCTTCTAATACTTAGATTGTAAAGTACAAGTTACTAGTATTTAATACACACAAATTCCAAGATAAGCACACGTTTTGAAAAATATCTTGGTCATGTCAGAATTCTTGAGACTTCCACAGAGGGCTCATAGTTCCTACCATGAAGTGTGAAGGGCAGTTTAGTCACAGGAAATTTAATGCTTACATCCTTCAAGGTCAAAAGACAATGTAATGCCCTGGATAGTTTGGCTCAGTGGATAGAGTGTCTGCCTGCAGGCTGAAGGGTCCCAGGTTCAATTCTGGTCAAGGTCACATGCCAGGGTTGTGGGCTCCATCCCCAATAGGGACATGCATAAGGCAGCTGATCAGTGATTCTCTCTCATCATTGATGTTTCTGTCTTTCTCTCCCTCTCCCTTCCTCTCTGAAATCAATAAAAAATATATATATATATTTTTTAAAATAATATCATATTGGAAGAAAAATTTCATTCATCTTTATTTATGCATTAAATAATTATTTGGCTTGAAGCCTAAGATGTTTATTTTTAAACTTTTGAGGATAGGAGAATAGCAGGTTTGCAGATCATTTAGAAAATAAATACAGGGTATCCCCCAAAATATATAAGCACTTTGAATAATTATTAATTCCAATTTTCTTTCTTTTTGGATTTAAACCACTGGAATTAATAATTATTCAAAGTGTGTATATATTTTGGGACACTATATATATGTGTGTGTGTGTGTGTATGTTTATATAAATATATATGTATATATTTTAAACACAATCCACATAAATGGCCTTTTGGAGAGTTAAAATTTTCTACTGTGCTGCTAGGCACCTTCTTATTGATAGGCAAATGAATACAGTGAAAACAAGCTGTCCAGAGCTAGAGTTAAGGTATCCTTCAGTTGCCATATTGCAGAAAATACAGTTTGAATAAAGGGCTATTAGGCTTTCAAAAAATAGTAACTTGAATTCTAAAACAAGACCAAAGATCATCCACCTCTACATGTAAACTTAACTCAAATTCTAAGAAAAGGCTAAAATTCACTTCTACCTGTAAACCATCATTGGAACCTGACTTCTCATTTGTACAAAAGAATAACATTTTTTTCGAAATATTGCTTTTGAATTCATCATTTCAAATCAGAGTCATGATGAGTTTGGGGAGGAAGGAAGTATAGGCCATGATGAAGAATGGGAAAACTGGCTTATCTGACTTTTCTTAGCATCCAGTATTTTGATCCCAGAATCTTCCAGAAATAACAATAAGGTGATTCTGTAGCATTTGTGTACACTAAGCTTTTTAAACCCATTGGTTTTTTTAAAAAATCAATCTAAATTTTATATTTCTACCCTTAAAACTGTCCTGACATATTTGAAGTGATCTGCCTTAAATATCATGTGATATATTTTTTCATATGTAAAACCCTCATTTTTGCAACCAATTTACCAGCAACATTTGCTAAAAATAGTTGCAAGTATCCTGTATAAATAATGATGGTTTAGGGATGAATACCTGATAATTAACAAATTAACAAATCAATGCACATTTTTCTGTTGTTGTTGTTGCGGGGGGAGAGGGAAGGGTAATGCAGATAATTGACGACAGAAGTAAGCCACAAACTGAAAAATAAGAATCGGCTATGCTTTGTCATTCACCTCACAGCCAATCCTGGTCCATCCTAACTTTTATCTGTGGGCAGTCAAAATCTATGAAAGGTTAAGAAAGTTAACCTTTAAAGAAAGAATCTTTATCTTAGTTCAGGATTAGCAATATAGCAAGGAGAAAAAAATTCAGTTTGGGGCCAGATGACTGAGGTAATCACTAAACTCTTAAATTGTTAAGTCCCTCATCTGTAAAATGGGCCCAGCACTGCCCAGCTCCCAGGTGACGCTAAAGTTAAATGAGATAGTGTACTGCTGTGCAAATAATGGCCAATCAATTATTTTTTTCTTTCCTTTATACTATGAACATCATCTAAATAGATACCTACTTTTCTTTTTTTGTTATTTTAAATAACATTTAAGGAAGAAGTGAAGAACCTATACTTAAGTCACATTATAGTTTATAATAAGTAAAATCAGCACTGCCTTTCTTCAAGAAACTGAGAGGGGGAAAATAGGTTCATCCTATCTTTCACAGTAGAAGATGCACCTGGATGGTCAAAGGGACTTGAGATCCCTTTCTTCACAGTTTTCTCACCTTTTACATATTTTTAAAATATATATTTTTATTGATTTCAGAGAGGAAGGGAGAGGGAGAAAGAGACAGAAACATCAATGAGAAACATCAATCTGTTGCCTCCTGCACGCCCTCTACTGGGGATTAAGCCTGCAATCCAGGCATGTGCCCTGACCTGGAATGGAACTGTGACCTCCTGGTTCATAGGTCAACACTCAAGCACCGGCTGGAACTTTTTATTTTTATTCTAAGGTCCAATTACCACATTTTATGGCATTTTTTCTGAGGGTATTACTCTTAAAAACAAATGAGAAAGCAACAATTCCAACCTACAGAAATGAGTTGAGTGGTCCATGTCTGAAAACAACAAATGACTGAATTCTAAGCTATATTAGTTATATTTATTTCTTATTTAGTTTAAAATGTTATAAAGTATTCATGACACACATAAAGAAATTAAATAGCCAAAATATTTTCATAATATCTATTTACAAGTCCAAGATTATTATACTAAAATATAGATATGTTTTAATGGTTATAATGTATTTTAAGTATTTGCTTCAGAAATATATAAATGTCAAAATTAAAATAACCTAGTTAAAATTGCCACCAAATTATATATATACATATATATATATATATATATATGTATATATATATTCTCAGTATGAATTTCTTCTAGAAAGTTTTCAGTCTTAATAAATTTCTTTTAAAATCTTTTAAAGATGCTGCCATAATTAAGTTCCAACAATGTATCACAAGAAAAACATGAACTTCCAGCATCCAAAATGGTCATAACATCTCTAAGTTTGAAAATCTTTTCACTACATGTAGTAAATCATTTTTGTTTTACTTTGTAGACAGTTCTATTCCAAACAACAAAATCAGTTATGTCATTTTTTATTTTTTTTTTTTACATTTTGGCATATTTTTTCTATGGCTTAAATGTCTTATCTCAGAATTATTTGCTTTTGTTTTCTAGAACTGTTTTTTTCAAAGAGAGTAAGTATGTAAAGCTCCTTCCCAAAATTAACTATTTTAATTAAATTATTAGTCTTTTAGAAACATGTAACAAAAACAATTTGGAATCCTTAATTATGCACTGGCCATATTTATATTCCATATATATATATATATATATATATATGTGTATGTATGTGTGTGTGTGTGTGTGTGTGTGTATACACACATATATATACATATATATATGTACATATATATGTATATACCATGTCTTATTCTTCCTGTGTATATTAGATCTTTAAAGTAAATAGGAAGAACACATGTTTAACTAATAATAAAATAAACCACCTTTATTTTGTTCTTAAAAGGCAAGCAATTTATTTCTTTTTAACTGGAACGTAAATGCTTTATGATTTTTTCAGTTGTTCACCATCTTTAATATAAAAATTAGCGTGGAAACTTATTTTACTATGTGATGGGTAAAAAATATCAAAAGAGTGTGAACTGTGTTTTTATCAGAAAATGTAAATAAAAATATTGAACTCAAAAATTTTTTTATTATAGATTACTTTTAAATGTCTATTTTCTCTCTAAATTCAAAATGATTGACTTGAGCACATTATTAAGTAAAAAAATAAAGCATTCCCTCCTGCTTGAAAGACTCCTGAATAAAGAGAAAATTATTTTTGGATTTTCGTCTTGATCAGATATGAAATATTCTGAAACGCCACCTCTATAATTTGATAAAAAGCTTGATATCCCCAAATGAAAATAGGACTCAGCACTTTCATATTTCTGTCTGTAAAGGAACCTGGGTAAACTGATTTTTTAAAAAAATGAAAATCTCAGGCATAACGGTGGCAGTAATGAAGCAAGCTTAAATATGCGCTGACCTTTGAAATGAACTGCAATCCATGTTGCTTGGCCAAGGATCTGACTATGTTACTGTCTCCATCTATTTCTAGCATGAAAGATGTGGGTGTTGGAGCTGCTCTGCTCTCTGGTGGATGTGGACAGCATGGCTGCAAACACCGCAGCACAAGAGAGACGAGCTACACACCATAGAACAGACGTCAGACACAGAACGACAAGCATTGATCTATATTTTCTTAACATAATAGCAAAATAAACTATAAACATGTTTTCATTTTCTAAATGCAGTATATTTTGTGTTATGAAGATCACTGCTATTAGGAGTGTAAATTGACAGCATACAAAATTATTAAATGATTTTAAAAATCATTAAAAGTCTCAGCTATTTTTCTTAGAATACACATACAGAAAAGAATACAGCTGCAAAAAACACTCCTTTTGAATTAATAAATTGTGGGATTTAAAATAATTGCCAGTGTTCCTGGGGTGACATTTCCTTTTTTTTTTTTTTTTTTTTTTTTTTGCTGAGGATAAACACTTTATAGATAATTTGTTTAAGCAATATTGAAGGACATCTCTTCTTTAAATGATTCCTAGGAGTTATAAAAAAAATAACTTCAGAATATTGCCTAGCAGCCTCCTTTAGCAGTGGACCATTTAAGCATCTGTGTCTGTTTTATCAGCTATTACTTGGGCTGCCTCTAGAGACCCCACTTTTTTAAAAATGAGACAATGTATGCAAAACACTTTGAAGAATAAATAAAGTTACCACAATTTGCGATATCACATAATTAATAATTAAGCAATGTCTAAACTCCTCTGTTTTTTACATTATATTTCATGTCTATAAGCACTTTTACATGAAAAAAAATCTCACAGTAAAAGGTAACATGAATTTCCTTGTTCCTGTTTCATATACATGTAGGCACCAACTCAACAGGCATCAACTAAGATCTTCCCTTGTACTCAGCAACAATGGAGGAGCTCTGGTCCTTACAGTCAAGGACATTACAGTCTTTGAAGAGAGTGATATATATGCAAAAAAATAAATAAATAACATAAGTCAATAATCCATCAAGCATTTGAGCATGTGGTAAAGTTGTATTTGATATGATAGAATCAAATGCTGATATTGGAATGATACTGGACAACTATTTCTCACTAGTATTTTATTTTCATTTGGATTACCCACTCTAATCCCTTAACAGAGAAAAGAAATTGAAAATAATATTTTCTTTTGGTGGGAATATAAAACTCAAGCATGTTGGGAGAAATAATCCTTAAAATTAGTTTTACTAAAGGAAAAATAAAAATATATATGTTCCAAATCCCTGATCTAGCAATTTTTAACCTCAATAAAAAAGACTATTTCTATTCAGTAGTAACCAGAGATTTTGATTGTGTTATGCCTCCTAGAGGGAGAAATTATGGAAACCTGGATATAAAATACTGATTTATTTATGGTCTGAAAAAAAAATGTTTCGGGGAATTCTAAGGTACAAATGAGTTGGAAGCTGTTTATAAAATTTCCCTTCTCATTCAGCAAATTTTGGGTTTCCAACGTATATCCCAGAAGTCACATCCCTCTAAATGAGTGAATAATATAGGCATGATTTTTTTTAAGTTCCTTGTTGTACCTAAGTGCACTGTAGGACATCTGGCACGTTTCATTCTGAAATGATGTTTATCCACAGAAACGCTATCAGTGGAAGATGCATTGAAAAGCTGAAGGTCTATTAAGGGAGTATGGGACAGCTGCATACATTCTGTATAAGGCCATGGAAATGACACAGAAATACCCCATCTGTGGCTTTGGTTCACAGTGCTTTGAATAAAAATCAAGATCAAACTTTACTTGTTACGGAAAAGAACATACTAAAAAAAAAAAAGCTAGTATTAATAGCTCATATGTAAAAGTCTGTCACTGTTACCTTTCTCCTCAATATATAATATTTTGTGGGATTTCTATGCCTTTAAAGAATACTAATACTATGTAGTCACCTCTTAATGTTATTTAAAAAACTGCTTGTGGGGAACTACAATTTTCACTTGTATAATTTAGGCCATTTGTGTGAATAGGCTTAAAATTCGCAGAAGTGCTAGAAATGGGTAGGGCAGATGTTGTTCAAACTTCCCTATTTGGCCCTGCCAAGTCCTTCATTCTGGACCTACAATACCCGCCTATTCAAAACTCAATGTCTCTTAATGGAGATTACTAATCAGGCTGATTTATGTGGTAGTTTAAGAGGTGGGGTCATTCTTTATTTATTTATTTTTTTTTTGGTGGTGTTATTTCTAAAGAAAGTTTAATGCTCACAAAAGCCTCAGATTGACAGCTCCACAAAATTGAAATTCACAGAACAGAAGTATCACATTCAAGGGGATATAGCCTCCCCTTACACTAACCTGCCAATTCACAATTTCAACCTGCAAGGATCTGCCACCAAATTTAAGAGATTAATTCAGTCCCTGTGCCCGTTCAATCTTTTGCCAATAAGGAGACCAATTAGTTTCAACTACACTTGTTAGTTTATGTCTGTCTTTATTTTTTTCTAATGGGAGCATTTTCTCTCCATCATTTAGATGATTTTGACCCCAAATTCATTGCAGGTTACTATGAAATGGCTGTCAATCACTTAAAACCACAGCTTAATGCGAACCAAGGCCTGAGGTGAAAAGTTCAGTCATTAGCTATTGAAGCCATCTAGCTCCCCATTGGCATGGGTTTTGTAATAACTATAGGAAAACAATAATAATAATAACAACAACAACAACAACACGTTTCAAGTAATATTGCAAATTTCTATTTTTAAATAATATGGTCAACTAGTTAGCAGTCTAGTTAGCCTCAGTTAACTTCTTGTCTAAAAAGTCCTCAGTTCCAAACTCTCCTTAATCCCTGTGCACTTCTCGTGTGTATTCACAGAATAAATAAATCCACAGAAAACTTCTGTTTCCGTCAAGAATTAAAATTTGCACCTAGCCTTGGCCATTGTGGCTCAGTTGGTTGCAGCACTGTCCCGTGCACCAAAGGGTCTTGGGTTCCATTCCTGGTAGGGGCACATACCCAGGCTGCAGGTTTAATTTCTGATCGAGGTGCGTATAGGAGGCAACTAATTGATGTTTCTCTCTCACGTTGGTGTTTCTCTCTCTCTTCTCTCTCTCTCTCTCCACCCCCCCCCCCTCTCTCTCTCTCTCTTTCTCTCTCTCGTCCTCCCTCCCTCCCCCTAAACATATCCTTGGGTGAGGATTAAAAAAAAATGCACCTTATTGGCATATGATTTAAAATATTCATTTTAGCTTATATTTCTATGAGGTAAATTCTCAGTGATATTAATAAAAGTGCAATGTAAAATAACAGCACACAAACTTCTGAGGTGTTTTTTAAATAACAAATGAAAATATTCTATGCAAATTTCAAACTCTACTTCCTGGACTCCAGAGAAGAGAATAGAGATGAAAGAGTGAACAAATGAATAGGAAAAAAAATCCATTATTACTAGGACATGTGTATTTATTCCGCCCCCCCCAAAGTAGAAAAACGTAACATTTATGAATATATATGAAGAAAACATTTTATATATGAAGTAACATTTTATTTCCTCCTTATCATTTATTTCTGAAAAGAAGCTAACTAACAAAGCAGGTTTAATAATAGAAAAGGGAACAAAGAGTCTGAGAAGTCAGAAGAAAGGAGCTGTGCATGATGAAGGAAAAGAAGATCACAGATGAAAGATTGATGCCAAAGGTTTTTATTGATAACATTTCTTGTTGAACAGAGCATCTATTATGCCCCAAGTACTCTACTTGCCCCAGAATTAACAATGGACCTCAAAACAACATGCTGGCAATTCTAGATAAAAATTGAGACTGTGATACAAATATATATATATAAATATATATATATATATATATATATATATGAGAAATCCATATTTATCTCCACTAAATTCATAAATTTCAATTTTTTATTAATTTTTTCCTCTGAAATACATATTTAGGGGTTCATGAATCCAGTTTTCTCTAGTCTACCTCTAGAGGGCAGTAGAGAAGACAGGAATACTTGTGTTCATAACCCCAAAAAATTAATACTATTTGTACTACAGTCTACTACAAATATAGTTATCAATACTTAGGACAACATCCAGGAAGTACAGCCTACAGAGTAAGAACTTCAACCAAAAACCATTCAAATAATTTTTTTGAATATGTATCAATAACACTTTTTTAAAAACACATTCAAAACTTTATAGTGTCAGTATTCATACAAAGACCTCTAAAACTTAAAATAATCACTGATATGGTTAATACTACAAATAATAAATCTGGTTTTTATATACAGTTATGACTTTGGATGAAATTTACACAGTATGAGTTTTTATAACTATTCTAATTTTAGACTTTCTTTTTAAAGTTGCAACAATAGAACAGAGTTCCATGTACTCTCACCCAGCTTCCCCTAATGTTAATACCTTGCATAGCCATAGTACAATTACCAAAACCAGGACATTGACATTTTATGGTAATATTAACTAAAGAACAGACCTTATTCAATATCACCACAGTTTCCACTAATGCCCTTTTTCTGTTCTTGGACCCTGTCCAGAAGCCCACATTGTATTTATTGTTTTTTTCCCTTAGGCTCTTTTAATTTGTAATTGTTCCTCAGTCTCTCTTGTCTTTTATGACCTTTACACTTTTGAAATTGTAAATTAAATTTTGGCAAGAATACCAAAGAAGGGAAATTGTGTCCTGTTCAGTGTATCATAGCAGGGGTTCAGGTTGTTCACATGTACGTTATCTAGTTATTGCTAACCTTCATCACTTGGTTAAAGTGGATGTATGAGGTTTTTTAAGTTAGACCTTAATTCTTTTGGCTTTTACACCAAAATGCACAGCCTTTTAGATTTACTTAAAAATAAAAGCGTTCACCTGGCCAGTGTGGCTCAGTGGTTGAACCAGGAGACCACTGGTTCAATTTCCAGTCAGGGCACATGCCCAGGTTATGGGCTCAATACCCAGAGACAACCGATTGATGCTTCTCTCTCATCAATGTTTCTATCTCTCTCTCCCTTTCTCTCTCTCTCTAAAAAAAAAAAAAAAAAGAAAAAAAGAAAAGAAAAGAATAAAAGCTTCCACACTATTAGCCAAAAGTAGAATATACAAACTAGTTACTCCATAATATTTTTTGCAGCATAGTATGTGTTCAGCACTATGCTAGGTGAGCTTATAAGGAGGAAAAGAAGAGATTTTGTTTTAATGTAAAAATATTATGTACTGTATATTATTACTTAATATATAAATGTTATTGTTTATATTTACCTTTTTTGTAAGACCTGAAAGCACTTCTTCAATATAAGGACATGTATCCCCTCAGGTCATTGTTACATTTGCACTGTATCACTTTACTCATAATGCTTTTTACTGTCCAGAATCAGAGAAAAGAGAAAAATGAGTTTCAAGTCATGTGGCATAGTTGCAATAGAATGATCCTAGGTGAAGAGAATAGTTCAATGGGAAGTATCCTTAATTCAAGGGGGTTTCCAACCAAACCACACGGAGAGTTGGCTCTGGGGACATAAAAACAACCCCTGGAGATGAAAAGTGGGTGTGAGACATTAGTTCTGGGTGCCAGAATATCTCTAAGAAGATGCCCAACAAGTCCTTCAGACTATGTCAACAATCATTGCCCTCTCCAGACCTCCAGGGTGCTTCCAATGGAATCATCATCTCCCATTCTCTTTATTATCCAGATCTAATGTGATATGTACTGTGAAGCATGCCCTGATTTCCTACAGTCAACTTCAGACAAAAGCAATAGCTCGTCCTCTTACAGTCCTACTTTATTTTACCCCCTTCCATTTTTCTGGCACTTATTTGTGGGCATATTTTTCCTGACTATACTGTGAGGTCTTTAAGGATAGGCTATGGTATGCATTCCTATTTGTCTCTCCAGTGCCACCAAGCACTGTTCCTGGCATGTGCTAGCATTCAACAAATGCTTGCCACGGCATGTAGCTGTCCCTTGGTCAGATATAGTTCAATCAATTTGGGATACGTGAGAAGATTCTTTTGGCCCTTGTGAATAGGGTAATATTGAAAGAAAATCTTGTTGAAACAGCCAAGTCATCTGAAGCTTCTAAAGTTAAGATGAGTAAGTACCTGTCCACTTATTTCTTTTAATTTTTTTCTTTTAAGCTTAATTTCAAAGTCCCACAAAACCACAGCAAGTTTGTTCCACTTGAGATTTAATAGAAAATCAAGAATAGAAAGGATGAAAGGTAAAACTGATTTATTTTAGCTCTTCATTATAGAGGTTAAAGAAAAACATGGCTTCCTTCTCTTATCAAGTACATCAATATACTTCCTTAATCAGGTCAAAAGCTGGACTTGACCATTACTTAAATAGCTATAGACACTGGCCTCTGCTGTGCTATAGATGTTACAGTTGGGAGTAGGGAGGGAACAAGAAACCCATACAACCCCTGTTCAGAAGACATAAAATAGCAAGAGCAGAAATCTCAGCAAGGAGAGATACCTTAGAAGGGCTCTGGCATCAATCCTATAGGATGAGATTCCAGCAAGTTGACTTTTACTCACATTTAACCCATATTCATAGTTACTATTTTCAAATTGAGTGTCCATCTGGGAGAGAACTACAGTTGACAATGAGAAATTAATTGAAAAGAATTTTCATTTTAGGACATTCTGTAAGCTTTGTTTTGTTTGGGGATAAAAGAAGGATTATTCGCCCCCGGGTCCGGGTGAGGCCATGTGTCCCTGGATCCGGGTGAGGCCTCGCGCACCTAGCTCCGGGTGAGGCCACGCGCCCCTGGGTCTGGGAGAGGCCACGCGCCCCCGGGTCCAGGTGAGGCCATGTGCCCCTGGATCCGGGTGAGGCTGGGTACCGGGTCCGGGTGAGGCCACGCGCCCCTGGGTCTGGGAGAGGCCACGCGCCCCTGGGTCCGGGTGAGGCCATGTGTCCCTGGATCCGGGTTAGGCCTCGCGCACCTAGGTCTGGGTGAGGCCACGCGCCCCTGGGTCTGGGAGAGGCCACGCGCCCCTGGGTCCGGGTGAGGCCACGCGCCCCCTGGGTCTGGGTGAGGCCGCGTGCCCCTGAGTCCGGGTGAAGCCGGGCCCCTGGGTCCGGGCGAGACCAAACCAGAGAGAGTCGGACCTGCATTACCACCATTTGTCCACCATCCAGAGCTGAGGGGTCAGTGCTGACATGTACACATAAGGAACGGGTGGACATTGAAATTGGGTCTCTAAAGAACAGTTGGTCCAGAAAGAAACTCACTACAGACTGATTCATTTGCCTGTCAGCATAACTATTATTGCTCGTCTCACATTCAGTTCTTATAAGTATATCTCTAGTGACACATGATCTCGCTCATCTAGGGGAAATGATGAACAACATAGACTGATGAACAAGAACAGAACCAGAAACAAGGAGGCATCGATCGGACTATCGGGCCTCAGAGGGAGGATAGGGGAATGTGGGGGGAGGGGGGAGAGATCAACCAAAGGACTTGTATGCATGCATATGAGCCTATCCAATGGTTAAGTTCAACAGGGGGTTGGGGCATCCATGGGGAGGGGTGTGGGATGGGAATGGGGGGATGAGGACAAATATGTGACACCTTAATCAATAAAGAAATTAAAAAAAAAAAGGATTATTGAAAGCCAAAATTCATGAATACAGACATTGGCTTAGATCATGTTTTTCAAGCATTAACTCAATATCTGACCTTTTCAACCTCTCTTTTCCTTCTTCCATCACACTCTCCACCCCTCCCACCCATCCCAGTAACCACAAGTCCTACCTCTTGTTCAATTCAAATCATCCTATCTCAAATTTAAAACCTGGATGTGACAAAGCTCTTTTACATGCCAATCACTGTGGTATATGCTGAGAATTCAGAGATAATAACACAGCCCCTAAACTCCAGAGTGCTTACAAATCTCATTGGGAAAGAAACTTCTCCTCTTACACAATGAACCAGCTACAGAATATGAACATAACACAGGAAGCTATGAGAAAACAGAAGCAGGAATAACTAACTTAAGGAAATAACTCCAACTAAAACCTACTAATAAAGTGATAGATTTATACAGGATAACAAAGGGGGGTTGGGGGAGAAAACCTTCAGTTATTTCAAGAAACTTATACTAAGAGAGACCTTTAAGCCTATTTTTTTAGCATTTTAATTATAGGTTTCCAAAACAATATGCACCTTTAATCTTCTAGAATGTGTCACTTTAAGCAAAGGACAAGAACAAGTAAGAAAGCAGGAAAAACCCTGGCCGGTGTGGGTCAGCTGGTTGGGTGTTGTCCTGGGCACCGATGGGACATGCCCAGGTTGTGGGCTCCATACCCAGTGAGTAGATGCAGGAGGCAGCCAATAATATGTCACTCTCACATTGACATTTCTCTCTCTCTCCCTCTCCCTTCTTCTCTCTAAAACTCCAAAAAATATTTTTTTTAAAAATTTCAATAAATAAAAAAAAAGAAAACAGGAATAGGTAGAGGCTACATTAGCTCTCCATTTGCCCTAGCCAGTTTGGCTCAGTGGATAGAGTGTCGGCCTGCATACTGAAGGGTCCTGGATTCGATTCTGCCCAAGGGCACATACCTCTGTTGCAGGCTCCTCCCCACCCTCAGGGCCCAGGCCCTAGTCAAGGCTTGTGCAAGAAGCAACCAATTGATGTGTTTCTCTCACATCAATATTTCTTTCAGTCTTTCCCTCTCTCTCCCATTCTCTCTAAAAATCAATGGAAAAATATCCTCAGGTGAGGATTAAAAAACAAACACACACAAAAAACCTTGTGACTCTTTCACATTTGTATTTTTAGACCAAAAATTTTCAGGGCAGAAGACATGTAATGTGTGTTCACGCTTTTAAAATGCTGGCTTTACAACTCCTGGCATACACACAAAGCTCACATTATTGTAGGTACAAACACTGTTCAGATACCAGTAGAGACTTTGGACTCAATTTGGATGGACTATCATTTACTCTTAGAGCAGTGATGGGCAACCTTTTGAGCTTGGTGTGTCAAACTTCGCCAAAAAACTTAGCATAACTTGGGTAGTGTGTCACTTTGAGGAAAAAACATTATTTCACAAATGTTTCATCCTCAGGAGCAGCAAATGTTTCATCCTCGGCATGCGGCCGCCTTAGCGGCCATGTGTCATCAGAAATGGCTACGCGTGTCAGTGCTGACACGTGTGTCATAGGTTCGCCATCACTGTCTTAGAGTTTACTATGACTAAAGCTACACTAACCCTTAGGAGTCATGTCATCAAACTATATACTATTTTTTTTTCTTACTTGCTTTTGGACTAAACTGCTTAGTATTTTCTCTTCTGGGGAAAAAAAACCAAACACTATAGGATTCTAAGTCCATACCAAGTCTCGCCAGTGAGATCAGTGGCAGAAAAGAGTGATGTTTGATGATTATTACACTTCAGAGTATTGGACTTTTGTTGAATCAGCTTTTGCATTTCATATTCCAAAACCTAAATTACGCTTCTACAATAAATTAGCACCTTACCAAAATTATCACTTAGTACAGATCATAGCTGCCTCCAACTAATGCTAGTCAGGTAATTATTTTTAATGTTTCATTCATCTTTAAAGTCTAGCACACAGAGATAGGTAGATAATTTATAAATTCAAGTTCATAATTCTGCATTAAAGTCTTCCCCAAACCAATGTTCTAAGTCATTTAAATAATGACAACATGTTCATTTCTGCATTTTAAATAGTAAACATTAAATTGATTACATTTATTTGAAGTCACCAAAAGTCCCAACATGCCATGTCCAATAAGCATATATGACAGCATGTTAGTAGCTCAGAAAATTACATTGTGTGTGTAATCAGTTTTAATTAATAATATATATAAACATCTCGAGGAAAAGAAGAAATGACTATCAGATAAAACTAACCTCCCCACAAAAATATCTTCAGAGGAAAAATAATTAAAACAAAAAGAATATTGCTAATTGCTGAAGCTGTGTGATAAAACACATGAAGTTCGAGAGAGAACCCAAGGTGGCGGCGTAGGTAAACATCTAAACTGCGGCCGTGCACAACTATTTCAAAACTACAACTAAAAGACAAAACCTCTATCACTCAGAGCCACGGGAGGGCTGGCTGAGTGGAAGATCTACAACTAGACAGAAAGAGAGAGGAGCATTCAGGCACAAACGCTGAAAAGCTGAGGTTGGGGGTCACCACAACATGAGGAACTGTATTAAAGGGTCGCGGCATTAAAAAGGTTGAGAACCACTGCTCTAGTGTCTAGGAGATCCTGCAATGCATCTGCCACCAGAACTACGATTCCCAGCATTCCTGGTGCTCCCCGTGCTCTTGGTTTATGCTTCCAGTCCAGGGACTGCACAAACCAAGAGGATTACAAACTCCAGCTGCCCCAAGGCCGGGCTGATAGGACCGGACACTCCAGTGGCATCCCTGGGACCCCAGCCGCTCAGCACCGGTTTGTGTGCTGCCCACAGGCCCGCCATCCTTGTTGGGTTAATTTGCATACTCACTCCTGATTGGCTGTGGGCGTCGCAGAGGTATGGTCCATTTACATATTTGTCTATTATTAGTATAGTTATTAAGTACACATGCAACATTCTCCAGGACAGACTATATGCTAACCCACAAAATAAACGTCAGTAAATTTAAAAGGACAGAAATCATATAAAGCATGTTTTCCTATCACAATGGCAAAAAATTAGAAATCAGTAACAGAAAGATATTTGGAAAATTCAAAAACATTTAGAAATTAAGCAACACACTCCCAAATAACTGGTGGGTAAAAAAAGAAACCAAGAGGAAATTACAAAATATTTTGAAATGAATGAAAATCAATACACTACATAATAGATCTTATGAAATGGAACTAAAGCAGTGCTTAGAGAGAAATTTACAGCTGTAAATGCCTATGTTATAGATGCTCCCAAAAACAATAACCTAGCCTTCTATCTAGAAATAGAAAAAAAATTACAAAATATACCAAAACTAAGCAGAAAAAAAGAAAATAATAAAGATATAATGGAGCCCTAGCTGGTTTGGCTCAGTGGATAGAGCATCGGCCTGCAGACTGGAGGGTCCCGGGTTCAATTCCAGTCAAGGGCACATGCCCAGGTTGCTGGCTCATTCAGGTAGGGGGCATGCAGGAGGCAGCTGATCAATGATTCTCTCTCATCATTGAGGTTTCTGTCTCTCTCTCTTTTCCCCTTCCTCTCTGAAATCAATATAAATATATTTAAACTTAAATAAAAAAAAGATAAAATGGAAAATAATGGAGAGCTGAAAACAATAGAAAACATCAGTTAAACCAAAAGCTAGTTCTTTTTAAAAATTAAGAAAGTTGACAATATTTTAACTAAATTGACCAAAATAAAGAGAAGATTCAAATTGTTAGAATTAAAAATGAAAGATGGGACATTAATACCAAACTTAGAGAAATAAAAAGTATTATAAGAACTACTATGAACAACTGTATTCCAACAGATGAGACAATTTAGGTGAAAGGTTCAAATCCCAAAATAGACACAATTACTAAAGCAAACCCAAGAAGAAATATACAATCTGAATAACAAATAGAGAGACTGAATTAGTAATTAAAAACCCAATCTCAAAGAAAATCTCAGGCCCAGATGCCTTTATTTTGAATTCTACCATACATTTTTAAAGAAGAATTAATAGTGATTTTTCACAAACTGTTCCAAATAATATAAACATAAGGAACACTTCCTCACTAGTACCATGAGGCCAGTATTGTCTTGCTAACAAAAACAGACATGGTCTCTGACTTCAGAGTATAGGTTCTTGTAGGGGAGGGGAGGGACCATATATCAAGCAAAGCACACAAGGTGATATAAAAGTACAAAATAAAAAAATAAAGTTACAAGGCCAATAAATACTGTCAAGGGCTGGAATCTGCTACCATCAGTGTGTATAATGAGTGTTAACCAGGTTGGGGGAAAATGACAAACCAATATCTTTTATGAATATAAATGCAAAAATCCTGAACAAAATATTAACAAACTGAATCTACCAATATCATGACCAAGTGAAATACAAAGTGTGTTCTGCAACAATGGAATCAAACTTGAAATCAATAACCAAAGCATAATAGAGAAAATCACAAACATTTGAAAACTAAACAACACAGTTCTAAAAAATCTATGGTTCAAAGAGGAAATATCAAGGGAAATTAAAAAACAAATTGACCTAGCCTGGCCAGTGTGGTTCAGTGGTTGAGTGTCGACCCATGCACTGAGAGGTTGCTGGTTTGATTTCCCAGTCAGGGCACATGCCCAGGTTATGGGCTTAATTCCCAGTAGCGGCATGCAGGAGGCAGCCAATGAGTTTCTTTCTCATCCGTGTTTCTCTCTTTCTATCCTTTTCTTTTCCTCTTTCTCTAAAATCAATTTTAAAGATATACATATTGACCTAAATAAAAATACAACATATGAAAATTTCTGGGCCACAGCTAGAATAGTACTGAGAGTAAAATTAAATAGCATCAATATACATATTAGAAAAGATGAAAAGTTTCAAGTCAATAATCTAAGCTCCTACCTCTAGAAGCTATAAAAAGAGAGCAAAATAAACTCAAATTCAGCACAAGAAAATAAAAATAAGAGCAGAAATTAATGAAATTGAGAGTAACACAATATAGAAAATCAATGAAACAAAGAGCTAGTTCTTTGAAAAAAATCAATAAAATTGGCAAGCCTCTAGCAAAAAAGAGAAAAAAAAGAGAAAGGATGCAAATTGTCAATATCAGTAATAAAATAAGGTATGTCACTACAGATTCTAATGCTATCAGTAGAATAATAAGAGAATATTACAGCTCTACAAATCCAAACTTGAAAACTTAGACAAGATAAACTATTTCTTTGAAAAAATACAATTTATCACAACTTACCCAAATAGAAGTAGGTAAAATGAATCACCCTATATAACTAATAAGGAAATTAAATTCACAATTTAAAAATACTCAAAAAGACCTTGGCCTCCAACTGGCAGCTGTCTACAGTCCATTCTGTGAGGTCATGTCTGCGCTATGCCACTACTGCTGAGGAGCCTCACTGGCCCGACCTGGGGCTCAGGTGCCCTGTGCCCAGTTCCATTTCCAGCCTCATGGGGAGCAGCTCCTACCATGGACATAGCCATTGGGCTCCCCTCCTCCTTCCTGTGTATCCTCCTCCCATCAGGCTGGGTCTTGTCTCACCTGGAGAGCTACAAGAAGAGGGAGTAAAGGGGGCTGTCCTCTCCCTCACCTTGTGACCTGACCATTCCCCACCTCACCCCTATCATGATCAGGATGGCTATATTCCTGCCCCACCTCCCTTGGATCATGTCCTTCAGTTACAGTGACCTCTTCTACAATCATGACTTTTTTTTAATTTAAATTCTTTATTGTTTAACTCTCCTTTTTCCTCCATTGACCTCTCCCCAGCCGCCCTCACCCCCAGCACATGCCCTCATCCCCCCCAACCCGCCCCGTTTTGTGTCCATTGGTTATGCTCATATGCATGCGTACAAGTCCTTTGGTTGATCTCTTACCTCCTTACCCCCCGCCTTCCCTCATAGGTTGAACAGTCTGTCTGATGCTTCTATGACTCTGGTTCTATTTTTGTTCATCAGTTTATGTTGTTCATTATATTCCACAAATGAGTGAGATCATGTGATATTTATCTTTCTCTGACTGGCTTATTTCACTTAGCATAATGCTCTCCAGTTCCAGCCATGCTGTTGCAAATGGTAAGAATTCCTTCTTTTTTACAGCAGCGTAGTATTCCATTGTGCAGATGTACCATAGTTTTCTAACCCACTCATCTGCTGATGGGCACTTAGGCTGTTTCCAAATCTTAGCTGCAATCATGACCTCTTGATTTCTCCTGGGACCATATAGTTCAGTTTATAAGGCCCTGCTTGGTATGATGCCCTCCTTCCCCCCATAATAATAAAGTCTATTCAAATCTTGAAAATAAATAAATTTAAATAAAAATAAAAACATTTCTTAAAAAAACTCTAGGACCAAATGGTTTCAATGAAGAAATCTACTAAGGTCTAAAGAAGTAATACACATGTTACATAATCTGTTCCAGAAAACAGAAGAGGTAACATACATTTCCCAATTCATTTTATAATGCCAGTACTACCTTGATACAAACCTAAAGAAAGACAGTTAAAAAAAGAAAACCACTAAAAAAACAAACCTACAGACCAATTTTCCTAATGGATATAGATGCAAAAATTCTTCACAAAATATTAGCAAGTAGAATTCAGCAATATGAATGATCCCTAGCTGATTTGGCTCACCTGCATACTGAAGGATCCCGGGTTCCATTCTGGTCAAAACCACAATCCCCAGTAGCGGGCAGGCAGGAGGCAGCCAATCAATGATTCTTTCCATCATTGATGTTTCAATCTCTCTCTCTCCCTCTCCCTTCCTCTCTGAAACCAATAATAAATAAATAAATAAATAAATAAATAAATAAATAATAAATAAATAAATAAGATGTTTAAACAAACAAACAAACAAAAAGAATTATACACCATTATCAAGTGCGGTTTCTTCCAGGGATGCAGGACTTGTTCAATATTCAAAACTCAATCACTGCTATCCACCATAGTTAGAAAAATCACAAGATCATATCAACCAATGCAGGAAAAGCATTTGTCAAAATTAATCACCCATTCATGATAAAAGCTCTCAGAAAAACAGGAAAAGAGGGAAATTTCCTCAACTTCATAGAAAGCATTTTACATGACAAAGAAAAGAAAACAAAAAACTATTGCTAACTTAATAGTTACTTAAATACTAAATGCTTTTTCCCTGATACCAGGAGTGAAGCAAGGATGTTCATTCTCACAGGTCTTATTGAACACCAGAGGCCCAGTGCACGAAATTCATGCATGGGGGGAAGAGGGGTTCCTCAGCCCGGCCTGCACCCTCTCCCAATCCAGTACCACTGGCTCCTGCTTGCCTGCCTGCCTGCCTGCCTGATCGCCCCTAACCGCCTCTACCTGCCAGCCTGATTGCCCCTAACCACTCGCCTGCCTGCCTCATTGCCTCTAACCACTCACTTGCCTGCCTGATCATCCCTAACTGCCTCTGCCTGCCTGCCTGATCGCCCCTAACTGCTCGCCTGCCTGCCTGATTGCCCTTAACCACTCTGCCTGCCTGCCTCATTGCCTCTAACCACTCACCTGCCTGCCTGATCATCCCTAACCCCTCTACCTGCCTGCCTGATCGCCCCTAAAAGCTCGCCTGCCTGCCTGATTGCCCCTAAGTACTCTGCCTGCCTGTCTAATCATCCCTAACTGCTCACCTGCCTGCCTGATCACCCCCTAACCACCTCTGCCTTAGCCTCTGCCACAACTGCTTCATCTGGAAAGACGTCCAGAATGATGTCCGGAAGGTCGTTCGGCTGTCAGATCTAATTAGCATATTATGTTTTTATTATTTTTTTTAATTTCTTTATTGATTAAGGTATTACATATATGTCCTTATCCCCCCATTATCCCCCCCCCACCCATGCCCTCACCCCTTTGTTGTCTCTGTCCATTGGTTAGGTTTATTTGCATGCATACAAGTCCTTTGGTTGATCTCTCCCCCTTACCCCCACCCTCCCCTACCTTCCCTCTGAGGTTTGATGGTCTGATCGATGCTTCTCCGTCTCTGGATCTGTTTTTGTTCATCAGTTTATGTTGTTCATTATATTCCATAAATGAGTGAGATCATGTGATATTTATCTTTCTCTGACTGGCTTATTTCACGTAGCATAATGCTCTCCAGTTCCATCCATGCTGTTGCAAATGGTAAGAATTCCTTCTTTTTTACCACAGCATAGTATCCATTGTGTAGATGTACCACCGTTTTTTAATTCACTCATCTGCTGATGGGCACTTAGGCTGTTTAGAAATCTTAGCTATGGTGAATTGTGCTGCTATGAACATAGGGGTGCATATATCCTTTCCGATTGGTGTTTCTAGTTTTTTGGGGTATATTCCTAGAAGAGGGATCACTGGGTCAAATGGGAGTTCCATTTTTAGTTTTCTGAGGAAACTCCATACTGTTCTCCACAGTGGCTGCACCAGTCTACATTCCCACCAGCAGTGCATGAGGGTTCCTTTTTCTCCACATCCTCGCCAGCACTTATCGTTTGTTGATTTGTTGATGATAGCCATTCTGACAGGTGTGAGATGGTACCGCATTGTCATTTTGATTTACATCTCTGGGATGATTAGTGACTTTGAGCATGCTTTCATATGTCTCTTGGCCTTCCTTCTGTACTCTTTCGAAAAGTATCTATTTAGGTCCGTTGCCCATTTTTTGAATGGATTGTTTATCTTCCTTTGGTTAAGTTGTATGAGTTCCCTGTAAATGTTGGAAATTAAACCCTTCTCGGTGATAACATTGGCAAATATGTTCTCCCATGCAGTAGGCTTTCTTGTTCTTTTGTTGATGGTTTCTTTTGCTGTGCAAAAGCTTTTTATTTTGATGTAGGCCCATTTGTTTATTTTGTCTTTAGTTTCCGTTGCCCTAGGAGCTGTATCAGTGAAGAAATTGCTTTGGCATATGTCTGAGATTTTGCTGCCTGTGGATTCCAATAATATTTTTATGGTTTCCCGTCTTATGTTTAAGTCCTTTATCCATTTTGAGTTTATTTTTGTGTATGGTGTAAGTTTTTTGCATGTATCTGTCCAGTTTTCCCAACACCATTTATTGAAGAGACTGACTGTCTTGACTCCATTGTATGTTCATGCCTCCTTTGTCAAATATTAATTGAGCATAGTGGTTTGGGTCAATTTCTGGGCTCTCTATTCTATTCCATTGATCTATATGTCTGTTCTTGTGCCAGTACCAGACTGCTTTGAGAACAGTGGCTTTGTAATACAGCTTGATATCTGGTATTGAGATCCCACCTACTTTGTTCTTTCTCAGGATTGCTGCAGCTATTTGGGGTCATTTTTATTCCAGATGAATTTTTGGAAAGTTCGTTCTAGGTATCTTAATTCTTTTGGTGCAATGGTAAATGGGATGCTTTTATTATTATATATACGCTACAAATTATATCCAGTACATTAATGCAAGAAAGGAAGTAAAGGCTTTCAGATCAATAAAGAAGAAACAAAAAACCTGTTCTTAATTGCCCATAGCATGGTTGTCTACATTAAAAAAATAAAATCTCAAGGAATCTCCAAGTATAAATAAATGAGTCCAGCAAGATCACAGAATACAAGGTAAACATACAAAAATAAATTCTATATCAATATACTAGTAATAAACACATGGACGAGATTTTAAAATACCATTTATATCCATACTAAAAAGATGTAAATACTTAGGTATATATCTAAAGTATGTACAGGACTTGTACTAGTATGGTCTATATCTTCACTGTACCAATGTCAATATCCTGGTTGTGATGTACTACTATAGTTTTGTAAGATGTTGCCATTGGTGAAAACTGGGTAAAGTATACACAGTGTCTCTCTGTATTATTTCTTACAACTGCAGGTGAATCTACTACTCTCTCAAAATAAAAACTGTAAGTTTCAAAAATGGGTATGTAGAAAGCTGGTATATTTCTAGACCTTCTTCTTTAAAATGTTAAGCGCCCAGCATGTTTTGTCTTCCAGGCAGAAAGTATAGTGTCAGACACCGGTGACTGACATGGCGCTTAACGTGTTAAGCTGTCATTCACTTGTTTTAAGACTTGTCCTCATCTATAAAATAGGTATCCTATATAATAAAAGAGTAATATGCAAATTAACCACCACTCCGCTACACCCACAAGCCACGCCCACCAGCCAATCAGGGGTGAGTATGCAAATTAACCCAACCAAGATGGCTGTGGCCACAGAGAGCAGGAGGTTTGGGTTTCCCCAGCGATGGAAGAAGCCAAGCTTTCTGTACACCCTGGCCGGCCCAGGTCTCCACTCAAGGCTACAAAGTTTCAATTATAGAAGATAAATAAATCCCAACAAAAATGGCAGCAGCCATGGAGCTGGAGAGAGCAGGAGGTTTGGGTTGCCCCCAGCGATGGAAGAAGCCAAGCTTCTGTAGCCCTGGCCTGCCTTGGTCTCCACTCAAGGCTACAAAGTTTCAATTAAAGAAGATAAATAAATCCCAACAAAAATGGCTGTGGCCACAAAGCAAGTAGGAGGCTTGGCTCCGCTCAAGGCTACAAAGTTTCAATTATAGAAGATAAATAAATCCCAGATACCAGGGCCTCTGCTTGGGTCGCCGGGGGGCGTGGCCAGCCTGAAAACCACCACAGGCCCCTCACCCAGGCCACCCCACACCCCAAGGGAACCCCCACCCTGACCCAGGACACCCTTCAGGGCAAACCAGCTGGCCCCCACCTGTGCACCAGGCCTCTATCCTACCTAATAAAAGAGTAATATGCAAATTGACCATCACTCCAACACACAAGATGGCTGCCCCCATGTGGTCAAAGATGGCTGCCCCCATGTGGACACAAGATGGCTGCCAAAAGATGGCCAGCAGGGGAGGGCAGTTGGGAGGCACCAGGCCTACAGGGGAGGGCAGTTAGGGGTGACCAGGCCTGCAGGGGAGAGCAGTGAGGGGCAAACAGGCTGGCAGGGGAGCAGTTAGGCATCAATCAGGCTGGTAGGGGAGTGGTTAGGGGGTGATCAGGCTGGCAGGCAGAAGCGGTTAGGGGCAATCAGGAAGGCAGGCAGACGAGCAGTTGGGAGCCAGCAGTCCTGGATTGTGAGAGGGATGTCCGACTGCCCGTTTAGGCCCGATCCTACCGGGATCGGGCCTAAACGGGCAGTCAGACATCCCTTGAGGGGTCCCAGATTGGGGAGGGTGCAGGCTGGGCTGAGGGACACACCCCCCCCAGTGCATGAATTTTGTGTACCGAGCCTCTAGTCCTATATAATAAAAGCCTAATATGCAAATCAACCTAACTGCGGAACAACTGGTCACTATGACACACACTGACCACCAGGGGGCAGACACTCAATGCATGAGTTGCCATGACACACACAGAGAAATGGCACCAAGGACCTGATGCTGACAAAGCAACACTCAGCTTCCCCCAAGTGACAGGCCCCACCACCATACCAGAGCGACAGCCCACCAAATCGCAGCTGACGTTGCCATGGTGCAAAATGTGGCCCACAGCCCATCTCAGCCCGCCAACAGTGTCTGTGGGCACTGGGTAATGACATCACATTTTTGTTGACATTCTGAAGCCGAAATTGTCAACAGAATATGTCTGAAGACCAACTATTGCCACAATGTACCTCTGAAGCCGAAAGAAGCCAGTGTCATCGACAGAATATATCTGAAGACCAACTATTGGCACAACATACCTCTGAAGCTGAAAGAAAGCGACGTCGTAGACAGAATATGTCTGAAGAACAGTCATTGACAAGTACTACCAATACTGGTAGGAACTGCCTTCATAGCAAAAATGAGGTAAATGAAGATGCAATTATCAAACACAGTTGTGGTGGAATGACTATTACATGTCAATTTTGCCTATCCCTAAATTTCTCCGATGAAAAACCATCTGATGGAAAATTTATTCGATGTTGTAGCAAAAGGTAGTTTGTCCAAATTATATAAATTTTCCAGAATACCTGACATATTTTTAAAAATTAATGATAAACAAAGATTCTGACAGTAAAATTATCATGGAAAATATGTGTTGTTATATCATGTTGTTATTGGTTTTTATTAATAAATGTATATATTATTTTCATGTACATTTTACTAATTTTCTTTCAGCTCTTGATAGTTCTATTATAGAGAAAGGACAAATAGCAATATTAAAATATTCCTTCTAATTAATTTCCTGTCAATGTGCATGAATTTTTGCACTGGGCCACTAGTAATAATAATAATAATAGTAGTACTAGTAGTAATACCTGCCTCAGAAGATAGTTTTTAAAACAAAGATAATGTCAAGTGCTTTACAGTAAACAAATATAAAATTTGTAAAGAGTTTTTTGGTACAGAGTAAGTCTTCAACATAATGACAACATTGATGATGTAATTATGACTACATCTCTTAGTTAGAAATTCCTTCCATCTTATCATAATGATCTATGTTCTTCAAATCATTTTCTGCCCTCTACTTCATCCAGTCATCTAGTTCATCCACAAAAACACATGCAAAACTCCTAACACATCTTCACTTACCTTCCAGCCTACTTTTATTGCTATCTCTATAGGCATTAATATTCTCTTATTTGTCCATCTAGAATCATTACAGAGATTATAAACAGAAAGCTGCAGGATTAATTCAAGTAGAAGGTATGTTTTAACTGAGTCAAACAAAGTTGTCTGTTGTTTTTAAATTACTTTCCATCATTTAAAAATGAGTGGTTTCTACATGAACAGTAAAATTTAAAACTCCTTTTCAGAAATCAAAATATAAAACAACACAGAGCACATGTCTACAATTCACCACAATCTCCACCTCTCCCCAGTATTTTTTACATGGTCCCATGAATAATTTAATTACCTAACTGCTCCCCCTTAATTACTTGTAACCATAATAAGAGAGTCATTTGGACACATCCCTCAGTCCACAGACTACCTGCATGAGCCAGTTACAGTCCCTTTAAATTTTCCTATCTGACCTTGGAGGCTCCAACCACTAACCTGGTTCAGACCCTAAGAATCCCCTATGTGAACCACTTTACATGACTCTCCTTGTCGCCAATCTCTCTCCTATTCAATCTGCTCCCAATATTGTCCCCAGGGTTATTTTCTTCAAACACACGCAAAAATATCACATGGCATGTTAGTGAGAATAAATACTGTGAAACTAGACCATCTGGGTTCAACTCTCACCTCTGTCACTTACCAGCTATAAAGCTTGATTTTCACTTTAAACATATCGAGTTTCAGTCCCGGTAAGGCTCCAGGGGTGGGAAACATCCAGCCCACCCGTGGACTGAACAAGGTCTGCAAAATCATTTGGTCTGGCTCTCAAGGCATTAGGGGTGAGTCAATGAAATCTGAGCAAATATAGCAGGCTAATTTTTAAGTTCATAATTTTGAATGCCTGAGAATGATATTATAAATATCCAAATGGCCCTTGGCAGAAAAAAGATTCCCCATCCCTGCAAGCCATCAGTGAAGCTGACCAGCAAGCTTGGGAACATAGAGGAACAAAACTAAGGGTGGTTTTGGTTAATCAGAGAAGGGTGTAAGAGTCCAAAGCAACTGCGGGTGGGAAAGAGCAAGTAGTAGGCGATATCACAGGCAAGTATCAATTCTGCCTTTGGAGAGAGAGTTATATGCCACCTATATATGCCCATCTCTATCCCTGGCCACACTGTATCTTAGAATGTTGTTGTCAATATCATTATTATTATTATTCTGATAATGTTGCAGGTGACAATGTAGGGTACAATACAGTTTGTAGAGACCTTTCACAAATGCTATCTCCCTTGGTTCTCACAAGAAATCTGTCAGAAATAAATAAGAGCTCCCATTCCTATTTTACAGATGAGGTAACTGGGGGGTTGAAGGGTTACATGGCTTCCCAACATATAACTCAACCAGTGACAAAGCTAGGTCCCAAACATATATTCTGACTCTAAGATCACATTCATGATACTGTTAGGCTTGATGTTCAATCTAAGGATACAACCACAAAAGTGTCTAAATCACCAATTCAAATTAACCTACCTATTTTCTTGAAAGTTAATTGGGTTCAACGCAGTTTTGGTTATTTGGACATTCTCATTGATGGTCTCCTGTTAATTTAGCTTTATCATAGATATATATACAATATGTGTATGTATAAAACACAGTGTTTTAAAAATTCAAGCAATGAGCCAGATTCTGGGTTTGAATCCCAGCTCTACCATTTAGCAGAATGTGACCTTTAGGCAAGTTATCTAATCTCTCTGAAACCCAGTATTCTTACCTATAAATTGAAGATAACAATAATACCTACTTCATTGGTCTGTTGTAAAACATCAGTAATTTCATACTTATAAAGTGCTTAGAACAATGCCTAACACGCAACAGGCACTCAAGGTTAGCATTATCATAATTAAATTAAATATATTATTATATGCCTTATTTTTGGGCCTCAGAAACTTTGTTATCTCAACAGCACACAAATAAGTATATAATGAAGATAATGATGAACAGAAAATGTTAGGTTAAGTCTATGGAGCGAAAAAAATCTCCCATACCTTCTCATTCGCAGGTGAATGGTGATGCTATAACTTCAGCAGACTAACCAATTATTTTCTGATTTATATTCAGAAGCTATAGCCCTAAATGATCACTACTGAAATTAAGTTCCCATGGCTTTCTATAAATTAGGTTTAGGAAGAAAAACGAACTCACCATGTGCCTTTAAGCAACATGCAAGTGGTGTTTATAAACTATTAAGAGGCACAGACTTTCCAAGCAACTCAAATATCAACATTTGGTGGTGCCAATACATTTTCTACAGACAGTAAAAGGATCCGAGGTGCAGATAAGTGTATGAGACACATCAAAAAAGGCATATTTATGAGAAGAATTTAAGCTTACCTCTTTTAGCTTTCCACATAAAAAGCAGAGAAAGCAGCAATCATTTTTAAATGAATTACCCTTTTCATATTTGAGGATTTATTGAACTGTAATGAATTAACTCAATTTAGATGTTGGACAGAATTTGTATTTATATTGAATATTTCATTTTAAAAGATATATACCATGTAAAAATCAAATAAAAGGAGGTCTATTGGGTGCTGTTCAAGCAAAAACTATTCATGAGCTGAATTCCACCTAACACCCTACCTTTAGTCACTAAATGTGGGAGGCATTTAAATGTTGTAAAAATTAAGTATATATACTATTCTATTAGATATCTTATAATGCCTTTCACAGTACTTTTAAAAAATATAACTGAAACACACCAATCAAAAAGTATTAAGCACTTAAAACAAATGAGAAAAAAAATTCAGTGATACTGTCAATAAAAAGTTTAAGTCAAGGTTTGAAAAAAATTGAATCAATTTCATTTAAGGTTAAATCAAAGTTTAGTTATATACTTACTTCAAAAAATAATGGCTTAGAAGTATAAACAATGTAAGTAAGAGGATACTTGGAAAATAAGATAAATTGATAGGAGTTAAATAATGACCATTCAAAAGATTATCATAGGCCATATATTACCAGTTGCCAGTTAGAGTTGGAAAATGCATTTCTAAGTGTGTTATTATCCAACTCACAGATCATCATCACAGAAATTATTATTTATCATGTTTTTATGGGACAAAAGCAGGTTGAAAAAATACACCTCAATTACACAAATATCATGTTTCTTATCTTCTAGGGGCTCCCATTTTTAAATAAAACGCAAAACTTAAGAAAAGTCAGGTTTGATTGTGCACAGACCAAAGGCACCCATAACTCAGGCCTTTCCTTCACCAGACATTGGAATTTAATGTCAAGAATTACTAACTTAAATCAATAATTGAATTAAATTGTATAAAAAGTTCAAAATACAATTGAATTGTTCCACAGAACATTTAAAATACCTGAAACTGGGCCAACCAAAATTTATCTTGCCTGGTAAATTCAATAATTTACAATCAAGCCTATGGATCCAGAATAGGGAATCATTCATGATTTGACAGAAGCAGGGGTCTGTCCTCAGGCAGGCAAGCGTGAGCTACTTGGATGGTAAGTAAGCCTAGATCTCCAGCTCACTCAGTGTCTGGTTTTGTTGCTTTTAACTTCTTAAAAGTATAGTAATGCTTATGAGTGATCAGTTCACTTTAGTGTTGCTTCTTTTTGTAAATTGGCCATCAGAAAAATATTAACTGCTAGCAAATATAATAGAATAAAAATGTAAATTCTTTGAAGGTGATTGTTGTCTGATAATATAAACGGAGAATAAATTTAAAGGGTAGGGTGTAAAATGTGACATCCACAGGGGGCTCACATCTTGGGATTGGTAAATCTACCATAAGTGAGTGTTCCACTAGTGAAAAACACATTCACCAGGTGATGAATAGAACTTCAGTGAAATGAAGACATGCTTAACCTGTGTGTGTGACTTGTCATGGAAATGATGACTCTCAAAAGAAATATGAGAAAGCCGGCACCCACCCTGTGCTGAAGCAACAGTTACTAAAGATTCTCTCATCATGAGCAAAATTTGGTCAAAGAATTTTAAGAAGTATTTTTTTTCCCTTTTTGCATGATATGAGATAATGAGAGGAAGCATTTTAGCTGCAGAGCAGAAGCATTCTCTTCTAAGTTGAAGAAGATCCTAAAGGAAAAGGACAGTAAGTGCTCAATGAGACCCAAACCAGCTTATCCTGAAGAAAACACCTCTGGGAACCCCGACATTTCAGAAGAAACTGTGAACATAACAGCAGCAGAGAAAGATCTGCTCTTCTGAACTGTGGCCCTGCAGCAGGCCTAGTGATTAAGCCAGGCTTTCTCTGTCTTTCTCTAAATCCCATAGGCATTAAAGGGCAAACATAAGGACCTCTTACATATGAACTGGCAGTTCAATGAAAATTCTTGGGTCACAGCCAACACTTTTGCAGACTGGTTAAGAGCTGAGCCAAAAGTGGAACAATATCTTGCTTTACTGAATATCAATTAAAGATTCTGCTCATCAAAATACTGTGAAGGGCCATCTACAGTGTCTGAGTTTGCACATTTATTTTTTTAAATATATTTTTATTGATTTCAGAGAGGAAGGGAGAGGGATAGAGAGATAGAAACATCAATGATGAGAGGGAATCATTGATTGGCTGCCTCCTGCATGCCCCCTACTGGGGACCGAGCCCGCAACCTGGGTATGTGCCCTTGACCAGAATCAAACCCAGGACCCTTCAGTCCGCAGGCTGACGCTCTATCCACTGAGACAAACCAGCCAGGGCTGAGTTTGCACATTTAAGCAAAGGTTGTACAGTTCGTTTCCAAGGTAGATAGTGTTTTTAAGGTTTAATAAATAATTTAATTCCTTTATTTGTAGAATCACTAAGAGTTTATTTAATTTTTTTAGACTTCTATGTATTCTTTTTAAAAACATAAAATAAGTAAATATACATATATAATATATATATATTATGTATTACATATATATGTATAATATTTGCCTTAATGTAACATATCTAGTATATATGAAGATATTCTGTATCATCTTCTAAAGGTACTATTTTACTATTTAAGTCTAAGTAATGCTAATCTCACACACATTGCCATTTTCTTGTTTTTTCATAACTAAATACTTCCAAAGGTCTTTATAAGTTTTTTCTAACTATTCTACATTGTTTCAACCACTGCTTTGCTCAAACAAGTTATTTTTAAAGATTATATAGAAAATTTTATCCTGATCATTAACTGAAATATCCAAAATATTTAGAATCTTAGATGTTTGAATAGAACTTTTTACAAAAAATATTAACACTTTTAAAGTCAATATTTTATTTTTATTAAGGTTTAATTAAGGTGTAAGTTTGTATTAGTTGTAGGCATACAACATAATGATTCTATTTGTATATATTGTGAAATGATCACCACAATAAGTCTAGTCAGCATCCGCACCATACTTGGTTACAGAACTTTTTTTCCTTGTGATAAGGACTTTTAGGATCTATTCTCTTAGCCACTTTTAAATATGCAATGTGGTATTGTTAACTATAGTCACCAGGCTATACATTACATCCCCATGACTTAACCTATTAATACCTGGAAGTTTGTACATTTTGACTCTCTTTATCCATTTCAGCCACCTTCCAACCCCCAATCTGTTCTCTGTATCCTGAGCTCCATGGTATTGTGTTTTTGTTTTTAGTTAGGTTTGGTTTTTAGATTTCACATATAAGTGAGATCATTGGTATTTATCTTTCTCTGTTTGACTTATTTCACTTGGCATAATGCCCTCAGTTTTCTTTAGTTACATTTCTTTTAAATGTACTATATTCCCCCTAAAGCTACATTTCTTTCACAACATTTTTCTACCTTTTCTTCTCTCTCCCTTTGGCATCCTGGAAAAGAGACTGCATTTGATAAAATAGTGCCCTCATATTTACCTTAAATCATTTGTTCTCAAATGCCTTTTCTACTCCAACACATCTGAGAGACATGATTCAGTAAGGAATAGTGGCTTGCCGGCCAGTGATTTCGAGATGATAGGGAGTACATATTTCTAAAAAATCAATTCCCTAATGTTAAAAATAAATAAATGAATAACACAAAGAGAGGAAAAGGTAAGTTTTTAGATTAACCTATAAAAGGTTATTTCAAAATTCTAGTTTGTTGTTATTTTCATTTGGGTTTTGTTTGGAAGGGAATTCATTTGTGTGTGTGTGTGTATATATATATATATTACTATAGGATTGGTGCACAAAATTTGTGCACGGGGGGGGGGGAGGTGTGTGCCCTCTCACAAACTGGGACCCCTCGGGTAGGGTCCCTAGGCCTGGCCAGTAATCAGGGCCTATTGGGGCTTTCCTTCCCCCAGCTTCCAGCAGCTGGCCCTGCCCCCACCGCTGCCACTGCTTGCCATCTGTGCAATGCTGCCCCCTTCCCCCCGCCACTGGTCGCCTTCCTCTGCAGGCAACATGCGTGGGATGTAATACCTTGGCTGGCCTGGGCCTCCCTCTGTGGGGTGATCGCTGGTTGGCCCCGCACAACCACCACAGCATTGCTGGCCAGTGGTCTGGGCCTCCCTCTGCACAGCAATCGATTGTGGAGCCCCACAATCAATCACCCCGCAGAGGGAGGCCCAGGCCACTTGGCTGGTGGCATTGCGACAGGTTAGCGGGGCCTCCCTCTGTGGGGCGATCAATCTGGGGCCCTCCCCCCACCTACCACAGGCTGCCGGCTGGGTAGCCTGGGCCTCCCTCTTTGGGGCGATCGATCACGGAGTCCCTCCATCAATTGCCCCACAGAGGGTGGCCTGGGCCTCCCTCTGCGGAGCGATCATGGGGCAATGGCGGGGTCCCCCGACCAAACGCATTACACCTGCCTTGGCTGGCCTAGCGCCCGTGCTTGTCATAGAGTGGTCATCCAGAAGGTCATCTGGAAGGTCGTCTGGATGGTCGTTCTGCTGTTCGGTCGTTCAGTCAATTTGCAAATTATACTTTTATTATTAAAGATTTTGATTAATTTTGTGTCCTTTTTAACTTATCAGTTTACATATTTCAGAATTAAATTGCCTGAAGGTACAAATGCAAACATTAAAAATTTAGCTAAAAAACATAAAGCACAGCAGCAACACCATCAGCATATATTAAGCAACACTTTTAAAGGTTCTCCCAAACTCAATAGGTTGGATTTCCCTGCCAATAATAATTAAGGCCTCCACCAAACTCCACAAGTGCTCTTGTCACCACGTGATGAACCTCAGATTAATTTCCACAGTGCTGTAGCTACTCAGAGATGTCCACATAGAAAAAAGACCTAAACTATTAGAAATTTATAGATAACTAGAGGCCCGTGTACCAGTGGGGTCCCTCGGCCTGGCCTGCACCCTCTTGCAATCCGGGACCCATCAGGGGATGTTGGACTGCCAGTTTCGGCCTGATCCCCACAGGCCAGCCCGAGGGACCCCACTGGTGCACGAATCCGTGCACCAGGCCTCTAGTATGCATATAAGATCTTTGGTTAATCTCTTCCCACCCTTCCTCCTCCCCCCTTCCCTCTGAGATTCATCAGTCTGTTCCATGTTCCCATGCCTGTGCATTGAGCATCTACCCCCTGGTGGTCAGTGCGCGTCATAGCTACCGGTCGAATGGTCGAATGGTCACTTAGGCTTTTATATATATAGATAATTTACACCTTTAAATATTCGTAGAAACAAACAGCATTGAATGCCCTAACATTAGAAAATACCTACTAAGTTTGATATTTATATTTAACCGTTTGTACTTGCTTGCTTTTTTCTCGATTCCTTTATTCTAATGCTAACCGTGTTGAGTCACACTTGACAACCGAGTGCACAAGGTTAAAAATCCAGGGCCTGACAGGTACCTCACCTAAAGCAATGCAGGTTTTTTGTTTTCTTGTTTTAATTAATAGGGATGATGAGGTCAGGGTGGGGAGTTGTTTATGTATTTTGGCGATGAAAGTGACAGCCTATAAGACAGATGAGTCAAACACAGAAAGATTTTTAAAACTGGAAGTATCGTTTAGGTCACATTTATTGATTAGCTATAGAGTACCTCCTGTCAGCAAGGGGAGAATTTCTCTGGGAAACCATGGGTTAGCCACATACTAAGTGGTGCTATGACACCAGTACCACTACCCTAAACAGACACTGCACTTCAGTCTACAGAGCACTTTCAAACTCTTGCACTCTCTATATCCTTATGCTCAGGACATTGGCTCTGTGGGTTAGTTAATAGGTATCATAATCATCATTATGCTAATGAGGAAAAAGGTCCAGAGATATTAGTTTATTCCAAGAAACCAATATACACAAGAAAATAATTTTGCTTAAGATTCCATATTCTGAAGTCCCGTTGACCTGGCCTGGCCTGTTGCATAGTGACACTCAGTGTTACCCAGCTGTTCTGCAGCTTCAGACTATACCACCTTCCAAGTGACAATGCTGCCTCTACATAAAAAGACACGGTAGGTAAAGAATTGGCTCCACTATCTCTTGGTCAGGGGCAGTCTAGAACAGATTATTTTGGATTCGTTTCCACAGCTTGTAATAACTAGCTTACAAATAGCTTTAACAATTAAATAAGTTGTTTTAAAATATTGTATTGCAAATCATGAAACGCTATATAAAATTTCATTCAGTCAGTCAGTTTACAAATATTAAATGTCTTCTATGTGTCACATACTGTGGATATAATAATTAGCAAAACAAATATGATTTCTCCCCTCCTGATGCTAGATGATGGTTACTAGTCTGGAGGATAATTATTTGTGATCTTAGGTTTACTGGCACGCTTAAACAAAAATTTCTAATGAAGTAGCATTGTCATAAAACCAAGTCCAGAAGAAAACTGAGTAACAGAAAGAGATCAGAATGTGTAAGAAAATAGTTTCATTTATTTACCACACTGGCTTGGTGCTTATAATACAGTGTCTTGTTTTAAATACATAGCAAAGGAAGCATGTGAACAATTTGGAAATGTTTCATAGGCAAGCTACAAATATGGGTAACTGGTTCGAAAATAATATCAGTAAGAGAAATGTTTGAAGGATTAGGTTTTTTAAAATAGAAGATGGAAAAAATCAAAACAAGCTTAATAAGAGTTGTCAGGTGAATTCAATTATGTAAATTCTGCTTCTTTCTGTTTCAAAGGCTCAAGTTGAGGCATAAAAGGTTGGTTAGATTGCGGGGGAGAGGGAGGGTGTCCTATTGCAAGAGTTCTTAAATAAATTATTACTATAAAAATGATCACTCTAAAATTAAATTGACACTTTTTTCTTTTTTTTAGTAATAGGTGGCATTCTCTTATATCAGAAATTGGTGGATTGAGGGGGGAAAACTCAGTGATTTCTCAAGGTCCTGCAAGTCTTACCACTTTAACTTGGTGCTTATTTCTCTACAATTAAATAAAAGGATCCATTATCTTTCATTCAAATTTATTCTGAAAAAGAGTAGGATAGGGAAAGAGGAACTGGGCTTAACAGTTATCTTCATTTTTATGAAAGCATTAACACTGCATGGAAATTAGACAGTTGTTCTACATGTCCTCAGAGGCCAACACCACAAAGAACTGACTTAAATGAGAACATGGGAGATTTGGGTTAGATGATTCCTAAAAACTAGGTAGGGAAAAGCAGAGCAGGCCACAGAGCTCATATTTAACACTAGCAGGGTTGAACGGCTAAGAACAGAAGAACCAAGTGAAAGTAGATTCCGCCCTGGAAGGAGACATTCTCTATTCCAAAAATATTACATAACTTTTAAAGTAAAATTTTAATCTGCTTTTGAGTACATGTTCTACATGATCAATACAATAGTACAGATTTTATTTTTCCTTCTCTTTCTTCTTTTAATTTGACGGGAAAACTCAGAGAGATCTGGGTAAATTCCTCCTCATTCCCACCAATTAACCATCAGAAAAGTCTAGAATTTGATTGCTGTGGTAAGCAATAAAACATTTTACATATTCAAATTAAATCTATTATAAATCCATAATGTCTACTTCAGCAGTTTTTTAACAATTGTGCAGGAATTCAATTATATTCTTTTTTTTTTTTTTTTTTTTACTCTACCTCCTTTTAAAAGGATATGAGATAGTTTGCAGCAAAGGACTTTATAATAAGGTTAAGAACACATATATAAAATATTTAAAAAAGGAGAAAAAGAGAACTCAAGTTTCACAAGTTTTTGCGACTGACTTTCAAACTTGGTTCCTGGAACCCAGGGCAAAAAGAGAAATACAGTGTACAATATAATAAAGACCTATAATGAACCCCAGTGAGTAAGCATTCCAATTCCCAAGGAAGAAAAAAATTCTTTAATACTAGATTACTAATTTCAACTTTTTTGAAATGACTCCATAAAGCTTTATTATGTGGAAATACTATATTAACCATTCCTTTAATGTAAGTTATTTAGATTATTTCTAAATTTTTGCCATTATAAATAATGCTTTATTGAACACCTTTGTACATTAACCTTTATTTGCATTTCAAGGAATTTTCTTTAAGAGAAACTCCTAAATTTGAAATTACTTGGACAATGGGTGTAAACATTTTTAAGATTCTTCATATGTTTTTCTATTGGAGACAATTGTTTCAAATAGTGTATTATGTGGTTGTACAAAAGAATGAGGAAGATTGCTATGAACTGATATTGAATGATTTCCTGAAAATACTGCTAGGCTTAAAAAAGTGCAAATGGAAAAACTGTCACTGTCTGGAGCATTTGAGATCTTGCTTCCCAGCAATTATCACCAGTTTGGCTCAAATAAACTCTTATAAAATTCTCTAAACACCCCCCCAAAAAAGTACAAATGGTCACATATATGTATTTTTCCTTTCCCACAAAAAATCCACCTTGAAGGGTCAAATCTGGGACAATAAGTACCATAATGAACGATTAACCATTTTTAAAAATAGGAACTAATGAGTGTATATAGACAAATGAAGGATAACGAAGGAAGTGCTTTTGCTTACAGTGGAATGCTGAGGGTCAACTAATAAATGTGAGGGGAGTACCCAGAGTTGAAAATTAGCATTTTACATCATAGTATAGAGCAGTAGAGACTGGAACAGGCAGAATCAACAATGGTTGCTAAATCTCAGGGGAATTTTTATAAGGAGTGAAATATCTGTGTGGTCTTAAAGTATTTCTCCACAGAAAAAAATAATTATGCAATGAAGAAATCAGACCACCCTACACAGGTAAACAAAATTATCAATAAGTGTCAGATGGACTTTATATGCCTTTAGATGTGATACTCTGAGAAGTACAGACCACATTTAAAAAGCATTTCAACTGAGAATATAAAAAGAATCCAACATTCTATTTATATTCATTAAACACAGAATGTGAAATGTTCTACCAAAAAAAGAGGATAGTCTCTATTTTTCAAAGATATCAAGGTCATAAAAGACAAAGTAGGGCTATGGAACTATTCCAGATTAAAGGAGACTAAAGAGATATAACAACTAAAAATACTTGATCTTAACTGCATTCTAAGATAAAAATGTTCACAGTAATGTTAAACTCACTAACACTGGTAACTACACTGTCACTATGTAGGAGAATATCCCTATTCTTAGGAAATACACTCTGAAGTTTCAGGTCTGAAGGTCATGATTTATGTTCACTAGCCTCAAATACTTCCATAAGATAATTTTAAAGCAAATAGGGTAGAACATTAACAATAGATGTATCTGGGTAAAATTTATATAACTGTTCTTTGTACAAATCACATTCTTACAACTTTTCTATATGAGATTGAAATTATGTGCAAATAAAGAGTTTAAAAATTAAGCAAAAGAAAATGATTGTTTCACCTTATTCTCCCACCAAGAATTTAAGGTGCCTCCCTCATTTCTTCCCTTACCAGCATTGTATTGTTTCTTATAGTCTGCTATTTAATATGCAGAAATAGTATCTTAATGTGCATTTATTTGCTTCTAATGAGGTTAAAAACATATCCATATGTTTATTACTAATTTATATTTTTAATCTGTAAATGATCTATTTCTCTTTCATTTCCAGGCACAATTTTCTTAAATAAAAGCTACATTGACTCACAAATGTCATGAACAAAATCTCCAAACACATTTCCATAGAAATTTTGGAACTGGGTTTTATAAAGCTATTTAAGTGAATTCAATAATGTTGAAGGCATAATTTCATGTAGGCAAGAGGTCACTCTACAAGAGGTGAAAGTGCATGTAATTCCCTTCCAGAGGGGCATGTTTTCATTGCCTTTTTAATTACCCATGCACTCCAGGTAGATTACCACTAGATGGGAGTAGTGCTCAGTGCTATAGTCTTAGCAGCCAAACACCTCAATTTGCTTATATAAAGAAGCAGTCATTCATTCATTCAATGAACCTGAGTCTCTTTTCCAGGTACTATGCTAGATGGTTCTTTGCATCCACTGCCTTATAGATTTAAAAGTATGGACTATTAGTATTTTAATCAGAACTAATTTCCTTTTAGAAAACTATTTCAAAATATAATGTAATTATTACTTAAATAAATATCAAATATACTTTAAAATAAAAATGAATTCTATATGTTATTGATATTTTGCCTCACTATATATTAGCTATCCAATTAGAGCTGTCTGACCCTATAGACCCCTAAATGGGAATCCACAGTATTTCACCTTGAACTCTAGCCTAATATCAAACTATCTCCTCTCCCCCTTGCTGGATCAATCACCTCTCCAAATTATCCCAGTCTAAGAAACAAGCTTCAAAGCAAATGAGGTGGTCCACAACTCTCTAATGGTCCCTCCAACACTGTTTACCTCACAGACCTCAATTCTGCTTTCTTTTTTCTATAACAGTCCCAATTTCTCCCAATGCTTTTTACATGTAAAGTGTTTACTTTTATTTATTGGTCCCTCCCATCAGAAACTTTTAAATTTAAATATAAACACAATTATTTGCTACTTAATCAATTTACAACTCATACCACTGAGCAACAAGCCTTTCACATTTTAACTGAACAAAGAAATTTAACTCTTCTAAATAATTAAGCATGAATAACAGAACATCAGAGGCTGGCAAAACATGTATTGCATCATACCTTTTTTAACCTAAATTTTAATATGTTAAGTATACCATGAAAATATGATAAGATATTGGACAAATATAAATACCTCTTTTTTAATAAATATATATTTATGTTTTTTTATTGATTTTTAGAGGGTGAGGGAGAGGGATAGAAAGATAGAAACATTGAGAAGAGAAAAACATCATCAATCAGCTACCTCCTGCACACCCACTACTGGGGATCGAGCCCCAAACCTGGGCAAGTGCCCTGATGGGGAATCCAACCAGTAATCTCTTGGTTCCTGGATTGATGCTCAACCACTGAGCCACACCAGCCAGGCAATAAATACTTTTTAAAAATATCTTTTTAGTGATTTTAGAGAGAGGAAGAGGGAGAGAGAGAGAAACACGATAAGAGAAAGAAACATCAATCAGCTGCCTCCTGCACAACCCATACAGGGGATCGATCCCACAACCTGGGCATGTATTCTGACTGGAATTGAACTGGTGACCTCTTGGGACATGGGATGACGCTCAACCACTGAGACACGTTGGCCAGGGCTTTAATTCATACTTTTGATTTTGAATAAGGCAAGCAGCAGATAACCTGTTTTCCTTTTCTTTCTTTCTTTTTGTTTTTTGGTCCTCATCTGATGATATTTTTTTATTGATTTGAAAGAGAGAGGAAGGGAGAACGAGAGAGGAACATCGATCAGTTGCCCCAACTGGGAATTAAACCCAAAGAATTTTGGGACAGTGTTCCAACCAACTGAGCTACCCGTCCAGGGCCTGATTTTCTTTACTGACAGGTTTCCTTTTGAAAATTATCCACTTAACCTTATGTGTTTGAATGTTCCACATATGTGATATGTATTTAAAAATTAATATCTATGCATTGTAATGGCATTCAGATTTATTATTTTTATTATTATAACATAAATTCCTACAATAAAATATTATTTTTCTGTATGTGAGTATGAGTTGATAAGTTGTGCTTTGTTCTCAGACATTTGACTTTATTAACTCATTTCTGCTCCTCTATGTCATTTTTCTCCCCTATTTCTTGCTCCACATCCATATCCTTCTTGCCATCGAAGCCTCTATCTTCAGGCTCTCTCTTCAAACCTCTGTCTGGCTGAACCGAAGACCTCATTATCTCTGTTTCAACACTTAGTGGCCTCCTAAGACCCTCTTGGAATTGAAAATTAAAAATAAAGCATAAGGCTGGCTTATTAAGAAAGCACGCAGAAGTAATCCTCCAAAGCTGGGGGGCGGGGGGAATATTACTATTGCCATAAACCATTGATCAATGAAATCCACTGACAAGTAGGAATTCCCATCACAATTGGCTTCCTAAGTTTCTATAGCAGTAAATAAAGTCGAGAACTAGAAATTCCTGCCTTCATTTTCCCTCTCAACCATCCCTTCTTCACACTTAGTCTTTTTAAAAATTATTAAATTTATTGGGGTGAGATTGGTTAGAATCTTCTTTATAAAATTTAAGAATAATCAATCAGGTCTATCTCATGCTTCAAAACCTTCAATGGGTCTCCACTGACCTTGTAATTAAGTTCAAATTCCATTACAGAGTTATAAACCCTTTCAAAATCTGGCCTTTATTTAGTATTCCAGCTTCATCTCTTCACTCATCTCCATTTCACACTTATCACTGAGGCCATCCTAAATTTCTCTCAAGTGCCATGTTTATTCTGGCTTCAAAGCTTTTGCACAGCTATACCCTCTTGTCATAATCATGCTTCCTAACTTTTACATCTTTTCAAGTACAACCAGAATATTCTTCCAGGCAGCCTTTCCTAATCTGGTTGATAGTAATTATTTTGTCCTCTTCTGTATCTCAGATATTATATTTCATTTACCACACTGTAATATAATTAACTTACATGCCTGTCTCGCATACTCCGTTAGAGTCCCTTAAAGACAGAAACTAAAAGTTTCATTTTGTACTCCATAAGAAAGTGCCTGACCCATAATAGGGGCTCAATGTCAGTTTGCTTGACCTAAAAATGCTACTCCATAATCAGTTTAATGAAGCATTTCTTCCATGAGATTATATGAACAGTTTAGCATATTTCTGGCCAGCTTGCTTCTCTGTGCCAAAAGAAACAATCCTATTCTTGTTTTGCCATCTACGTTACTATTACAAGCCTCAACATTACTGTGGTGGGACCAATGATGGAAACAGTTATGCTTAATATTACCTATAATTATAACTTATAATTGTCCTTTAATATAATAGAAATGATACTTAATAATGCTCATTATTATTAATACTCAGTGTTTATTAGGTGTCTGACATTGGATTTTGTGATTTCATATGATTATCTAATTCAGTCCTCAAAACAACTCTTCCCCATTTCATATTTACATAGATCTGAATTGATGTGACCACCTCCTGATTACTTTACATGAATTGGTTATTTATTTTGTGGCAGTACATATAAATTGTTTGCAGAGATGATTTGTCCAGTATCCCTAAGGAAAAAAAATCAGGATGCAGACATGAAAATGTTTTTAAGCCTTTTTCCTGAAAATATTTGCTTCATGGGAATTTAATGTCTTTGCCAGTGAGTCTTTCAGGCTAGCTTTAATACATAAGTGAATTAAAAGCATGAACAAATGGCAACGCTCCAAGCATGGCAAGTTTATTGACTTTTGTTGTGTAGGAATATCTACTGAATAGGACAGTTAGTGGCAGAAATGCCTGGTATGGTAGACTCTGCTTTGTTTGACATACTGATGTAAAAATGAGTATTATTGATTAATTTTTTAAACAGACAATTTTCCAGAGACTAGATTAGAATCTGAAAATGCTATTAACCTCACAGTAATGGAAAAGACTCTAACTCCATTTGATGGAGGCAGCTGAAGAGAAATTCAGGTTAGGGGCCAATCACCTTAGAAAAATTAGTTCACTGTACCACTTGCAGTAGGAAGCAAATATGGTTTTGAACGTGCTCCAACTGGATTTGATGGTTCTGGAAGCTATGAAAAACCAGGGGGAAGATTTGCATGAGTGTCACATTTTTAAAGCATCCTCCTTTTAGTTGAAGGGTTAAGAGAAAAAAAGAGGGAGAAGATAATGCTTGCTTGCTTATGAATTCATTATTTATCAAATAAGAATTTTCCTTCCCAAATGAAGAATCCTTCTGAACTTTATCCACTCAAATGTGTTACTTAAGAATTATTTGCATTGCACTATTTTATTTTTCTGCTTTTTTCTCTACTTTACCTAGGTAAATTATTCTTTGTTTGGGGGGATATTGAAATAAGGAGTTTTCATTGATTCTGGGAGTTTAAGAACTAGAATTATCCTATCTAATAAAAGACTAATATGCAAATTGACCATACCTCCACTACACCCACAAGCCACGCCCACCAGACAATCAGGAGTGAATATGCAAATAAACCCAGCCAAGATGGCTGCAGCAACAGAGAGCAGGAGGGAGGCTTGGGTTTCCCCGGCAATGGAGGAAACCAAGCTTTCTGCCTGCCCTTACCAGCCTAGGCCTCCACTCAATGCTACAAAGTTTCAATTATAGAAGATAAATAAATCCCAACAAAAATGGCAGCAGCCAGGGAGCTGGAGAGAGCAGGAGGCTAGGGTTGCCCCCGGCTTTGGGGGAAGCCAAGTTTGTGCAGCCCTGGCCAGCCTAGGCCACCACTCCAGGCTACAAAGTTTCAATTATAGAAGATAAATAAATCCCAACAGAAATGGCTGCCACCACGGAGCAAGCAGGAGGCTTGGCTCCACTCCAGGCTAGAAAGTTTCAATTGTAGAAGATAAATAAATCCAGATATCAGGGCCTCTGGTTGGGTCACCAGGGGGCGTGGCCAGCCTGCAAACCACCACAGGCCCCTCGCCCAGGCCGCCCCACACCCCAAGGGAACCCCCACCTTGATCCGGGACACCCTTCAGGGCAACCCAGCTGGCCCCCACCCATGCACCAGGCTTCTACCCTATCTAATAAAAGAGTAATATGCATATTGACCATCACTCCAACACACAAGATGGCTGCCCCCATGTGGTCAAAGATCCTGCCCCATGTGGACACAAGATGGCCACCACAAGATGGCTAGCAGGGGAAGGCAGTTGGGAGGGACCAGGCCTGCAAGGGAGGGCAGTTGTGGGCGATCAGGCCAGCAGGGGAGGGCAGTTGGGGGCGATCAAGCCTGAAGAGGAGGGCAGTTAGGGGTGACCAGGCCGGCAGAGGAGGGAAGTTGGGGGTGACCGGGCCTGCAGGGAAGGGCAGTTGGGGGCGACCCAAGCCTGCAGGGGAGAGCAGTTGAGGGGGATCAGGCCTGCAGGGGAGGGCAGTTAGGGGTGACCAGATCTGCAGGGGAGGACAGTTAGAGGTGACCAGGCCTGCAGGGGAGGGCAGTTAGGGGCAAACAGGCTGACAGGGGAGTAGTTAGGCATCAATCAGGCTGGCAGGGGAGTGGTTAGGGGGTGATCAGGCTGGCAGGCAGAAGTGGTTAGGGGCAATCAGGAAGGCAGGCAGGCGAGCAGTTGGGAGCCAGCAGTCCTGGATTGTGAGAGGGATGTCTGACTGCCCATTTAGGCCCGATCTTACTGGGATCGGGCCTAAATGGGCAGTCGACATCCCTCGAGGGGTCCCAGATTGGAGAGGGTGCAGGCTGGGCTGAGGGACACCACCCACCTCCATGCATGAATTTCATACACCGGGCCTCTAGTAAATAATAAAAGTATAAGATTAGAATTGTCAATTATCTGACTTGGTTTAAAAAAGGAAATTTGCTAATAAAAATAGGGTAAAACTAGCTGTCAATATACCTATTTTATACGAGGAATAGTAGTGCATACTCAAAGATCTGAATTTTACAAATTTTGTTGTGATTTATTCAAATTAGCCAAAAATTAATCATCTGTATTTATTAGGTAACTAGAGGCCCGATGCACTAAGATTCATGCAAGAATGGGCCTTCCTTCCCCTGGCTGCTGGCACCACCTTCACTCCAGCCCGGAGCCGCCTTTCCGCCTTCCCACGCTATCCCTCCTCGGCCGCTCAGCACCTGTGTATGCAAATTAACCCGCCAATCTTTGTTGGGTTAATTTGCATACTCACTCCTGATTGGCTGGTGGGTGTTGCAAAGGTATGGTCAATTTGCATCTTTCTCTTTTATTAGTGTAGATGCAACTATTTTTTATTAAAAGCATGCTATTATTTTCATCAAATAAGATATTTCCTAAAAAAAAAAAAACACACACACACAAATATTTAAATGTTACTATTTAAAGCCTGGTTAAAAGTATCAGTGATAGTGATAAACTGAATTAACATGTGAAAGTCACTGGTTAAAAATATTAGAAGGTGAGATTAAAAATGGCAGCAGAGTAGATGGATACTGCATGGACATGCTCCCAGGAACAAGTTGGAATTACAATTGAAATATTGAAAGGTTTCCTGAATAATCAACAGAAAACTCACAGGAGAGAACCCTGATACCCAGGCACCGAAGGTAGAAACTGCATAGAAACTGATAGGAAGCAAGAATGACATAACACAAATAAAGAACACATTGGAAGGTATACACAGCAGGAAGCTGAGGATCAAATCAGTGAATTAGAAGACAAAGTTGAAAATATCACTCAATCAGAGAACCCAAAAGAAAAAAAAATTGAAAAACAGGAGGACAGCTTAGGGAGCTGTGGGACATCGTGGAGCACAACAATATTAGAATAGCAGGTGTGCCAGAAGAGGCAGAAAGGGAGAAAAGAATAGAGAAGACGTTTGAAGAAATAATGGCAGAAAACTACCCCAACTTGGTAAAGGAAAAAGTCACACAAGTTCAGGAGGCAGAGAAAACCCCAAACAAGAAGAACCCAAACAGATCCATGCCCAGACACATCATAATTAAAATGCTAAAAATTAAAGACAAAGAGAGAATCTTAAAGGAAGCAAGAGAAAAGAAAACTTATTTACAAAGGAGTTCCCATAAGGGTGACACCAGATTTCTCATCAGAAACTCTACAGGCCAGAAGGGAATGGCATGAAGTACTCAAGGTAATGGAAAGCAAGGATCTGAGACCAAGATTACTATATCCAGCAAGGCTATGATTCAAAATAGATGGTAAATTAAAAAGCTTCCCAGACAAAAAAAAAAAAAAAAAAAGCTAAAGGAGTTCATTACCACCAAGCCAGCATTACGAGAAATGCTAAAGGGATTGCTGTAAGGGATTGCTAAGAAGAAACAGAGAGAGAAACCTAGCCATACAGAATTAAAATGGCTATAAATAAATACCTCTTAATAATAACCTTAAATGTAAATGGATTAAATGCTCCAATCAAAAGGGGTAGCTGAATGGATATAAAAACATGACCCAATAATATGCTGTCTACAAGATATCCACCTCAAAATAAAAGACACACACAGGATGAAAGTGAAGGGATGTAAAAAAAAAATTTTCATGCAAATGGAAAAGTAAAAAGAGCTGGAGCAGCAATACTCATATCCGATAAAATAGACTTTAAAATGAAGGCCATCACAAGAGACAATGAAGGTCACTACAAAATACCAAAAATACAAGAGATATAACCAGGTAAACATATATTCACCCAATATAGGTGCACCTCAATATATAAAAAAACTTCTAGAGGACTTTAATGGAGAAATTGACAACAATACAGTCATAGTAGGGGACTTTAACACTCCTGTGATTTCACTGGACAGATCTTCCAGACAATAACTTAACAAGAAAACAGACTCTAAAGGAAACACTGAATCAGATAGATTTAATAGACATTTGTAGAACATTTCACCCCAACGCAGCAGAATATACATTCTTCTCAAGTGCACATGGATCATTCACAAAGACAGACCACATGTTAGGACACAAAACAAGTCACTACAAGTTCAAGAAGATTGAAATCATATCAAGTATCTTCTCAGATCACAGTGGAATAAAATTAGAAATCAACTACAGTTAAAACACCCAAAAACATTCAAACACCTGGAGGCTAAATAGCATGTTATTAAACAATGAATGGGTTACCAACGATATCAAGAAAGAAATAAAAAAACTTCCTGGAGACAAATGAAAATGAATACACAACAATCCAAAATCTCTGGGACATAGCAAAAGCAGTACTGAGAGTGAAGTTCATAGCACTACAGGCATAACTCAAAAAACAAAAAAAAAATCAACAATAAACTATTTAACCCTACAACTTAAAGAACTAGAAAGAGAACAATAAGAAAAGTGAAGAGCAAGTAGAAGGAAGGAAATAATAAAGATTATAGCAGAAATAAATAACATAGAGACTGAAAAAACAATACAAATATCAATGAAACCAAGAGCTGGTTCTTTGAAAGGATAAACAAAATTGATAAACCATTAGCCAGACTCATCAAGAAACAAAAAAAGAGGACCCAAATAAATAAAATCAGAAACGAAAGTGGAGAAGTAACCACAGACACTACAGAAATTGTAAGAAAAAGGATTGTAAGAAAATTCTATGAACAACTATATGCCAACAAGCTGGACAATGTGGATGAAATAGACAAATTCCTAGAAAAATACAATCTCCCAAAACTGAATCAGGAAGAATAAAAAAACCTGAATAGGCCAATAACAACTGATGAAATAGAAGCAGTAATAATAAAAAAAAAAACTCCCCCCAAACAAAAGCCCAGGTCTGGACAGCTTCACAGGGGAGTTTTTCCAAACATTCAAAGAACTAACACCTATACTCATCAACGATCTCAGAAAATCCAAGAGGAGGGAACACTTCCAAACTCTTTCTATGAAGCCAGCATTATCCTAATTCCAAAACCAGATAAAAACACTACAAAGAAAGAGAATTACAGGCCAATATCCCTGATGAACATAGATGTTAAAATCCTCAACAAATATTAGCAAATCGCATCAGCAATATATTTAAAAGATTATACACCATGATCAACTGGAATTTATTCTGGGGATGCAAGGCTGGTATAATATTCGCAAATCAATAAACGTGATATATCACATAAACAAATTGAAAGACAAATTTCATATGATCATATCAATAGACATAGAAAAAGCATTGGACAAAATCCAGCACCCATTTGTGATAAAAAACTCAGCAAAGTTGGAATAGAGGGAGCATATCTCAACATGATAAAAGCCATATATGACAAACCTACAGCCAACATCATACTCAATGGGCAAAAACTAAAACCATTTCTCCTAAGGACAGGAACAAGACAGGTATGCCCACTTTCACCACTCCTGTTCAACACAGTACTGGAAGTGCTAGCCATAGCAATTAGACAAGAAGAAGAAATAAAAGGCATCCAAATTGGAAAAGAAGAAGTAAAACTGTCATTATTTGCAGATGACATTATATTGTACATAGAAATCCCCAAAGAATCCATAAAAAAACTATTAGACTTAATAAATGAATTCAGCAATATATGACAGGATATAAAATTAACACCCAGAAATCTATGGCTTTCTTATACACCAATAATGAACACACAGAAAAAGAAACTTTAAAAAAAATCCCATTTACCAATGCACCAAAAAAATTAAGATACCTAGGAATAAACTTAACTAAGAAGGTAAAAGACCTATACTCAGAAAACTACAGGATATTGAAAAAGAGATAGAGGAAGACATAAACAAATGGAAGAATATACCATGTTCATGGATTGGTAGAATCAACATCATTAAAATATCCATACTACCCAAAACAATCTATAGATTCAATGCACTCCCCGTTAAGATACCAACATAATATTTCACAGACCTAGAACCTACTCTCCAAAAATTCATCTGGAATAAAAAAAGACCCAGAATAGCTGCAGCAATCCTGAGAAAGAAGAATAAACTGGGAGGGATCACAATACCAGATATCAAGTTATCTTACAAAGCCACGGTTTTCAAAACTGCCTGATATTGGCATAAGAACAGACATATAGATCAACGGAACCAAACAGAAAACCCATAAATTGACCCAAGCCATTATACTCAATTAATATTTGACAAAGGAGGCAAGAGCATAAAATGGAGTCAAGATAGTCTCTTCAATAAATGGTGTTGGGAAAATTGGACAGATACATGCAAAAAAAAAAAAAAAAAGAAAGAAAGAAAGAAACTAGAACACCAACTTACACTATACACAAAAATAAACTCAAAATGGATAAAGGACTTAAACGTAAGACGGGAAACCATAAAAATATTAGAGGAATCCACAGGCAGCAAAATCTCAGACATATGCCAAAGCAATTTCTTCACCGATACCACTCCTAGGGCAATGGAAACTAAAGACAAAATAAACAAATGGAACTACATCAAAATAAAAAGCTTTTGCACAGCAAAAGAAACCATCAATAAAACAACCAGAAAGCCCACTGCATGGGAGAACATATTTGCCAATGTTATCTCCAATAAGGGTTTAATCTCCAAAATTTACAGGGAACTCATACAATTTAACCAAAGGAAGATAAACAATCCATTCAAAAAATGGGCAAAGGACCTAAATAAACCCTTTTCAAAAGAGGACATAAAGAAGGCCGAGAGACATATGAAAACATGCTCAAAGTCACTAATCATCCCAGAGATACAAATCAAAATGACAATGAGGTACCATTTCACACCTGTCAGAATGGTTATCATCAACAAATCAACAAACAACAAGTGCTGGTGAGGATGTGGAGAAAAAGGAACCCTTGTGCACTGCTGGTGGGAATACAGACTGGTGCAGCCACTGTGGAGAACAGTATGGCGTTTCCTCAAAAAATTAAAAATGGAACTCCCATGTGAACCAATAATCCTACTTCTAGGAATATATTGCAAGAAATCAGAAACACCAATCAGAAAGGATATATGCACCCCTATGTTCATAGCAGCACAATTTACAATAGCTAAGATTTGGAAACAGCCTAAGTGCCCATCAGCAGATGAGTGGATTAAAAAATGGTGGTACAGCTACACAATTGAATACTATGCTGCTGTAAAAGAGAAGGAACTCTTACCATTTTCAACAGGTTGAAAATGGTAAGAGTTCCTTCTCTTTTACAGCAGCATAGTATTCAAAAATAAACTCAAAATGGATAAAGGACTTACACATAAGACAGGAAACATCATGCTAAGCAAAATAAGCCAGTTGGAGAAAGATAAATATTACATGATCTCACTCATTTGTGGAATATAATGAACAACATAAACTGATGATCAAAAATAGAGCCAGAGGAGGAAAAATATTTAAAATAGAAGTAATTGTGTTATTTACAGATTTTTAATATTCCCTTTCTTGATATATTAATGTTTATGGCATGTAGCATTATATTTAAAATCATTTTTCTTTATATTAATGTTTATTACATGTAACATTATTATACTTAAGATCATTTTTCTTGATATTAATGTTTATTGCATGTAAAAATATAAAAATTAAAAATTAAAATTAAAAAATATTAGGTGACTTATGAACATATTTTAGCAAAATAATATATTTGTAAATAAACAAATATTTGCAAATATTTGTACAAAAACTTAAGAGAACAACAAAATAAAAGGGAAAAGGATATAAACCAATGATCTACTCTAAGGATGACAATGATAAAAGTAATAATCTTCGCAATCATCACAAAACAAAACATCAATATGATACCACCTAAAGAAACTAACAAAATTTCAAAATACTGATAATACCTACTGGTGGGAAGCTATGGTAAAGTGATACTTACACCTTTTCAGAAAGCAATGTATCAAGGATCACAAAAATTTTTATATACTTTAGATATATTAATACTATTCCTAACATTTTATTTTGAAAAATAATCCAAAAGAGAGGAAAGGTTTATGAGTACAACAAAGTTTTTTTAAAAATTGAAGATATCCTCATTGTCCAACAATCCTATATAATAAAGAGGTAATATGCAAATGGACTCTCATACCATCACAAGATGGCTGTGCCCACAGCAGAGGCAGGGTTCCCATAACGAACCGTAACGAGCAATCAACAGGGACCTGAGGCTGCGTGGCTCCGGGCTGAGGCGGGGGACCTGAGGCTTCGGCCCCCACTGAGCAGGGCTTGATTGGGGACCTCAGGCCACGCCCCCCACCTGGTGGGGCTTGACAGGGGAACTCAGGCCACACCCCCTGCCCTGGTGCCTGGCCAGTGGACCTCAAGCTGTGCCCCCCACCTGGCAGGGCTTGACAGGGGACCTCAAGGAGTACTCCCCACCCTGACCCAGGCTGGGGGAATTCAGGCCACGCCCCCCTCCCTGGTGCAGGGCCAGGGGACCTCAGGCCACGCCCTCCTCCCCAGTGCCAGGCCAGGGGACATGAGGATGTGTCAGGGGACCTGAGGCTGTGCCCCTCGCCCAGCAGGGCTTGACGGGGGACCTGCGGCTGGGCCCTCCACCTGGCGCTGGGCCAGGGGACCTGAGGTTGCGCCTTCCCCCCCTCCCGCCCAGCGGGGCTTGACAGGGGTGGGGCCGGCTGGGTCTGGGTCTCACTCGATTTTGAGGTGCGTGCGGGTGGGCAGGGACTTGACTCTGGGTCCTGAGGCATGGCCCAGACTCTGACAGGAGGAAGATTTTCATATACATTTTACTAATTTTCTTTCATCTCTGACACTTCTATTATAGAGAAAGGGCAAATAGCAATATTAAAATATTTCCTCTAATTCATTCCCTTTTAATGTGCACAAATTTCGTGCACCAGGTGACTAGTATGTAAATGATTACATAAAGTACACTATATCAACTCAATAAGACATCGTACAATAAGTAAAATTTATAATTATGAAGCTTATGGCAACTTAAAAAAATAACCTATAGATTAAAAAACAAATGCTAATATACATCTACTAGAGGCCCAGTGCATGATTTAATCATGCACCTGGTGCACCAGCTGGCTGGCTGTCCGCTGGTGAACCAGGCCTTTCGAAAGCCTCCAGCGCAGCAGAGGCTTTCAAAAGGCCTTGTGCTGGAGCAGACAGACAGCCAGCTCCCCCATTTTGGCTTTCGATCGCGGGGGAGCTGGCTGTCTATCCGCTGGTGCACCAGGCCTTTCGAAAGCCTCCAGCGCAGCCATGGCGCAGACGCTGAGCAGATGCTGGCCCAATCAGCTACCCCGGCCACCCTGAGTCCTACCCCCTGTGCCTCCCACTGGCCCAATCGTGGGCGTAGCGGAGTGATGGTAATTTACATATTACCATTTTATTATGTAGGACAGCATGATTCCAACTATATAAAAATCACTTATACATAAGAAACCAGGAGAGTCTTCGCCCTTTTGGCTCTCTGAGCAGCATCATGGCGCTGGGCAAGAATATGTGCCTTACAAAAGGCGGCCGAAAGGGAGTTAAGAAGAAAGTGAAGTGATAGATCCATTTTCTAAGAAAGATTGGTATGATGTGAACACACCAGCTATATTCAATATAAGAAATATCAGGAAAACACTAGAACTCAAGGAACCAAAATTGCATCTGATGGTCTCAAGGGTCATATTTTTGAAGTGAGCCTTGCTGACCTGCAGAATAATGACGTTGCATTTAGACAATTTAAGCTAATTACTGAGGATGTTCAGGGCAAAAACTGCCTGACTGCTTTCCATGGCATGGATCTTACCCATGACAAAATGTGCTCTGTGGTCAAAAATGGCAGACCATGACTGAAGTTCATGTTGATTTCAAGACTGCTGATAGTTATTTGCTTCATCTATTCTGTGTTGGTTTTGCTAGAAAACCCAACAATCAGATTTGGAAGACCTCTTGTGCTCAGCATCAGCAGGTTTGCCAAATCCAGAAGAAGATGATAGAAATCATGACCCAAAAGGTGCAGACAAATGACTTGAAAGAAGTGGTCAATAAACTAATTCCAGAGAGCACTGGAAAACACATAGAAAAAGCCTGCCAATCTATTTACCCACTCTATGATGTCTTTGTTAGAAAAGGCAAAATGCTGAAGAAGCCTAAATTTGAACTGGTAAAACTGGTGGAGCTCCACTGTGAAAGTAGCAGTTCTGGGAGAAACCAAGATGGCGGCATAGGTTAAACACCTAACCTGCAGCCGGGCACAACAATTTCAAAAATACAACTAGAGGTCAGAAAGGACATCATCCAGAACCACAGGAAAGTTGGTGGACTGAAATGCCCACAGCTGGAGGGAAGGAGAAGGCCACGGGGACAGTCGGGGAAGCCGTAAAAGCCTGAGGTATGGAGAAACGGGCGGAGACACGAGCACACGCGCCTGCGGGGAGGATGGAACCGGAGAGGAGGGGGCGGCTGATGACCTGGCCGGAGTTCACTGGCAGGAAGGAGATAAAGGCTCCGGAGTGCGCTGAGCACCGGCTCCGATTGCACTGAACCCCATTCCGGGCGAAACCCTGGGAAACTCACTCACTTTCACAACTCCGCCGCCCCCGCAGGCCGCCCGGCTCGGGACGCTGGGGACGCCGCCACAGCGGCGGCGCCCGGAGCCCGGCGGCCTCCCAGCACCCGTCCCCGCCGCGCAGCCCCCGCGCGCCTGGTGCCGCGGGCCGCGCGCCCCGCACACCGGACGGAGGCCCGGGCGCCCTCTCCGTGCACCTCCCGGCGGCACTAGACTTCAGTAGAGTTGACTGAATTCAAGGGATTAAGAAGTATAAATTGGGGGGACGCCGCGGCGGCGACGTCCGGAACACGGCGATGGCGGTGCCTGGAGCTCGGCAGCCGCCCAGTGCCCGTCCCAGCCGCGCGGCCCTCGCGCGCCTGGTTCCGCGGGACGTGCGCACCGCACACCGGACGGAGGCCCGGGCGCCCTTTCCGTGCACCTCCCGGCGGCGCTAGACTTCAGTAGAGTTGACTGAAATGAAGGGATTAAGAAGTACAAATTGAGAAGTTTGAAAAAGATGGCGGCGGAGGTTAAAGGCTGCTCTGTTGCCTCGCACCCAGCGAAATCGGAGGGGATGAGGTGTGGAGGTGCGTGGGTCTGGCTGGTGGCGGGGGAAAGGGGCTTTTGTTCCAAACCTAAGGGAGATTAGCTCTCCATCACCCTGAAACCCATCTTCTGGCGAACCCCGGGAGACCCAGATGCCTGCGGAGAGAGGCGGGACTCTTGCAGAGGTGCGCCCAGCAATCAGTGTTTGCTGCGCTGGAGTGCGGAACGAGGGGACTTAGATACATGGAAGGCAGAAGGACCAGACTCACAGCCATCGAGGCTCGCCGCACCATGGCCTGTTGGCGCCCTGAGACCCCGCCCCGCCCTGGGACCCGCCCCGCACGTTTTGAAGTCCCGTCCCGCAAGTCTTGCAGGCACACCTGCGCCCCAAGCAACGGCTTATGCATGTGGGTGGCCTGCCCTCTGGCAGCGGACCAGATGATCTGCTGTTCTAGTCGGACTGCTCCAGGGCCACTCAGACAGGAGGAAGAAACTACAGTTTTTGCTGTAATCCTTGCTGAGTGCCTAAGGCAGTAGCTGATCTACACCCCATTGGAGACCCACAAACGAGGGCATCTAGTGGTCTGTGGGAGATGACACCAGATTTCAACCACGTGCATAAGGGACACATTGAACGGGAATATTCAGTGAGCGCCAAAGCTTTGCTGCACCAAGACCCGGCCCATAAACGTGTCTCCTGCACAGCAACTCTTCCTTTATAGACAAAGAGCGCCCCCCCAGTGACACCAACAACAATCAAGACTTAACTATACAAAGGAGGACCAAGATGGAGGCATAGGGCGGAAGCCTGATTGTTGCCTACCACAACAACTTTGAGACTACGACAAGAGAGCAGAGCAGACACCATCCAAGACCACCATAGGGCTGGCTGAGTAGATGCTCTACAACTAGAATAAAAGAGGGGTATGTGGGATGATGCTGATGCCGGTGACCCAAAGACCACACTTTAAGAACTGCAGCTCAGGCGACACAAAAGAACTATGGCTCAGGCGATACAACAGCGGCCTGGAACGTGCTCGGCGCAGTTCCCCCGGCGGTCTCCGGCTGAGGGGACGGCTCCACTGGCAGCCAAGTACTGACAGACGAGCCCCTATGAGACATGGGGTGGGAGACTCCGCACTTGCTGACCTCTGAGTCCGTCAAGAATCTCAACACCCCGGAAGCGGCCAGGTGCGCATGCTCGGCGACCGGCCACCGATGCAGACCCAAGGGCCGACGCAGCGACGCCAGACTGGCCCACCGCCATGCACCGGGTGCACCGGAGCTTCGCCGAGCCACCGCCCGACGAGTTCTGCAGCAGCCATACTGGAGCTCTGGAAGGATGGCCAGGGGAATTGCTGAGGGGGGATTGACCGGCAGGAATTGGGATCGGGAAGACGGGGCCCCGCTGAGACCCGGGTGCGGGCGGGGTTGCGCGCCTCTGGGCTCGGGTGTGGTCACACGCCTCTGGGTATAAGTGAGGCCTCACGTCCCTGGGTCTAGGTGAGGCCACATGCCCCTGGGTCCAGGTGAGGCCGGACTCCGGGTCCGGGTGAGGCCAAGTGCCCCTGGACCCGGATGACGCTGGATCCCGTGCCCGGGCGAGGCCAAGCGCCCCTGGGTCTGGGAGAGCCCACACACCCCTGGGTCCAGGCGAGACCATGTGTCCCTGGATCCGGGTGAGGCCGCGTGCACCTAGGCCCGGGTGAGCCCAAGTGGCCCTGGGTCTGGGAGAGGCCAAGCGTCCCTGGGTCCGGGTGAGACCATGTGTCCCTGGATCCGGGTGAGGCCTCGTGCACCTAGGCCGGGGTGAGCCCAAGTGGCCCTGGGTCGGGGAGAGGCCAAGCGTCCCTGGGTCCGGGCGAGACCATGCGTCCCTGGATCCGGATGAGGCCTCGTGCACCTAGGCCCGGGTGAGCCCAAGTGGCCCTGGGTCTGGGAGAGGCCAAGCGTCCCTGGGTCCGGGTGAGACCATGTGTTCCTGGATCCGGGTGAGGCCTTGTGCACCTAGGCCCGGGTGAGCCCAAGTGGCCCTGGGTCTGGGAGAGGCCAAGCGTCCCTGGGTCCGGGTGAGACCATGTGTCCCTGGATCCGGATGAGGCCTCGTGCACCTAGGCCCGGGTGAGCCCAAGTGGCCCTGGGTCTGGGAGAGGCCAAGCGTCCCTGGGTCCGGGTGAGACCATGCGTCCCTGGATCCGGATGAGGCCTCGTGCACCTAGGCCCGGGTGAGCCCAAGTGGCCCTGGGTCTGGGAGAGGCCAAGTGTCCCTGGGTCCGGGTGAGACCATGTGTCCCAGGATCTGGGTGAGGCCTCGTGCACCTAGGCCCGGGTGAGCCCAAGTGGCCCTGGGTCGGGGAGAGGCCAAGCGTCCCTGGGTCCGGGTGAGACCATGTGTCCCTGGATCCGGCTGAGGCCTCGTGCACCTAGGCCCGGGTGAGCCCAAGTGGCCCTGGGTCGGGGAGAGGCCAAGCTTCCCTGGGTCCGGGTGAGACCATGTGTCCCAGGATCCGGGTGAGGCCTCGTGCACCTAGGCCCGGGTGAGCCCAAGTGGCCCTGGGTCTGGGAGAGGCCAAGCGTCCCTGGGTCCGGGTGAGACCATGCGTCCCTGGATCTGGGTGAGGCCTCATGCACCTAGGCCCGGGTGAGCCCAAGTGGCCCTGGGTCTGGGAGAGGCCAAGCGTCCCTGGGTCCGGGTGAGACCATGCGTCCCTGGATCCGGGTGAGGCCGCGTGCACCTAGGCCCGGGTGAGCCCAAGTGGCCCTGGGTCTGGGAGAGGCCAAGCGTCCCTGGGTCCGGGTGAGACCATGTGTCCCTGGATCCGGATGAGGCCTCGTGCACCTAGGCCCGGGTGAGCCCAAGTGGCCCTGGGTCTGGGAGTGGCCAAACGTTCCTGTGTCTGGGTGAGACCATGTGTCCCTGGATCCGAGTGAGGCCTCGTGAACCTAGGCCCGGGTGAGGCCACGTGCCCCTGGGTCTGGGAGAGGCCAAGCGTTCCTGGGTCCGGGTGAGACCATGCGTCCCTGGATCCGGATGAGGCCTCGTGCACCTAGGCCCGGGTGAGGCCACATGCCCCTGGGTCTGGGAGAGGCCAAGCGTCCCTGGGTACGGGAGAGACCATGTGTCCCTGGATCCAGGTGAGGCCTTGTGCAACTAAGCCCGGGTGAGGCCACGTGCCCCTGGGTCTGGGAGAGGCCAAGCGTCCCTGGGTACGGGTGAAGCCAGATCCTGGGTCCGGGTGAGGCCGTGCGCCCCTGGATCCATCCGGGTGAGGCTGGGTCCCAGGCCCGGGTGAGACCACGCGCCCCTTGGGTATGGGTGAGGCCACGTGCCCCTTAGTCCAGGTGACGCCGTGCCCCTGGGTTCGGCCGAGACCAAACCAGAGGGAGTCGGACCTCCATTACCACCATTTGTCCACCATCCAGAGCTGAGGGGTCAGTGCTGACATGTACACTTAAGGAACTACTGGACATCGAAATTGGGTCTCAAAAGAACTGTTGGTCCAGGGGGAAGCTCGCTACAGATTGATTCATTTGCCTGTCAGCATAAATATTATTGCTCGTCTCACATTCAGTTCTTATTAGTATATATCTAGTGACATTTGATCTCGTTCATCTAGAGGAAATGATGAACAACATAGACTGAGGAACAAGAACAGAACCAGAAGCAAGGAGGCATCGATCGGACCATCGGGCCTCAGAGGGAGGATAGGGGAGGGGAGGGGGAGGGTGGGGGGAGGGGGAGAGTTCAACCAAAGGACCTGTATGCATGCATATAAGCCTATCCAACGGTTAAGTTCAACAGGGGATTGGGGCATGCGTGGGGAGAGGGGTGGGATGGGAATGGGGGGATGAGGACAAATATGTGACACCTTAATCAATAAAGAAATTAAAAAAAAAAAAAAAAAGAAAGTAGCAGTTCTGGAAAAGCTACTGGAGATCAGACAGGTGCCAATGTTGAACGAGCTGATGAATAGGAGCCCCTAGTCCAAGAATCTGGTTAAAAGACAGATATTTAACAGTGACAAATAAAAAATCCTAATAAAAGATCCCATTTGTGATTAAAAAAAAAAAAGCCAGGAGAGTGAAAAATTAAATGCTAATTTTTTAGATGTGAGAAAAGTACTCTACATTTTAATATCTATCACATTTATATAAAGCATTTTTAAAATAAAGTGGAATTTGTATAAAATATTTTATGTCTGATATAAAACTCTGGCATTCACTAGAGCAATGCTAGAAAATTAATAGAATCTGATTCAATCCTTCCCTTAGCTGCAAAGTTGTCAGGGTAGGGCAGTCCTATAACCTATCTTGGCTGCAGGCATCTACCTTATCTGTAAAACAACAGGAAATATATTGAATTAGTGAGCCTTACACTTTTTTAATCCTGCTATTCTTTGTTCAAACTAAATTGTATTTAAAATAGATGAAAGTAGAGCTCCCGTGGCTAAAGTATAAGGAGACGGGTAGTGCTCTGCAGGTTGGTTTCATTATCTCTTCCCTCCCTGAACTCTACCTCTGAAAGCAATCTCTGAGAAGACTTTGAGGAAGCCAGGTAAAAAACAAACAAACAATGCATTAAAGATTCTGATGGTCCCTTTATATCTAAACTATAGTTATTGAAATTTTATGGTCCTTTTCTATTATAATTTTTCATGTATGTATCATATCCTCAACTAGATTACAAAGACTTTTATGTTAGAAACTGTCTCTTATAAATTGGCTTTCCCCATCTAAATTTGCTTTGCTATATCTGCCCAGAGAAAGAATCATTGAACAAATAAAACAAAATGGGATGCTAAAATTAAAATATTAGTATTTTTATTTGCAACAAGCCCGGCTGGTGTGGTTCAGTGGATGAGCGTCAACATATGAACCAGGAGGTCATGGTTTGATTCCCAGTCAGGGCACATCTCCCGGGTTGCAGGCTTGATCCCCAGGAGGCAGCTGGTCAATGATTCTCTCTCATCATTGATGTTTCTATCTCTCTCTCCCTCCCCTTTCCTCTCTGAAATTATATATATATAATAAAGAGCTAATATGCAAATGGTTGTCACGCCCTCACGCCATCACACCATAACAGCTCAGACACTCAACACTGGGGAGAGAGGAATGGGGACAAGCCAGGCACAAATGAGCTCGCGAGAGAGGAATGGGGACCAGCCAGGCTGAAGCCCAGGAGAGGGACAAGCCACCTACCCCGCAGTCCTGGGTGTCAGTGGCTGTGCCTGTGCCTGTGGCCCAGGAGAGGGACAAGCCGCCCGCCACACAGTCCCAGGTGCCAGCAGCTGTGCCTGTGCCTGTGGCCTGGGAGAGAGACAAGCCGGATGCCTCGCGGTCCTGGGCGCCAGTGGCTGCGCCTGCACCTGTGCCTGTGTCCTGGGAGAGGGGCAAGCTGCCCTCCCCATGGTCCCGGGCACCTATGGCTGCTGCCTGGGAAAAGCCACCCGCTCACAGTCCCCTGCAGCTGCAGCCGACCCGTGCAAAGCCGGTCTGGGTCCTGGGTGCCTGCGGCCAGCCAGAGGGAGGGAAGCCCAGATCCTGGGTGCCTACAACCAGCCAAAGGAGGGAATCCTGGGTCCCAGGTGCGGGGAGAGGCAAAGGCAGTTAGGGGTGATCAGGCAAGCAGAGGAGCAGTTAGGGGCAATCAGGCCAGTAGGGCAGCAGTTAGGGGCGATCAGGCAGGCAGAGGTGGTTAGGGGCGATCAGGCAGGCAGGCAGAGGGGTTAAGGGCGATCAGGCAGGCGGGCAGGCGAGCAGTTAGGAGCCAGCAGTCCCAATTGTGAGAGGCAGTCAGACATCCCCCGAGGGGTCCCAGTTTGGAGAGGGTGCAGGCCGAGCTGAGGAACCGCCCACCCATGCACAAATTTCATGCACCGGGCCTCTAATATATACACTGAGTGGCCAAATGGCCAGATTATTATGATCTCTGAACGCATAATAATCTGGCCACTCAGTGTATATCATATATAATAAAAGGCTAACATGCAAATTGTACCCTCGACCCAGGAGTTCGACCAGCAGGCAGGCTGGCCAACCGCCCATGTCCCCTCCCCCTGGCCAGGGTGGCCGGACCCCACCCATGCACGAATTCATGTACCGGGCCTCTAATAATAATAATAATAATAATAATAATAATACACACACACACACACACACATACACACACACACACAGAGTGGCCAGGTTATTATGCGTTCAGAGATCATAATAATCTGGCCACTCAGTGTGTGTGTGTGTGTGTGTGTGTGTGTGTGTGTGTGTATGTGTGTGTGTGTGTGTATATATATATATATATATATATATATATATATATATATATATATGGCTAATATGCAAAGTGTCCCCTCAGGAGTTTGACTGGGAGACCGGAAGTTCGATCATTCTCTCTGACGTGTGCTGACCACCAGAGGGCAGCACAGAATGAAGGAAGGTCCCGGCCGGCAGCCGAAAGGCCCTGATCGGCCCTGATCACCAGCCAGGCCTGGTGCAATTTCATGCACCAGACCTCTAGTATATATATATGACATGATTCAGCAATAAGTTGTCTTCTGATTAATCAAGGTTACATATAAAGTACACATGAAATAGCAATTTTCAAAGAATTGCAGTAAAATTAAATTGGAATAATTTAGGCATATTAACCAGTATTTTCTGAGCTAAAAGCATTAAAGATAAAAGTCACCTCGTAGGTACAAATCCTCTTGCTTCCTAAAATTCCCAAGATATTTTTAGTTCATGACTTGGGTAGAACCAAAGCAGGTTTACTTCTAATATTCAGGTTTATTATCTAAAAATCTTTAGAGGGAATACATATTACCCCTGTGAAATCCAATGTGTTTGGCCTAATGGATATGAACATAGTATTGTTCTCTCTTTTCCAAATTTAAAATTCTCATCATTAGAATAATTTCCCTTGTATAAAGGATGATTAAGAAGACAAATGAGTAAATACCTTCCTTCTAGCAAGCAGATCTTCCATTAATATATTATCATATATTGGTTAATTGTATTAGCTAGTGGTCCTCCAAGAATGTATAAAGATCACATGGTTGAAGGATTGGAAAAGAGAAAACTGGATAGAGGAAACATTGCCAAACTCTCAAGAAACCAGAGAAAGAATTGTCTAGAATTCTGGAAGGTATAGGACAAATATGTGGAAAGGAGCAAATAAAAGGGAAAATCCCGCTTATCAAAATGGGAAACGTAAGTCAATGACAGCCAAACCACTTAACAAAATGTTCAACTATATACCTCTTTCAAAAGTCAAAAATCAAAACCACTTTCCAGTGAAGAGCAAAGACCCAGACTAGTCTCAGGTTATAGAATCTATCTACTCTCGTGGTAGAGAGAAGGGTTAGGGAAGGATGTTAGAGAGATCCCACACTTTGATCCTTCAACTTCGGGAAACTACATAGTTCTACATTGTAGTTGCAGAATGCCATGCACTCTTTAGTGATTCCCTTATGACTCCTGTCTTTGAAGTGAGAATGAATAAGAAACTTGTACAAAGAAGAACGGGCCTCAAGTTTCCCAAGACACAGAGCCTGGCAGCCATCTGAGGGCCCAGTTAGGATTGATCCACATGAACTGACTATATGGTTGAAGTAGTCCAGGAAGTACATTTCCTCTTAAGATTTCTGAAACATCTCTATGCCTTTCAAGTAATCCATTGCTAACACTATTTTTTATAGCAGTCAGCTGCTGAAACAGTGATAATGACAGTTTTTATTAACCCAGAAAGTTCAGAGGGACAAGGAAGCAAAATGTGTCTTGGCTTCAGGGCATAAGACAACTTTGTAGACAGTGATGTTAAAATTTACAGTTGTCAGAAGCATCTCCTGGCTGCATTCAGATTCAAGACACCAACATTTATAAGATATTTGACAAAGCATATTTTAAGTCTTCCCAGAGAATACTGTTCCCCAATGTCCTGTCAGTAGGGATTTCCATGGAAAGACAAATGCATATTTAACATAACCTCATGCTTCTAAATTCTTCTTAAAATTGCCTTCATTTTAATAATTAAAACTACATTAAATCTGTACCTAAATATTAAGAAAAAAAAATAACTCAATCTTCACAATTGAATATTTCTCCCACTTCTCATTGTGTCCATAAAAGAGTAAAAATATTTTCAATTTCAGAGCCTAGAAAATTCTATCATTTACTGCCCACAATTAACTTTTACATTAGCCAGTTATATTTTTAAATTTTCCAGAAATTGCACAGATTATATGCTTCAAAATTGCCCTTACGGCTGGTCTCAGGACAGATTAAAACGAGTTCCAGAAACCTTGGTAACTGCCACTTACTCAAATTCCACAGAAAAAAATGTTTTTGGCCCAATCTGAATCCTATTAGGAACCTGAGAATGATGAACAAAAAGTTTATTCAGGGCCAAGTACAGTGTGCACGGCATGTTATATGCTCTTAGTTCTGAGATTAATGATGTACCTGTGCCCAGACGTAAAAATATCCAGCACATATCTCAGCAAAGTTGCATCACAGAGAATTCTAACTTCTTATAATTAAGGATTTGTCATAAGGGAAGCATTTGTGCTTCCAGAAGTCATGAATTGATCCTTATTAACCTAGACCTATTATCTACCATTATGTGAGATTTTTGAGGGGAGACACAAACACCTCAAACTGTCACCGGAGGTTATTGCTGATATTACTGCTGTGTTACTCTCCTCTATAGGACTATGTCAGAGATGTCCACCTGGTGAACTATGACACATTGGTGTGCATCCAGTGGTTTTATAGGTTTACTAAAGGCCCGGTGCAGGAATTCATGCACAGGTGGGGTCCCTCGGCATGGCCTGCGGGGATTGGGCCGAAATCAGCAGTCCAATGCCACCTGCTGTTCCTGCCTGCTACTCCCGCTCATCCCAGCTACACTGTGCCTGCCGTGGGCTCGTGCCCAGTCAGTTCTGATAGGGAGAGGCTCATGCTGACACAGGGGCTCTTGCCAGCCATGAGCCCAGAGTCTGGCACCCGTCTTGGGGGGGGGGGGGGGGGGGCTGGCCAGAATGCCATCGGCCCTCTGGGTGGGTGGTGGGATCTGGATCCGTCCCACTGACGTTCGCGCCGGTTGTTGGGAGCCACCTGGCAGACGCTTTTATATCGTTTCTTCCTTGCAGAGCATCTAGGGAGGGGAAGCGGCCTCAGTGCCAGAGGCTGACTTCCAGGAGGCCTGTGGCACTGTTGGGATCACGCAGGCAGCGCCAGTCCATCGGTGCTTGGCCCATTCTCAGGAGATTGAACCTGCAGGACTACTAAGGGAGTGGCTGCCACAGGGCTGGTAGGCTTACAGGACAGGTCGGTCAGCTGAGTGGCATTCCCTCTGTGGGAGCACACTTCCCACTGTGGGGCAGCTCCTGCATTGAGCGTCTACACCCTGGTGGTCAGTGTGCATCATAGCGACCAGTCGACTGGTCATTCTGGTCACTTAGGCTTTTATATATAGAGACTAGAGGTCCTCCATGCACGGGTAGGGTCCCTCGCGGCTGGTGATGGCCGACCAGGTACTCCCTCCCTTCACCTGGCCTCCTGCCACCGCCAGGGCCTCTCTCCCAGGGCCTCCCTCCCTTCCCCTGGCCTGCCCTGCCCCGCCCCCTGGTCGAACTCCCGGAAGAACTCCCAGTCGAGGGGACAATTTGCATACTACACTTCCATTATATAGGATGTGGAAATATTAATCCACTTAGGTCTTGGGGCTGGAGTTCCCCATCAGATAGCTTTGATCTCAATAAGCATTTTCCAGAATTTTCTAGACAGAAGTTAGGATCAGGCTCATTCTCTACCCACAGATGGAGAACACAAGATGTGACAGCATGCTATACCTACTGCTCCTCATAGCATCATGAGCTTCCCCAGAGAAGTGATTTATTACCTGCATGTCTGCCTTAGCATTCTGGGGTAGCCACATCACCACTCATGTTGCTCAACAGGCCTATGGAACTGATAGAAGAGTTCACACTCAGTAAGTGAAGAAAGGAGCTCTCCCTCCAGGGAGCACACCTCTGCCTTTGCCTTTCCCCTCCCAGCCCCAGGCACTATACCATTAGCTTCCTCACTCCTAAACTCCAAGAGCTCTTCCTTTACAGCCATAACTTGTTTGTTAAGCCCATTTCTTATAAAAATTAAATTACTTCTTCTACCTCTGTAATTTGCCTAATAAATTAAAAAAAAAAAAAGAAGAAGTGAAGAAAGCCCAGAGATGTGTTCAATTTTCAGAGAAGTGGGGGAAGTCATGACCAGTGTAGCTCCAAGCCTGTCTCCTAATCTTTGTCTTCCCATATTCCAATACTTCCATCTGTTTGTGCCCATCTAGGGACATTCAAGCTGACTACAAAGTAATAATGCATGTACATTCTGCAATTAGAACTTAATTATTGTTTTGAAATTTTTAATATAAAAAAGCACAATTGGAATTGAAATGCATTTGAATTGACCACAAAAAAATTTAACTTTATATCTGACATTGAAAGAAAAAGAAGAGCTATAGGGTCCTTTAAATATTTACTTTAGTTGTTAAAAATTTGGGTTTGTTGTAAAAATAAGAGTTTTAAAACAAAGTTTCTTATCTATGCTACAAAAATGTCAAGTATTGAAGAAATTCACATTAAATGTCTTAAACAGAAATTGTGTTCACTAAAGCTAGTCAAGTTTATTAAATTTTTTTATAAATGATTTATTTGAAAGTTTTACATATATTCAATTTTTATGCTCTCTAATATTTTGTATTTATTTATCCTTAATTATATAACATTAAAAAAATTTTTTTGCCAAGCCTCTTATAGGTTCCTTTCCAAAACTCCTTCATTTTACCCCTGGGTAAATACAAACAAATACATCATCTTCTATGCATTCTAGGATGTAAAGATAGTTGGGAAGCACTTCTGTAGATAAATAAATCTTGCCTGATTTATACAGCTTGGTTAATATCTAGCCTAGCCATAATCTGAAACTGCAATTGACATTTGTCAAAATAGTGGTCAAATTAGTGTGTAACTCAAATATTCCAAGGCCTCATCAGCACAGGGTTACAAATTAGTTAACACCAATCTGCAACCTCAGTTATCACAGCTTTAATATACCTCCCATCTCAGTTCTCAATTATTTAAGAGTCCCTAAGGATCAGTCCCCAACACCTTAGTCACAAATCAGGCAAGTTCAATTTGCAGCATTCTCACTATTGTTTATTGAAGACCACTATTTTCAAATACAACGCTCAGGCAGCTACCCATACCACTGATGCTGGCCTACTACTCTGCTTAAGACCTGATCTTCTCTACCAAGAAATGAGAAATGAAATCATTCTCTCTTCCTTAATTGGGTTCTTTTAGAGGTAGCTCGTTTATTTGTACATGTTCATAGGCTTTCTTCTCTAGGAAGAGGAATAGTTGGGTTGGAAATGCTTCAAATAACAGCAATAAGTCTATCCCCAGAACTCCTCCTCCCCACAGTCATTCTTGTTGCAGTACAGCTCCTTCTTCCAAACTTTCTGCCTGTAGCTTGTATTCTCTCTTAGGCACCCTGGAGTTCATTGTTAATATTTGACCTTTCCAATATCCCCCCATCCTAATTCAGTGTATCAGCCGTGCCTACCTGAATGCCAGAGTTATATTTCTAGAAAGATCCTCAGAGATCAAGGAAACCAATCTATATAAATGATAAATAAGGAGGCTCCAGTTTCATTCTCAAACTAGATTCAATTGGAGCAGTGAATCATGTTATCTTAAGGCAACTGTATAACAGATAATCCTCAGAGACTATGTACATATAAATCTATTCTTTATTCATGATAGATACATATTAAAAATGAAGACTGCCTAATTCTATCTATGAAGGGGAACAAATTAGATGAGGTACCAAATACTTTGATAATGCTCAAGTAATGCCTTGGAATATTAGCTTTAGGATTTTAACAAACTTTATGATTGGCCAAGGGTACAAAATACTAAGGGTACCAAATACGTTTGTAAAACCTGTGGGTAAAAAAAAAAAACAAAAAGATCTTGGTATAGTTCAAAACAGCTTTTCTGTTTCAGAGCAAAGGTAATTTTATGGCATAGCCCTATGTCCAAAGCCACAATGCTATCCCATGACTATACTACAAAGGTCTCTCCAAATATTTAAGGAAACTGACCCATACCTAAATGAAAATATCAATGGGGACACTCAGGCAAACTTTTTCAACCCAAAGATCTGAGTATTACCAGAAATTATATAGTCAATTGATTTGGGAATAATCTGGAGCATTTAGGACAGCTAATTGTTTGGACACAAAACTACCAGAGAGAAATTTTACACATGTTCTAAAACTTGTAGGAATGAAAATGTAAAAAATTCGGAATGACCATGCTACTTGAACACTTACATTCACGGGAAAACTAGTGAGAGACCAAAATACTCAGCATGGTGTGCCTGTCCTTTCTTTATCTGGTGTGAGTCTTCCTTCCACCCTCCACCTCCTGTCAGCTGTGTTGGCACTCCACTGTGATTCTGAGAAGTCCTTAACACATCAGACTGTCTCAGACACTTCCCTTCTTTATGGAGAATCATTTCCCTCTCATTCATTTTATAAACTTTAATTAATCTCTCAGGAAGCACCATAAGGACTGCCTCCTTTGAAAGTTCCTGTCTTCTTGCCCCACCAGAATTATATTAATTAGAGTCATTTGCTTAAATCTCCTTCCCCTCTACTTGTCAGTGAATGCTCTGGCATCAGAAATTGGCCCCTTAATAGGTTAGATGTTGTCCTCTGGAACACTGATCGGGTATGTGCCCTGACTGGCTGCAGGAAACAAAGTTGAATTCAAAAAAATGTACTGTGCACCAGATACAAGCTTGGCACAGTGCTCAATTCTAGACACACTGTACATACATCCTTATTCTTTATAACATTACTAGGGATGTGTCATTACCCAATTCAGGCAATATTCCAGACAATTAAAGATTTAAGTATAAAAGTCAAATGATAAAGACTTTAGGAGATAATACAAATGATATTTATCTCTAAAGGCAATAGAGAAAATCATAAACAAAAAGAGCTTTTGGCTACAAATAAATGTAAACTTTTGCACAAGTAGAGTTATTTTAAAAATTGTTGAAGGGATGAATATTCAACCTGAAAGAGATTTCTAGTCATTGGCTTTATAAACATACAGATTTGTCAACAGCAGCATGGTCAAAGTTTTAAACGAAAATATATGTAGTCCAGTTTTCTTCATGATAAATGTTCAAATGTGATACCTTTGAAAAATTGTTGCTAAGAGACACAGGAATTAATTTTCCAGTAATAGTCATTCAACAATATTCTCAACATAGTTTCTGGGAACTAGTGGATGTTAAATTGAAAGTTTACCAAGAGAAGGAATGAATATGTGCCAGTTCATTCCCACCCAGCAATCTAGAACAAGAATAGTCCATGGCCAAGATTTAACCAACTTTCAATGCCTTAACAGAGTGTTTTAAAAAAACAAAACCACAAATCAGGGGTAGTGAGGTCCTGGGGCAGAAGGTGAGGGTGGATTGGAGGGGGTCAATGGGGAAAAGAAGGGGACATATATAATACTTTCAACAATAAAGATTTTTAAAATAAATAAACAACCCACAAATCAGCCATGATATCCTTATAAATAATTGTATGTACATATAGACTTGTATATAATTCATTAGTATTCATATGCACATGTGTATGTATTATTGTAACCCTGCTATAGGGCTATTCTTGGAATCTGTAATGTTATTGCCTTAATTAAAAGTCTCTTACAATGAGATGACTCAATATCTAAAGCCTATAATATAACATTCAGCAAAGACAAGCCTAAGATAGAATTTTGTTCTATGGCAAATAGTATCATAATGATAATCCTATTTTAATAAATGTTTACAAAAATATTCCAAAGGTTAATATATTTTCTTGTTAATAGCATCTAATTGCTTACATAGGCACTAAACCTTAAAGATCTTTATCTTTAATATAGTAAGAACAGTTTGGATTTTTTTAATGTTCATAAACATTACACAGGTAATCTAAAGTGCTCAAAGTAAAAATGTGTCTTTCAAAAATTAAGTATTGTATTTTTATTGTTGACACTATTCCAGATGTCCAAATATCCCCCCACACTCATTTGCCCACTTCTAACCAACGCCCCCTCCCCTATCCTTCACCACCTATTGTCTGTGTCCATGGGCTATGCATATGTGTTCTTTGGCTAATCTCTTCACCTTCTTTTATCCAGGACCACCCCTCCCTTCTGAGATCTGTCAGGAGTAGTGAGAGATGTCTGGCCAAACTCTCACCCCTCTGACTGCTCTGGCCATCCTAGCAGAGATGCCTGACATGTGCATGAAGAAGCCACTTCAGATGTACCAGCCCGAGCAGAAATCATGATAGGCAGAAAAACTGCCCAGTTTAGTCCAGTTAACCCACAGAAATCATCCTATATAATAAAGAGCTAATGTGCTAATTAGACCAGACTGCTGAACGACCTTCCAAAACGACCAGTGAGCGGGGCTATGGGGCTGTGAGGACCCAGGCAGCCAGGGCTGTGAGGGCTGAGCCCCTTGCAAGAATTTTGTGCATCGGGCCTCTAATAAGAAATAATAAGATATTGTTGTTATAAGAAACTAAGTTTTGAGGTGTTTTTTTATGCAGCAACAAATAACTAAAATACTGGCACATGGTAAAGATGAATAAATTGTATCAATTTTTTTAAGGTAGAGTACAATCACCATTAAAATTATAATTTCTGAATTGATATTTCCACTTTGAAATAAATAAAGATGACTGGAATATTTACTATTGGCTCATTAAACATTTAGCTAATAAAATAGCTCTAACATTCTATGTAATGGTTTCTTCTTTTTTTAAGAGATGACTGTTCTTTTTTATTTCATACTAGGGGCCCAGTGCATGAATTCATGCACCTTGAAAGGAACTGTGGGGAGCGAGGCTGTGGTAGGCACAGGAGCAGGTCTCGGCCCATCCGCTGCACCTCCGCCCTGCCTCTCCCACCACGGCCCCTGGTCCCCTGTCTGCCAGCAGCCCCACTCCCGCCACTGCTGCTCCCACAAGCTAACGGCCCTGGCCCCACTTGCACCCGTTGATGGCGCAGAGCGATTGGGGCTGGCGCCAGCAGCAGGTGTGAGCAACAGCTGCAGCCCCAATCACCCCTCAGGAGCAGGGGGAGGTGGAGAAGCCCTCAGGGGGGATCATGGCTGGCAGCCACCGCTTGCACCCGCTGATGGCACTGAATGATCAGGACCAGCAGCGGGTGTAAGCGGGGCCAGAGCCGACAGCAGGTGCAAGTGCTGGGCAGGACCGCGGCACACAGGAGCAAAGAATTTTCAGTAACAACCAGAGGCTCACCCCGATGACAGCTACCGGCACGCCACCTTGGTCTGGCGCCCCCACTCACCTGCTCCACCATCCCACCATGGCCAACGCTCACCATGTTCCACACACGCCCCCTGGTGGTCAGCGCATGTCATAGCGACCCATTGTTGGGTTGTTTGGTTGTTTGGTTGTTCTGCCATTCGGTCTATTTGCATATTAGCCTTTTATTATATAGGATAATAAAAGCCTAATATGCTGTGTCTGGTCATCTGGTTGTCTGTTCAACCAATCAAAGTGTAATATGCTCATGGTATGCTAAGGCCGCTCAACCACTCGCTATGACGTGCACTGACCATCAGGGGGCAGACAGTCGACCGGTCGACCAGTCACTATGACATGCACTGACCACCAAGGGGCAGACGCTCCAACTAGTAGGTTAGCTTGCTGCTGGCGTCTGGCTGATCAGGACTGAGCGAGATGGGCCAGACACTCCCTGGGGCCCTCCTGCAGTCCCTCCCTGGCTGGCCAACCTCCCGTGTCCCTCCCTGGCCCCAATTGTGCACCAGTGGAGTCCCTAGGCCTTGCCTGCACCCTCTCGCAATCCAGGACCCCTTGGGGGATGTCGGAGAGCCGGTTTTGGCCTGATCCTGCAGGCCAGGCTGACGGACCCCACTGGTGCACAAATTCATGCACTAGGCCTCTAGTATATATATATATATATTGATTTCAGAGAGGAAGGCGAGGGAGAGAGAGATAGAAACATCAATGATGAGAGAGAATCATTGATTGGCTGCCTCCTGTATGCCCTCTACTGGGTATCAAGCCTGCAATCCGGGCATGTGCCCTTGACTGGAATCTAACCCGGGACCCTTCAGTCCCTCTATCCACTGAGCCAAACCAGCTAGGGCATGGTTTAATTTCTTTACTCATGATATGCTTACCTTATGTACTTCTTTTCACAAATCCCACATATTAAACCATTTTTATCCACAAATATTTTTTTAATTTAATAGTCTTGGTCTTGATGATATATCTTCTTGATATTTTGTGGTGATATAACCTTATTTTCTAAGGATCTGAATTCCTTTGCCTGTTTTATAGTACAAATTCAAACATCATTTCATGTACACATGTAATGACCTGCCTGTATCATAAAAACAGAAATACTACTTGCTCAAATTAATGATGTATCCATTATCCTATTACACTGAATGACTGATATTATATGTAATAATAATAAAATAACCTTATTTTCTCTTTACTGAACTCAAATTTTTCATATCAGAAACTACACGTAGTTTTCATTCCTTTCTCACTAAACTTTTATTTGAAGAAACTGACTTCCAAAGGCTGGCAGCCTCCAATAAACATTTCAAAATTTTAATCTAACAGACAAAAACTACTAATATTATTGTTTTCATTAACACAATTAAATTCATGACTTTACCCTTATTTCTGTTCTGCTTCTATTTCTATTGTATAACGAATTTCTCCTGTGGGCTGGATGAGGAAGAAGACCAAAAACTGGACATGGTGTTGGGTCCAGAATGAGAAATTGTGGAAAGATTAGAAAACAGGGGCCCTTCCTCGCACTCTCTATCAGAAGCCAGCTGGGTGCTTTGGAGAAAGTCATCCATTCTTACTTGCATTTTGTTATTTTAAAAGTGAGAGGTTTGAAGATCTTTGGTAAGTCTTCCATCTCTAAATTTATTAATCTATTAATTAAGGTATACCCCCATCCCTTCATCCCTTCGCCTCTTATCTCTCTTCATATTACTAGGCAGTCCCAGAGTGTGCTGCTTCCATCCCTATTAGGAACCTGATTTCACTTGGAGAGTTCCACAAACTTTGATGTGCCAATGAAAGAGAGACTGTGAATCACAAAAGAGGGGGTAACAGGCAGAGCTTCAATTTGTTTCATAAGAAATCAGATGCATAGGGAGAGGGGAGAAGAGCCCCAAAATTGAGTTAAAGGATTTCTCTTGTGGTAATCTGCCATAATAATTGATACTCTTGCCCAGGAAATATAAATGAAACGAGTGACATACACAAAGGATAGACATTGTTAAATTCAAAATAAGTGCAACAACTCTGTATGATGTTCATTGGCACTTTTTATCTATAATGAAAACCAGAAAAACACTAGTCAACAATTAAAAATAATATGATTTATGTGTGCTGATATGGAAAAACTTAAATATATATATATATATATACTATATATACACTGAGTGGCCAGATTATTATGATCTCTGAACGCATAATAATCTGGCTACTCAGTGTATATCATATATAATAAAAGGCTAATATGCAAATTGTCCCCTCGACCAGGAGTTCGACCAGCAGGCAGGCTGGCCAACTGCCCATGTCCCCTCCCCCTGGCCAGGCTGGCCAGACCCCACCCATGCACGAATTCATGCACCAGGCCTCTAATTAATATATATATACATACACACACACACACACACACACACACACACAAAAAACACACACACACACTGAGTGGCCAGATTATTATGCATTCAGAGATCATAATAATCTGGCCACTCAGTGTATATTACTAGAGGCCCAGAGCACAAATTCGTGCATAAGTGGGGTCCAGCCAGCCCAGCCCCAATCAGCGGATCAGGGCTGGGCCTGTCGGGAGGAGACAGTGGGAGGTTGGCCGGTTGGCCTGCCCCTAATCAGCCCGATCAGGGCTGGGCAGGCTGGGAGAAGGGGCTGCAGGCAATTGGCCAGTGGGCCCCACCCCAGATTGGGGTGGGGGGGCCAATTGGGGGTGGGGCTGGCCATGGGGAGGAGCTGTCGGTAATGGGCTGGCTGGCCCCACCCCCAAATGGACCTGGGGGAGGGGCCATGGGAGATTGGCCGGCCAGCCCCACCCCCGATTGGTGTGGGGGGGCTAATTGGGGGCAGAGCTGACTGGGGGAGGGGCCGCAGGCCAATTGGGGTGATGGGGGCTGATCGGGGGTGGGGCCAGATGTTGGGAAGGGCCACAGGCAGTTAGCCAGCCAGCCCTGCCCCCTATTGGGGTGTGGGGGACGATCAGGGGTGGTGCCAGCCGGGGAGAGGGGCCGCGGGAGGTTGGCCGGCTGGCCCCAGCCCCTGATCAGACCGGTTCGCTGGCCATAGTGGACGTCATAGTGACCAGTCATCTGGTCGTTACGGTGTTCAGGTCACTGGCTTTTTATATATATAGATGATTCTATTTGTATAAAATTCTATATGTCTGTGTCTAGAAAGATCTGAATCAGAATATTAATAATGGCTGTTTCTCTGAGGTGAGATTTAAAACATTTGAATTTCCTCTAAAAACATGTCTTAGGATGCTTATTTTTATTATAAAGTTATTCATTTTGTAAAAAATAATTTCTGATGAAGTCAGTCCTTCAATATGTCAAACTGATATTTATAGGAACTTGAGTATACTCCCTATGTTGTGCTTTGCATATAGCATTCTGATTAATACTAAATGATTACAAACTTCCTTCAGCAAAAAGTAGTAACCAGAAAAGAGAAAAGGCAGGAAAAATTTACTCCTAGTTTGATTAAATTATATAATATCAGTGAAATAGTTCAGTTTTTAAAAATGAATATACTCAAGTGTATTAGGTATCAGTGATAATTTTCTTTGTAATAATTTATATATTAACAGCTATTTGTAGGAAATATAGTAGAAAAGAAAAATATAAGATTACTACTTTCTCTGAATATTTTCTATTGTAAATAGTTAAGATATTTTAATATTCAATACATGCTATGCACTTGTAAATTATTCTCCAATTCTCAAATAATTTTATGATACAAAAATGATTATGACTACCACATGGTTTAGCAGAAAGAGGTCAGGCTTTGGACCCAAACAGATCAGAGCTTGAATCATGACTGTGACAGATGCTGGTAATGTGACCTTGTCATATTAGCCTCTGGACTTCAGTTTCATCTAAAAAATATGTATAATATTTTTCTTGAAAGGTTGTTGTGAGGATTTGAAGTTGTATGTAAGTAAAGCGCCTGACCCAGTGCCCAGTAATGTTCAGGCATTCCATAGTTAATGTTGCAATCACTCTCACCTATATAATAATGACAGCCAGCACTTTTGTGGGATTTGCCTGAAAAGGGCCCTGTTGTAAGCACTTTACATGAACTAACTCACCAATCCTTTCAACAACTTTATATATTATTATTATCAATCCCCATTTTACAAATAAGGAAACTGAGGCCAGACCAGAAAAGTAACCGGCATAAGGCCTTGCAGTCTGGCTCTGGAATACATTCTCTTCACCACTAACTTTGCTGCCACAAACTCAATTCAAAATGTCTTTTCATAGTAGCACATGCTTTGTAAAGAAGCTTTACAAGATTTATTTATCTAATACATCTTCTGAATAGGCTGTAATTTTAGGATTTGGAATTCATTACTGCATTATAAGAATTAATTCTACAGTGTTTGATATATTTTCAAATATATATTGCAGGCATAATCGGATAGGTGATCATATTTGTGTAAGTGGTCTGATAATTTTTCAAGACTATTAATGCATAAAATATTTCTAAACAATCATCCTGATTTAACCAATTTACAAAATCAATACTTGCACAATGTATAACTTGCTCTTACATGAAAATAAATCATCATACTCTTTGTCAAAGATACTCATAGAAGAGAAAGGTAGGAAGAATGATGAAAACATGACCATCAGTCTTCCTCACATTAAAGGGATTTACATCTTATATTATATTATACTCTCAAATAAATAAGCATTTATGTTGAAGTTTATACAAACTGCAGTAACACTGAAATTCAAGAGTTTTCAAAAAATCACATGAATATGTATATAATAATTTTTTAAAGTAGTAACTGCAAAACCTTTGTCGTAATTTCATATAATATGTTAAGCGCTTCTTTTAGAAATGGAAAAGTGACATAGCTGCAGATAATGGGAAGGAGAAAGCCTGAGGTCAGTGCTCCCCATCAGCAGCTCTGGTGATGGGAAGAAAATGACCAGCATCTTTAATCCAGAACTGAGTAAGATCTTCCTCTTTATGTATCATTTAAATGAGAAAATGCTCATATCTTTCCATTCTTTTTTGTTGGTCTTTTAAAAATAGAATCATAAGGCTCTTAGAGTTCCCTTTCTCTTAGAGTCCTATTAAAAAAAAATTCTAGAACAATGGATAATATAAAACTTATCTTGTTCTTAACAAAATGGGAAACAAATTTGTGTCAGTGATTTTCTAATAACAACTTCTTATATATCAGACAATAATCTACTCCTCTTTAGCCAACTTGTCTTAAATTAAATAAAGGGCTGGCTTAGGCTTCCGGTATTTCAATGTTATACATAGTACCTAACTGTCATTTCTAATGCTCCCTAATGCTATTGTTCCTTTTGATTTATTTTAGAATTATGTTTGCTATATTAGGAAACAAAAAATCAGAATCAAATATTGGTTGGGAGATTAGACTTCTATTTTAAATTATTTTTATAATAACATGTAATTAAACAAGCTTTCTAACTTTTTAAAAATGTTATGTCCATGATCAGTGATTCCTCTAAGCATTTTTTGCCTCATGTCTAAGTGCTTTGCCCAGCCAGTTCTAACTTGCTTTTAGACAAAGGAGGATTTCAGTGAATATTCGACTGTAGAAGGCACTTAAACTCAAATAAGAACTTTGACTTCAATTTAATCCAGTAACTCTGGCCAAACACTCCCTAAATACATGATATACATATTTCTGCTGAATCACAACAGTATTAGTTCTTCTTCTCTAACATGTATGTTGATAAAAATGAGCTAAGGCCCCTGTAATAATACAAACTTTCAGGAGGCCAATTAGACATGTGTAATGTACATACACTTTAATCTAGTATTCTTCCTAAGGAAATAAAGAAGTGAACAAAGATTACTATAAAAGACTGTTTATGACAGCATTATTTTAATAGAAAAAAAGCAAAAGACTTCAAAGGTGCTACAAGAGGTAAATTTGTATGTGTTTTTAAATTATGACATATCCATATAATAATTATATATTTAAAATATTAAATTTATTCAGAAAGATTTAATAATAGACTAGAGGCCTGATGCATGAAGATTTGTGCAAGGATGGGCCTTCCTTCCCCTGGCTGCCGGCACAGCCTTTGCTCCGGCTGGAGCCGCCTTTCCGCCTTTCCATGCTGCCCAGAGGCCTGGAGCAGCTGAGGCCATGCAGAATGCCTATGTATGCAAATTAATCCGCCATCTTTGTTGGGTTAAATTGCATACTCACTCCTGATTGGCTGGTGGGCATCGCGAAGGTATGGTCAATTTGCATCTTTCTCTTTTATTAGTGTAGATTATACTAGAGGCCTGGTGCAAAAAATTCGTGCACAGGAGGAGGGTGTCCCTCACCCCAACCTGCACCCTCTCTTATACAGGACCCCTTGTGAGATGTCCGACTGCCAGTTTAGGCCCGATCCCGGGGATCGGGCCTAAACTGGCAGTCGGACATCCCTTTCACAATACAGGACTGCTGGCTCCTAACCACTAGCCTGCCTGCCGACCTGAACCCCTAACTGCTCTCCCCTGTGGCCCTAATCCCCCTAACTGCCCTTCCCCGTCAGCCTGATCCCCCTAACTGCCCTCCCCCGCTGGCCTGATCCCCTAACTGTTCTCTCCTGCCAGCCTGATCACCCCTAATTGCCTCTGCCCTGGCCCTGCAACCATGGCTTTGTCCAGAAGGATGTCTGGTCTAATTAGCATATTACCCTTTTATTAGTAGAGATAGAGGCCTGGTGCACAGGTGGGGGCCAGATGGTCTGGCCTGAAGGGGGTCCTGGATAAGGGTGGTTCCCTTGGGGGGCGGGGCCAGCCTGGGCGAGGGGCCTAGAGAAGTTTGCAGGCCAGCCACACCCCAAATGGGGTGAGGGTCCCCACTAGGGGGTGTGGCCAGCCTGGGTGAGGGGCTGAGGGCCGTTTGGGGGCAGTCTGCAGACCGGCCAAGCCCCCAGCTTTGTCCAGAAGGACATCCGGAAGGTCTCCAGAAGGTCTCCCGGTCTAATTAGCATATTACTCTTTTATTAGTATAGATGAGAAGAAACAGGTAAAAAGCCCTATGAAATATCCAATTTCATTTCTAAAAAGATAGCTGTCTGTTTCAAAAGATTTTTAAAACATGTCCATGAAAATGTTAACAGTGTTCATGCCTAGATGATATTTATTTTTCTCTTTTTTCACAATTTTTTGCATAGCCGGTGTGGCTCAGTGGTTGAGCATACACTTATGAACCAGGAGATCACAGTTTGATTCCCCATTAGGGCACATGCCCAGGCTGTGGGCTGGATCCCCAGTAGAGGGCATACAGGAGGGAGCCAATCAATGATTCTCTCTCTTCGTTGATGTTTCCATCTCTCTCTCTCTCTCTCCCTTCCTCTCTGAAATAAAAAAATATATTTAAAAAATAATTAAGATATAGATAATCAAATATAAACTATACCAAAAGTAAAATATTCTAGATATTTTACAACTTTCAGATAGACCCATTAAATTATTTTTCTCCAAAGTCAATTTGTATATAAACATATCCTGAAAGACACATAAAGACAGTGACATCCATGTTATATGGAGTGATTCTTAAATTTAGTTAAGGTAAAAATTATAGACTAAGTGACAACCAATACTTAAAATTGCCCAGGAAACAACCATCTCTATGTTGATTTCTGGAAGGTACTCTGCTATAAAGATGATCTCTGAAAGTTGCTGTCTCAACGGAGTAATTATCTGGGCATTTATACGTGCTAAAAGCAGTTTTTTGTTTTTGTTTTTGTTTTTAAAGAGAAACCATGGTCCCCAACTGGAGGAATCCCTTTTGTATACCACTAGACACAGGTGCTCATCCTCCCTTCAGGCAGGTCAGGTTTCCTTTATTTCACGATGGCATGCTAATCCTTTTTCCTGGACACTGTGCAGATAAAACACGCCATCTTCTTTTAAACCACAATACAGAGCATACGTACTTCATTCACCTTTTAGTATACTCTGTTTATAACTGAAGATTGAAATGATTAACATTTGTAAATTGACTTCAGTTTAAGGAACATGAGAATCATGTCCTAGCTGGTTTAGCTCAGTGGATAGAGCGTCAGCCTGCAGACTGAAGAAACATGTGAATCATAATTCCTATAGATCAAGCTAACTGATGAGAAAGCAATATTTTTATATTTAACTTATTTTTCTCACTAATGCTTTCTGTTTCTGAAATTTAAGATTCAGTTGTATAAGCTCAGCCTTGATGGATAATAAAAGAAAATGCCTGCCGAGACCAGTTTGGCTCAGTGGATAGAGCGTCGGCCTGCGGACTCAAGGGTCCCAGGTTCGATTCCGGTCAAGAGCATGTACCTTGGTTGCGGGCACATCCCCAGTAGGGGGTGTGCAAGAGGCAGCTGATCGATGTTTCTCTCTCATCGATGTTTCTAGCTCTCTATCCCTCTCTCTTCCTCTCTGTAAAAAATCAATAAAATATATTTAAAAAAAAAAGAAAAAGAAAATGCCATATGTCTAGGAGAGCTCCATATTATTATGAAATCACACTTGAAGAGAGCTGTTATAATGCTAACTAACCTTATTAAAAAGATCCAATTAATAAATCAATCATTTTTAGAGATTTATTAGACAAAAAAAGCAAGGTACTCTATACCTTTCTTTTTCTTTTTTACTTTGTTACATGGAAGCTCTGAGTCAAATATCCAGATATTTAGTTTTACATTGATTGTAAATATAAGTAGGGTCTTGTTCCTAACATCACTTAAGTCCTTTCTGTAGGTAACAAATACTTACATTTGGGAAGTTTGAGACTTTAGAGCAGTGGTTCTCAACCTTTCTAATGCCGCGACCCTTTAATACAGTTCCTCATGTTGTGGTGACCCCCAACCATAAAATTATTTTCGTTGCTACTTCATAACTGTAATTTTGCTACTGTTTTGAATCGTAATGTAAATATCTGTGTTTTCCGATGGTCTTAGGCTCTACAGCAGCGGTTCTCAACCTGTGGGTTCCGACCCACAGGTTGAGAACCGCTAGCAGGGTCGCCTAAGACCATCGGAAAACACAGATATTTACATTACGATTCAAAACAGTAGCAAAATTACAGTTATGAAGTAGCAACGAAAATAATTTTATGGTTGGGGGTCACCACAACATGAGGAACTGTATTAAAGGGTCGCGGCATTAAAAAGGTTGAGAACCACTGCTTTAGAGGGTGTCCAAAAATTTAGAACATTGATTGTTAAACTTGTAATCTTAAAGCCTTCATGATACCCCAGGGGACACCTTGAGGACCAAGGATGAGTGAGGACTTGACCTCCAACCTCTGGATCAATCAGAGCAGCTGATCAGAATTTATTTACATATTAGAATTTCTTAACACACTTAATTTGACCAAAGCATTCCAAGAAGAAAAGTATTTTTAAAATATTTTGCAGATGTGGAAACTGAAATCCACAATAGAGAGAATATACATTCTAAAGACATTAGTAATGGTGATGATGAGACTATAGTTCCATATATAAAATATTAATCACATCTAAAATTTCTAAAGATATTGTTCGTCATTTACTAAAGATGTGTAACTGGGATTGGCATTAGTGAGTATAGGGGGGAAGATAAATGAAGAACAAGGCTGGGAATTATTCCTTCTTGCTGTCTTTCTTCCTTTCCAAGAATTCCATCCCTCTAGACTTCTGATACTTTTGCACTTTAAAAGATATTAGGTCTTTTTAAAAATGTTTGCATGTGGTTGGTCCATCATTAAATCTTAAGACTGTTCAGTGTCTGTTTTCTGTTAAATGCTGAGTATATGCCAGGTTTCATGAATATGTGATTTAGCTTGTGCTCAGCTCCATAATCAGTAGTTTTAAAAAGCCTCAGTAAAATGTTGCCTGTTTTACACAGTCTTACTTTTCTTTCTATCATCTAAAACTTAAAGTAATTCAATATTTTATCTGACCTCTAAGGAAATCTCACCAGTCAGATTTCTACCCTTTAATAATATTTTGTCAGCCTTGGAGTTATTATAATTATTTGACTGCTGTGAATACAGCGGAAAATCAAAAAAGTGCTTATTTCAGTTTATACCTTAGGCAGCAAGTGTCAGATTGTTGACTAAGATTGTTTAAATATCTGTGTGCAGCCTTACAAAGAGGATTTTTTAAATTACCTAATCCACATAAGTTTCAGCTATCATTACATGTGTTTTCCTTCAGAATCATCCATTTGTATCATTTTTGGTGTCCAATCAATTGCATCACTTCATCTAATTCCTTTCGCTTGCAATTTAATCAAAAGAATGAGCAACCTTGGTTAATTCAGAATGAACATAGCTGTTTCTTTTTATCCCTTTTCCCATCCAGAGTACAGTTTCCACTGATTTCAAAGGGATCATTTTATTCAGATTTGCTCTTCAGGGTAGAGAGCAAGATAGGAAATGAGTAGCTCATTAAGAGTGTGAAGCTATTTCTTTTATGAAATGTCTTCAGTGAATTCCACTCAGCTGCTCTTTTCAGGTAAAGCCAACTCCCTACAGTGTCTACTAGTATATACATGAACCATGTGCACCTGCTGCCATGAGGAAACACCTCCCACCCCAGAAAATGCCACTAAATTAGTGTCCTCAACCTCACCACTACGGATATTTGGGTCTGATAATTCTTTGTTGTAGGAAAGGAATGATGTACTTTGCATTATAGAATTTTCAGCAGCATCACTGGCCTTACCCATGACATATCAGTAGAGTCCTCCAGTTGTAACAACAAGAAGTTTCCCCAGACATTGGTAAAAGTCTCAGAGGGACAAAATCATACAGTTGAAAATTTCTGGACTAAACCAATAGTCTCAAAGTGTGGTCCTTGAATCAGCAACAGTACACAGAAACCTGTTAGAAATGCAAATTTTAGGGCCCCACCCAAACCTCCTGAATCAGAAACTTATGGGATGGGGCCCAGCAATGTATGTGTTTTTTTGTTTGTTTGTTTGTTTTAATAAATTTTATTGATTTTTTACAGAGAGGAAGAGAGAGGGATAGAGAGTCAGAAACATCGATGAGAGAGAAACATCGATCAACCGCCTCTTGCACACTCCCCACTGGGGATGTGCCCGCAACCAAAGTGCATGCCCTTGACCGGAATCGAACCTGGGACCCCTGAGTCGGCAGGCCGACGCTCTATCCACTGAGCCAAACCAGTCTCAGCGCAATGTATGTTTTTTAACAACTGTGAAAGGATTCTGATGCACAATTAAGTTTACAAACATTAGCACTAAACCAATATTAACACTATTTGATTGAAGGACCAGAATGATCTAGGATCTTGTTAAATATACATTTCTAAATCAACACCCACCTTAAACTACCAAGACTTTGAAATTTCTCTTATAACATGGTTCAGTAAAGTGTGTTTCATATGTGTGTTTGTGTGTGTGTGTGTGTGTGTGTGTGTGTGTGTGTGTGACAGAGAGAGAGAGAGAGAGAGAGAGAGAGAGAGAAAGTGTGTGTGAGAGAGAGAGAGAGAGAGAGAGAGAGAGTTTTACAAGAACCCTCAGTTACTCTTAAGGACTTTCAATTTTGAGAATCATTACCCTTCCTCCAACTTCTGAGGCCCCAATGTAAACTTGTCCATGGTGTTTGAGCCAAAGATTCTGTTTCTAATATGTCAGTGAAACCAAAAGAAGGAACATCTGATGTGTTCTTAAACACAGTATGACTGATAATCTTAACAAAGATCCTTAAGAGAAACAGAACCAAAATTATCATTTAACTAGAGTCCTGGTGCATGAAATTTGTGCATGTTTGTGTGTGTGTGTGTGGGGGGGGGGGGGGGGTGTCCCTCAGTCCTGCCTGCGCTGTCTCACAGTCCGGGATCCCTTGCTCCTTACCGCCCACCTGCTCGCTCCTTACCACTCAGCTCGCTGCTCCTTAGCTGCAGGCTCCTAACCACTCGGCTCACTGCTTCTTAGCGCTGCTGTGGAGGCGGGAGAGGCTCCTGCCACTGTGCTCTCCAGTTGTGAGCCTGGCTTCTGGCTGAGCGGCTGCTCCCCCTGTGGGAGCACACTGATCATCTCCCACATTGAGAATCTGCCCCTGGTGGTCAGTGCGCATCATAGCAACCGGTCGTTCCACCATAACGGTCACTTAGGCTTTTATTATATAGATAGGCCATATGACAGATGGGAATTCTAACCAAAGCCAAGTGCTTTTTCCTCTACCCCAATGTAGTGTAAGGCTTAAAATTACTATTATGTGCTGCATTAACATTTGTGGAAGACTGAGAGGGCCTCAAATGGACTAACTGCAAGTTAGTACACTCTTGGTACTACAAAGTTTGCTTCCTACAGCCCCTGCTTGTTCACTGTGTTACCAAGTGCAATTCCATGTGGCTTTGGGGAAGATATGGCACCTCTCCCCCTGAGACTATTAAACTGCTCTCAATCTCATCTGTCCAGTGCCAGGTATCATGTGTTTGGCTATCCCCATAACTCTACGGTAAGAATTCCTCCTTTATCAATGGGGTAAAGAAGAGGTGATCAAATACTCAATAATGTTAATGAGTAAATGATACATCACAGGGGGTAAAACTCTACACTGATATACACATAAAAGTAACATTGATTAAGCATGCATCAGATACCAGGCACCATGTTTTACATGCATTATTTTCAAGGCTCACAGTAGATATTGTTCTCATTGTAGGGTAGAAGAAAGTCAAGCTCCTAAAAAGGCAATTAACATTTTAAAGTCATTTATTTGTAAGGTATGATGGTTAAAATATGTGTCAAGTGTATGGCCACAAGGTACCCAGATATGTGATTGAACATTATTTCTGTGTCTGTGAGGGTATTTATAGAAAAGATTAGAATTTGAATTGGTAGACTGGATAAAACAGATTGCCCTCTGCTTTATGGGTGAGTGTCATCCAATCCACTGAGGGCCTGAGTAGAACAAAAAGGCAGAAGATTGGATTCATGTCTCCCTCTCTCCCACCATCTGAATCATAAATCTTCTCCTACCCTCTGCACTCCTGGTTCTCAAGCCTTCTAACTCTACCACCAGTTTCCTTGGTCTCCAGCTTGAAGACAACAAATCATGGAAGTCTCAGCCTCCATAACCCTATGAGCTAATACCTTATCAAATATCATTCATATATGATAAACTAGGAGCCCAGCGCGCAATTTGAAATTGCGTGGCGCTGCCCACCCTCGAGTCGCTGGTCTGGCCCTGCCTCCCTCTCTGGCCCTTGAAGCATCCGTGGACACTGCTGATCAGGCCCTCCCCGAGTGCAGGCGTGCGGAGGCCCCTGCCGCCCTGTCCCCGACGCCGCACGCGCAACCTCCTCCTGTCTGGTCTACCCATTGTGGCATCCTGGTTAATTAGCATATTTCTCTAATATATATGTATATATATATATATATATATATATATATATATATATATATATGTGATAGATACTCTGAATAGATATATATCCATAGATATATATCCAATTGGTTCCATTTCTCTGGAAAACTAACTAATGCATAAGGGGCATGTCCAAGTGTATCTAGTGATTACTTATGTTGCAAATGGAAAAATAAAACTCAAAACAAATTGGCTCCTTCATTTATAAAGTCCAAAGGAGGGCTGGCTTCAGGGACTGAGGCTTAAGTTGCAGACTCATTTTATATAATTATATTCTTTTTAGAACTGACATATTCGTTTTTTGCTTAACTTGCAGGAGAGGACCTAAAATTCTAGCTTAAAAGAAAAGGAATGTATCAGTTCAGGGAACTTCTTACCATGGGCTTAAGGCTGGTCATATTACCAGGTTTTAGCTCAGTCTATGCCTCAGACATGGACCTTGTCCAGTGGTACTTTGCAAAGTAGAGATGAAGTCAGAAACAAGAAGCAAAATGTGAGGCATAGACTGAGAACTTCAGAAGGAGGAAATAAGAACTAGTAATAATTACATGCATTAACCCCATCCCCAAAGAATTATCCAAAGTGTTGAAAAACTTACTCAATAACATATTGGTGGAGGTGATGCTAATTTAAGTTAATATAATAACACAAAGTGATCTTATAACTAGAGTCATGAGAAACTACAAAATGCACTATAAATAGAAAAGAACAAGTATTGTCCTAGCCAGTTTTCTCATTGGATAGAGTGTCGGCCTCCGAACTGAAGGATCCCAGGTTCAATTTTGGTCAAGGGCATGTACCTCACTCAGTTGCAGGCTCCTCCCCAGCCCCGGCCCTGCAGGTACAAGCAGGAGGCAACCAATCAACATGTTTCTCTCACATAAATATTTCTCTGTCTTTCCCTTTCTTTTCCATTGTCTCTAAAAATTAATGGAAAAATATCCTTGGGTGAAGATTAAAGAAAAAAAAAAAGAAGTATTTTGAGCCTTACCAAAGCTTTATAGATATTACCAAATGCAATTCTTATGGAAACCCAGTGGATTTATTGATAAGGAAGCATTCTGAGAGTCACCTGCTCAACACATAGCCACTGGTAGAGCCTGATGAAGCTGTAAGTTCAACTGAGGGCCACCCTAAAGTCTTTGCTTTCCTCTCAGGGTTGGTGGTGCAGAGCAGTACTTCTCAATCTTGTATTCATACTAGATCCCCCCAGAGTATAAAACAATTATCCATTCCCAAGTCCCAACTCTGACAAATTAAGTCAGAATCTATAGGGTTGCAGCTTAAGGCATTGCTTTTGAGAACTACTGAGATAGAACAATAAATGTTTTAATATTTTGTGAGTTTTATATTATAACTAGAGGCCCTGTGCATGAAATTCGTGCACTCAGGGGAGGGGGTCCCTCAGCCAGCCTGCACCCTCTCGCAGTCCTGGAGCCCTCGGGGGATGTCCAACTAACAGCTTAGGCCCGCTCCTGCGCTGCACTTGCCAGCCATAAGCCCAGCTCAGGGCTTCTGGCTGAGCAGGTTCCCCCTGTGGGAGCGCACTGACCACCAGCGGGCAGCTCCTGTGTTGAGCATCTGTCCCCTGGTGGTCAGTGTGCATCATAGTGACTGGTCGTTCTGCCATTTGGTCAATTTGCATATTAGCCCTTTATTATATAAGACTAGAGGCCCGGTGCACGAAATTCATGCACAGAGGGGGGGTGTCCCTCAGCCCAGCCTACACCCTCTCCAATCTGGTACCCCTCTCACAATCCAGGACTGCTCCCTCTCCAATCTGGTACCCCTCTCACAATCCAGGACTGCTGGCTCCCAACTGCTCGCCTGCCTGCCTTCCTGATTGCCCCTAACTGCATCTGCCTGCCAGCCTTATCACTCCTTAACCACTCCCCTGACAGCCTGATTGATGTCTAACTGCTCCCCTGCCAGCCTGTTTGCTCATAACTGCCCTCCCCTTCAGGCCTGGTCACCCCTAACTGCCCTCCCCTGCTGGCCTGATCGCCCACAACTGCCCTCCCTTGCAGGCCTGGTCCCTCCCAACTGCCCTCCCCTGCTGGCCATCTTTTGGTGGCCATCTTGTGTCTACATGGGGGCAGGATCTTTGACCACCTGGGGGCAGTCATCTTGTATGTTGAAGTGATGGTCAATCTGCATATTACTCTTTTATTAGATAGGATAGAGGCCTGGTGCATGGGTGGGGGCCAGCTGGTTTGCCCTGAAGGGTGTCCCAGATCAGGGTGGGGGTTCCCTTGGGGCATGGGGCGGCCTGGTGAGAGGCCTGTGGTGGTTTTCAGGCCGGCCACACCCCCTGGCAACCTAAGCAGAGGCCCTGGTATCTGGGATTTACGTATCTTCTACAACTGAAACTTTGTAGCCTGGAGCGGAGCCAAGCCTCCTGCTTGCCCCTTGGCGGCAGCCATTTCCATTGGGATTTATGTATCTTCTATAATTGAAACTTTGTAGCCTGGAGCGGAGGCCTAGGCCAGCCAGAGCTGCAGAAGCTTGGCTTCCTCCATTGCCGGGGGTAACCCTAGCCTCCTGCTCTTCCAACTTCGTGGCTGCCGCCATTTCTGTTGGAATTTATTTACCTTCTATAATTGAAACTTTGTAGTATTGAGTGGAGGCCTAAGCCAGCAAGGGCAGGTGGAAAGCTTGGCTTCCTCCATTGCCAGAGAAACCCAAGCTTCCCTCCTGCTCTCTGTGGCAGCAGCCATCTTGGTTGGGTTTATTTGCATATTTGCTCCAGATTGGCTGGTGGGCGTGGCTTGTGGGTGTAGCGGAGGTATGGTCAATTTGCATATTAATCTTTTATTAGATAGGATGGTAAATCGCATTTAGATATACCAGCCTTTCTATTTTGATATGCATGTTTTTGCCACGTGGCCAACCACTAACAATGTGAACAGCTTTTGGGAGAGGTGTGTGTGTGTGTGTGTGTGTGTGTGTGTGTGTGTCTTTTAATGTGACTCTCAAGAGATATTTCATACCAACACATTGGGTAGAATTTCAAAGCATTTCCCTTTTGCTTTGAAAAAATGCAGAACAATTCTAAATCGCAGCTTTCCCAAACATCAGATATCATTTGCTTAAACATCAAATATTTAAGCAAACCTTTTCCTCATTTTTTTCCTTTCATATCAACCTGCCTAATAAAATAACTATACATTTGCCAAATTCCAGATGTTTGGAAACTAGAAAATAGGTATGAACAAAAATAAACCTTTACCAGCATTTTTGCAATTTTGCTATTCATTTACACAGCCTTGTGTGAGTTACTGGTCATGACTGATAGAATTATATATAACAGACTGATGAACAGGGGAGGAAGACACTTATTTTCTTTTTTATCTCAAGTATATAAAAGCAAAAAGTATGTCTATCTAATTTTTCCTTATGAGACACTAAATTTGGCTTACAACTCTAATGCATGAAAAAAATGCAAAAAAATATGCAAAAAAATTATCTTAGCAAATCATAAAGATATTCCAGTTAAAGGATCTGGTATTTGCATTTTAATGGCTTCTTTCAGGCTCCACAAACAATCCAATACACAATTCCTTCAAAATGAGCTATGATCAGGAACTACAGAAATTACTCTTTATATTAGACCTGGTGCTGTATTCATCTGGACAAGGGATAGAAAGTAATGATACATGAGAGGAGAAGGTGATGAAAAAAGTCACTCCAATCTCTCTGAGGCAAATAAACCCTTGTTTATTTTAACTATTGTTATCTGATTTTTATTTGAATATCCCATATTAACAATAGCACCTGAACTGAAAGGCACTCAGTACTAAAACAACTGAAAGGACTGAGGCCCAAGGACCATTAACCTTAGTTATATGTTAGCCTCTTAAGTATTAATTGATACTGAATTCCTGATATGCTTAGTAGAGATGACCAATTTTATTTTATATGCCCTACATGTTTATATCCACGAATGTGGTGTTTTGCTGACATAAAGTGTATTTTTTCTTTTTTACATATTCCATAGATAACACCATTAATATAAATGACAATTACTATAAAAAATGTTATGTAAATTTCAGAGTTTGTGACACTGTCCTTATTGTTTCCTTTCTTAAAGTTACTTTAAAAAGAAATTACTATCTTAAACATTTTTCTACATTTCCACATATATTTTAATCAGAATCTATTATAAATAGGTGTCTACAACTACATATAAGCACATAATACTACACAAACATATATATTACCATAAATGCTATACAGAACCTGATATTTTTACATTGTGATTACACCTGATCTATGGGCCATATGATTTGACTGAAGTGAAGGTCATTAACTACTTTTTATGGTAGATAATTATTAAGTCAATTATGCACCAGAGTATTTCCTTGCAATGATGCATATATTGCATTGTTATATAATCCTCTCTCTTCCTCTGGCATTTATAGCATTAGTTCAAGAAAATTTAAAAAGGAAAAAATTAGGCATCTTTTGATATACAATTGTAAAATATATATATATATATATATATATATATATATATATATATAATGTTTTTACATTAAATTAAAATATATACCAAACTATTTTGTGATTTAAATATTCTTTATATATTTCAAAGACCACATAAGATTTGTTTTAGATTTTTACATGCTAGTCACATACACTATTGAAAATCTGAAGATGATATGTCACAAGAAAATGAAAATGGTAAGATGAATTTACTTTTTAAATTATAATACTTGGCATAGTTAGCTAACAGGAACAAACTTAAAGTTTTCCATAATTGGAGAATATTAGAAAGAAAATATAATACCATTATATAAATTATGATATTCTTTCACCTTGAAATTAGGGTCATCTTTCTTGGAGAGAAAGGCATACAAATATCAGAAATGCTTAACGACACATGCATGTAAGGTCTAAGAAAAACTAGGACTCTTGTCTGGTGAAACTACTCTCATCACAAGGATAAGACTCAAATCTGTACATCTCTGGCCTCTGTTTCTCTACCTGTCTCACAGAAATCTCTCAGATGTCTTGCTGCTGTCTCAACTGCATGAAAGTCTTGCCAGTCAATAGCATTCATTAAGCATCACTGGGTGCTCAGTAAATGTCTCTGAGCATTATGACAGGTGCCCTAAGGAGATGCAATACAGCCCCCGACACCAAGGAACTTTCAATAGTAATGATTATGCATGCTATATAAATGTACTAAAATAGGGTTTCCAAAATAATATATAAATAATTGCACATTAAAACAGTGCAAATAATTTACATATGATGAGGTGATTTGGTGGGTGATCTGAGAGAGGCAATCACAATGTTTTGAATCATGTATTAAAAGATCAAAAAGACATGGGTTAATGAGCTAAAGAAGGAGAATTTTTCAGAGGGCAGGAGGCTCATCTAAAATGATGAAAACGAAATAAATCCTGAAGCAGTGTGGTTGGAATTAGAATCCGAAAGATTATGCAGCAGGCTATTGGTCTGACTTGCTCAATCTATCTCTTTTATAATATCCACTTACTAATTTGTTATCTGGCTAGTATAGTCTAGAGCAGAATCTCCCAAGCTTTTGCTCTTCATTGACCCTTTCATAAAGAGAACTGACCTTGAAACAAACAATGCCTCTCTAACCCAATTTCTGCTACTACTATCCATTAAAAATACAAAATTAATGGGGAAAGAAAGATATTTTTAACTCCAATCTGTCTTCAAAGAAATGTCATAATAAGTTTCCTCTGTACTTAAAAAAGTCAAATATGCAAAGTCACAATGATATTCTCCTTAGTTATTTTTCTAGAAGCTTTATGGTTTAGCTCTGAAATTTACATCTATTATACATCTTGAATTCATTTTTTTATGGTTTGAGGTAGCAGTAGAGATTGCTTTTCTAGTTGTTCTAGAACCTTTTGTTGATGTTTTCCTTTCTCTCATTGAATTGCTTTGGTGCCTTTCTCCAAAATCTCTCATGTTCAATTAATCCACGTGTATATCCTTGTGCCATAGCACAACTGTCTTCATTACTTTAGCTTTAAAGTAACTCTTAAAGTCAAGTAGTTTAGGTAAGTTTTTCAACATGTTCCTTTCAAGATTGGGGGGGAGTGGGTGGGAGTAGGGTAGTCTAAGTTATTTGCATTTACATATTAATTTTAGAATCAATTTGCCAATTTCTACACCACAAAAACAAAAATAAGAAACTACTGGCATTCTTTTGGGGTTTTATGAATCTGGAATTTGTGAAGAATTGATATCTTAGCAATACTGAGTGTAATATATGAACATGGTTTATCTCTCCACTTATTTAACTCTTCTTTTGCAATTACTTTCTTATGACTTATCTCTACATTGAATGAGCTTATGAAAAAGCTATTTTTATCATTAACAATTAACTAAATTGATTCTTTAAAAGAGAACATTTGGCCCAACCAGTGTGGTTCAATGTTTGAGCATGGACCTATGAACCAGGAGGTCACAGTTCAATTCCTGGTCAGAGCACATACCCAGGGTGTGGAATCAATCCCTAATAGGGGGCATGGAGGCAGCTGATCAATAATTCTCTCTCATTGTTGACGTTTCTATCTCTCTCCCTCTCCTTTCTTCTCTGAAATCAATAAAAATATATTTTAAAAAGAGAGATCATTTTTTTTTTCACTTGATAAATGCTTACACTAGTTTGGAAAAAGTCCTAAAATGTTAAAATTTTAAAAAATTTGAAGCTCATTGATCCAATAATTTATTTTTATGGAAATTAGAAGCCTTTATTTTATTTTTTTACTTTTTTTATTTTTTTATTATTTAAAGTATTACAAATAGTAGTCCATATGTCTCCTTTTTCCCAATTGACCTTCCCCCAGCCTCCCCTACCCCCCAGCACACGCCCTCACCCCCCTCCCTGTGTCTTGCGTCCATTGGTTATGCTTATATGCATGCATACAAGTCCTTCGGTTGATCTCTTACCTCCCCCCATCCCCCAACCAGAAGCCTTTAAATCAAGATATAAAATAGTTTTATAGTTATGTAACTGGTTTTCCTCATTTGATTTCAATGGTAAAATGAGGGAGGAGAATACCTGGAAATACTTTTTTTTTAATTGATTTTTAGAGAGAGAAGAAGGGAGAGAGATAGAGAGATAAAAACATTGATGAGACAGGAATATCATCAACTGGCTGCCTTCTGTACACCCCACAAATGGGTGACCTCTTGGTTCCTGGGTTGATGCTCAACCCCTGAGGCACACCAGTGGGCTAGAAACTACTCTTGTTGATTGTATGTACATGCTAACTTTTGTCTTCAGTTTCCTAGAATTAATTAGGTAGGCCTTGAGTATTCAAAAATCACTGTCATAACTTAAATCTATGACAAAATCTTTTATTTTTGTATTAATGTGTTTTATATACCTCTACTTTGAATGCTTATCATTATAAATACTAGAGGCCTGAAGCACGAAGATTTGTGCAAGAATGGACCTTCCTTCCCCTGGCTGCCAGCACCGCCTTTGCTCTGGCCAGAGCCACCTTTCTGCCTTTGCTCCAGCCCGGAGCCGCCTTTCTACCTTCCCACGCTGCCCAGAGACCCAGAGCGGCTGGGGCTGTGTGGAATGCCTGCATCGTCGCCATGGCAATGACACAAGCATCCCGCCCCCGGTCGCTCAGCACCTGTGTATGCAAATTAACTTGCCATCTTTGTTGGGTTAATTTGCATACTCACTCCTGATTGGCTGGTGGGCATTGTGAAGGTATGGTCAATTTGCATCTTTCTCTTTTATTAGTGTAGATAGGTAGAACATAAGGATCAAAAAGATTTCTTAGATCTTAGGCTGATACCTATATGATTCTGTATGAGTCATATCTGAATCAGGGGTCACAAATTTTTCCCAAACAGGCCTCACTTTGCAGGCCATGTTTAACTCTGCTGTTATAACATGAAAGAAGCCACAGATAATACACAAATGAATGTGTTCTAATAAAACCTTACTCACAAAACAAGCAGTGGGCCAGATTCAACCCATACACAGTAAACTTGCCAAACCTTAATCTAGATTAATTTTCCTCATTTATGATATAATGTCCATTACATATACATGCTACATATATATCTTCATATATTGACACATATATTCAGACATAAAGTACTGTACTACTCAATCTAGGAACTGTGTGCTGAACATGAGAGAATAATCTAAATAAAGTCCCCCTTTCCTCTCTTTTTTCTATTACATGATTATGATGAAGTCATTTGAGCCATATCAAGAATATTACATTTATTCTCTGGATATTTCAAACAACTAGATAACAATACCTTATACTCATTGTTTCTACGTTTATAAATCAGATACTTTATAAATATTCATAGAAGCCGACTATTCCTTACAGAATTATCTCCAAAACAATAATTATGCAAATTACTGATTGTCCAAAGCACTTAATTTCTTAGCAATATGCAATCTGAGCTAGCCTAAAGACAAGTTAATAAACAGTCTTTAAAATAAATGATAGAAGTGCCTTATATCTATAATCAGTGATAAAGTTTAGAAAACAAAATGAACAATCTTAGAGGCAATTTTTAATTTGATAAACACATACTAAAACTCTTACTTCCATAAAATATATGAGAGGTATTAAAACACTACAAATAAATTCAGCATATCAAAAACTATGTAATGTAATAACATTTTTCAATTGTAGCAAAAGAGTATTTTCCATCAGATTTTCCATCAGAGTATTGTTTACCTATTTATGCATTTAACTCCAATGAGGTCTGAACCCAACTAAGATGTTAAAACATTTACTTGTATGCTTTTTTTTTCTTAAAGAAATTAAAACATTTCCTAATAGAATTATAATTATAGTGTCTTTTCATACCAAATTTTCTTTTGTAGGCACCCTGAAAGGCTTTGATTTATACACGTCAACCAACTATGAATACCATGACATTATAAGCACGATAACAGAATCAATGGCTTTCAGATAATGATGAGAGTGATTTAGAAAGTTTTTAAAATAGAACACATGAACCATATTTTTTAAATCATATCAATATCCTTCTTCCACCAAGTCTGTTACAGGTATAACTATTAATAATGTTTTATTAATTTAACTTTCTTCTGTTTGTTTTTTAACTTAAATTGCAATGAAAACAGCTAAGCAGAATTTATTGAGTAGATCAACACTGCTCAATCACTCAACACTATAGGTATTCAATGGGCTGAATATGTTCCCTGCCCCAGGTAGCTTATTATCTAATTGGCAAGACAAAATATACAGGAAAAAAATAGCAATAAAAGCTTAAAACAAAAGTTCACAACAATAGAAAATGGCATAGGGAGTCTATTATTAACTTAAAAATGAAAAGAAACACAGTTGTTTATATAATTTGGAAAAAATCTCTAATGACTGAAAGTTTATTTGTGTGATTGAACACTTGAGCTTCTTGGACATAAAGCAACAAAAATTTTAATAAGAGACATCCCTAAAAAAATAACTAAGTTTTTAAATAAGAGAAAAAGTAATCATATGCCAAAGTAAATGAAAGGAAAGAGGAAAACAAATTGGAACACATGTTGAAGAAACAGTGTTATAATTAGTCACAACTGGTCAAAAAATATTTAAAGGCTTCTATGAGACAAAACTGCTTATTTGGTAAAACAAAAAGCCTGTTTTCAAGGGATGATAAATACATAAATAAATGAAATTACTTCAGCTACTTATATGGACAATGAAGATAATAATCTAACATGAGAAGTGTCTTGAGAAGTGAAGGAGAGTGGGTCAATATTTTAGCTACAGGTGGTCAGGGAAGACGTCTCTGAGGAGGCATTTGTACCAAGATTTCAAAGATGAAAAATGTGGCAGCCATGCAAATATCTGGACAAAGCTTTCCAACAAAAGCTTTCCAGGATTACAAACAGCAAGTGCAAAGCTTCTAGGTGAGGATGAGCCTGGTATAGTAATATGGGAGATATAGAAAAAGAGCCATTGTGGCTAGAACATCTTAGAAAGAGAGACAATGTTGGTTATTTTTAACAATCTCTTCCTACTAGAACATTCTAATTTCCTTGTTCAACATATCATGTGTTCTTTAACAGAAATTGCTTTTTTAAAAATTATGAAACTGTCTTCACATTGGATGGGATTAACAACATATTAAACATTGAAAAAGAAATAAAAGTAGGGATCTTGAAGATACAGCAAAAGAAATGATCCTATATGAAACACAGAAAGAAAAAGAATAAAAAGTGAGAAAATCATCAGTCCAGAATGACTAATTTCATACAAAGAAGTTTAATATTAAACAAACAACAATATACAACAGAAAGTAATTGAGTTATAACCAAATAAATCCAAATCAACTGACAAGATGCTTGCTTTGACAGTGGCTATTGGGTTAAAGTCATTTTCTACAAATAACTTTCCCCCACATTTAAATTAAAAAAGGCCCTCTGGGCCTCTCAGTTTGGGTTACTAATTGTAAGCAGGTATCCTCCTTCTCTTTTGTTCCCCTATTTCTCTTTTGTGTGCTTTTATTCTCTAATTCCATTTACAAATGTCAAGGAAGAACTACTGTCTGCCTCTCCATAAAACCTTTTGTGATAAAATTCACAGTTTGATTTTTTTTTCCCATGAGTGTAAGTTTTGTTGTTTTAACTAGATGGTAATTTCTGTCTGCAAGAACTATATTACATTTTTAAAATGTACCCCAGTTTTAATACAATATCTGATTCATAGTGTATACTCCGTAATTATTAATATAACAAAAGGTAGCAAGACAGCATCTCAAATCATTTCTTGAATAATCAAGAAAGATAGATTATTCAATAAATGTCATTGGGTAGCCATCTAGAAAAAAATAACATTAGAGCTATACCTCATATTCTACAGAAGGATAAATGCCAAATGAATCAAAGATTTAATTGTAAAAGTGAAAGCATAAAAGTATTAGAAGAAACCTGGGAGAAGTGTTTTATAATCTTGGTGTGAAGAGGCCTATTTAAATATAACGTAGAAGCTATAAATCAAAAGATTGATAAATTCTACAACATAAAAAATTTTAATAATCTTTATAGCAAAAAAATACAATAAACAATGGCAAAAGAAAAATGACAAGCTGGGATAAATATTTGCAACTCCTATCACAAACCAATAAACAATAAACAGCTACTATTTGATAATAAATGACCCAATGGAAAAATAGGCAAACAATGTGCACAGAGAGTGTGTGGAAAATGAAACACAAATAACTCTTAAACACATGAATAAGAGAATAAGAAAAATGAAAATTAAACTACACTAATATACCATTCTTTACCTATCAGATGGGCAAAAATACAAAAGATTAATAATACTGTTTGGCTAGGCAGTGGGGAAACAGGCATTGTTGTATGCTGTTAGTCAAAATATAAATTGGCACAACCTCAATGGAGAGTAATTTGATGATATCTATCAAACTTATAGAAGTAGATACCCTTTAATCCAACTCCATTTCAAAGAATTTTTCTTAAAGACAGAGTTATTTATGGGTGAAAAGACCTCTATATGGCCATTCATTGAAATATGGTTTGTAATAGCAAGATTGGAAACTACCTAAGTATCCATAACAGATGCCTGGTAAAATAGATTGTGAAAGCTCCAAAAAGAAAATAGTCTGCAGCCATTTAAAAAAATAAAAGAAGGAGACAATTTGTTTCTTGGATTATGGAATCATCTCTAAGATAGCTTGTGAAAAAGCAAGATTCAGAGCTATGTATGGGATATGTTACCACATGTTTGTGGGCTGCACAACAAGGATGTGGGGGAGAATACCTGCTTTGCTTATATCTGCATAAAATATTTGCATAAGAATACATAAGAAATAGGTAATATTTGTTGCCTCTGGGGATGGGGACAGAGGGGAAGCAATAATTTTCATGGTATTATCACTATGTACTTTTTAAAATATATATATATTTTACTGATTTTTTACAGAGAAGAAGGGAGAGGGATAGAGAGATAGAAACATCGGTGAGAGAGAGAAACATCAATCAGCTGCCTCCTGCACACCCCCCACTGGGGATGTGCACGCAACCAAGGCACATGCCCCTGACCGGAATCAAACCTGGGACCCCTCAGTCCACAGGCCGACACTCTATCCACTGAGCCAAACCAGCCAGGGCCCTTTTTGTGTTTTTTAAATTATGAACTAATTGACTATTCAAAATGAATTTTCAAAAACATATTTTTTGTAAATATTCCATAGCACCTAACAGTGCTTATAAAATAATTATTAATAATGGGGAAGGGATGCCCAAATAAAAATACTGCCCTATGTTTGCTTATTTTTTTTTTTTTTTTATGTGCCTCAGGCATGAAACAGCTCTGGCCACCGACACAGGCATCAAGCTAGGATGAATTAAGGACTGTACATCTGCTTTGCCCCTGATTGATATAAGAGCAACATCACCAATCAGATGTCTCCTTGCCCATTGCCAGGGGGTTTGCTTATTGTTTTTAAAGTTACATATTCTCTTACATAAATTATCATATTAAGGAGTATATGCAAACTATTTTTATTAATGATCTAAACATTCTGGACTATATGTAAGTGTAATTATGAGTTCATTAGTACTTAACTTCTGAGAAAATTGTCCTACAAAAGTAACACCAACTTCAAGGATTAGAAGGAATATCTTCCCATCCCCATTCAACTTGAAATACTTTCTTGACTGCCTACATTGAATAAATTATTTTTAAGATCTTACTTAAAACTTTCATATGCTTAAGAAACAAAATTCTTTTTAAAATATCTGCAAAATGTTTAATTGTTGGTATATTTCAATTTTTTCTTAACTCTAGAACAACTTTTTCACTTGTTTCATTTTTTTAAATTAGAAAACACAAATAAATCACAGGATATAAAGACTTCAAATTTCTGAATATTATACTGTATACCAAATTGAATAATTTGGCATTTTCCCTTTTGTGTTAAAACCAAACTGAATTTTGCATTCCAGGCTTATCACTGTAAACGCTGTTGCCAATGTTTTGAATGCTCTGAGCTAATATTTAAATCACTGTTGCCAGTTACAGAAATATAGACATTGTGTTGAGAATCATTGTCTCTTTCCTTGTAAATATGTACTAAATTATCAAACCTCCCTATGTTTAATATTTGACAATCAGAGGATGAGGAATAAGAGTCCCTTTTTAATGGGTCACCCCTCTTAGTTCCAGATTTCCAAATTAAATCTTATCATGGTAACCATTTGGCTTAGCATAGCAACTAATCACTAAATTATAATGTTCAGTAGACTATTGATATTCCAAGATTTTGTTAAGACACTTATTCTAAAAACTGTGATTAAACCAAACCAAATATTTTAATTTTATAGAACAGTATCACATCGGGAGTTAAATTATATGGACTGGTTTTCCTTTAGAAAACCCAAGGAGGTGCTAAAGAAGAGGTCATTTACATTAGATGCTATAGTACACGTCAAATTGGCATTTTTGTTAAAGTAATAGCAATAATAATATTTTAAATTTAAAAGGTTAACATATATACCATTAAAATTATATGTGCAAAAAAATGTGATAAAGGGCTAACAGTACTGTAACGTGAACAGCTCATGTTACATCAGAAAAAAAAAAACACTAACATTCCTATAAAACAGATTCCTTAACTGAGTGAGAGTTGTACAGGATCCGAGGCCCCAATCTAGTTATGTTTGACACCACCTCCTTAGGGGGGAATATCTCTAACTTATAGTATTTTCCAACTTTCAGAGTATAAATACTAACTCTGGGACTAATTTCAAGCTAGCAAGGTAGTCACTGAACATGGAGTTAGAAAGAGAGGTGCACAACTGGCTCTCACTAGCCAGGACCTGCCACTGCCCGAATTTCAGAACCAATCCAAACCTCCAGAGGTAGAGCACAGAAGCATGTACTTTTTAAAAGTTTCCTCAGTGATTTTGCAATAATCAATCTGTAGACCAGTTTTTAGAAACCACTTGACTAGTTTAGCATACAACTACAGACCTTTCTGAGGCCATGGAAAGGAAAACATTTGTATAGCTTCTCCTTTGTAGCACAAAGGCAGCTGGAAGTGACCTGAGCAACACTGTCATCTAGGAAAACGGGATTGTCGGAATATTTCACTTTTTAAATCAAAGTAAAATGTAAGGCATCTCTTTGGTGTATAGCTATTCAAGAGCCCAGATGAATGGCAAGCTTTTCTGATAACTTCATAACCCAAAAAGAAAGTGCCTCCCTCTAATAGAATAGTCACTGAAATCCTCACTGTTTCCCAAAGAAGTTATCTAGTCTAGTCCTTGCCTCCAAGAGATGATGGCAGCGTGGTGGTATTCCAACTTCTATTACCTACATTCATTAACCTCTTATGCATAATAGCAATGCTTCATGTCAAATTATTCAATTGAATCCAACAAAACACATGGGTTCCATTTGTAGACATCCCCAGTTTCATATGAACTTATAACCTTTAATATCCTGGTGTGCACCAATCTTTAAGAGATAAGAAATGAGAAAGATTAGTATTGATAAGTGTCTTTGCCTGGGTCCCTATGAAAGCCCAAGAAAAAAGACCTGTAGGCAGGTAGTTTATTTTGGAAGTGATCTCAGGGAATAAGAGTGTGGGATGGTAAAATCTTTGGGGTAAGAGTTTGGAAAGTCAATACAAAGATGTGTTATCTAGTCGAAAACATCTATGGGCAATAATTACCCAGTTCTGTAGGATGAGAAGCATTTCAGAATGTCTAAATTGGCATTAAAAGGAAGAAGCATTTATCTATCTACTCTATTCCCTAGTAGCCAAGAATGGCTCCATGGGCATTAACTCCTTTTCCCCATTCTTTTGGTTGATCATGCATGTGAGCCCAGCTGTTCTAAGGAAGTCAGAGAAACACAAGATTGGAAACAAGAAGTAACTGGCCCAGGCTGAGGCACTGTCAGGTTATATTGATATAAGTTTTGTCAAAGTCTGTGTGGACCTGGTCACTACAATGGACTGGCCAAGATTATGTAAAGTGGTGTACAAGTGGGGTCCAGTTCACTAGGTAATAATCAAGCAGTTCTGCCTGGTTTGTGACTGTTGCTTGGGTCTATAATCTTGTTCTTTGGATTTAGAAACCTGAAAACATTACTAAGGTAGCCCCAGATCAATCCATAGACTTCTATACACTTTTGAAAATGGCTGGAAGTCAGCTAAAGAAAAGACAATCTTGCTCATAAAGGAACAGATTCATTTGCTTATTTTAAAACATTGTACCCTGCTGAAACTGGTTTGGCTCAGTGGATAGAGCATCGGCCTGCAGACTTAAGGGTCCCAGGTTCGATTCCGGTCAAGGGCATGTACCTTGGTTGCAGTAGTGGGTGTGCAAGAGGCAACTGATCAATGTTTCTCTCTCATCGATGTTTCTAACTCTCTATCTCTCTCTCTTCCTCTCTGTAAAAAATCAATAAAATAGGAAGAGGGCAGAATAGAAAGGAGCTTGGATAGTCTCAGTGATGCCTCTGAAAAAGCAGCTATCAGAAAAAGAGGCAACTTTAAGTAAGTCCCAGGGACTACAATGAGAAGCCATATCCTATCTAATAAAAGAGTAATATGCAAATTAACCATCACTCCACTACACCCACAAGCCACGCCCACAAGCCATGCCCATCGGCCAATCAGGAGCAAGTATGCAAATTAACCCAACCAAGATGGCTGCGGCCACGGAGAGAGCAGGAGGGAGGCTTGAGTTTCCCCGGCGATGGAGGAAGCCAAGCTTTCCGCACACCCTGGCCGGCCCAGGCCTCCACTTAAGGCTACAAAGTTTCAATTATAGAAGATAAATTCCAACAGAAATGGCTGCCACCACGGAGCAAGCAGAAGACTTGGCTCCGCTCCAGGCTACAAAGTTTCAATTGTAGAAGATAAATAAATCCCAGATACCACGGCCTCCGCTTGGGTCGCCAGGGGGCGTGGCCAGCCTGCAAACCATCACAGGCCCCTCACCCAGGCCACCCCATGCCCCAAGGGAACCCCCACCCTGATCCAGGACACCCTTCAGGGCAAACCAGCTGGCCCCCACCCATGCACCAGGCCTCTATCCTATCTAATAAAAGAGTAATATGCAGATTGACGATCACTCCAACACACAAGATGGCTGCCCCCATGTGGTCAAAGATCCTGCCCCCATGTGGACACAAGATGGCCACCACAAGACGGCCAGCATGGGAGGGCAGTTGGGAGGGACCAGGCCTGCAAGGGAGGGCAGTTGTGGGATCAAGCCTGCAGGAGAGGGCAGTTAGGGGTGACCAGGTAGGTAGAGGAGGGAATTTGGGGGCAAACAGGCTGGCAGGGGAGCAGTTAGACATCAATCAGGCTGGCAGGGGAGTGGTTAGGGGGTGATCAGGCTCGCAAGCAGAAGCGGTTAGGGGCAATCAGGAAGGCAGGCAGGCAAGCGGTTGGGAGCCAGCAGTCCTGGATTGTGAGAGGGATGTCCAACTGCCCATTTAGGCCCAATCCCACCAGGATTGGGTCTAAACGGGCAGTTGGACATCCCTCGAGGGGTCCCAGATTGGAGAGGGTGCAGGCTGGGCTGAGGGACAACCCCTTTCCTCCGTGCACAAATTTTGTGCACCGGGCCTCTAATAATAATATCAGAGGAGGAATTGCCTTTCTGACCCCTTTTCTATTCCTTCCCTCTTTGCTCTGACCACATAAACTAAGGTTCTAAGGAAGAGGAGGAGGGGGGTGAGCATCAGATAGTGCAGCTGTTCTCAAACTCTAGCGTGTTACCATTCACTGAGGTCACTTTAACAAGAGCTGGCCCCAACCCCAGCGTGTCCCATTCACTAAGTCTGAAGAACTCACAGCTCTAACAGTTTCCCAGTGGATGCTTTCTGATCCACAGGACAATACTATAAGAACCACTGAAAGAGTAAAATAGAAAGAAAAGTCCACACACTCTACCTGGATTCCCACCTACAAAAAGCTCCAGCTGGGGTAGAGGAAGTAATTGTAACTTTGAATGAAGGTGGAAAGTTTATCAATACATAGGAGTAGACAGTTTTCATTATTGAATTGAGACTACTCAGGCGAGTTATACTGGTAGATACTATTGGACCCTGAGAGAGAGCAGAAAAGCCAAAGTATTGGCCATGTTCCTATCTAACAGCAGACAAGCTAACACCACTGACGAAATTTAGAGGGGCAGAAAAACAAAAATAAAGACATTTTCTGATTATATCCCAGGATTGTATGAATTGCAAAGGTAAGGCACCACACACTGCTGAAAGAAGAGCCTTAGGAACAATGCAAGCAACAGAGAAAAGCAGTTAGGGGACTGGAATCTGCAGTTGGATTTCTTGGTTTAAACAGCAGTAACCTTGAGTGAGTTATTTAATCTCTCTAAGCCTCATTTTCTCATCTTAAAAGTGAGGATAACAATTTCTACCTCATAGGTTTGCTGTGAGGATGAAATGAGATAATATACATGAAGCATTAGCACAGTGCCTGCCATACAGCAATTATTATTATCATTTCCTCTAGAGAACACTGTAATATATACAATGGGCTAGGAAATAGAAATTTCTAAAATGCTACATGGACATAAAGTGTCATTGTTGATATTTTCTCTCTCTCTCTCTCTCTCTCTCTCTCTCTCTCTCTCTCTCTCTCTCTCTCTTCCCCCCACACTTCCTCCCTCCCTGTCAGAAATATAATAAATAAGAAGTTTTGTGTAGTAGAAAGAACATTCTGAATGGGTTTTGCACACAATTAACCACTCAAAACCTCAATCTCCATATATGCAGAATGGCAATCACACTGCAATGCTTAGGTTTCAGGGATGTTGTAAGATTAGAAGAGGCGGCATGTTGTGAAAAGCCCAGCAGTGAGCACAGACACAGTCATGGAGACTGAAAGAAGTGGGTTCAAAGCATATTCTCTATGCTAGGGAGAGCTTCTTGCATTACTACAGAAAAACTGCAGGATCCTCACATCTGGGCTTAGAGGAAAGTAAGAAAGATGCTCTTCCTTTGGAAAAGTGACTTCTTAGGACACAAGATGTGAAAGACTACAGTGAAAATTCTTGCCTATCACTAGCTTTAAACAGATAGTTAAGATTTTCAAAGATCAACAGATAGAGAGCAAAAGGGATCAATTTAATGATTCAATGTAAATGGAACTTTATTTTAGCTATGTTCAGAAGAATACAGTTTGATTTAATCACCTTGTGGTGATCAGAGAAGTAAGGATGGAAGGATGGTGCCAGGCTGTAGTCCACTATGGCAAGCTGGGCAGCAGGACCCCCATCTCCTGACTGTGTGATCTTACCCAAGTGACGCCATCTTTCCTCTTCTTTAAAAGCGTAGCAATTGATGTGGCTATCAGGGTCAAATGGAAGGTAACAGCTGGGAGAACTGTTAAGTGCAATATGTGACTAGATAAGCCACTCAACCTCAGCTGGGATAGAAGAAGTAATTGTAATCTATAATAATAAAAGGGTAATATGCTAATTAGACCGGACATCCTTCCAGACATCATTCTGGACGTCCTTCCTGACGCAGCTGGGGCTGGAGGGAAGCCAACCCAGGTCCCAGGTGCCTACAGGTGGCTGAAGGAGGGAAGCCCAGGTCCAGGGTGCCGGAGGGAAGCCCGTGCTGGCAGCTGGGGGAAGGAAGGCCTACTCTTGCACGAATTTTTCTGCATCGGGCCTCTAGTTTTGAATAAAGATGGAAATGTTTATAGACACATGGGCATGGACACTTTTTATTATTAAATTGAGACACTGTAGGACCCTGAGAGAGAGCAGAAAAGCTAGCAAATTGGCTATGTTTCCATCTAGCAACAGACAAACACCACTGAAGAAATTTAAAGGGGCAGAAAAACAAAAATAAAGACAGCCTTTCTGATTATATCCCATGGTTGTATGAATTACAAAGGTAAGGCAGTTTCCTCATCTGTAAAATTAGGTATGAGAATTATCTCTAATATCTTTGAAACATGTAAATTCTGCGATTCTAGGCTTAAACTTGAAGGTACCAAAGCATACAATGGGCTAGGAAATAGAAATTTCTAAAATGCTACATGGACATAAAGTGTCATTGTTGATATTGTTTCTCTCTCTCTCTCTCTCTCTCTCTCTCTCCTCTCTCCCTCTCTCTTTCTCTTCCCCCCACACTTCCTCCCTCCCTGTCAGAAATATAATAAATAAGAAGTTTTGTGTAGTAGAAAGAATATTCTGAATGGGTTTTGCACACAATTAACCACTCAAAACCTCAATCTCCATATATGCAGAATGGCAATCACAATGCAATGCACCGGCTTCGCTCTGGCACCCTGGACCTGGGCTTCCCTCCTCCAGCCACCCGCAGGCACCCAGGACCTGGGTTGGCTTCCCTCCAGCCCCAGCTGCGTCAGGAAGGACGTCCGGAATGATGTCTGGAAGGATGTCCGGTCTAATTAGCATATTACCCTTTTATTATTATAGATTACAATTACTTCTTCTATCCCAGCTGAGGTTGAGTGGCTTATCTATTCACATATTGCACTTAACAGTTCTCCCTCTCCTTGAACCTCATTCCTAGATACAGACACCAACTCCCAAACCACAAACCGTTTTTGTAAACTTCTTCCTTCATAGACTGCCAGGCTCAGCAGAGACTGTCTGGGTGGCAGCATTACCTAAGGCAGTGGTCGGCAAACTCATTAGTCAACAGAGCCAAATATCAACATACAACGATTGAAATTTCTTTTGAGAACCAAATTTTTAAACTTAAACTTCTTCTAACGCCACTTCTTCAAAATAGACTCGCCCAGGCCATGGTATTTTGTGGAAGAGTCACACTCAAGGGGCCAAAGAGCCGCATGTGGCTCTCGAACCGCAGTTTGCCGACCACGGAGCAACACACATCTTAAATACAGATAGGCCCTTCTTGTAAAAGAACACTGAAAACTGTTAGCTTAATTGCTAATAAAAAGGCCATTGAAATTCAGTGCAACTAGAAGACAGACTGAGTTTATCCCGGTATTAAAATAACCTTATAGTAAAATATACCTGTATGGATTTTATGTGTTGTTGTTTTTTTTTTTAAAAAAGGGTCCTCAATAAATGACTATGTGTAACACTTAAAAATTTATGCATAAATTTTCATTTTACTGCAAATCTAAATTATTGGTTTATCTAATCAATAATCAGTGTATTAAGGGGATTTTAAATTGAAGAAAGTTGTCATTTAAAATGGCCAAGCATGCTTAATGAAAATTATCCTTTTAAAATATCTCTTTTCTAATTAATAAGTGCTTTTCTAAAATTTAAAAGGAGCCAAGTATTCAATAAATAAAAATATCTATGAAGTCTAGACATTTTTACATTATCCTGATTTAGATGGTGTTTTGGGATTAAAGGGGACCTCTAAATGTCACCTGTTTAATCCCCCAGCATCTTAACTTCACCAAGTGGTCATCTAGCAAATGTTTGAATTCTGCAAGTTTCATTTTATCATCAGAGAGCATACATTATTAGAATTTATTTTATCCTGCCAAGTCCAACCTAAGTTTTTAACTTAGGAAATTAACAAAATGACCAAATAATTGAATGATAAATGTCTACATTTGAAATAACATTCTAACAGGAGCAAACAACTTGTGAGTGTAATTCAATTGTGGCTGGAGTCATGTGGCATTCGAAATACTCCACCACCGGGATGGGGCAAATTTCTATTATATCATTCTTAATCTTGCAGAGACTAACTATGCTCATCCTATTCCGCAGAGACTAACTATGCTCATCCTATTCCCCTCAGGCTGACAATAGGAACCTACAACTGTCCATGTCCTCATGCAAGTCCTAAAACACAACAGTCAGTGAGCCCTGCTGTGTCTGAGCCTATCAGAATGAGACCCAACTGAATATTAGAATCATGGTCCTAAAGGTCTGGAATTTGTCAGCCTAAAGTCACATCTTCCCTGACCCTAGTGTTCCCAAGCCCCAGACTGAACCCTCTGTCCCACAGTCCCTTCCAAGTCTCTATTTCTGGACTTCAGCCATAGTTTTCACCCTGTATGCAAGCTCCCTATCCTAAATTCTAGTACCTTGACCTGAAATGCCAACAATATGCCTACCTCTTGTCTCCCTAATGGGGCTGGACCCTAGATATCTGTCTCCTCAGCCATTAACTGAGGTTCTGGTTCTATCTGTTTATTCTATCTACTAGAGGCCTGGTGCACAAAATTCGTGCATGGGGGTGTGTGTCCCTCAGCCCAGCCTACACCCTCTCCAATCTGGGACCCCTTGAGGGATGTCCGACTGCCCGTTTAGGCCTGATCCTGGTAGGACAGGGCCTAAACGGGCAGTCGGACATCCCTCTCACAATCCAGGACTGCTGGCTTCCAACCGCTCACCTGCCTGCCTTCCTGATTGCCCCTAACTGCTTCTGCCTGCCAGCCTGATCACCCCCTAACCACTCACCTGCCAGCCTGATTGATGCCTAACTGCTCCCCTGCCAGCCTGTTTGCCCCTAACTGCCCTCCCCTGCAGGCCTGGTCACCCCTAACTGCCCTCCCCTGCAGGCCTGGTCACCCCTAACTGCCCTCCTCTGCTGGCCCGATCACCCACAACTGCCCTCCCTTGCAGGCCTGGTCCCTCCCAACTGCCCTCCCCTGCTGGCCATCTTGTGGCGGCCACCTTGTGTCCACATGGGGGCAGCCATCTTGTGTGTTGGAGTGATAGTCAATTTGCATATTACTCTTTTATTAGATAGGATAGAGGCTTGGTGCATGGGTGGGGGCCAGCTGGTTTGCCCTGAAGGATGTCCCTGATCAGGGTGGGGGTTCCCTTGAGGCATGGGGCGACCTGGGCAAGGGGCCTGTGGTGGTTTTCAGGCTGGCCATGCCCCCAGGCGACCCAAGCGGAGGCCCTGGTATCTGGGATTTATTTATCTTCTATAATTGAAACTTTGTAGCCTTGAGTGGAGGCCTGGGCCGGCCAGGGTGTGTGGAAAGCTTGGCTTCCTCCATCACTGGGGACAACCCAAGCCTCCTGTTTGCAGCCATCTTGGTTGGGTTAATTTGCATACTCACGCCTGATTGGCTGGTGGGTGTGGCTTGTGAGTGTAGTAGAGTGATGGTTAATTTTCATATTGCTTTTTTTTAAATATATATTTTATTGGTTTTTACAGAGAGGAAGGGAGAGGGATAGAGTTAGAAACGTCGATCAGCCGCCTCCTGCACACCCCCCCCCCCCTGGGGATGCGCCCGCAACCAAGGTACATGCCCCTGACCAGAATCGAACCCGGGACCACTCAGTCCGCAGGCCAACACTCTATCCACTGAGCCAAACCGGTTAGGACCATATTGCTCTTTTATTAGATAGGATTCTATTCTGTTCTATCTGGTCTATTCTTCCAGAAACAAGCTACTTCTACCTAATCATAATTATGTACTCACTCGATACTTTATGACTAGGTCCCCACTTCTTTTTTTTTTTTAATCCTCATCCAAAGATATGATTTTAGAGAGAGAGGAAGGATAAGAGAGAGAGAAAGATTGATGTGAGAGAGAAACATCGATCAGTTGCCTCCCATATGTACCCCAACTCTGGATCGAATCCACAACCTAGGTATGCACCCTGATTGGAAATTGAACCTGCAACCTTTTGGTGTATGGAGCGACGCTCCATCTAACTGAGCCACCTGATGAGGGCCCTACTCCTCATTTTAAGAACTTCTGTGATGTTCATGGTACCTTGGACTTGAACTACTTCCCTTAAACAATGGAATAAAGACTTCTGGCTAGTGAAAGGGGTCGTGGCCCAGGTCAGTTTTCCAAGCCTTGTCTGACACATTCCACTTACGTGCTATTGAGGTCCTAACATGCCTGATGCTAAAAACCCTATCAGATTAGTTGGGCAATAAATTTGAAGGGGAAAATATTCTTTAAAGATCTACAGAGAGTTGATTCAGACTAAGGTATAGGGATTAATACTCAAGGATTAATACTTAATTGTTAAATGAACAATTAAGAATATAGATACCCTGAGCAAGAGTTCCATAGGATGGCTTGGTAAAAGAGGATGCTAAGTGGATTTAATAGTGACATAGTGAAGCAACTAATTTCAACCTATGTAAGGAGATTATTTTCAAGCAGAAAAATCTGACCACTGTCCTTAAATCATATCCTATAAGTTACTTCAGCCAGACAGAATCACAATCTTGCTTTCCTAATCCCACCAGTACATACTAATCTTCCCCTTCCAGTACCCTTGTCTGTTATGTACACATGGTGATTACATCTTCTAGCATTTTTCTCTACTCATGTGAATACATCTTACCTCTACAAGAAAATTACAAAATCAACACCTTACCTTATACCAGGACTGCTTTCAGTAGACAATAAAATCTTATTGAATTGAATTGACTCTAACTGAATTAAAACAAATTGGGAAGAAAATGACTTTATATTGCAGAACAACTAAGTTGACAAAGGAGTTGAATAAGATGCCTAATAGAGTTCTGAGACTGGATAACTGAGGCTAAGAGAAAGGCTGTAAGTAATATATAGAACACATTTTTAAAATATGGAACCATAGTATAGGCAAATGCTGTCAGTTATAGACTGTGATAGGCAGAATAATGGCCCCCTAAAGACATTTACTTCCTAATCCCTGGAACCTGTGAATATATTACTTAAAGTCAAATGGGACTTTGCAGGTATGATTAAGTTAAGGATCTTTTTTTTAAAAAAAAAATATTTTATTGATTTTTTACAGAGAGGAAGAGAGAGGGATAGAGAGTTAGAAACATTGATCAGCTGCCTCTTGCACACCCCCTACCGGGGATGTGCCCACAACCAAGGTACATGCCCTTGACTGGAATAGAACCTGGGACCCTTGAGTCCCCAGGCCGACGCTCTATCCACTGAGCCAAACCGGTTTCAGCAAGTTAAGGATCTTTACATGAAGGGTTATCCAGGTAGGTTCACTTAATTGCATGAGTCTTTGAAATTGGAAGAGGGAGGCAGAAGAGTGGATTAGAGAGACAATATGGAAGAATAAGGAGAGATTTGAAGCACAGAGGGAATCTGACTTGCCATTGCAGGCTTTGAAGATGGAGGAGGGGACTTTAAGGCAAGGAATGCAGGTGGCCTCAGAAGCTGGCCTTAGAAGTCTTCAACTGCCAGCCAGCAATAATGCCCTCAAAGGCAGTATGCAAAATGAAATAAGGCAAATAAAGATGACAAGTACTATGTGCTCTCTCTTATATGTGAAATCTAAAACAAACAAACAGGAAAAACCACCAAGCTCATAGGTTCAGAGAACAAATTAGCGGTAAAAAAATTTTATTTTAACTTAAATTTTAAAAAGTCCCATGCCATTCACCTTCATGCAATATTTGGGACATACTTATACTAGAAACTGGGAAAGGTTCGAGCTACTCTGCCCAGGCCAAAGTCCTGAAGTTTCTGTGCAGCCAGAGGGCAGGAAATATGAGAGAGAGAGGTTGATAGAATGGGCTTAATAGACCAAATAAGCTGGAACTTGGTTTCTATGTGACCTCAGTCAAGTTATTTCACCTATCTGAGCCTTCCTTTCCTCATCATAAAGTGGAGCTAATAAAACTGCCCCTGGGGGTGGTGTGAGATATATATATATATAAATTTTCTACATGAGTCTTCCATATCAATTCTTATCTTTGCTCCCATTAAGGAAGAAAGGAAAGAAGAAGGGAGGGAGGGAGGGAGGGAACCACTATGCTGCTGCTTGTGTCCAACTTTTATTTAACAATTGTTTTAATCTTATAAGGCTTTAGGGATGCAAAGATATCCAACATCTTTTCATCTTTTTAAAAAAAAATCCTCACCCGAGGACATTTTCATTGATTTTTAGAGAGAGAGAGAGAGAGAGAGAGAGAGAGAGAGAGAGAGAGAGAAATCAGTGTGAGAGGGAAACATCCATGTGAGAGAGAAACATTGATTGGTTGCCTCCAGCATGCACCCTGCCCAGGGACCCACAACCTGGGTATGTGCCCTGGCCAGGAATCGAACCCGTGACCTTTTGGTGTACAGAATGGCACACCTACCAACTGAGACACACTGGCCAGGGCCCAACATCTTTTCTTAAAGAGCTCATAACCTTGTCAGTACAACACATGTACTAACAATTTACACTGTATAGTCAAAGAGTTGACAAAATGTTTCATCTGCATTCTCATTTAACCCACACAGTATCATTCTATATAGGACACTAATTGTGCTGTGGACTCTAAGTAGGGGTGTGTGTGTGTGTGTGTGTGTGTGTGTGTTAAAATACACTCCATATGGGGCAGAAGGGGAAAAATTCTGAGAAAATAATGGTGCTCTACTAAGCTTTAGCTAGTTTAGTCTGCATAAGATAGACATGGCCACATATAGGAAATATTTTATCCCCAAAGACATTCAAAATCAATAAGATTCAAAATGGATCAAAGATAATTATTATTAGCACTAAGAACTTACTAATCTAAATCTTAAATAAACTATCGTGTGATCCATTAATATTCATAATAGCTTTTGAATTTCTCCAATACTGTAAGTAAAGCCACAATTGGTTTACCAGAATCCCATGAATAGACAGAACCTGCATTCATTGTAAACCTACCATACATCAGACACTATATGGAGTGCTTTACTGGCTTTAGCTCACTTAGCTCAGCACAGCTCCATCAGTCACTCACCTCCTAGGTAATACCTTTGTCATTGAGGAATTCAAAGCTCAGAAAAGTGAGTGTTGGCCCACTAACAGAGAACTATTCAAGGAAAGGCAACAATGAAGCTATAAAGTTGTTATCAGTGAGACAAACTGAGTAGCAAAACAAGTCAGTCACATAAAGGTATGTAATAAACTGTATCAGTTTCCTATTGCTGCTGTAACAAATTACCAGAAATTCAGTGGCTTAAAATAACACAAATTTGTCATCATACAGTTCTAGAGGTAAGAAGTCCAAAATCTGTCTCGCTGGTTAAAGTCAAGGTGTTGACAGGGCTGGTTCTCTCTGGAAATTCTAGGACAATATTTGTTTCCCTACCTTTTCCAGCTTCTAGAAGATGCCTGCCATCCTTGGCTCTTGGTCTCTCCCTCCATCTTCAAGGCCAGCAAGATAGCATCTTCCAATCACTTTCTCTGACTTTCCTACATATCACAAAAACCTTTGTGATTACATTGGACCACCCACGTAATCCAGGAAAACCTGCCCATTTCAAGATTCTCATCTGCTAATCTCTTTTGCCAGGTATGGTAACGTATTTACAGGTTCTAAGAGTTATCTTTGGGCACCTTACTCAGCCTACCACCTACACAGATGTGGATTACAGTTTAGCTAAGAACAAGGCAACACTCAAGGAAGTGCTAAACAGAGTAAAAAACTGGGTGAAATATGCCCTGTTGATCAGTGGTTAGAGCAGCAGCCCTCACACCAAAGTGTTGTGGGTTTGATTCCTGGTCAAGGGCACATAACTGGGTTGGAAGTTCGATCTCCATGGAGAAAGCAACCAATCCATGTATCTCTCTCACATCGATGTTTCCCCCCACCCCCACCCCTTCTCTCTCCATCCCTTTCACTCTCTCTAAAAATCAATGGAAAAAACATCCTCGAGTGAGGATTAACAAAAAATAAATTAAAATAAAATTTAAAAATGGATGAAATACCTTATCACATTTAAGAGTAGGTATTACTATTTCCAAAATATGCTCTGTGATGCAATATGTATAGTTGCTAGAAGTAAATGAACTCTCCATGTAGATGTGAGTGGATGAAGGTTGGTGAAGCAATAAATCTGTGTTGACTTATAAAAAGGAAGTAGACTTGAGCTGCCACTCTAATGCGTATAAATTCAGAGGCAAGACAAAAAGTAAGCTGGGCCCTAGCCAGTTTAGCTCAGTGGATAGAGTGTTGGCCTGCGGACTGAAGGGTCCCAGGTTCAGTTCCGGTTAAGGGCACATGCCCAGGCTGCAGGCTCGATCTCCAGTAGGGGGTGTGCAGGAGGCAGCCAATCAATGATACTCTCTCATTGATATTTCTATCTCACTCTCCCTCTCCCTTCCTCTCTGAAATCAATAAAAATATTAAAAAAAAAAAAAAGCAAGCTGGGTCAAGGTTAATGGACTATACAAAGTCTCTCTCCGAGCTTGGGCAATAGCAATGCACTCAAGAGACCCAATTCTCCCAACCTATTCTGGTCGTTGCTCATTCACTGGTTTCAAGGTTTTCTTAGGACACTAGATTTTGCTCCCAAATAATTGCTTTTAAAGCTCTAAGCAGTTCCTGAGGGAAGAACCCTAGAGCTAGCTATCTCTGCACTATAAGGTAAGATAATCAGGAGAAGGAAGAACTAGAAATGACTCTAAAAGCTTTGAGTTCCCTGAATTCTTAAGGCCATGTCATTTATAAGGTCTAAATTGCAAGCTATTACTATAAAATATAAGTGATAAAGAAACATCATCAGATCCTGGTCAGGTAGCTCCGTTAGTTATAGTCCCAATACACCAAAGTTGTGGGTTCGATCTCCAGTCAGGGCACATAAAAGAAGCAAACAATGAATGCATAAGTGGAACAACAAATTCATGTTTCCTCTATCTCTCTCTCTTTCTCTTCCCTTCCTCTCTCTCTAAAATCAATAAATACATTTGAGAAGGAAGGAAGGAAGGAAGGAAGGAAGGAAGGAAGGAAGGAAGGAAGGAAGGAAGGAAGGAAGGAAGGGCCACAGAAGTTAGGTTCAGGGCCCAGGAGTGTGGCCTGAGGAAAGCATCCCTTCCCATCGCACTTACCTCCATTACCACAAGTACCTGTCTCTTTGTTTTCAGTCTTGCCCCACTACATTCATATGACTCAATGCCAAGATTATTTTTCCAAAACACACATCTGGTCACCTTGCTTTCCATCTTAACTTATGATAATTCTGTCTGTAGCATGAAGTGTAAACTCTTTGGCTTAGCACATAAAGTTCTAAAAGTGAAGGTACCTACTTTATAATTTTATCTCCTACTCCTCTCTGCCTTGTGTTAAAAGAAACACATTTGTCAAAAATGGATTTATCAGTATTTAGTACCTATCTCATTTTTATATCTATCTTTGCATATACTATTCCTTTGACTTGAAAAAAAGATCTATTCATTCATTGGCTATCCAACTTAAATGGCAATCACTCAGCAAAGTTTTAAATTATATGCTCTGCTCCCATTGCTAACATAGAAGAATAGAGGAAATGTTACCAGTACATGGCAGACTTGAACCCAAGCTATGCCAGTATCACTTTCCAAAGGGTTCCCATCTGATCAGAGCACAGCAGAGGCTCCCAAGGGAGTTTTTTTCAGCATGTGCTGCCCCTCAGAATCAACTAGGAAGCTTCACAAAAAAAATAAAATTCATGCCCTGGCTGGGTGGTTCAGTTGATTAGAGCATCATCCTATACACCACAAGGCTATGGGTTCGATTCCTGGTCAAGGTACATACCTAAGTTGTGGGTTCCATCCCCAGTCCGATGCATACGGGAGGAAGGAAACCAATTGATATCTCTCTCTCTCTCTCTCTCTCTCTCTCTCTCTCTCCCTTCCTCTCTCTAAAATCAGTAAACAGCCCTACCTGGTTTGGCTCAGTGAATAGAGCGTTGGCCTGTGGACTGAAGGGTCCCAGGTTCGATTCTGGTCAAGGGCACATGCCTGGGTTGCGGGCTCCATCCCCAGTAGGGGGTGTGCAGGAGGCAGCTGATCAATGATTCTCTCTCATCATTGATGTTTCTCTCTCTCCTTCTCCCTTCCTCTCTGCAATCAATAAAAATATATATAAAAAATAAAATAAAATCAATAAACATATCTTTGGGTGAGGATTTTTTTTAATTAAAATAAGTAAATAAATAAATAAAATTCCTAAGACCCACCCCAGGCTCACAGAATCAGAATCTATAAAAGTGATGCTGAGAAGGCTTGGAGATTTGTAATAAGAATCATGGGGAATTCTGATGCAGAAAAGGGAATGAAGATGCTCAACCAGGCTTATGCCACACAGAGAGAGAACAGCCAAAGCTAGTGACTGGGAGTGTGGAATCAAATCCACAGAGGTCTAAGCCAGAGATGAACAGGTAGCCAGGGCCTCAACTATGCAGACTGAGACTCAGGGCAGTGAGGGCCAAAGTCAGAAAATCAAGGTCTACCTGGATCAATAAAACATCAGAATTGCAAGAAGAGTAGGACTCAATAAGGAATCAGGTGCAATGGGCCTGTCGTAGACACACTGAGTACCAAACTTGGAGAAAATAAGACTAATTCTAGAACTCACCTAATGGAGACTTCTCCAAAGAGCAACATTGCATCACCTTGTAACTTGTTTGGAAAGCATCTTGGGCCCCTTCCCAGACCTAATGAATCAGATTCTGCATTTAACCAAATCCTCAGGTGACTTAAAAGTCACATCAAAGTTTGCAAAGACCTGAGCCTGGTCCCAGTTGATGCCAACTCTGCTGGTCTGTAGACCATACTGTGAGAAGCAAAAGTGTTGACCTACATCTGAGCAGGTGGGAGAAATTCAAGCTTTACCACTGTGAGCAGTTTGAGTGCAGGAATCTCAATCACCTTATCTCAGCATTTAGCAAAGAGCTGTGGGAACTGACAATATAGTCTATTGGTTGAGACCTCAGGACTTGGAGCAGGTTTAATTGCAACACTACCACTCACTGACAGCTGTGTTTATCTTGTTTGTGCTTCAGTCTCTCATCTGGAATATGGAGATAATTGCCTCATAAAAACAAGGGAGAGACCCAACTGATGTGGCTCAGTGGTTGAGCAATGACCCATGAACCAAGAGGTCACGGGTTCCATTCCTAGTCAGGGGTTACGGGCTCGATCCCCAGTAGGGGTCGTGCAGGAGGGAGCCAATCAATGACTCTCATCAATGTTTCTATCTATCCCTCTCCCTTCCTCTCTCTTTAAAAATCAATAAAAAATATATTTTAAAAATGAGGGAAAGATAGCATGTTAATTTTGATAGCATTATAAGTTCTTAATAGATGATAAAAATTAATTAATGGGTACAATTACTGATTGATTGGTTGATCTATTGACTGATTTTTTTTTTGGTGAGGAAAAGTGCACCAAAATTCTAGTGGTATAAATGATTTTAATCTGACTCATAATCTAAAGAGAAGAACGCTTAGTGAAATATTAGTGACTGGCAGACATTCCAGACATAAGACTTCTTCATGTATTAACATGTAAGCGTCTCCTAAGTGATGGATGAAAGAATTGTCCAAAGCAAGATGATTGCTAACTTTTTTGGAGTGGTGACACTAAATTGATGTTTATGAGAAGACAAAGATCTCTTATTCTCCCCCAAATACCTAAGAAGGACATTTTTCATAGCTTATTTTCATTAATTTTAAATTGATTTACTTGACAATATTTCAACATTTTGTATTTAGAGTATTGCAAATCTGAACTAGTATCTGTGTCATAATAAGCAATACAGATTCAAGAAACACATTTAGTTTTATGTTAATACTAGAGTCCCAGTGCATGAAATTCGTGCACTTGTGGGGGGGGGGGTCCCCTCAGCCTGGCCTGTTCCCTCTCGCAGTCCAGGAGCCCTGGGGGGATGTCCGACTGACGGCTTAGTGGGCCTAAGCCGTCAGTTGGACATCCTTAGCATTGCCACGGAGGCAGGAGAGGCTCCCACCGCTGCCGCTGTGCTCGCCAGCCATGAGCCTGGCTTCTGGCTGAGCGGCGCTCCCCCTGTGGGAATGCACTGGCCACCAGGGGGCAGCTCCTGCATTGAGTGTCTGCTCCCTGGTGGTCAGTGCACATCATAGTGACAGGTCATTCCACCATTTGGTCATTTGCATATTAGCCTTTTATTATGTAGGATACGCTGTAGATGAGGCCCCCTAGAACCATAAGGAATGCAAAAAATTCACTGTTAACTCATTCTCCAATTGCCCCCACTTAAAATCAAATTGCGCCCCCTGTGGGCGTGTGCTGCACCTTGGGAACCAGTGGGCTTGACACTTTTCCTCTCTGAGCTTCATTTCTGAATACATACGCATATACCATGGGAATTGCAATCTCTTTTCCGCCTACCTCACTGGGTTGTCATGAGGAGGTTTTGAGCTAATAAACCTAGAAATGTTTCATCAAGTAAGTGATGTCTAAACAGGAAGAGATTGTTATTTTTAAGCCCATGGGTACTCTCGCAGGTAGCAGGTGCTGATTAGGGGAGGAGGGCATGATTATTTCCCGGGACTGTAGCTATGGAAGCTTTGTAGAGGGTTCCACAGGCCTCAGAGGGGTGGGCTCTGGCCAGCAGCCTGTAGCAATGGTCGTCCCTGGAGGCACTGGCAGGGGGCGGGGCATTAGGGGGACTCTAGCGGGGGCAGAGAGGCCGAAGGGGAAGTAACTGTCAAACCTTCCCGCTTGACGCCATTCTTTAAATTGTACGTGGCTGTTTTGCAGCTGTACCAGCACAGGGCAGGGCTCCAATCTCCTGGAGCGGGGTGGGGGCCGAGCCAGGGCGGAGTCAGACGGGCTTCAGGAGGGCTGGTTTAGCCATGCCCCCAGCGAGGTTCATCGCGATTCCTCTGTCAAGATGGCGCTGTGGTTGGGGGGAGGGGGAGGGGGAAGGGGGGAAGGGTCTGACCCTGGGGGGGCCACTCAGGCTTGCCTCCACCCGGGTCTGGAGTTGTAGGGAGGAGAGGCGTGCCCGGCCCCAGCGGAGGGGGCCTGGCAGCGGCGGGCCACAGTGGCCCTGGATGCCTCGGGGGCGCTGACGGGTGGTCGCCAGAGTGCTACTGTTGTGGGTGCCCCTGGCGGGGGTGGCGGGGGAAGAGATTGGGAGTCAGAGGTGCGGGCTGCAGCTACCCCCGAGGCTGGGTCTTCTCTCCATCCGGTCAGCCTCCCCATCCCCACTAGGGTGCGGGGGCTGGGGTAGGGTGTCTGTGCATGGGGATTTGAAGAGCTCCCTGTGGCCGCTTCCTCTTCCTTCTTTGCAGTCCAGACTCCTGTCAGGCACTCTCCTCAGACCCCCGGGAACTTGGCTCCGGCCGCCCACCCCTGCTGCGCATGCATCAATATGTAAATAGGTCATTATGGGGACACCATCACGGACAAATTAGCATATTACCTCTTTATATGTATGGATTTGAAATAGCTTCCTTATTTTGGTCTAGTGCTTTTAAATTTTCAAAAAACTTTCACTCTTCCCATCTTCCAAACTTTACAGAAATGTTTCTTATACCTGTCTGACATATAAGGAAATGGGAAGTGATTTTAAGTGCTCAGAGTCACATAGTTGGTTTGTGGCAGAAATGGGACTAGAACTCGAATTTCCTAATTTCCAACCATTTATTTGAGCTACTACCAGCACCACTGCCACCACATTATCCTCTGCTGCCCAATATCATAATTACTCCCCAACCAAGTGTTCTTTCCCAAAAAGTATGTTTAAGTATCACAAACGCAATAGTTTCCAAAACATATATTTTAAAAAACTATTTTTCTTTTGTTGAAGAAACTTTTTGGTCCTAGATGTTGGAAGTCAAATTTGGAATTGTAACGAATTTTTCAATTTAGAATATTTCAAATTATGGTGGAATGTAATTTTTTATTTGACTAGTTCATTCCTTTACTAAACACTACATTTGCCTATTGATTTCACAAGTCAACTTCCTTTAAAAAAAATGTTCTAAGCTATAAAAGGCAATTGTTTAAAAGTCCTAAAAAATATAGTCTACCAAGCAGCATGTTCTTTTAAAAATTTTTTTTAAAAGTCACTATAGTTAATGATTTCAATTTAATCCTTAAACTTTAGAGTTAATACTGTGAAATGTTTCCCAAATTTAGTGTAAATCTGAAAAGTATTGCTAATGGTTCAGAGTAGTCTATAAGGTTATATCATTTGTGACAGAACAATCTTAGTATCATTAAAGAAAAACTGACAACTCTAAACTGACAAGTGTAAGAAATTCTAAAGTTTCACTGACAATTCAGATCTACTTCCTTTCATGCCCAGATTCACTTAATATCTCATTTGATTTTCAAACCTCCCCTCAGAAGCAATTGGAACAAAACCATGAGCAAGCTCAATCTCCATTTGGGCATGTCACCCTTTTACAAACACAATTACAGCCAAACACTATTGTAACCTGATTTGCATTTGCACTAACTAAGTTACAAAGCACATTGAGAATGCCTGCTATGCATACTACACACATATTAGGAGGATATATTGCAGGGCTTCTGTGAACACTAATTAAAAAGATTTTATCTTTCCCCTCAGGTCCACTGAAATTGTTCAAATGCCTTGCCTGCTACAACTTTGTTCAAAACCAGTTTTCAAACATGTGATCAGAGCTAGGCAACTATTTCAGGTGGCATGATTCTGTTTCCACGGTGGACAAGGCCTGAGAGACAAAAAGTTTCTGTCTAAACTTTGAGCTTCCTTTTCTTTGTTATTTTGTGTTGCAACCTTGGCATTATCCAACTGTGGACTTTTATCTGTGAATATCTAAATCCTGTCTTGTGGAAAACTAATTACTGAACCACTGAGAGCTTCATAATGTCCTGCATTTAAGTCCTGAGCATCATACATAATGCATAGGCAGCAGTCTCTGCACTCTGATTACAGAACACTGTCATTAAGTGAGCAAATTAAAGATGTGAATAATTCACTGGCTGAGCTTATTGTCAGTGCTGCATTGTGAAATTAGAATTTCTAATAAGTACTGCAATTTTTTTAACCCAATTAACACAGAGAACATCTTGAGACTGATTAGTACAATAAAAATTATTACCTTATTCTTTTGCTTCACAACAGCCAAATTAAATACTGTACTTAATTATGCAGCATTCATTCCTTCTCTGCTAAAAAAAAAAAATACCCTATCATTTTAATAAGAGTTCTAATATTTGTATGGGAGCTAAAAATATAGCACATGCATCTGTAGCTGTCTCTTTGCAAAGTTTTTTTTTAAGAGTCTAAACATCAGTATTATATCAGTGGTGGATTATGATGACACTAGTCTATTCTTAAACCAAATATTTTTACTAAAAAATAAACAGCACACACAGAATTGACAAAGTAACTCATCTCCCCAAATTGAGTTAAAATATATTGTATCTCTGCTTTTTTCTGGGCTCTTTAGAAGCAGATTAACGCAGATTCGCCCCCATTATGCTGGTTGTGATAGAGGCTGAAACATATATTTAAGAAAATTGAGTAGGTCTTACCTCAGATGCTCATTTAGCACACAGTGATCTGTCTCACTCCTGCCAGGCAAGTGGGAAAGTCCAGTTTATGCTCGGCATGATGATCCTATGCAGAGAGTGTCTGCTGCCATGTTAAATAAAGAAAATGATCATTTAAACCAGGGCTTTTGTCTCCCAATATTTCCTCCTGCTGCCCCTTTCACATTAAAGCCCAGAGAGGCAGGCACATCTGGCGGCAGTCCCTGCCCCTGCCCGCAGCTGCTTGGAGAGCTCCCCTCTTCCTTTCCAGCTCCTCTGCATCCCCTTCCCCGGGCAACTTCAGCCCCTGAAATGGGGGAAAAGAAACGATGACATTGCAGGCAGAATATGAGATTGTTTGTTCAGCCTCTGTAGCCACCTCCTTCCTGTCTAGATATTTTACAGAAAGGGAATGAGAATGGGAAACAGCGAAGGTGCTCTGAAAATCAGTCAGACACAATGCAATAGGGAGATGGAGAGGAGGGAAAGGAGAATGAGAGAGCGAGAGTGTGTGTGGGTAAGGGGGGTGGCTGTCAGTGCAGATAAATCTGCATATGGAAATTAGGGTTATCCTGGGTACAGTTTTATTTAACTATGATCTACTGTTTTTTTAATTAAACCAGAATTTTAGCAAAGTACGGAAAGAAAGAAAGTGAGTCTTGAAACCAGAGAGAGCAACTTCTAATTCAATACACTTAAAATTTCATAGCAACTGCAAATAGAAGATCCAGAAGTTGCAGGAAAAAGAAAAGGAACCCAAGAAGCAGGGTGTTTTTTTGGTTTTTCCTTTGTTTTATTTAATATGCAAGAAGACCCCTCTGTCCTCCCAAAAGGAAATTGGGATAAGAATGTAAAGGATTTAAAAGGAAGGAAAAAAGAAAAAATATATATACCTTTCATCATCTGGGTAAATTTGTCTTTAAATGATAAAAGAATCATATTAGACAAAAACATTGTCAAATGTAGGTAAGTGGCATTATATATGGAAACCAGTAGCAATACATTCTGCATTTTAATATCAGAGGTGTAAAATGTTTTTTCCTTAGAGAACACCTTTAACAGCTCTAACCCATGGCAAAATGCTACTTACTAGCTATAATCAGTCTGAGGATGTCACTGACACCAGCCAACTACTCTTTTGTGGTGCTGAGAGTTAAATAATGAGGCAGAGTGACTGAAAACTACTGGAGGTGGGCTGGTCAGCCCTCCACTAGAAGTGCTTACAGGATAGCGATTTGACCAAAAGGAAGTATGAGTTAATTCTATTTCTATAATCTGTGGTGGGAAATTTCATGGACTAGACTAGTATTTACTCACTCATCAAACAGTTATCAAACATCTATAATGTGGCAAGCACTGCACTAGAAAGGAGACATAAGATGAACACTGCATGGTTCCTACTCTCAAGGACCCAGAATTCAAGGGGAAATTTTAATTTAAAATGAAATGACATTGCACTTTTATAAACAAAGGAGTGTTTGAGATAGTCTTGATTTGAGTAGTATCAGGGATGTCCATCCCTCAAAGCTGAAGTCTCTATCCACTTGGTAGACTGAACTCTTCAAGACCAGCTCAGTCACTCTAAGCAAGTGACTTTGTCCCTTTGGACTTCAATTTCTTCACTTGTAAAACACCTGCTTTTAAATTTGCAATTATATGAGATAATAAAAGTAAAACAATACCTGTTCTCCGGCTCATGATAATTACTCAAAAAATAGCAAACAAATTTTCAGTTCAAATGGCACCTCCTTTGTGAATCCTTCCCCAATATCTGAACAGGCTCAGAGACTCCTTCTTCAGTGTCCCCACTGCTCCCCATTATATTGTGTCATTGTAATTTTCTGCATGTCTGTCTCTATATGAATGGTTCTCAACCAGTGGCCATTTTGTCCCCTATGGAACATTTTACAATATCTGGAGACACTACTAATGGTCAGGACTAGAGAACGAAGGATGCTAGTGCCAACCCCAAGAAACCAGATTTAGAATCAGCCTTTTGTGCTAAGATCCCTGGTTTCTTTTATTAGAAACCAAGATTTGGGTGTTAGCTGTGCTCATTGCCACACTATTTAACAGCCAATTTTCTCTGGACCTTCCTATATAAAACATCCCAGCTGGCATGGCTCAGTGGTTGAGTGTAGACCTGTGTACCAGGAGGCCATGGTTAGATTCCCAGTAGGACACATGCCTGGGATGAGGGCTCGATCCCTAGTGGGGGGCATGCAGGAGGCAGCTATTGATGATTCTCTCTCATCATTGATGTTTCTTTCTATATCTCCCTTTCTCTTCTGCTCTGAAATCAAGAAAAAAATATATATTCAAAAATAAAACCAGAATACCTGCCCAGACATTCTCTAACTCTGATCCTAATTTATCTTTTTATAGCACTCACTTATATTTTGTATTTGCTTATTATTGCCCAGCTGCCCCCCATTAGAACTTAAGCTCCATGTGAGTACAGCCTCTTGTTATTCACTGCTCTATCTCCAACACTTACAAAAATACTTGGTATTTAGTAACTGCTCAAAAAATATGTTGAACAAATGAACATACTTTTTTTCTAGGAAGATTGTTAATTCCAGAATTTTGGGGAAGTTGTTTTTTCCCAGTCCACATGCTTCAACCTCAACATAATGTTTGTTCATGCTATGCCTCCCATTAAAGATAAACTCTGAACATGGTGTTAAAATACTAGATTATGCTTTCTTAGAGCTGTTTCATATATGTACAATCCCAACTATCTCTTTCTTTTCAGTATGACAGTTTACCTGTGATGTTGGTTTCCTATTTAGGGTGAAAAATCAAATATCTTAGTTAATCTAGTTTAAGGAAAATGGGATAATTATTATACTAATACATAATTGCATCCTTGAATGTTGATAGACCACAAAAGGTACCAGAACTAGGAAATTTAAAAACCTTAAGGAGCCACTCAGCTCTTCTCTCAGCTTACTTTATTGTTTACGCTGTCTCATTTTTGCTATATTTGATTTCCTTTTCTCTGCCCACCTGGTCTTTCATTTGTACTTTTCTGTGTCTTTTTCTCCCCTATCTGTTGTCTGGCTTTCTCTACTTATTTCTGTATGTGAGAGAAGTTAGTTGTCCCACAGCTCCTAAATCAGAATAACTCAGATGAAGTGCATAAGCCAAAATATGCTAGGCCTTTTCAGTCCTCATACAAATCCTCATGAGAGAGAACCCTTTATCTGACCAGGGAGGCAGGGTCTTTTACCAAACACATGACTGCCAAGGACCTGGACTTCTGGGAAGTAAGGGAATAAGGATGGGGAGAGTAATTTTCTTAAAGAAAGAAGGTTGTAATAAGCTGTGCAGACAATCACCAAAGGTTTCCATTGCAGCTAGAAATCAGATGTAAATAATCCAAAATCTCTGAAGTCTAATTACTGACTGAAATTTTTAGAGTCAGGAGAATTCTTTTTTTCTCTCTAGATTGGTTTGGTAATTTCTAATATTCAAACAATATAAGCATATGTAGAGTTAAAACAAAAAATAAAAACAAAAAAATGTCCTCTCATAGGACCTCTTATAAATATATCTTACCTATATCTTATAGAAGGCCTGCTTTTCTTGACTAACAACTTTATCAGTGCAATAAAAGCCATTCATGTATCTGGAATATAAGTTTTCTTTCTCCAAAGACCTTTTTCTTATTTCTTACTAGTAGCCCTGTGCATGAAGCCATGCGCCAGTAGCTCTCTGCGGGGCCTGGCCACTCTGCGCCCGCTGCCCAGAGGCTCTCCGCGGCCCAGAGGCCCATCCGCGGCCGGGCGCGGAACGCTTGCCTCATTGCCGGGGCGATGAAGCAAGCATTCCTCCAGGTGGCTCAGGCTGCCCGCTCTCAGCGGCCACCCCCCCGCAGGACTGGGGGGCTCTGGCGGGGCTGAGAGGACTGGGTGCCGCCATCTTGTGGCTATGGGCGCTGCCATCTCTGTGATGGAGTGATGGTTAATTTGCATATTACCCTTTTATTAGATAGGATTGTCCTTCAATATCTTTTTAGGCCCAGACAAACAACAACAAAAAATGCAGTCTACCTTCATTCCCATTTTTCAAATTTTAACTAGTAATTATTTTGGTGTGTAATTTCTGTGTAACCTTATACATATAACTTTTGTTGTGACACATAAATGAGTTCATAAAACAAACTTTAAATGACAACTTAAAATATATCTTAAACAAGAAGTAACAGCAAGGTGGAATTATCTCTATTTAATAAATAAAGACAGAAATTAAATAACAGGCTGTTTGTATGACAACAGCTACTGCCTCCTTGATTGATCTCTGCATCCTCTTATTCAGTGTGAAAATTATGTTTGAGCCCTAGCTGGTTTGTCTCAGTGGATAGAGCGTCGGCCTGTAGACTGAAGGGTTCCAGGTTCAATTCCAGTCAAGGGCACATGCCTGGGTTTGGGGCTTTATCCCTAGTGGGGGGGTATGCAGGAAGCAGCCCATTGATGATTCTCTCTCATCATTGATGTTTCTAACTCTCTCTCCCTCTTCCTTCCTCTCAGAAATCAATAAAAATATTTTAAAAATTATGTTTGATAGGTTCACCTATGGTCCAATGCTGGCCAAGAGTAAGCACCCTACAGCCCATCTTTCCAACCCACTGCAACTAAAAACTCCGAACAAGCAAATACCTGAGGATTCTGAAACTTAAAGAATTCCATGCAGAACAGAGAGGAAAGTCAAAATTTAAAGACCAGTGTGGTGATCATGAGATTCCTATTATTTTTCTTTTATCTCCCACTTTTGCCCCAAGTGAGGACTGAATTGGGGAACTTCATCATGGGAATGCACAGCAAAAATGCATGAGAAACCCATCTTCCTTGCTAGAAAAACAGGAAAAGAGGCCCCTTCTCAGCCCTTCTCGAAGCGCAGCCATTTTCACAGAGCTGTATTGTTATGGTGGAAGAAGGGTAAGCACCTAAAACTTTGAGTGAAAATCTATATCTTGGAATAGAAGAATTAGGAAAAGATGCTTTTATTGTGCAAAGCTAGAAAAAGAAGAGAAATTTACAATGAAAGCAAACAGAAAGAAATAGAAAATAAACCCCTAGCTGGTGTGGCTCAGTTGGTTAAGCTAGCTTCTTTCATGTACCAAGAGATCTCCAGTTCAATCCCTGGTGAGAGCACATGCAGGGGTTGCAGGTTCGATCCCCAGTAGAGGGCGCACAGGAAGCAGTTGATGGATGTTTCTCTCTCACATACATGTTTCTCTCTCTCCCTCTCCCTTCCTCTCTCTCTCATCAGTAACAACATATTTTATAAAAGAAAAAAGAAAGATAAGAGCAGAAATTAATGGAATTGAAAATACAAAAGAATACACACAAGCCATACCCCAGGAGAAAATTAAAGATCATATACAGATTGGGGCCAAAAAGTAAGTTTATAGTTGCTTATATGGAAAATAATACAATAACTAATAAATAATAATACAAGAATAAACTCTGTGTTTCATATACTCACAACTGTAAATCTTTTTGCACACCCCTTCTGTGCTAGTTGCAACAGAAGCAGCCCTTATAAACCATGAGGTGAACTTAAAATAGAGGCCACACTTCGCAGAGATACAAGATAGAAGGATCCTGATTTCCTGACACCAGGTCTAGACCAATTTTATGACTCTCATGTAAGATGGAAAGATGCTTTTTTTTTGTTAAGCCATAGTTATTCTGAGTTTTATGTCATTTGCAACTTTGTCCAACTCAAAATATTGTAAAAATGTATGATAATATTCTCATATGAGAGGTTTTAGCTAAGATCTCAAGGATGAAGGGAGCCAGGCTTAGAAAAATCAAGAGGGGAGAAAAAACAGCTCTGGAATTAAGGCACAGCTTGTACAAACATTTGAGGCAGGAAAGAATATAGAGTGTAGCTAGGCTGGCGTGCGTGGCTCAATGGTTGAGTGTAGACCTATGAACTGGGAGGTCATGGTTTGATTCCTGGTCAGGGCATATGCCCGGGCGAGTTGCAGGCTTGATCCCTAGTGTGGGGCATGCGGGAGGCAACCAATCAATGATTCTCTCTCATCATTGATGTTTCTATCTCTCTCTCCCTCTCCCTTCCTCTCTGAAATCAATAAAAATAAAATAAAAAGAATATAGAGTGTGAGAAGAACTGAAAGAAGGCCAGCATGGCTGGTAATTTGTGAAAGTGATGGAGTGGTACAAGGTAAGATTTTGGACAAAGGAAGGGGTCAAATCGCAAATGTGAGAGGTTTAGATTTCACTCTAAGTACAGTCGAAGGCCATTGAAGGATTTTAAGCAAGGAAGAGATTTGATCCAATTTGGGCCTCCCTTTCACAGCTGCTAATGACTGCCCCCTAGGGTGTGACTTCCAGTGGCCCTTGTCTAGCCTCTGTGTTGATGTCACCTGAGCCCTCCAGGCAGTTTTCTTGGACAAGCCTCCTTTTAAGACACCTCAGGTCTGGCTCCCTCCATCTGGATCCACACTATTTATTCACCACAATGCCTGTATAGCTCTCTCCACAGAAAATACCTTGAGCTAAACAAAAAATTACCCAAGTTTTAGAAATAAGGCTAAGGATCTATAAGATGGATGGGCACCAGAAAAAAGGGAGAACCTGGTAACTAAAGAAAAAGAAGTTATCTCTAAAAGTAGAGCAGGAAGCACTACACTGTTTTATCAGTGGGGTGAAATCTTTCTCCCTGGAGGAAGCTGCTTCTAAGATATAGGCAGATAATCCCAGTTCTTTTGCTGTGACACATTAAAGGTGAAGACATATTATTTATTACTTATAAAAATGTAAAAGAGAATAGTTGATTTTTCTTGGAAATGTAGATATTATTCATGGGTGGCAATGGAGGTGTCAGCCACAGCTGGCAGTAATGCTGCTACAAGAGTTTAGCCATCTTTGAAGTTAGGAAGCAGGCAGTCCACACAAGGCTACCCTCACTTCTGACTCCAATTGCAGGTTTGGGGGTTTTAAAAACTGTCCTCAGTTTTGATAATTTGCCTTAAAGATTCATAAAACTAAGTGAAAGATATTATACTCATAATTATGGTTTATTACAGGTAAAGGAAACAGATCAAATTAGCCAAGGAAATTATGCTAGGGTAGAGTCTGAGGAAGTAGCAAATGTGGAGCTTCCATTGTCTTTTCCCAGAGGAGCCAGGCCACTTTACTTTCCCAGTGTCAATTGTAACAATATGCATGGAGGACCACCAACCAGGGAAACCTGTTCAAGCCTCAGTGTTCAGAGTTTGTTTTTTTAGTTCCGTTTTTAAAAAATATATTTTTATTGATTTCAGAGAGGAAGGGAGAGGGAGAATGAGATAGAAATATCAATGATGAGAGAGAATCACTGATCGGCTGCCTCCTGCATGCCCCACACTGGGGAGGGAGCCTGCAACCCGGGCATGTGGCCTGACCTGGAATCAAACTGTGACCTCCTGGTTCATAGGTTGATGCTCAACCACTGAGCCATGCTGGCCGGGCCCAGAGTCTTTCTTAGGGCTCCATATCTAAGCATGATCCAGTGACTACTCACATGGTTGATCTCAGTCCCCAAGTTGATTATTACCACATGACCCAAAGGCTCACCCTAAATTACAATGTTGGTCTTTTGAGTGTGACCAGTTCCACCCTACACCATATTGTCAGACTATTCAGTATGACCCAAGGTCCCCAAGCAAAACAGGACACTCTTATCAGATATAACATTTCAAAGGTTACTAAAGATTACTTCCCAGAATCCAAGGGCAAAGGTCAGACCCATCTGTTTTTTTGTTTTACCAGGTTAAATTCTACATGTCTATCAAGGCTTGGTCATTTCAACGTTCTACTGGGGTCCCAAACTCACTCAAGTGATTGTCAGCAGAATTCAGTTAATTGTGGACTCTTGGACTGAGGGCCACGGTTCCTCACTGGCTGTTGGCCTGTCTGCCCTCAGTTTTTGCCACGTGGTTTTCTCTAAAATGGCAATTTACTTCTCAAAGTGAAGAAGGCGAGTGAGAGTGCTAACAAGATGGAATTCACATTATTTTGTAACCTAATCATGGAAGTGATATGCCATCACCTTTTTCTTTATTCTATTCATTAGTAGTGAGTTGTTAGGGTTAACCTACACTCAAGAAGAGGTTTCACAAGGGCATGAATACAAAGTGGCAAAATGATTGGGACCCATGTTAGAAGCTGCTAACCACAGTAAGCTTAGGGAAAGAAGACAGGAGATAGGGGGAGATTGATGGTAAAAACAGGAGGGGTAATTAATGGATCAATTTACCTCCGGTAGACGGATATGTAATGAGAACACATGCAGGAGGGGAGAATGCTAAACATACCAAAAAAAGAATGAGGATTAATAATGGAATTTTCTTGGGTTCAGTGCAGTTGTTAAAGTTCCATACAGTGTATTACATTACATTGTTAATTACCCTGAACAGCTGCATGAACATTCCTTTTACTATATAGGAACGGTGCTCCTTCTCAACTAACTCAACCTCACCATTGCTATTGAAGTAGTTATTTGAGTCATGATATCTGTGCAGGGAGTAGTACTTGGAACATTAGGATTTCATTATCTGTTGCTCAAAACCAGTGTAATAAAATAATGTGGGTTAAAAGAAAGTTAACTGAAGGAATTGTATATACACTTGCAATAGATATCTCATAGATACAACCTAATATTTTCAATATTGGGGCTAAAAATCATAAATGAGTATAACTATCTCAGTGTATCCTCAATGATGTCCAATTATATAAAAAGATAACTAGAATTGGATTTGATATTGGTCAGATTTTACTAAAATGCTCAATCCAATTCTGGGTTTATGAGCAATTACTATAAAGAGGTAAAGTGATCATTGGTTTCATTTAAGGTAAGAAGAAATAGTCTTAAACCTTAAATAAGATCTCAATTAAAATGATGATAAAGTTTCTGAAATTGAGGATTTCAATCTTTGGGATATATTATATTTAGTTGAGTTTATAAAAAATTTCCCTCCTCAAAGCATGACACTCATATTAAATTGTTTGATTTTCAGCCTGATAACATAATACTAGATAACATAATACTTATCAAAAAGATGGTTTGTAAATACATTCTTTAAAATCTTCATTGATAAAAGTATTAACTAAGCTCCCCTTTTCCCCCCATTGACCTCTTCTAGCCTGGCCCTACCCCCACCCCAGGCTTTCACCACCCTATTGTATTTTTCTTGGGTTATGCACATATGCATACAAGTTCTTTGGTTGAATACATTTTTTTTTAAGTCAGAATGAGTTCACTAATATTACAGCATTCAAATTCTATCCTATGTTCTGCCCTACTGAATGCTGTTGGAGAAAATCACAAAGCTATGCTAACTGAACTCTTAATATATATATATTGAAAATAACAAATCTCAAATAGTCATTCAACAGTCCCAAACATTCCTACTACACTTTCCTAATAAATGCACTTTTCTACTTGCCAGTATGACCACAACACATCTTTTCTCTCCTCAAATCTCTAACAATCACTCTTTCTTCTCCTTTCCAGTTGATTTATCATAGAGAAATAGATGAAATAAAACAAAAACTACCTCAACTTCCAACCACTTAGTTCACCAACTTAAATTATCTTTATCTACATAATTTTCACTCTTCCTGTTACTGAAAACTTATCCTTGTTCCTATTAAAGGGAAATATATTATTTGTGTAGTGTACAGCATTCCCTCTTATTCTAAGACCTCCAGTCCTGCAATCACTCGCCTTCTCTTCAGTATCATCATTTCCCTTTATAATTTATTTATATATTTATTCCTTTTATAACTGCCATAACTTCAAACACATGTTCTAATATTCCCTGTCTTCAAAACATCATCTCTTGATCCCCACATCTCACTCCTGCCATAATTTTTTTGTTTTGTATTAAATAAAATTCCTGGGTAAAGTTTCTATATTTGCCGATTCACCTCCCATTTTCAATCCAATCCATTCCAACCTAACATTTTCCCCCCACTATTCAACTGAAATGGCTTTTATCAACATTAGCAATGATCTACGTCTTGCCAAATTCAATGGTCAATTTGTTTTATTATTCCACTTATCAGCGACATTTGATACAGATTATCCATTCTTTCATGAAACATGTCTCTTTTTAAAAATATATATATTTATATTGACTTCAGAGAGGAAAGGAGAGGGAGATAGAGAAACATCAATGATGAGAGAGAATCATCGATTGGCTGCCTCCTACACAACCCCTACCAGGGACTGAGCCTGAAGCCCAGGCATGTGCTCTTGACCAGAATCGAACCCAGGACCCTTCAGTTCACAGGCCAACACTCTATCTACTGAGCCATCCGGCTAGGGCATGAAACACATCTCTTGACCTTCATGACAGTCATTACAAATCAGTACACACACTTTAGTTTTCTCCTGAAAACTGACCTTACATCTTGCCTTTCTTTGCTGGCATATCCCTGTCTACTAGTCGTCTGAATATCTAAGTTTCATTGTTTTAGCACTTACCTAGGTTTATAATTTACATTTCAGGTTTATAATCTATATTGATTTCAGTTTTGTGAATAATGTGATATAAAGGTCAAACTTCATATTTTAGTGTATCAGTATCCAATAGTCCTAGCATCATTTGTTGAAAAGACTATTTTTTTCATCATTGAATATATTTGCCAAAAATCAATTGACCATATATGTACGGGGATCTCTCTGTTCCTGGACTCTCTATTCTGTTCCATTGACTACATGTGTCCTTGACCAATACTACAATGTTTTGATTATTGTAGTATTAGCTTTAGAAAAAGTCAGGTACTTCGAATCTTCCAACACTGTTCTTATTCAAAATTGTTTTGGTTATTCTAAGTCCTTTGCATTTCCATATAAATTTCTGAAAACATTTGTAAATTTATTACAAAAGAATCCCATTGATTGGCATTCCATTGAACTTCTGGATACATTTCAGAATAAATCTTAATAATATTGAGTCTTCCAATTCATCATCATGCTACAACTTTCTATTTAATTTTTTAAAATTTCCCTGAGCAATATTTTGTAACCCTCAATATCTTGTGTCTATTTTGTTAAATTTATTTCTAAGAATTTTTGATGCCATTAAAATGGTATTGCTTCCTAATTACAATTTTAAATGTTCATTACTTGCCTAGAAACATACAATGTATTTTTTATATTGACATTGAACACTGCTACCTTGTTGAATTCATTAGTACTCTAGAAACCCGTTTTCATAGATTTTTAAGGATGTTCTACATAAATGATTATATCACCTTGGAATAATGACAGCTTTCACTTCTTCCTTTCCAATCTGTATTACTTTTCTTTCTTTCTCATACCATATTGTATTGGTTAGTACAATGTTGACTGGAAGTAGAAAGAGCAGACATCTTTGCCTTGTTCTCAATATTAGGATGAAGGCATTAATTTTCATGATATTAATAAACTTGGCATAGTTGCCATTTATCAGGTTAGGGACATTTTCTTCTATTTGTAGTTTGCCAAGAGTTTTTTTCATGAATGAAGGCTGAATTTTTTAAAGTGATTTTTATGCATATTGAAATGATAATGTGGTTTTCCTTTTACAGCGTTGATATAATGAACTACCCTGATTGTGCTTTGAAATTTGGACTAACCTTGTATTCCCAAGATGAACCTAATTTTCTTAGTATATGTCATCCTTTTTATGTATTGCTATATTTTGCTTGGTAAAAATTTTGCCTCTAGTTTGCATGTGATATTAAATTGTAATTTCTTGTCTTTGTCAAGCTTTGCAGTCAGTTTAACAAGCGAGTATATATTTTATGAGAAACAGAAGTTTTTAACTCAAAATGAAAATTCCTAAGATGAATGTAGGCTATTCAAATTATCTTTTTTTTCCTTTGGCAGTTGTCTTTCAAGGAAATTTGTCCATTTCATCAATTTCATTGGCATAAAAACTTTAATATCCTTATCATTTCAATGTTTGTAGAATCTACAGTGATGGCACCTCTTTAATTCCTGATATTGGTAATTTGTGTCTCCCCTCTTTTGTATCTTGATTGGTCTGGATAGAGGGTTTTATCAATTATATTGATCTTTCAAAGAACCAACGTTTGGCTTCATTTATTTCTCCTATTTTTTTTGTTTCATCCCATTTATATCTACTCTTTATTATTTCCTTCATGTTGCTTGCTTTGGTTTTATTTTGCTATTTTACTTCTAGTTTGTTGGAAGTTTAAGTTATTATTATTTTTTAAAATATAATTTTATTGATTTCAGAGAGGAAGGGAGAGGGAGAAAGAGATAGAAACATCAATGATGAGAATCACTCATTGGTTGCCTCCTGCACAACCCCCATTGGAGATCAAGCCTGCAACCTGGGTATGTGCCCTGATCAGGAATTGAACCATGACCTCCTAGCTCATAGGTTGACGCTCAACCACTGAGCCACATCAGCCGGGCTAGAAGTTTAAATTATTGAACTGAGTTCTTTTTCGCTCTAATGTAAGCAGTTAATGTTATAAATTTTAATGTTTTCATTTTCATTCAATTCCAAATATTTTCTAATTTTCCTAGTGATTTCGTCCTTGAATTAGGAGTGTGTTACTTAATTTCCATATATTTAGAGCTTTTTCAGGTATCTTTCTATTATTTATTTCTAGTTTAATTCCATTGTGATCAAACAATATCCCTTGTATGGTTTCAATCTTTTTAAAGTTGATGAAATTTGTATTATCACTCTGAATATTGTCTATTTTAGTGAATGTTTCATGTGTACTTGTGAAGAGCCTATTCTGCTATTGGGTTGAGACACCTGTAAATGTCAATTAGGTAAATGGGTTGGTAGTGCTGTTCAAGTCTTCTTGAATCCAAACTAATTTTCTGTCTACCTGATCCATTACTTACAGACAAGAATGTTGAATTCCTAGTCATAATCATTAATTTGAGTATTTCCTCTATAAGTAATAGTATTTTTCGCTTCCTGTATGCTGATGATCTATTACTGGATATGTACATATTTAGTATTATGTTTTCTTGATATAACTGACCCCTTTCTTTTTAAAAAAAAAATACATTTTATTGATTTTTTACTGAGAGGAAGGGAGAGGGATAGAGAGCTAGAAACATCGATGAGAGAGAAACATTGATCAGCTGCCTCCTGTACACCTCCCACTGGGGATGTGCCCGCAACCAACATACATGCCCTTGACCAGAATCGAACCCGGGACCTTCAGTCCGCAGGCCGATGCTCTATCCACTGAGCCAAACCGGTTTCGGCTAACTGACCCCTTTCTGTCAGATTCTCACTGTATCCTTCTTTAGCCTGGACTCTAACCCATGAGGCTGAACTTTATAGATTACATCCTTGCCCTCTATTTTTAGTTCAATTTTGGCCAATGAAAGACACCAGGGGGACTTTGGAGTGTGCAGGGAGAGGTTTGGGTACGTAATCCTTTCAGTGCCTCACTGCTGGGTAGCAGGTTGGCAGTGGTAATGTTTCTCGATGAAGGCACTGTAGGTAGCTATTGGGTAGGTGGCTGTTTCTTACAGCAATAAATCCTCCTTGGGCTTTGGTAAATCCCTCCTTCCCTGACCCCTTAGGCCTAAGGGTCATAATGATTCTCTGATTAGTTCTGGTTACTTCACCATCACTTTTAGTTTTCGGGTAACTCTGTCCACACCTTTTAAATGGCTCTTTCAATCACCTCTCTCCAGTATGCCATCTGTTACCCGCTAGGGATTCTTACTGATGTAACATGTTATAGTACTTGCTTATTTACAGAAAATTTATTTGGTTCTTTCCATTTAACTCACCGGTTCAACTTAAGTGAGTCATTCAACATCAGGCACTTGAAGAAGGAAAAAAAAAAGGGTCTATCTGGATGTTTTGAATGGAAGAAGATGTAATAACGACTATGCTGACCCATTTCTCCTGAACTCCCGGCCAGGGCCTAATATTCTCCTACTGAGGCACTATTTCCTAGGCATTGTTGTAGATGACACCACGTGTCATGCTAGTGATTCCCATGGCCATAAGCAAGCTTGGGCTACAGTGGTCTCCAAAAAAGCATGTCTCATGGTACATCAGGTGAGCATGACAGACCCATCACAGCAGCCCTAGGTTGTAATCAGAATAGAGATCATGCTGTGTTTTCCCCCACGTTATCCCATTTGTCAGGAAATTTACAGTATTTGGTTTGAACAGAGGAAAGAGTGATGGTAGGTTCCCGATGCAGGAACTAAACGCAGGACAAACTGTATTGTGGAGGAATGTGCACTGGGGAATACTCAAATTATAGCAGCACATATGAATGAGAAATTCTCAATGTTTTTCTGGAATCTGTAGACAGTGATGTACTGAAATGTGTTATCTCTGACTTAGACGGAACAGTCTTCTGAGGAGTAGATGTTACAGAACACTTAAAACTGTTGCGAATGGGCTATATGTTTACGTTAAACGACTTAAACTTGTCCGGCTGTGTTGCAAAAAAAAAAAAGTGGAGCAACAGTTTTCATACCAGTGTTTCCAGAGGCTGCATTAGCCTCATTCTTGCACTTGCCTGGTTCACAATCCAGGAGCCACAGGCATCCTCGACCTCAAGGAAGAGTTGGTGGCACCGCGCGGCTCCGGGTGTGAATGGCACCCGCTTCGGACTCACTGGAACACAAGTGCTTTCCACAAGCCCCACCGGGAAGACAGCCGCTGTCCCTGGGCGTGGATCACCTCGGCGCGGGACCGCGTTTGTTGCTGCGCGAGGCCCCGCCCTCCGGGCCAACGCACCAATTAAAACGAAAACGGGGACGTGGAGGGGGCGAGAAAGAGAAAAGCCGCACGGAATGCTCGGCTGGAAGACTCTCGCGAGAACTCGCAAGTGCCGGCGGTTCCCGCGGAGACCTCGCGAGCGGACCTCGGGGGCGGGCTCAGCCGTGGCCCCGCCCCTCCAAGTGCGCGCGCTGCGTGGCGGGAATTTCACCTGTTTGGGTTTTGGACCGCATGGAGTCCGGGGCTGTGCTTGGGACCGCCGGGGCGCATCTCGGGGAGTGCAAGTGTGAGTAGGTACGAGGAGCACCGAAGAGGGGGTGCCCCGGTGCGCAGGACTGTGGCTCCTCTCGCCAGGCTCCTCCGTGGTGATTCCGGGAGAGACTTGCTCCGCGACCGGGAGGAGTGGGGGTTGGCGCGGGGCCCTCCAGATCCCCATTCCAATCTGCAAAGGAGCTTTCCCACGACACTGCGGGGCAACTGGCGCGGTGCGGCTTAATCACGGAGCGAAGGGTGCCGGTCCAGGCGGGCTCGGGAGGGGAAGCTGTATCTGGCCCGCCAACATTCCTTTCCTCTTGACCCTGTCCCGGGCTGCTGCAGGGTCAGACCTGCAGGATTTTAAGTTCCTGACACAGCCAGTCGTGGGTGCTTTCTGCGTAAGTCCTGACAGCCTTGATCTTGGGGAGTCGCTGGGGGAGAGTTGTTGGGAACATGGCTTCTCCGTTTTCTTTGTGCTGGGGAGGGGAGCGTTTTGGTAACTTTCTGACGTCACCCGCCCCACCTCCAGGAATCTCCTCGCAGCTTCTTTGGAGCCCTTAATGATCATTGTAATGAACCTCACATGTTTCAGGATATGAAGTAAACAATGGATATCTGTTCTCCTGCGTCGACGTACCTGACCGACAGCTTGGAACTGGAGCTGGGAACCGAATGGTGCAAACCCCCTTGCTTTTCTTGTGCTTTTGACCACAGAGGAGGAGGGAAACATTTTTCTGGAGAGTCCTACCTTTCCAGTGGAGCCCTTAAGCGGTAGGTGAAAAATCGGAGGCTGTTTAACCCTCATCAGATTTTTCCTTAGTTCGTTAGGAATGTTACTTAACTAAGATTTCAGGCAACTAAACTTTTATGTTGAAACCATCTTTTTGTAAATCGGCTTGGTATATCAGACAGATGCAAACTATTAGCTCTGTTGTTGGTTTTCTGGTTCAGCGAATACCTGAAAGATTTTGGATATGAAGGAGAACTTTCTTGATACCTGTTGTTCTCTTACTTCGCTGCTGCCTCAGTTTGGCGGTATGGAGCTGGGTTTTAATTTTCCTTTTACTTAAAATGAATCCTGAACTTCCTGGGCTTTATGAAATGATGTTTCCTCCTAAAACGTGGAACAATATTTTGGAGCTTCTTAGTAATTCTAAGGAAGACATGCACATCTTTTGTTGCCCCAGTTCCTTCTAAGTCTGTGTATTGTTACATATAGAAGTCTTACCTAAAAAAAATTCTTTTCTAATAAATGCACTACATTGTGTAAGTTCACAGGAATGTTATTTCTGAAAGTTCTTGCCTTGGGCAGTTAGTTATACACATATTGCCATAAAACTGCTGTTACTGAAATATTTTGGGAATGCGTTCTGAGGCAATTTCAGTCAGAAAGGAAATAATTTTTGTGGTTTTATAGTTGCACTTTGAGCCTAAAAAGACATTACCCAGTTTGATTATACTGTTCTCCAGACAGGGCTCAGAATAACTTTTAGCTGTTTTAAAAATTAAATGTCCCCTCAAAGGATGAATTCTACATCTGAAGGCTACTGTTCAACACAGACAAAAGTATGTTCCTTAGACTTCTTTTTGTGTTTTACACATAAGTTACATTGCTCTTTAGTTATACCTTTTTATTTTATACAGGACTGGATTTTTAATATAGTCCTAGCTTTAGTATGCCTTTACTAGTATGTATGGTACCAAGGCATATCCTGACTTTATAATAACATCGCTGGCATGTCATATGTAATAAGGGTTCCTAACATGTCAAAAAAGACATGCTATAGTATGGGACTTAGTATACTTTTCATGAGACTTAATCATAGTTTTCATTTCAGATTAATTTTGAATCTTGATCCTTTACCAACTAATTTTGAAGAGGATACAGTGGAAATATTTGGCATTCAGTGGGTTACTGAAACAGCATTAGTGAATTCATCTAGAGTGCTGTTTCATTTATTCAGGTATGTTTTTTAAATTTCCTTGGAGTAGAGATGCCATTGTTCACTTTTGTAAGTTACATTGCTGTGTGGTTTCTAATACTGATATTAACAAAAGCACCAGTAGAGTTGTGCTTGTTATTCACTTGATTATCTTATCAATAATAAAATTAACAGTAACATTTTATGGAGTAATGGTTTTAATAAATTGTTTTTTAGTGACTCTATTCTTTTCCAGAATCTTTATTTAACATCTTGTGTTCAAGACAAATATTTAAGGCTTTAAAATATATTATAGTCTTGGAAGAAAACCAAAGTACTTTCATTGCTTAATAGTCATAGTCTTAAATGATTTTGAGAGAATGAATTTAGACTTTCCAAATATATTTCAGACTGTATAATAGAAGTGTGATTAATTACAATGATAAATTTGGACAACATTAAAAAATTTTAATGAAGATTTTCAAACATACACAAATGTAGAGAATAGTATAATGAACCTCCACTTCCACCCCCTCAGTTACAGTAAACATCAATGTTTCATCACATTTCCTTCATCTGTCCCTCCCCTCTTATTTTTTTTGCTGAAGTATTTTTAAGTAAATTCTAGGCATCATGTTATTAAATATTTCAGTATAAATTTTTTAAAAATACCTTTTTTCAAACATTAACACTGTTTCATTATCACAATTAACACAGTTGAAATAATGTTTCATTTAAAACCTAGTCCATATTCAGATTTTAGATAATGTTGAAATAGAGTCAGTTATTGAGGGCAAATTAAATGTATCATATATGGTACATTTAAATGAAAATGGAAAGGTGCAGGAATTTCTCCTACCCTCATCTCATAGACCTTGGGAAGAGACATTCACTGTATGTGTGCCATGATGTGTGTTTTATTGGGAGACCAGGCTGAGTGAGTGATTCTCTAATTTTGAACATTATAGAATAAGTTGAGTCTTTATCTAGGATACAAATCTTTAAGGAGTTGAAAGGGAACTAGGAAGATGACAAAGGAAGATTACTCTCAGGAATTAAGGTGGAACATTGTAAATATAACTTTTCCTGATAACTTTAGTTTACCTTATTCCTTTTTGAACTCCTTGTGTGATACAGTTTAACATTTTATTATATAACTGTTAACCTAGGATATTTTATGTAAGTATCTTAAACTTCTTGAAGGTTTAAACAGTATCTCATTGATAGTGACATTTATGACATTTGATATAATTTCTGAGATATATGCAGCTTTTAATATGTTACTTTTATATTTTCTGAAAGTCTTTGCTACCTGAAGCTGATCCTCATAAACATTCATGAAGTATTGGGAACATTATCCATGTAATTATTACATGCTTTAAAGTAATCTAAAATTCTCACTTTACTTTTTTTAAATTAGGCAACAACTCTATAACTTGGAAACCTTATTACCGGCCAGCTGTGATTTTGGTAAGTTGTGTGTTTAAAGGCTAATTACAGTGAATTGCACCTGAGTTTTATGATGCATAATTGGGATATCATAATAACATGGAGGAATTGTTAGGTCAGAAGCTTAGGATACAGTGTATGACACTTTCTGAACATAATACTTTGTTGTAGCTGAGATTTACAGTATTTTTTCAAATCTAGGTAAAATTGATTTAAGGCTAAATATCTCAGAAATGAATTAGTAACAAGCTTTGGAGGTGGGCAGTGTGATAGGAAATCATAAGAGAAATAGTACTTGACCTTACACTATCTTCTTGCTCTTTTCTGCTTTTTGTTTTTTGTTTGTCTGTTTTTGAGATTTAATGGATTACTGATTTGGGGCTGGGGGGTGGGGGGAGGCGATGGTTATAGTTAAGGTAGTGAAAAGAATTGAAGGGCAGTCTTTTAGTGCAAACCAGCTGCTGCTCTTTTCTGGCAGTTTTGGTGCAGTTTGTATTTAGAATTATGGCTCTGTAGTCAGCCTGAGTTCCACCCGAGGCTAATTGTGGGTCTCAAACCTGGTAAGACTTCTCACTTCATTGAGTTCTTGTGAGAATTAAATGACATAATGCAGGTTAAGTGTTTAGCCTAATATCTTATTAATGATGTTTAGCAACTAAAGATTACCTGGAACACACTTTTGATCAAAGAAAGGTTTAGTGGCTTACTAATGCAAAATACTAAAACAGAACATCCTCCTCTTCCAGCTAACATGATTATTGCTTCTTAACTAAGTAGAACCCTCCCTAGACGCCCTTTATTTGTCTTGCCCTCTGTATAAAAATTAACATAATCATCAAATTGCCCCTGCTTCTTAACAGCATCCAATCCAGAACAAAGTCCTTAAACTCCTCCAAAACTCAGCAGGCACAAGCCCAAACCCTGTTACAATCCCCTCCCCACTCCCTCTTATTGAGAGGCCCGAACTGTTCATGATGTAGATTTAATCTTTGCAGCTGTATCAGGGCTCTCTTAATAAACTCTTGTAGCCAGCTTTGGCCTTCAGTCCTCACCAGAAAGCCCTTAGGTAGGGACACTTAACCGAAGTGTATATGTTCTTTTCATTATGCTACCCGAATAGCTTTCCATTTGAGGCAGAAGAACAAAACAAAATAATGTATGTTTTACTGACCCCTGTTGTTAAATGTAGCTGTTGGTGTTATTCCTTTTTTAGAGAATGTTTCGTGTTGTGTTTTTTTTTGTCTACAGACATTATATTTGGATTTTTTTATTTTATTTTCTATTGCTATCCATATTTTTTTTTAAATCTATCTTGAACATAAAGAGTATATATATATATATATATATATATATATATATATATGTCTAGCTGTTCTTTTTAACTTTGTTGACTGCATATTCTTTCATCATTGTCATTTCTGGGCCTGTTTGTATTGATTGATTTTTCTCTTATTTCTGTGTTACAGTGTTCTGGTTCTTTGAAAATCTAGCAATTTTTTATTGTGTGATGGACATTGTAGATTTTACATTGCTGCTTTCTGGATTTTCGTGTATTTCTCTGGCTAGTATTAAACTGTATTCTGGTTTGCTGTTAAGTACTTATAATCCATTGGACCTTTTAAATCTTTGGTTTAAATTTTGTTAGGACTCTTAAAAAGTAGCCTTTAGTCTAATGTTAAGTTAGCTCAAATAAGGCTTCTGAGGATTCTTTTTAGTGTATTATGATTTTTTTAATTTTTTTCTGGAAGGAACTTGAACTGTTCTCTGGCATGTGTAAGCTTTGTAGGGAATTGTTTTCTGATGTTTTTACCTGGTCTTGGGTTATTTTTTTTCTCATGCTTGAACAGATCAGTACTCTGCCAGAGATTCAGTGGGACCTGAATGTACAGTGGGACCCTCTGTACATTTCCAGAACTTTCTTTTATTTTTTTAATGTAGCTTTTTTCTTCTTTGGTACTTTTTCCCTATAAATTTAAACCTTATGTCTCCTCAGCTCAGTGATTTGGGCTCTGTTTGGGTTCTCTCTCCCTGTGCTGCAGCCTGGAAATTGTATTTGGGCGGTTAAGCTGGAACAGTCTTAGGACTTACCTTCTCTCTGGGATAGCAATCCTGCATTGCCTTGTTTCTGGTGTCTGAAAACCTTTTTTTTTAATGTTGATTTTTTTGTTAAAGATGGGATATGGGTAAATCTGATTCCTTTTTCTTTATCTGGGCTGGATGCAAGAGTTTACAGCAATTGTTTATAACAGAGTACTGCCTTTAGGAACTGTGAATTGTGAAACTGAGGGATGATGTGACGTGAAATATAATTAAGCTATGAAAATGCCCTGTACTGTTTAACATGGAGATGTTTGCATAACATATCCTGTTGGTTTTGACAAAGCAGTGGTCATGTTTACTTATTTAAGTTCAAATTTAGAAATAAGTTTTGCTTTATGTGTAATAAGGTTGAGAATTTGTTGTCTTAATTTTCATCATGTTTTTTTTTTCTGCTTTTGTTTAGTGATTGTCTCTTACTCATTTTTCTTATAGTGATTGTCAGTGTTATGCATATAGTAATGTTCCAGGTAATTTTTGCTGATGTAGATGTTGAAGTGAGGGGAAGATGGCATGGCTTGAAGTTGGGAGAAAGACAATATTAATACATCATTCGGGGCCTATAAATCACTACAAGAAGTCTTTATTTCCTTCTAAATATAGTAGATAGCCTTTCATGGGGAAGGAATTGACATATATTTAAAGCATATTTTGTACTTAGAGTGTAGAGGGACAAAGGAGGAGAATATGGGAAGACCTGTTAGGAGACCTGTTGGGATAATTTAAGAGATTATAGAGAGATGGGTAGTTTGAAGGTATATTTTGATGATAAACTTAGTAGGACTCTGGTGGATAAATATAAGTTTTAAGGAAATGAAAGAAGTAAGAATGAAATACAGGTAACTGTTGGCACCAGTTGTAGTGAGTGGCAAAAACATGGGCATGAACAGGTTTTGGAAGAAATCATGGATGTATTATTTGCAATGTCTGAGCAATCTAAATACAAGATGTTAGGCAATCTGACATGCAAGGTCTGGAGTGCAGAATAGAGGTCTGGGTTATAGGTAAACCTTTTCAAATCATTGTTTTGAAATAAAGGAACTGATCATACACACAGGAAAAGAGAGAAGAGGACTCAGGACTGAGTCCTGAGGAGCCCCCATACTAGTGGTAGGATAGAGGAGGAGGAGCCAGTAAAGGAGAGGCAGGAGAAAGAACACATGAAGAAGAAAGAAGACTGGCACTGTGGTGTCAGTGAAGCCAGGTGTAGTCAGTGCTTCAAGGGGCAAGTTACTTGTGCTCAGGTGGTATCCATTGATTAGGTGACCTTAATAATGGATTTTTGGGGGGGTGGTAAGAATTACATATAAATTAGTGGACAAGATTAAAAGAGAATTGCTGCTTGTATGTCACTGCTCACTGATTAATTATTTAAGCTATGATTAACTTCTATTTTGGTTTCAGGGAAGATATCAACCCTACACTGCAAAGCAGACAATATTAGACAGCAATGCGTAACATTTCTTCATTATGTTAAAGTTTTCATCGTCAGGTAGGACGTCAGTTGAGTCTTTGACTACTGCGTGAATTTCTCAGTATGTAATCATCCAGACTCTGGTGGCTTATTGTATCTAATTGTTTTTTTTTAGGTTCCTTACAGTACAGAATACTGAGAATCATGGTCCTGTTCATCCCTATGAGGCTTTGGAGGCTCAGCTTCCCTCACTATTGGTTGATGAGCTTCATGGATTACTCTTGTATATTGGACACCTATCTGAACTTCCCAGTATTAATCCAGGAGCATATATAAGTCAAAATCAGATTCAGGTTTGCCTTATTTAATTTTTAGGTTATCAGTTTTTCTTCTTACAAGGATTATTTATTCAAGAATGGAGGAAATTAGTAAAGAGCATAGCTCTTCCAGATTGCTTGAGTTGAAATTCTGGCTCCTCCTTTTATTAACTATGTGCCTTTGGGCAAGTAATACCTCTTGTCTCATTCTCCCCATCTGTATAATTGGCATAGCTTCCTAGAGTTATTGGGAGAATTAAAAAATTAAAATGAATAAAGCATTTAAAACATAGTATACACTAAATCTGATAACTTCTCTATTCCAATTTATAACAGTGCAAATGTTTAAAAGTTTCAAATAAAATAACCTTTATTTTCTAAAATATGTGTCATCTTTCCTTTTTTTTTTAAAGATTTTAAAATTGATTTTTCGAGAGAGAGGAAGGTAGAGGGAGAAAGAGAAACATCAGTGTGAGAGTGAAGCATCGATTTACTGCCTCCTACTCGGGGATGCACACGCCCTACTCGGGGATCAAGCCCACAACCCTGGCATGTGTCCTGACCAGGAATCCAACCAGCAACCTTTCAGTGCACAGGACAGTGCCCAACTAACAGAACCATACTGGCCAGGGCTCCTTACTTTTTTATTATAGTAAAATTCAAGATTATTACCTTATAAAAGTTACACTTTCAAAACCACATCATTTTGTCTATTCTGACCTTTGAGACTTCCAGAATATGATTAAGATGGGTTTTTTTGTTTTGTTTTTTTTAAATATATTTTTATTGATCTCAGAGAGGAAGGAAGTGGGAGAGAGAGAGAAACATCAACGATGAGAGAGAATCATTGACTGGCTGCCTCCTGCACTCCCCGCACTGGGGACCGAGCCCGCAACCTGGGCATGTGCCCTTGACCAGAATCGAACCTGGGACCCTTCAGTCCGCAGGCCGACGCTCTATCCACCAAGCCAAACCGGCTAGGGCTGATTAAGATGGTTTTGACTGCCCTGGCCAAGTGCCTCCGTTGGTTGGAGTGTAGTCTCATACACCAAGAGGTTGTAGGTTCAATTTCTGATCAGGGCTCGTACCCAAGTTGCAGGTTTGATCCCCGGTCAGGAGGCAACCGATTGATGTTTCTCACTCTTCTTTTCTCTCTAGAATCAATAAAAACATATCCTTGGGTGAGGTTTAAAAAAAGATTGTTTTGACTAATGCCCCTTTTCCCCCTACCTTTTATGATTCCATCTGAAGTTATTTTATTTTTTTAAATTTGTATTGTAGCATAACCCAGCTTCCTGATATAATTAACAAATTCTCCATAGAATAATGTGTGTTTAAGTGGATGACAAATTATGCTTCCCCATTGATTCCCTGAATTTTTAACCTCTTTCATTCTATTTGACCTCATCAATTTGAACATTTAGTTTTTAGTAACATATTTGTCAAAATGTAAAGTACAATTAAGTGTTTATATATTTCTGTGAAATTTAACAACAAACAAATATTGACTCTTTATAAGGGGTCAATATATCTAACAATAAAAGTAAATAGGGTTTCAATTGAACTCAGGTTTATATGTATAATCCATAGAAAGCATATAGGTAATTGCCTTTAATTATATCACTTAATAAAGACTCATAGGTAGATCTTGGGGAAGGGATAGTTTTTCTTCATTTTAGTCTTTATAAATTCAAATCATTTTTATTTTCTGGACATCCATTAAGTGGTTAAGAAAATAATATATCTAGGAGCAGAAATAAAGATTGTGTGCTCCGGTCCTCAAATTAGGTTTTGCCCTTCATAGGCTTTCCAGTTTAGCAAACTTGAAAAGATAGGTTATTTGAAGATCAGAAGACAATTTTTAAAGCAGGAGAATGTAGTCTTCAACACATAAATAAATTATGCACTAAAATTCTCTTCTAAAACAACAGCAAAAACATCTTACACAATAAAAAGCATCTTCCAATATTTTATATATTCTATTTTACCAGTCTTGTATATGAAAAGTATTGATTTAATTGGTATTTTCTGTTAAGTATGTTTTATTTAGTGTTTTGGGGGAACTTTTTAGAAATATTATTTGGGTATTATGTATTACAGATATTTTATCTTCAGCAATTAAGCTGACTTACTAGGTTAGATTGAAGTTTTTTATATAGTTATTTTTTTTCTTTTGTATCTGTGCTGATGTTAAAAATATACTTGTTTTTACACTTATCTATCTGATTTATCTTTTTAAAAAATAATTCTGTGAGGTGGGAAATCTAACTTTAGTTTCTTACAAATGAATAAGTTAATTCTGTCTTATTAAATGACCCATGCTTTTCCCACTGATTTGGATACCACATTTATCCATTTCTCTTCCCTATGTTTGCTGTTTTTTATTATCTATTTTTGAGCCTGTATTATTTTTTAACGTAGTGTTTTATTTTATTTGCATATTTGATATGGCAAGTTCCTTCTGCATCATTCTAGTTGTTTTACTAGAACATGTATCATTGTTTTTATTTATATATATTTTTAAAATATATTTTTATTGATGTCAGAGAGATAGAAACATCAGTATGAGAGAGAATCATTGATCAGCTGCCTCCTGCACTCTTCACACTGAGGATCGAACCCACAACCCAGGCATGTGCCCTGATAGGGAATCGAACCGTGACCTCCTGCTTCATAGGTCAACACTCAACCACAGAGCCATGCCAGCCAGGCCTCATTGTATTTATTTTTATAGTGATACTAAATGCTGACTGGGAGTAGGTTATTGATAGCTAAGAGCACTGGCTTTTTAGTCATAATTAGATTTGAATACTAATGTGAAAATTGAAAGGTAATTTCTTTACCTCTTTTAACTTAAAAGGCATGACAATAATGTCTGCATGATAGTTTAAAGTTCTCTTGTTAACATTCTTAGTAGGAGTTCCTGGGTATGTATTACAGTTTTTAAGAAAATATGTTTTTATTGATTTCAGAGAGGAAGGGAGAGGGTGAGAGAGATAGAAACATCAGTGTGAGAGAGAATCATTGATCAGCTGCCTCCTACATGCCTCCTACTGGGGATTGAGCCCACAGCCTGGGCATGTGCCCTGACTGGGAATCCAACCGTGACCTGGTTCATAGGTCTATGCTCAACCACTGAGCCACACCAGCCGGGCTAAAAACATATTTGCTAACTAAAGTCTAAAACAAATTCATGCAAATAAGTGTTTTTAAAATTATTTACTGCTTTTCAGCTTTAGTAGAATCAGAAGTTGGTTGCAAGGGTCCTTTACAAATTTGTTCAGCAGCCCCAAGGTGGGTCTCTCTTAAATTAGATGAAAATATAACCTATCCTGCTTTCAAAATCTCTAGTGAAAGGATCTTCTAATGAACAAGATAAAGGTTTTCCTTAAACTTAGTGGTAGATTAATTGATACTTTGTCATGGTGCTGATAGAGGGTTGTTGTGATATGCTATCAAGTACCTTGTGACGTATTATGAATTCTCAGTCACAGTTGATAATGTCATTCACAGCTTTTCCCACCATCCTGGCATTTATTACATCTCCACTTGGATATCCATTGGCTGGTGCTAGAAATTCTTCATATGCTTGGTGTAAAATTGAGTAAGTTGATAGATACTTGATTTATGTCCTTTTTCTAATCTAAACTATTATTGTGGTTTTTTTAACTACACAAGTAATAAGTGCTTTCTGATTTTTAAAAATCAAATAGTAACCTAAGTAAAAAGTGAAAATCTCACTCCTTTTTTCCAGAGATAACTACTGGAAACAACTTGGTCTGTTTATCTTTCTATACTTTCTATTAGTGTATAAATATATGGAAACTCATTGGTAGGATTTTTGTTTTGCTTTCTAACCACAAATGCTGCTGTCATTGTTCTGTGTAGGTTTTTTTAGAGATTTGTTCATGTTCATGCATATAGTTTTACTTTATTCATTTAAGGGCTGTATGTAAAGGGTCTATCATAATTTATTTAGCCAAGTTTTTTTTTTTAAGTATTTTAATTATTTCCCTTTTTTGATATTATAAATAATATTACACTGACCATCCTTGTGTGTGTGTGTGTGTGTGTGTGTGTGTATGTATATATATGTATATACATATATACATATATATACACACACATTGTTCAATATGTATTCAAGTTATGCTGTGGAATAGATTCTTAGAATTGGGGTGGCATATTGCAGTTTTAATATTGTATATGCTCTATGTTGCTGTAGAGTAAATTTCCCCAATTTGTACACACTGTCTGTGAGCATTCCTTGCCTCGTACTATTTCCAGTAACAGATATTATCAATTATTTTTCTTTTTTTGCCAACAAATATGTGAAAAATGATACTGAATCTCTACTTTTGCAATTTCTTGATTACCGGTGAAGTTGAACATCTTCACATAATTTTATTGTCTCTTTATATTTTCTCTATTACTTAGTTATTCATGATCTTTTGCAAATTTTTCCTTTTTTTATTAGTATAAGTTTGTAACAAGATAGTAATCTTTTATTTTATATGTTGCCTGTTTATTTCTTGGTCTTGCTGTTTGGCATGTTTAGGTTCTATTTTTTTTTAATTTAATTTTATTGTTTAAAGTATTACACATAGTAGTACATATATCTCCTTTTTTTCCCCCCCATTGACCTTCCCCCCCAGTCTAGGTTCTCTTTTTAAGTTTAGCAATATTCTGGAAATATTTAGTTGTAAAGTAATTATTTAGGTTATAAAGACATCCATTACCTCAATATCTGCTTTTTAATTAATGAATAAATACAAAAATACATATATGTGTTTATCTATGTATACTCATATATATATATATACACACACAAATATACAACGATGTACACAAATACATAATTTTTTTCTCTCAAGTGAACTCTGTATTTTAAATATTTTCTTAGAGCAAACTCTGGTGGACTTATTCTGCTATAGATACAAATTTTGGTATCTTTTGTTTGCTTTACTTCATGCAATTGGATATGGCTACTTTATTATTGTTGTTAAAAGAATAATGTTGTACAGGTTTTATTGGCTAGAAATGAAGGTGAAGAATTTCTAGTGTTTACCCTCTTTTTCAATTTATTTTTATTTTTTTCTCTTAAGTAATCTTGCATGGTTACTTTTCAAAGATGGCCACATTAACAATACAGAAGCCTGTTGAATGGTAATTGGAAGGATTGAAACGTTTTTACATGATGTTTATCAGTGTTCATATAAGAAAGGAATTGTAAAATTTAACTTCTGCTTGCAAAAATTTGCTTTTAACTATATGTTACAGTCTTGTTATAACTTAAATGTGTACAGTAATTTTTCTCCTACTGTAGTTTTAAATAAAATTCATTTTATTACATTTTTAGAACATGTTGTATATGGTCATCAGTTTATGAATCTGGCAGGTGACAATTTAACCAATGTCAGTCTATTTGAAGAGCACTGTGAAAATCTCCTTTGTGATTTAATAAGTTTGTCACTCAAGAGGTATGACAAGGTAATGCTTTAAGAGTTTATTTGTATTTTTGCCACTTAATGGCAATAGTCCTTAATCTATGTGATTTAAGCTTTAAGAATTTAATCTAAATTAAAAAATTATCTGGGAGTTTAATGGGAAAGAATTGATTTTAAACATTTAAAAGAGGCTGGAATTAGTGTTTTAGAGCTGTTTTAAGCCTTTTCATCGTGTCAAAAATAAATGAAAACAGGATGTTTATGATAATGACTAGAATTTAACTTTTGTTTACATCGGAGAGGCCAGACCTTTAATGATCTAGTATATTGCTATTGCATAATGAAAGAGATGAGTAATTAAAGTTAGTTGACAAGCTTAAAAGGTGGTTTTAGCCCTAGCTGGTTTGGATTAGTGGATAAAGCATCAGCCTGCAGACTGAAGTGTCCCGGGTTCGATTCCAGTCAAGGGCACATGCCTAGGTTTCGGGCTCTATACCCAGTAGGGGGGCGGGCAGGAGGCAGCCAATTGATGATTCTCTCTCATCAGTGATGTTTCTATCTCTCTCTCCATCTCCCTTCTTCTCTGAAATCAATAAAATATATATTTTTTTAAAAAGGTGGTTTTAGTTGACAAATTTTAAGGATAGTTTTCATGAAAGTTCTGGCATCACGGTGGAAATTACTTGTTTTTACTAAATTGTATTTATATATAGTGTTTAATACAGACAGATTTAAAGGTGTTACAGTACACACTCATTTTCAAGTAATGGAAATATATAGATTGTCATCACTTATTTCCAATTACAAGCATAAACCTTACTAATAGACAATCAGGATTTATAATTTTTTAAAATGTAGATTGTTCACATATTTTCAATATCTTAAATCTAATCTACATATTTATAATTAACAGGTATATATTAATCAGATATGGTATAGTAATATCTTAATGTATTATGTTAGAAATGCATATGTAATGTATGTGAAATAACATATATTATGAGATTTAGAAGTTTATAAGTATAGACAATATTAATATTCTCTGCATTATTTGGGGTCATTGAGGATACATTTTTTATAAAAATGGTAAAGCCCGGCTAGTGTGCCTCAGGGTTGAGCATCGACCCAAGCAACAAGAGGTCGCTGGTTCGATTCCCTGTTAGGGCACATGCCCTGGGTACAATCTTGATGCCCGGTGGGGGCCATGCAAAACACAACCGATCGATGTTTCTGTGTCATTGATGTTACTGTCTCTTTCCCTCTCCATTCCTCTCTCTCTAAAAATCAATTAAAAAAAAGAAAGCAACAGCTTTAAAAAGAATATGGTAAAATTGCTTAACTTTTATATAGCCCTAATAATTGTATTTATTCTGACTTATAACTATTTTTAGTCTCAACAGTGAATCAGAAGTTATTTTCTAATATTTTTTTTTATTACATGTCTTTTTATTATGTCTGATGGATTAGATCAAAGTTAGGAAACCATGAAGCTGAGGTCAAATCTAACATACCCCGTGTTTTTGTAAATAAAACTTTACTGGAACACAGCCTCATCCTTTTTTTTTTTTTATGAATTGTCAGTGGCTGATGCACAACAATGGCAGAATTGAGTAAATATACAAAGACTATATCATGAATAAAACTTCAAATATTTATTACCTAGCTTCTTATATACAGAACTAGAGGCCCGGTGCATGAAATTCATGAATGGGGGCGGGTGTCCCTCAGCCCAGCCTGCACCCTCTCCAATCTGGGACCCCTCGAGGGGTGTCTGACTGCCCATTTAGGCCCGATCCCCGGACATCCCTCTCACAATCCAGGACTGCTGGCTCCCAACTGCTCGCCTGCCTGCCTTCCTGATTGCCCCTAACCGCTTCTGCCTGCCAGCCTGATCACCCCCTAACCACTCCCCTGCCTGCCTGATCACTCCCTAACCACTCCCCTGCCAGCCTGGTTACCCCTAACTGCCCTCCCCTGCAGGCCTGGTCCCCCTCCAACTGCTCTCCCCTGCAGGCCTGGGTTCCCCCCAACTGCCCTTCCCTGCAGGCCCGATCGCCCACAACTGCCCTCCTCTGCTGGCCTGGTCACCCCTAACTGCCCTCCCCTGCAGGCTTGATCGCCCACAACTGCCCTCCCTTGCAGGCCTGGTCCCTCCCAACTGCCCTACCCTGCTGGCCATCTTGTGGTGGCCATCTTGTGTCCACATGGGGGCAGGATCTTTGACCATATGGGGGCAGCCATCTTGTGTGTTGGAGTGATGATCAATCTGCATATTACTCTTTTATTAGGTAGGCTAGAGGCCTGGTGCATGGGTGGGGGCCAGCTGGTTTGCCCTGAAGGGTGTCCCAGATCAGGGTGGGGGTTCCCTTGGGGCGTGGGGTGGCCTGGGTGAGGGGCCTGTGGTGGTTTTCAGGCTGGCCACGCCCCCCGGCAACCCAAGTGGAGGCCCTGGTATCTGGGATTTATTTATCTTCTACAATTGAAACTTTGTAGCCTGGAGCGGAGCCAAGTCCTCTGCTCCCTCTGTGGTGGCAGCCATTTCTGTTGGGATTTATTTATCTTCTATAATTGAAACTTTGTAGCCTTAAGCAGAGGCCAAGCCAGGACAGGGTGTGCGGAAAGCTTGACTTCCTCCATCGCCAGTGGCAACCCTAGCCTCCTGCTCTCTCCAACTCTGTGGCTGCCGCCATTTTTGTTGGGATTTATTTATCTTGTATAATTGAAACTTTGTAGCCTGGAGTGGAGGCCTCCGCCAGCCAGGGTGTGAGGAAAGCTTGGCTTCCTCCATCGCTGGGGAAACCAAGCCTCCCTTCTGCTCTCTCTGTGGCCACAGCCATCTTGGTTGGGTTAATTTGTATACTCGCTCCTGATTGGCTGGTGGGCGTGGCCTGTGGGTATAGCGGAGGTGTGGTCAATTTGCATATTACTCTTTTATTAGGATGTTTGCTGAACATTAGATAATTAAAGCAGAGGATTGTTTAAGTTGAAAATAAAATTCTGTACATTTGGTTTTACAATGGGAATTTTTAAAAGTTCATGAAATGGCACGTTTTTTATGAATAATTTTTTGTAAAGCATAAATTTTAAGACATCTAAGTAATTATTATAAAATACTTAGAAAAATGTGTGGCATGTAAAATTCTGCTCTAACTCATTTTGGTTATTTTCTACAGGTTAGGCCTTTTGAAGCATTAACGAGTGACCATTGCCCATGCCCATGCATTAAAGAATTATGGGTTCTACTCATTCATCTTCTAGACCAAAGAAGTAAATGGTCTCTCTCAGAAGTAAGTTGTAAAATTGATGTATTAGTTATTGTAACTAATTATATTAAATTTATGCAGTGGTTTTGGCCAAAAAAATCTACAACGTTCCTTCTTTATAAGACAACCACCACCACCACCAAACAGAGCATTAACTGAAGACTAAATACCTACTACATTTTTAACCCTAAGTTGATAATATGAAATATCTAAGAGAAGTGTAAAATATGGCTGTCTTATTTTCTTAAGGGCTTTTGGGGGGTTGTTGTTCTATTAAGAATCTGTTAGGCTAAAATACTTATTAATCCCTTCAGTAACTCAAGAAACATTTCAGTTAGGAAATGTGTCAGATTTAGATTTGGGAAGAAATAAAACAGGTTTCTGTTAATCAATTTTTCAGTATTATTTCATGGAGGGATGAAGAAAAGCACAAAGAGGAAGATAGGACATTTTCTTTCACCTCATTTTGAGCAAAGTCTTCATAATGGGGCTTTATTTAATTTCAAGTATTATCGATTAGGAGAAAAAGAGAAATATCCATAGGCAGAAGTAAGTATAAACAATTCATTGTGAAATGATACTTAAAATGCTTTATGTTATATGAATAAATACTTTTAATATTTTATGGGTCTTTTAGTTTTCCCAACTTTTCACAATTTGGGGTTTGGTTACTGCTATCTAATTTTAATAATAACTATTTTTGCAGTTTTACAAGTACTGTATTTATTTATTTATTGCTTTTTAAATCCTCACCTATGGTTATGCTTATTGATTTTAGAGAGAAGGGAAGGGAGAGAGAGAAAAGAGAGAAACATTGGTTTGAGAGATAATATCATTTGGTTGCCTTCTGTACGTGCCCAGACTGAGGATCGAACCCGCTACTTGGGTATGTGCCCTGACCGGGAATCGAACCCGCAATCTTTTGGTGTATGGGATTATGCTCCAACCAACTGAGCCACCCCAGCCAGCTAGGGTCCACTTTCTGTATTTATTCTGAGTTATTTTAGCAGTAAATTTACTAAATATAAGTAAAATAAAGTAAGTTTACTAAGTATAAATTTCTTATATTTTTACTTTTGAGTAAGAAAATTTTTTTTCATGGTACTTTTAACTGTTAGTATAGTTCAGCTTTCTGCAAGATTTAAATATTACAAAGTCTTAGGAAAAATTTTCCCCCTTTGATTATTTGCCAGGGTATTTTATTTCAATGACATGGTAAAAATCAATTTTCTCATTTTCTGCAAAGCTTCTTATCTTTATTATTTAAGAATTTTATATTTTTTAGAATTGTTCTTATTTTATAAATTTCAGACTTGAAAGTGTGAACCACACGTAGTGTAAGCATGTTTATACTTGTTATTAGAATTTTTCTAGATTTTAAACAGAAAAGTAGACATAATTTAAAATGTTAATTGTAGAAATTTGCGTAGTAACATATATAACCTAAATGATTTGTATGCTCTTCATTTTATGTAGTAACCATACTTGTTTGTCTTAAAATAATGTCTGAAGCCATTTTCTATTTAAAATAGTACTAAAATTAAGTTATATTATTCTCAGATTTCAAGGCCTTATTTGACTTGAAAGTCAAAGTAGAAGTTTATATTCCTGATAGTAAGACAGTTTTATCTTCCTGTTAAAAAATATATAATCTAGCATAATGCTGGGTATCCTGTATGAAGCATTTTAAGTGTGTCAGTGAGCTTGTAGAAAGTAAGAAGTACTAAGGCCAAATACTAAATATAGATGGGAACTCAGGTCAGTTGAACACTGAAGCTGCCTTGTCAATTTAGAGGCAGTTGCTGAATTGTATAAACTTGAACATTAGCTTTCATACATTATAAGGTACAAGACAATAAATCTCAGAGTTTACCCAAGTCAGTACCCTACTAATAATATACCACTATTCTTAAATCTGAGTTCCCAAAAGAATGAACTCAAAACTCAACTAAATTTGTAAGGAAAATTGTCTGTCTTTAGCTGTGGTGTATTGCAGTTCAAAGTTACGTATTTATTACTGCAAGCCAGTGAGTTCATGATGCCTTAGATGGTACTAAAAATTTCAAGCCAGTGACTTCTAAACCAGTGACAGTGTCTAATAGCCATGGAGAAGAGGTGGATGCTTAAACTCGAAGCTTCTATTCTAACCTCCAAACCATAGAACAGCAAGAACAAAGAAAACTACACAAAAAACATGTTGATAGCATAACTACAAGATAGGGATATTCAAAGTTGTAAATTAAAAGTAAAAGCCACCAAAGCTCTACTACAAAACTTTCTAGCAAGCAAGGGTAGTCAGAAAAATTGCTCAGAGGAGAGAAGAAGGGAGCTAACAGTAGTCATAAAAGTTGGTCTAAAACCATTGTCAGAATGCGAAAATACTGAAAAAGTTTCCCGATAGATCAGATAACTGATTATAGGATAGGAACATAAGAGTGTGTGCATTACATGAGGAGGCAATCTTTGAAGATAGAGCTTCTGGAGAGTACAAATGCAAAAGGAAGTGCCTCCTCTTTGCTGATTGAGTGGTGACAGTGACAGGAAGTAAAAGCAGAAGATGTAGGGTCTTGTAAAACAAAAGAGAAACAAAAACAAACAAACAAAAAACTAAAAAAGAAATAACTGAAACCCAATAAAGAATGGAATTTTGGTACATTGACAAAAGAGTGCTCCACTGAACTAGGAATCTTAAAATAGTCCAAATCTACAAAATGAAAGGAAGGAAATGAAACAGGTCTTTCTAAAGTTACTATAAGAAAATAGAATTGATATACTTTAGCCCATGATACCCTTTCTCCCAGAAATAATTATAAAGCAGAAGAAAATGGTAAGACAACACTTCAGACTGAATTTAATAGACAGCATTTGGGTCTGTAAAAAAAAAAAAAAAATCGCCTTGAATGAGCTATTCCATTGTTGAAATAAATAGACCAAAAGCCAGGAATGAATGGAGTAAATTAAATGTAGGAGAGAAATGGAAATAAAAATCATTTAGAATTGACTAAATTATAAGGTCCCGAAGGAGGATAGATCAACTGAAAATTTAATAAGGGGCATGTAAGAAAAGCAACCAAAGGAATAAAAATGAGATAAAGGAATATAAAGGGTTAGAGAGAAAATGTTTGAAGTTGAAGATAGGCAAAGAATAACCGTCTGTTTAAATGGAGTCCCTGAAGAAGAAAAAGCGATGGGACATAAACTGACATTCAAAACAATGAGTGAAGCCAAGAAAACATTCCAGAAATAAAGAACTAAGTCCACATATTGAGAAAACCTACTGATAACTGGAAAGATTAACTCCATATAATCCATGCTAAGACATATAGCCTGCTAAAACTCTGACCTCAGACATAAAGAAAATGTCTTCAAGTCCTCTAGGAAATCTGCGAATCTTCCAGGCAAAAAAGACACAATAACTTATAATTGCAAAATAATGGGACCTGCACTAGACTTCTCAGAAATGACATTTAAAAACATGACAACTGTGGAACATGTAAAAAAACTCGGGAAACCTTCCTCAGGAGGACAGAGGCAGAGTCTGTGATCCAGAAAAGATCATCTGAGCATTCTGACACCCTGATCCCAGACATTTATCCCCTAGAACTGAATGAATTAATACGACACAACAGAAAAAGCCTCATCTTAGAAGCAACATAGATCCCACCTTTTACTCTATGGAGATCATATGGACAACTATGAGATACTCTCTTAATAAAAAGCTCAGGACTAAGAAAAAGGGACAAAACCAAAAGGAAACAAAAATGTCCTAAACCAACAAAGAAGCAAGTTAAAAATTACTCTTTGCACTGACTATCTGACATGCAGTGGCTTTAGGGACCAATATGGATATGGATTAGCCAAGAAAGAAAAACAGAAAAATCATTTGAAAGCTTCAGAAGGAACAGGGAAGCTTCTATGTTTCATCTGCCTGGGAGTTCATGGTATCACAGAATGCTAATAGTAAGCTAAGGCTCATATAGGGTCATTCTTAGGAGGTCTCCAGACAGCTGAAAACAGATATTTCCTTTTTTCTATCTTACCAGTATACAAGGATTTAAAACATTCACAGTGTAACAATGCTAATTTATACAGTATACTCAGTTTGTTTTTAAAAAAAGAAATCATATCTGTGTATTTGTGTGTACACTAACATTCTTGCAGAAAGAAATATTTAATTTTCCCTACCCCATCCCTGGAATGAAGGCGGGAAATACTGAATGAGATTTGAAGTTTTCCCACTGAGAAAGGGACATTTTCTGCAACCAGACCAGTGTTTAAAAGATTAATGCTCTAAGGAAATTATCCAAAGGGGTGAGGCAGTTCAGGGTTATTAAGTTATTTCAGATGTCTGGGCCGCTTTGTGAAGGCAATAGGATGTTGCTTTTCGGGAACTCAGGATAAGAAGCAATTGGAGAAGCCTGTGAGAGGCTTAGGAATTTTGGGAAATTCACACCCCAAATTATGTGGGAACTCTAAGAATGAATATAAACTAATTTAATCAAGGACATACTGTGTCCCAGAAAATATTCTAAACATGTAGCTAATACTGGATGTATCTGTATGAGTGTTTTCCTAAAAACCCAACCCTCATTATCCAGTAGATTTCAATTAGACTTCAATTCAATTTCCCAGAAGAGAAGGAAAACTAATTATTCCTTGAGTGATATTGCTTATGTGCCAGAAAGCAGAATGGGTGTGAGATTAAGTAAACTGTTCAAATAACAGTCATGATATATAAAGGTGGGTTTCAAATGTAGATTTATTTGATGCCACAGCCCATGTTTGTTTTTGTGGTTTTTTTTGCCACATGATTATGTAAGGAAGTGCATGTTTAAATAGTTAGAAAATGAAGGAATAACTGAAATAATTTACTCTTTTTTTGGGGAAAGAGACCTACATATATTTTATGTGCACTCTCATATTCCCAAAAGTGCCATGAATAGGTAGGGGACACCTGTGCTATACCTTGTGCAATATGATAGAGTTTTGGGCCTGTACACATTATATTTCAGCTGCCATGAATACGTGTATATGTATATATGTTGCTACCTTTAAGCATCACAAACAGAATGTTGCAAAAATTTTCTGTAAAATACATAAATGCAAACAAAAAAGACTCAAAAAAGTTGAGATATTGTCAACAACCTTATGCCTAATGTGAACATATAAAGTGGACAAATACCTAGAAAAAAATCTTACTAAAAGGCATCAAGTGTTCAATGGTAAAGTAGGCAAATTGTTTTATCATATAGTCATATACTGGAAAATTCTGTTGAACTCTGGTTGCCCCCATTAACTTGGATCTATCTCAGAAACACAATGTTGAGGAAAAGGGGCAAGTTACCAAAGAATAGAAACAGACCACTTAATAGACACTTCTCCAAAGAGGACATAACCGATGGCCAATAGACATATGAAAAGATGCTCAATATCACTAATCATCAGAGAAATGCCAATTAAAACCGCATGAAATATCACCTGACACCTGTCATAATGGCTGTCATCAATAAATCAACAAACAACAAATGTTGGTGAGAATGTGGAGAAAAGGGAACCCTCATGCACTGTTGGTGGTAATGCAGATTGGTGGGAAGCAGTATGGAGTTACCACAGAAAATTAAAAATGGAACTGCCTTTATTTATGTTTTTAATATTTTTTTATTGAGGTATTATATGTGTACATATCTTACCATTACCCCCCACCCCACACCCACACATGCCCTCCCCCCCCAGAGTTTTGCGTCCATTGTTTATGCTTATATGCATGCATACAAGTCCTTCGTTTGATTTCATAACTCCCCCACCTCTCCCAACTTTCCCCCTGTAATTTGAAAGTCTGTTTGATGCTTTACTGTCTCTGTATCTATCTTTTTGTTCATCACTTTATAATGTTCTTTACTATCCCTACATGAGTGAGATCATGTGGTATTTTTCTTTCATTGACTGGCTTATTTCACTTAGCATAATGTTCTCCAATTCCATCCAGGTTGCTGTAAATGATGAGAATTCCTTCTTTTTTATGGCAGCATAGTATTCCATTGTGTAGATGTACCACAGTTTTCTGATCCAGTCATCTGCTGATGGGCACCTAGGCTGTTTCCAAATCTTAGCTATTGTAAATTGTGCTGCTATGAACATAGTGGTGCATATATCCTTTCTGATTGGTGTTTCTAGTTTCTTCGGATATATTCCCAGAAGTGGGATTACTGGGTCAAATGGGAATGGAACTGCCTTTAGACCCAGCCATTCTACTTCAGGGAATATATCCAAAGAAACATGAAACACTAATTCGAAAGAATATATGCACCCCTGTGTTTATTGCAGCGTTATTTACAATAGCCAAGATTTGGGAGCAGCCCAAGTGCCCATGAGTAGATGAGTGGATAAAAAAGCCGTGGTATATTTATACAGTGGAATACTATTCGACTATTAAAAAGAAGGAAGTCTTACCCTTTGGTACAGCATGATGAACCTGGAGAGTATTATGCCAAGTGAAATAAGCCAGTCAGAGAAAGACAAATACCATACCATTTGACCTACATGTAGAATCTACTGAATAAAATAAAATAGAAACAGACTCAGGTACAGAGAAGAGATTGACAGCTGTTAGAAGGAAAAAAGGTTGAGGGGATTAAGCAAAAATACAATAAACAACACACAGACAACAGAATGGTGGTTACCAGAGGTAGAAGAAGGTAAAGGGGGATAAATGATGGAAGGAGAATTGACTTGGGGTGCTAAACATACAATACAATATACAGATGATGTATTATAGAATTGTACACCTGAAATCTAGATAACTAACCAATGTCACTCCAATAAATCCAATTTAAAGATAATAAAAACATGCATTAAAAACACACACAAAACAACTGGTGAAGCCAAAAATAACATGATTTGGGCTTATATACCCATGTGGCACAACTTACAAAAACAGGGAAATGATTTATTATGAAACTCAGGATAATGGTTACCCAGGTTGGGAAAAGAAAAATACTATTTATGTTCTAATTCTTAACATGGGTATTTTTTTTTTTATTCTTTAAGTTTTATATATTTTATATTCTCTTTTGCATGTATAGTTCATTATAAAAATGGAGGGAAACACCCAAGTCAAAGGTTATTGTATCAGTGTCTATTTTAATTGAATCATATTACCTCTGTTTCTATAGTCATTTTGGAACTGGTTGAATAAACTACTTAAAACACTCTTTGAAACATCAAGTGAGCAAAGAAGAACTTCTGTGCCTGCAATCCAGTCCAGGGATCCATTAGGTTTTAGTTGGTGGATTATTACTCACGTAGCATCACTTTACCAATTTGATCGCCATGGAACACCAGATGAAATGGTAAGATTTTATTATTTTTTTTAATTTTCTTGTATGATCACTTAATACATATTTTTGGTAGACAAATTAGAAAGTAAGTGAACAGAAACAACAGCAAAAATCAAGTCATTAGCCTATAGAGATAAATTCAGTTTCTGAATCTAGAAGCTGTAGACCTTCCTGTAAACATCTTGAAAAAGCATAATCTTTATGTTTTTATTGTTTAAGAAAAGCAATTTGTAGAAGAGTTGGGATCTAGTCCTGGTTCTGCTACCAAGTAGTTGTATGACCTTCAGTGAATTACTTAAAACTTTCTGGGACTTTGTTTCCTCATTTAGAGATCATGGGAATGGATTTTTGAAAGATTCCCTCTATTTCTAAAATCTGTAAGATTGCCAGAAGGAAAGCATATTTCTCCAGACCTACCTGTGAGGTTTTTTAAATCCAGATTTCTGGTTCTTAACTCTGGAGGTCCTGACATGTTTCTTGTTGACAGATTTTCTTCTTTTTGGAATATCAAACAGAGTCAGCTGAGAAATCTTCATGGAATCTGAGGGGCAGTTAGTGTTGACATTGTGTCAGAGAAATGGAAAGGGCCTCACGAAGTCCTCTAGATGATCCCCCTAGTAAAAGGCTTGTTAAGGGGATCTCAAGATAAAGTAGAGTCAGAAAGTGCTCTGAGAAGTTCACACAGCTTGGTATCAATGCATTTAAGAATTCTACCATACATTGAACAAGGTCAATAGAATGAACTTCTTAGAGAAGAATTGTATGTCCTTTGTTTCTGTACCTGAGTCTTTACCATGCCGATACACAGTAAATACTCAATAAATGTTAACATTTACCATTTCTATAGTATCACTTTTATAGAGTATGTTTGTGGAGTAATAATGTTTCCCATCTTTTAATTACTAGAATACTAGAACAACATTAAAGAACTCAAAGACTTACCTATAATTCTAAGGTCTTTACTTAGCTTTTTCATTTCAATATGGACTGTGAAATTATTTGGTGTGGCCCTGCCAAGGCATTAGGAGTAAGTTAATTAAATGTTTGACCAAATATAGCAGGGTAATTTTTAAGTTGATAATTTTGTATGGCCCAAGAATGATGTTATAAATATCCAAATGACCCTTGGCAGAAAAATGGTTCCCCATCTCTGCACTAAAGAATTATCTAGGGTGAGAGGATGATATGAAGTAATAATGGTTAGTCATATGTTCTGCAGCAAAGAAATACCTCTGGTTTTGTGTTAAATATAGAATTGTTTTCATTTTTAAATGTGAACCATTTTGCCCCGAAGATGAATGTGAAATCCTTTACATTTTAAATAGGTTTCAATATAGTTAATTTTTTTATTTTAAAAGTTACTGTAAATGGACTTTCGCTATATGTGGATTTAAATCACAAAACTTGCCAAGTGTTTAATATAGGCCTATAAGGAAATTTGGTATCTCACTTCTCATACTAGAGGCTTTCAGTTTTCTTGTATTTCTGTTTTTCATGCTTTTCTTTCAACCTGGATGAGAGTATGCTATCCTCTTACAATCCAAATCATCTGTTTTAAAAGCAGATATAATTTACTGAGAAAAATAACAGAATTACCCCTTGCTCATAACATAGTATAGTCAGTCAGTCCAGCTGATGCTTGTCTTTGAAACATCTGAAATGATGAGCAGATAAAAGGTGTGAAATGTAACTTTAAAATGAGAGTTATACCAGGTTACCTAGTTCACTGGAAGTGGAGAGTGGGGGCTCTTTTACATTTTTGGTTTGTGGACATATCACCTAGGCCAGTGGTCAGCAAACCGCGGCTCGTAAGCCACATGCAGCTCTTCGGCCCCTTGAGTATGGCTCTTCCACAAAATACCACGGCCTGGGCGAGTCTATTTTGAAGAAGTGGCGTTAGAATAAGTTTAAGTTTGAAAAATTTGTCTCTCAAAAAAAATTTCAATTGTCATACTGTTGATATTTGGCTCTGTTGACTAATGAGTTTGCCGACCACTGACCTAGGCCGAAGTTCAAGTTGGTGTTTAGTTTTGATAGTGGGCTAAGAAATGTAAAACACAGTCCCAAATCCATGACTCCCTACTTTTGTTTTTTCCTCAGTGGAGTTAAGTTATGTATAACTTAGTATACAGAAAAAATATGCTATAGCTGTTGAAAGTTAAGTTTTTCTATGGAAGAAATATCTGTATTTTGAGACATTCTCTTATTCAGATAATTTTGGCATGATATAGTTGCCATTCTTTCCTCTTGAGTTATAGCTTATTTTTGTTTTAGAGTATAAACACAATATTGATCCATAGAGTTTAAATTCTTTGGACAAAAATTACACTCCTTTATAATTCATGTGATTCAAATGCCTTGATAGGACATAATAATTGAAATATACTCATTCACACTATCAAATTATGAAGCTAAAAACATCAACCCTGTCATATTCCTGCCTGTTTGGGACTAGTGGTACTGTTTTCTTAGTACAGAATGATAGAAAAGTAAATTGCTCAGAGCTGAGGGAAGGCTTGTTAGAAAAAGAAAATCAGTTGCTGATAACTTGGTATAATGGAAGGAACACTGGCTTTGGAGCCAGACCAACTTGGATTTGACTCATATATAGATGATCTTTCTGAGACTTAATTGTGTTATCGTTGAAATGGGTAAGGTTTTCCTGAGGAAGTAATAATGTAAAGACCCTCATTTTTGAGAACCTTTTAGGGCCAACTACTAAGCTTGAGGGGACAGTCCTTAAGGCTGCTCTCGTTTCTGACACCAACTGCAAGCTCAGGAATTCCCAAAACTATCATTTACTTGGACTTACAGAACTTACTGAATGCTGTTATACTCACAGCTATGGTTGTTACAGGGAAAGGATTTAAATTAAAATTAGCCAAGGGTACATAATGCAGAGATCAAGGAAGTACCAAATGTGGAGTTTCTGTTTTCCTCTCCCCCTGGAATCAAGACATGCTAGTCTCCCGGCATCACGGTGTTGCAGTGTACAGACTGAGTGTCAGTGGACTTAGTATCCTAGGAGAGGTCTGCAGGCTTTTTTGTTGGAAACGTGGAGTCCCTTTCAGTTTCTAGCCATTGTGAAATATTTTGGCTCTGAGAAAGTTCTTTCTGGCTCTCTTCTTACTTCGGAGAAACTTGTAGATAGTTGATGTTTCTAGTAAATGACCATTACCTAAATAAGATCACTGTGTAAATTTTTTCTTTTTTTTCTGTAAATTTTTTAGTTACTTGTTTACTGGAGTAGACTGTCTTGAGGTTGTTATGCATAAAATGAAGGAAAAAGTCTCTGGTGAGTAAAGTACCAGAGGAAGGAAGAACACTCAGGGAATAAAAACTCCAAAAAAATAAATAAATAAAAGCTTTTTTTTTCCTATTAGATTACATCTGATAGCAAAAATTAAATATTTGTTAAGACATAATTTTATAGAGGAACCACTGTTTAATGAAACACCTTACAAGGACTCTATTGAATTGGAATAGTTGTAAATTTTTCTACTGAATCTCAACTAACTCTGCCCAAGTAATTTTAGACATTCAAGAAGTTGTAGTGAGGTCTGATGTTGGACAGAATGTTTGTACTTCACACTATATCATAATTTTAATTTATAATTATAAGTAGTAATTTTGATGCAATAATATTTTCTCCCTTCCTAGAGACAAATGGAATCAAATTGGAATTTTGTAGAAGAACTGCTGAAAAGGTCCATCAATGTACAGGTATGCACTCACTTAAAATGAGACGATTTGTGGGCTTTGCTAAATTTTTATGTTACAGAATTTATTTGTAAGAACCAAGCAAACTTAACATGATTTAAATAACATACTTAGTTTACTTACTAATAACCTGTGATAGAAATCATCATTCTTTATCAATGAAGTATCAACCTATATTAGTTCCTATTAGTGACTATCCTTTGAAGGTTTTTTAGTTTTAACACTGAGTTGCCAGTTAAAGGACAAAGATAATTACCTAGTTGGTGACTTTGACAAAATGTATTTTAAAAAAGTAGTAGATGCTTCAGAACTCTAAGCCATTTCTTGACTGTATAATATCAAGTCTAGGAAACACGATGAGGGAGATAGCCAGTGGCATTGGAAATTCAGCTCTGTTCTCATCACAGCAGGAAGGGGACTTGCCTTGCTGAGCAATTTGTCTTACAGGCCTGAATCATACTCTAGCTGATAAGGTCCTAGTTTTTGAGCCTTCATTTCATACCTTATCATTTTTCTTTCTGCAGAGCTGTTAATGTAGTGCTTTGTGGCCCACAGGTCAGATTTGACCTCCTTTTAAAATAGTTTTAAATGTGCTGTTCATCACATCTTTAAACATACTGTATTGTAGTTCTATACAGTTTTGTCATACAAATTATTTATGTAAGAGTTTACGGGAAAATTTTAGTAAAGAATTTTTTAAATTTGGGAAATAGATTACTTTTCTGTTAAAAATAAAGATTGTTAAAACTTGAAAAGGAATAGAAAGAAAATATGGTAGTAAAAGATTGCTATATACGTAGCACTCAAACAACACACAGACAAATGCACACACATTTATTTTATAGCCTTATCTTTGAGAATCATTTAATAGCTTGACATTTTCTTTTCCCTGTTATCTGTTAACTCTTAATATTTTTAGGTGAAACATATAAGTGCATTTAGTTATAAATTTTCTAAGTATGAGCTAAGATTTCTAGGTTAGAAATCCAAAGACCTTTACATACTTCAGTTGTATCAGAAACAAAAGAGCTATTATCCCAATTATTATAAAAGTTTTTGTTTATATTTATTTTTTCTATGTCATTTTAATTGGCTTTATTCTTTGTTGTTTTTAAGAACATACTGACTTAGTAACTCAAAGTTTCTTGCATGTATTTTTTACTTCAAGAATATAGGGAATCACTAAAAATGGTCATTGTTTTTTACAAAAGCTGTTAATCCACTCTTAATGTCTTAGCATAGGTTAGAAACCTCATAAGCTTACTTTCAGCTCTAACAGCATTCCTTAAAAGGCTGTAAAGGTTCATATGGATAAATATCCATTTACCTATAGTGGTCAGGGACAGCAGGAGAATTTATCATCATCTTTTTTCCATAGAAAAATTCTTTATCCTGCTGCACTTCTTAAAAGTTTAAAATATATATACTCTGCCAATCCTCTGGTTTTTAAACGAACAATTCTTAGCCTGGCCGAGGTGGGTCAGTGATTGAGCATCTATGAACCAGGTCACGGTTCCATCCCAGGTCATATAGCACATGCCCGGGTTGCAAGCTTGATCCCCAGTAGGGGTGTGGAGGAGGCAGCCAATCAAAGATTCTCTCTCATTCATGTTTCTCTTTCTCCCTCTCCCTTCCTCTCTGAAATTTAAAAAAAAAAAAATAAAATTTTTTTTTAAAGAGCAATTCTTGTATTCTTACAAAGAATTTGACCTAGCCTGGTTGATGTGGCTCAGTGGTTGAGCATCATCCCATAAACCAAGTGGTAAGGGGTTTGTTTTCCGGTCAGGGCACATGTCCAGGTTGCAGGTTTGATCCCCAGCAGGGGGCGTGCAGGAGGCAGCTGATCAATGTTTCTCTCTCATCAATGTTTCTCTCTCCCTCTCCCTTCCTCTCTCTCTAAAAATCAATAAAAACATTTTTTTTAAAAGAATTTAACCTAGTACTTAAGTATGATCTTGGGATTTGTGTACATCTTAATTATTAAATCATTTTTGTTACCTCTTTCTGGTTTGGGTTTTTTTTCCAGTCTCTGGGTTTCCTACACCAATCATGAAAGACCTATTGTAATCTATAATAATAAAAGGGTAATATGCTAATTAGACCGGAGATCCTTCAGGATGAAACCGGGGCTGGAGAGAAGCTGCCTGGGTCCCGGGTGCCTGCCGGCCGCGGAGGGAAGTATGGGTCCTGTGCTGGAGCAAAGCCAGTGCTGGCAGCTGGGGGAAGGAAGGCCTACTCTTGCACAAATTTTCATGCATCTGGCCTCTAGTTTTTAAATACTTGAGTTAAAAATAAAATTCAGTTATATAATTTCCATGAACCGAATATATTAACCTTTTGCACTCAGGTGTCGAGTGTGACTCGACACGGTTAGCATCGGTAGCAGCTCTTTTTATACTCTTGGAATGTATCAATAATTTGAAATATAAAAAAATCCAAATAAATAAGTTTGTATGAAAAGAAACTCCAGTTTTTTATTCTACTGCCGCGCTTTGTAAAATCTGGGGTATTTAAAAAGTTAAGTCCCGAGTAGAATAAAGGAATCGAGAAAAAAGCAAGCAAGTGCAAAGGGTTAATAGTCACTAAAGCATTTTTAGACATATACCTTCCTGACTTAGACTTTCTGGTCTGAAGATAATAGTGGGTATGATTTGGTGATATGTATTCATATTCTTTTTAGAAGCAGGTATCATGTAATAATAATATTCATGTTGCTATAGTCCATTTACTTCTTCACAATTTAAGTTTATTTTTTAGGATGGTATACTAGAAGAGCAATTACGAATGTATCTTCACTGTTGTTTGACACTTTGTGATTTCTGGGAGCCAAACATTACAATTGTCACCATTCTATGGGAATATTATAGTAAGAACCTGGTGAGTAAACAATATGAATTTGTACCAGGAATTTGAAGAATTTGTTCATGATATTTGAGGAATATTTTTATGGCTTAATTATGAATAGTTATAGATTTTTCTTAAATAGTTAATTTTTCAAAGTAGATAAGAATAGCTCAAGAATAATTTTATCTTTCACAAACATTATCTAGAGCATTGTCATAAGGGAACAGAGCATTTGGTGTCTCTTAAGAGTGACAGTAAGCAAAGTAGCTAAAATTACAAACTCCGCCATTATTAACCAGTATACCAGAAAGATGTTTTTTTTAAATCCTTATTTATAAGTATTTTTTTAATAACTGGATTGTTTGCAACACGTTGAACAATTAACGCTGTCCTGACTAATATGCAGTCTTGGCATTTGAGTAACCTATACGCTATTTGGACAAAATTGATAATACCGTGGAACTCCAGAAAAGGGAGTATCTGATCCAGTGTATGGACTTTTGGAAGACTTTATGAAGTCATCATTTTAAACTTGGCCTAGGGAATGAGTGGAATTTTCCAAATATGGAAGTAAAAGAGTATCCAGGCAAAAAGAAAGTATGAACAAATGTATGGAGATATGAAAAAAAATATGTTTATACCAGGTTTAAGAGTTCTGAGTGCTGGGTCTGAGATAACTGTGGAGAGAGAGAGGAAATCAGGACACTAGAGAGAAGGTAGTCAGGGGCTAGAGTATGAAGATACCATCCAGTTGAATTGTAATTTATTTTGGAGATATTAGAGAGCAAGAATGTGGCATACTAAGTATGTGTTTGAGAGTTTTTCTGAAAAATGGTGTAAATGAATTGGGGGCGGGTAAGTTATCAGTCCATTGTAGTAATGTATGCAAATAATGCAGTAAGAGGCCTAAAATACAGATAATTGATTTAGAAAGGAGAGGATAAGTTTTGAAGATAAAAATTTGAAAGATATACTTAGAAGATTTAGTTACCTGTAGTGTGTGGAGAGAAGATTTGGAATGTTTGGTTTTCTGGATAAATAAATAGTGAACCCCTCAAGACAGAAAATAGAAATGGAATATTTATAAGTAAATTACAACTTTGGGTTGTACATAATGGAGCTTAATAAAAATGAGAAAAAAAAATAACTTTCTCTGAAGCATGATGAATTGAATGACTGAATCTAGTTCTGAGACAGAATGTGTAAAAGGTGAGTCTAGGTTAGTATTTTGTCATAACTGAAAGGAAAAGGTATCATAGTAAACTGGAGTCATGTCAAAAGCACACAGGAGCCAGCTTGAGGAGCTCTCATTACCCAGCGCTGGGTAAATTTGGGCATAAGAAAGAGTAATAACTGCTATTTATTAAAACATATCAAATACATTTAAAACCTTGAGTTTACGATGCTTTAGAAACATTCTGGAGAACAAAAAAACCCTCATTCTGAAAACTGTAAATAAAGGAAAATGTAATATATATATATATATATATATATATATATATATATATATATATATTACATTTTCCTTTATTTACAGTTTTATATATATATATAAATATATATATAAATTTTTTTTTAAATATGTTTTTATTGATTTCAGAGAGGAAGGGAGAAGGATAGAGAGATAGAAACATCAATAATGAGAGAGAATCATTGATCGGCTGCCTCCTGCATGCCCCCCACTGGGGATTTAGCCAAGGAGTGATAGAATTAGTAAATCACTATTTTGTCCATCTGATGAAATAGAGCATCTGGGCAGTGGTCATCAATGGCTGCTGAAACTGTTAATTACTAGTAAAGGGCTGGAAGGGATCACTAAGGTGGACAGACCAGGCTGACAGTGTGATCAGTCTTAGCATCAACAAGAATAGGCAGAACCTATGTGCCTTTTTACTAACTGCAATAGGAAGTACCTACTATTACCAGTGAAAGATTCTTAAAAAATTTGACGTGATCTAATCCTCTAGATACAGCCACCAATTCACAGAAAAGATAGGGGATAAAAGAATACATTAAATGACACTAGGGAGATACAAGTGGCTAAGTTCAGAATATAGGAAATTATACACAGTAAATGATCCTATATAATAAAGAGGTAATATGCAAATTGACCATCACTCCAACACGCAAGATGGCCAGCAGGGGAGAGCAGTTGGGAGGGACCACGCCTGCAAGAGAGGGCAGTTGGGAATAATCAGGCCTGCAGGGGAGAGCAGTTAGGGGTGACTGGGCTGGCAGAGGAGGGCAGTTGGGGGGAGGAGGGCACCAGGCCTACAGGGGAGGGCAGTTGAGGGGAACCAGGCCTGCAGGGGAGGGTAGTTGAGGGCAACCAGGTCGGCAGGGGAGGGTAGTTAGGGGTGACCGGGCCAGCAGGGGAGGGCAGTTGGGGACAATCAGGCCGGTAGGGGAGGGCAGTTGGGGCAATCAGACCGGCAGGGGAGTGGTTAGGGGATGATCGGGCTGGCAGGCAGAAGCGGTTAGGGGCAATCAGGCAGGCAGGCGAGTGTTTGGGAGCCAGCAGTCCTGTATTGTGAGAGGGATATCCGATTGCCTGTTTAGAAACATCAATAAAGAGAGAGAATCATTGATCGGTTGCCTTCTGCACACCCCCCACTGGGGATTTAGCCAAGGAGTGATAGCTTTATTAAGCTCCATTATGTACAATGGGCAGTTGGACATCTCTCGAGGGGTCCCAGATTGGAGAGGGTGCAGGCTGGGCTGAGGGACACTCCCCCCCCAGTGCACGAATTTTGTGCACCAGGCATATAAAAATAAATGGTATGACCAAAGATTGGGAAACTTACAGAATAAAAGAGCTTTACATCAACCAAATGCAATGTACGGATCCTGTTTGAATCCTAACTTGGACAAACCAATTCTTAAAAAGACATTTTGGGGGATAATCCAGGAATTTGAATATTCCTTCATGTTCTGTGCTTTCATGGAATTTTTATTTTGGGGGAATATGTGGTAATGGCTGTGTAATTTTTGTGATTAAGATGAGTCAGACATTTAATGAGCTAATTGGGATTTGCAGCTTTCCATTTTGATTTACTCAGACTTAATACTTGTTTTCTTTTTTGGCTTTTAGAATAGTTCTTTCAGTATTTCTTGGCTTCCTTTGAAAGGCCTTACAAATATTAAGTCACCCTTGTCTATGCTAGAAATGGTGAAGACCTGCTGTTGTGATAAACAAGATTACAACCTTTGTAAATCCAGAAGTAGTTATACCATTTTCCTTTGCATTTTGACAAAAGTCGTTAAGAAAGCCATGAAGAACAATGGTCCTCATCTTTGGAAACAAGTCAAAGGAAGGTGTGTACCATATTTTTCTTTATCATGTTCACTTGTATCTTTGGAGAAGTGTTACTGTTTGTATTTTTTAAGTTAACTTGTGCTTGGAGATCTTTATGGTTCACACAATTAAAATGTATTTCTTAATATAGGACAGCAAAATACGGAGCTGTTTGAGCCTACCAATTTTTTATAGTAAGGAACAAAATAATATCTGTAACTCGTGGAGGATTTTAGTTTCTTATTTATCTCATCAGTCCTAAAAATTGAAATTTCATACACTATATGCAAGGATATTAGAGAACTGCTGTTTTTGTTTTTTCTTAACAGAATTAATTATAATGTTATTATATAACTCATTGCTTCTATTTTATTAAAAACGCATTGCATACAAAAATAAAAACTGTCTCCAAATCGTACATTGCAAATAATAGATTCAGTCTCTAAATTCTGTGTTCTTTTGTGTCCCAAAACTTTGCATTCTTGAATGAAAACTAACCAGAGCCTAGTAGAACCAAATAACTAATGTTTTCTTTTGGGGCGTGTGCCCAGTTTTAATTTCTGCTGTGGTAAAGTAAACTTTTGGTCACATTTCATGTACTCTTTTTTTAGAGTTTTGCATGTTACATGAGTATGATTTTTGTCTTCCCGTGTACTATTTCCTTTGCCTGCTGGCCCTTTTTCAAGCTCTCTTTGTGCACACACTGCCATCTACCACTTTCTCACCTTGTAGGGTAGGAGTTCTCACAACAGAATGCTTCTTATTCAAGGTATGGACTTCTCAAAAATCACTAAATGAAATTCCTACTTGATTTTCACAATGAATGATTCTTGCAAGGTTATAGTGATATAGTTTGGATTTTTTTATTTAGATTATACTTTTTTAATGGAAGCTTCTTTGTTAAACCGCTAGTAATTATGTGGCTTGGACAGTAGTTTTTCCCTTTGTTGTGTTTGTTAGTTTGTTTTTGAACCTTAATTCATTTTATAGAATACACTAGAGGCCCAGTGCACGAAATTTGTGCACAGGTAGGGTCCCTAGGCCTGGCCAGTGATCAGGGCCAATCTGGGGCAATCGGCAGGATATTCGGGGGGGCCCCTGCTCGCACCCATTTCCTTTGCATTTTGGCAAAAGTCGTTAAGAAAGCCATGAAGAACAATGGTCCTCATCTTTGGAAACAAAGATGGTTGGCCTGGTGCCACCTGCTTGCTGGCCCTGTCCCTCGCCGCCACTGCTGGTCAGGGCCTGCAGGCTGGGGCAGCTCCTGCGTTGAGCATCTGCCCCCAGGTGGTGAGTGCACGTCATACCAACCGGTCATTCCGCCAGTCGTTCTGCCATTAGGTCAATTTGAATATTAGGGTTTTATATAAATAGATAATTCTCAGAGCTTTATTGCAAAAAGGAATCTTTGGAATCCATTCAATAACAAGTCTCTTTATTAGGAAACTAGAGGCCCAGTGCACGAATTCGTGTACTGGTGGGATCTATTCGTGTACTGGAGGCCATTGGGGACAGGGTCGGCAGGGGTGAGGACCCACGGGCGGTTTGCTGGCCAGCCCCCGCCCCCAATCGGGGTGAGGGGCTCGCTCGAGGGTGGGGCCAGCTGGGATGAGGGGCGCGGACAGTCTGGTCATTCTTCTGTTCGGTCAATTTGCATATCACCCTTTTATTATATAGGAATAGGATATTGTATACCAAGCACTATAGTTGGTGTGATGGAAGTTTTAAAGTTAATTAAACAGATCTTTATTTTCAGGAATTTATCAGTTTTATTATTTACAAACTAGAAGCCCATTGCACGAAATTAATGCACTGGTAGGATCCCTAGCAGCTGATGGCTGGGTACGCCCTCCCTTCCCGTGGCCAGCCCCGCCCGCTGGTCGAACTCTTGGACAATTCCTGGTCAAGGGGATAATTTGCATACTACACTTTTATTATATAGGATAAACATTTAACCACTCTTGAACATTAATCATTTCTATCTTGACTTTACTAATTATAGAAGCTACAAAACTTAACAGTTTGTAAGTAGGATTCAACATGAATGATTTTTATTTCTAATCCCTTAATTGTTGAAAGAAAAGGCTATCAGTTATTAAAATTATATTAAGTAGTGTTGATGAGATTTTTAAATGGCTAGTTTTAGACATTTTAATAGGAACAATTTCTTTTTGTGAGTAGGTAAAAATAATTGTTCTAACACTGAATTGTCTTAAGGTAGCAAGTCTTTGTGAGAGGTAGAGTGAGAAAAGATTTAAGGAAAATTGTTATATAAAATTACCCTATTAGGATTTTTGTAAAGCACATCAAATTGTACTTAAAAGATGATATATTTTCTTATTTGTCAATAAAAATTTTGAAGGGAGGGTGATGGGGGACTAAAAAGAAGTTATGTACTCTATGCAAAGAATATTTCTACTGTACTTTGACAACACTCTGAACCCTTTGATTCACTTATAGGTGATCTGCTACATCATTGAAAAATTGAAAGGTCGGGGTATTCTGTTCATTTGTTTTCTAGGTAAACAAAGTGATATGGCAGCATTGTAATGAATTAGCCAAAAATTTATGATAATGAGACTCATGATATTGAATGAAATGTTATTTTAAAAGATGGATTTTTGTGAATAAAAAGGTTTAATAAAACCAATTTTTATGTTTTACAGGATATATTCTAAATTCCATCAAAAAAGAATGGAAGAACTAACTGTAGTTGGTCTGCAGAACTTTTTCAACCTTTTTCTACTGTTAGCAGCTATTTCAGAGGTAGAAGATGTAGCAAGTCGTGTTTTAGACCTGCTGAATTTCCTCAAGCCTGCCTTGAAAACATCACCTCTCATTTGGAAGGGTCAGGCAGCTTTCCTCTTAATGTATACCCAGAAAAATCTGGACATTGGTGTTTTGGCTGAAAAATTTTCAGATGCTTTCCAGGCAAAAGCAAGGGAGTTCTTGTTATCTAAGAATGATGAAATGGGACAAAGACAGACTCTTTGGACACTTCTTTCCATCTATATTGATGGAGTTCAAGAAGTATTTGAGACAAGCCATTGTATGCATCCCTCCCATGAAAAACTGCTTAGTGATGGATTTAGTATGCTTCTGCCAGCTTGTCAAGAACCTGAACTTAGGACGGTATTGCACTTTCTACAAGCTGTTCTGGCTAGAATCAGGTATGTTTTCTAGTAATGTGCTTACTTATTGATTTGTTTAATATTGTCACCTGTGTTGATTCTATATTAAAGTTTTTCTTTTGACCTTATCATGAAGTCCAAATGTAGAGAAAGGAGTTGGTTTTATTACTACATTGGCATAAATCAGTAGTTTTCAAACTGTTCTTTTAACACTAGTTCTTTAAGAGAAAGCTTATGTGCAAACACATTAAACTCGGAGCAGCTCTAGTATAGTCCCAGAGCTATGCCTTTTCACCTCTCCTTTCCTTTCTCTTTTTCCTAAAAGAGTCTTATTACCTAGAGGTATGTTTCAGGTATTCTAAGCAAGACCTGAGCTCAAATCTGAAGTGGCTTTTACTGAAACATATGTAATTTATTGCCCATATGATTTCGGCCACATTGTACCATTAAAAAAAGTAAGTTTCTTTAAATATTTTGCTACAGAGTTAATAGCCTCAACTGCCTCAAACACTCACAACTAAAACAATTCTGAGATTAAGATGGGATTGTTCTATTTGTAATGCCAATCACCTATACAAAACTTAAGTTTTAAGATCCACTTAAATTATACAAATGTGCAAATGCACTCAGATCTGAACAGTAAGAGAACAGTGGTAATGAAATATATTTTCTTTAAGGCCTTTTTTACATAGAACTTTTATCTTTGAAGTACATGTTCTTAACAAATTAGATGCTACCACTCACTGTAGTTAGTCACTGTCTCTGAAAAGTTAGGTAGAAGTTATGTATAGAAATACTTTATTTTTTAAAGTATGTCTGAAGTTAATGAACAGACTGCTTTCCTCTTCCTAAGACCACATTACAAAAGTAGCATCTGTTTTTCAATGGTACTAAGCTTGACAAGATTTCTAAATTATGGAAATTTATTTATTGCCAGTTTTATTGTATTTACTTAATGTTGGTCTGTGTGTTCATACTGATTAATCTACATGTTTTCATTCCTTATTAGATTTTATGCAGCTTTACTGTTTATCTGCACTCATCAGTTTAGGTTCTAAAGATTTATCCAGAGTTCTTGATCAGACAGTCACCCCCTTATCCCCCAGTGTCGGATATATTAAAGAGACAGTCTTAAAGCTTTCAAATTTTTGGACAGATGGATGGATGGAAAGTAAATGAATAAGCAACTTTATAAGAAGAAGCTTTTACTAATTCTGGATCTTCTCTATAAACTGTTTGTTTTTAGTCTAGTAGAGTTTATTAAACATACTTTCCCAAATGTCAAATTCATTTTGTTTGTACAATTTTTAAGTAAGTGGTAAGTAGTATTTCCCTGTGTTTCCTGGACAAAATTATAAAATTTGTACCACTATTTCTGGCACCATTATTGCTTTATTTATATTTGTCTGAATATATAAAACAGGTAGGAAGAGGATTTACTGGCCTAAACCATCCTGGTGATGAGGAACTATAGCCCCCAAAAGCTATAGGGGCAAAGGAATAGAAAATGAAGCTGGAAGTATGGGCATCTTGGGAAGAGGCAGTCATGGAAACCAAGTGTCAGAATCTGTATATTTTTCTGCTTTTTCTATTGAAGATGGATAAGTCCCTTTTAATCAGCGATTGCATTACTTCTTTTTAAAATTTTTTTAAAGACATAAACTTTATTTTCCTCAAACTGGCCTTTTCTCAAGGATTTAGTAAGAGAAAGGAAAAAAAATTCTGGTATCTAAAGATAAATTAGAACTGTTCCATATTTTGGAGGTGAGGAAAGGAATAATTTCGAGCGATCATTTTAATAACAATAGTATATGAATAGGGTTGCATTACTTCTTACATAGGTTTTTTAAAAAAAAACAACACACAAAGGTTTATATCCCACAAATACTGTTAGTTTAATTTTCTTAGAAAATTGGAGAAAGCTTTTTGTTAAAATTTTCTTTAAATTGCAAATATATTGTTACTCGGGGCCCGGTGCATGAAATTCGTGCACTGGGGGGGAGAGGTTTCTCCTCAGCCCAGCCTGCCCCCTCTCACATACTGGGAGCCCTCAGGGGATGTCCTACTGATGTCCTACCGCAGTCTGGTCTCCCTTTGTGGGAGACAACTGGGCTGATCAGGGAAAGGCACCAGCCCCATCACCCCGCTGTTGGAGCTACTGCCAGTCACCGCAGCCACCAGGGTGTTTTCATCAACACGGACTCCAGTCTGTTCACCAAGAAAAAATGACAACTTTCTTTAGGCATTTTCAAGATGTGTCTTTCATAGGATATGACATTTCTTTCTTTCTTTCTTTTTTTTTTTTATCCTCACCTGAGTATATGTTTCCATTGACTTTTAGAGAATGTGGAAGAGAAAGGGAAAGACAGAAACATCAAAGTGAGAGGAACACTTTGATTGGTTGCCTCTTGCATGAGCCCTGACCTGGGCCCCAGCCAGGGAAGAGCCTGCAACTTAGGTACATGCCCTTGATCAGAATCTAACCTGGACTCTGCGGTTGGCAAACCTAGGCATTATCCACTGAGCCAAACCATGTAGGGCAGGTTATGACATTTCTTAGCCCTCCAGCAGAGGAACTTCCTTTTTTCCCCCAGGAGTGTGGTGGAAAAGCCCTAGATCACCTTTTTGGATTCTTATACCCAAGTTACTAATAATATTACCAGTAGCATACAGGGAGCTTAGCCAATGAGCGGTCAGAAAAGGTGTTTCCTCTGTAGTTCGCAACTATCTCCTCCGATCTCCGGCTCCACCCCTGGCCAAGGCCTCAAGCCTCTGTTTGAGGCTCGGACCCTGGGCAGGAACCCCCAGCTGGCTCAATCGCCTGGCTCCACCCCTAGCCAAGGCTGCAAGCCTCTGTTTGAGTCTCGGACCTTGGGCAGGGACCCTCAGCTGGCTCCAATCACCCCGCTCCACACCCAGCCAAGGCTGCAAGCCTCTGGCCGAGGCTTGGGCTCTGGGCAGGGACCCCCAGCTGGCTCCGATCACCTGCAGAGGACCCCAGCTGGCTCCACTCGCCCGGCTCCACCCCCAGCCAAGGCCTAAAGCCTCTGTTTGAGACTCGGGCCCTGGGCAGGGACCCCCCAGCTGGCTCCAGTTGTCTGCAGGGACCCCCATCTGGCGCAATCGCCAGGCTCCACCCACAGCCAAGGCTGCAAGCCTCTGGCAGAGGCTTGGGCTCTGGGCAGGGACCCCCAGCTGGCTCTGATCGCTTGCAGCGGATCCCAGCTGGCTTTGATCGCCATGCTCTGCCCCAGCGGCCAAGGCTGTAAGCCTCTGGCCAAGGCTTGGACTCTGGGCAGGGACCCCCAGCTCGCTCTGATCGCCCGGCTCCACCCCAGCGGCCAAGGCTGCAAGCCTCTGGCCAAGGCTTGGGCTCTGGGCAGGGACCCCCAGCTGGCTCTGATCGCCCTGCTCCACCCCCAGCTGGCTCCGATCACCGCAGGGGACCCAAGCTGGCTCTGATCGCCTGCAGGGGACCCCAGCTGGTTCTGCTCTTCCCCTTTGATCTTCGGCTCCAATCGCCCAGTTCCGACCATGGCCGCTCTCCAAGGCTGCAGCCATCTTGGTTGGGTGTATTTGCATATTCGCTTCTGTTGGCTGGTGGGCGTGGCTTGTGAGTGTAGCTGAGTGATGATTTGCATATTACTCTTTTATTAGATAGGATTGGTAAAAGAAAAAAAAATATGAGGTATAAGGTGACAAGTAAAAATTCCTTTTCCCACCTTTACTCCTATATTTTCAACTAAAGGTGAATTTGTCCCAAAGGAGACATTTCGCAGTGTCTGAAGGTTTTGATTGTCACACCTGGAGGCTGGGGGTTTGCTACTAGTATTGCCTAGTACCTAATGGGTAGAGATCAGGGATATTGCTAAACATCCCACAATGCATAGGACAGAACACACAACCAGCCTCAGTGGTACTGAGGTTGAAAACATTCATTGAGTTCTACTCCACAAAAGTAAAACGATTTCTTATAGAACTTTCCAGATTTTTTTCTCATTTATAGGCTTAAAACATAAAGTGGATAATCTTTGTTCTTCAACCTCTTCACTTAGTATTTCCTCATTAGCTTTCCATGTGAGTATATGAAGCCTAATTTTTTTTAGTGGCTGCTTTAGTATCTTATTATATGGATATACTAAACTTTATTTAACCAATCCCCAAATAATGGATATTTATATTGTTTAACATTTTATGTTATTAGAAACACAGTTTTGTTTATACATCTTTATACATGCATTTTCTGTGTACTTGGAAAGTGTATCTGTAGATTAATTCCTAAGCGTAAATTGAATTTTAAATGTGGATGGATATTACCAGATTCTCTACAAAAATTTTTTGCACCAGTTTTCACTCTTCCTAATAGTGTAAAAAGAAAGTATTCTTCCTTATTTTTATTAGATTAGTGTATGGAGTATATTTAGAAAGCATGCATTCTAAGATATTAAATACAGGAGTCTGCTAAAAATGATAATGGAAACTTGGTGATAGGAGAATCAGACAAAGTTTGAAGAGGCTTTCGAAATGTAAATACAAAGAAAGTAATAAAATGGGAAATTAGTTTTAAAAATTTCATTTTCATTTACTAATTTCTTTTTGTCTTTAACCTCCTAATTGGAACTTGGTTGTTCATTCTTCAAAAGTGGTAACTAGAAACACAAGAATAATTCTTGCATTCTTTAAAGATGTTCAATTTACAAATACTATCTCATTCATTTCTTGACCAACCATATCATCCCTTTTCATAGATGAAATGAAAACTTGGAGACTTTTTATGACCTCCCTAAAATAAGGCCATTAAGTTTCAGAATTGGCAATCTGACCTAACCCACTATACCACAGCCACCTTCTTATACCATCCTTACAATAGCTCACAAATAACCAAACAGAAATTAATCATACCACTACATTTGTTTAAAAATTAAGAGATAATCATATGAATAAAATCTATAAAATGTTGCAAACCTGAAAGTATTACCACTACTCATATAAAATAGGTTTACAATTGTGAGTACACAAACACAGTTTATTTTTGTATTATTATTATTTTTATTGTATTACTAGAGGCCCGGTACATGAAATTTGTGCACTGGGAAGCGGGGGGGGGGGGGACGGGAGGAAGGGGGGGATGGAGAGGGTCCCTCAGCCCAGCCTGCGCCCTCTCACAGTCTGGGAGCCCTCAGGGGATATCCGACTGCACAGAGGCGGGAAAGGCTCCCGCCACCGCTGCTGCGCTTGCCAGCAGTGAGCCCCGCTCAGGCCTTCGGGCTGAGTGGCACTCTCCCTATGGGAGCACACTGACCACCAGGGGGCAGCTCCTGCATTGAGTGTTTGCCCCCTGGTGGTCAGTGAGCGTCATAGTAACCAGTCGTTCTGCCGTTCCATCTGCATATTAGCCTTTTATTTTATAGGATTTTTCATATGATCTATTGTAAATCTATTTTTGTTCCAACATGTATACTTCTGAGTGTTTTGCCTTTTGTTTTTGCTACTAAAAAAAGGGGGGTTGCTTATTGGGGAACTTTAATTACTATGTTTTCATAATTTTGCAAGTTGCATATTTTTTTACTGAGTCATTAGTTGGAAAAAATCAGAGGGATGTGGACACAAGTAAATCACATGTTATGTATAATAATAATTTATCTTTGGTTTATTAGCACTATTATAACCATCTAGCTTTTACTTTTTGTAATAAAAACAAATATTTGCTCTTTAAATTTAATTTCATAGAAATCCTTTATCATTAAAGGAGTGTTGGAAAATATTGCTTACCAGTATCTTGGAAGCTATAAAGCATCTCTGTTAATCCATGGGGATCACTATTCAGAAGTACTGAGGTAGGAATCAAGAAGACATAATGAAGAGTGTCAGTTATATAAGGTGAAAGTAAGTTTACATTCATGTTAGGAGTATCTTTTAACTAGAATGGGCTTGAGTTTATAGTTTGCTGTCATCTTGAGCCGGGGGCAAGGAGTATGATGTTGATCTTTAAGACTAACCTATGAAAAAAAAGATGTTTATGTTGATATTGCCTAATTCCTTGCACAAATGTTTATTTTTGTTTTTTATGCTGTTCAACTGTGATTGAAAACAATTGCTGTAAATTCATATCAAATCATGTATAACATTCATTGTCAGAATTGCAGATTGATTTTAACAGAAGGAAGTATGAGGTCAGTGTGTGAATAAGAGTGGTCAAGTAGTGTGCAGGTCTTTATTAATGCTGTCACAATTTAGGCACTGTCATCTTTTAAATTTCTGAAGCTATCTAGTAATTTGCACACAGTTCTTCAATGAGACTAATTATAATATACTAGTAGCCCGGCGCATGGATGAGTAGCTCGCTGCCCCTTGCCTCAGCTGGCCTGGTAACTCACCGCCGCTCGTAACTCTCCTGTAGCTTTGCTCACCGCTTGTAGCCAGTAGCTTGCTGCCGCCCTCCTGTAGCTCCCCCCACCCCCTCCCTCCCATAGCTTGCTGCCCTGTCCCCTCCTGTAGCTCTCCGCTGCCCACTTATAGCTCACTGCCCCACCCTCCTGCTGATCCGTGATCCGGTTGTTACGCAGTTGGTTGTTACACTTAATGGCATAACAACCATTTGCATATTACATCTTTATTATCTAATCTAATAATAGACAAATATGCAAATTGACCGCACCTTTGCTATACCTAAGCCACGCCCACCAGCCAATCAGGACGAGTATGCAAATTACCCCAACAAAGATGGCGGCTAATTTGCATATCAAGACAGCATTGAAAGAAGCCAAGAGCTGCAGAAGGGAGTAAAGCTTCGAAGAAGCAAGCAAGCGGGGGGGGGGGGGGCGGGGAGGAGAAGGGAGGAGCGAAGTCAGGGCTGGGGGCGAAGGGAAAAGCAGGTGGGCTGGCGGAGAAGGCGGGGCAGGCGACAAGGGAGGAACGGAGGCGGGGCCGGGGGCGAAGGGAAAAGCAGGCGGGCTGGCGGAGAAGGCGGGGCGGGCGACAAGGGAGGAACGGAGGCGGGGTAGAGTGCAGCAGGAAATCCTATTGCAGGATTTTTCCTGCAACGGGAACGCTAGTATAGGATAATAAGAGGGGCTGTGACTTACACAGTTTAATTTTATTCCATCAATCTTTAGCACTTTCAAGGTAGATATTGTCAAGGCAGACTTCCTTTCAGTTTGGAATCTTTTGGGGAAAGGCCCCAGAGATCATTCAGGATTATTTACCTTAAAGGAAAGAAGGAAGGATGGAAGACAGAGGGGGGAAAAAAGGAGAAAAAGTCCTTCAGGTATATGATCATAGATATGTGTTCCTAATTTCTTCACCCAAATCAGGAGCCTTATTGAAGATCTTTCCATAGGAGTCTTTTCAGTATGCTATTAAATTACTACTTTTAATATTATTAGAAAGTACAAAAACAGTTTGGATATTTGTAAAGCATAGGTTTCCCCCCCTTTTTAAAGTTAAGAACACAGCTAAATTCTTTGAATTTTGATTTAGACAGGGAAGATGGGTTACATAGATTGATGATATTTATTCTAGGCTGCATCCCTGACAAGGGAAAGGATGAAATACTTTACCTTAGCAATCTCTTCTGTTTTCAAATTCAGGTGGGAATAGGTACCAGTCCTTGCATAAATATGTGTGCAAGATGTGTGAGTCTGTATGTTGAACAGGGTAATAGTTTTATAACTGTATGACAGAGAAATTACAGGTAGGCAGGGACTAAGATCACTGATTAAGGGAGAAGCGGCTCCCTCTAGGCTGTTAAGAAATAATAACTTCATATGCCACTTTCCACTAACTGGAGCTGATGGCTCACCAGAGCATTCTTTATTGCTGATTAAGTAGCATTATGAAAATACTGACTTGGTTATGTTAACTAAATGCCTCTGTGTGTAGAACTTCGAATGTCAAATAGTTTTAGCAGTCATCTTTAACATTTCACATTACCTTTCTGGAATCACATTTCTAGTTCTCACTTGCTGTTATTTGAGGTTAATGTAAAAATGCCAGTCTTTCATTTGTGGAGTTAGGTGTAGCCAAAAGCTTTTCTTTAATTATATCCATTCATGCTGCTATAGTTAAGGGTCTGTCAGCATTTCCATTATAAACCTCCATTTTCAAGGTTTTATAACACAGCTATGAAAATTAGCTTTGGGCAAAAACTTGACATACAAGGTCTCATGAAATTCTCCCTCTTCCCCATCCCCCTTTTTCATTTTTACTGAAATAAGGGTGAGTGATTTCAAAATGCCTTTGGCATCTGCAAATATCATTTGGAGTTTAAAAAGAAACAATAAATTTTCAGGCTTTGTATCTATTTGTTCTACCACTTAAAGGGGGTTGTGGACTTATGAATTAAAGCCAAATGGATATTGATCAACTGATAACCTATTTTGTACTAAACAGGAGTCTAGTTTCAAAGAAGTCTAAAGGCAGTTGAAACTTACCTAAAATGTTAAATGTTGAGGCTAAGAAATAGTTCAAAAGGAATTACCTTTTTTTGATACTCTATTTACTCAAGTACAACTTCTTAAAAGATTAAAACTCTTTTTCCAGGCTCCAAAATACACTTTGAAAATAAATATATTTTTAAATCCCTTTTTTTTTTTTCCCTTGAGCCTACAAGGTCATCTGTTTGTTATATATTTGTTTTGACATTTGGGATGGGTGTGTGTGAGAGTATGCATGCATAAATATCTGTTTATTATTTCTCTCAAATATTTTCCATGTTCTGTAGTTTTGGTTATTTTTACCTTTATTGTATGGTATAATTTATTCAAGTCAAAAATTTTTGACTTGAATAAATTATGTGAATTTTTCAAGTCACATCTTCAGTGAGAGAACTGGGGGTTGTCTAAGTAGGGAAAGAGGTGCAGTACAAAAGGAAGTAGTCTTGTGAGGGTCTGCTCTATGCCAAATAATTTACATGATTTTTTCAGGAAAAATGGAAAGGAAAGTCTTGAACAGCATGCATGCCTTTTCCTTCTTTTGTTATTGGATGCACTATTAGTATGAATGGGTTACAGCTTTTAATTATTGAAGAATAGTTTACTATAATACAAATTTGAAACTGGATAGGATTTTTTTTTAATAATTCAATTGTGAGTTATTTGCATATAGTTTTTTTAGTATATCCCAGATTGTACATGCTCATATGCAGTTTCTTTATCATCTATATATGAATATAAAATGAAAACTTCCACAACTTCTTCATGCTGGTTACATAGGAGTTCTTTGGTAGCTGTACCTCCACAGTGGCTACTATGGTGGAAAGCAGATCTCTCAGATAGCACTGGCTTCGAGGATGCACCTATCCAGAATGTGGATTATAACTTCTCAAATGCATGCTTGTTTTCTTTATTTACTGCTTTTTTATTTTATGTGAACAATATTATTCTTTATTCAAACTTACCTTGAAATGTATGCTTGTCCCTGTGTCCCCAGACTTGAATATTCTTTCTTCCCTTTGAATTTTTTTTAACACTTTCTAATGGCCTTTATTGCTTTCTACATCATGTTGTGATTGTTTTTTACAGAAGATAAATTTATTTTTTTAAATTTATCTTATTGTTGAAGTATTACAGCTGTCCCCATGTCTCCCTCTCCCCCCACCCCCCATTGACCCTCTCTGTTTCACCCCTCCCCCTCTCAAGGCTTTCTCAGCACTATTATCTGAGTCCATGGAGAAGATGCATATTTATTAAATAAATTATAATTTAACAAATCCAGCTAATACTTATGAGTGCCTACTAAGGTAGCAGGCATTGTAGGCACTTGGGGTACATCAGTGAACCAGTTAAATGCAGCATATCTGGAATTCACTCATGCATTTATTATATGAAAGATATATTGAGAAAATAGAGAAGGGTACTTACTTAGATGAATGTTCATTCCAAACATACATCTTCACCATTTCAAAAGTATTTTACTATTTCAGTTACTCAGCATTATTTGATAATGATTTATACTTGTTACTAAATTTTAGCTGCTTATGCAACAGTTCTAGCCAATATTCACATGAAAATATACAACAGTATCTGTGCAGCCAGGCTATAGGTTTAATGCATAATCTGAGTTTCACGGCATGTTTATTGCCTCCTAAGGATCACTGGGCAGAAGGGACCTCCAGAGAGATGCCAGGAGTCCATTCTTCTCAATTAATTGAAAGATTTGGTATTATTGAAAGATAAAACTCATGCCTACTCTAGCTGAAAAAATTTGGACCATTTTTATTATTTTATTTCACCAATTCAGTAGTTATCACCAGACTGTTCTCCCATTGAAATATGGCAACACATGGAGTAAGGGGCCTTTGAGCTTTTCACCTTGTTTTGGGGAGTTTTGAGAACCCCTCCATTGAGGCTAGTTCTAAAGGAACACTTTGAATCTAAAAGTAGAGATCATCTGTGTTTAGATTGTATTGGAAGCAAGGTCTTTGGGAGAGAAAATTGAAGTAATGGAGTAGAGAAAGTATCAATAAAATAATTTAAGATAGTTCCCAGAATGGAAGATTTTTTTTTTTATTAAAGGAGCCTGTTGAGTGACTCCAGTGCAATGTAAGAAAATAGACTCACATCAAGGCACATCGATGTGAAATGTAGAGTGCTGGGTACAAAGAAAAGGTACCAAAGTATCCATGGACTTCTTAGTCTTCTCCACCTTTCTTAGTCCTCTGTATTTTTGTATTTACTATGTTTCTAGTCTTGTTATCTCCAGATATAATCTAGGTCAGGTCTAATATGTAAAACCCCATTTCTCAGTAATTACAAAATTAAAGAAAAGAGACGACTAGAGCTTTATATTAGACTAGTGGCCCAGTGCACAAAATTCGTGCATGGGGGGTGTCCCTCACTCAGCTCGGCCTGTACCCTCTCCAGTCTGGGACCCCTCGGTGGATGTCCCACTGCCGGTTTAGGGATCGGGCCTAAACTGGCAGTCGGACATCCCTCTTGCAATCCGGGACTGCTGGCTCCTAACCTGCCTGCCTTCCTGATCGCACCTAACCACTCTGCCTGCCAGCCTGCTCGCCCCCAACTGCGCCCCCTGCTGGCCTTCTTGCCCCCACTGCCCCCCCTTGCCGGACTGATCACCCCCAACTGCCCTCCCCTCCTGGCCCGATCACCCCTAACCGCCTCTGCCTCTGCCCCGCCACCATGGCTTTGTCTGGAAGGATGTCCAGTAGGTCTCCAGATCTAATTAGCATATTACCCTTTTATCATCATACTAGAGGCCTGGTGCACGAAATTTGGGGTCCCCTCAGCCCAGCCTACACCCTCTCCAATTCGGGACCCCTCGGGTATATCTGACTGCCGGTCTAGACCGGCGGTTGGACATGCCTCTCACAATCCTGGACAGCTGGCTCCTAATTGCTCACCTGCCTGCCAACCTGGTCGCCCCCAACTGCCCGCCCCCACCGGCCTGGCCTGGTCACCCCTCACGCCCCCCCGCCCCCGCCGATCTGGTCACCCCAAGCAGCCTCTGTTCACTTGTTTGGTTGTCCTTCACTAACCACCCTGCCAGCCTGGTCGCCCCATGCAGGCTGCTTGTTCAGTCGTTTGGTTATCCCTCACTAACCCCCCTGCTGGCCCTGGGCAGCTGGGCAGCCGACATCTGAGGCTTGCCTGCGCCTCGGGCCGGCCCTGGGCAGCGGGGGCGCTGAGAGGACTGGGCACTGCCATCTTGTGGCTGTGGGCGGTGCCATCTTTGAGGGCATGACAGTCAATTAGCATATTCCCTCCTTATTGGCTTGGGTGCTGCCCTCTGTGAGGGCATGACGGTCAATTAGCATATTCCCTCTTTGTTAGATAGGATTACCCTTTTATTAGTATAGATAGAGGCCTGTTGCGTGGGTGGGGGCCAGCTGGTCTGCCCTGAAGGGGGTCCTGGATCAGGGTGGGGGGGTCCCCTTGGGGGGCGAGGGGCTTGGGGCGGTTTGCAGGCCGGCCATGCCCCCATCGGGGTGGGGGTCCCCACTGGGGGGCGTGGCCAGCGTGGGTGAGGGGCTGAGGGCCATTTGGGGGAAGTTTGCAGGCTGGCCAAGCCCCCAGCTTTGTCTGGAAGGTCTCCTGGTCTATTTTGCATATTACCCTTTTATTAGTATAGAACAGTGGTCGGCAAACTCATTAGTCAACAGAGCCAAATATCAACAGTACAACGATTGAAATTTCTCTTGAGAGCCAATTTTTTTAAACTTAAACTCCTTCTAACGCCACTTCTTCAAAATAGACTCGCCCAGGCCGTGGTATTTTGTGGAAGAGCCACACTCAAGGGGCCAAAGAGCCTCATGTGGCTCGAGAGCCGCAGTTTGCCGACCACGGGTATAGAAGATTTTCTTTTGATGATCACTTCTGGTTTTAAGAAGTAGGTGAATGGAGCTTTATGACCTCTGATAGTTGTTTTTTAAGTTTGAAGTTACTGAAGATCTGTTTTTTTCTGAGATGAAACAATAAATCCACCTCTTACAATTAGAGAGGAAAAAAAGGGAAGGGAGGAGTAGAGAAAGAACACTGAAATAGAAATTGGGATGAAAGGACAAGGAAAACCAGAATTATACTCTGTAAAGGAAACATGTCATTCTTCTGAAGTGTATCAGCTCAGTTGTTTAGGGAATAGAAATGCCATGAATATTTTCTGTACCAAGCACTGGAATATTTCTCTTTAGCAAATGGTAATAAATCAAAAGATGTTGGGGTGAGGTGAAAGCTACTTTTCCCTATCTTATTTATGTCACTGTAGTTCCTTGTCTGAACCCCATGGTTCACAATAGGTATTTAGACGACCCCCCCAGATCTTTGAAGCTTTTGATGAAACTCAGCAATGAGTTTGTAAGAAGGTATCACTACTTTGTTCTTTCATGGCACCACACTGCTCTGCTTCTTCAACCAAAGACATGTTGTCATAATAAATAGTGAAGACTGGTAAATCCCATTCGTGACAGGATTGCTAAAGTTAATGCTCAGCTGTAAAAACAGCTGAAATTGTCATTTCAGTAAGTGGACCCAGGCTAAGGAAATTAAGATAAATTGCTATTGTGGCTTTTGGTTATAAAAGGGAAATAGAGGAAACAAGTAATAATTTAAGCTTTTATGTCTAATAAGTGTAGTGCTACTAGATGTGTTTTTTAATGATGTGATGTCAGGGAAGGAAACCTATCTCTTAATTATCCCATTAATTATTTTTGGATTAATAAAACCTCCAAAGGCACTATAAATTGTAGAAAAGTATATTCATTATAGTTGTAAAATATTTCTAGGTATCCTCACCATCTTCTGGTAATTACTCTAAAGTTATTTTCTTTAACTTGTGGTTCTTAGCATCAAAGTACCTATTTGTTTCATGATATGAATTTACTTTTGCCACCGTATGACCTATAAGAACAATTCCTTACCTTTCTCCTTGTACCTTGTGGAGTAGGGTGAGTAATTGCTCTGTTTCAAATTTTATTTATATTTTAACAAAATTGAGAACAAATATAAAGAGTGAAACTAGCATTTGGAACTCTTCATTTCAATAGTTTCTTCTTTACCTTACAAGATATATATTTTTCTCTCTTTAGGATATCTCTTGTCAGATTTAAGGCTTATTTAAAATGGAAAGAAAGCTGGAGCAATTTTCTTTATTCCATTTCAGTCTCCTAAGGTCTCTTTCCCCCTGGTGAGCTCATAGCAACAGGGGGGTTTAAGGGAATTCAGCTTTCTGCAAATTAATGTCTCACATCATGAAAATTCAGGACTTTTTTTTTTTTTTATCTTGAAAAGTAATACAGTGAGTGCGAGTATTATTTCTTGCCAGCGGGTGGAAGATGAATGATTTTGTCACAGTTTTACTGCTTGATGAGCAGTGTCCTGAGGGTCAGGCTTAAGTCTGTGTCACTATGCTGCTCATTACTCTTGAGCTAAATAAGGGCTGATTGGATCTAAATTGCCTAGCACATGGGCCACAGATGAGCTCAGTGAGCAGGGGATGACCTGCTATTCAGTCTGGGAGTAACCCCGGTGTGCAAATGCGGCATTAGAACACCGTGGGAGAATGAGAGGCTACCGGCTGCTGCCAGCAAAAGAAATCTAAATGTAAAAACTCTTTGATGCTGTGATGTTAGAATTTGAAATGTAGGAAGTGACAGGTTGATGGTACTTATCAGCTTTGGCTGGATTAGAGAACAGTGTCATCTTGCTTATATAATGACAGAAGAATGAAGCCAGCAGCTAACTACTGTGCAGAGAAGAGCCGCCACTGTTGCCTCTGCCAGTCCTTGCTGCCTCCTACTGGCAGTTTTCCTGGAAGCCAATACAAGAGAATGAATAAAAGAGCCTCCCCAGTGGACATCCAGGAATTTGGGACTCTGGTCATGAAAAGCTGCCCATAGTAGGATGCAAAGAAAAGTCTATTATTTTAGAGCATATTTAATAGCAGGTGGCTTAAAAAAATCATTATTGGAAAACTGGTTGTTTTAGAATTTTCTAATTTACCAAGAGTAATCCATTTATGAAGTGAAACTACCCAGAGCAAGAAACCCCGGTCTACTCCTCCTGGAACAGTGTTCTTTCATGGGGCCTCAGTTGGGTTGATCTCTCAATTATGTATTTTTATCAATAATGGCATTTTATTAACAACTGATCTTCAAAATCTAACAAAAGATTGCCAACCACAGTGTTAGCACAGTTTGAAAGATACCTGATAAAAATACAAAGTGAAAAACGCCCCTGATGATGTAACTTATGCTGCATAAATCTCCCTCTTAGGGAAAGGGATGGAAGGAAAAGGTTTCTCACACAAGTCAAATTATTTTTAAAAAAACAAAAAACCACAACAACCCTATGATATGAGACCTCTTTTGTTTCATTTTATTCCTGTAGTTGTAATTTCTTTAAAAAAAAAATCAATATTAGGCTATTATGTGTTTGTGATACAAACTTTTAAAATGTAGACAGGCTGCCGAAACCGGTTTGGCTCAGTGGATAGAGCGTCGGCCTGCGGACTCAAGGGTCCCGGATTCGATTCCGGTCAAGGGCATGTACCTTGGTTGCGGGCACATCCCCAGTGGGGGGTGTGCAGGAGGCAGCTGATCAATGTTTCTAACTCTCTATCCCTCTCTCTTCCTCTCTGTAAGAAAAATCAATAAAATAAAAAAAAAATGTAGACAGGCTTATTTTTAAAAAGTTACTTATCTCACCTTGCTGAGAGAACTACTATTGATATTTTGTTATAGCCTTCTAGATATTTCTTATTTCTATACATTTTTTAAATCCAAAATTGGGACTAAATACTGTTAGTGTCTTGCTTTTCTCACTGAATATGTTATCGATGGCTTTTCATATCGGTGACATCTACAACGTTATTTTTCATGGCTTCATAATATTCCACCGTGGGGATACACCATAGTTTACTTGACCATTTCTTATTGATGAAAGTGGACACTGTTTTGAAGTTTTTACTATTAGATACAAAGCTATGATGACTGTCTTTATGTGTCTCGGCAGGGTTCATGGGTCCTGTTGTATAAACGGCACTGCACAATTCCAGGGTGCCATTTACCGCATTCTAAATGAGGCTTAGATCTTCCTGGACATGTTTGATTATGTATGGAAGCTCTTTTTTAAATGACTTGGTTTAAAATACAGTATCTTAGGTATAATTATTTTTTTTAAAAATTGAGAGCTATAAAGTTTTAAATATAACTCTAAAGCACTTGAAGGCTCTAGAGAGAGTTTTTAATGCATTTCTTTTTTATATTATCAAAATTCATGTATTCTGTTAAGAATATAAATAATGCAGCCCTAGCTGGTTTGACTCAGCGGATAGAGTGTCAACCTGTGGACTGAAGGGTCCCAGATCAATTTCAGTCAAGGGCATGTACCTCAGTTGCAAGCTCGACTCCCAGCCCTGGTCGGGGCATGTGCAGGAGGTAAGCAGTCGATGTATTTCTCTAATATCAATGTTTCTCTCTCTGTGTCTCTCCCCTTCCCTTCCTCTCTCTCTAAAAAACAATGGAAAAATATCCTCGGGTGAGGATTAATGGTAGTTATATACATGTAAATAATACAGAAATGTATGCTGCAGAACCTAAAAGTCATTCCCTTTCCAAACCTTCCTCCCACAGAAGGAACCACTTTTAACCCTGTGGAGAATGTTCTTCTAAACTGCTGTTGCTTCTTCTTTTATCCACAGTACTTTTACCACCTCTTGTAATTTAAGTAGGAAAAATGAGATTGTACCTTGGAAATTTCTACAACTTCAGTTTTTCTATGAAAGATCAAAGACATCTCCGTCTGCACAGCATTGTATTAGGCTGCATAGTATCTTATTTTATAACTAGAGGCCTGGTGCACGATTCGTGCACAGGTGGGGTCTGGTCACCCGCCCCAATGGGTGCCGATTGGGGCTGGGCCGGTGGAGGGGAGGGGCCAGTTGGCCACAGCAGTGCGCATCATAGGGACTAGTCGTTAAGGTCGCTTGGCTTTTATATATAGACTAGAAGCCCGGTGAACGAAATTCGTGCACAGGTAGGGTCCCTAGGCCTGGCCAGCGGTCAGGGCCGATCAGGTTCCCCACCTCCCGGCCTCCCCGCCTCCTCCTTCCCTCGCCACCCGCATGCCATCTGGGGCCTCCCTTAGCACCCACGTTGGCCTGGTGCTGCCCACTCACCTGCTCCACCATCCTGCCACAGTCCTGCTCTCATCGGGGCCAGCAGTGCTTCCACTGCCGCCCGTTGCCAGTGCCGCGTCGCTGACGCCCTCCATGTTCTGCACTGCCCCCTGCTGGTCAGCGCACATCTTAACTCCTGGTGGGTCGAACTCCCACCCTTGGGGACAATTTGCATATCAGCCTTTTATTATATAAAATAAACCTTAATTTATTTAACCCCAGTGAACATTGAGGGAGCTATAAGATATACATGATTTAAAATTGGCTTGGTTCTTGTACCTATCGGATTTTCCAAGATCCTTATGAAAATTTGGGTTGCTCAGTTTATTTAACTGGGATATTAGTGGTGGTTCAATTTTGTAAGTTATTAATATATCCAACACCAAAACCAGCAGAACAAATTTCTACTTCTGCAACTTAATATGTGTGAATTATATATGGAATAATTTCTTGTGCTAATAGTAAAAGATATTATTTTATTTTTCAAAAGGCTGCAAATGTGAGTTTTAATCCTGACTGCCACTTTCTTACACCTTATTCTTAAGTCATGTAATTTTTTTGAACCTTAATTTGTCTAATCTGTAAAATGTGTATAATAATACATATTTAAGAACTGGATTGAAGAATACAAGAGAGAATATATGTCAGGTGTCTAGCAGAGTACCTAATGATGGTTATTTTTCTTACTGTTGGTCCATTATTTCAGAGAAGTAAATGTGTAAGTAAATTTAAGATCCAGAGTTTCTCTCCAAATTAAAATTTGTTATAGCTCCATTCTGAAAGAGTTCATTGGTATCCCACAAAAAGAATATTGCTTATCCTTGAAATAAAAGTACTAGTATACATTGCTCTACTTTCTTGGTCATGTCCCTCCTTTCCTAGTTTTTTCTTTCGGCTTAGAGAATTCTGGCTGTATTGATTTTGTGCCTGTGTCTAAAACAGAAAACTATTTTTAAGTCAGTACAGCCTTATTGAGAGCCCAGTAAGTACCTGTTGTGGCAGATGTCGTGCTGGTGTTGGAGAAAATAGAGACACATAAAATCAGATCGCTGCTCACCAGTGCCCCACAGTGTAGTGAGTCAGACATATAAACAAATAAAATACACTGTGATCAATAGACAAACATTGAAAAGACTCTTCTTAAAACTTTTCTTTGTCATTTACAGAATTTAACTTAGATTTCCCTATACAAAATAAAGTTTGTGGTTATAACGCAATAAGTCACCCACACTACATCACATAGTGATTGGTGGCAGGTGTGTTAGAAGGGCGCTATTAGAAATCTTTAGCAGGTTGTGCTTATGTAGATAGCAGCTCCAAAGTTGTTTTTGAATCTTTAACACAGTCTCTTTTATATTAATAAAAATAATAACCTAGTCACTTGTAAACATATTAAGGTCTTTAATAAATTGTTAATTATAGCACTCTCGTTGATATATTTTTCTACATTTCTTTCTTTTTTCACATTTCTTTTGTTTGACATCTACTTTTTTCCTATTTTCATTCTCTGAAACTTTAATGTTCTCCCCCTCCCCCAATTTTTTACTTGTTTTATATAGCATGCGCAAAATTAAAAAAAAATTAAAAAGACTTTTATTAAGCGCCAACTTATAGTGCTAGAAATATTATCAAATATTTTGAATTTGGCCAATAATTGGTGATCTTTAGTTACACATTGAAAAACAACTTAGTCGTTAAATATTGAGGTGGCTACCTTGTACATGATTTTTTTTAGATAGAGGCATAATAATCAAGTATTAGTTTATTACTCAACAACATATTTGATGCTGAGGCAGTTTGAGTTCTCATTTTCCTATGCTTCACCTGGGAAGAAAGATTTGAAGAATTCCAGATTTTAAGTAAGTAGGTTGAGTGGGAGAATGGTAGGTGAATACTTAGGCAGATATTTTTTGGATGCTTTATGTGGACTTTGCTTACCTGGTACTAGGTAGGACATGAGAGAGGCACCAGATATTCTCTAGCTGAAGATACATGATACCACACACAATATAAAAAACATTAAGGGAAATTGTAGTAATTTAGTAAATGGGATTATGCAATAACATTTATTGAGCCTTACTAGTGCAAGACACTTCTTTGTGTGCAAAAAGATATAATCTCTTCTTAGGGAAACAATTTTTTAGTAAACAAGACAAATGTAAATGTAGTATAGTTCAAAGTGAAAATTAATGAATAATGAATACTACTAGCATAAGGTATGTCATTCATCAGTGGGAGAAAGGAAAGAGAAGAAACAGGATGAGAAAATTAGGGAAGGTGTATGAAATAGATGGCATGTGAACTAGGTGTTGTAGGAGAAATAGAATTTACACTTGTAATAAGGAAGGAGACTGCCAGGAGAAAGGATAGGAGAGGGCTCTTGAAGGGGGGGATATAAGAATGGCAGTTATATAAGTTGTTGAAGGGTGGGAAGAAAATGCTAGGAAAAGAGAGTGAGCAAAAAATTGCAAGTTGGAAGGGGTTAAATGTTTATGGGAACTAATGAAGAATTACTCTGATGAAAGAAGAGGACATGCACTTTAGTAGAAGGACAAGACCAGATTATGAAGGGCTTTGAAATTAGGGCAAGAGTATAGACGTGGCCCGGCCAGCGTGTGTCAGTGGTTGAGCATCGACCTGTGGACTCAAGGGTCCCAGGTTCAATTCCCGGTCAGAGCACATGCCCGGGTTGCCGGCTTGATCCCTAGTAGGGGGCATGCAGGGGGCAGCTGATCCATGATTCTCTCTCATGGATGTTTTTCTCTCCCTCTCGCATCCTCTCTCTCTAAACAAATCAATAAAATCATTTTTAAAAAAAGATTATAGATGTGGACAAGGAGGAAATCAAGGACTGTATGTTTTAAATAGAGGGACATGAGAACAGTACTTTAAATACATCATGTTTTCTTCTCCCCCCACTGAATCATAAGCTCCTTGAGAAAAAGATGTTACCAGGTACTTTTAATCCCTCTTCCTGAAATATTCCTTGATTCCTTCTCTGTCTGGGAAACATAATTCCTTTCAGGTGTGTGTGAAATACGCTTTTTCTCCTGTGAAGAGTTTCCAGGCTCCCCAGGCAGAGCAAGTGGCTTCCTCCCTGGGGTACCCTGTACATAACTGTTCATCTCCTTTGCTAGAATGGTATTTTTTGAGGTCAGGGAATATGAGAAGACTCTTTATATATTTATTTCCAGCATTAGGTATCCAGTTAAAGTGCCTCATATACAGAGTTGCTTAATAAAGTCTTTGTTGAATGTATGAATGATAAGTACATAGTTCTGGCAGATATATGCATGATGGATTGAAAGGGAACTTGAGGCTAGGACATCAGGTAGGAAGCCATTGTGATTAAAAAAAATAAAGTCTACTAATCCAGAAATATATTTTAAAAAGAAACCTGAAAGTAATTGTAATGATACATTGTGGTAGGAAAGCGTTGTATTAAAAAACTAAAAGTAACTTAAAAAGACAATATGGTAGGGAAAGAATTTAGAAGTCTGGACTGACTGATAAAGGGAAAAAAGAAAAATGATCTGATGGCTCAGGATGGTGCTCTATAGTCAGACCATAATATTTAAGCAACATTTTGAGCAATTAGGGAAATTTTAGATTTGGCTAATTTTTCCAGACTGCTAAAATTTTTCGTTAATCCTGTAGTCTAGGATTTCTCTCATTGGTGCTGTTGACCTCATTACCCTAAGGATGTCAAAATAATATCGTGTTGTTCTGTCTATTTCAGCCATATAAATATAGTGACTTCATATACGTACACTGTCCTCTTTTTTGTGTTATGTCGTTTTGGAGGGGATAGTCTACATATGAGGCCTAGCTTTTCATTTTGGTATTCTTTCAGCAAGCCAACTATGTATCTGTTGTCTCTTCAATAAGAGAAGGTCCTGTGGATCTATGGGCAGGTTAATTAAGCCTTGGGGCAGTGCTTGTTAAAGATCTGATGAATAATCTCCCTGTGACTTCAAGATGCTGGCATGACCACTGTATTACTCCTAACCAAAAGGGGGTGCAGGGGAGCTCAAGTGAGCCCTTACTTTTTAGCTTCTAAAAGTTCCTTTCTGAAATGGGTTCATGACCTTTAACAGATGGATACATTTGTTTGGAAATAAGAGTTCCCACAAATACTACATTTTTGACTATCGCTTGAAGTGCCGTGGTTTCACCTGTGCTAAATAAAATACTGTAATTTTAAAGATACTGGATGTCTTGTCTTGGACTGTACTTGTCTTTAATTTAGCATTAGGTTATTTTTTATTGATTGATGGGAAATAAAGAACTCCAAGGAAATGTTAGCACAATTTAAAACTTTTAAATTACTGCTGTATTAAATCTTTAAAAAGAGTAATTTTAGATAATTGTTATTCCATCTAAAAGTTAGATTGTATCTAACCTTATCACACCCCTTTTATAAGTTTGGCATGGTCATGATAATGGATGTTTAGTGGGGGTTTTTTAACCTTTTTTATGCCACATTGATTATTTTATTCTGCTTATCCCTTACCCCCTTTAGAATACATCTAGATGCTTTATTTTCTTTTGAGGCAAGTTAGAAATGAAGTGTTTAGAGTTTTCGTTTGGTTTGGTTTTAACAAAGAGAAAATGCCTTTTTCCCTTCAGAGTATACTTTGATATGTATATAGTTTGATTTATGACAAAAATTATGATCTATGCAAACTCCATTGAATTTCTTAGTCTTCTGGAAGATTAAGAATATAAGGATATAAAATAGAATTTTATTTTATTACTAGAGGCCCGATGCATGAAATTCAGCCTGGCCTGCACCCTCTCACAGTCTGGGAGCCCTTGGGGCATGTCCGGCAGTCAGACATCCTTAGTGCTGCCTCAGAGGCTGGAGAGGCCACCACCACTGCGCTCACCAGCCATGAGCCTGGCTTCTGGTTGAGCCACGCTCCCCATTTAGGAGTGCACCGACTCCTAGGGGGCAGCTCAGGCATTCAGCGTCTGCCCCCTGGTGGTCAGTGCACATCATAGTGACTGGTCGTTCTGCTGTTCGGTTGATTTGCATATTAGCCTCTTATTATGTAGGATAGTTCATTGTAAAAAATGTGTTAATGTAGTGCTTATATTGAAACTTTTAGTTTTGGTAATAATGTAAGTCCCCTTTGGAAAATGTGAAATGTAAGAAATGTTTTCCTTTCACTTTACTGCAGGTGTCATGTGAATGCACATGTGGGGGTTAGCAGAGACCAATTTTGAAAACTCTAGCCACCTTTTTTCTTTTTTTACCTTCTGTTAAATGTATTCTGCAGATTGTGCTTCTAGAAAGGTAGCGGGGAGTGTGGTAAGAGAAAAGTAGAGGAATTAAAAATCATTCCAATAAAATGGTTTAATTTATGCCTCTGCAGTTAAGCAGTGCTCCTGGTTAACAGAAATACCCTTCAGCTACACAGGATTTTGAAGGGTTGGAGGGCACTCATTTGCACATAAATAGCCATTAACTGATAAATTCCCAGAGGTCTCCTGTTGCATGTTGGTGGTTCTGACCTACTTAGCTAGCTTAAATTTGTTTTACAGAATTATTATAATTCTATCCTTGGTACTTAAACTTTGTGATTAATGCATGCCTCACAATACAATTAAAATATAATTACACAGTTTTGCAGTTTTCTATTGTGCATTATTACAAAGATCTGGGTTTTGCAAATATTAAAAGAGTTAAGATTTCGATATTTATCACTTTTGCTGTTATTATGTGATTATGTTAAATGGGATCCTTTTATGTCTGAAGAATGGGTTAGAGAGAGGTGAATCATTAGATGCAGCATTTTTTTTGCTTGGAAAGGATTGGAACAGTTAATGAGTGATCACTTTAGTGTGCTATCTAGACTGACAAGTCTTAGGTATTCTTGATTACCTTTTTCAGATGTTTCTGAAATGCAGTAAATTATTTACACATTTTCTTTCAGAAATAATTTTGGGGTAAATTTGGAAGGCAGTAGAAAGCACCAGAGTGGGACTCCATGTATCTGAATTCTGCTGCTGACACCTGCTTGCTCATTTAACACACAAGAACCCATGTTCCTCAGGGTCTGGGTCCTTGCTGTACAGTGAGTAGTTTTGAGTAGAAGGTATTGGCAAACTAAAGTGCTACTGACCGGTTCTGGCCAGTGTTCTATTTTTGTACAGTCGTTGAACTGTAAGAATAGTTTGTACATTTTTAAAGGTTTGTAAAATGGCAAGAATGTGTGGTACCATATTTGTCCTGCAAAGCCTAAATACAAAAAAAATTTTGTACTCCCTGACTTGATGTTCCATTGGGTTCCTCTGAACTATTGGAATTCAGCTTTAAGTGATTTATTAGTTGATTCATTTTCAATGCTGATTTTTTATATATAGCCCTGAACATCTGTTTTTGGTTTCATTTCTTTTATGTTTACTTTGTATAGTAACCTGTGATGTGATAACTAATATTTGCCTCTTCAGTGTCCATTATACATCCAGTTGTATTCTTTTAAATTTGAGAGTGGTGGCTGCTTTCTAAAGCTTTATAACTTGAAGTTTAATTTTCTATTAAAGGAAATTTCCAGTAAAATGAGATAGTAAGGGGAAAGAAACACTTTTTTTGAAATAGTTAATACTCTCATTTTAGAACTTTAAAAGTTGTGTTCTGTTTTATGGAAAAGTTAAAAATAAATGTTAATATTATCTAATAAACTGCAGAACTCTCTTCTATATAATTTTTTGAATATCACTTTTGGCCAGCATATGGTGTGTTCACAGCAAGGCTTGGCCTTCTCCCTGGGTTATTGAGCATGGAAATGTGGCCACTGTTAAAGCTTGGATGTATTTGAGCGGTAGTCAGCTGTTATATCTGAAGGAATTCAACACCACATATTGTTCAGTTGTTAATATGCATTAAAGATAATGAGCTAATTAATTTTTGTATATCATTGTTATTTGATATTGTGTGGGGAAATTTGGGCCCTTCAAGAAAAAAAGGTTGGTCAGAAATAGGAGTTGCTTTATAAAGTTGGCCTGCAATCATCACATTTCTCCAGAGAGAAAATGGTTACCCTGTAATAATCAGCCTAATGAATTCAGAAATCCATTGATTGTCCCAGCTCTGGGTAGATTAGGTAGAGACTTGCTTCAAGGAGTGGAATTTATGAAATGTTTACTGCATCCAGCAAGCAGAGCCGCTATAATACAGCTGCCTCCTCAGTGGTTTGCTTTGATCCTGTGGAATGAAAGGACAGGAGGATCAGCTCAGGTCTAAATGAGATTACAGCTGGTTCTGCAGCTTATCTGGTCTATTGCCAACTAGTGTGGCTTTGCAAGTCCTAAGGGGTTTACAACAGAAACTGTTTATTGAGTAGCATCAGTTTACTCAACACAAGCAGGCTAATCCTTCCCAGCCTCAGCATGTTGTAGAATTGTGCAGGAGCCAAACCGAAAGCTGGTGTAGCCAAACCCTCTAGAGCCCTTTGTCTCGCTCTATATTGATTTTTACCTGAGTTAAAGGCAGTAAAAAAATAAAACCAATAACTAGTCCTATTGTGAGCAAAAGGTTAATCTCACTTAAAATCTTACAAAAAGCATTTGTTAACCCTAGAAGGGACAACCTTCTTCCTTTTTTTTTTTTTTTTTTGACTTGATAGTCAAGTGGGATTTTCTAGTTTTGAATTTTGAAGAACAAGATAAGAAAAACAGCTTAAAAGATCTTGCTAGGCATTCAAGTTAAATGCTTAAGTCTCTTCTAGTATTACTATAACAGATCGCTTTGTGTATAGACTATAGGATGATTTGTCTCTAAATAGTAGGTTTTTGCTTTATACCCATTTTGTACACTGCAATCATTTGTTTTAATGTGGCAAACAAAATGCATGAAGATACAGCTAGAAACTTTGATTAAGGAAAAGAGCTCAACTGTCAGGGTTAATGACCAGTAGTCATTTTGCCTGATGATCCCTTGATGAGTAATATATTTCTTTAATGAATAAAGACTGGTAAATCAGGGTATTATAAAGATATGCCTGTTATAAATAATTCTTTGTGTGTTTAAGTCTAATTTCACTTTTATTTGGTACCTTCTAAAACCTTCAGTTGTACGATTTTAATTACTACAGTGTCATTTCTAACAAAGATCCTCAGTATGGCTGATAGTAGAAGATGATTTGGAGTGAAACAGACCTGGGTTACAATTCTATTTCTTGTTACTTGTTGATCAAGTTATGTAACAATTGAGTTAATTTTTTCACCACCAAATTGGAAATGATATAATTTACCTTGCAGTATCTAATTAAACCAAATTAGAAAATAGTAAAAAGTAACACTGTCTTAATCAGGTTAGTCAAGGCTACTGTGGTTCCTCAGGAGCCCATGGCACTGAAGATATATGCATGGGATCCCTCCCGTGATGTTAGAAAGGATATTTAAAGGGCATGATATAGTAATCATAAGAGCTGTGCTCTGTATACATAAATCAGAGATGCCCATTTCCATCTTTAAAGGTGTATGATCTTGGGAGGCAGATAGAGAAGTTGTCAGGTAAATATCTTTCCCTAAGCTCATAGCAGTAGCCATGAGTATAAAATCTAGTCTAGTTCAAATTTTCTGAGAGGGCCTGAATAGTAAACTGTTATTTAGGATAGGTGGATGAGCCATGTATTTATGAAAGGGACTGCTTGAGTGATTGATTACTCGGTTGCTTCATACAAAGCAATATATTTGTGTCGGTAAATACTGTCATCTGTATTAAGTACTAAGTAAAAGATAAAGGTAAATTATTTAAGAAGAGTTCGGTGGTCTCTCAGTTTACTTTCTCCTAATTGACAATGAACATGTACCCTCACCTATATGTAAGCATAAACCTGTTACTATGGAAACATTCGGAGGCTTTCTAAATGTACTATGTGATGGAATCAGCTAAGACTGATGTTTATCTTAAACACACAGTTTGTCCAATATTTAAACCTAATGGACAAGATGTGTACCAGTTGAAAATGTAATATTTATCCAATCATTTCTATTCTATCAAGCCTGATTCTAAAGCAATAGGTTGCACTCATAGAGTAATAAATTTTTACTGCATTTGGAGATAAAGGCTATTGGTGGTGATTGCTTAAACTCTTTTTGCTCAATCATCTGAATGGTGCAAATCAAAGCATTTTGTCAGACTGTGAGAAGTTTCACCTAGATATTGCTTCCCATTCACACAGGTCACCCTATAAATTATGTTCACGGTTTTACAGCATAGCTGGTGTTGGAAGTTAAATTGATGCCCACTGGTGGAACTCGTAAAACATTTTCCTGTTAACACGACCAGGCAGAGTTGACATTGTTGATGGTGGATTCGATCTAATAAACCATTGGTTCTAGCAGTGATTTTTACTGTGTTTCAGAGGTGATGATGATACAAGTTTAGTGATCAACAGTTCTTCCTGAATGATAGAAAATTAGTTCTACTGTCTATATTACCGAATGCTGACAAGAGGAGGAGTAGGGGTTTCTTGGAGCCCAATATAGTCTCATGTTCTGAAAGATGATGAATTATAGGAGCAAACTCTTTAACTTGATGTATATTTCTCAAAGAAAAATACTGATGTTTCTCAAAAGAATGTTATATATCATCTGTTGGAAATTTGAAAATAACCTTGCTATTACCTTATAATTCAGATACGCAGGTTGTGCTCTTTCAGAATCTTTGACACGGATACTTTTAAGCTAATTATCATTTCTGAAAGGAAAGCAGTCTTACATTTGGTTACCTTTTTGTTTGTTTCTCTGTTGTCTAAACTTTTTATAGGAATTTAAGTTTCAGCAAAGGGTTTTTAATTGTGAAACATAGCAACAATGAATTTAAACATTTTTTCCCCCACATGAGTAAATTTCAGGGGTTAAGTTTCTTTTGTTGGTTATAATCAATGGGGACTATATTAAAATTTATTTTGAAATATTTCTTCTTTGGTCATAAAACTATGAACCATTGATCATAAAGTTTTATTATTTCTTGTTTGAAGTAAATTAGTTTTTCCTATTTCTAGTTAAAATTCACAGGATGCTAACAAAGTCTTACTATTTTATCACTGTAAGCAAGGATCTTTCTATTTTTTTTCTCTTTTTTTTGTGTGTTGTATTTGTTCCTATAGTTTTGTTGCACATTCATACTCAATTGGTGATCTTTCTGTAGTTTGGTTCCATTTTATGAGATACCCTAGATCTTTTACTCAACACTTCTTATCCCAGCATATGTGTAAATTTTTTACATGAGGTGTGTGTTTTTGATGTGCAGATAAATGTTATCAGCTGTGCTATGTAGATGAAACCTGTCATGTACAAATAGCATGTATCAAGTCCCAAGCATGCAGAACCAGATAAATTGGCTCATTTGCTGAAGCCTTGCAAAAAGAAATTAGTAACATAACAATCCTTTGAGACTCTCAGCCCTAATAATGGAGCTTCATAATAATCCCCACAGATCATTGACTCAATGGGTAATCTTTTAGGAGAACTTTCTTCAATCTATCTTTTCTTCCCTTTTAAGGAATTAGAATAAAAATAAACAGCGCAAATAGCATCTCTAGAAAGAAATGTGTGTATATCTAAGTACCTGGAATAACTAAATTAAAATTAAGAAATTTATTGACTGTTAAATATAAATTTGTTTCAAATAAGTTTATAATTCTATTTCTTTTTGAAGATTACTCTTATACATTGACTAGTAACAGCTTTTTCTTCATAAAATTCAGATTAAACTTTTATTTTAGGTTAGTGTATTTGATACACAGATGTTACACTGGGTTGTTGGGGACAGGAGAAGCACAGAGTAGGAAAATAAAAAGGAGGGAGAAGAGGATTTGGGATAAGAAATCTAGAGGAATCATTTAGGTTGTACTTAGATGTTAATAAGTGGTATAAGAAAAGTGACAGATCTAAGTGGTAGGTTGCAATTCATTTGAGGTAGACCTTTTTAAGACTCTTGTGAAAACTATAGTCTCTTTTGTCATAAAAATAAACACATTTACACATATGCAAACTTTACACATAATTTCCATGGTTATAAACTTCTAGGACTTATTTCTATACCCCAGGTTTAGAATTATATTCCAGTGGTAACTAAGCTATTATTTCTATTAAAATTGGTTATATTTTTGATGAAGAAAATTCTTTCTAAAATATCCCTAGGTACTTTATGACTCTTCGTTTGACTGAGTTTTGAACTGAAAACAGTCACTATTAGAGCCAAAGATAAGATTTTTAGCTCCATTATCACAATTGGCAGTGGTTAGTAGTGTCTGATTGTTTTAATTTACTGCATTTCTTGAGTGTAAGGAAATATTGAGGATGCAGAATGCTTAAGAGGTTTTAGAAAAATTATTTATCAAAGAATGTCACTTTTCCCAATGCATTAACTATTGTAATTATACATTGGGACGATCTGTTGACTTAGAAGTGGGTTTGATTTAAATGGAGGGAAAAGAGACTAGACATTTTCAGTATTTATTGAAACACCTAGTCCATTAAGGTAAATTACAGAGCAAATTTCACTGTGACAGGAACATTTGGGTACATGTATTTAAAGAATCAGTCAACATTACCATTAGACGCTTTCTTTTGGGGAATTTATTACCACCAATTAGGAAAAAGTGCTCACAGGTGGAATTTAGACCTAGAAAACTTGTGGTAGAATATTTTACCTCAAAAAGTGTTTTGAGTCTTTACCTTTAATAAAATGATCTTGAATTCTTTTGAATCAAAAGCACATTCCCCCACAGAGTAACTGAGCATGTGTAGTAAGATGTACTGTAATGATTGCAACTGTAATTAGCGGATAGAGCTGACTGTGTGTAACCATAACTAAATTAAAATTAAGACATTTATTGACTGTTAAATACAGTTTTCTGAACAAGTATATATTTTTATTTCTTTTTGATGATTTTGACGATTGATCTTATACATTGACTAGTAACAACTTTTTAAAAATAAAATTCAGACTTAGTTTTTCTATTCAGTTGGTGTACTTGATTGATACACAGAAAAGTGAGATGGTGAGAGTTAAGCTAGGTTGTGGAAGATGTTTTTATTATCTTTAAGAGATGGTTCATAAATATATTACCCTATATCTAGGGGAAATTTAAATGAAACTTGCTTATAAAAATCTACCAATTATTAATGAAATGTGAAAACAACAGAACTGTATAAAATTTATTAAAAGCAAATATGATACTCAGCCTAAAATGCTTCAGTACATGCTTGATATGGGTGTTTTGGGGGATAGGAGAAAAATAAAGTAGCTTTTTTTTCAAATGATTTTTACCTTTGCAATTCATTTGTCCTAAAACAAGTATAGAATTTCTGAGGTTGTTGTAGATGGTTCCTAGGAGCCTTAAAACATAGCTATTTTGTTTTAAGTCTGCCTTTGCTCTGTTGCAGATCTTACCCCTTGATTATACTTATAATGAAAAGTATTTGCTTCCCTCTCCCCATTTGTGAATTCCCTGAGGTCAGATATATATCTTTCTCACCTTTTAATCCCTAATTGCTACATAGTACTTAGTATATAGTAGATAGCCATGACAAAACATAGTGGCATAAAATAGCACAACAGCAGCTCTTTTATTATGCTCACAGATTCAGTAAGTCGGCAATTTGGAAAGCCAAGGACAGTTCTTCTCTGCCTCAACTAAGATGATTCTGTCTGAGGGTAATTCACAGGGCTGGGGACTAAACCAGCTGAAGGTAGAGGATCCAGTTCCTCTTCACTAACATGTTGAGTGTTTGAGCTAGGATGGCTGAAGACAGGCTTAGCCAGGACAGTTGACTCAAGTACTGTCTGTTTTTGAAAGAGTGTTTTCAGTGTAATTGTACTTAATACATGGCATTTCAGTTCTCTTAAGACTGAGTTTTCCCAGCAAACAAGACAGAAGAAGCTTCATGGTCTTTTATTACCAAGCCTTGGAGTCACATAATGTCATGTCTGTTGGTCATAGCAGTCACAGATCTCCTAGATTCAAGGAGTGGCAAAGAATTTGTGGCCATGTATAATGAGGGGGAAAAAACAAACAAACAAAAAAAACGAGAGAGATTGGAGATCTCTGTTCTAAAATAAAGGCAATTTTTATAAACTGTTCACATTATTGCCTGTGTTGCAGATAAATATATTCTGATTTTTTTTTTTTAGCCATCAGTTCCTAAGGATTTTTCCATCTTATTTTTCTTCTATGCAAAATCTATACCTAACTTACTATTTTAGGTAAGATCCAGTGTATGTGTATATGTTTGCTCAATTATAGTTAAAAAGGAAGAAAAACATATTTGAAATCCCAAAAGACTAGTGTGATGACTTTAGCATTTTATCTAATACTAGAGGCCCGGTGCACGAAATTCGTGCACGGGGGTGGGAGGGGGGGTGTCCCTCAGCCCAGCTTGCTCCTGCTCCAATCTGGGACCCCTCGAGGGATGTCCGACTGCCCCTTTAGGCCCGATCCCACCAGACATCCCTCTAACAATCCAGGACTGCTGGCTCCCAACTGCTCGCCTTCCTGCCTTCCTGATTTCCCCTAACCACTTATGCCTGCTAGCCTGATCACCCCCTAACCACTTCCATGCCAGCCTAATTGATGTCTAACTGCTCCCCTGCCAGCCTGTTTGCCCCCAACTTCCCTCCTCTGCCGGCCTGGTCACCCCTAACTGCCCTCCTCTGCAGGGTTGATTGCCTCCAACTGCCTTCCCTTGCAGGCCTGGTTCCTCCCAACTGCCCTCCCTTGCAGGCCTGGTCCCTCCCAACTGCCCTCCCTTGCAGGCCTGGTCCCTCCCAACTTCCCTCCCCTGCTGGCCATCTTGTGGTGGCCATCTTGTGTCCACATGGGGGCAGGATCTTTGACCACATGGGGGCAGCTATAGTGTGTGTTGGAGTGATGGTCAATCTGCATATTACTCTTTTATTAGATAGGATAGAGGCCTGGTGCATGGGTGGGGGCCAGCTGGTTTGCCCTGAAGGGTGTCCCAGATCAGGGTGGGGGTTCCTTGGGGTGTGGGGCGGCCTGAGCGAGGGGCCTGTGGTGGTTTGCAGGCCGGACACACACCCCGGCGACTCAAGCGGAGGCCATGGTAACTGGAATTTATTTACCTTCTACAATTGAAACTTTGTATCCTGGAGCGGAGCCAAGCCTCCTGCTTGCTCCGTGGCTGGCAGCCGTTTTGTTTCTCTTGGGATTGATGTATCTTCTATAATTGAAACTTTGTATCCTTGAATGGAGGCCTGGGCCCGCCAGAGTGTGTGGAAAGCTTGGCTTCCTCTGTTGCCGGGGAAACCCAAGCCTCCATCTTGGTTGGGGTTAATTTGCATACTCGCCCTGATTGGCTGGTGGGCATGGCTTATGTAGCAGAGTGATGGTTAATTTGCATATTACTCTTTTATTAGAGAGGACTAGAGGTCCAGTGCACAGATTCATGCACCGGTGGGGTCCCTCAGCCTGGCCTACGCCCTCTCACAATCTGGGACCCCTCGGGGGATGTAGTAGTGTGCGAAGGGGCAGGCAGCTGGAGAGGAGCCCAAGCCCAGGCCACACCGCTCCCGCTCATCCCAGCCCCGCTTGCGCCTCCCGCCACTCAGTAGCGCTGCCACAGCTGTGCTCACCAGCCGTGAGCCCCATGTCTGGCACCTGTCGGTCAGCTGAGCAGTGCTCCCAATGTGGGAGCACACTGACCACCAGGGGGCAGTTCCTGCATTGAGCGTCTGCCCCCTGGTGGTCAGTACACAACATAGCGACCAATCGTTTGGTCGCTTAGGCTTTTATATATATAGAAAGATGTGCACATTTTATTGTGAGACTTCTTACAGAGATGATCTTATCTCCGAAGTGCCTCTAACATTAAGGACAAAGATCCTGGATCATAACTCAAGATCTTACCCATGTGATATTCTGCTAGCAGTCAAACTTGGAAACTGACTAGTTTTATATTGAGACCATTTCTTCTACCCACATACTTGCTACTGAATTTGGTGGTGAGTTTCTGGAAATGAGTGCCTAAACTGAATATAAACAGAACAAGGTTATGTGGCATTGCGCCTTTGGAAATGAGTTGTCACAGTCAAGTGGTGATTGCTGTCTTGTTCTTTTAGAAATCCCTATGTCATACCATTCATCTGCCTAGAGTATCTTATAGCTGTAATGTCAAAGGGCTTCAACCAAGCCTAAATGTGGTCTTTACCCTCAGTCATCTTGAGGTGCTGTAAAACTTAAGTCTGAATTCCAGCATGATAATTTCTCTTTGATTCTTTGTGTTAAGTTCAGGACTATAACTTGTTGACCATAGGTTAAACTGTTCCTCCAGACACAGAATAAATGGCAGAAACATAACTTTACCTAATTCATAGGGTGAGAAATAATGCTTATAAAACACTTAGCATGATGCTTGGCACATGGTAAATACCAATAAATGCTGGATGTTGCTATTGTTTCTGTTATGTGAGCTGCAATTTGAATTGAGACATTCGGAAAATTTTATTTTCTACTCTACTATATTGCATCTTTTAGAATGTAAGTGGGCTAGTTATGCATGTATATTTCCATGTGTGTTTTTCCAACGTGATTTTAACCCATGGTAAGCTTGTCTTTACTCACAACATTTTGCCAAGTGTTGGGAGAGTTTACATCTCTTGTGATACGTTTTTTGTTTTTTTTTTAACCTGAAATCACATTTCACCTTTAGTACTTTCATATTTTTACTTTTATATATTGAGTTTTACTTTTCTACTGTTTGTAGAAGAATGTAGAAAATGGTTTGTAAAATAGCCATGACATCTAGAACTATATTAGATTCTTTATAGATTTTATATGTTTTGTGTTTTCTTTAATAATGTTACCACTAGTGACAGAGCTTCTTTCAATGTGTATGTTTTTATCAATGTTCCTTCAGGAGGTGTGCAGCCACATCTAATATAATAAATGTATTCTTCTGTAATCTTTGCGTAGTTAGTTTTCTGGTGCAGAAAATGTGATTTAAAAAATTACCTATGACTGCATGAGTATTTCTAACTATATTTACTATAGTGCAGAAATTTGATTCTTCCCTCAGATCCACATTACAGTAAATCCTTGGCATTTCCTGCATTTGCCTCTCTCTGATTTCTTCATGTTTACAGAAATGATTATAAGGTCTTAAACATCTTTGTATTGTGTTACAATAACAGATTATCATTCTTCTTATTCAGACTGACACTGCTTGAGCATACAAACCATGGAGCAGGAAGTATTTGCATATTTCAGGATATATAGCTTCTTTTCAAACCAAAATACTAAGTGGATTGCACATTTCTAAAACAAGTCTGTTTTGGGGTCAGTGTCTTGTACTTAATTGGAACTTGTTTTTGCTGTGTTAACTCTTACATTGGAGAGTCTAATTGCTAGCTTTAATTTTTTAACCAAGGGGTTTGTGTGTTTTTTTCTCAGAGCTCTGAATCAGATCCCCATAGTACTCTTAGTTATACTCCCTTGTACCTCAACATTTTGTTGTGGAGAGGTCAAAAGTGGTTCAGCTTTGTTGCCCATTTTAAATATTGCCTTGAGCCCTAGCTGGTTTGGCTCAGTGGATAGAGCATCACCTAAGGACTGAAGGGTCCCAGGTTCAATTCTGGTCGAGAGCATATACCTTAGTTGCAGGCTTGATCCCCAGCCCTGGTCGGGGCATGGGCAGGAGGCAGCCAATCAATGTGTCTCACATTGATGTTTCTCTCTGTCTCTCCCACTCCTTTCTACTCTCTCTAAAAATCAATGGAAAAATATCCTTGGGTGAGGATTAACAAATAAACAAACAAATAAATAAATACTGCTTTTCAGTGCATTTTTCTTTGTATCTTATAGTTCTTTCCCATACAGAATTCTGGTATTGCTTCTGGCTCTTTGCAAGGCAAACCTACATAGGGCTTTTCCAGCTTCTTTTCCTAGGCTTAGTGAAATTTTTTTCAACCCAAGTAGGGAGAGAATTTATCAGTGTTTAAAGTGTGCATGCACGTGTGTGTCTTAGTGCATAAGAGTGTATCTTAGTGTGTAAGAGAAAAGTACAGGCTTCAGAATCAGATTTATGTTCAGATTTCAGGGCCAGCCCTTCTTATCCATGTGACCTTGAGGTACATTATTTTACTTTATCATTCATAAAGAGGATTAATGATACCTATCTCATACAATTGTTCTGATTTTTACTTAAAAGAATTTCTAGCACATAGAGGATGATCAGAAATGATACCCCTTCCTAGGGAATAGGTTTTAGTTACTGAAGAAAAGCTTACTTATTCAGAAATAATGGGCAAAATCCATCCTATCCAAGTATAAGTTATTTATTATCATTTGAAACCAATACTTTGAAAAAGCTATAAATGGGCTGTGCAAATGGAGGTATTATTTTATTTAGACTCTGGTGTGTTGAAATGTACTCATGAACTTTGCTATATTGATGCAGGCAGTTGAGTTAGTTGCCAAATGGATTTTAGTGGTTTGATATTCATCTTACTGAAAACTAAAGGACCTGAAATGGTTCTCTAGCCACTAGTTCAAGTTGAAAGCATGCCAGGCAGGTTTTTACACAGAGAGAACATACCAGATATTTAGTTAGCTTTTCTGAGAACTGCTTGCTATGATATTCTTTCCTCAGGCATTTGTATGCTTTTTCTTTTTCTTTTTTTTTCAGTACTTGAAGTAGTATTAGATATTACCCAAGAATTCCAGTGTAAAGTGTCACGGAATCCAAATGTTGTATAATTGATTATTGTAATAATAATATTTGCTTATGTGTAGTTACATGAAAAGGACTAAGATGTGGTCTTGCAGCAGTTAGATCTTTTCGTGGAATTGCTTTAGGTACATGTACTAGTTAATTCTGTGTTTTCTATAGTTATTTCATATGTCCACTTCCCCTAGGTAAATTGATTTAAATCATCAGGAATATGGGATTAATGTCTTATCTCTTTGTTCAAGTACTAATTATTTTTAAGTGAAATTCTACTACTTTCAAAAAGTCTTCTTCCTTAGTTCCATCAGTTATTTTCACTGATTTTCCTTTAATTAAAAAAAGAACATGTAAGGATGGTATCCATGCATTTGTGTATACTCTCAATTGATATAGCAGTAATGTAAACAGAAACAGGAATAATATCATAGTTGTGCATTTAGTTTTAAATAACCATTTTTAATTGCTGGGCATATTGCATAAATGCCTTCTACTCCAGATCACTATGAAATATCTTAGTATTTCCTCTTCTTATATTTCTGTCTAAATTTTCAATTGAAATAAACAAAAAAAGTGAGCAAATCATGAATCAAAATTTGAGACTACTGAATTCATGGTTTGCTGTTTTATGGAGAATAACTTTCTATTGTTTGTTTATTGTTGTGTGCTATGTGAAAATGACTGCATCTTTTTAGACCACGGTGCTAAGATTTTGTCCTTCACAATTTTGCATAATAGTACAAGGCCTATGTCTTTTCTAAACAAGGAAAATATTTTAACTTAGAATGCCACACGTAAGCCAAATATACTTACTTTCCTCTTGGTACATCAGTGTCCTAAAGCTTTTAGGAGAAGATGGTTTAAAAAATTGTTTTCATGTCTAGATTGTAAGTAAAATCACTTGTCACAGTGAGTTGCAAAATGCAGACCTTCATTCAGAAGCTGCCTGTTTCTCATTTAGATCTGACACATTAAAAAGCATATAATTAATGGTTGACATTAGTAATTAACATTAACTTTATGGTGCTTAATATGCCATCATTCATCCATCAAATAACCAGAAATGCATAATGTCTTAGCATAAAGCTTTTAATTATATAAAATGGTCCTTCAGTTTTCATGTGGTATAAATGTTAAAAGTCCAAAATGTATTTAAAGATTTTTTAAGCGTTTGTCGGATGTTAGCTATATTTTTGTTTCTTTTTAGGAATATGCATCAACAATTGTGTCAGGAACTTCGAAAGGAAAATGTGGACCTAGTTGTGCAGTCTTCATTGTCGGCTAGAGAGCGCCACCTTGCTGCAGTTGCCAGTGCACTGTGGAGACATTTCTTTTCATTTTTGAAGGGTCAGAGAATGTCACAAGCAGTGCCTTCCTCGCAACTTGCAGATGCTGCTGCAGGTCAGCTTTGTAATTTGCTAATTAGTTTCTCATTTTCCAAACTCTGTCAGTTTTTCCTTCTGTTGTTTGGTAACGAACTAATTTTATAACAGTGTAATAAATATTTTGACAACCAGATGAAAAGAATTACATTTGGCTTGTTTATTATTTTCCTCTTAAAGGTAAAAATTAAGTGGTTATTTGCTAAAGATAAGATAATGTTCAATCTTAAAATTATTGAAGGTAGATAAACTTTTCTTATGCATGCAATATTTGGAAAGTAAATAGCGTTTGATTTATTCTAGTCCAAGTTATTTATTTTCAAATTATATGTGTTGATATCTCAGTATCGACACATTGTGTAAAGAGCAAAAGAATGTAGCAAGCGTTCCACTTCAATACCAACTAGGTGAAATCAGAGTGATGTCGAATATATAGAACGTTATTGTTCTGATTCTATTTTATGTTGTAATTTTTACTTGATTTGATTATTAACCTAACGACATTTTAGGCTTTAAGGGACTCTGAATCCTATGACATTGTAAGCATGAATTTGAATATATGTGCATATATGCAGTTTTCTAAGAAGAGGGCTCAAGGGATATTTTGCCCAAAATATGTTAACAAGGACTGAAATAGACAGAGATCAGTATGGTGACTGTATGTCTTTAAATGCAACTTATATGAAGGTATTTAATGTATTTTATTCTAATGCTTTAAAAAACCTAAGGTTTATTTTATTGTACCCTTGTGCAGATTTTAAAAGATCTTGAATTCTGGTAGCACTTCCATAATTAAAACATAAACAATGATAGATTGAAAATTTCTGACAGGGCAACGGTTTTCCAACTACTGTAATGTCCATGAAAACAGATATTGGTATTCAATCAGTATAATCAAACCATCATTAGTAACCGATGTTACTTATCTTCCATTCATCATCCCAGTGAACAAAAATGATAGCACACACGTTTAGTGCTGTCCTAGGTGCTGAAAGTAAGTGGTATGTAAATGTAAATCAAAATTTGTGTGGGTTTGGGGTTTGTTTTGAAATAAAGATAGGTTAGGAGAGAAAATTTTCCTGCATTAAAAAAACAACAACAACCAACAGTTGATGAATATGCACTTTTATTGCCATTTGGAAAATACCAGTTGGAAAAGGACTGTAATTCTTTTTCTCAGGTATAAGCTACATGTTCTCATGGAGCTTATAGTCTAGTAGAGGGACAGAATAATCAATAAATAAGTAATGTAATATGACAGTAAGTGCTGTGGAGAAAAAGAAAAGTATAGAATAGGCTAGGGATAGGGTAGGCCAGTGGCAGGTTCTACTTTTATTTTTTTTAAATATATTTTTATTGATTTCAGAGAGGGAGAGAGAGATAGAAACATCAATGATGAGAAAGTATCATTGATTGGCTGCCTCCTGCATGCCCCCTGCTGGGGATCGAGCCCACAACCCAGGCACGTCCCCTGACCGGAATTGAACCCAGGACCCTTCATTTCTCAGGCTGAAACTCTATCCACTGAGCCAAATCCGCCAGGGCTGTACTTTTAAATAGAGTAGTCAGGGAGGCCTGAGCAAACCTAACGGAGGAAAGAGATCCATGCTATGCAGAGGCAAGAGCATGTCTGGTGTGATTTAGGAACTACAGGGAAACCATAAAAGCTTGTATGGTTCAGAAACGGAGAGAGTAGTCAGAGATGTGATCAAGAGGTAATGAGAGCTTGCCCCGGTTTCTGTGGCTCAAGCTAGTTTGTATTCTACCTTGTATGCAGTTGTAAAGCCTTTTGCTTTACTCTGAGATTGGAAACTGTTGGGAAGTTTTGAACAAATGAATGATATGATCCCTCTGGCTGCTAGTCTGACAACAGACTATAGGAAGGCAAGGAGAGAAGCAGAGAGGCCATTTAGGGAACTATTGCAACAGCACAAAAATGAGCAGTTTGGGCTGAAGTGGTAGCATAGAGGTTGTGAGTAGTGGCCAGATTTCCAGTCCAAAGGTAGAGAAAGTATTTTAAAGGTAGAGCTGACAGAATTTCTGAAGTGGGTATGATATGGTAAGCAAAATAGATAAAGAGAGAATTCCCTGTGTGTGCTGAGATGAGGAAGATTGTGGCAGGAGCAGATTTTACGAGGGCAGACTAGGATTTTGATATTGGACATAGACATATTTTTAATATCCATTAAAATCCCAGTAGGGATGTAAAGTAGGCATGTGGATGAGCCTAGGCAATCCAAGCAGTCCAAGCTGGAAATTTAAATTTGGAAACTACTGATAAATAAGTAGTCTGTAAAGCTATGAAATAAGTTAGATCACCTGTAGAGTTAAGGATTGGTGAAAGGGAAGTTTGAGGAAAAACTTCAGATTTGTAAGGTACAGAGTAACCAAGAAAGAAGACTGCAAAAGGAATTCCAGTGAAATAAGAGAAAACCAAGGAAGTATGATGCCCTGGAAATCAAATGACAGCATTTCAAGGAAGAGGAAGTGATCAGTAGCTCAGATGCTGTTAATGGGTCAAGTCAGATGAAGCCAGGGAACCGGTCCTTGGGTTTAGAAAGAGGGAGGTCACTAGTGACCTTGAAGAGAAGAGTAGTTTTTGGTGTGGTGGTAGAAGCAAAGGCCTGATTGAAGATGATTCGAGAGAAAATGTGAAAATAGGAATGGCAGACTGCATACATAGATAAATCTTTTTGAGTATCGCTGTTTACAGGAAGTAGAAAAATGGGGATGTTAGCTAGAGAGAGACGTGGGGTCAAAGAGGTTCTTTGATAACCTGGGAGATATTTCAGCATAATGTAGACAGGAATTTCTGGAGTTGGGAGAATTGATGGTGCCAGAGTGTCACTTGTTTTTCAGTACCCAGGAGAAAGGGGATCCTGTAGAGGACTTGGCCTCAGATTATCTGTAATAACAGAAGAGAAGGCAGAGTAAATGGGTGGCGGCTGGGTAGATGTGGTGGGAGCTTGTGGTAGTTTTCCTCTGATGTTTCTCATTTTTCTGTGAAGTAGTAATTAACGGTATTAGGTGGAAATGAAGATGGGGAAGAGAGAGGGTTTGCAGTAGTCCTCTAGGAGAAAGAAAAAAAAAACTGAAATGAACTAGAGCAGTGGTCGGCAAACTCATTAGTCAACAGAGCCAAATATCAACAGTACAACGATTGAAATTTCTTTTGAGAGCCAAATTTTTTAAACTTAAACTTCTTCTAACGCCACTTCTTCAAAATAGACTTGCCCAGGCCATGGTATTTTGTGGAAGAGCCACACTCAAGGGACCAAAGAGCCACACTCAAGGGCCAAAGAGCCACATGTGGCTCGCGAGCCGCAGTTTGCCAACCACGGAACTACAGAAATGTAGGAATGCCGGCCAGTTCTAAGAGCCCACGTAAAGTTTGTAATTAAAAATTTAAAGTGACATCAGTCAGCGTGGTTGCTTACCAGCCATTTACTGGTGTGGATCCCTGTAGGGAGAAAACCAAGAGTTGAAATTAAACAGGCGGTGTTTTTTCCAGGCAAGTACAACAAATCAAATGAGAAGCAAGGGGGTTGATGGTATACACAAATGAGTACAACAATGGGCCATGCAATCAAGCTGCCTAAAAAGGGAAAGGAAGGCACAAAGGCAGTGAGGAATAGGATAAAGGTAGGATCAATGAATGGTAGGTCGTGGTGGAATCAAAGACTTGTTGGGAGTTGAGAACCTACAGGAGGCGAGTTGAAAAGCTAGTTTGGTGCCTGAAAGTGGGTTCCTCAAAAGTTGAAATTGTGGAGAGATTGTATTTATTGTTAATGCCAAGGTCTCTTGGTATCACCATGGGAGATAGATTCATTGAGGGAGAGGATTTCAAGAAACTGAAAGGCCAGGACACTGGGAGAACCTCATCAAGGATTATGACGAGTGCTGTTAGTATGATAGTCAGCTACAATCCTCAAGGAATGAGGCTAGATGACCTAAGAAGCAGTAGATAAATGTAACAAGGAGAGTTAGTGGATGGTATAGTCTGATGACATGAGAACCAAGGCTAGAGGTTTTTGGAAGGAGGAAGGGAAAGTATTTTAGAAGCAGCAGTAAACTCACCCTATCTGTAGAGCAAGTTGTATGAGAGGTTTGGGAGAATAAATAGCCATTGTTTAAGAATGCTGCATGGAGCTAGTGCTTAAGGAATTTATTGACAGACATAAATTAATATAGTACAAATTAAGTTGGCGGATTCCCTGGAAATCACAAAATAAAGTATATTTGTTTAACATGGTTAATTAAGGGTTCTGAAGGAAGCATAGTGTCATAGATGCTTTGTAGGTCAAGGTTTAATAGAAGAGAATGTGCAGTGTCTAAGGTAAGAGTGAACTCTTCATCTGTGGCAGGTGGCAAGTAAATTAGCCTGATTGGAGAAGAGCAGATGCCAGAAATAGTTTTCAAAATGGGTTTTTGAATGAGGAAGGCACATTAGAAACACCCAGTTTAGAATTTGCAAATTGAGGGAGCCATTGTAGATTCTAACAGTAATGCTGAGATAAATTATCTGGGCCCTTTCTTAGAGATCTAGATGATTACAACAGAAATGTCTTTGAAAATATGAATTTAGTTCAGTTTTAGCTTTTTGTTCTATTTTTCTAAATATGACATTTATTATTTAGGGCTAATTTTTTTTATCACTATTGATATAATTTTGGGAGGGCAAAGGTTTTTTACAATTTTTCACCACAAGTTTCTCTCATTTTATATCTAGATTTTACTTTGCTAGCAATGGACATGCCCAGCACAGCTCCGTCAGATCTTCAGCCTCAACCAGTTAAAGCAATGATACAACTTTTTGGTTGGGATGATATCATCTGTCCTCAAGTTGCAGCAAGATATTTAAGTCATTTCCTCCAAAACAGGTAATTTTATTACAGGTATTCACATTAATGTATACCCATGATAGATTCGTACACCAGGAAAGTAAAAAATTTCATAAATAAAACCTGGTCTCTACTATACATGCTCTCATTTTGGCAGTTTCTTGCTTTTAGATTTATCAGCATTTTGACCAGGGGTCCTCAAACTTTTTAAACAGGGGCCAGTTCACTGTCCCTCAGACCGTTGGAGGGCCGAACTATGGTTTAAAAAAAACTATGAACAAATTCCTATGCACACTGCACATATCTTATTTTGAAGTAAAAAAACAAAACGGCAAAAACACCCGCATGTGGCCCGCGGGCCATAGTTTGAGGACGCCTGATTTTGACAGTAGTAGTAGCAGTAGAAAAGCTAACTTATGTCTCATGACCTGCTTTAAAAAAATGCTACTGGCGCGTGTGGCTCGGTTGGTTGGAGCACCATCTCGTGCACCAAGGGGTTGCAGGGTCAATGCCTGGGTTACGGGTTTGATCCCTGATCAGGACGAGTGCAGAAGGCAGCGAATCAATGTTTCTCTCTCACATTGATGTTTTTCTTTTCTTTTTTTTTTTAAGGTCTATTCTTTTTTGAAAATATATTTTATTGATTTTTTACAGAGAGGAAGGGAGAGGGATAAAGAGTTAGAAACATCGATGAGAGAGAAACATAGATCAGCTGCCTCCTGCACACCTCCTATTAGGGATGTGCCTGCAACCAAGGTACATGCCCTTGACCGGAATCGAACCTGGGACCTTTCAGTCCGCAGGCCGATGCTCTATCTACTGAGCCAAACTGGTTAGGGCATCACATTAATGTTTTTCTCTCTCTCTCTAAGGCAATAGGAACAAATCCTCGGGTGGGGATTTAAAAATAAAAAGTTACTGCTTAAGCCCTTTTTCAAAACTGTTTTTGTGATACTTCCTTTTTTCCGTCCTGAAATGACCTGTCTACACTCACCATTGTGAAAGAAATTACACATTGATATTGCTGAATCTCTAGACACTGGTATGTTATTGAGGTTTTAGATTTAATGATAGCTTTCTTTTTGACAGCTAGATTTCAAAGATTTGACTCTTAACTTGGATGATGATTAACAAGACACATTTCCATCGTGAACATTGGTTTCCTTATCTATAAGTATCTCCTGCCACATTGCATAAGAGATCTAAGGAACCCCAGTAGGAAAAATTATACAATAAATAAGGTTAAAATAGAAATAGTATAATCAGGAAGACTTAAATAAGAATATTAATATGATAGAAAATAAAATAATCTAAGAGACCAGTCAGTGAAAATGAGTGATTCAGTGGTAGATATTCTCATGAAGTCATTTCTCATTGGCTTTCAGTTGTCAAGTAATGGAGTTCAGCTTCGATTGGATTACTTTTAACTTGAGAACTCTATAACAACAACAAACATATTTATTTAACACATTGGCTGAAATTATTTTAGTTTTACAATAATAATAGTGTATTAGTAACAATTAAAAAAATTGAAGTGCAAAGATAGATGTTAAATAGCTTTAGGAAGGTTGTACAGATAATAAGTGACCAATCTGAGTTCTTCTGTATTATATACTCTTTTTATGACAACTTGTATTGAAAGTATTTTATCTTTTTTTTAAATATATTTTTATTGATTTCAGAGAGGAAGAGAGAGGGGAAAGAGAGAGATAGAAATATTAATGATGAGAGAGAATCATTGATTGGCTGCCTCTTGCATGTCCTCTACTGGGGATCGAGCCCACAACCTGGGCATGTGCCCTTGACTGGAATCGAACCTGGGACTGTTCCGTCTGCAGGCCAATGCTCTGTCCACTGAACCAAACCAGCCAGGGCCAAAGTATTTTAAAACAGTGTTTCTGGAATTATGATGTACAAGTATTTTTAAAATTTCTGACTTTACATAACACTTTATAGTGAGCTTAAGATCATCCTTACCCTTTCTATGCCCACTTATAAAATGATTAGAAATCAAATCATCCAGACCTTGGGCTTTGTAGAAAGAATTTTTTTAAAAATCTGTCAGATCTTACTTTGGGATTATTTAATAATGACTGCCTCTGTGGTGGGGGAGCAAGAAAGGAAGGGACAGGAAGGGGATTGATCTATATATACACCCACACAGAAAACATCTTTAACTTTTTTCTTACCTATGTAGGCATGATTTCTTCTCTATTTACTCTACTGTTTATTTTGTCTACTTGCCATTTCCTTCATTATTCTCTCAGCTAGCTAGTAATCAGCCCCTTCCTTGCTTTCCCTCTTTAACTATATTCTTTTTTACCTCTTTCCCTTGGCACAAACCCTACACATAGCCATCAGTGGGAAAAAGAAAATTAAATAAGAACATTACAAATGAAATCAAGAGTACAAGGTGGGCAAAAGTATGTTTGCAGTTGTGAGTATGCCAAACAGAATTTATTCTTGTACTAGAGGCCCGTTGCAGGAAGATTCGTGTAAGAATAGGGCTTTCTCGGGCCTATTCCTGGAAGAATAGGGCTTCCTGCAGCCGGAGCGAAGCAGAGAAGGGAGCGAAGCCCGCTAAGGCAGGCTCTGCTCCCAGCTCCGCTGCCTCGGCTCTGCTCCTGTCTCTACTGCCTCGGCTTGCTCCCTTCTGCAGTGCTTGGCTTCCTTCTATGCTGTCTTCAGTCTTCGCTCCACTCCTGTGTATGCAAACTAACCGCCATCTTTGTTGGGTTAATTTGCATACTCGCTCTGATTGGTTGGTGGGCATAGCAGAGGGACGGTCAATTTGCATGTTTCTCTTTTATTCGTGTAGATTATTATTTACTAGAGGCCAGTGCATGAATTCGTGCACCAGTGGGGTCCCTCGGCCTGGCCTGGCCTGTGGGATCGGGCTGAAACTGGCTCTCCGACATTGCCCAAGAGGGTCCCGGATTGCGAGAGGGCACAGGCCAGGCTGAGGGACCCCACCGGTGCACTATCGGGGCTGGGGAGGGACATGGGAGGTTGGCCAGCTGGGGAGGGACCGTGAGAGGGCTCCAGGGCATGTCCGGCCCATCTTGCTCAGTCTCGATTGGCCAGACCCCAGCAGCAAGCTAACCTACCAGTGGGAGCGTCTGCCCCCTGGTGGTCAGTGCACGTCATAGCAACTGGTCAACTGTCTGCCCCCTAGTGGTCAGTGCATGTCATAGCGACTGGCCGACCAGTCGACTGCCCCCTTGTGGTCAGTGCACGTCATAGCAAGTGGTTGAGCAGCCTTAGCATATCATTAGCATATTACACTTTGATTGGTTGAACAGACGACTGGACGACCGGACACTTAGCATATTGGGCTTTTATTATGTAGGATTGTATTATTTTTCATAAGGACACTGGAAACCTCCTTTTGCCCAACCCTGTATTTATCTACAATATCTTACTGTGTGTATCTGTAGTGTTCATTTTCAGCAGTGTATGTCTGCATTAGTTGCATTTGTCTATGAGGCCAACAAGTGGGGAATGTTTGAATGTTTTTATTTTTTTATTTTTATTCCTAATCTCTTATACTCCAGGAATGTAATGATGCCAGGTTTTATTTTTGTTTTTAATATCTATCCATTTATCTTTCAGCATTTTATGTGAAGCACTTTCTTATTCAGGCTGTGTATCTTTTCAAGCCTTAACTATAAGATCATGGATCCGTTGCATTTTGCAAATGTATGTAAAAAGCCTCAGTTTACCTGATGATTTATTAATTGATATAAATCTGGAACAGGCAGTTGGTAAGTATTGCAGGTGTTGTGCTTTCTAGTTAGCTAAATATATTTAAAATTTTCTGTTTCGTTCCGTAAATTAAGAGAAAAATAAAAAAAATATTTGTAATTAACTATGAAAATAAACAAAAACTTATTTCCTTTTGCAGCCCATTTCTTTTTTCCTGATATTTTCCTGTTACTATATATGATAATTTCTCTCCTGTAAAGATAAAAGAACTTGTTTCCTTGGAAGCCAAAAAAAACACACACAAACTAACAAAAAAAAAAACCACCTTGCTCTCGGGTGACAACCATCTTTTACCTTGAAGAAACTGATCACAAAATAAAGTGGAAATATGAAGTAAATAACCAGATATCACACTGTGAAAACCCTAAAAAGAAAAATATCCAATTATGGATAATTTTCTCCCATTTTATTAGATATTTTGCTTTGCTTTTGCTTTATATTTAGTCATCGAGTGATATTTGTGCATTTTTTTTTCTTTTTTTAATATTTCCATGAAGTTCAGGTTGCCTGTAGGGCATGCCTTTTCCTAACGCTGTCTTTATGACCATTTATAAATTGCACAAAGTGTGGACTGAAAAATGCTCCAGACTTACTTTGATATGTTATTACATCAGTTGGCTTTACATGAATAACTTATTTAGGGCTGTGTTGTTCAAACAAGTACATGTTTGTTTTTAAATAAAACCTTTCCTTAGTGACAAAAAATTCGAAGTTTTTAATTATGTGGAAATTTGAATTTAAAGGAAAGCATGTCATAAAGTAAGACTACTACATTTCCTGCTTATATTCATATACATATAAAATACAAATTTATATAGTAAACCTTATATAAATGTTGTTACTTTATTTTAACAGAAAAAGAGTACATGGAACAGTTGTCCGAACTGACAAGGTTGCTGTTTAAACTCTCAGAAGTAAAGAATATTTTCTCAGAGGCTCATGTTGAATATTTACCCACCCCAGAAGACCCTAAAAGAGCACTAATTCAATTCCTTGAGGTATTTTTCACTTAATATAATTGTCCAGATCAGATACAGTCATATTTCCAAAAACCTTGAAGTATTTATACTGTTTTTCCTATAAAAGGAAATCTTCTAAATTGAATCATATTATTGGGTGCCCAATATTATGAAATTCTGGAGAAGTAAAAATTTGGATCTAAGGTATAGTATAATTCACTCTTAAAGGCAGAAGAACAACATTTATGAAATATAAGAGGAAAGAATGCTACATATAAGCCTTATACCTTACACTAAAGCTAACCTAAATTGTAGGACTATCTTATTGTTGACATTGTTGGATAACAATATTCTTTAGGTACCTGGGAACTAAATTTTCTTGTATATGGTTCATAATACTTCTAACTTACTGTTTACTATCCTGTAATAAACAGTGTACATTTTACAGTAAAAAATTTTAATCTCTTCAGTATAAGCAGCACCTACTTCATGTGATAATGTGATTGGGGCTTTAAAATTCAATCCATTTGTTCTGTCTCCATAAAAAATAGTTCCAGTCAACATTTTATTTTCAATTATTAATTTTGTAGGAATCTATGTGATAGTATTTGCTTTATTGCCTAGTTGAGGTTATTAATGTGTTTGGATTTGTATTTCTCTAAGCTATTTATAGTAAAAGTTGATTTATTTTCCTACAAAGAGATTGGTTTTGACTGCAGTGCAAATAATTAAAACCCATAAGCTTTTTTTTCAAATGTGAAATCTTCCATTGGTTTTCATTAAGTTAAAGTACAGTTTTATGACAATTAGCAATGTCATATAAGTCCTAAAAATACCTAATAATAGTACCTGCAGATATAAAATACACATTTTTGCCTAGTCGGTGTAGCTCAATGGTTGAGGTCACCGTTCGATTCCTGGTCCGGGCACATGTAGGCTTGATCCCCAGTAAAGGGCGTGCAGAAGTTTCTATCTCTCCCTCTTCCTTCTTCTCTGAAATCAATAAAAATATATTTAAAATAAAATAAAATACACATGTTTGTTCTGTCTCTTATTTGGTGGTTGATTGGATCTCAACCTGTAATTAATTAAATACTTGTGCTAGGAATCATCCTGGACCAGAAAGGGAGGTAGAAGTCATGCATTCCACTGACCATTTTGAAAAGCTCTTTTAATTTAATCCAGTCCACATTAATTATTCTCTTGGCAACCAGTAAATAATAGTTGTGTGCTAAATGATGGATAGATAGTACATACTATGTTAGGATTTCTTAGAAATTTGAAGAACCAAAAGAAGTAGTCCTTGATCTTAAAGGACTTATCTGAAAATATGGAATAAACACAAAGGTTAAAATAATAATATAAGACAGTACAGTATATGCTAAGTGCTAATTAGTTGATAGATCAATCAGTAGATTAAGAATTCAGAGCATCTTGGTATAAGAAGTTTGAATTTTATGCCACGAATAGTGTGAAGGCTTCATACATTTTTAAGTAGGCCTAATTTGATTAAATGACTTTTCAGGAAAATTAATAACAATTGAGTAGATTCAGGGAGCATCTGAAAACTCTTGGACTTTAACCACCTGTCTCTCCTGCTCTCTGCGTGACATCATCATGACTTTCCACTCTCTTTTCTCCAAGTGCAACATCCTCTCAAGGTCTCACTTGATTACCTATCCACCTGAACTATATCTCTGAGGGTCTCACTGCAACTACCCTTACCAACACCCTCAGAATCATCTACCCTTTGTCTCTTGGTCATACCTGCAAACACTCAACTTTGGTTTGGTGCAACCGCTTACTTTCTCTCTGTCTTACCTGCTGAGAGCTGCAGTAGAAAAATCACCTGACTGTATACATCGGTACCATTGTGTCCAGTTCAGGTCATTGAATTCCACCATAAGTTCCCAAAAATAGTTTGAAAACTTTAGTACTCAAACCTTCTAACCCATCTCTAGCTAGTCTTTTTTGTCTTCCATTCTTTTTGTGCTTATTTTCACCCTTCCTCCGTTTATTCTTTCATTGATTTCCTCTTCTTCCCACTTCATGGGGGTTCAATTCATAATCTCAAAGCTGAACTTTATAGAAGTCTTACTTGTAAAAATTTGGTAACCTGACCCTAGGTCTTCTTTGTATGAATTTGGGGATTTTGAATTCCCAGTTTTATGCTAAGATATTTGGAAGTCTCTCTGTGATTTTGGTTATAAACTTCTTTTACTTCTTTTTACTAATATTTTGCTGAGTCAGATCTTAAATGAATAATCATTGGTGAATTGTGGTGTGTTTTGTTTTTTTTTCACTTTAACCTGTATTTTAATTATAAAAAGACAATTCTTAGTTGCATCTTAATTACTGTGAACATTTATTGAAAAGTTAAGAATGAAGGCTTAAATATAAGGTATGTGTCTAGAGAGAGAAATTACCTTTATTTTTAAAAGTCTATACTTTATAAAACTTGGAAAGCTAAATCATGTTTTCCCTTATTTATAGGCTGTTGGTATAACTTACAAGAATCTGCAGAAACATTCTGATAAATCTGCCATGGTCAAAAAGTCCTTAGAATACCTTGGTGAAATATTAAAATATATAAAACCTTATTTGGGGAAAAAAATTTCCAGTGCAGGGCTGCAACTGACGTATAGGATGATGGGTATGTATTTCTGACATTATTAAAACTTCGTGAGATTGAGTCTTTTTCATGATGGATAGGAATATACTAATATAGTAGCTAAATCACTGTTCTCCTTAAAATCATAAGAATAATCTGAAAGACAAAATAATTCATGTTGGCTTTCAAGTGCATCTCTGTCTTGCCCCACCTTCCTTCAGAACTTTTCTTGTTATGCTTGTGTTAATATTAAAATTAATTATGATCAATACAGAAAATATGCCAACACCAATTTGCCATCAATAGTCTGTTATGAATCCTTACATTGTGAATACCTAGATAATGGACTTTCTTTTTAGTGCTTACCTATAGTTTGTTAGGATTTGAAATATCAGAAAACCATCACTTCCTTTTATTTTTATGGTTTGCTCCCTATGAAGGAGGTCAGGAAAGAATTTATTACAGCACTGAAGATATTTATGCTTCAAACCTTGTTTCTCCCAACGTTATGTTTTCTTTTTTCAAAAAGAAATCTTTTTCTGTGCCCGTTCTGTAATAACAAAGTGCATCCTTCTTTAAGAAGTCACTAATTTGAATACCTTTGTTCTCTAAAATCATGTTGCTAACCGAAAATAGGAACTGGATAAAGAGAAATGAGAAGGATTTCCTCAGAAGTTTTTATGCAGAATTGAAGGTGTTTTATTTTTCTTATTTCTCTGTGGCCAAAACCTTATATCTGTTCCCTTTGATCTTGTAAACATACGAATAAAACTGATTTGGGCTGTCTGAAACTTTTTATATTTGTTGTAAAATATAAAGGAAAATTTGAAATGTGTAAATATGGATGTTTTAGAATGTAGTGAAAGCTCTAGTAGCAATTCAGGCATCTTAATTTCAGAGAAAAATATAAGTGAGAATTTGTCATAAACTTAACATAGTAGAATGTAGATTAATAAGTGTTTTAGCATTTAGGCTTATACTTTATTAGTCTGCCAAGCTAATATGATTTCCAGGTATATCTTTATTTTTACAAAATATATAATAGACTTAACCAGGAACTGCAAAATCATTTTTGGATTGGTGATATGTAGACCCACAACAAAAGTCTCCTGATGAAGAAATGAGGGCCTTGTTTGTTTTGTTACAAGATTGTTTTGAATTTATTGGTGGATTGATTTGTGTTCTTTCCTTTTGTCTAGATCTCATAGACTGGGAATAGAGTATACTGCTACAATATTGCCCATTTAACTTATTAGATGTTAGGAACAGATAACTTACTGTCTTAAAGTGTTTAGAACAAAATGGAGAAATAGAAAGTTTAAACCTGTTCTAAGTTTTCAGGACTGGCATATAATAGCCTCTTGAGAGAAAGGGAGTGAATCACTGAAATGTGTGCCTTACATTGCCAGTTCCTGGCTGGGAATACTGCCATTCACTTGCAAGGTGCAAACTTTTGATGAAATCATACTTCAGATTAAGGCATCTGAGGTCTTCATTGTAACTCAGTGATTTTTTTCTTTTTTTTGAAAAGGAAAATTGATCAATAAGTAATATTTTCAAATTTCCTCCTCTTTATATCTTTTTGTTTTCTTTTGTTTTTCACTAGAGGCCCAATGCACAAAATTTGTGCACTTGTGGGGGGGGGGGGGTGCCCTCAGCCTGACCTGCACCCTCTCGCAGTCTGGGACCCTTCGGGGAATACCTGCCTGCCAGCCGGCAGAGAAACATCCCTCTTGCAGTCCAGGGCTCTCGCAGTTGGGGACCCGTTGCTCCTTACCATCCACCTGCAGTGGAGGCAGGAGAGGCTCCCGCCACCACCGCTGCACTTACTGGCCATGAGCCCAGCTTCTGGCTGAGTGGTGCTCCCCCTGTGGAAGCACACTGACCACCAGGGGCAGCTCCTGCGTTGAGCATCTGCACCCTGGTGGTCAGTGTATGTCATAGCGACCGGTCATTCTGCCAATTGGTGGATTTGCATATTAGAGTTTTATTATATTGGATACTTTATATTTTTTTACTTTGCTGAATCCAGGCCTTTCCTTTTGATCATCCTTCTTTGGTAATTCTTCCACTTTTGTCTTTGTAATTGAAATTATTCCCCTGTCCCTTCCATGCCCAGCCCAAGAGTACCAACTTTCCTGCACCCCCAGGAGACCTGATCTCCCCACTGTGCTTCATCTGTCCTGATCTTATGACGTTTTTTCATAGTTTGACATTTATTGTACTTATTTGTGTACTAAACATGGCTCCACTAAATTTTAAACTTACTCATGGTGTTGGTCATATTTTTGAACTTTTTATTCCCATCATCATGTATTTTGAACAAATAAGAACATTTACTCTGTGTGTGTGTGTGTGTGTGTGTGTGTGCGTATGCGTGTATGCATCATGCACTGGAATGGGAACTGGGGATGCATCAGTTGAAGAGCTTTTGCAATGTAGGAGATGACATATATACTAAATAAATGTTTCTGGAATTTAATATTATTATAAACCTAGCTAAAAGGACACAATGCATCTTTTTGTCTTTTTATTTTATTTTTTTACAATACACAAAACAAATCAATTACCAGATTGTAGATACAAAATAATTAGCCATTTACATGCAATAAACATTAATATTTCAAGAGAAATGATTTTAAATGTACTATTATATTCAATAAATATTAATATTTCAAGAAAAAAGATTTTAGATATAATAATATTACCAAAACTGTACTAACATAGGATAATATCACAAAAGTTGTTGGAAATATTAAAAATCTGCAAATAACAGAATTACTTCTAAGATTTTTTTCCTCTGACTCTATATTTGTTCATCAGTTTATGTTGTTCATTATATTCCACAAGTGAGTGAGATCATGTGATATTTATCTTTCTCCGACTGGTTTATTTTGCTTAGCATGATGCTCCCCATGTCCATTCATGCTGTTGCGAATGGTAAGAGTTCCTTCTTTTTTATAGCAACGTAGTATTCCATTGTGTAGATAGATGTACCAGTTTTTTAATCCACTCATCTGCTGGTGGGCATTTAAGTTGTTTCCAAATCTTAGCTATTGTAAATAGTATGCTCTTGCCTCCTTTGTAAAATATTAATTGAGTATAATGGCTTGGGTCGATTTCTGGGTTCTCTGTCCTGTTCCATTGATCCATATGTCTGTTCTTGTGCCAGTACCAGGCAGTTTTGAGAACAGTGGCTTTGTAATACAGCTTGATATCTGGTATTGTGATCCCTCCAACTTTGTTCTTTCTCGGGATTGCTGCAGCTATTCCGGGTCTTTTTTTATTCCACATGAATTTTTGGAGAGTTTGTTCTAGGTCTGAAATAATCCTTTGATATCTTAATGAGGATTGCATTGAATCTATAGATTGCTTTGGGTAGTATGGACATTTCAATGATGTTGATTCTACAAATTCATGAACATGGTATATTCTTCCATTTGTTTATGTCTTCCTCTATCTCTTTTTTCCCACAAGGCATTTTTTTAATGTTCCTAAATGAGCAAAGTTACTTTCTAACTTTACATTTAAAAATATATATATATTGTAATGATCCCACTTAACTTTTTTTAAGGCATAATACATGCATACAGCAGAAAACAAGTAAATACATAAGAACTCTTATAGTGCAGCATTTTTTCAATCGTGGGAGTATGTTCCTCACAACTTATCTGTATTTTCCGCTTCATCAGTAAATAAGTAATATTTCTATAGCCAGGAAAATGACTTGTGGGTTTGGTTTTTTTGTTTGGTTGTTTTTGTTTTTGTTTTACAAAGCTACGCTCTGTATTTAAACTTTCCCCAGACTTTTTTACTTTAAATGTTTCTCTTTTTACATTTTTACTACCACATGCACTGAAATGTTCTTTGCTGAAACTTAAAAAAATAAATAGGGGTCTATGACAGCAGAAAAGCAAATGTGTCACCTCTGCCTTCAATGAACTCATAAAACTTAAAAGGTCTTCAGAAGGCATTGTAACCATCGCAGAAGATGAAATATGAGTTTCGATGATGCAGTTTTGGTTGGAAGGTCCTTGCTCTTTATAAGTTAATACCTGGGTGACACCTAAGAGTGATATGAATCATTTGAAATGTCGGTGATGATGGCAGTTCCTCTTACGGGTATATTAATGTTCGTTAGATTGTTAGTTCTTCTTACACTGCTGTCATTCTCAAGTTTTCCACCTACTGGAAAAATGAGGAGCAGCCAACGTTATTTAAAATATTGCTAAGTGAGCATTGTGTTTCTTTATGATTGATTATTGTATTTCCTTTTACAACAGAAGATTAATGTTGCTGTTTGTTGTTCTTAGAAGTGATTATTGGTTAGGGTGGGTTTTTTTTAATGTCATTATACTCTGCTATAAGCATATTTTTGTATTCCTTCAGAGGTTCAATTTTAAACTTTTTGTTTGAATTTTATCACCTTTTTTGCTTTCTAAGATAAGATAAAATATAAAAGCTTCTGCAGTACGTATACCACTCCGCTATTCAGACAAGCACTTAGTGATCTTTTAAATTTATTTTTTGTGTTGTTGTTGTTTGTTTTTCAGTAAAGGGAGACCTCAATAGCAATAATACACTCTAATGGGAATTGTAAATCTGCTTTTAATTACTTTATTAAACAAAGACTACTCATTTGTTAAGGTTTACTATCTTCAAAGGTAGCAATTTACAGACTCCCAGTATTAAGGAACCCATAATATATTTCAGGTAGTAAAGAACTGTTTCTCTTCTTTCAGAATTAAAATTTAAACTCACAATTTGTTTATATTAAACAATTGAAAGTTAATAAAAACTGAAGTTCAAGGAGGTCAAATAATTGCTTCAAGGTGTTACAACTAATCATTTTTTCCTATTTTAACTATTTAATTATACCTCTTGTTGCAAACTGGTTTAAGTCAGCATACAAAATTGTAAGATCCTATATAATAAAAGGCTAATATGCAAATCAACCAAACAGCAGAACAACAGTGCACTCCCACGGGGTGGGGGGGGAGGGGAGGGGCGGCGGGGAGCGCTGCTTAGCCAGAAGCCAGGCTCACGACTGGCGAGCGCAGCGGCGGTGGTGGGAGCCCCTCCCGCCTCCATGGCAGTGCTAAGGATGTCTGACTGCTGGCAAGGCACAAGCCAGGCTGAGGGAACCGCACCCCCACCCCCACCCCCGAGTACACAAATTTCAGGCACCGGGCCTCTAGTAAAAAAATATAAAGAAATAAGGGTATGAAAAAAATAAATGTGGAGTGCATGATGAAGCTCAGGGACAAGTAAGTATGCACATGAAAACATAGTGTATGATCTCACAGTGTTCTTGAAGTTGCATTGTATTTGCCTCTGAGTTTCCTAGTAGCCAAAGCAAAGATAAATCTTACTAATTGCAACATTCAAGTTATGAATGCACATAATGTATACTGGTAACCAAATCACATTTTATGTAGTGTGTATGTATGTGTTTATGTGTATGTGTGTGCATGTGTATATTAAATATCAGTTGCTCAGGAAATCTGTGTTTTTCTTGGCCCAGAACTCTTGAGAGAAATTTGTCTTTTTAGTGAAATACATGACTTGACAAGGTTTTTTTGACTCATACTAAATGTTTCTTCCTAGTGCATACTTTAATTTGCTCATGTATGCTTTAAATATCAAGTTTTAGAGGAATGACAAAATTTTCTAATTAGAAGATAACCATAGCTGCTGTTACTGCTCTTCTCTGTTAGGAATTCTTGTTAAATCCTGGGCACAGATCTTTGCTACCTCTGAAGCCCAAAAATTACTGTTCCGGATCATAGATTGTTTACTGCTGCCACACTCAGTGTTACTGCAAGAGAAGGAGCTGCCTGCACCTCTGCTGACTGCAATTCAAAAGAGCCTGCCTTTGTATCTCCAGGTATAGTAAGTGTGGCTGCTTAAAAGTTAAAAAAAAAGAAACTTTGTTTTAAAGCAGCTTACTAACTGCACATTTAAAACCTGCATTGCCATCTCAATGTATGTGTGTACATGGGGCACTTCCATTTAGCATGACTTTAATTCCTTTTGTGTTTGGCTCTGAAAACAAAGATGTAAAAGACAACATTTCCACCCTTGAAAAGCTTGAAGTTCAGGAGGATGCTGATTACCATAGACAATTATAATAATGTGCTCCATATTTTTCTGAGAAACCTCCTCCTTTGTCTGTCACCCAACTGGGATGGGGAGAAGTGAGAGAAAAGACACTGTACAGGATACTGTTTGTCAAAGTGCAGAGTGGGTAGGAGTTGAAGTTCTATTTTTGTCAGAGGGAACAGCATGGGAAGGGGATGGTTTTTGTGAGAAATAGGACATACTGGGGAAAAGCAAATAATTCTGTGGGGGCTAGACACTCATATAGGAGGAGCCACATAATGGGGGTTTTCTATATCTATGCTAAGAAGTTTGGACTTTTTCTTTCACATGGGGACTATTGGTGGATTTTGAGTAGAGAAGTGGGAGTGACATATATTTACATTTTAGAACGGTGATTCTGGTGACAGTATCCAAGGTAGTTGGTGCAGAGCTTAAATTGGAGACTTGGGAAGGCAGTAAGGAGTACATTATCTGAAGGTTTTGAATAAGGCACTGAGTATAGCGCTCAGTAAATTTCAGAAACATTTAGGAACTCCAATCAGAAAGACTTGCGAAGTAAGTATTATGGAGAAACAGAAAAAATAGAATACTTTCTAGATTCTATAGTGGCTGCTTATGCAGGTGGTGGTGCTACTGAAATGGGATATTCTGGGGATGAAGATAAAACTTTCTGAACAGCATCAATTTGAGATGCTGGGACTATCTAGGTCATGATGTTTAGCAGGCACTTGGAAATACTGATCTATCATGCAGGAGAAAAGACTAGGCTGTACTTTGTTATTCTTTAGTGTCTGATAATAAAGGTAAGTGCTTCTTAATTTGGGCACTAGCAAGGGAAGCTGAGGCGGAATGGATTTTGATTAGGTAATAAGCAGTCTCTTCCACAGATGGATTTTTTAAACAGATTTTTATTATTTCTAAGACATTTTCAGTTGATTCTTTAATTTTGTATTCAGAATAGCATTTAAAGCAAAGTTTAGGGTGTCTGCTAGCAAGATAAACCACTGCCAATCCAGAGGGGAAGATGCGGGCAGGGGAGTTATAAACCACAGGAGAGTCTGGTGTGCTTGTTCCATGTGGCCCCCTTAAACCAAAAGTTGTAATTCTTACCTTGAATAAGAATTCTTATAAACTTCCAAAGTTGTAAATTGAAAAATTTGTTGAATTATCCATTTGGTAGAATTGACTTGGAGCTATAGCTTTAACTTCTTAAAGGTACCTAGCTCTTTCCTTCATAATTTTTAAAATGTATCCATTTATTATTTCATCTTCTGATTTAATATGCTTTTCCTTAAACAAAACATTAAAGAAATGGGATAGGAGGTGCCCATTTTTTTTTAATAGTTTATTTAATTGCTAGTGTTTTAACAGCTCTAGGCTATTTTTCATTACAAATAACCTTTCAAAATTTCTTATCAGGAAAATATTTGTAGCTAAAATGTAGACAAAAACATTTCTAATTATTTCTCTGGGGAAAAAACATTGTGAATCACAAAATACCAAATTATAAATGAACTTTTAGATCATAATTTATTGTTTTGGTGATTATACTTAGTAATAGGGGATATTTAGAAATATTGACAGAAAAAAATTGGTTCCCAGGGTATTGGTTTAATTGTGTTTGTATTTATCAAATATTGTAATCCATATGAAGGTATTTTGTTAATGTCTATAAAAAGGGAAGGGATTAAGTCAACAGACGTGGTATGACATTGTGAGTTCCGTATGACCTTGATCAAGCTCTTAACTCCTGAACTTCAGTTTCCTCAGCTATAAAATTGGACCTACAGTAATACTAACTCAGTGGTTAATTAAATGAAGTAATGAATATAAGTCACGTGGTACAGTGACTGACAAATGAAAACCTCGAAATAAATTGTCATTCTGAGTCATAATCTTCTGCATTTCTCTCCTTTTGTTAATTAAAAAAAGTATCACCTTTATTAATATGGAAGATTTTTAGCGTAAGTTTTGCCTTACTCAGATAACTGTAAATGATGAGTGCCCTATATTTTAAAAACTGCCCTAAAATACGTTTTATAACTTTATAAATACACATACACATATATGCAGTTGAGTGAATGAAAAGAAGGAAGCTTCCTTTGTCTCCTACATTTCTCTCTTGCTTCATTTGTGCCCCAAACACAAGTATGTGGTTGGATTCCACAGCAGGGGTTACCAAGCTTAGCAACTCCCTGAACTTCATACAAACATTATCTATTGATAGTGGGCGGTGTCCTTGTTGGTTGTGATAAGTGATAAATTCAGACAAGAGATTTAATGTGGGTGACTAAATTAGTAAGTTCCTAGATATTTTTTTACCTTTTGATATTTCTTTGTTTTGTTTGTTTGTTTGTTTATTTGTTGTCTTTTCCTCCCATAGGGCATGTGTATCGCATACGGTCAGTCTCAAAATGCCTATTTGAATCAATTGCTGGGGAATGTTATTGAGCAGTATATTGGACGGTTTCTTCCAGCTTCACCACAACATGTTTTAGATCTTGGACAACATCCTGTTTTGTTGGCACTGAGAAACTCGGCCACTCTTGCACTGATGCCATTTCTAAAGAAATGCATTGTACAAGTCATAAGGTACCTCTAAAAATTAAAAATAAGCTGTATTTACAATCCTACCTAATAAACTAGTAATATGCAAATTGACCGCACCTTCGCTACGCCCAAGCCACACCCACCAGCCAATCAGGACGAGTATGCAAATTACCCAACAAAGATGGTGGTTAATTTGCATATGCTGAGGGAGGGAGGAGTGAAGACTGAAGACAACTTAGAAGGAAGAGGGAGGAAAAGCGGAAAGCAAGGTGGCTGCCAGAGGGAAAGCCGGGGCGGGGCGGGGTGGGCGGCAGCGGCTCGCGGGTGCAGACGCTGCGGCCGCAACGGGCGGCGGCAGTGGCAGCGCACTCGGCTGCAGCGGCCGCTTGCAGGATTCTTCCTGCAGATGGGCTACTAGTTTATTAATATCTATTGAAAAGAAACAAAGTATTTCAAAACTATTGGCCTCCCTTAGAAAAAAAATTTTCTGAGAAGTATTATCTAAGATTTTACTAAAATGATTTTTACATATGTAGACAATGTTTTTTAAAAATATGTATATTATTGATTTCAGAGAGTAAGGGAGAGGAAGAGAGAGAAATATCAATGATGAGAGAGAATCATTGATCAGCTGCCTCCTGCACGCCCCCTACTGGGGATGGAGCCCGCAACCTGGGCATGCGCCCTGACCGTGAATCAAACCATGACCTCCTGGTTCATAGGTCAAAGCTCAACCACTGAGCCACACCCGCTGGGATAAGACAATGCTTTTTGCTTGTTTTTTCTACAGAACAATTATTTTCTTGTATATGTCTTAAAGGTGTAGATATTTATTTTAGTTTTTTATCAGAGAATTTATACTATACACAATACAATAATTATATTTTATAAAAGATCCTACCTAATAATAGACAAATATGCAAATTGACCATACCTCCGACACGCCCACCATCCAATCAGAGCAAGCATGCAAATTAACCCAAACCAAGATGGCTACAGCCACAGAGAGCAAGGTTTCCTAGGTACAGAGGAAGCCAAGCTTTCCGCCTGCCCTTGCCAGGCCTAAGCCTCCACTCAAGCTACAAAGTTTCAATTATAGAAGGTAAACAAATTCAAACAAATGGTGGCAGAATGGAGTTTGAGAGAGCAGGCCAGGGTTGCCGCCGGCAACAGGGGAAGCAAAGCTTTCCGCACACCCTGGCCAGGCCCACCCACTTAAGGCAACAAAGTTTCAATTATAACCCCAACAGAAATGGCTGCCGGCCGCGGAGGGAGCCCCAGGCTTGGCTCCGCTCCAGGCTACAAAGTTTCAATTGTAGAAGGAAAATAAATTCCAGATATCAGGGCCTCCGCTTGGGTTGCCAGGGGGCGTGGCCGGTCTGCAAACCACCAAAGGCCCCTCGCTCAGGCCGCCCCACGCCCCAAGGGAACCCCCACTTGATCCGGGACACCCTTCAGGGCAAACCAGCTGGCCCCCAACCCTGTACCAGGCCTCTATCCTATCTAATAAAAGAGTAATATACAGATTGATCATCACTGCAACACACAATGTAGCTGCCCCCATGTGGTCAAAGATCCTGCCCCCATGTGGACACAAGATGGCCAGCAGGAGAGGGCAGTTGGGAGGCACCCGGCCTGCAAGGGAGGGCAGTTGAGAAGGACCAAGCCTGCAAGGGAGGGCAGTTGGAGGTGATCAACCCTGCAGGAGAGGGCAGTTAGGGGTGACCAGGCCAGCAGAGGAGGGAAGTTGGGGGCAAACAGGCTGGCAGCAGAGTGGTTAGGAGGTGATGAGGCTGGCAGGCAGAAGCGGTTAGGGGCAATCAGGAAGGCAGGCAAGCAAGCAGTTGGGAGCCAGCAGTCCTGGTTTGTGAGAGGGATGGGACAACCCCCCTCCGTGCATGAATTTTGTGCACCGGGCCTCTAGTAATAAATAAGTGAAAATGATTGCTATAAAGGAAAGCCATATGAAGTACTATTTTGTTAGCCTATCCTCTGTCTAATAACTCCGTGTTATTATTAGGCAGATGAATAAATGAAACTTCTAAGGCTTTCTACTAAACTCCTTACCTTTTAACTACCACATTAGGAGATTCAATAATAGAGTTACCTTTTCTTTGCCTTCATAAAGTATTTAGCTTCATGTGAAATCAGTTTTTAAAGTGTAAGATGCTATGGTGCTATATATTCTTGTCTAAAATTTCTTTTTTTAAATGACCTGATATTTTTAATAAACTGATATTATCCATCACCTCTTTACAGAATTCGATGTTTAAAATCTGTTCTTTCTTCTTTTGTGTGTGTGTGTGTTCCTAGTGTTCTGTTACTCAAGTTTGGAAGTTTTATAATTTTGTTCCCTCCCCTTTGCCGTCCTCTGGCAAATGATTCTTTCCTTCCTTTCTTTTCACATCTCTCTTTCCTTATCACATTATACCTCTAAGACTATGCCTAACTACTTTCCCTATCTCGGCTTTTCTCTCAGCCCAGCCAAAATAGTGCCACCAGATTACTTTTTCTGAAATATTGTTCCATTATGACACTTTCCTGCCCCCAGACCTTCATTTCCTTTTTTTTTTTTTCTTTGCCTATGTAATAAACTTCATACATGATATGTCACTAACTTTTCCATGGCATCTTATATAAACCCTAATGAGATTAGTTTATTATTGCCCCTCCAAAATGCTTTGTAGTTCTTTATGTTACATCATTTTCTCCATTAAAATGCCATCCATCTGGACTAAATTCCACATAGGCATTGTGAGACCTACACCTAACATGTCAGTGTACCATGATGTTTCTCCTCTTCTGAAGTCCTGTGCTCTGGTGCACCAGAAATGTAGGATTCATTTCTCAAAATTGTCGTATTTTGCCTTACTTGTATCTGAATTCCCACCAAGATGGTAGTAGTACTCTACCACTGTGTGTGAGACAGTGTATAAGTAGCTTTAGTATAAACCCAATGACAAGTGCTGAAGTGAAGTTAAATCCTTAAGGTCTTAAAACTGTTTTAAAAGCCTAGTAATGAAGACCCTGGCTGCTTAGTAGCTGACTTTCGTATTTGCCTGTGAAAACATTTTTCTCGTGATTTCTAGTTGATGGCCCAAAATATAACAATTCTTTTTTCTTTTTCTTTTTTTTAAGTACTCGGAAAGACAGAGAAATTTCCTCCTATACCTTCTTCCATTGCATGCTTCTTTATTCCTGTACTTCCCAGTATTCCTGAGAATTCTGGACTTATTATTCAGAGCACCTATCACACTATATTATGATAGCCTTTTTTTTTCTTGTCCAGCTTGTTCACTGGACACCGAGCCCCTTTCTTTCAGAGACCATATTTTACTTCACTTTACATTCTTGTCCTTAGACTTGTACCTGGTACAATATAGGTACCTAATAAACATCTTTTTTAGGCACTGGGAATTCAGCAGTGAGCAAAAAAAAGACAAAACCCTTGTTCTCAAAAAATGAATGAGTTCCTATATGTGAAATTTGTTGGAAGCCACTATATGGAGTAGAAATGATGGAGAGATAGTTCCTGTTCTTATGGGGTTTATAATTCTTAGTGATTTCTATGCCTCCTTTTGGCAAATTATTATTATTGCTTTGCAAATATATATAGAGTAGAGGCCCAGTGCATGATTGAATCATGCACATGTAGGGTTCCCTACACGCTTTCGCTTTTCGCGGTGGAGCTGGGTGCCTGTCCGCTGGTGCACCAGGCACCCAGCTTCCCCACTTTTGATGGTCCGTGGCCGCTGAGGGGGGCTACCCTGCTGTTGAGAGGCGCAGGGGGCGGGACTCCCGCCCCTTGTGCCTCTCAACGGCCAGATCCATGGCCGCTGAGGGGGCCTGCCGCGGACATCCAGCTGCGCCTCTCAACAGCCGCTGAGGGGGGCTGCAGCGGACACCTGGCTACCTTGCCATTGAGAAGCGCAGCTGGGTGTCCGCAGCAGGCCCCCTCAGCGGCCGCAGATCTGGCGGTTGAGAGGCACAGGGGGCGGGAGTCCCGCCCCCTGCGCCTCTCAACAGCAGGGTAGCCCCCCTCAGTGGCAGCGGATCCGTGCCTCTCAATGGCCGGATAGGCCACCCCGAGTCCCGCCCTCCAGCCTCCCGCCGCCCAATCGTGGGCATAGCGGAGTGGTGGTAATTTACATGTTACTCTATTATTAGATAGGATGTCTAGCTTAGATTTTGCTACATTTGACAATTTTTCATATTGTCTAGACTTTTTAGAAATTGAGCGATCCCGCTTTCATTGATTCACCTAACAAATGTACACTGAGCACCTGTTAGGAGCCAAGACTTGTTCTAAGAGGTAGAGATGTATACATGAGTCAGATAAATTACCTTGATGATCTTGGATGAATTCTAATGCTAAAATGTGTCCTGCTTTGAGAGAAGATATTAAATCCTAAATTACCTCTCTGATTATTTTACTTCCGAAAAGAAGGAAAGAGGTAAAGCTAGAGTTGGAAGCGAATTCCCAGGACAGTCGTCTTATTGAATTGGGGGTGGCGGAGACCCCTCCCAAATCCCTAAATGATGTAAGGAGAGAGTTATTTATGCAAATTTGTTGCATCGTTAAAGAGCTGGTAGAGGAGTTCAGGCTTATATTAGAAAGGAAAAAAAATTAACAATTACAATTTTATTTGGATTTTGATTAAGTTCATTTTAAGGCCAGGTTGCTTTAAATTTAGTTTATGTCTATATTCAACATTGGCCCTTGTAGCACACCAAAAGAATGGGTAGTCATTGCTTCTTAACATTCTGTGTATGGTAAAATATACTTTTTAGAAATTGTGCTTTATTAATTTGTGGAAGGTAAAATTTGCCAATATCTATAAAGTGTATGTCATTTGATTCTGCTCTATTGAAACAGAACAGAAGAACAAACAAAATTGTACTTCTTTTCAGGAAATTCTACTTGGAGAGTAAACGGATCTTGCTTCCTCCATGTTTAGCATCCATCCTGGCTTTTATCCTTCAACTCTTCAAAGAAACTAGCATGGATGTTTCTGAGGTTGAACAACTCCTCCCTGGTGTCTTAAAATGCTTGGTGTTAGTCAGTGAATCCCAAGGTGAGTTTGAGTTTGTGTTTGTTATACTTTTCTGTTAATTTGAAAGTACTTATTCCTATCAGTTAAATTGATAGTTAAAAAAGTATTTGTTTATGTTATATATCAGTTTGTATTTATCATGGCTAAAGAACAAACATCAGCCAATAGCTGAGGTTGAACATGATAAATGGTTAAAAATTGACATGTTTCAGTCTAGTTTAGTTTTTCCCAAGGCAAATAATTTACTTAAGTGCTACTTCCTCTGATTAGACTTGTTAATTCTTAAAGAATATTTGTTAATCTGACTCCAATTATTAAATATATCTTGCTAAATATTAAATTGTGAGAAGTCAGCATACTTTCTCCTATTCAGGTTTCTGCTAGAAGATCTAAGCTAACTTCTTGGGTAAACCTGTAAGGATCCTTTGATCCTATTCCTTTTGTTTCCAGTGTCCCCAGCCTTACTGTCAGTGATCTCTTTAAAACACCATTTATTTAATCCCCACTGTGAGTAGCATGCTTTAATAAGCTTATTAGAAATATGCAGAATAGTAGCTATAGCTCTAAGCTGAAGGAAGTTTAAAAATGTAAATAGAAGGCTGTTGTGTGTGTGTGTGGTGGGGGGGCAGTGTTTATCATTATAATGTGATTGTTCAGGGCAGGGCTTCTCCAGTGCTTCTACCTAAGTACTTGTAACTGCTGTGATCAGTGAGTACAGTGTGTATCCTCAGGAATCTGAGGGCAGGGCCCAAAGTGGTAGCTAAAAGCTCAGACACCTCTTTGAAATATTCTGTTTTACCTAAAAAATTGTATGCATAATTTGTTTCATCCTCATTTTAATAATTAAAAATGTTCTTTTTGCTCCCAAGTTTGGTTTTGTGGAAATTGTTATGTCTGTTAATTTAGAATACCCTTACTTCATAGTAACATCCCTTCCCTAAAGAATGCCCAGATGGGCCCCAGACTTTTCTTTAGAAATTTTGTCCTCATTGAAAATTTGTACATACTTTTAATTTCAGTGAATGCTTGTTGTATTGTGCAATACAAAATTTCTTGAGACAATAGATAGTATAAAGTTTTAGCTAGCCTCTTATTTTGATGATAGTAATATTTATTATGAAGAAAAAAGACCATAGTTTGGAAGGTGAATTTTGCCTCTTGATATCTAGTGTAAACTAATTAATTTTAGACTTGTAATAAATAATTTTAAAAAGTATTTATTTGAGTAAAAGGAACTGTAGTTCGAAGACACAGATTCAAGTAGCAATCTAAATTGTGCACCACCAAGACAAAGGAGAGGCCATCTAGTTCCCATCCATGTTCCCAATTTTATGCAAATAAAGTTTTCAAATTGAGCAGTTCTGATTGAAGAAAGAGGAAACCAGGTTTCCTTGAGGTGGTTGACTCAGCATAATAAAAGCAGGACGCAGTGCAGGAAGTCGAGAGTTCAGTCAGAGGTTCTTCCTGGTACATAGTATGTGAGGATCCACTGTCAGCAAATGGCTACTAGACTTATTATTTACTAGAGGCCCGGTGCACGAAATCGTGCACGGGGGGGGGGGTGGGTGTCCTTCAGCCCAGCCTGCACCCTCTCCAATCTAGGACCCCACTGGGATGGGGCCTAAACGGGCAGTCGGACATCCCTCTCACAATCCAGGACTGCTGGCTCCCAACTGCCTTCCCCTGCAGGCCTGGTCCCGCCCAACAGCCCTTCCCTGCTGGCCTGGTCCCCCCAACTGCCCTCCCCTGCTGTCCTGGTCCCCCCCAACTGCCCTCCCTGCTTGCCTGATCACCCACAACTGCCCTCCCCTGCAGGCCTGGTCCCCCCCCAACTCCCCTCCCCTGCAGGCCTAGGTCCCCCCCAACTGCCCTCCCTTGCTGGCCTGGTCACCCCTAACTTCCCTTAACTTCCCACAACTGCCCTCCCCTGCAGGCCATCTTGTGATGGCCATCTTGTGTCTACATGGGGGCAGCCATCTTTGACCACATGGGGGCGGCCATCTTGTGTCATGGTGTGATGGTCAATTTGCATATTACTCTTTTATTAGATAGGGTAAGATCTGGGCCCAGGGGTGACCCTAGGGAGTTCATCTCAACAGCTAAATTCCTTCTTGAGGTTCACATCACATGCATCTTTCTTCTGGGGTCCACACTAGCTAGTGAGTGCTTGACATATTCAACATAGTTGGAGTGCGGGATTCTCTACCTCCACATTACTGTCTTTGTAACCTTGAAGGAGAACGAAACACAGATTTGTGTGCTTGGCTCAGAAAATTCTGACTCTTTTTGTTGTCTCAGTGTCTAAAAGGACAGTTTGTACAGTCACAAGAGGTATTACTAAATGACTCAGCAAATCCACTCCTTGGTAGGTGCCCAAGAGTATTTTAAACACATGTCCGTTCTACAACCTGTACAGAGAGCTTGATGAGTTTCACTTCTTCCATGACAATATAAGGAGCTCTGCCAACCTGCTCCTCAACAAAACCGGTGAAAATTACTTAAAAGAAATCATTAAAGTCTCCGGAAATAGCCGTAAGGGTATATAGCAAATGGAGAAATCTTGAAGAAAATCTAAAACTTGGTTTAGATTTTCTTAAAGAACAGCAAGAATCTGTGGTACTTGAACCAAGACCACTTCTTCCTTCTTTTTCGCCAGCACAGTAAGACAGAAACTACTCCAGACTGGTAAATCCAAGAATATAGGGCTCCCTCTCTCCCCAGCTTCCAGTAGGGTCCTGTGAGAGGCAGGCTTCCAGCATTTCTCATCATGACCCCAAGCTAATGTTATGTTTCAGGCAAGTACAGCTAAGAAGTGGGGGCTCCATTCTTCTGCTCAGCCCCCACTCATGGGATGGTTGCAGTACATTGAGTGCAACACCACTGAGAATACAGGGGTGCCAATCGTTCTTGCTGCAGCTTAGCGGTTGCATGCCAAGAGAAGCAAGCTGAGGGGACCTGGTGCAGCTGCCCCTCCTTCCACAAGCGCTCTCCTAAAGTGGGTGTGTCACTCAGAAAGTAGTGGGCACTGTTGTCTCTGTCCCAGCACCAGAGCCATGCCTCTGAGATTGTGCATGGAACTCTGCACAATCTTCCCAAAAGAACTGATTTCATTTGCAACACAGTGTGAAAAAGTTCAAGCCTAACGGTACTGTCAAAAACAGTGGAGTTCGTGATGAAAGGCAAAAGGTAGAAGAATAATGGACTCACTGGACTATAAGATAATCTGTAGGCCAGCCAGTTTGGTGAGAGAATTGGTGAAAGGGACAGCTGGTTAGAGCCCTTGGGTCAGAACAGATCTCAGACACTGATCTCAGTGTTTTATCCTTTTTAAAAAGCCTGAACTGGATTAGATCAGTCTATGAAGCACTTTATGCCCCAGGGCATTATTGAAAATAATAGCATAATCAGCCAGCAATTAGTGGAGTTTAACAGCTGGTGTCAACATGGGAAGGGACAAAGAGAACACTGTCGAAACCACTGTCCTCCAATGTAGACTAGGCAGACCTAAGGTTACACCACCTGAGGAGCAGTTTTAGAGGCTTCACACAGGGGAGCAGGAAGAAGGAAGAAGTAGACTTCGCTAAAAAATGTCCACTTTTCAACAAAAAAAATTACAAGACACAAAGAATCAGAGACGTGTGATCCATTAGCTGAAAAAAAAAAAACAGGCAATGGAAGCTGCCATTGAGAGCAATCAAATACTGGATTTAATAACAGACAAAGACTTCAGAAAAGTAGAGGAATAGAAAACACAAGACATTTAGAAAACAAAATGTAAAAAGGGTGATGTAAATCCAACTATTCAATAGTGACAATAATGGAAAGGATTGAACAATCCAATGAAAAGAGAGATTATAAGAATGGATTTTTTAAAAAGATCTAACTGTATCTGTAGCAAACACTTTCTACATTGTTTTTCGATTTTTTTAAAAAAAATTTATGTACAAGTATGCAATTTTAAAGGATTTGGTTCAATATTTAAAGAATATAAATGTCCTTTTGTGACTTTGCTGTTTGAAAGGAAGTTAGCATCAAATATAGTTGATTTTAATATATATATCTTCGACTAATTTTAAGTGAAGGTAAGTTGTTGGATTCTAATTGGCTACTTACATATTTGTTAGTGAGTGGGAGGAGTAGGCTTTTGATTTTTAAAAAATCTGCTCACCTGTAAATCAGCTGAATTATTAAAGGCTGATTTAATAACACTTTTGTCAGTATGTAACAGTGCTTGCAGGATTAGGATGGGACAGTGTTATTGAATATGGGCTCTTTACTAAGAGAAAGACTTATCCTCACATGTATTTTTTCAGGTATAAGGTTGTAGAAAATAGACTCGAGCTTTTTATATTTTCTTAAAATGAGAGGGAGATAGATTGGGAGATATACTTTTGAAGAAAACAAAACCTCTTAATGATTTCATTTTGAGAAATAACAGGAAAGTATACACATACTTTAAGAAAACAACATATTTTTCTAAGTCAAGCGTGTTTATAAAAATGAGGATCCAGCTGGTCAATTCAGACACAGTGTATAATGCTGTAATTTTTCCTTCTAGTTAAAAGGCTAGCCACAGAGAACTTGCAGTGTATGGTGAAAACCTGCCAAGTGGGGTCAGAAGGAGAACCTGCCGCCCAGCTGACTGCAGTGTTTAGGTAACTGGAAATCATGCCAACTGGCAAGGAGACTATTGCCAGCCATTTGACAGCCAACATGTTTTTTAAATAACTAATTATCCCAAACATAATGTGTTACTGCTTGTTTATAGTATTTCAATTATTGTATTTTTGGCAGTAGTTTTGTTGCATTGTGTTGTTTTATTAAAAAAGTAAAGGTGCATGCTCGTTTTGGCAGCACATATACTAAAATTGGAACGATACAGAGAAGATAGCATGGCCCCTGCGCAAGGATGACACACAAATTCATGAAGCGTTCCATATTAAAAAATAAAATACAAGAAAGGTGCCAGGGAGAAAGATAAGTGAGCTACTTCAGATTACCTGTGTATTTAATAAGGAAGATTCTTGCATGTATTTAAGGGAAAAAGTGGGAAATGTGGGTCATGATGACAGGAGCATAGGCCGTCAGAGCTGCTCAACATTTCCTCAGGATCCGGTGTAGACGTACACATCATGGGTTTCTTACTTGCTTAGATTCTGTTGACCCAGGAGGCTGCATTACTTTTCTTTGGTGAAGCATAGACTGTGTGGGACTAGATCTGTCATTTGTTCACAAGAATAACAATGTAACTTGAATTTTTTTTTCCTGCCTTGCTTTCTTTGTCTTGTGCTTTGGGGGGTGGGGGAGGGGCAGTATTTTAAGTATTTCTTTCTCACCGTTTCTACCAGTTTACCTTTATTGTACGTATCTCTACCCTAGCACTGCCATAATAAGCAATTTAGAGTCATTTTCTTCATCTGTGTTGGATCTTTGATTCCTCAGTTTTTGTTCTCATCACATAATTGGCACTTGTCAGGTGTCTAGTTTATTTAAATTGTGAGCACTTGAAATAAATAATGGATTTGTGAAAACTAAATCCCTAGAAGGGGAAAAAGAATTTAGATGAATAAGGGATGCATGTTTGTTATAGGGTTAAAATATGTAATTCTAATTTATAAAGGCCTCCTATGGGCCTAAAGTCTCTTGTTTGGTTCCAGAATATAAAAACATATTATGAATAACTTGCTTTCCTTATAAAAATATGTGTTTATGTAGAGATATGAAGAAATTTTTTAATATCTAGGAAGCCAGACTTGTTTTTCTCTTAGTCTCTTCCACATCTTTACCACCCAGATTTCAACATACAGACTATAGCAGAAAAGTCCCCTCCTGGGATTCCAACTCTTCCCTCTTCCTCTTGGTGCCTCTGTTTTCTTCTTAGCTTACACTGAAATAAGCCATTTCTGTCCTTCATTTTTAACTGTTATTTTCTTCTTATTCTTAATTCTAGATTCTTAAGGTACTCTTACATAAAATGACCTTTCTTGTGTTCAGGTTATAGCTGATTACCATATAGATACCAGCCCAAGGAATTGATTGCCCCAGAAGTAATCCTAAGTAACTTGATTTACTTTCAGGCATTTTATCCAGGATTATGGTATGAGACACGATAATCAGATTTACAGCATTTTAGAAACAGTAGCAGCATTGGACCAGCAGGTTGTCATCCACTTGATTCCTACCCTCACTCAGTCTCTGAAGGATTCAGAGCAGAAATGGGGCCTTGGCAGAAATATGACACAAAGGTATGTTTGATCATTTGATTAAGTTCTTTTGGGCATGACTAAAAATCTAGATTCATTTTCTAGAAATGGCTTAGTTTTCCATTCCCAAAAATATGGGGTGTATTTAATTGAAACATGTTTTAGTGCTATGATTGACACATCCATCCACACACATTGTTCTTTTCAAAGTGACCACCCTAGAAAGCTGTCTATTTCAGCAGTGCTGCTGTTGCTCAAAACACATGTTCCTCATGGGGAAGTGGACGGGAGAGCCTTGTGTGCCTTGTTTTTGTATAAATTCCAGGGTGGCAGGTCAGTCCTTTGAAGGATGCTTGATTTACTATATCAACTTTGTCATGTATATCCAGTTAATAGGCTGAGTGCCCCAATTAGATAATGTTTTTGGTAAAAAATAGATAAGGTTTTTTGTTTTGTTTTTTAATAGGTTTACAACCCGACTGAGGATAGTGCTTGAAATATTCAGGGTAGTGCAACATTGTGGAAATACGCCTATAGTTCCTGTTTTCGAGGTATCAGCCTCATACTGAAATTCATATGTCCCAAAGTTTGTTAAGGAATCAAAGTACTTTAATCACATTGTGGGAGTGTGTGAACAGAGTCAAGCAAGTTCAGTTTGTAAATACATAAATGAAAAGTAATGGAAAAGGAATAAATCTGTCTGCCTTCTTTTCTCTTACACAGGAAAGCCTATAGCAAACTTTTATCTCACTTAGGACAAGTGGGACAAGATGAGATGCAGAGACTGGAAAATGAAAGCAACTGATGTGTTCGTGATTCATCTTTTTTATTAATTATAACTATCCTAACCCAGGTCGCATCATTCTGACCCCTTTTAATTAATTGTATGCTGTTCTGTTAAAATTATTTTCTAGGATTTTTTTCCTTACATACCTGGAAGTATACTAAACATATAAATAAGTAAATAAAGGTTCATTAAGTGTGCTTTGGAATCTCTGGAACTAAATTAAAGAAACTTTTTCTAACTGGGGGTGTTACCTGTGTATAACAGTACACACTGGTTGATCCATGGACTTTTTATTGTAATGTGACTTTGTGTCTTGTGACTTGTGTTTGTTGAGATTTTTTACAAGTTATCTATAATAATAGAAATGTAATATGCTAATTAGACCGGACAGCCAAATGACCTTCCCATGGAAACTGGGGCTGCGAGGGCCAAGCCCCTTGCACAAATTTCGTGCATGAAGCCTCTAGTGTTCTAATAAGATACCTTCATAAGTTTTTTGGAAGGGGGGAGAGGGTTAGGAGATAGAACTGTTTGTTAATTGTTATATATATATATATATATATATATATATATATATATATATATATATGATAGTATATTATGTGTGAGGCAAGTTAATGATTAAAACCCTTACCAAACCTACTTAACTCTGTGAAGAATGAGACCAAAAATCTGCCTGAATGATTGTACAGATAATATATAAGTGTGTGTTTTGTTGTTGTTGTTTTAATTAAGCCAACAGTGTTTAGGTAGATTCCAATAGTTGCGAGATGTTGTTCCCTACTCATTCTTTCTTTGACAGTTGTCTTTAACAGATATATCAGGAAGAAGATAAACAATAACCTATAAGGAGATGATAAGTAATAATATTCTGGAAAATCTTAATATTACAAATTAACTGAAGAGGTCTGAGAAGTCAGCTGATTTATGTCCTCGCTCTTCAATTAGAGCCTTTTATAACTTAGCATCTTATATGTTTACAGGGGACCAATTTAGTTTCTTTAAGCAGCTATTGCCTCTTAACTCTTGAACAATCTCATCCAGATTTATTATCAATTGGGCTCTTGACTCCTTTTCGTGGTAAGCATTATTTGGTAAAAAGAGCTCTAGTCCTAGTATTTGGAACCCACCTGGGTCTCAAACCTAGCTCTGCTTTGTGACCTTGAGCAAGTTACTTAACCTTTCTGAGCCTCGGTTTCTTCATGGAGAAAAAAAAAAAATACTGCTTTTCCTATTTTACAATGTTCTGATAAGATTCAGTAGAAGAATGTATGTGAAATATTTGGTGACCTGTATTCTGTTTGTACATGCACAGATATGATTACTGTATTATTTATACACAAAGGTAAAAAAACACAAAAAACCTCTCAACTTTGTTCCTCTTTCTTTAATGTACTGGATGAACGATCCTACTTTTTTTGTGATGTTTTCTTAATTTCTTTCTTCTGGGACTCTGGTCTTTATCATGGTTCTATTCCTTGAAGAAAACATTTCAACCCTTTCCTGGTTCAAAAAGTATTTTAAAATTGCAATGTATTGCAATCAGCAAAATATAGTTTATAGCACTCTCCTAATTGTAATCTGAAGTCTAAAGAAGTATCTGTTGTTTTCATAATATACAAATGGTCTGTTTTTCCCCAAAATCAGCTGTCCTTCAGTGAAATGAATGAAAGTCTCTTTGCAATCACTTAAAAGACTTCGTAGCAATGAATTTCTTTTCATTATGATCATTATGATAATGACTTGTTAAACTATTTTATCTACTTAAAGTGATGCTTTTAAAGGAGTTTTATGTATAGGTTATATATTTTTATTTTCTGAGGGAGACTGATAATGATATCTGAGAATCTTGCTCCTTAGAGTATGAAACTTAAAGGATAAGAAAAGCTGCTGCTGAATCATGCATTAGGGTGAATAACTGTGGATACTAAGAATAACTAAAGTTTATACTTAAAAAATCAGTTGCAACAAAAAGTCTGTAGCAATTGCCAAAACCGGTTTGGCTCGGTGGATAGAGCATCGGCCTACGGACTGAAGGGTCCTGGGTTCGATTCCGGTCAAGGGCATGTACCTTGGTTGCGGGCAATCCCCAGTAGGGGGTGTGCAGGAGGCAGCTGATCGATGTTTCTCTCTCATCAATGTTTCTAACTCTCTATCCCTCTCCCTTCCTCTCTGTAAAAAAATCAATAAAATATATTAAAAAAAAAAAGTCTGTAGCAATACAGGTATATATATATGTTTTTTATTTATAAGGAACATTTTAAAGAAGCTGTTTTTCTTTAATAGAAGAAAAAAATTATGACTCAGTTCCTTTTCTTTAAAATCTTCACTGGCCCTTCACTCATTACTATAACCTTATCTTTTTCCATTCCCAGACTTAAGAGTACCTTATAACTGCTTCCTTAACATCCATTTTTCCCTAAGTACCATTATCTCTGAGGCTACTGCTCTACCAGTGTGATGGAGTGTAAAGAAGATGATTGAGGCACAACAGTGTGGTGTAAGTCACTCTCTTTAGGTGAAATCGGAAAGTACGTCCTCATTTCTCATGTTCTTTGGCCTCTGTGGCATGTTTTCTCATCCCTTCCTCAGGGAAACTGCTCCTTCCTACATGTACTGAACTTGGAGAGCACCTTCACATTCTTTTTTCATGTCCCAGTGGTAAGATCTGTTCTTCACCTGTTCTGCCTCAACATTCTTCTTGTAGTCTGTTGGTAACATTAGCTCATAATTTTCTTTCTCATATCTATTTCTTGGGCTAATTTCTCTCTAAATCACTCCTAATTTGATCCTCCTGAAATTTCTAGGCAACATGTCAGGCTGCCCTTGTCACCTTATATTCCAGTCTACCTGTCTTTATTTTCTACCCAGGTAATACACTGTTTTCCCAAGTTCCTTAGCTGTGAAACTTCAGAGACAGCTTGGATTCTTCATGGCTCCCACTTTCAGTTGATCAGCAACAGAGGCTCTTGCTATTTTTTTCCACTCCATGCATCTCGGCTATTTTTTCTTTTGAGCACTATAATCTCTTATCTCTGGTCTCTTTTTCTGCAGTTAATCCTTCTCACAGTTCTGACATTAGTGTTCCTAAAGTACTACTTTCCTCTTGTTACTTTTCTGCTCAGGGCCTTCGAATTACTTCCCATTGTTAGTCAAATCCTTCAATCAGACTTTCTACCATCTGACTTTACCTTTTCTGTTCAGACTTACCTCAGGCAGAAGACTAGACTATCTTAGACTGTCTGAATGCCATGTTCATTCTATACTCTGAGAGTATGCCAGTCAACTAATTTTTGTGAACTATTAGATGGAGTGTAAAGAAGATGATTGAGGCACAACAGTGTGATGAAGTGACTTTATTAGACATTCAGATTTGGTAATGATCGAATGTTTTTAATTGAACATTTAATGTTTCCATGGGGGAGAAAAAAATGGAGTATTGACTTATTGACTCTATACAAAAAACATTTGATATTGAGTTCATTTGCATTAGAAGAATTTCATAGTTTAAGACTTTTTTATCTTTACCTATTCCTAGCATATTTTCTTCTCAAGTATAACTATTTCTACCTGGGCATCTATGTAAAAAAATTAATTAGTTGTAGGTTATTGACTTTTATATCTTTACTTATTCCTAGCAATTTTCTTTTCTTAAGTGTAACTATTTCTACCTGGGCACCTATGTAAAAAAAATAATTAGTTGTGGGTTATTAGAATACGTATATGTTCTGTCATTGTTAATCTCTCTCAGGCTTTATCACAAAACTTTAAAGCTACTTTGTTGTTAAAGAATTACATGGATCTGTCTTCATGTACTGTTATGGACTTTGACAGTTTTTAATTTTGTGTTCCCTTTGTTAAGATTATATGTTACACAAAAATTGATAATCCTCTGCAGTTGGGAGAAGCCTGTATGAAACCTACCTTTTTTAAATACTAAATGTTACACAGCACTTGTGTTTTGAAGATAAAAGATAGGTATCATAGGAACTTCACTAAAAGCTGTATTATCAGTACTAAACCACTGCTCTTTGAATGATATACTTTTTACATAACTTACATTTTCCAAAAACGGATGTCCTGTCCACTCCTCCTAGGGTTAAAAATATTGCCTTGTCAAGTGTATAGTATACCCATGTAAATAACATGCTTTGTTAGGTGGTTGATTTGGGAAGCTAAGGAGTACATTCTTTTACATATTTAATAATATATGAGACTTGTATTTTGATTCTTTGATATATATTGGTAAGGTTACCAAAATCAGTACCATATGATTGGAATTGACCATTTTCTGCTTATTAAAGTTTTGGTGTGCTAATAGTTATTTGGTTATGCATTTGCAAATTGTACTTATAGAAGAATTCTGGGCATTCTTGTATTATAAACATGTTTATAAGTTATTTTGTGCATATATTAAGGATATGTAATAAAAATGTATTTATTTAACTTAGCCTGTACCCATGATTATTCAACTTCCCTTTTTGTGACAGATTGACTACTTGAAAACCAAAATAATTTCTACTTTATACTATTGCTTTCATACTCTTTAGTAAAACACTAGTTTTCCGGCTATTGCAGTGTCTGAAGGGAATACAATATTCATCTAGTTTAACGAAGAAAGCATGAAGAGAAAAAGTGTAAAAAGTATCCTAATCATAACCTAACTGGCATTATGTTATTAAGGACCCAAGGAATTTTATTGCATTTTACATTTTAGAGATTCATATCTTTGCTGGCTTTTCCTCCCACACTAAGAACACTGCCAATATCTATGTAGTAGTGCTTCTTTTTAAAAGTAAAATACTAAAATGATGCTTAAATAGTTGGAAGTTTCATGATCTATGGAAATTCAAATTGATAATTTGAATATAAAAACAATATGGTCTTTAATTTTGAAGAGTGAAACTAGAAGATGAATTGCTATAGAATAGTAAACTTAAAAGGAAAAATATGTTTGAATAGTTTCAATGGAATTTGGTTACCTGACCAAACATAGTTTTTTTTTTCCTTTATTAGCTCTTACTATTGATGATTTGAGGGAAAGGATCTAATTATAAGTGATCTCTGAGTTCTTTTTCGTTTTTAGGGGAGAGATGTAGTAGTTTGTTTTCTGTTCTTGGGCTATACTTATAAAGGGTTTATAAAGTTTTTGAAAATTATGTAAAACTTTTAAAAATTATGAGTTCAATTCTTTGAATACTATGTTCACCATGGAAGAGTTTGACAATATATACTGATTTGTTTAAAATGAATAGTTAGAAATCCACACTGAAGAAAATCAAGAGTACTCTCAGGCTGTCTTCAGTTACCATTAAGCAAACTTATTTTTAGACCATTTCCCCTTCACTTGTTGGATATAGGGTCTGGGTTTACAAATAGACTAATGGTTTTACAAGGTAAAACTGCTACAGGGAAAATCTGTATGTCAAGTGAATGAATTATTGAATCTGAAATATTTCTTGCATAGCTCCTTGTTGAAAGCATTTCTGAAATGCTGTCCATTTTCCTGACCTGGTAAGGCATTTTTAAAATTTAGTTTAGATGGTTTACACCTTTTAAAGAGATTATCTATCATCCTTCTAAATATAAATTTATCAGTGTCACTTTCAGAACTGTACAAATACTCTCAAGGTTTTTTTGTTTCTCTAAACTAAATCTCTGTTCTTTAAAATTTACTTTGTTTTCTTGCTCCTAATCTCTCTCCCCTCCCACCCTTAAATCTGGATAGCCAGAAGATATATATTTTAGGTATCTTATAATGTATAAGATTAGTGAATTCTGTATTTAGGATAAAAATCTTTAAAGTGTTTACATGATTATAATTAGAATTTCCTATAAATTCAGGATTGCTGAATGATTAAAACTATGTCTAGGGAAAATGTCAGTGAAGTCTTTTAATAGAGGTGACTTAGATTAGGAAAAGGGGAAGACACACTTTTTTTGTTGTTGACTTTGTTCAAATTGATTATTAAGTTGTTTTATTTTTGGTTATGGACAAAGCAGATCCAAAATCCTAGCCTAAAAATATCCTTATGCATTATTAAAAGTGGTAGTAATAAAATGTGCATTGGTCGTAGGAAAGAATCCCACAAGCACTCAAGATTGACATAACCTTTAACAAAGTGAAAGAACTTTTGTTAGAATTACTGATTCTAGGTTCAGATTTATGTCAAAGCACTTTATGATACCAAAATTAGTACATCTAATTTTTTGGAGTATAAAATGTCATTTTTCAATAAATGAATTTAAATGAGATGTTTGAGAGAGTTATTATTTGAGGCAAGAATTTGTGCAAGTTTAGGATTCTTTGGGTTTGGTAAAGTCCCTGTTTTCTAATTAGCATTATCTCTTTCACCTGCTTTTAGAATCATTTATTCTATAGCATGTGTTTGAAGTTCTACATAGTAATTTCTAAAATTCAAAAATAATCTCCCTGTTCAGGTACAACATTCTTAAGACAAAAAATACCTTGGAATTTGAGTAACATTTTTTTCCTTGGGTGAAGTACTTCAGTGCATTTGCCTAATCCTCACACCATACTTCTAAATTGATATGGAAATCACTAATTATCCTTCTTAAATAGTGGGAAAACTGAAGCTCTGTAAAGTTAAGCCCAAGCTCACAGAGTAATAAGGTGAAAACTCTGGATATTCCAATTGCTGTTCCATTGTACTTCTATTTTTTATATATTAACTTAAATGCATTATGGCATTTAAAAATTCGTGATGTCATAATGTTGGGTCTCCACTGAATAGGGTTGTACAATGTTAAATTTTTAAAGAAAAATTATAAACCCAGGTTTAAGTAGCAAAGGGATTGAGTATTGAAGTTTTTTAGAGATCAGTGACGGCAGTACTTGTAAATAAGTTGACTTACTAGTGCCGTCACATTGTCCTAGACAGCTCTGGTTAGAAAAAGTGTAGAAAAAAATGCTCTAAAGACCCATAGAACAGTAATGGACCATTAAGTTGGCACTAAGCTATACCACAATAAAAGTCATTCATACATATGCTATTGTATTGTACATTACACACACTGAAAAGGGTGACAGGAATTTTCAGTTATGTATTTTAGAAAATTTTTTTTTTGTTTTTTTTTTGCTAATGTTTATCTGAATATAAGACCTATAAAACAAGACAGGGAAGCATTGAGCACTCAGTCTTTTCATGCCCAGTACCCAAAAGTCAGGCTTTTTTTCCTCCTGATGTGATGGTTAACAGAGCATTGGCTTTTCAGATGGTGCCAATCCTGTGATGAGGCACTTGAAGAGTTTGAAGATTAGGGCATGTGAAATATGGAGCTGGAAGGAAGCATGCTGCTATTCCATTGGAAGCAAAAGGGAGTGTAGGCCCATAGAATACTTCTTCCTTGCCTTCTCTACTTACATCCAGTACCTATAAAGGAAGAGAAGAAGCCTGCATGTCAGACATGACTGCTCAAAATAAAGCTGTGTACACATAAAAGGAAGCCTGCAGTTAAGTTCAGTTACACCTTCATGACCATACCTTAGCGATTGCTATTTTCCTTATAACTAGAGGCCTGGTGCATGAAATTCGTGCATGGGTAGGGTCCCTAGGCCTGGCCAGTGATCAGGGCCAATTGGAGCCTTCCTTCCCCAGCTGCCGGCTGGGGTCTTCCTTAGTTCCATGCCACCCCATGGTGGTCAGAGTACGTCATAGCAGTTGAACTCCTGGTCGGTCGAACTCCCGAGGGGACACTTTGCATATTAGCCTTTTGTTAAATAGGCTACCAAATATATGTATTAAGTTCCTGCTAAGTGTTTATATACTTGTGTGTGTACATACATATACTTACAATAATTTAATCTTCAGAGGAATGATGTGGTAGGTAGCATTATCCTTAGACTGCTTAAATAACATGTTCAAACTAGTTAGTAGGTGTTGTCATATGTTAGGTTACAAATGCTCAGTTGTAAAATGGGGAAAACAACATTGACCTTCCAGCATTGTTCTCAAAATTGGTGACATCTAGCTCTGTCTACCACACAATATACAGGACAGCTTAGCAAATTCATAATCAATTCCATTGATTCTGGAAATTTTCTCCAGTCATTTCCTTTTCAACCTAGAGTTCTATCTCTTCTTATATGGAAGAGAGTCTCTTTGTGAGTCTGTGCCTGCTGACATTTCACCAAATCTGACAATCTTACTACTAGGAATATTCGTTAGGAAAGTTGGTTATCTCATTTGTCAAATCCATTAAGCTCCTTCCAGCCTCAAACACCTAAATCTGTATTTGAACACCCTCTAACCCAGTGGTTCTCAACTTTTTTAATGCCGCGACCCTTTAATACAATTCCTCATGTTGTGGTGACCCCCAACCATAAAATTATTTTTGTTGCTACTTCATAACTGTAATTTTGCTACTGTTATGAATCGAAATGTAAATATCTGTGTTTTCTGATGGTCTTAGGCGACCCTGCTAGCGGTTCTCAACCAGCAGGATTAACAGGTTGCCAACACTCACATGTGCACTGGGTCACCACTCCCAGAGCCCACTGTTGCTCATGCACACTGGGCTGTCTCTCTCAGAACCCACGCCAGCCAGTACCCCAGGCACCTACCCTAAGCTCCAATGTGCCTCCACAAACTACCTGGCACACCCAGTCAACACACAGATTGCTTCTATATAAGACCATTTTTTTTTGAGATTTGGAGAGAGCGGTTTCATCTAATCCTATCTAATAAAGGGAATATGCTAATTGACCCCCACACCCTCACAAGATGGCAGCACCCACAGCCAATAAAGAGGGAATATGCTAATTGACCCCCACACCCTCACAAGATGGCAGCACCCAAAGCCATAAGATGGTGGTGCCTAGTCCCCTCAGCCCTGCCTTAGTCACCCCAGGCCCGCCTCATCCAGCTGGAGTCCCCCAGTCCCCTCAGCCCCGCCTCATCCAGCCTCAGTCCCCTCAGCCCTGCCTCATCCAGCCTCAGTCCCCCAGTCCCCTCAGCCCTGCCTCATCCAGCCTCAGTCCCCCAGTCCCCTCAGCCCTGCCTCATCCAGCCTCAGTCCCCCAGTCCCCTCAGCCCTGCAGGGGAAGGCAGTTGGGGGCAATCAGGCCAGCAGGGGAGGGCAGTTGGAGGCGTTCGAGCCAGCAGGGGAGGGCAGTTGGGCGTCAATCAGGCTGGCAGGGGAGCAGTTAGGGGGCTATCAGGCTGGCAGGCAGAGTGGTTGGGGGCAATCAGGCAGGCAGGCAGGCGAGTGGTGAGCCAGCAGTCCCAGGTTGTGAGAGGGATGTCCCAGATTGGAGAAGGTGCAGGCTGGGCTGAGGGACAATCCCCTCCACCCCCCACCCCCATGCACAAATTTTTGTGCACTGGGCCTCTAGTTTATATAAATAAATACAGAAATTCAAGCACAATGAGAAAACAAAGAATATGTCCCAAATGAAAGAATGGAAACCACCCCACCCCCCAAAGTAAAAACAAAACACCCTAATGAAGTGGAGATGAGAAATTTGCCTGATAAAGAATTCAAAGAAAAAGTCATAAGGATGTTCACCAAACATGAGAGTAGAAGAGAGGAACTCTGGAAGAACTTCAACAAAGATTTACCAAGTATAACAAAAAAGTCAATCAGAGCTAAATAATACAATAACTGAAATGAAAAAATACACTAGGAGGAACCCACAGCATATTAGATAATACAGAAGAACAGATTAATGACGCAGAAGACAGATTAGTGGAAATCACCCAGTTAAAATAGCAAAAAGGAAAAAAAATTTTTTAAAGAATCATTTAAGGGACTTCTGGGACATCAAGCACATGAACATTCACATAATGGGAATCCCATAAGGAAAACAGCAGGGACAGAAAATGTATTTTAAAAAATAATACCTGAAAACTTTTCTAATCTGGGTAAGGAAAGACATCCAGGTCCAGGAATCACAGAGTGTCGAACAAGATTAACCAATACATATTGTAATTAAAATGGCAAAACTTCAAGATAGAGACTTGAAGGAGGGAAACAACTAGTCATATAAAAGAAAACCCCAAAAGGTTAGCTGATTTATCAGCAACAACTCTACAGCCCAGAGGGAGTGGCAGGACATTTTTAATGTGCTGAAAGGAAGGAATCTACAACCTAGAATACTCTCCTGGAAAGATCATTCAGAATTGAAGGAGAGGTAAAGAGTGTCCCAGACAGGAAAAAAAAGTAAATGAATTCATAAAACCACCAAATCTGCCTTACTACAAGAAATGCTAAAGGATCTCCTTTAAGCGGAAAAGAAAAGACAACCAGAAATAAAATGTTTGAAAGAAATCCCATGTGAAATCATTGTGTTGTATGCCTGAAACTAAAATAATATTGCATGCCAACTATACTTAAATAATTTTTTTAAAATAAAAATTAAGTAAAACCTTTTCTCCCTTGGATTACATACTTTTAAAGAAATTAGTAAGTTTATCACTGACATTGTCCTGTTAATAGCTTTCCACCTCTGGTCCCTTTTCCTCCGCCTGCTTGCTAAATGTAGGAGTGATCCAATATTTCAACCACAGACCTGTTGTTTCTCTTCTTTAATGATCTTGTCCACTCTCATGCCTCCCAACTATTGCCTCAGTAAATAATTCTGAAGTCTTTAACTATAATAAAGGGCTCTTGAGATTTGGTGCTCCAAGCTCATAAAGGAGAAAATCACTAAGGCATAAAGATTACACTTATAGCTACTTTCCCCCAAGTGGACACTAGGTATCTCACCCCATTTACTAAACAATTTACCCAGATACTGCTAATTTAAAATATCTCTTATACGCTACATGCAAACTTAAGTTTTTTATCTTTTGTTGACTTATGTGTCTTCCTGCAGTACTACGTTTACAGTTATTTTGACTGGGTAAGGCAAGTTTCCCCCATTCACTCAAAATTTTTTCTTGGTTATACTTACATGTTTGTTTACTTTCCTAGAGAATTTGAGAAGTGTTCCCCACTCTATGAAAAAGGAAAATCTCAAATGGGATTCTGATTAGTAGTCATTGAATATAGAAAGTAGGGATCTTTCTATATTTACCTCAACTATATAAAGTTAATTATTGTCTTCAATTAACAGAGAAGAAAGTTGAGTTAAAGAGAAAGTTCAATGAGTTCTAAAAGGCAGACAACTAGTAAGTGGTAGCGCCAATAATTGAACTCAAAGTTGCAACCCAAGAGCAAGAATTTTGTGCCATTCATGACATCCCTTCATCTGAATAAATTTTTAAAAGGCAATATAATAGTCGAGGTCATCATCCAGAAAGCATTTTTTTCTGGTTCCATGGAACAACAGAGACTGTATATGTTAAGCAAATACAATTTTTTTTTTAATCTGTGAGAAGGGAAAAGGAAGTGTTGGCAGTTTTTCTCCAAAGTACTCTCCTGTAAACTGCCAGAAAGAAGGCATTGGAGAGGAGGAGGTACCAGCTTGACAACATACCCTGTAGCCAAAAAAAAAAAAAAAAGTGAAGAGCAGTGGAGGTGATCTGGAAACACAGACTAATCTTGTGTACACTTATGCAGCTGCTCCCTTTTGTGCTGCTCATCATCCATGGCGCACCAGATCAGAGTCAACCTTTGTGCCAGGTGTTTGCATATACTCCCACTGCATAAACAAGAGCACCTCATTTTCCAAAGGAGTCTTTTTAATATTTGCCATGAGTCTTCATTACTAACAAGTCCAAATCTCAGTCTTGAAGCAAGTATGCATTGGAGAGCAAGCTTTTCTCTTGTTTGAGTTGTCCTCCTATGCTAAGTCAAGTAGTAGAAGGAAATAAAATAATAGGCTTTCTCAACATCTGACATGCTTCATCCCTGTGTGGCTGAAGCCTACAGATGACAGTTAAGCTTTAATTAGAGTACAGAATGGGCAATCTAATGCGACAGTTCTAAAAAAGTTTTTTAAATCTAATGGGCAATTTATTGACTGATATTTTCAATAGAAAAAAGAAAGACTTCAGTTGTGGATGTTAACAGACCAATGTGAACTATTTAAGTGTGAACTTCATTAATCTTAGTCAACCATGCATGCCCTTAGAAAAGGATTATGTAGATTTATGATCTATGAAAAATTTAAGTGTTGATGTTTTTTAGATTTAGACTATTTTCTCCACCATTTTCCTGTACTTTTCAACCTGCTGATTTGTACTTACTAATTTCTAATGTCTAGTAAACATTTTCTCATAAACACTATTCCTGTCTTCCATTATCTTGCTTGTCTGTTGGATATTCTTCCAGCAAGTAGTAAAGAAGTTTGCTTCTGAATATGTAGCTAGTCTTGCCAACCATCAATACATTACTATTAGTGAACCAAAATAAGCAGTTCCATAGTCACCCATAAAATAAGTATTTGAGATTATGCAACCATAGTTTAGAATGAGTGATTATATCATCTGTAACCAGTTGCCAATAACAAAAATGATATATGATAAATCTGTTATCCATGAAGACTTCCATTCCAAATATCTCTAAGTGACGATCTGAATACTTATATGAACACTTATTATATATAAACAGGAAAGACTCGCAAAGGCTTTTATCAAATTTACCTGTGCTTTGTAGGATCAGTGTGCCAGCCGAGAGAATAAACATAGCATTTGCAAAATGAATCATTTTGTATGTCAAAATGGCTAATGTAACATAGAACTAACCAGAATGCTGACTTTTTAAAAAGCAAATACATTAGAATATCTGATCTCAAGTGGTTAAATGTATTCTAATACAGGTATTGATCAAAGTATTTATGAATCACCTCTTATTCTAGTAAAACCACCTTAATTCTGAGGCAACTCTAGAATATCTTTAGTGGTTTAAAACATACCAAAGTACTTCATCTTTTGAGGACAACAGATTTGTTTAGGAAGAGCCAAAAGTCATTAACAGAGCACTGCCTGTTGCCCAGTTCAAAGTTTTAAATTCTGAGAAGTAAAAAGTAAAAAGGAATCCAAAACTTAGTAAAGACTGACAAATACATGTTTGGATGATAGACTAGAAGCACTCCTTGTGGGAAAGCAGTTTGCTTATTTTTATCCAAAAGATATAAGCAAGCTCCAGTACAAAGCAGCCTTCAATTAACTAAAGACTTCTTTAAAGACTTTAATATTTTCAAAGGACTAACTTGTGGCTTTGGTATTTTTCTATTGTATTGCTGTTTAATAGTTTATTGCTTTCCTCTCATTTATATTAACTCCTACCTTGAGTTTATTCTTTGGTTTATTTTCTAATGTATTATATCTATCCCACAAGCTTTGCTATTATTTTTCACTATCCCTCAGTTTTGGGTATTTTTTTTAAACTTCCACTATGACTCCTTTAAGTGACTCCTTAATGTCTTATATCCAAATATTTAGGAGTTTATTTACCTCTTTTTTAATTTTTTTTATTTACCAGCCAGGCTATTTAACTTTTTAAGTTCTAATTTAACTGCATTGTAGAGATCATAGTTTACACAACATTTAATTTTTAAAAATATGTTAAAGTGTTTTTAACACTAGTACCTGATATGTTTTTGTTCATATTTCATTTATGCTTAGAAGAATATATTCTGGAACTTCTCCAGGATAGATCATATATATGTTAGGCCACAAAACAAGTCTTAATGAATTTTAGAAGACTGCAATAGTATTAAGCATCTTTTTATATCATAGTGGTATGAAACTAGAAATCAATTACAAGAAGAAAATGGGGGAAATTACAAATATGAAGAGATCAAGCAATATGCTACTTAAAAACTAAAGGGACAAAGAAGAAATCAAAAGAGAACTTGAGCTCTGCTGGATTGGCTCAGTGGTTGAGTGTTAACCTGTGAACTAGGAGGTCATGGTTCAATTTCCAGTCAGGGCACATGCCCAGGTTGCGGGCTCAATCCCTAGTGCGGGTCATGCAGGCCATAGCCAATAAATAATTCTGTCTCATCATTGATGTTTCTATCTCTCCCTCTCCCATCCTCTATGCAATCAATAAAAATATGTTGTTTTTTTTTAAAAGAGAGAACTCAAAATATATCTTGAGACTAATGAAAATGGAAATACAACATATCAAAACTTGTTAAGTGCAGTAAAATAAGTTCTAAGAGGGCAGGTCATACCAATAAATGCCTAAGAAAAAAGAAGCTCAAATAAAAAATCCTAAATTTATAGTTCAAGGAAATAGAAAAAGAACAACAAAACAAGCTCAAAGAGGAAGGTAGGAAATAACAGAGAGTGGAAATAAATGAAACAGACAAAAGAGATAACAGAAAGTGTTAATGAAATTAAGAGCTGCTTTTTTTTTTGAAAGATACACCAAATAGACAAACCTGTAACTAGACTTACCAAGGAAAAAGAAAGAATATCAAATAAATTAGAAATGAAGGAGGAGAAATTACAACTTCTACACTAACAAATTTGACAACCTAGAAGAAATGGATACATTCCTGGAAACACTAACAAGACTGAAGAAACAAGACCAATTACTAATAAGGAGATTGAATTGGTAATCAGAAGCCTCCCAGAAAGAAGAGTCCAGGATCAGATGGATTCACTGGTGAATTCTATCAAATATTTAAAGAATTAATACCAATCCTTCTCAAACTCTGTTAAAAATTTAAGAGTAGGACAAACTTCCAAACTCACTTCACAAGGCCACCATTACTCTGATACCAAAACCAGGCAAGGGCACTACAAAAAATGAAAATGATAAGCCAATGTCTCTGATGACTAGAGATGTAAAAATTCAACAAAATAGTACAACAAATTCAACACCACATTTACACTAGCCTGGCCAGAGCGGTTCAGTTGGTTGGAGCATCATCCTGTGCACCAAAAGACTGCCGGTTCAATTCCCAGTCAGGGCACATACCTGGGTTGTAGGATCTATCACTTGGGGTGCCTACGGAAGGCAACCAGTCGATGTAGCTTTCTCATATCAATCTTTCTTTAGGTCTCTAAATATGTCCTTGGGTGAGGGTTAAAAATAATAATAAATGAAAGATCATACACTATGATAAAGTGGGATTTATTAAATGGATGGTTCAACATTTGTAAATCAACCAATGTAATACACCATGTTAACAAAATGGCAGATAAAAATCATATGCTCACTCAATTGATGTAGCACAAGTATTTGGCGAATTCAACATCCATTCATGATAAAAATTCTCAGAGGTGAGGGGACAGGAGAGAGATTAACCAAAGAACTTTTATGCATACTAGAGGCCCGTTGCACAAAATTTGTGCACGGGGGAGAGGGGGTCCCCTCAGCCCAGCCTGCACCTTCTCCAATCCAGGACCCCTCAGACATCCCTCTCACAGTCTGGGACCACTGGCTCCTAACTGCTCACCTGCCTGATTACCCCTAACTGCTCCCCCTGCTGGCCTGGTCACCCCCAACTGCCCCCCCCTGCCAGCCTGGTCGCTTCTCACTAACCCCTCTGCTGGCCTGGTCGCCCCCAACTGCCCCCCCTGCCAGCCTGGTCGCCCCACACAGCCTGCTGTTCAGTCGTTTGGTCATCCCTCACTAACGCCCCTGCCAGCCTGGTTGCCCCACACAGTCTGCTGTTCAGTCGTTTGGTCGTCCCTCACTAACCCTCCTGCCAGCCTGGTCGCCCCACACAGTCTGCTGTTCAGTCGTTTGGTCGCCCCCAACTGCCCCCCCCCCGCCAGCCTGGTTGCCCCACACAGCCTGCTGTTCAGTCGTTTGGCCGTCCCTCACTAACCCTCCTGCCAGCCTGGTCGCCCCACACAGTCTGCTGTTCAGTCGTTTTGTCGCCCCCAACTGCCCCCCTGCCAGCCTGGTCGCCCCACACAGCCTGCTGTTCAGTCGTTTGATCATCCCTCACTAACGCCCCTGCCAGCCTGGTCGCCCCACGCACCCTGTTCGGTTGTCCGTTCGGTTGTTTCGGTTGCAACGGTCACTTAGGCTTTTATATATATTTAGATAGATAGGCATAACCCATGGACGTAGACAGTAGTGCAGTAGGCCTAGGGAGTAGGTGAGGAGTAAAGGGGGTCAATAGGAGAAAAAAAGGGGGGAACATCTATAATACTTTCAACAATAAAGATAAATTAAAAATAATAATAAAATTCAGCCCTAGCCGGAGCATCAGCCTGAGGACTGAAGAGTTCCAGGTTCGATTCTGGTCAAGGGCACATGCCCAGGTTGTGGGCTTGATCCCCAGTATGGGGTGTGCAAAAGGCAGCCAATCAGTGATTCTTATCATTGATGATTCTATCTCTCCCTTTCTCTCTAAAATCAATAAAATATATTTTAAATAAATAAATAAAATAAAATTCATTTTACAAGCACCCCCTCAAAAAGAAAAAACAAACAAACTGGGTACAGACTTCAACATAATAAATGCCATATATGATATGCCCACAGCTAACATCATACTCAGTGGTATAAAGCTAAAAGAAATAAAACTTCCTGTTTGCAGATGACATGATATTATATAATCAAAACCCTAAGGCTCCACGAAAATACTGTTATAGAGTTAATAAATCAATTCAGTAAACCTGTAGGATACAAAATCAATGTACAAAGATCTGTTGCATTTCTATACACTAACACCAAACTATCAGAGAAATTAAGAAAATCCCATTTACAAGTGTATAAAAAACAATAAAGTACCGAGGAATTTAACCAAAGGGATGAAAAGATCTATGTACTGAAAACTGTAAGACATTTATGAAAGAAAATGAAGTTACAAGTAAATGGAAAAAATATTCTGTGCTCATGTATTGGAAGAATTATTATACTAAAAGCAATGGAATTTAATGAACAAAATGAACTAATAAGTAAAATATAGACAGACTCATGCATAGCAGGCTGAAAGCTGTCAGGGGTGGAGGTTGGGGTGGTGGATGGTGGAGGGATTGAGCAAAAAAGGAAAAACTCATGGACATGGACAAGAGTGTGGTGATTGCCAGGGATAGGTGGAGGAAGGTATAGGGGGGATAAATGGAGATGGAAAGAGACTTGATTTCTGGTGGTGAACACAATACAATGCACAGATGATGTGTTATGGAATTGTGCACCTGAAACTTTGATCATTTTCTTAACCAGTGTCACCCCAATAAATTCAATTAAAAAAATGAGAAAAAGAACAGTCTTTTGGAAATTTCCTAAGGGAAAAAAATAAAAGCAATGTGATCCTTATCAATGTTCCAATTTCACAGGAAAAAAAAAATCCCAAAATTCATATGGAACCACACACACACGGAAAAAAAAAATAGGCAAAGCAATCATGAGAAAGTGAGTAAAGCAGGAGGCATCACACACTCTGATTTCAAACTACAGTAAATAAAACACTGATTTGAGGTGGGGGGAAGACATAGATCAATGGAACAGAATGAACCCATGTATATATAGTCAACTAATTTTTGACAAAGAAGCCAAGAACATACAATGAGGGAAAGGATAGTCTCTTCAATAAATGGTGCTCGGATAACTAGAAAACCAAATGCAAAAGAATGAAACTGGAGCCCTGGCTGGTTTGGCTCAGTGGATAGAGCATCGGCCTGCAGACTGAAGGGTCCTGGCTTTGATTCCAGTCAAGGGCATATGCCCGGGTTGCGGGCTCGATCCCCAGTGGGGGGCATGCAGGAGACAGCCAATCAATGATTCTCTCTCATCATTGATGTTTCTATCTCTCTCTCTCTCTCCCTTCCTCTCTGAAATCAATAAAAATATATATATTTTTAAAAAGAATGAAACTGGAGCCCAATTTTATACCATACACAAAAATCAACTCAAAATTGATAGAAGACTTGAACATATGTCCTGAGACCATAAAATTAGAAGAAAAACACAGAGGTAAATTTATTGACATTGGTCTTGGCAATGATTCTTTTTGTATTTGACACCAAAAGCAAAGGCAGCAAAAGCAGAAATAAACAAGTGGGACTATATCAACCTAAAAGGCTTATGCACAGCAAAGGAAAGCATTAAAAAAAAAATGAAAATGCAACCTATCAAATGGGAAAAAATACTTGCAAATCGTATATCTGAGAAGGGTTAATAACCAAAACATATAAAGGGTTCGTACAATTCAGTTGTAAAAACTCCAAACAATCAATGTACCCTGTCCATCTTCCAAGGTTTATCCTTCATGAAGCCTTATCCTCTCCATCCTCTGCCAACTTCCTAAATTCACATGCAAGGTCCCCTTTTCAGAAACCTTAAAAAGGTAGCTGGTCTCCCTCAAGTATTTAAAGATCATGAAAAGGCAACCTACAGAATGAGAAAAAATACTTGCAAATCATATGTTTGATAGGCAGTTAATAACCAAAAAAATATAAAGATCTCATAAAACTCATCAAGAAAACAAAAAAGATAATCTGATTGAAAAAATGAGCACAGGATTGAATAAATATTTTTTCCAAAGAAGACATAACAAATGCCCAACAGGTTCATGAAAAGGTGCTCAACATCACTAATCATCAGGGAAATGCAAATCAAAACCACACACAATAAGATGTCATCTCAAACCTTATTGTGGGGAAGGCCTGGGGAGGGGGCAGGAGCAGGGTGAAGAGGGTCAAAAAAGGGGAGACATTGGTAATACTTTCAACAATAAAGTTAAAAATAATGGCTTTCATAAAAAAGACAAGAGGTAAGTATTCATGAAAATGTGGAGATATGGGAACCTTTGTGCACTCTTGGTATCAACTGACGCAGCCACTCCAGAAATCATGACAGTTCCTCAAAAAATATAATTTGCAAGTATTTTCTCTTTTTCCGTTGTACACTTTAAATTAATAGAATATTAAATATCAATTATATCTCAAACAGAAAAAAAAGAAAACTACCCTCACTAATTGTTTGATCCACTCAGAAAAGTTTGTTAATTATGTTACAGTAGTCCCCCCTATCCATGCGGATACATTCCAAGACCTCCACTGATGTCTGAAACTGTGGATAGTACCAGACCCTATATATACTGTTTCTTCCTATAAATATATACACTTTACATCTTCTCTTTGGAATATCTAAAATACCAGCATCAGTACCCTTGCACTTTCAGGCCATTATTAAGTAAAATAAGGATTACTTGAACACAAGCACTGAGATACCACGACAGTGGCTCAGATAACCAAGCTGGCCACTGAGTGACTGAAGAAAGGAGAGCCGTATATGGTACAGTGTGGGTATGCTGGACAAAGGGATGATTCTAGTCCTGGGCAGATGGAACGGGTCAGAGATTTCATCACACTATGCAGAACAGTGTGCACTTTCAAACTTATAAATTGCTTATTTCTGGAATTTCCCATGTAATATTTTCAACTATGGTTGACCATGAGTAACAGACAGCAAAAAGCAAAATTTGGATAAGAGGGGAACTACTGTATTCATATCTATGCTACCCTTGCTAATTTTTATCTATATCAATACTAGAAGTATGTTCAAGTCCCCAGAAAAACCTCTGGCAAGACAAATCAAGAGAAGAATACATTGTGAAAACTTAAGACAAATAAAGTTTCTTTAAATTTTTTTTAAAAAAATATATAAATTTCTTCTTCAGTCACAATCAGATGCCAGTTCAATTCCCAGTCAGAGCACATGCCGGGGTTTTGGCTCGGTCCCCAGTGGGGAGGGTGCAGAAGGCAGCCAATTGATGTTTCCCTCTCACATAGATATCTCTCTCTCTCCCCTCTTCTCTCTCTAGAAATCAATAAAGATATTTTTAAAAATCTTCCCACAAATATATTAGATAATATGAGTAGTTATAAGGATGTATTTTTTATGGAGATCAGGAAAAAGGTCAGGGCTAATACGTGACAATATGATATCAGAGAATATGTAAAATAGAAAAACAACTAAGATACAAATTGTAAAAAATAAATAAATAATAATAATACTTGAATACGTATATCAACAAAAGCTACTGCTGTTCTCAACAGGCTAGCTGGCAACTTGCCCAGACTGGGCTGTTCACATGCTGACCTGCCAAGACCATTCTTTGGGGCAAAGGTTGCCCCCATCAGACCAGTCATAACCCCCTACTTCTCACTCTTCAGGAAGATAGAACACCTTTGTAGGTGGCATTTATGGAAATGAACAAATTACGATATAGAAAATAAGAAAGTGGAGTAGAAAGAAATTTGTGAAGTTTTGGGGTGTGAAAGTACTATTTCATAAATGTCTAGATTTTCAAAGTTTTCATCTCCATTTTTAGTAGGGCTCTTTCTTATGTTCCATTTTTGGGATGCTGGATGAGGTTTAGTGGCTGAACTAGCTGCACAATGGGAGCTCAAGCCCCTTTCTACGTGTAAATATCTCTTCCTTCAGTAGCAGCAAAAAATAACCTCCCTGAACCGCTTGAACAAACTTCAAAAGGAACTTCTACCACTCACCTGGATACAAGCCAGAGGCTCATTTGTCCAAATCGAATATCCACCAACTAAATAGATCCTCTCATTATGGACAGCAACTCCAGATTCATTTTGGCCTAAAGTAAAGAAAATAAATAAATAAATCCCTTTCCTTGCATGTTTTAATTAACCCCTTTGCCACTGAGAGATACAATTTGCCCTGTGGTGGACTTGTCTACTCCACAGGATTTCTGCAGCAACTGATCGCTGCCTCCCACTACTCGGAGGGAGAAATTAAGCACCATTTCTCAGCAAATGAATTTGTGTCGGATCAGAACCAGGTCATAACACTGGTTAGCCAAGTTAGTAAAAACAGCATAAAATACAGTAATAATAAGCCATTGAGAACTAAGAGTTTCATATTGTTACATGCCATACATTTACAGTAGCAGAAAAAAAGGTATATTTTAGAAATGCAAGAAACCTCTTGTACTACAAATGCTTTTAAGGCAAGTGCTTACATTTGTAAAGTAACAGCTGCAACCCCAAAGCTGCAACCCCAAGAAACCAATAAAACAGAGCCATGCCCCTAGCGTGCCCCAAAATGAAGACAAATGACAAAAAAGGCAAAGTTACTACCCTCCCTCTCTTTACATACACAACAGCTTTAAGACTACATTAAAGTTCGTGAGCTGAGACCAGCCAGGATAGTCCCTAGATACTGACATGCCAAAATGATGAAAGGTCCCTTCCCCATTTAAAAAAGAAGACAGAATAACTCACTACCACATATTCTTCCCTTGAGGCCATCAAAGAGTGAGACAGTCTCTTTTATTGATGGGCTGACACAGGATTGACTCGGGTAATAAATAAGCTGGATCCTATAGCAGACAGATCCAGGGACCAAGGGCTCAGGCACCTCTACAGCAACTTAGACCAGAATTAAGTACTGGTAGGTGGGCCTTAAAAATCAGTTTTCTTTAAAAAAACAAAAAAAAAAAACAGCAGCTCAATGCAAAATACTTGAACCTCTCCCACTGGCTATGCCCTCAATGGTGTTTCCCCAGCAGCAGCAGGTGGCCGAGGGCCCACTCGGCATATTAAATCGTCTCCAAGCACTAGTCTGCCCACCATTCTGAGTCTGTGATTTTCCTATTAGCAGAGCAGCCTGGAAGGGATCTGGTCACCTGTGGTTGTTAATGACGCAGCTGACAAGGGAGAAATAGTGTTCAACTCCATAAAGAAATGTCAGGGGTAAGCTGTTCACCGCTTCCCTTTCATTCCCTTTCGGGATAAGGACTGGCCCATACCTCGTGCTGCCCTGTGGTAAGGCTGGGATGGCTGTGCTGTGTGTGCCCAGAAATGCTGCCAAACCCCTAAGCTCAGAACTGCTCAAAAGGTTTAATCTTTAGGAGAAAACAGCCAGAAACAATATTCAACAGTGACAAATAATGAAAACCATTCTCCTGAACTTAGAAGACATGAGGACTCATGGAGAGACTCCCAACTTGCAACTGTGCCCTGCAAGCTTTCCTGACTTCTCTCCTCACTCTGACACCAGAGTGCATCGATGCAGATGGTCACTCCAACTCCGGCCATCCCGCCTCTCGCTAAGTTACTCCTAACCAGGAGGTCTCCTCAGTGTCTGCTTGTGGAGTAGGAACTGATGCCATTGGGAAGGATGTACCCCTGAGCATGAATGACTGTTTTGTTTTGACATGCACGCTATATGAAATACAAAATGCATTACAGCGGCAGTGTAAAAGCAAAAAAAAAAAAAGAAAAAAGAAAAAAAAAAGAAATGACGACTAAAAGTAATGAGAAGTAAAGAATGATTTGCTTCTGTAAAGAGTCATTAACTCTTTCCGCACCTGGTTCCTCCTATTTGTAGTCCAGTTCCTATGTGAATATATTGACAGTAATGAACTTGACATGCCTCTTAGCCACACGGGGGCACACACAAAGGCCAAACTAGATGCTCAGCCACCTGACGGGGTAAAGTTTTATGAGATAAAGAATGTGCACCTTTCTAGTTAATAAAAGCAAGTTGTTCTATTGCCGTGTACTCAGTATTTAGAGAGGAAGCTTCTTGAATCTTGGCTTTTCCTGATTTACTTAACAAAGGTACTTGCCAGTCAACAGGTTGAAGTTACAGCGCGTCCATTGGTCGGTGTCTATGTTGTAGGAATCTATATGCCGCACCAGGATCCGGTCGTTATTGTAGTCCAGGTCATTGCCTCCAAGGACGTAGAGCTTCCTATGGACTGCAGCCATGGAGTGGTAGACCCTTCTCTGCAGCATGGGGCTGCGGCTTATCCACTTATTCTGGAAAAAGAAATTCAGGTGAATTCTGTTAATAGCAGAACTTCCTGGCAGAGAACCGCTGTGCCTCATTAGCAGTGGGGACCTAATGTTTGTCAATCACCTTCTGTTTAAATGTTGTTCATATACTTTGAAAGGAATGGGCTTCTTCCCTGAGAACAAGGGCAGAGACACCCACATATTCCAGCTCTATTTTTCAAATCACATCAGGCATTTCCTCTTGTTTGGGTTGCATTTCATAGGGCATTTCTCATTTGTAAGGGAAGGATATGAAAATATAGAAATTGAGAGAATTTACTTATGCAAATTACCTGAGAGTGAAAGTGCAAGGCTAAGTATACTGACTAAGGTGGTGTGATGATTAAGAAACAGGCTCTGGACCTAGAATACCTGACTTTATAATCTGTGTGTAACCTTGAACAATTTACTTGACCCCTCTGTGCCTATTTCCTCATTTGCAAAAAACAGCAGCTCAGTGCAAAACACCTGAACCTCTATCATTGGTTATGCCCTCAATGGTGCCTCCCCATTGGGGTAATAATAGCCACCTGCCAAGCCTGTTGTGGAGGTGAAATGAGCTATCACACACAAAGCATTTAGAACAATGCCTCACACATAATAAATATCCAATAAACATCCACTTTTAAAAAAGTATTGTGTTAATCACTGACTACCCCCAGCCCCTACCTAAGTTAGGGTGAGGGTGGCTTTGCTGTTCTTCTAAGATTAAACTCTTGAGATCAATGAAAGAGCTAAGATTTGGTTCAGCAATGAATTGCTTTTTATCAGCTTCCTTTAATGTATTTACAATCACATTTTCTGTCCAACTGAGAAAAGTTATTTCTAGGCATGTATTGGTTTTTGTAGATGGCCAAGTTTTATCTGATGATTTTAGGCAATATTTGGTTCTGGGTTACTCTTAATAATAAGAAAGATATGCTCAATACCTCTTACAATAAGGCTCCTGTTTAAAATATAATATAAAATTAGATGAAAATAAAATATGACTAATTTTATATCTCAACTAAGGAATGGACAGGTAAGTAAACATAACCATTTTTCTTTCTGCATAAACACAAAACATACAGGAACAACCCAGGTTCCTTTTTGCCAAGAAAAATTTGGATTTTGACCAGAAAAAAAACCATATGATGTTTAGAATACATAGAATTTCAATAGTTCACGAAGCTGTAAAGGAAGAAGAAGAAAATGTTTTGTATAATATTGGGTATTAACTAAAGGTATATGTATTAGCTTATTTCTAATTTCTCTTTTAAAGATACACTAAAAAAAATGAAAGTGGTTTGTACAATTTGAAAGGCTTGCATTTATCTGTTCCTCCTTTTTTGCTGTTTTTAATCCTCACCCGATGATATTTTTTCATTGATTTTTTAGGGAGAGTGGAAGAGAGAGGGAAAGACAGAGAAACATGTCGATGGGTTGCCTCTTGCATGAGCCCTGACCAGCACCCAGGCCAGGGAGCAGCCTGCAACCAAGGTACATGACCTTGACGGAATTGAACCTGGGACCCTTTGGTCTGCAGGCCACTGCTCTATCTGCTGAGCCAAACCGGCTAGGACTGCTTCTCCTTTTTAAACATGCCATACTAAGAATCTCCTTCCAATTAAATGTCTTCTTTAATAAAACAGTCAAACCTTGCTTTCAGGTATTCCACTAATAAATATCTTTAATACATTACAGGGGAGTGGGTTTACCTCAAAACTCTGATGATACTTTCCTTAGGATGCTTTCTATGAGGCAACCCTGTGTAATATTAGAAATTGGCGTCTGCATTAGCAGTCCGGTCCCCTGCCATAGGACTGTGGACTCCATCTGGTTTGCAAAGCCTGCCTGCATCCCCTGATTACGTCTTTAGCCTCCTTCACTGCCGTGCCTGCCAGGTGAGCCGACAACCACTGCAAAGGCAAGGAAGCAGAGAGGCCTGGTGGGGTCATTCCTAATAAGCTAGCACGTGAATACTAATCAGTGCTGGGGAAGCAGAGGTCACCCCAGCCTGCCTGTTGGCAGGTAGCGATGTGCTCTGTGGCAGATGGCAGGCATTATCGACTCTCCACAAAGGCCTAGCAGTGAAATAAGCACCGGGGCTGAATGATAGCGTTATTGAGATTCTGAGCAAGATGCAAGCAGATGTGATGTTTGCCAGGACCCACTGTAAACAATATGCCAGCAGAATTTTTAAAAAGAGCATGTGTGTACAAACATGAGACAGAAGTCATTTGAGAAATGTTAACACCTTCTTCCTCTTTAACCACGTGTGCACTGAACTCAAGCAACTGCAATTAATGATCCCTCTTGAGACATCTGGCCCATGGACATGTGGTCTCTGAAATCTACAGCTTCTAATGACATCAGGAAACACACTTGCAAAGACAGAAATACCTTCGTTAAATTCAGAATTAAGTAATTGTTAAAATAAAAAGATTCCAAATAGATTGAGGTCACTTTGGACATACATTTGATGGCTAATCCCAAACTGGACAGCCAATGCCAACCTGTTGTTTCATGTTCCAGTATTTCCAGCAGACAAATATTAAATCCCCAGGTTAAATCATTTGGAATATTGTCATCATCATGAAAAATATTGACATGACCAAAATCATAGAAATAGCAAGTTTCAGCACATATTTGCTAAAGTCATAGATATTTTGGTAGAAGAAAAGAGAATAAAAATAGTTCTTTTTGGGGGGAGGGGAGATGTTATGTGTGCATGAGAAGTGGCAGAAGGAGGATCAGGCGCCACCATAATGCTTTCAGTTCAGGCCCCAGTTATCAGATGAAAAACAAACTCTTCAGCCACTTCTACTTTGGACATGTCCTAGACCCTGTTCTAGGACATTTTGGCTATACTGAGTTAAATTAAAGTCATTATTTTATTTTGGAATAATGAAACCATAAGCAAGCCCACCCCCATTGCCCATGACATGCCTTCTAAAAGGACATAGCAACAGGACAATCTAAATCCTTTCTTTGGATGCCTCTGAATATGAACAGCTACTTGAGATAATGGAAATATCTTCCCCTTTTTTCTACATTGGGCAAAACTCTAAAAGAGTTAAGCATGTTGTATAGAATAAAACTGAAGGAGCTGAAACTTTATGAGAGAAAAAAAAAAGCAAAAAGCAGTTTATCCAGATGCTTCCTTTTCTATACAGGTTTAAGATGCATGTGTGTGTTTGTAGACTTGGCATTCCAACTACTAATTACTGTAGACATCTTTTAAAATTCATTTTAATTAAGGTAATGAGCTCTTCTTATAGGATTCTTACCTGGTTAGGTTCATACACCATTAGTCTATTCTGATACTGTGCGGTGTTAGTTACTCCACCTGTAATGGATTAACACGTGTTAGAGCTTTCATGAATAAGAAATAGGATGTTCCAACATAAGAATGAGATACAATTAAAGAAAAATTAGCTACTGTTGAGAATCTGTTTGTATACCCTTATGGTGAACCTATGACATAAGTAAGAAGCTTATTTTGAAGCAGTTTCATTTTCAAGAAACATTTCAGAAGCAATCCAGTTGAGAGCAAGCAGCAAGTATGCAGAGATTAGCAAGAGATCCCCAATTCTGGCAAGCTGCTCAACATGGCCAGAATGAGGGGAAATGAATAGAGAGGGAGTGGGAGTGAATACAGCACACAGACAAATCTCTGCAATTTGTGCCAGGAACATAGTTCTATAGAAAATTCTTGTCTTTAGCTAAATTGACAGTTTTACATCTCTAGCCTTCTATATACTAACACAGTGATATCCTCATATCTCTTTAGAAGAATCTAAGAAAAGACATTACTTATAAAAAGAAATATAGCTGTGGCCAGTGTGGCTCAGTTGCTTGAGTGTTGTCCTATGTACCAAGAGGTCACTGGTTCAATCCCTGTCAGGGCACATGCCCTGGTTGCAGGCTGGATCCCCAGTGGGGGGCATGCAGGAAGCAGCTGATCAATGTTTCTCTCTCTCTCTCTTCTCTCTCTCTTCCTCTCTCTCAAATCAATGAAAACATATTTTAAAAAAGAAGTCTAGAACCAATGCTATCCAAGAGAATATAACAAGACTCACAAATGTGAGTCACATATGCAATTTTAACTTTTCTAGTAGCCACATTAAAAGTAAAAACAGTGAAATTAAACCAAATATAAATTTCATTTCATTAAAAATAGCCAAAATATTATCTTTTCAACATGATATTAATGTAAAAATATTGAGATTTTTTTTCATATTAAGCCTTCAAAATGTATATTTGACATAGCATATCTCAATCCAGATTAGCCACATTTCAAGCGCTCAGTAAGCTACAAGTGGCTAATGGCTACCATACTGGACAGCATACTTCTAGAGCACAGTTGCTGCTGTCCTCAACTTTTTTTTCATCCCTCTTGAAAACTGCTTAGATAAAAAAAAAACACACGTGAAACCTTCTTCTTAATCAAGAACAACTAAAAAAATCATTACACGTTTAGCTAAATTTCTCATACTTCTTTTCATGTTTGTGGTATACATTGAGCCCTATAAAAAACAGAAATACTTAATTCTACTTTAATTTTTACCATTAAATGGAAAAGCTAAAAAATAAAACAGCAAAAAGAAAACAATATGATATCAAATGTTAGGTAATAACAGACATATAAGTTCCCCCCTCCAATTCTATCTTTAAAAATATTGCCTCACACATATTACTAGATACTTGTTTTTAGCTAAATTGACATCCTTATTTTAATAAGTATCACAAAGAAGCAGCTACTTTTGCAATAAATATCTAAAGTTGAGCTAGACTAAAAAGTTTCCTATTGAATTTTTTTGAAAGATCCAGAGACATGGAAGCATGAAATAGATAGGGAAGTGGGGAGAAGGGCGGGAAGAGATTAACCAAATAATTTATATGCATATATGCATAAACCATGGACACATATAATAGTGTGGTAAAGGTCTGGGGGGAGGGGGCGGTGGGAGCAAGGGGGAGGGGGTCAATGGGGAAAAAAGGGGACATCTGTAATACTTTCAACAATAAAGATAACTTTTTTTTAATGAGTACTGTTCCAATAACTGTCCGAGACAGCCTTACCCCGGTCAGCTTGACTATACACAGGCTTCTTCCTGCCTCTAGGCCCCTAACTTCCCTTTTCATGGAGCACGTACTTTAGAAAACTTTTAATTATAAATTCATTCTCTGTCTTGGTAAGATGTAAGTCATTTAAGAAGCTTCTTGCAAGTTTTGGACTGAGGAATATCTTCCTCCAAGATCTGGAGTTATCCCGTTGAAATGTAATCATCAAGGCCGACAATGCCCCTGTCTCCCATTTCCTATGGAGGGTAGGAGCCTAACTTTGGTGGATGCCCATCAGCAAACACAAATGTCCCAAATACAGAGAAAAACATTTACCAACTCAGGGATAACTGAATGTGCTCAACAGATCACATTGATCAACCTTCCTCCAAAGTCCTTCAGTACTCTTCCCACTAGTTCACCCCTCTGCTTAAAAACCCTCTTGCCTCTTGTTTTTCAGAGGAGTTGATTTCAGACTGCTTTCTGGTCTCTCTCCACTAGGGCAATAGTCTTAAGTAAAGGCTTCCTTGTCTATTTTACTTTGTCCATTATAACTTTTGCTTTGAAGGTTCAGATACTTTGCATAGGTCACCACCATCAACTCCATGGGCAGGTGTCAAGTCAACCAGAATGCAGAGGGTTAGTACATAGCCCTCAACTGCGCTGAAATAATCAATTAATACCAATGGATACATGAAGGGGAGGGAACCTGTCCAGGTCAGTCATTACTCTCTCATTCAACTCTAGGAAGGATTTTACATCTTTCATGTAATTGACCGTGGCTATTATTAACTGGAGGGCTTTTTATTTTTGTAATTCTCTCTGAAGCTTGCAACCCACTTTTTAAGCTCAATGAAAGATTTGTCCAAGGAGGAAATGCAAATAACAGAGAGAAATGAGCTTCCTGCCCTCAAAAAAAGTCTTTTTTGTGTTTCTCATTGAATGTCTCATTTTAAAAATGAAAAGAAAACACACTTGAGAAAGCTGAAGCTGAAGTGCCTACATGGAGTGAAAATGTATTGCAAAATAAATACAGCGGTATGTTTGCTTTTTCCTCCCAACCTTCCTTTTCTTATCTGATTAAAAACTGAATGTCCAATAATTCTTTCTACACAAGAATAATCAAACCTATTGAGACCTCACAAGTCTTCAGTATTAAAATGATTGCCAAGTTTCGATCTGGGCCATAACCGCCAGATTAATAGCCAGCTCACCTACAATCATTTCTCCAAATGAGAGGGAACAGAGGGTAAAGCTCCCACCCACTATTTCAAAACTCTGATGGTTTACCTACTTGTTTTAGAAATATGGGACAGAATTAATATCTACTGCAGTAAACTATCTGTTTATGACACTATTTGAAAATATTTACACTACTATATGTACCAAACTCTGCCCATTATAGATTAAATGCACCACCAGTGGATTAGAATGTAGCTATTACATCCTCTCTCCCAAGCAGGGCACACAGTTTATCTTCACCCTCTTCAGAATTATTATTTACTGTCTTCCACAGATGCATCAGCTGCATTAAAATCTGCACTCAGTAATTAGATTCCTTACCCTTACATACAAATTTTCACTCACATGACAATGTTTAGAAATGAGATATTGGGTTACTAGCTGGGAGTAGAGACAGAAGTCCTAGTTAGTTATTTGGTTGATTACTTCTCGAATGTTAAACCACAGGAGGTGCCTAAAAACCGAGTGCTGTAACTTTTGCCAAGTCAGGACTGCAGGGGAAAAAGCTTAGAAATTGGTTTTATTGTGATTCCCTATGAAATAATTTACAAATGAGCACATAAATAAAAACAACTTCTTCTCAGTACAAAACATACGTTTTTTAAAAAGCCCCCATGTTCTCCATCCACATGTCTCTGGCAGTGTTACTCATCGGCAGAGCTTGGTCATTACATTCCCTTCACATAACACTCCTCACTTTCAGATTCATCTGCTGAAATGAGGTGCTAAGGATTTGCATACAGATTTGACTATACAAAAATAGATATGGAATTAATAACAGTCGCTATATGTTTTAATTTCTCCCAGACGGGAGTACCCTTGCCTGCAGCGGTGTTCCTGGCTTTGAAAGTCATCAAGCTGATTTGTCTGCTCTGGGTTGTGATGCCACATGCTGCTCCACTGTCCCCTGCAATCAAAGGCTTGCAAAGATAGATTCCAGGCCATCGAGTATATTTTATAGATTGGCAGTTTTGATCTCCCTCCCCCACCCCAGGGGGGAATAATCTGCATCTTAACAGCTTTCTATAGATACATCTGTCATTAAATATGCCATTTCGTATCAGCATCCATTTTTAAAGCCAAGTTTTCCCTAACTTTGAAGTGCCACCGTCAAAGTGAAGACTTTCCACCAAAATTGAAAATGAACGACCCTGTCTTATACTTTTTTGCACTGTGACTTAAAGATATACAGCAGGTTCCCCCAAAGTCAAATAAGTCTTTAAAAACTGCCAGAAGGAATGAAAAGTTACCACCATGCTACCAGCAGTGAGCAATGCTTTCTATCATCAAGACAAGAGGAAAGCATTTTTCTTAAGCTTCCCTGTTCACCTCCCTACAAAGTGTTGTGACAAATGGATGAATGCGTGCCGGAGAGAGGATGACAGGTGACTGCCAAACAAGCAATCTTTGTCTGCACTACTGAGAATTCACCGACTCCCAAAATCCACTCTGCTCAAGAGCAGCAGCTGGTCAACGCTAGTGGAGTCTATAAAATCATGTGTTTAGAAAAAACAACTTTCAATATTTGGTGGTCAAGGTAGGTCAAGTCTGGGAGCTCGGCTAATTTTTTTTTCAAGGACAGAAAATACCTCTGTTGACAGAGTCCCACACTAGTACAACACCAGTACACGTGATGCAAAAAAACCCAATGTGCCCATGCCCTCAGGGGAGATGCTCCAAGCTGGAATTCTGCTGGCCAGTTCAAGATGGTGGAAAACCATCTCAGGTTCTCTGCGAGTCTGCTGGAGGCCTGCAGTGCCCAGCTTCACGCTAGTCGAGGGGGAGAGTTTCTGGACAGGCTGTGCTATCAACAGGCTCCTTTATGACTCTGTTCTTGGGGGGACCATTTAACACAGCCAAACTCAGGTTCCTTATAATCAACGCGGAGATGATGAGGTCTCTCACTGGTTTCAGATGAGCTATAGTGCACGGTATAGAGGCAATCCATAAAGGGAAGTTTATTACAATTCTGTACTAGTTGGTTTACATAAATTTCATAAAAGGTACAAATAACTAATTGAAAAAATAACTAAGTATGGAATACTGAATTAATAATGAATTAATTTTGTATTATGAAATAGATTGCTTATAACTTTTTTTTTCTAATAACCAGAATTACTGGCTGGCTTATAAGGATATCAAAGGTTGTTTCCTTCAATAGTTTAAACATCTCCTCTGTAAAATCACTCTAGTTCTCAAAAGACTAAAACTTCACACTTACAGTCTAATTATCAAAAGAATGACCTGGTATTAGGTGTGAGTTCATATTAATCATTTTTTATAGAGACAAACTCATTATTAGTCCTTGATAAAAGGGACATCATGGGAATATTTGCAATAAATGCAAAAATAAGCTTTTTATTACCTATTTTACAGATTAGACTGGCCATATTTTTGGAGTGTTTATAATGCTACATAAACAATTAAAGCCAAGAATCATTCTACTAAATTAGCATCGTGAGTAGAAGTATACTTAATCCATGCATTAAATTAAAACTAGTATCCATATTATTTCTGTCACACTTGAGCAAACCACACAAATGGATGGCTAATTAATATACTCAAAATCTGCAAAGAAAGTCTCAAATTTACAAACTATAAAGGAAGGGTTGATGCAGCTGAAAATGAATTGTATTTATGTTACCTAGAGTGAACAGATATAAACTTGTGACCCAAAATATGTAAAGTATGCCAAATGTGCTATTTTAAATTAGTGAAATGATAAACAAGGGTAAAATCTACCACAATGCAGATGTCAGCTGCCCTTCAAAATCTTAATAAAATTCCCTCTCCCAGTCCTCATTTTATAGAAAGCTGAAATCCTGCCTCCAAAGATTTCTGCATGTTCCTAGGAGGGTTAACCTCTGAAGGTCACCTCTGCTTGTCTCTGTTGTCCTGGCTTAGCTGTGTTCTTGCTGGATCTTTTATCACCCTCCTGCCATTAACCAATTATTCAGTCACCCCCATTTCTGTGATGAAGCTTTAACCTTCTCTCCTCTTAGGAAGAAAGAAAATGACTTATTTCCCATATTCATAGGTAGAGGAATTTAGCTCACTATTCTACCTTCTTTTTCTAGGTTCATCTAGATAGACACAAATGGATCAACTAACCAAAGGCTTTTCTCTTTTCTCTCCTTGAGAGGAATTCTGGAGTCAATGGGTTAGACATTTTTTTCCTAATTAACTAAACTAACAATTTTAAAGGCCACTGGATGACTATCCTATATAATAAAAGGCTAATATGCAAATTGTCCCCTCAGGAGTTCGACCAGGAAACTGGGAGTTCAATTGCTCGCTATGATGTGCGCTGACCACTAGGGGGAAGAACATGGCAAGCGACCAGTGGTGGTGGCAGGGTGCTGAGGGAGTGAGGGAAGGAGGGGGCGGGGAACCTGATTGGCCCTGATTGCCGGCCAGGCCTTAGGGACCCTACCTGTGCATGAACTTCATGCACTGGGCCTCTAGTATTGTATATAACATGTAATCCTTGCAGAAAACAATGTTCTAATCTAAACCAAATGCAGTTTAGAGTTAGCTCCATGTTATCACTAAATTTCTTTTTAACTTTGTGTTACATTTATGGTTTAGAAACTGAACTACAGAACCACAGAAAGGAAGACGTTATGTGGCTCCGTTCTGTGTCCTGTGAAAGACGGTCAGTTAAACCATAAAAGATAATCAAATGATTGTTGATCCTAAACAACTCTCCAGGTTTGACTATTCTCCAGTGTATCATGTCATATGGAAGTTCTTCTGAACATGTGGGCATGTTTTGAGATCTTTGTTGTAGTGATAAACAACTAGTTTGTGTGGTTTCATGGGGAAAACATGGTTTTCAGAAGCCAAAAGCACAAAATCAAATTTGTAAAATACTAACTATGTGATCTGAGAAATCATTTAACTACTTTAAGCCTCATTCTCTGAGCAGCAATCTGAGGGTAAACAAAGTGCTATTTCTTCAGGGGAGCAAATGAGGATGTAAGCTTTGTTAATTATTTTGGAGAAAGTAGGTAATCTGATTATTTGGCTTCCATCTTAGCTCAGTACTGTAGTGGGGTTTTTTAAAAATATTTTTATTTTTATAATTATTTATTTTTTAATATATATTTTTATTGATTTCAGAGAGGAAGGGAGAGGGAGAGAGAGATAGAAACATCAATGGTGAGAGAGAATCACTGATCAGCTGCCTCCTGCATGTCCCTTACAGGGGATTGAGCCCACAACCTGGGCATGTGCCCTTGACTGGAATCAAACCTGGGACCCTTCCATCTGCAGGCCCATGCTCTATCTACTGAACCAAACCAACTAGGGCTTTTTATATTTATTTTTAATAAAATTTATTGGGGTGACACTGGCTAATAAAATTATATAGGTTTCAAGTGTACAATTCTATGATACATGGTCTGTATATTGCAGTGGTTTGGTTTAAATCTCTTTCAGATGGGGAGTAGTAAAGGTTGGGGCAGCAGTGAAAAAAGAGGAGAAAAAGTAACTGCCAGGGCAGCTGCTTGCTAAAATGAAGCAACAAAGATTTTAATCTTAGTGGACATTCCAGTTCGCGAGGAACCTGTAAGTGGACAGGCCAAGTGATCAAGCTCCAAACCTCTACCAGGCAGGTGACTTCATCTTGTGGGAGCCACCTCTAGGGGCAGCAAACAGACTCTGTCTTCTGTGCTCACTCCCTCGGCCACACCTGGTTCTCCCTCAAGCAAACCTTAAGCCCTTGACACTCACCTAACTGGAATCCCAGCATGCTGACCTTCTTCCAATAGTATCCTTGAGGTATTCCCAGCCTAAAAACCATCCATCATGATTGAATCCAAGGATCTGCCTTCTACAGTTCTCTGCTGAGCATGGCCAAAAAATAGGACAGATATTTGCAAACCGAGTTGCCATCCTTAAAAAAAAAAAAAAAAAAAAAAAAATCCCTCCTTTGACCCTGGATTTCCTCCTCTGGCTACTCTCTCTTTTCTCAGCCAAACTTACTTCCTTTTCTTTCCTTCCTACCCTCTTTTTTCTTCTTAAAGCCAAAATGCTATTTATTAATTTACAATGAAAAAAATGTGCTGTCACATGGACAGAAGAAATATGTGTGTACCTAGAAACAGCACATAATGCGGGAGCATAATGATCAGAAAGTTGTCTGGTGAGATCAGATACAGGAAGTGAGGTTTAGTCTAAAGTGGAATCTAGAATGCAGTGGAAGCTAGAATGCAGTTTTCACTTCCTCACTTTCCTTTTACTGCATTCTAGCCTCCAATTTCTAGCATTGCATTCTAGTTTCAACCTTCTCCACTCCCCTGACATGGCTTTCACTGAAATTACCAAGTAGTTCCTGACTGAGAAATGCGGAGGAGATATTTTGGACCTGTAGTAGTGGATGCCACTCACCTGCCCTTCTGTAACATCCTTAGTTCCCCGCCTCTGCATCCTCCTCAGTAGTGTTTCCCAACCTTCTGCCCTTGTCCCCTTTCCAGAGCATCTCTTGCCCATCTGTCTCCTCACACTCTCCACCACCTCTTTGTATCTCACTAGATTTGCTGTGAGAACCTCCTCGCTTACATTTGCTCTGAGACACAGAATGCAAGATCCCCTCTCTGAGTCTGAGGGGAGGGTTTTGAGGGAAGTGAGGACGCTAATGGAGAGTGGAGAGAGGTCTTGGGGAGCTCCTGTTAACTGGCTCCTCCCACGGGGCTTGCTGCCCAGTCACAGACACAGACAAAGTGGACCACTGAATTTGTCTAACACTGTGCTTGCCAGGGTGCAAGAGAATTATTGAAATGATTGGACCATGAAGCCCTAGCATGAGGACAGGAGGGTTCATGAGTAAGTAGGAAGTAGCCAATGGGCCAGAGGCCTAGTTAGGCGAAAGGTGCTACAAAATTTTTTGAAATCTCTCATGCCCTTTGCACTAATTCCTCCCTGCTTTGCACTATTTCTGTACCTACGAAAGACTTCTACCCTCACACAGAGCATATGCTATACTATAATTATCTTTTAAAAGTCTGTTCCCTCTGCTATACCAAGAGCCCCAGCATAAGACCTATGTCTTCCTCTCCTTTGTCCCTTCAGCACTAGCCCGAATAAGACTTAATGAGCCTAGGAACCTTGCTCAGCATCTCCTGGTTGGTAAGAAGTGGAGCAAGTTTCATGTGGGTGACCCTAGTCTGTGACCTCAGTGCACCACAATCCAGCCTCTGCCATGCCATCTGTTAGTTCCCAATATTTCGTATATAATTTTTTAGATGCAAGCACAGTATTTGCACAGATAGACTAAGGCTAAAGCTATGGTGTTAAAATAATGTTAATGAAAATTTACATTGTTCTAATTTTAATGAATACTAGAAAAGCCAAAGCCCCTTTAGTAGGTTTGAATAAATTAAAGTTATTTAAAATGGGGCAATGCAAGCTTCATCTAAATTTAATCAAAATAAAACTACACATATCTTCTAGAGAGTTAAAGCTTTAACAACTGTTCTCTCATTAATGAAATATCTGCAAAAATCTTTGACTGTCAGCTCCTAAAGGGCCGGAAGTATGTTTGCTGAATTAGTTTTATTTATCTATGAGCCAGCATTAGACTTAATAAGAATGCAGCATTCACCAAAGGAACAAGAAAGCACTAAACATTGCATTTGGGTAAGTGCAGTAGCCTTTGTCTTATTTTTATAGTTTTAAAGCACTGATTTTGTCATTAGCTTCCCATTATCCTGATGCTTTTTGACAAAAATGAAAAGGTAAGTTGTTCTGCAAGATGAATTCAGGATTAACTTTCACTCACACACACACACAAAAGAATCTTTTTAGTACTTCATAGGCGATACCTTACAATGGAGAGCAGACTTTTCAAAGCACAACTGGAGGATATTTAATTCTTATTTTATTTCGGTATTGTGAATTTCAAGTAGAAATGATGTGCAGCATTTGTGAATTGGGTCACAATGTCAAATACTATAGGAGCCTGTAAAATATGACTATCTCTAATATCCTAAATCGAATGCTAATGGGCATATCCATACAGCCTGATTTTCTGAATTCATCTCTCCTTGTCTCACTTTAAAAACCATGAAAAGGTGTTCAAGGTGTCCTGACCCCAAAACGAACAGAGGAAGGGAAGGGGGTTTGAGGAGAAACAGGGCACACTGAAAATTATGAGTCTCCGAAGAACATTCATTTTGTGTTCTCTGGCACAAAAATAAGGCCTAAATCCACATTCTATAATCCTTACTACCTCTACCTCAGGCAAAGCTTTCAAAATGCCAGAAGAATGTCAATGACCCAATCCCCCATCAATTAAATTGGAAATAATTGATTATTTAGTAAAGGATAAGGAATAGCCTCAAATAGTTTCATCTGCTCCAATAAATCAGGGTAACCCTTCGAAATCAGTGGTAGTCAGGGTGAAATATATCTGTCTTTTTAAAAAGGGGCCCATTAGCAAATCTTGTTGCCCGCCCTCCCTATCCATGGTTAGATTCACAATTTATTATAAGCTGGGCTTGAGAAAAGAGGCAGCCAACTTAAGGTATTAGAAATGTCACTGGTGATTTCCTCCTCTTTCCAATTAAAAGTACTGCACTATACACAGGGAAGTGGGTTTTTCATCTCAAGTACACAGTAGGGAGAAACAAACCTGAGAAAATTGTGATTGTTTTCATTAAGTATGGTTAACACAGGCAGCGTACATTAGTGTCAAAAAAAAAAAAAAAAGAACAAAGAAAATGTATTTATTTTTACAGTAGGGAAAAACAAAGTGATATAGCAATAAGGTCTGTAATAAGTTGATGCATTTAATAAAATGGAAAAGGAAATATATGGACTCATATTGAAGTAGAAGTCAGCTTGATACCAGGTGATAGATCTAGCCTGTCTAAGGTAAGCTTCAGTGCCCTTTTAAGGCTTCACTAAAGAAAGTACTAAGTAGTTATATCCTTAAGACTATGTAAGGAAAACTCCAGCATTTTTTTAAAAAGCTAGTTTTGTAGTAAAAAAAAAAAAAAAGAATATTTATAAAACTATTTGTGAGAAATTCATGCAAAATTCAGAGGATGTTAATGTAGGAATGCAGTACATTAACAACATATGAAAACTAAATGAGTCAATGGAAGGAATATAAATTGGAAGAAAATATAAATTACATTAAGTTCATAAATTCATCATTGTTTTGTTATCCAAGTCAAATAGGGATCTGTTCTTTCTATACCAAAGACTTATTTATAGCCAACTTTGAAGTTTCTTCAGCAAAGGGTTATAGCCCTGGTAGTTATTTTCTTAACTATTTATACTTAAAGAGAAAGGAACAAATCACCAGATGAGGGTTTTATTGAAATATATCTATATATACTAACATGTACACTTATATCTAATGTTTATTTGGTATATGGGAGCGGTAATTATTGGGTCCACCTCATTATCCTCTTCTTTAGTCATAATCTCAGCTTCATTCATTTATTACCAAGCACTTAAGCCCTGACATGAGCTAGGTTCTTCAAAGAAAATTGGTAAATCGAAAATAACTGAGGCATTACCCATGAAAAGCAAGACTGTGGCTTTCTCCTTAGTTACTGAAGACAGCGGAAGGAAAATGGGCAGAGTCCAAACAAATTTAGTTTAAATGCAAGGGTGAATGCTGTCAGAGCAGATGTTAAACAACTAGGGAAGATTGTTGAAGGAAGCTGAGAAGCATTCACAGGTGTACTTAAAAATGAGTGTTTCTTCTACCTGCAAACATCTCAGAATTACTCTTAGTACAGCAGGTCCTCAAATAACATCATTTCGTTCAATGTCATTTTGTTAGAATGTTGATGAGATGCCATAGGAACTTAACTCTTGTTTATATCAGTCACCTATGATAAAATAGGTTTCCTTATATGTCATTTTGCTTAAAGTCACAGACCCTATTGATGTCATTTATTGAGGACTTACAGTATTTGATTTTCCTCTTTGACCTTGACATAGAAATTCAACAAGTTCTATTTGAGTTGTTTAACATCAAGTCAGGGCTTAAGTGCTTGAGTATCCTCCAACTAAGAGAAGATACAACTTTCTTCCCCAGTAGGCAAACATTTCAAAGGAGAACATTTTAGGTCTTTTCAATAATAGAACTGGAAACACAGGTTGATAATGGGATGTTAATACTTATGCCCCGCAGACTCCTTCTGCACAAGTGAAAAGGCAGCCCTGGGGAGTTTGAAGAAGTATGTGGGTGTGGATGAAACAAGAGTGGAAGCCAGTGAATAATTGCTGGAGCTAGGGTTATGGGTACATGAAGTTCATTATACTAGCCTCTCTATTTTTTTCATAATCAAAAGGCTTTTAAGAAAATGATGAAAAAAGGAAACTAAAATAATAATGCCTCCTAAATGATCAGAAAGAATGAAGACTAATTAGGAATGAAGGATTAGGATGACACAAGTCACTACATAGGTAATATAAAACATTATTTTAGCCAATAGTTTCAATCCCTCAATGCACAGCAATCCTCTTACCTGGATACCCATTGCTATACCCATCAAAATGGGTTTACTGGGCTTTTATTTTGCCTGCCCTGGCTTTGATGAAAGACTCATAGTCAGGCAGCCCAGAGTAAAGGTAAAAGCAAAGGTGTGCAATACAATCCATGAATATCAAAAGCTGACAATCTAAACAACAGAAGGTTTGGTCAAAAAAGAGGTGTGATGGTCTGTTAATTTCCATCTTAAATTTTTACTCCACTAATCACTCAGAAAGTCATAGTTCTTTATAGAGTAGGTACTCAATCAATGAATGTTAATTAGCCAAAATGGCAGTTCTGGCTCATTCATTCAATTATATATGGCCACACCACCAAAGCTTGACTTTTAAATTTATCCCACAATGGAAGTGTTTTTTGATAAATCCAACATATGAGGTATTTTCTACCTGATATCCAGAGAAGACCATCCGCCACGTAGCCAGCGTGACATGAAAGGGATCTGTCAAAGGACTGCACAAAAGTCCACTTGTTCTTCTTGGGACAATATCTCTCAACTGTAGGCAGAACCTGGCGCAGCTCATTTCTGCCCCCAACCGCATAGAGGTATTCATCCATGGCACCCAGCACAAAATGCTCCCGACAGTTTTTCATGGGTGCTATCTCTGCCCAGGAATTACTGCGGGGGTCATAGCGACAGGCGGTCCTCACAGCACACGTCCGGCCAGTGGCGTGCTCCACCTCCCCTCCTGCCACAAACAGGAAGTCCCCCATGACTGCCACACAGTGGTGGCTCCTTCCCACGGGCATGGGGGCCAGCTCACTCCAGTTGGCAATGGCAGCTATGAGAGCATTCTCCTGATCAACAGGATTGAAGTACCGAAGTTCCTTGACTTTACAGACCTCGCGCTTTTTCCCACCAATGATGTACAGGGTGTCTGACTGGAACCTTGGTTTGGTCCTGCGGGTCTGCCACACGGGCTGCGCATAGATGCTCTGGTGGTATTCCAGGGCCTCATTGACAAGAGCCGTTGCAGTCTCACTTGCCTGGACGAGGGGGTGGGACAGGGCAACTGTATGGAGAGTGTCCACATCCATCAGGCCAAAGCGGATATACTGCAGGAGCTCATCCATGTACTGGTAATGGCAGTTGTGTTCCAACCACCTCACGGCTAGCTGAAACAGAGGGAGGGGAGGGGAGAGGGCAATACAAAGGTGAAAAAGAGAGCCTAAACAAGGGCATATAGAAGGCTACTGGGTATTCTTTCAGACACTTAACATTTTTTTTCTTACAAATCATATTTTGATACCTGTTGAGAATCCCCCCCCGCCCCTGCATCAGCAGCCCCCTACCCCCACAAAACAGAACATGAAAGAACTCAAGACATGGTTGTAGGTGTTAGAAACAATGTTAAGCAACAGTGATGGGGACCTTAAGCTATCACTTAGAGTGAACAATAATCATTTTTTTTTATTTTAGAAAATATTTTTATTGATTTCAGGGAGGAAGGGACAAAGGAAAGGTAGAGATGGAAACATCAATGATGAGGGACAATCATTGATTGGCTGTCTCCCACTGGGGATCGAGCCTGCAACCCGGGCATGTGCCCTGACTGGGAATCGAACATGATCTCCTGGTTCATAGGTTGATGTTCAACCACTGAGCCAAACCAGCCGGGCAATACCTGGCAATCACTTCTCAAAGAATAAAAATACTGTTGTGAGACAGCCTGTCCCCTTACATTTCATGCATAAGAGGCCTGGTACACCCCACCCCCAAGAGATGTCAATGGTGAGTGGTGTCATCACAGCTCAAGCAATATATGTCAGCCCAGGAGTCAAGGTGCTGTATCAATATAAGTAATGTAAGAAAATATGTGATCATCCGAGACCACCGGGTATACTTGAGAGAAAATCAATATGACACTAGTAGAATGATTTAGAAAGGAAAAGGACTTTCCCCCCTGCCCTTTGGTTAGTATATCAGTCAGGAAGCAAGAGAAGAAAAAGGAAGATTGAAATCTATCAATTTAATTTTTTTTGTCAATTAGTTTTCATCTTCAAGACAGTTGTTATTTGCTCATGTAAGATACTGGCAATTTGTTAGATCCTTTCCCCCAGAAACAGAATATAGAAGAGATTATCTTTGTATTATGAACAACGTAGCACAATGTAATCCAAACCTTTTTATTTAGGCCCAGATCACTTTCAGGAAAAAAAGTTGTAAGAACTTTTGGCTACAGATAAAAAGAATGTCTTAAAGTAGGTGCATTAAGCCATAAATAACAAAACTGAACAACAGTTTAGAAAATATCATCAACAAAACACTAATTCATGTTATGGAGCACCTGAAGAAATTTAATTAATGTGACTTAATATTTAAGTTTGGCAAACTTGTCCACACACTAGCATAAAGAAGTATATTTAATATCTCCAGTCAACATATTTGATATGAACAATTCTGTGCAGCACCTATATTAAACTCAATCTCCCAGGCAATACAAATGTGGATCTGAAGGAACAGCATGAAAAAGTAAAGTAATGGCCCAGCTGGTGTTGCTCAGTGGTTGCATGTCAACCTATGAATCAGAGGTCAAGGTTCAATTCCCAGTTAGGGCACAGGCCCAGGTTGTAGGCTAGATCCTGAGTAGGGGGCATGCAGGAGGCAGCCCATCAAATATTCTCCCTCATCATTGATGTTTCTGTCTCTCTCTCCCTGTCCTTTCCTCTCTGAAATCAATTTTTTAAAGAAGTAAAGTAATGAATTAGAATACTGAATAATTTTATTTTGTTTTATTTGCTTTCTGCCCTGGTAACAAGGATCACTAAACTCTCCAAAGCACTAGATGATTTCAGACTTCCTGAGTTTCTGTGTCCATTTGACAAATGGCTCCAAAAGGCAACACATATTTTGGGCTTATCTCTTTAGCTTTCTGAATGAAGAGAATGTAGGAAGTGAATTCGCTTTCAATAGGCACTGAAATGCATCTTTTAATGAGTTCTGTAATTTGGAGAAGTGGCAAGAGAATGTCACTCGGTGCAGGTAACCTGCCAAGGCCAAGGAGGCAGACATCATGGAGGGCAGATGAGTGACACTCTGTAGCTGTGTGTCTAGATACTGGCATTTTTAATTTAAGTAAGATAGAAACTTCATTAAAAAAAATCTGTGTATGGTAACAGCAGCAATAATCAAAGAGATTGCAGAAGAAAAAGGCCACTCATCAAAAGGTCTCCGCCAGAAGTGGAGACTTTCCCACAGGCAGCATCCTGGATTTTCTCCACCATCATTTTAGAAGTTTCAAGGGATGGGGTTCCAATTATTTCCCTGAGAAGATAATTCAACAACTTAGTAAATGACTTCCTATTCTTTGCCCACAGAGCTTTCAAAAGTTGCCAGTGATAAAGTCATCCCACTCAAAGTATTTTCTCATGCACCAGGTTAAATTTTCTAAAACTTAATATTTAATATTGCTCCTAATATAACAGACTAATTCCAGCTGATATTGCTTTGCTTTGTAACAAATTTCTTATACCCCAATGTTTTTGCATCTTTCATGTGGATGCTACGGGAAACAGCACTGGAGAAACATTAGACAAATACCCATTTCTCCATAGTCCCTTTTTACAGCACAGTGCTGCCCATCTAATTATTTTTCTCTTTCCTCATAAACCAGTTCTCCCTATACCATAATTGATCTTCCAGCCCATCTCTTAACACTCTCTGGTTTACCTTTATTTTTCTACCAAACAGTATCACTTACGGTGTCAGAAGAAGTACACCAGCCACAACTAGGCTCTCTGCTTTATGAAACTCTCTCATGAATCAAATTGGCAATGGAAAGTGGCCACCTTCATCTATTACTGACTAAATTCTGGTTTTCTATCTACTGCTACATCACATGTACACAGGTATCAAGATGCTTTCCATGCTCAAATTCCCCAATTACTGTGTATTAATAGAATACTTTGTTCACATACATTTAGTTTGCATTTTCTGGGATAATCTTGAATCTTATTTCTTGCCAATATTTCTAACTTCTCACAGATTTTGTATAATTTTCACACTATCATTTTTAAATAGTTTCAGACTACACAAGTCATTCATACTTGGGTTTATCTTTTCTCCAGATCAAAGGTAAATATGAATTACGATGAACTATTCTGCCCCCAGCTTCGAAACAATCTCACCTGGACATAGTTTTATTTATAAACTAGAGGCCTGGTGCATGGATTCCTGCACTGGTGGGGTCCCTGGACCTGGCCTGTGGGGATCAGGCCAAAACAAGCAGTCCAACATCCCCTGAGGGGTCCCGGGGTGCAAGAGGGCACTCTGCAAAGTTGCTGTTGCTCAGCATCTCCTGTGTTGAGCATCTGCCCTCTGGTGGTCAGTGCACATCATAGCTACCGGCCGGTCAGCCAGTTGGCCAGTCAGCCGGTCACTTAGGCTTTTATATATATATAGATTTAAATCCAGTGCTTCTCACACCTAAAATGTGCAAGAATTACCTGGGGTTTCTGGTCAAAATGCAGATTCTAATTCAATAGGTGGGGGTGGAGGGGATCGGGAGTCTGCATTTCTAACCGTCTCCAGTTGATGTATATGCTCTGGGCCACAGAACACCCTTTGAACAGGAAAGTTTTAGACAGTTTCCCTCCCATTCATGAAATAGCAAATTGCTGCTTTATTAGAGTAAATTAAGTATGTTGTTTCCAATTTAAGAAGGTTTAAATCAATGATGTCTACGTAGGATGCTTTAGCAAAGATACAGGATACTTATAGCTTATTATTGTGGGTAAGACAGCATATTTCCTACATAGTAAGATGTGGGTAAGATCTTACTATGGGTAAGGCAGCATATTTTGAGACCTTGGTTCTATGAAGGTCTATAACTCAACAGCTGATTCTGATGGCACAAGGCAAGTCATAGATAATAGATAAATAAATATAATAGTGTTATTGTACTGTTTTTACTTTTTTGCAAGTGTAAAAGAGAAAAAAACACTAAAACCATGGGTAACTCTTATTTCTCCAAGTAATGAAAGCACTGTCAAAAAAATTAAAACAATGGGCTACGTCAAAATCACTTCTCCCCTGTGAACCCCACCTTAGCACTCCCTAGTCCCTGCCATGCTGCATTACAGGCAAGGTGGCGGAGGGAATGCTGGAGCCTGTCTAAGGGGTTTAGAGACCACCGTAAGCAGAAGGCTGATTCATCGTTGGGGCATCATAGAATCCAAAGACACAGTTCGCTTTGTAGTGTATTTTGATGGTTATGTTCTCAGGGAAGGTTGAAATCCTGTTCTATCTTACTTATCCTGGTATGATGACAACCCCATTACCCTAAACTCTAGCATATATTGACTGGGAGGGAAATGGAGCATTCAGTGCCAAGTCTTATCTCCCACATTTTGGTGACAAAGCCAGCAAGAACGGGAAATAAATAAAGGATTCAGTCTGGGAGGACACAATAAAGAGTACTTAGGAAAGGTGACCCTTAGGCAAGATGTTTCCTTAACCATCTGAAACACAGGGCACTGTCACCTCCCAGGACCACGGGGCATCACCCGAGCACCCTGCCTGACCCAATCTAGTTTATCTTACCCTAGTGGAGAACTGCTGCTCCCTGAGGAAGCATTTGCTACAGCTTATTTGTGCGTTAACTCATCTCATCCTCAGGTCCTCACTGAGAACAGGGGCTGGTCCGTAGTTGGCTATAAATACTTGCTGCATACACTGAAAATTCCTGGGATATTCTCAGGCTACTTGCTCATATTGCTCTTGAACAAATAATGTCAATTCTTATATATTTTTATTTATCTATCACAGGCTTCAGTTTCCTAATTTATTATCTCATCTTTGTAGCTTCCCTATATAAAGCCCTCATAAGCTCTCAACTCCACATGGCGGCATGCAGTGTACACACAATTCTTGTTTTACTCCCTCAGGTAGTTGGTGCTGCCACCTCTCTTTGAGATTCTTGGCAATGCAGTAACCACTGTAGTCTTTTAAGCCCTCAAATAAATAATAAGATACTAGGGCAAGAAGAAACTTTAGAGTACATTTGGTTCAAGCATCTCAAGACAGGGCTTTTTGATCCACGGTTGGGAATCCATGGATGTGGAGGGCCGATTGTATGCATTGTTCAATGCCATTTCATGTAAGGGACATGAGCATTTGTAGATTTTGGTATCCTTGGGGGCACCTGGAACCAATCCCCCATGAGTACTAAGGGAAAACTGTAAGTAAGTTATGGGGCGTCAAAAGTTATATGTGGATTTTCAACTGCATGGGAGGTCAGCGCCTCTAAGCCCCACAATGTACAAGTGTCAACTGTGTCTGTAAATGCCCTTTACCAAAGCAGTTCTCATCAGATGAGTGATCAGATCTTTTTAACCAACACTAACAAAAGATAAAGTGCTCACAGCACTGTCTGAAAGCAATAACTATTTCACAGAACTTCTCAGCCAGAGCTGAATAAGCAAAGACTGGTATTTTTGCCCACAGCCTTATTCCGCGCTTCTCAGCCAGGGGTAGCTATAATCGTTTTCCTACTTAAAACTTGGTTGCAGACAGCTTTGCTGTAGGGGCACACTGAGCCCTCCCTGTGGCAGGAGCACACATGGCTATATCCTTGCCAGTCCTGTCATGCCACTGAGATACACCAGGGCACCAGTCTCCCCTCGGTGCCCATAAGGCAGCATGCATTCCACAATTTCAGAAAGGGATAAAGGAAGGGCACAAGAGCAAACCAACAGAGACCTGGCATTCCTGAACCTCCACCAAAGTGCCAGGCATGTCAAAGAACTCTTGGGCAACAAGGAGTGGGAAGCCACAGAAGTGCGCTTTAATAGAATGAGGGACAATGCCTAGACAGGATTTTTTTTGTTTCTAAAGGATAGCAAGCATACTCTCCATCTTCTAATGTACGCCCTCCAAGGGAAGTTGCATTGACTATTTTATAGATTATTTTTATAATGCCTTAAATTCTAATAAACAGAAGCATAAAACTTTAGCAATATACCATTTTATTATCACACAGCTTCTTCAGATGATGAATGTGAAAAGTTCTCCAAGAGCCAGTGAGCAGAGGTTAAACTACATAGAAGCTCATCCCTTTAAGGTGAGTCATGCAAGGTCCAGATAGTGACATATTAAACCAGAATCATGACTGCCATAGAGAGAACAATTCATATTAATAAATAAATGCACCAAATTTTATAGTTATATTCTCTTCTTTGTGACCAAATGAAAATTTTCTGTTCAAAAAGACAACATTCTCACAAAGACAACATACCTATAAAATCCAAAAGCACCAGAAACTAGGGACTCGGGACCAGAGCATTTTCCTCCACCAGAACAATGGAAACGTTACCATGGAGGAATATTAAAAATTATATCAGTGCTCACTTGAGTGCTATAATTAAAATCGTGTCAACATTCTGCTTGTAAAACAGATTTTTGAAGGGAGGTTGCACATTAACCATTATAGCTGACTACAGACTTATGTCAGACACCTAGGCTGTTTTTCCTCTAAGAAATACATTTCAGTAGAATCAAATCTGATGAGGCCCCGGGTTCATGTTCTATCAGAAAAAAACGACCTGACAGATTTTTAAAAGAATGTTCAGCTTAGCAGATATGATAATAACATATGTTCTTTCATTGTTCATTTAAAACTTTATAAAGTTGGGAGACAGACAAATGTTCTTATTTTTATCTTCAGAATAAAATGTGTGCCTGATAATATTCTGGTTTCTCTTCAGATTATATAAATCCTTCGTGATTTACTACAGATTTCCATGAAGAGGAGCAGTTATGAGGTGTTTTTTAGAGATCTAAAAACAAAACAAAACTTGATGTATACAACTTATTCTCAAATGGCTCAGAAAACAGTGCCCTCCCCTTCTCTCCCTCTCTGCTACTATATATATCAATACTATATCCTGTATATATGCTCCTACTATATATATCTACATTCTATCTATCTATCTATCTATCTATCTATCTATCTATCTATCTAGGATAGATAAATAAATATCTAGAGAGAGAGGACATATGATAAAGCAAATAAGGTAATATGAAAATTATATGGGTTTCTCTGTACTCTTTTTTATTACTGTAACTTTTTTGTTTGAAATTATTTTTAATTAAGAATTGAAAGAATAAAATATTTGCCTAATAATCATCTTTATTCATATTTTTTAAATACATACTGCAGAGCATTGAAAGCAAGAGCCCTTGCAGCCAAGGGTGTCTCCTTCCCATAGACAGGGACAAACACATAGGACTGGAGGAATCACAATAACGACTGTGAGGCCTGCTACATTTAAACTCCAGGTATTTAGGAGGACAAATAAAAAGTGACCTGGGTTGTCCTTGGATTTAGTCTTATAACAAAAGAGGATTTTTAAAAGGTACATTGTATATCAAGATGAAGAGAAAATATAGGAAAAGAGATGAGGTTAGTGTACTGTAATGTCCTGTCTACCTATGAGAATTGGCCACCAATTTAAACTGATTTCTGAAAAGTCAATACAAAGAGCAGCATGAGTACATGGCTGACATTGACCAGTCACTTCGCTTCTCATCAGTAAAATGAGTGAGTTGATGAGAAAGTTTCTTCAACCTATAGGATATATGGCACCTATGGACCCACCAAAAAAGTAATAAAGTAGAATCCTCCAAATTTCTTATTAATGGGAGAAGCAACCAAAATTAATCAATGTGTCTAGTATCCCATGCACATTTCCACAGCATAGTGGTTTTTTTATTTATTTTTTAGAGTGTTTTTTTATCTTTATTGTTGAAAGTATTACATATGTTCCTTCCCTCTTCCCCCCCCCCCAGTCCCCCCCCCCCCCCCCCCCCCCCCCCATTGACTCCTGCTGGCTCACCCTCACCACCCCCCAGGCCTTCACCACACTATTGTCTGTGTCTATGGGTCATGCATATATGCATACAAATTCTTTGGTTAATCTCTTCCTACTCAGCCACCCCCACCTTCCCTCTGATATATAGTGTTTTTAATTGTGTGTTTACTTCACATTCTAAATCTGAGTTTGCAGGACTCTTATTTTCACATTTATTTACCCAAGCATTTGGGATTTGAACCTACAATCAGTATTGTTTTCTACCCTTTTTCTTATTTTCTATTCTATTCTTTTTCTTATTTTCTATTCCACAGTACAAATCTGGCCTGAGGGCTCAGGTGACAATCTCATGTGAGCTCTAAATGTCCAGTTGGTCAATGATAGGTCTATTTCTATTTTTTTAAATTATATTTCTCTTTATGATTTGTCAGCACAATTTACCTTAGCTAAGATTTGGAAACAGCCTAAGTGCCCATCAGCAGATGAGTGGATCAAAAAACTGTGGTACATCTACACAATGGAATACTATGCTGCGGTAAAAAAGAAGGAATTCCTACCATTTGCAACAGCATGAATGGAACTGGAGAGCATTATGCTAAGCGAAACAAGCCAGTCAATGAAAGAAAAATACCACATGATCTCACTCATCTATGGGAAATAATGAACAACATAAACTGATGAACAAAAACAGATTCAGAGACAGGGAAGCATCGATCAGATAATAATTTCTGAGCCAAAAGATAACACTTATCCATCTAAGCACTGATGGCGTCAGAGTATTACTTGATGCTGGACTAAAGATATGAGACTTCTCAGTAAAATGTTAGTGTCTACCATATTTATATATGATGTTCTTCTGGATGTAAAAGGGCCTTAACATGTGGTCAGGGAGATATGAAGCTCAGATTAGAACAACACTGGAAAATGAGAGAAAACCAGCTTGGTCATTAGAAGACAATCCCATTGGAAACAGGAACTAAATTGATCCCACATGGCTTACATAATTTTGCATTAATTCCCCAGCTACTTCATGCAATGAGGATGCATTATCAGGGTGAAGTCAGCCAAAATGGCCATGGGCATCCTGATGCTTTTTCCTACCACTAATTGGTACATGCCCATGAAGGTGAATGTGACACAGTGAAAATGAGGCAGGATCTGATGTCAAAAGATCTGTTTCTGCAACTTTATGTGTTTGAGCAGTTATGAAAAAGACAAACAACTTGCTGTTTCATCATCTGTAAAGCAAGGATGATATTAGTTATGGCACAAGACTGAATACCATGTCAAAGTGTTTGGTAAAATATGACATTTAGACAACATACAGAATTAATGTAATTACAACGTACCACCAAGAGATGGAGCTAATCCTCAATTCAATTACCCTTTTGAATTCATGATAAAGCCAGCACATTACTGTGTAATATTGATGTAGATTTTGAGAGATTACTATAGTTAATAGAAACGTGCTACACAGGTATTAAATACTTCACATGTTATAAAGTGATAATAAAAATACGGCAGATTATCTGATGCAGATTATAAACTTGCCCTTATGATGAGCCTATTTTCATACAAATGAATTCAATAATTTAAGGTTTGCAGCTTTGTTAAATCCGAAGTCAGAGAAGCATGAATAAAGGAATGAATGAATGAATGAATGAATGAAAAGAGAGACATAGACACAAATCTACTTATCTCTGCATAACACTTAGTGTATATTTAGTTCCTTTACTTGGCTTGAGTTTCCTATTAAAAATACTTGAATTTATGTCCGAGTCCCCTCGAATCTTAACTCATTTAACTTAGTAGCAAGGAAAAAAAACCCCACAAAACTATCTGTCTTAAGAAAACGAAAATAATGACTGATTGTCTGAGTTGATTACTTTTCATTTTGTTTTGTTGCTCTGGGGAAAATGATATAACTATGAATCTTTTATTTTAGTTTTTTCACTCACTTATTTCTCAAATTTTTAATGAGTGTCTATTATGTATCAGGAACTTACTTGATGAGAAAGAAGATTCTAATAAGTATACATATTCTTACTTGCCATTCAATTCAGTTCATAAAACTCAAGGCTTACTCTTGACCTCGATGGTCTTAATGTATTCCTGTAAAATATACTTATGGAATATGGAATTGGGGAAAGAAAAATCCCACAAATTTGGAAGTTTCAGCCTACTGTAGGCAGATTTTCAGATACAAGTTAAACCCATCTTTCTATGTTACCAATTCCCTCATAGGTCTTTTAAATATTGCTGGTACATTTATAAGTGTTATGTTTTTTTAAAAAGCTGTTTAATTTGTAAACATGCCCTGGAGCATCCTGAGAGCATCACGCTCTTGACTATTTCTTTATGAACGAATTCAATAATAATGAACCAATAGCAGGTTCGCCACACACATACTCCCTCCTGAAATTAAACTTTTAGGACCAAAAGGACCTCACAGGCTCAAGCAGCTGCTAAGGCCACAGACACAGAGAAAGTCGAACTCTTCACACAAGGGGTATGATGATTCATTTGGAGGTCCAGGAAGTATCTACGAGTAAGCTGCATTGAAGGTTTCATGTTGGCAGCCTCCAAATAAAAAAGAAAAGAATCCTCAAAGGCCACTTTAAACATTAATTTATAGCTCCGGAGTGCAGAGCTTGGAGTGGGGAGCCTGCTAACTGAAGCACATGACTAAAAACTGTCAGGGGCCAGACCCTCCTATCAAGGGATGGAGCCGGTGGGCTGGGGCTGGGGAGCAGGGCTTATACCCGCAGTAAGTTGCAGAAAATACACACAAACATGATGCCAACCTTCGTCACTATGTGAATTTCAGCCTGGCTACGATGTTTAAACAAACAGAATATTTCACACTGCATTCTCTAACTTCATTTCGTCATCATATAAATAACTGGGAAACAATGAGTCCTTTATTCGCACCTTGCAACACTTTTGATTATAATACACAAGTAATATTTTTGTCAAAGAAGATACACTCTTCAGCACCATTATTCATCAGTTTTGGGGTGGGGGAGTGGCCTAAAGAGCAGAGCTATAAGAGTGATGTAAGGAAGAGATGAAGATGTGGACAGAAAGGCCCGGGGCAGGGCAGCCAATGCCTTGACAATCTCGGAAGACTCGTGAGGGAAGAGGAGGCTGCAATGGATGGAGGAAGGAGTAGGCAGTAGCCATTCCAATGGCTATATTGAGAGAAGGATCGTGTTTCAGCCCCAGTGCCTGGCACCCAGGAGGAAACCCACAAGTGTTGCTGAATGTCAGATAAATGGGAATTAGGAGACTGCAATCTGGAGAAATCACAGATCTGAGACATCTTTATCAGCTTAGAAGGAACAATGTGTATGAAGAGCCAGGGGAATTTGAAAGGGCAGATGGGAGGATTGAAAAGGAAACCAAAACTGGACCTACTGACCAGCTCCAGCCCTGGGAGCAGAAAGGCCAGCACATGCCAGGAGGCGAAGTGTGGGGCCTTCTGAGGGGGGCATCACTGCTGAGGGATATAGCCTCGGTGAGAGCATCAGGTGAGAGCACCGAGGTGGCTGTGAGGTGGAGGACTTGAGAGGACATAAGAAAGTCCTTCATTCTGGACGTTAGTTTTCCACAGTTAGATATAAAGGGTAGAACAGATTGGGGGAAGGCAGGAATCTAGGCTTATACTAAAAACAACTTGAAATAATAGTTGTATTTCCTTTAAGAAAAAGCAGTCCTTGCTTGAGTACCATTAATTTGCAAGCATACTAAATCTATAAAATAAAATCACTCATTGTCATATATAAGACATTGTTAATATTAAAATGAAAATTCACACTACTTTCTAAATACCCAAAAAACAATACTGATCGAGTTGACTGACACATTTCTCTCCTAATTACTTTTTACTCCCAATACTTAAACAAAACAAGACATAACTAATCAATAACTTTACTAAGTATTCCTGAGGGCTATTTTATACATGCTGTTCATGCAGCTAGACAAAAATAAACATTCTTGGTCTGGTGTGGTGAAGAATCGGGTGAGATTATAGCACAATCCTATTCTCATTTCTTTCTTTTTCTTTTTTAATTTTTATCATTTATGTATTTATTCTTATTGAATTTATTGGGTGACATTGGTTAATAAAATTATATAGGTCTCATGTATACAATTCTACAATACATCATCTGCATATTCTATTGTGTGTTTGCCACCAAAACTCAAGTCTCATTCCATCACCATTTATTTTTAAGTACACATTTTAAACATCACTGTGGCTTATGAAACAGCACTGTGGTTGCATAAAAACAGTAACTGGATTCAATGACTTAATTCATTTTTGGAGCCTCCTCAGGTGAGACTAAATTATCGCTTCATGCCTCTCTTGACCATTCAAAAACAAGTAGCATTTTTTAAAAGCAAAAAAATAAATAATGTGAAAACAGAACACTTGATGTAAAATTGTAATCATTAGGATGCTGTCACTTTGACATCTATAGACTTACTTGCTTTACAATTGACTGTGAGACAAAATGACCAAGGCAGATAGAAATATGCTGCTGAATGTTCACTGGGGGAAAAGAAAATGAAGACAACATACATGAAAAAGCAGAACAATGAGTCTAGCTTTCAGGTGCCTAATCTGTGAGACCACCCCGCACAGCCTGGAGACAGAAATAGAGGTTTTCCTTTTCCACTATTTTTCTTTTTTTAAAGGGTATGCATAAAGGAGGATTGTAATGAGCTGCACATTGTAAACACTAGCATTGTTAGGTGCCTTCATCTTATTTACCCTGTGCTTCAAATAGCAGCAAGATTAGGTGTTGGATTTGTACAAATTGAAATCTGCAACTTTTAATAACCTTCATACTTCACAGACACACATGTGTGTCCCTGCCTCAACCCCCGCCCATACTGCCCAAGAAGGAGGGAAGAGGAGTAAGATGCTGCACTTGGAACCAGAAATGCAAAAATCAGCTGTGAGGAGAATGGGGCCTTCGCTTCCGTGTGTGCCCATTTGGAACTGACTACGCTTGCTGGTTAGTGTGAGAAACTGCAGAACGACGGTGTGAGCTGCTGCATGAGCACACTGGCCAAAGCACCCTGGCGTTTCTGCTTCCCCACTGCACAAACGGAATGGAAACATTTGCTCTATTGGAAGGCAGTGATAAGGATGGATTTTTAAAGTTTCCATTTTTAAGTGAAAATGAAAGAAAAATGCTCTTCTAGATGTGTTGTGCCTTTGAGCTCCATTTGAAAAAAAGCCAAAAGGAAAAAAAAAAAAGGCAGAGAAAGCTGCTGTGAAGGTCACCGAGTGAAAGAACTTCCTCGGGGCACAGAATAAATTAAATCCCAAGGAAAAAATAAAATGTGATTTCCGGAGTGTGAGGCACAAACTCCAAATGACAATGATTGACAGCCAAACTATATCCGTGCAATATCCAAGACTGCACGTTCTCATTTACCTCAGTGTAGCCAGCAAGCGCCCATTAAACATCCGTCTGATGCCCAAATTAACCTTCTTGGCAAACTGAAAGAGGCACAAACTATCATAATCAACCTTTCATTATCACAGCAGCCTCTAGTTAAAGGGTCAGAATAATTGTGCCTTCAGAGCCTTGATTGTTTTCAATCAACAGACGGCTGGAGTGACAGCTCGGTGATGGAGGGGTCTGATGAAACCGCACCAGGCCTAATCAGAGCCGATGAAAGGAAGGCATGATTGGTGCAAATGAACAGTCGTGCCTCTCCTTTTCATTTACAATCTGAAATTACTCTTAAATGTGTGGGGTTTTTTCCCTCCCTTATGAGCACCACTGAAAGAATGTTTGACTTATTATGAGTTCTGACAGTGCCGAGTTATAAAACACAGGTAGGGTTATCAGCTGAGGCTTTAAGTGGGTATTCAGCATAATTCTAACAAATTCCCTCTTGAAAAGCACAAAATGACTAAAAAGCTTCCAATGACCTAACCTCTCAGTGCTGTTTGATTAACAGACCCATTTATTCCGCTGGCATTCTAAATGACAGGAAGATAAAACCCAGGGCAGACATACAGTATCTGTAACTGTTTTCTCTCAACCCTGCTGCTCCTTTTATTTCAATACTAGTTCCTCTGCCCCAAGTCCTCACTGTTCTCAAAGAACCCTGCATTAACGGCTCAAACGAACTCATCCATCAGAGGGCTTGGATCAAAAGGGGTTATTGTGGGTGAAGACCATGAAGCCATACTGGGAACTACAAGGGTAAGAAAGGGGCTGGAACCCACCAACTCAAATGCTGATATATCAGAAAGAATATGTGAGAAAAGAAATAAAAAATCTGCAATAGGACAGGCTAAATGTATCATAAAGAGTTTTTGGAGAAATTGGAAACAATATCAAGCTGCATTCATACAGCAGCTATTGTCCACAAACTACAGACATGAACATCCTTATAAAACTTAGTGATGAATGGGATATATACATTCGGGGTTGCAAAAAATAAACTTCTAACTTCTATTTTCTCCTTTAATCCTGAGATCAACCAGCCAATCACGAGAGTATGATTAGTTAGTACCGCAAAACAAAGGAAATTCTTTCAGCTGCCAAGATTAATAAGCACATGTATGTGTGTCTATCTGCAAGTGTGGGTATGGTGTAAACCCCACCTGCATGTGTGCAAGAGATAAGGCACGGGGTGGCTGTTGGCTGAGGGTTCAGGGTAGTTTTTAACCTCCCTACTCGAAATGCTTACATAAAACGTTGGCCATTTTATTTGCTAGGTTGTGTGTTGGAATACTGAGATAGAGATGCATAATTAACAAAGTAAAAAAAATAGTTATTTTTTTACCATACACAAATTAGCAAAATGTATTACTTCATTGCTGAACCAGTGTACCCAGAATGTACAAAACTCCCATAGTTTAAACTACATGTAAATACACTTCAAGCAGGATATGCTAACTCTGTCACATGACATTCTGCAGGATCACAAAGCTTCGTTTTGATTGTTTTTTAGGAGACAATTCTCAAAGAAAGATGTCTGGCAAATGCTTCAAACACAAGTATTTTCCAAACCCACCCCTGCCTCCTGCCACTTTCTCAAGTGACCATGATCCTCAGCCGGCACTTCCCTTCCTGTGAGAGCACAGGCACCTCCGGCAAGCTCTACCAATGACACATGTGCCATCCCCGCCTGGTACCGGCTTTCCAAGGCACAGCCTCCTTCTTTCCAGAAGGCAGTTCATGTACTGCCTTCATATAGGACTGGCTTCGGGACACTGACAGCACATAGGATTTAAAACAGGATTTCCTAGCTGGTTCACAGAGCATGGGGAGGAACAACAGGCCAACCTGGGTACGTGCCTATTTTAACCCCTAGAATCCAAGAGGTGTGGAGTTAACCGTTCTAAAGCACTACACGGCCCTCTACCTGGCCCAAATCTTATACGAGATGAGAAGAACAAGATTCTTCAGGACCTGGCAAGCCTGATAAGTCACCTCTTAGTGTACTTTATTATTTACCCTTTATATTGAACTTCACTCCAAAGATTGAGTATACATACAGGGTGTCCCCCCAAAATTTATACACCCTGTAACAGCTGATGGCTCAATTCTGAAAATGAAATGTATTTTAGTAAACACTGTCTTTTTAACTATTCAAAATGTGTGTATGCTTTTTGGGGGGACAGCCTATATTTATTCCCAACAGTGGGCAGAATAAGAAATGGTTTATAGTCCTCAGCAGGTTCAGCGCCATTCTCATAGCCAACGAGAGAGATGCCTACATATTTGCCTCTTAACTAAGCACAGTCTTTTCTGGATGGAGAGTTTCAGTCTTACTTTCAGCTATGGGTAATTTCTTATTGTGATTGGCTGGCTTATAGTCAATTTAGTATAATTAATGCCAAATCACAATGTAATTCACATAGAATTACAAATTAAAAGCTATATTAAGAGCAAATGAATTAATCAAAATTAATTATATTTTGCTCACTTGTTTTAAAGTGTTAAGAAGATAGGTCCTCCTAAAACATTTAAACTTCAGCGCACCGTCCATCACTCCTTCAATTACCGATTTCCTTGTGTGGCCAGAGGAGGTGACGTGTGGGCATTTCTCTTCAACAAGAACACACACTAAATAGATCTGTGCAAGTGGGTGGAGGTGGAGGAGGGTACAGGGGGATAAATGGTGTTGGAAGAAGAAGGAAAAGAGATGTGTGCATTTAGCCTCCAGCTGGCAGGGCTCTTTTTAGCTTCTGTTCTTGTAGCATAAGATCTGTGCCATTTATGGAAACTGACTTATAACCCTTCTTATAGACAGGGGAATCATGTAAAAAAATCTGTGATATCTATCTCTACAACCCATTGAGGATTTTTTTCCGAAGTTATTTTTCTCCCTGGTTATGTTGCCTACCAACTGAAATCTGTTTTCATTCCTCCAATGTGCCACCCCAAATAATGAGGAGGTGTCAGACTAAAAGAGTAGAACCTCACCACAGAGAACACATTGTTCTGTATTATGGGCACAGAAGAAGCCCATGAAATACCTTTATTTATGAATGCTTCCCCTGTTTACTATCTTAGAATGGCCACCTTTCTCTTCCAGGTGTGTCAAGTCGAGGTGTTCTTTATTTTTGCTTGTAGCAAAAGTTCTGGAGACAGGGGTGGGAGAAGCAGGGTGTAAGGGCGTCAGTATTCAACAATAAACGTCAAGGCTTCTCCAGACGTCTCTTTGGAATATAAATAATTCCAGAGCCTCTAGGCCACTCCACAGCTAAGTTCAGATCCCTTCCTTAGAATGCCCAGAACAAGAAATTACCGTGGTCTGCCATGGCCAACTCGCATGAACACATGGTCACTGGGCACTCACCTGGCCTCATAAGGATTCCCATAGAAATAATCTGGTGATGCAGGATATGGGCCACAGGCTCATTTCTATTGGAAAGAGACTAACACTTTCAATAAATTAATCTATTTTTCTCCTGAGGATGAAAAAAGGAGTTTGTACAAGTTCAGTGAGTAAAAGCAACTTCACAGGGTGATCTGATCACAAATTCCTAACTGGGCAGGTCATGGTGGGTAACCACATCCCAGGCATATAAAAGGTTTATTCTCGCCTGAAGCAAGCCCTGCCCATTGTTTTTGTGCACCTAGGTTAACACGCCTTCGAAATGCCTCTTTTTCAGGCCCCTCAGAGGTGGAACCACCCTCAAGGGAGACCATAAGCTTGTTAACTGTCCTGTGCCTTGCTTTCTCCCACCTTCACGTAATCTTCCATATGTTCCCTCCTTAATCCAATTGTATAAAAGAAACTGAAAAACTGTCATTCTCTGGAGGATTTCAGATCTTGCTTCTTGGCATTGTCATCAGTTTGGCTCAAATAAACTCTTACAAAAATTCTCTAGAGGTTTGGACATTTCTTATGTCAACATTCCCTGTCTCATAAACCCCAAACTAGGCCATCACATGACTACTGATTTCTGCTGCATAACTTTCTAAATTTTCAATATACTGGGTGTAAAATGAATATATAATGATTAATCATTTCCATTCATCCCATCCAATCTCTAACAACACCTGCAGATTTTCACCACACGGTCTACACAGCGCAGCAAAAAATAATGGCACTCCAGGTTCTCTTTCACACTGATTTAAATCTCTTGATCGGATTTTAAAGTGATCCTCCTTATGGGCCTTTCTTCCTGCTTTATACTTCATCATCTTGTACCTTAAAGGAATGAAGAGCTGTTCTCTGCCTCGGTCAGAATTCTCTATCCATTCTTCCTCAACAAAACAGCTAAAATGCCAATTTTCTTGGCTCTGATAAAGAAAACCCTCAGCACACTTTCTTGTACTACTTTTATTGGAGTAATTTCTGCAATTTCCCACAAAGCTGCACAACAGGTGAAAACAGAACTAGGTAATTTATTAAGCAATGTATACTGTTGATTCACTCACTATAGATTAGTGTAACCTCTGACTTATGACAAGATGTATCTGGTACTTTGAGGTTCTGTTTTCTTAGAGACTTGGTGTATTTCAAGAGGATACAGTGAGGCCTACATTAAAACTTACACTGTGAAGTGAGTTAATCACTTAACCTCTGTGAGCTTCAGTTTCCTCGCTTGTTAACATTTGGATAACACTTATCAACCTTAAAGGCTGATGAGAGACTCAAATGAAATTATGTGTAAAAGTGCTTTAAAAATATAACACTCACTAAGACTGTAAAGAATTATTATTGTTATTATTTTTTTAATGGGGAGGATATTTTCTTTTTAGTCCTCACCCAAAGATATGTTTTTATTGATTTTAAAGAGAGGGGAAGGTGTGGAAAGGGAGAGAGAGAGAAAGAGAGAGAGAGAGAGAGAGAGAGAGAGAGAGAGAGAGAGAGAGAGAGAGAGAGATACATTAGTTGGTTATGCCTCCCATACACACCCTGACCTGGGAGCAAACCCTGCAACCTAGGTATGTGCCTTCACTGGGAATCGAACCCACAACCTTTTGGTGTACAGGATGATGCTCCAATCAACTAAGCCACCCTCCCAGGGCATTTTTGTTATTATTATTTATTAACTTCTGTGCCTAGCCTTGGGGTTTCTACCTCATGTATAGCTCATGGTTGGGTTTTCTTTTTAAATCCCTGATAATCCAGGTAGCAGCAATATTACTGCAGGCCACCAATGCATAAGTAATATTCTCCAGTCATCTTTTTCCTTCTCACAGCAGCAATAACAACATATCAGTCTGGAAACAACATGAATCACAATGAAAATTAGAAGCAGGGAACATAAATACGTCATATCTCATGAATCACCTTGTTATGCTGTTGTGCTCATTTAAAAAAAAAAAAAGAAGAGATAAAAAACACTATTAACTCATGGGAATGGCAGCCCATGAATACAAGTCAGGTCTCCTGTAATTTCGGATAATCGCTGTCCCTCACAGCTACTTGAGAACGCACAGCTCTGGCACCGAGGAGAGCTGAGGATTAGTTGGAGCACAGTCCCTCGGAAATGAATGTGTCATGCGTCTCACACAGGCACACAGCCCAGGCAAACAACTGCAAGGCCACTGTCAAGCTCCTTGGGGATGAGTCCTCACAGAGGAATTAGCTGCACAGAGATGAGGATGGATGACTAAATATACACTCAAGCGCCAAGCCCTGAAATAGCAGTGTTGCTCGGTGTCCAGCTGGGGGCCCTCCGAGGATACAACATCCTCCAGCACAGCACTATTTGGGATGTGAAGAAGCCTCTGTCTATTCTCTCCATTAGTGTCTAGTAAAAAGGAAGTGGAGATGTCCTCTTCACATTTGTAGACAATATTGTATGTAGCTGGGAGGAGCCACCAGAACTTCCAGGAAGAAAATCGAGAAATGGCACACAATTAATTAGTTTAAGGACTAGTAAGTAAAAAAAAATAAAAGGAGACATCATGAAGATGCTCAGAAAGTGCCTATTTGAAAAAAAAATAGCAATGGCATGCACATATGACACTGAATTGAGGAAGAGCAGGAATGTGATGAAAGATGACAATTTTGTTTGGGGATACGTGTTCTCAGGCCATAGTATTTTATATCATGTCTAGTAACCAAGGTCCAAGTGTTTAAACTGAGAACACTACTGGGAAGTTTTTTATTAAATGATCACCCACAGTCTGATTTCTTTGAGGCTTGAGCTGCACCACATGCGCTGACAATGGTTTGCAAAGCTGTTTGAGGGCATATACAATGAACAAGAGTTAACAATGAATAAAGTAGTGGCTGGTGTTGAAATATCAAATAAAAGCATTGTATTTTCCTATGTATCAGTACTGTCTCAACAAGCCCAGAGTTAGCACAGAAATCATTAAACTGTTTGGCACAGGTCAGTCCCCACTGGGGAGGAACTGGGCCTGCTGAGCAAGAGCAGCAATGGAAAGCTCCACATCGGACTCCAAAATCTGTGAAAGCAGGACCACGTCAGTCCTTTCTACTACGGCCTGCCCAGAACCCATCACGGAGCAGTGGGCGGGCAGAGTGGGTACTCAGTAACTATATGACATGAGTGAAAGAATGAATGAAGCTCATCTCACCAAGCACAGTTAGAATTAGCCACATGACAAAGACACAGAGGCAGGCAGAGGAGGCCATTCAGTGCCCTTTTCATCTGTGGGCACCACACCGAAGAACAGGAATGGTCAAGCCCTTCCTAATTTCTTTTAAAGTCACAGGATTAATTTGACTCACCACTGTACCCATCACTCCCAGGTATTTTTGAGTTTCTATTATGAATTCAGAAGCTGTGGACCAAAGTAGAAACAGCCTCCAAATTAGAAGACATGAATTTGATTTTTAACTTTGTTACCTTGGTTTCCCCAGTTGTACCACAGGAGAGCAAAGCAATGATAAATGCAGAATGGGATGACTGGTGTGATAGTCAAATAGAAAGTATTATATTTAATATGATGGTATTGTTGGGCATATAGTACTGTTTGAAGTTCTGACTTCTCTCTTGCCAGAGGTGTATTTGGGTCAATTTATCATCTAAGAGATAAAAATATAAAAACTGAGTACAATACTAGTGTCCTCTATTGTCCACCTGTTATGAAATACTGTAGTAGCTTTTTGTTTGGGTTCACCTTCTAGAACTTCTTTTGAGGACCATGATTAAATCAAGCTGTGAAATGGGTCATCTTGTGCAGATAAAAGCCCAGGAAGGACTCATAAAAAAACACTACTTTTGTGGTTGTTGACTTCTCTACACAACATGTGACTTACATCTCTAGAGCTATACAATAAATGTGTTATTAACAGTATGACTTATGGATGCAAATTTCCAACAAACATACAAGAAAAGATGCAGTTTTAAAAGGCCAAAATCATTTTGTATACAAACGTTCCTAGAATAAATCCAACCTTTTGTAGGAATAATAGGCTGTCTTATTATCCATTCAATATATTTTAATGTGAAAACTCTACATTATTGTCTTTATTTATTATTTATAGAGGGCACGGGTAAAACATGGCAGCGTTCAATGAAAATAAAATAGGCACAGCTTCTGCCTCTGGGGATGTAGACTCAAAGACCAATGTACACACAGGATCAGCCTCAATCCCAAACCAGGGGACTTGGTCCCTCTTGCCATACTAAAATGGTATATGACCAAGATTAAGCGAACTCTCCCTGCTAAGGTCTGATCATGTTTGATGTCAGTGATGTGACCACTGAAATGTTTGGTCCATTAAATCCAGGCAAAGTTGGGCTTAAAACACAAGGAGGTACCCTCAATGCAAGGTTAAAAAGGAAGAAAAACATTGATACATGGATTGTTCTGATAAATAATAAGTCCTTTTCACTAAGAGTAGAAAAACAGTTAATAAATTCATAATTAAAGGAAACTACAACTTCTCTACATTCAGAGAGGAAACCAAATCTCTCTAAGCCAATAACTAAACATCTTTATAAAGCTTTTTATCCAAGATCTGGCTTCTAATACTGTGCATAGCACATAATAGACACTCATGAAATATTCATTTTTATGAATGAATATCTTTAGCCATTTAAAAGGATGGTTCTTGTTTTTGCTACTTTAGAGAAAAAAACAATAATCCAGGGAGCTGAATCAATGATTTGAAATCATAAGGATCCCTCCCAGGTGGGGTGAGGCCTGAGAGAGGGAAATGGAGTTAGCAAACCTGTACTGCGCCTTCCACTGCAGTGTGGTTTGGGCCATTTGGTAGGTGCTCAAAAAGTCCTGAAGGAGAGAGCCACGCCTTTTTCCTGTGCTAGCAAACAAAAGCACTTACATTATATTCAGGCTTTTTCTATAAACTGTACTCCCATGGAAAGCAATCTCCCCCTCATTCTGCTGAGAGAGGATCTTAGGTAGGAAAGGCAGAGATCCCCCTTTCCTCAGAAGAAAACCGAGATTAGCCAGGGCTTCCTATGCAAATGGAACAGACCCGATGTGTGGGAGTGGTAGGGGATTGTTTCACTATTCCACTCCAAACTTTATAGCAGGATCCTGGCTCAACAGTCTGAAGCTATATGTTGAATCTATATGAAGAAATTTAACAGGGTCCTACTGAAACAAAGCCCTAAGTTAGGTCTAAACCCCAAAGCAAAATAAAAATGGTGGAGACTCGCCAGGTCATGAATGGGAGGGACCTCATGCCCCATGCTTCCTCTTCAGCTGTTTTGCTCATTTTTAGCCTCTCCTTTCTTGAGCCCATAATCAATTGTGTCTTCCATCTGGAACCTGAGAAATTGCTGGCCTTGAAACTGTAAAACCAAATTGTTGAGCTGAACTGAATTGAATTTTTATACAGAAATTTTTTGAGGGGACTTCTGTGGCCTTATACACCATATACCTGTGTATAGGGTGCAGTATCTACATTACCTGTGAATATAAAGTGAAGTTAACTAACAGGACAAATAGTTGCAGGTGATGGAAGGGAGGAAAAAAACTGTCTATGGGGGATGAAGAAACCTTCTGTGAGAGAAGAGACTTAAGATAAAGTTTGAAAAGGTCAGATGGAAATAAAAGAACAGATATAAGGCATAATCTTGGGGGATTTCACAGGTTTCCAGATCCACAGAATGGCTATTACGGCCTGCAGCACATTTTATCAGGAAAGAGACTGAATAAGGGACAGCAGAAAAAAATGAATAAGAGTTTGTTCGGTGAGGATAAATTGAAGGTCCTTATGACACGTCTTCAGAGACAGACTGCTTGTAGTCTAGTGAATGAAATTTAGACCTTTCACCAAAATAAAGGGAATGTCCCAGATTATATTGTCAGTAGATTGTGGAAGAGCCACATGTATAAACTTGTGTGTGTGTGTGTGGGTGGTGGGGGGTGGTGTTTACCGGGCTCTCCCATAAGTTACCAGTTGCACACATTAATCAAAGTGCACTACCCTCCATCCACTTTTATATTACCTATCTGACTTTGTGCCAATTTCTTTTCTCCTCCCCAACACCGTTAGCCTCACCGTTCTTCTCTAAGACATGGGATGGGGATTTGTCAAAGTCAATGAGCACTTTATTACAGTGAGAACACTCCGTAATGAACAATTCAGCAATTTAATGAGATTCTGTAGATCTGTCTCCAGCCTGTCCATCAAGTCTCACTTCTATAAAGCACCCTGACACTAATCCTCTGGCATACCCAATCTTCACCCTGGGCTGAATATTAGATTCTTCCATGGTATATTGCATTACTAGTATAACCTCAGCAAAAATGATGAACTTAACTATACTTGAGGCAATATAGCTGGTCTGATTTGATTTTTCTCTATTGGGTTGAGTATGAGGGAATTACTTATATACTAAGATAAAGCAAAACAGTTTCTTATTGCCTGCTGAATGCCTAAATTGACCATATTTATGTGAATCTTTTAATTCTTTCTTGAGGACCAGGTATAAAAAAAATGTTGCCTGGAGCCAAAAGCCGTTTTTAAAATTTGACATTATAATATTAGTAACCTTTAGAGAGGCAATTGTGGTAACTCATAAGTGGACAGTATGGAATTTTTGGACACTCAGACTAGACTTGTGCATATTGCCATGTCCATCTCTGGCAGTGCCTTCAACCATGCCACCAAAACAGGCAGAAGCCACAAGGATGGTTGGTTCAGATCTCAATTCAGTTAGAAACAATTAAATGGCGAATTCATTACAAGTCTTTCTTTTTCCCTTTGGGAAAGCAAAGAAAAAAACTGTAGCAATTTCCCACTTTGAATTGCCCCCAAAATTCTGATGATTTGTGTTTACAGGGAGAACACCAGATAATTAAAATTTATACCTAAAACTCATCTTCCACATACACTTTTGACCTCTGTCTGAACAAACATTATGAGACATACCTAAGAAGCAGAAAAAAAATCTAGAGCTTATTTTTGTGTCCTGATATTTTGTTTTTCAAGGCAGTGTGGGACACTGCAGAAATGAGGGCAGGTGTCAGCACACTTGGGCTTGAAGGCTTGCTCTGCTCTGTAACCCTGAACAAGGCACTAAAGCCTCATTTTGCTCATCTGTTAGATGGGGTGATAACAGCCATCCTTCAGGCCTGCTGTGATGATAAGTCAAAAGTTTGAAAAGAACCCAGGTCTGGGAGGTCCTCAGTACACCGCAGCTCTTATTACCATCACTGATGGAAGCAACAGTGAAGAAAGAAGTTGCTGATTAAAGTAATGCAAAGGAAGAAATAAGGAGAAAGACATCAGAAAATTAATCTGCAGAGTCAGATACTGGATTTAATTAATAGCCACGTCTCACTCTGTTTTGGCTATTGGTTCTCTGAATGCTATTTGGTAATTCACTGCCTTATCAGTTAATAGAAAACTTCATATTTCCCCCAAAATAGTCTGTATATAAATATTTTTCACATGATCATGACATTTTGAAGGTATGCTGCCCTACAAGTAACAAGATGGCTAGCCCGTGTTTCAGAGAGTGAGACAGTCTTTAGACGCAGGGGGAAGATGGGCTCTGACGGTTTCCCAGACATCAAGCAGATTGTTCAAGGATAGCCACTGGGGATGAGTGAGCAGAGAAGGATTTAAATTGAATAATCAACTTGAAAACACAACACATCCTCCTGTCCCTGAGACAAAGGATATTCAAAAAGAATGCCATGTCAAGTGAAAAGGCAGGGCTCAGGAAAATAGCAATGAATGCAGCATGAACTAAGGAGGGAGATTTTCCCACTGCAGTGCAAGAAGAGCTTCGTTTGATTTAAGGTCTCAGTTGCTCTCTGCTGCAACAAAGGAATGTTTCTGAGTTGTTTATAGGCAAGCCCAGAACTTATTCTGATTCCATTGGTCTTGAAACTGCATAAGTACCACTTGACAATCCATTCTTCTCATATTCAATTTAAGAAAATACTTTTATCAGGAGAAAAAACAAACAAAGCCTTTGACTTAGGGATTTGGGAAGTCACAGGGAGATCCTGAGGCATCTCCCCTGCGAATCCTGAATCCCGAGTGAAGCTGAGCTGGCTAAGGCCTCCAAGCGTCATGGGCTAGTTCTTCAGTTACTTGTCCATCAAGGAGCATGACTTCTGAGACTTCGAGTCCAATAAGGACCAAACCAAACAAAATATTTCTCATTGTCCCTCAATCCTTTAACTTTTTTGTTGTTGTTAATCCTCACCCACGGATATTTTTTCCATTGATTTTAAGAGAGTTGAAGGGAGGAGGGAAGGGGTGAGGGAGAGAGGGAGGAGAGGTAGAGAGAGAGAGAGGAAGGGAGAGAAAGAGAGAGGAACATCAAAGTGAGAGAGACACATCAATTGGTAGCTCCCACATGAGCCACGAGTGGGGGACCAGGGATCGAACCTGCAACCCAGGCACATGCCCTTGACCAGGAATAGAACCCACGACCCATAGCTCTGTGGGCCAATGCTCTAACCACTGAGAAACCGGCCAGGACAATCCTTTAACTTTTAATCATTTCGTGCCCTCTCCACACCCGAAGAGCCCAATGCAGAGCACCCTTACCTGCCAGATCTGCTCTTCACTCAGGGAGGTCAGGCGGTCGCTCTTCAGGACCTCCTGAAGCAGACAATAAGGAAGCGTTAGAACGTCTTCTGGGCGGCTCTTCAGGAGTTCAGAGAGATGCTTCACTAAGAAATCGATCACTGCCTTCTCCAACAAAGTGAGGTTAAAGAGGTCAGCAAGTCTGTACAGATCCAAGTAATTAAAGATATTTAATTCCTGGGTGCCAAAAAAAAGGGGGGAAAATATCTTAGAAATCAATCCAAGAAAGAGCAGGCAAGAAATTCAGATTGAGGTTTGCATGATAGGAGTGGGACAAATGGGACTGCACTCCATTGAGGATAAAAAAAAAAAAAAAAAAAAAAAAGCACCCCAAAACCTCAATTATAAGGCTCTAAGCAGAGAACTGCTATTTTAGAATTCACCTTTTCTCCTTAATTTGCCCCTCTTAAAATCTATATATTTAAAGATATCTTAACAAAGGGGTTGAAAGGGGTTTCTTGTTTCACTAAGATACTTTCCAACTTTTTAGAAACATTTACTAATGAAGACAATTTTCCTACCCTTACCTTATTTTAGAGCTCTTAGGCAATACGTTTTTCCACTAAGGATGATGTGAGGGCAGGTAAAATGGGAGTCATGAGTAGCTGACACAAACTATATGAAAATAGACCAACTCTTCTCTTTTTCCAAAACTTCAAATTACATCTTCGAGTAAAAATAATCCACCCTGACTTAATGAAATTAAAACACAGATATTTACATGAAAGGTCTTAGGAAATAACTCTCACAGAAAAGATTCCCACTATAAATAATTCTATATTGAATCCACCTAAGATGGATGATTTATAATAGTTCTTTGTTGTTGTTTTTATTAGCCTGAGACAACCAGTGGTAATCTTTCCCTCCTTTTCGAAGAGTTTCGGTAGCAATGCTTCATTTTGGGGGGTTTTACTTGTCCCTACAAGTTCTCAAACTCATAACCAGGCCTCCAAGCTCATGCTCCAGAGAGGCCTGGCTCCGTGGGAAGCTTTGTCTTGTAACTGCAGGAATCGGAGTGGGCACACAGGCTTGTTGATAGAAAACGTACCCGTTACAAGGCAAACTGTGTCCTTGTTTGCCCTAATTTTTTAACTTGTGATTATTAACATGTGATCAGTATTTTCCAGTAAGTTAAGAAATGCAGACTACTAATACATCAGATAGCTATTTTACTCCACTGACCTATTTAAGTAATTTTCAACATACTTTTCCCCTTTTCTAGTTGTCTAAAAGTATTAAGAACTCTTTCTAAAGTATTTTATTCTGTTTTAATGTATTTATTTCTTTAATATTTGAAGGAATATGTTCTAAATCTGTGCTGCCCAACGTGGTAGCCACTGGCCACATGTGGCTACCAAGCACTTGAAATGTGGCTACTCTGATTTGAGATGTGCTGTGTTCAACATAAACCGGATGCAAGAAGTAAGAAAAATAGAATATAAAATATCTCATTAATAATATTTATATTAAGTATATGCTGAAATAATATTATTCTGGATATGGTGCGTTAAAGATGTCATCATAATTAACTTCACCTGTTTCTTTTTACATTTTTTAACTCAGCTGCTAGAAAATTTAAAATTATGTATGTGGCTCCCATCACCCTTCTATTAGACAGTGATGCTCTAAATGATAAAATGCATAATAAAGATATTGTAAAAACAACTCTTCAAGTAACAGCTGCATCATCACCACGGCTACCTGACTAATTTTTTTTTTTTTTTACTTTAGATTCTGTATCTTTTGGATGGAGATGACACTTTAATTATATGCCTAATAGGAGTCAAGCTCAATGTCAGGAATCAGCCATAAGAGACCAGTGCTTAATAGCTGTTTGCCAACACAACTGAAAAGGAATGAGTGCTTCTTTACAATAAAGGTAACCTCAGATGACCACTAAAATCCATTGCATCTCAAATACCCAAGGGCCTGCTCCCAGCTATTCAATCAAAACATCCTGGCTTCTCGTTCAGCAGATTTTATCAAATGAATACTGAAGATTTTTACTTTAGCACCATCCTTTTTTTCAAGTAATGTTTAAGCTCATTCTCCAAAGCTTATTTTTTAGGATTGATAAATTCTACTCTGAGGGGAAAGTAGATGTAACCCTTGTATATAGAGCTTCTGTAGCAAACTTGAGTACCATCTTCTGGATGAAGAAGTTATTTCTGGTCAGTATATCTATGAAGCAAGTTTAACTGCTTCAGGACCCTGGATATGATTTCAGCGTCCCAGTACATTACTCTGGAATGTGATGGGTGGTGGGTGGGTTCGGTGTCAGTGCCTTTCAGGTCCCAGGCGCATAGCCAAGACATGGCTCAAGGTCTCGAGGCAGCGCCTGGCAGCACCACACGGAGAGAGGAGCACGTGGGGAGGCAGACAAAGCCAAGCTCTGCAAAGTAAGAGCGGAGAACACACACAGCTCAGGAACAGGGTTTTCCCACTGGTTCCACAAAAAGGGTGCCTGCAACTTGGGACTGGAATATGCATTAACAACCAAATATTCTTTCTTAAGCATCTGTACATAGAGAAGCTGGGTTTCTTCCCATTAGATGCCTGCACTTAAAAGCAGGCCAATTCAAAACTCTGAAGAGCCAGAGAACTAATTTAACTTAATTGGGGATATAAACATTGATTTTAAAAACTGAAAACTCACCCTAACCAGGTTGGCTCAGTGGATAGAGCATTGGCCTGCGGACTCAAGGATCCCAGGTTTGATTCCGGTCAAGGGCATGTACCTTGGTTGTGGGCACATACCCAGTACGGAGTGTGCAGGAGGCAGCTGATCAATGTTTCTCTCTCGTCGATGTTTCTAACTCTCTATCTCTCTCCCTTTCTCTCTGTAAAAAAAATCAAATATATGTATAAAAAACTGAAAGCTCTTCCTCTAAAACCAGGAACAAAACAAGGAGGCCCAATCTCACCACTCTTATTCAACATAATTCTGGAAGTCCTAGCCAGAGCAATCAGGCAAGAGAAAGAAATAAAAGGCACCCAAATTGGGAAGGAAGAAGTAAAAGTGTAACTTTTTGCAGATAACATGATTCTTTATATAGAAAAGCCTAAAGACTCCACAAAAATACTATTAGAAACAATAAACAAGTACAGTAAAGTTGCAGGATCCAAAATCAATGTACACAAATCTACTACTTTCCTATAAACTAACAATGAAACTTCAGAAAATGGAAAAAAACAAAAACAAAACAAAAAGCAATTCCTTTTGCAATTGCAACCAAAAGAATAAAATACCTAGGGATAAACTTAACAAAGGATGTGAAGGACATACTGGTATAATTTCAAGAGAAACACCAAAAGTGCTTTATTCAAAGTAATGTCCATCGCTAGCTACACATTTCCCCATTTTTCAGGTAATCTGTGGTTACCGTCCAATAGAACTTTTCTTGTTTTGAGGCAAACCATTCAGAGACCCAATTTTTCACTTCTTTGTATTGAAGTGCTGCTCAGAAAGTGCGTGTACCATCATCGATCAGAGCAAGTGGTAATCTGAAGGAGCAAGGTCTGGTGAATACAGCGGATGGGTTAATACTTCCCAGGCAAGATCTTTTAATGTGTCTTTAACTGGTTTTAAAGTGTGTGATGGTGCGTCACCATGAAGCAAAATTACTTTGCCGTGTCTTCTGGAACCATTCTGGTCGTTTCACCATCAAAGCGTGGTTCAAATTGATTATTTGTTGTCAGTAGCAATCAGTATTAACGGTTTCACCAGGTTTTAGAAGCTCATAATACACCACACCTTCCTGATCCCACCAAACGCAGAGCATTGTCTTCTTTCCAAAGCGATTTGGCCTTGCAGTCCATGTTGATGGTTGACCTGGATCAACTCATGATTTTGTGCATTTGTGATTCTCAAAATAAATCCACTTTTCATCACCAGTCACAATTCAATGCAAAAAATACTTTCTTTCGTGCCATTGAAGCAACATTTTATTGATGACTTTTCGGTTTTCCATTTGTCTTTCGTTCAGTTGATGTGGCACCCATTTTCCTTCCTTTAAAATCCTTGCCATTGCTTGTAAATGATCGGAAATTGTTTGCTGAGCAATGTTTAATCTTTCTGCAAGTTGTTTTTGAGTTTGACCCGTATCTTCATCCAATAATGCTTGTAATTGTTTGTCTTCAAACTTTTTCGGTTGACCTGGATGTTCTTTGTCTTTCACATAGAAATAATCACTTTTAAAGCATTTAAACCAGCGTTCACAAGTATCTTGAGATGGAGCATGTTCACCATAAGCTTCCCGAAGTATTCAGCAGCACTTTTCTTCAAAATCAAGTAATGAATTATAACTTTCCGCAAATGCTCTTTTTTTTTTGGCACGAAATTTGACATTTTTAAGAGTAAAAATATCTAGGATGTTAACACCTTCAGCAAATTTGACATATGAAGTTTTGAAGCTTGTTGTCAATACAACAAAATAGCATACATATAAAATCGCATATATATCAACATATGTGTAACTCCATCTATTGAAAAAAAAATCCACCTTATTAACCGGTACCCCTAGTATACTGAAAATTATAAAGCATTATTTAAAGAGATTGAAAAAGACACAATAAAATTGAAAGATATTTTGTGTTCATGAATTGGAAGAATCAACATAGTTAAAATGGCCATATTACCCAAGCAATATACAGATTTAATACAATCCCCATCAAAATCTCAATGTCACTTAAAAAAAAATAGAACAAAAATAATCAGATGTGAATAGAACCACAAAAGACCCCAATAGCCAAAGCAATCCTGAGAAAAAAGAATGAAGCTGGAGGTATCACACCACCTGCCTTCACATTATACTACTGAGCAACAATAATCAAAACAGCATGGTATTGGCAGAAAAACAGACACATAGACTAATGGAACATAATTGAGAACTCAGAAATAAAACCACATGTATATAAGCAAATAATTTTTGACACAGAAGCCAAAAATACACAATGGAGAAATGAAAGCCTCTTAATAAATAGTGCTGGGAAAATTGGAAAGCCACATGCAAAAAAATGAAACTGGACTACAGTTTGTCCCCATGTTCAAAAATTAATTCAAAATGGATCAAAGACCAAAATATAAGATCTGAAACAATAAGTTACATAGAAGAAAACACAGGTAATAAGGTTATGGGCCTTGGTCTTGGAGAATATTTTATGAATTTGACCCCAAAGGCAAGGGAAGTAAAAGTAAAAATAAATGAATGAAACTACTTAAAACTAAAAGCTTTTGTATAGCAAAAGAAACCCACAACGACAAAAAAAGGCAACCAACCAAATGGGAGATGATATTTGCAAACAACAGCTCCAACAAGGGGCTAAAATCCAAAATATATAAAGAACTCACACAACTCAACACCAAATAAACAAACAATCCAATTTTTTTTTAATGGTGCTTTTCTGCTGTTTCATTTGAAGGTAACTATTTAATGCTTGTTTCCACAGTCCTGAAATGTTTTCATTTCCAAAGGGCATATTCCTATATAATAAAAGGCTAATATGCAAATCAACCGAATGGCGGAATGACCAGTCCCTATGATGCACACTGACCACCAAGGGCAGACACTTAACACAGGAGCTGCCCCCTGGTAGTCAGTGCGCTCCCACAGGAGGAGCGCCATTCAGCCAGAAGCCAGGCTCATGGTTGGCGAGTGCAGCCACGGTGGTGGGAGCCTCTCCCACCTCCATGGCAGTGCTAAGGATGTCCGACTGCCGGCCAGGCTGAGGGACCCCTCCCACCCCCGTGTGCACGAATTTCATGCACTGGGCCTCTAGTTTTATATAATGTTCAAATCCAATCTAATACAGCACTGCACATTGGTAGAGAACTAAGAAGGCTAAATGGACAAGTGTCCGTGGCTAAATAAACAGCAAAAGAATCAAACTGACACACGTTCACATGCAAGAGAAACATCAATCACACGTCTGCTCCCTATCTTTACCTTTTTATTCTCCTCTCTTCTGCTCAAAAACATGATTTCCCCAAATCTCCAGCACTTTCTATACATGTCAAAGGTTTTCATTCCCTTTGCATGCATACTTAGCACTTCAGTAGTTAAACTGTATAAAGTGGGAGGTTGGGGGAAAAAAGAACCCACCCTCATTGAGGTGATGAAGCCACCGTAGACATTCCTCCTACTGGGGCAGACAGGCTTTGTAAGCTTTGAGCAAAATCATCATTTCTTGTCCTGCCTCCAGTATCAAAGTCTCAACCCTCAATTTTTACCAAAACACACACACAAAAAAAACGGTCATATGGATCACCTGTTTAAAACCCATTAATCGATTCCCATGTGCTTATGGTTAAAAGTCTAAACTCATTATCAGTGCATAGCCTTCCATGGCCTGGGTCCTGCCGACCTTCTTCCCCTGCAGGGTGACAATCCCACCCCCTGGCTTGGCCTCAACCTTACAATGGCCTACACAGTCACATCATGTGCCAGGACCACACCAAGCATTGAGGAAAAACAGACAATGCCAGGCCTCATGGAGTGTAGAGTCTATTGGAAAAGCGTGTCATTCATCAAAACATACTACAAATAAATGGAAACTTAGGTGACCATAGGGCTATGAATGCCCGCATGGGTGATTTGACCTACAGCAAAAAGTTAGTAAAGGCTTCTCTGAAAAGCTACATGGAGCTGATAGCTGAAGGCAATGTTAACTTGGCAAAGGGTGGGGTGAGATGTTTATTCTTTTCATTTCTGTAATTTCTGTATTCTGGATGCTCTGGCATTAGGGACCTCACTGACCAAGGAGAGACTGTCCTTTCCAGGGCCAGACAATTAAAAATTGTTAGAGATAGCAAATGACTTGCATATGCACATCAACCAATCCAGAGCCCATACTCTGAACCACACCTCCTGTCTCTGGCTCCTACACTCTAGGAGGCAATTCTCCTTTGCCCTAATCATCCCAGGTCCAAGTACTAGACACTGCCTGCACAAGCTATTCAAACTAGACAACCATACGCCTGATTACCTGCCTTGTCTTGCCTTTCCCACAGAAGCCACAATAAAGGCTCTTGTCCATGCTTTCCCCTCACTCCTTCTACCTCCTGACCAGCCCAGGTGCTTCCCCCGCTCTTGGGAACTGTGAGAGTCAACGTATCTCCTTAATGGCAATTGTCTTCCTGATCTGTTGCCTTCATCATACCTGAATAATAATAAAACCCACATTTTAAAAACAGGATGGTACTGGGATTGCAGGGAGAATGTTCCCAACAGAGGAAGCAGTATATGCACAATTCCTGTGGATGAGGAATCATGTTCCCCTCATTCTGGCTGACCATCTATCTAAATTAGTGCACCTCCCTTCCTCTCCAGGTCACCCTCCAGCACATTACTCCACTTTATTTGCTTTTGCCACTCACCACCATCCATAATTACCTTCTGCATTTATTTGCCGGCTTATTTATAATGTGTTTATCCTCTAGACCCCAAAATGATGTTCTATGGGAGGAAAGACCAGTCTGTTTTTATTCACTGTTGTATTCTTAGTGCCTAAAACAATGCCAGGCACATGGTAGGAGTATGGCACAAAGGACAGCCATTCTTGTTGAATGAGTGAACATTTCACCTTTTCAGCTCCCTTGGTTCAGGTCAAACTGACCATGTTCTCCTTTGTGCCTCCGGTCTGCCCTCTGCAGATTTCTATCCCAGCACTTGTCCCTGTCAGCACCCTTTAAGCATAAATCTGTCTCCCTCCACTAATTCTAAGCTCCTTGGTGCCAAGGACTGTAATGGACCCTGGTATCTAGCAGAGAGAAGATGCTCTATACAGATGAGTTTAATGAAAGGATGACCATGAGCTTTTTTAAAAATACCCTCACCTGAGGCAATTTTTCATTGATTTTTTTTTTAGAGAGTGGAAGGGAGGGGCGAGAAAGAGAAGGAGAGAGAGAGAGAGAGAGAGAGAGAGAGAGAGAGAGAGAGAGAGAGAGAGAGAGAGAAACATTGATGTGAGAGACACATTGACCAGTTGCCTATTGCATGTGCCCCAACTGAGCTGGAGAGCAAACTTGCAACCCAGGTACACGTCCTTGAGCAGGAATTGAACCTGCAATCTTTCGGTGCTACCCACTGAGCACACTAGCCAGGGTGACCATGAGCTTTTTCTGTTATTTATAACTAAGCAAAACCAGAACAGACCATGTCTTTCCAATATGGCTATCCAATTCTGAACATCATCTAAATCAGGCCATGTTTCATACCTCATTGGCCTCCCTTGCTTCTCCTTCTCCTTCTGGCCTTCATACGTATACACAAAAAGGCAAAGCCAGTGGCCATTCAGTTTTCCAAGTGGGAAAATCGGTAATAGTGACCCAAGTTGAAAGTGTTAACAGACAATTGCAATGTAACAGCTCTACTGTGGGAAAAAAATCAGTCTATCCAAGTTTTTTTTAACTCCAATAGAGAATAATTTTCTCTATCAATTGGCTATTCAGATCAAAGTACCTTTTCAAATGATACTTTGTTCTAATTATGAGATTGTCTCTGTTCTCTCACATTCTGTGACTTAAAAAGCCAAGAACAAAGGTAGAGGCAATAGTTTTGAATGAAAATGATAGTTAAGCAATAGGGAACCCTCTTGAGTAAAAGGAAAACATATTTTTTCTAAAAAGATTTCATTTCTATCACATTCTCACTTGAAATTTACTTTCTCCTCAGAATTATAGTATATGCATTGTTGTTCTTTGGGGAATCTTTTTAAATAGTACCTATTTTCCTTTGGTTTGGGGCTATTTGGATTTTCTCTTCCCTTCTATTTATTTCTTATAGTGTGAAAGACAAGTTAACAGAAAAAGAGCCATAAAATATGCTCCCAAACACTATACTAGCTTTTGAATAAACACCAGTTTTCCATGTGCATTAATTCTTAAACCTTATATGCTCCCTAAATTTAATCTTTCTGTGTGATCAATTCCCCTAATTAAATCATTAAAATAGTTATTCCCCAGATTAACTACTGAATACGGTAGGGAAAAGAATGCAAGTATTACCTTCTTTGGGGTTATATTCAAATGTAATTACATTTGTGAGGCAAATTATCAGGTCATGAGAACACGGCTAGGAGGAAGTGGGGCAGTTAGGGGCTGTGGGTAAACTCTGTGGCCCTTCCATCAGTCTTCCCATACCAGGGGAGGAAGCAAGAGAATGACAAGTGTGGGCTTTGTATGTCCCTTGGTAGGGTTCTCAGACTGTGACTTGTGTTCAAGATCTCTCAAGGTCAAAATAAAAGTAATACCATTTTGATTTCCTGAATTTTCCCCCTACAAGAGGACCAAATGAATCAGGATTCCAGGTTTTTCTGGCTAATAATACTCAACAGATGTGACTATTTTAACAATACTGTGTTTCACCACTGTAATTACGATCTTTCATTTCCAGTGACTGATGCCCTTCACTTATACTGCCCTTCCAAGATGTCACCATAGGTACCACATGTCAATAGTTCACTGCAGATAAACATGGTCAGGAGACAGTGGTACTATCCCCAACATGAAGGGCACCCATAAAACTTGAACTTCTATTATAAAATGGTGACACTACATCACATTTTTGAGAACTCCTCTAAATGGAAAGTCACCCCTGCTCAGGAAGTAAAGAAATAAAAATTTTAGAAACACCATTCCAGAGCCTATTCCAAATAACTTTATACACCCCCTCGGCGTATAAAACCAGTATGGTTTCATTTTTTCAGCAACGTTAACTAAAAGCTAAATAAAAACATATTATTGACTGCTTTTAGGAACCAAGTACCAAGTCGGGCTTAGTAAATATAGAGCCCTCTGTCACTGACTGAATCCTAACGCTTCCCACTTCAAGTGTCCTGTCACATGCCCAGTCACTGTCACTAATCTGTTCATGCATAGATCTCCTAAGTAAAAATGTTCCCAGTAAACTAGTGAAAACTGGTTTTATATCTGATGCTTGCTGTATCCTTTTTGTACAATGCCAATTGTAACACCTTCAGCATAGACTAATTGAGAACTATTTGTTGGATAACGAATTTTAAAAAGCAACACTTTTTAAAGTTTTTAAAATAAAGCACATCCATGACTTCAAGTGGAAGGAGGAAATGACACTTGGCTATAGGTATGGCTTTACAACTGGGCAAAAGGAACCTATCTCCCGCGATTAGCTGAGAAAGGTGCTCTCAAATATTTGATGTGAGCTTACGAGATTCTCTCTCTTTTTTAAAAAATATTTTTTGTATTGATTTCAGAGAGGAAGGGAGAGGGAGGGAAAGAGAAACATCAATGATGAGGGAGAGAGATTCTCTCTTGATGTCACCTCACGCCAGGGTCCTCACCCGATCGGTAGGTGTGGTGGAAGGGCCATGCGAGGTGCCAGGTGCATCAGGCCTAGTAGCTTCCACAGTGACTCCCAGGCCTCCTGACTTTTCACGCTGGGTTTTTTTTTGTTTTTTTTTCCCCCTCCCAGAATGTTGAAAAAGAACCTTACTTCACTTGGTACTCAAGGATAAGCAGAGATACATAAATGTCCATGTTGTTTGCCAAGGGAAATTAATTGAATGCTCATGGTTTTTCTTTAGACCATAAGGAGAACCCTAAGAATCCCTATCACAAATGGTTATTGTTTGTGAAGCATTCAAAGACTGTTTGATTCAACAGACTTTAAAGCGCCTGTAAGAAAAGAGAGATCGTACATTATAAAGGCTCTTCTCCTCCTGGTGGGGGACACCCAAGATCAGATTCCACTTCCTAAGAAAGCCAGGCCACTCCAGCTGAAAGAATCACGCCCTCTCCTGACTTCTATTTACAGGAGCTACTCGTATCTTTTATTTCACCCTTTTTATTTAACCCCTGGCAAGCGGTTTCAGACGTTTCTCCCCGGCTGTGCATAAAAGTACAGACTGTCTCGGTACTTCTTTTGATCTTCCTCTGTCTTCACAAAGTGGCTGCTTAATCAGTTTTGATTGATTAATTTGTGGGTAGGTAAGGAAAAATAACAGACATTTTAAAATTCAATTTTTTTTTGCTTTTATTTCTTAGTATACAATTAAACATAGATTCTCTTGCTCCTCTAAAAATATTTGAATATTTTGAAGTATTTTAAGTGTTTTAAAACTTAATTTGTTAAGTAGTAAATACATTTATTAAATATTTTAATATTTAACAAATTAAAATGTTTAAAAGTACACGCCTGATGTCCTCTGGTGAGGATTTTTTTTTTTTTTTTGTAAAAGAAGATATGTCCAGCCAGCATGGTTCAGTGGTTGAGTGACAACCTATGAACCAGGAAGTCACGGTTCGATTCGATCCCCAGTGTGGGGCATGCAAGAGGCAGCCAATCAATGATTCTCTCTCATTATTGTTTCTATCTCTCTCTCCCTCTCCCTTCCTCTCTGAAATAAAAACATATTAAAAAATAAAATAATAAAAAAGACATACAGATGGCATATAAGCATATGAAAAGATGTTCAACACCAGATGTCATTAAGAAAAAATAAAAATAAAAGTACATGCCTGGAATGTTAGCCACACTGGAGAAAACTACGGCAGTCTAAAGGGTAGGGGGAGGAGTTTATTGCCTAAACTTTTCAAAATCATATGCTATTTTCAGGCTACCATTCAATATCAGGTATATCGCCATTTTATTCTTTATTTTTAAACTCTTCATTGTTGAAAGTATTACATATGTCTCCATTTCCCCCCATTGACCTCCCCCGACCTGCTCCTGCCTCCCAGCACAGGCCCCCTCCCTCCCTATTGTCTGTGTCCATTGGTTGTGCTTATATGATTCATACAAGTCTTTTGGTTGATCTCTTACCACTTCCCCACTCCCCCCCCCCACACACACACACATACACACACACTCTCCCCGCCTTCCCTCTGAGGTTTGATGGTCTGTTCGATGCTTCTATGTCTCTGGATCTATTTTTGTTCATCAGTTTATGTTGTTCATTATATTCCACAAATGAGTGAGATCATGTGATACTTATCTTTCTCCAACTGGCTTATTTCACTTAGCATAATGCTCTCCAGGTCCATCCATGCTGTTGCAAATGGTAAGAGTTCTTTCTTTTTTTTACAGCAGCGTAGTATTCCATTGTGTAGATGTACCACAGTTTTTTAATCCACTCATCTGCTGATGGGCACTTAGGCTGTTTCCAAATCTTAGCTATGGCAAATTGTGCTGCTATGAACATAGGGGTGCATATATCCTTTCTGATTGGTGTTCCTAGTTTCTTGGGATATATTCCTAGAAGTTTGATTACTGGGTTCATGGGAGTCATTTTATTCTTTATGGCTCAGAATAATTATAAGTGCAACTGGTTGTGCATATTTATTTGGGTTTGTAATTTTATATTTTCCGTCTCTTTCACTAGGTCGTAAGTTGTGGGACAAGAACCTAGCTGACCCTTTAGTCTGAAGGTGGGAAAGCATGTGATTTCAGGCTGACCATTTTCATAGCCTCAATAAACAGTTAACCTCTGAGTCTAATGTGCTCATCTAAAAAAAAAATGGGAATAGTGATCTGTGGCAAGGATTCCCAAAAATATATGTAAAGTGCCTTTCAGATAGTGATGGTCAACATACAGTTGTTATCATTATTATTATTCCCTTTTAAAACTGCTACCAACAGTGCTTAAACTCTAGTTTTGCATGTCTATAAATGCTGTTCACTGATTGGGTGAAGGAAAAACACATTACATGTCTGATATGGATTTTTTTTCTGCAAATGTCTGCAAAAATCATAGTTGTCATGTAAAACCTTTCATTCTTTTGTGCTTAAAAAAACACTTCATCAAAGATAAGCCAGGAGAACAGATGAGACACTAGATGGACCCTCACCGAGTATGCATCACTGTAATACACTCTGGTTCCCGGGCTCTATATGACTCACGGCACAAAAGGCGCATGGAGAAATCGAAGGATGCAGGAGCTGCATTGCTTTATGACCTTATTTGAAAGATAAACTCCTTGGAGAAATACAATTTATTCAGATTATCAAGACCCTGCTGTGCAAATCTACAGTCTGGGAGCATGCTATGGAGATCAAAAAATATTTACTTTATTCTGTTGGGTATAAAAGCTTTTAATGAATGCATAATTAAGGCAAAAAAAAAGTGTATACAGCTTTAGAAATTCCACTGCTGAGCCAAGCTATTAATATCCAAGGCACCATACCCAGTTGTGATTCCACCTGTTTCCAATTTGGATTACAACCTGGTTATAAATCAAGGTGTTACATGACTACACACCCTGGTGCAGCAGGAAAGGATTGCACTCCAGGACTAGAGGAGGCAGCATACAGGGCTTTGCTGTGGCTGTGAAGGGCTGGCCCTTTGGAACAGGTTGTAATGAATAAACAAAACCCAAACCTTTTAACAGACTTGGGATGAATCATGTAGGGAAAAAATAATCACACATATCATATACATAAAGGGATCTGTGAGTTCTGTCCATAATATCTTATATTAGAGTTCATAGGATAAAGTCCAATTCTCATAGAAGAAAAAGTGAGCAATTCATTGACAATGCAGGCCGGATTACTTGTGATGTGATAACATAATGTAAAACCAGGTATTTTATTTAGAGATATATAGTTATATTTGTATATAAACATATCAGGACAACTATGAATATGAATGTGCAACTGTATATTCATATTTTGACATAGATATGCACATGATACAATTTGATTAAACTAAAAAAAATATTAGTAGTAATTCAAAATACAGAAGAAAAAAACTCAGCATGCTCTAATTCTGGGAGTCTTTGAAGGCCTATTTAAATATATCTGTGCTGTATAAGAGAGGAATTCCACAATTAGGTTACTAGTACATTTTCATAATCAATTGTATGCATAATATCCCAGGCTCATGAATAATTTTATATTGTTCCTGGGGAAAGTCTGTAGTAAGCTGAAAATCCAGGAGGAAGGGAGCACAGAGACGCAGCCATCGTCAACAACTAATAATTCCAGCCGCAGTCACCATGTACTGCAAAACGCTACTGCAAAGTTTACTAACGCTGCCTCAGCACATCAGGTAATTACTACTAAATTATGGATGAGCTAGAGGAAATTAATGTACACTTTTCTTTCTTTAATTGAAAATAGTTTACCTGTGCAACTAGGGCTTTACAATGAAAATTTCAATAACTACAAGCTTTTCTTGAACTATGAGAGGCAAAAATCAGGTAAAATTTTTAAAAAATAATAGTGGAGTATAGAAGTAATTATGATATCTTCCCTTAGCTCTGGTATGCAAAGTCAGAGTGCTGAAAATTAGACCAATTCTCCAGACTTTGAACAATCTTCCAGTTAACCATACAGACTATTTGTCTTAATCAATTATTATACACTGGAGGCCCAGTGCACAAAATTCGTGCACGGGGTGGGGGTGTCCCTCAGCCCAGCCTGCACCCTCTCCAATCTGGGACCCCTCGAGGGATGTCTGAGTGCCTGTTTAGGTGGGCCTAAATGGGCAGTCAGACATCCCTCTCACAATCCAGGACTGCTGGCTCCCAACTGCTTGCCTGCCTGCCTTCCTGATTGCCCCTAACTGCTTCTGCCTGCCAGCCTGATCACCCCCTAACCACTCCCCTGTCAGCCTGATTGATGCCTAACTGCTCCCCTGCCAGCCCGATTGCCCCTAACTGCCCTCCCCTGCCGACCTGGTCACCCCTAACTGCCCTCCCCTGCAGGCTTGATCGCCCCCAACTGCCCTCACTTGCAGGCCTGGTCCCCCCAACTGCCCTCCCCTGCAGGCTTGATTGCCCACAACTGCCCTCCCTTGCAGGCCTGGTCCCTCCCCTGATGGCCTGATCACCCACAACTGCCCTCCCTTGCAGGCCTGGTCCCTCCTAACTGCCCTCCCCTACTGGCCATCTGGTGGTGGCCATCTTATGTCCACATGGGGGCAGGATATTTGACCACATGGGGGCAGCCATCTTGTGTGTTGGAGTGATGGTCAATTTGCATGTTACTCTTTTATTAGATAGGATAAGAATGGGGATAAGAAGAGGTTTTTTTTTTGTGTGTGTTTGTTTCAAATCCATATTGTTTGGGCTTTTTTATATTTTTGATGTTATGAAGGAAACATAACATCGACACCTTTATAAGTATAAACTAAGGTCAGTTCAAATGTATCTAAATATGACACTTTCAAAATCTAAGTATCAATGATTTAATGGCAGGTAATTGGTTGAAGCAGTGTGGCAACAGTGTCTAGAGTGGTGGATCTGAATCTGTGGTCCCCCGCTCAGTAACATCAGCATCATGGGAACTGGTTAGAATGCAAATTCCCAGGCTCCTCCCCAGACCTCCTGAATCAGAAACTCTGGGGTGGGGCCAGCAGCCTGTTTTAATCAGCCATTCAGGTGATGCCATGCACAGTCAAGTTTAAGAACCATTAACATGGAGTATATATATGAGTGAAGAAAGGAATGATTCTAATCTACAGAAACATATTTTTGTAGCAAGACTAATTGTTTGACACCAGCCCCTCATCCTACCCTCTGAAGTGGCAAACATTACACTGAATGTATGGAGCAGAGTCCAGGGTACCTTGAGCTGAATTAATGACACAGAGATAAGCAGTCATTTTCCAGGGGCTGAGCACATGCCCCTCATTGTGCAGCAGGGAAAAGGTCTGCAGCCAGCTCTAAAGGACATTTGTAGACAGAAGAGTGAGAGAGCGGGTGGAAGAGAAGTCTGGGAAAGAAAGACAGCTGGTGGGAGGTGTGCATGCAATGGCAGTCTCCTCATAAGAAATAGCATATGTTTACTTACTTTTAAAAAGCACTGCTTTATTTCCCCTGATCAGGGAGTTTAGGACACCATGCAACCATATCATAAAGTGTTCCTGTCAGAGGAAGCTCTCGTGGCACATGTAGAAGGAACCCAAGCAACATGGGTTTTTCAGCAATCACTATGCACTAGAGCTAGAAATGAAAGATTTTTCCAGTTGTTTCTTGGATTCTGTATAGGAGGATGGGGCAAAATGTTTTATTTGTAGGAAGGACAGGGGAAATAATAAAGCAAAACTTCCTATTTATGAAGCATCAATACCATCTATGAAGCTCACAATCACTCTGGCCTAGCATGTGGGTAGTAAACTGTTTTTGTTTTTTGTTTTTTAAAAAGGCTAAAGAGCTAGGAAGTTTCATAATAAAGATGGGACCTGTGTGCCAAATTAAGAGGGATAACCTTATCCTGAAGTAATGGCGAGCCACTGACAAATCAATGACTTAAAGCAAGAGCATGACATGATCAGTTTGTTATTTAAAAAAAAAAAAAATCAATGAACAGAATTTTTCATGGATTTAGAAAAAAACTTTAAAAAATCAATCAAACAACATTTTTGAGAGGGTACTGGAGTAAAGCAAGAGTGAACGCAGGCTCACAGGTTAGCAGGAAGTTTCTCTAGTCCAGGAAGTAATTGACAATAGGCCGGAGCACCGCTGAGTTCCTGCAGGAATGTCCAGGAAGAAGAACCTACACCTGAATGATGTCAGTGACAATTAAGAGACAGAGAGGAAGGCATATTTGAGAGCTACCTAGGAGCCTCAACCAACAAAATTTAGTGGGCTCACAGAACAGTGTGAAATATGCCAACGTTACTGGTTTGGGTTACTATAAAGATGGTTCCTTAACAAAAATAAGGAGGCTCAGGTGCATGAGACAGAGCGCAGATGGATTTGAGGTGCGTGGGAAATGTCAAGTGGAAGTGTTGGCTGGTTGTAGAGATCTGGAGCTCGGGAGAGGGGACTGGGATAAGTAACTCTCCACACGTGGATAAAAGAGAGTGAGAAGAGAACCCGTACACAGCCACCATGGCCACAGGGATGTTCAAGGAGCTGATGGAAGATGAGCTAATAAAGGAACTAAAAAGAAGTAGGAGGAGAACAGGAGAGTCTTTAGAAAAGAGAGGCGTAGGAAAGAGTGGAGCTACCAGTGTCAGCATGCAGTGGAGTGGTCACATTCAGATGCCATAAAAGGCCCACTGCGTTTGACATTTAGAAGGCGTGGTGACCTTTGTTGGAATGGCTTTTCAGGAGTAATGAAGGCAGAGAACCGAGTTCAATAGAATTGAAGAGTGAATAGAAGGTAAGGAAGTGCACACACTGATCACAGGTTGGTAGTGAATGGAAGGAGAGGGTTGCAGTAATGAGATAATAAGAAAAGTTTCTCTCATCTTATTGCTCCTATTTATAAACTGAAGAAAAGGTGCCAGTGGAGGGAGGGGACACTGAAACCATAGGACACACAGAAGGTGCCCGATGAAGTAAGGAGCATAAAGTTGGTTTAGCCTTTGAGAAAACGGCAGGCATTTAACTGTGGGTAGAAATATTTGTGGGTAGAGGGTGGGTGGGGAGATAAATATCTCAAATGAAACTAATTGTCTTACAATGACCTTAATTTCCAAGTTTTAATAATGGAATTAAGTGAGCTTGATATTTGTTTGCTTTGTTTAGTGATTCTGAACTCTAGCATTAATAAAACCTTAGAAACATTTTATTTTTGAGAAAAATATTCTGAGAGTAATTTTAAAATTTCCCAGCCAGCGTAGAATAGAAATGACTAATATTTAAAAACTCCTTCAAGATAATCTCTCTTAAGCATCGATCAGACTGTCAAACCACAGAGGGAAGGTAGGGGAGGGTGGGGGTAAGGGGAGAGATCAACCAAAGGACTTGTATGCATGCATATAAACCTAACCAATGGACACAGACACCAGGGGGGAGAGGGCATGAGTCGGGGAGTGGCGGAGCAATGGGAGGAAAAGGACACATATGTAATACCTTAATCAATTAAGAAAAAAAAAATTTTTTTAAAGATAATCTCTCTTAAAAGGAAAACATAGTCCACCCTAGATTATCCACATAACAAATTAAAATGCCTGAATGACTTCCCTGGCCAGACAGCATGCCTCTGAGCTGTCACTTACTGACATCCTTGGTGTGGGCTTAGGGAATAAGAGCCAACATAATGGCATCTGAAAAAATTAATTGGGATCCTAAAATGGTTACTAAATGGTTTTATGATATATTTTGCAGGCAAATATTAATATTAATGACATTTGGCAAATAAGATATTCTGGATTACACATGCCAGATAGCAAACAGTCTTGATTAGAACAAATAATTAGCAGTTGGCTATGATTTAGTAGGGCTGATACATTCCAAACATTTCTAATCATTTTCACTGATTAAATACAATTTCCAAAAGACTAAATAATTTGTAATATATTTCCCAAACTTTGTACTGTAACTTTCTCCAAATGTGAGGATCAGCTCTGGTGAACTATGAAACAGCATTGTATTTCAGATGAGAGGCATATTAAATATATATGTTGGAACAATTATTTGTCTTATCTAATGTGAAAAAAATAGCTCAGTGTTAAAGAAAAATGAGCATGAGTTATAATTTCTCAATCCTGAGGATAAATTATTCCATATAAAATACCCACTGTATATTATGTATTTAAGAAATACTGTTAATTTAAACATTAAAATCATAATAATACATTGTTTGGGAGATATAACTTCCTATAAGTCATTGTAGTACTACTTAGTTAAAAGTGATAATTTAGCCCAGCTGGTGTGGCTCAGTGGTTGAGTGTCGACCTATGAACCAGGAGGTCACGGTTCGATTCCTGGTCAGGGCACATGCTCCGGTTGTAGGCTCGATCTCCAGTGGGAGGTGTGCAGGAGCAGCCGATGATTGATTCTCTCTCATCACTGATGTTTCTATCTCTCTCCCTCTCCCTTCCTCTCTGAAATAAATAAAAATATATTTTAAAAAATGATTATCTAGTATAACACTGTAAAATACACAAGATCCTCAGTGTCAAATGCAATCTCCACAGAAAGTGTTTCCAATTAAAAAAAAAAAAAAAAGAACTGTGCACTGTTGGTGGGAATGTACATTGGTGTAACTACTATGAAAAACAGTATGGAGGTTCTTCAAAAGTTAAAAATAGAACTACCATATGTTCCAATGATTCCACTTCTGGGTATTTATCTGAAGAAGATGAAAACACTAACTCTAAAAGATATACATACTTCCATGTTCATTGCAGCATTATTTATAATAGCCAAGATATGGAAACAACCTTAGTGTCCATTCATGTATGGATGGATAAAGAAATTGTAATATATAAGTGGGGTGGGGGACAGGAGAAATGACTGCACAGTTTTTGTTTGTTTTAAATTGGTGAAAAAGAATATAAAGGGACTGCTGGGATGCAGATGTCAGGGCCCCTCTCCCCTAAGACTTTGACTTGCTTGGTTAGGGCACCTTTAAAGCTCCCTAGGTGTATGTAATGTGCACCCAAGGTTAGATACGAGTTCCCCGGACCAGGGCCTGAGCCATTTCTCCTAGCTCTGTATCACTCACAGACTTGTGGGTATTCTTTAATTCTCCACGGAGCCCATCGATCAGATGTTGAACAAGGTGGAATCAGGAAGCACAACTGTTTTCTCCTCCCGGTTGATAGGGCTAGTTCATTGGTCCAGAACGGGCCCCGGCATTGTGATCTGTTCACTTATTTCTGGGGGTGAGCTCCCCCCACCTTCTACTCAGTTATAAGTTCCACAAGAGCAGGGCCTCAGCTGTCTTGTTTATCACGGCCTCCCGCTGCCGAGCACAGCACCTGGCATGCAGCGTACACTCAGCATGAGTATTTGCTGAATGGATCCATTGGGAGCCATTAAAGTATTTAATATGGGGAAGTGTCATGGTGAAGTACGTTTTTTAGATAGATTCTCCATCTGAAGTTTGTGTATAGGAATTAAAGATGGATATAGAAATACTTTTTTAAATTACAGTATTCATAGTAAAAGTAAAAAAAAATTGAAATGGAAGGAATAGATAAGGTTAAAAGTTTTGGAGGTAAAATCTATAGGATTCAAAGGCAAGGAACATGATTTATTGCTTATTTTACGAGCATCTGTTGGTTTTAATTTACCAACAGAATCTTCAAATATCTGATTAAGATACATTTAAAAAAAAACAAAACTTCTGACTTCTGAATTCTACCTTTGCCCTATTCCCCCTCTTTCCTTTTCTTACACTTCATCATGAACTGGATGTTATTTGGTCCAGAGTCATAAAATTGGGCCTGCATAGCAGCTCTCCACCATCAAGCTGAAGTGACAAATGCTAGATTAGACTGAAGTAGATTCTGAAAGCACAAATTACATGAGTAAGTGGCTTAGATTCCCCTAGCTCCTACTCTGCCACACAGCAACCTCTCTCCACCTTCCCTTGTGGCCTCAGGAAGAGTCTCCTGCTGACTTAGGAAGGAAGGGCTCGTGCCTGGTGTACAGATGCGTGTGCACAGTGTGCTGGTACCACCCCAGATGGGCATCTGGAGCACTACAGCCCCACACAGGAAGGCTCTGAAGGGTAGTGGTCAAGGGTAGTCCTCTCAGCAAGTAGAATTTGAAGCAAAGCATCTGGTTGTTCATTTTTCCCAGAAGGAAATATGGCCAGAGATACCTTGAGTCCTGGCTATCAGTTTAGCAATCCAAGAGCTGGAGGGAGTACAACTGGAAAACGTAACAAGACAGTCTTGGGAAGAAACATGTGGATAGACCTCTCCAATGGGCACAGAGTGTGGATATATTTGTGTTCCATGGGAATGCTTTCCAAGGGGCAAGTTCATCAGATAGGAGCTAGGAAATCAGCCTTATGATGTGTCCGACAGCCTCTTTCCCCAGCCACCATGGCCTTGCTCCCTGGCCTTGTCAAATGGACTCTTGAACAGAAAGAGGTTAGGTGTAGGCTCAGCAACAAGGACTTCCACCCACTAAGGCTGAGGTGGCTACAGCCCCAAGTAGGTGCCCAAAATGCCAACAGCGGAGATCAACACCTAGTCCTTAGTGGTACCAGATCCCAGGGCAACCAGCTGCCCTCTGATGGCAGGCCGGCCGCATATCCATCAGGGGAGAGGTGAAATATCTTCTCTCTGGAACAGATACGTTAGAGGTTTGGTATCCCTGCCCACAATGATTTTGCCAAACTCACCATCCGTGGAATTATAAAATATCTTTTTTCACCAATGGGTAGATTGCTTCTGACCAACAAACGAATCTTACAGAAATTAATGTGTGGCATTCGGCTCCTGTCTGTGAAGTTCCCTGGTATTACCATGTTCTCCATTACCCTGAGCTGGAGGCCTATTGTAATGGTAGAATGGCCTTTTCACTACTCAGTATGGCATGAGGAATGTGGGGATATCCTACAGGGCTGGGATAGTGGCTTCCTGGATGTGTACATGCTCAGAATCAGGGACCAGTATGAGGTTCAAAGTTCAGCTCAGGTACAGACCCCAGGAAATCTTTTCTGAGTTGGACCTCCCCAAATGTACACATACTCAGACTGAGTCAGGTTCTCCCACATCACAGTATATCCCCTTGTCATAATCATTAGTACACTTTATTAAAATTATCTGCCTACATATTTTTCTCCCTCTGCCCTAAAATTTAAAATGTTCAAGGGCAGAAAATGTCTTATCCATCTTTGTATTCCAAAAAGTTAGCATGGTGCCTGTCACATATATAAGTCAATAAATATTTGTTAAAATTATCATAAAGAATGAATTCGATGGGTAAAGCTGACTTAAAACACAGGGTGGGGCAAAAGTAGGTTTATAATTGTGAGTATGCGAAACAGAGTTTATTCTTATATTACCTATCTATTAATTATTGTATTATTTTCCATATGAACAACTGTAAACCTACTTTTGTTCCACCCTGTAAATTGTCCTCTCATATTGTAAAATTTCAATGTTTTACTGAATGCACATACCATTAATTCTCTCGATACATACTGCTATGAACTGTACTGTGTCCCCCAAAATTAAAAATGTTGAAGTCCTAACCCACTATGTAGCAGTATTTGGAGAGGTGATCTTCGGCAGATAATTAGGCTTAGATGAGGTCATGAGGGTGGGGCCCTCAGGATGAGATTAGTGGTCTTATAAGTTACACCAAAGAGCTTGCTGTCTCTCTACTATGTGAGAACATAGCAAGAATCAAGCCAAGAAGAGAGCTCTCACCAGAACCCAACCATGCTAGCACCCCAATTTTGGACATTCCGCCTCCAGAACAGTCTAAGTGTTTAATAAACAAATTTCTGTTATTTAAATCACCCTGTCTATGGTATTTGGCTGTGGCAGCCTGAGCTGACCAACACACACTGAGCTCAAACATGCGAAGGAAGGGAAGAGATAAGGAGGTGTAAGGCATGATCCTGCCTTCAAGAATCCAGCAATATAACTGGGATCTGTAAGGAATTTTCCAACCACGTTAAACCCATGAGGAAATTGATGCAAAAGCAGCACTCAGATACTTGAAGCTTCTTTGAAGCTATTTTAAGGATCCAGTGCTTCTCAAAGTTCAAAGAGGGAAAAATGTATTCTTAGTAAAAGATCAGTAAAATTGCCATTTATGCAAGAGAAGAACAATATGCCCAATATTCTTCCTACGCACATGAGAGAATAACATTCTTAAAATATTTATATCGGCCCTGGCAGGGTAGCTCAGTTAGTTAGAGCATCGTCCTTATATGTCAAGATTGCGGGTCCGATCCCTGCTCAGGGCACATATAAAAATCAATCAATGAGTGCATAAAGAAGTGGAACTCTCTCTCTCTCTCTCTCTCTCAGATCAATAAATTAAACACACACATACACACACACAAACCTTGTACACTGAAGAGAGAAAATGAATTCTCACAGTTGCCCATTTAGTGTAAGACTAAATGAAGACAAGGGATGACTAATACGATCAGTCACAGAGGAGAGAGATTCAGGCAGGGAGTTGTCCTCCCTCCTGCTCCTTTCGAGTTCTTGGCTTCCGGATGATGAATAGTAAGAATTTTGACTTTACTTGATGTCCAAACGTGCACACTGTAAACAGAACAACACCTTCAGTCTGGGGGAATGGTCTTTAATGCTTACAAAAGCAGAGAACACCACAAGTGGGGGGAAATGAAATAAACCCTGTTTTCCTTTCGGTGATAAATGTTCTACCTGGAGCACTGGATCCCTTTCCTCTCACATCCCAGCATCACGTCTCTTTCAGGTCACGTCTTTCCCATAAAAGTGCTAAACTAATGCCGCTTAATGACAAATTAATGTCCATGAATAAAAAATACACCTCTAATAGCATGGAGTAATTTGCCATTACAATATCATCATTGGACATGCCCCTGGTTTAATACGATGTATTTAATTCATAACCTAATGAGTGATATATAAAGAGAGGGAGATGAACCCTGCAATTACATTTATGTGAGTCTGTCACCTTATTTGTAAAACCTTAGAGTCATTTACATTCAAATTAGAACAAATGAGTGATTTCACAAAGTGCAGTGATAAATGACCACAGCAGCCCGAGACAAAACTGTATTTCCTGTGAACACATTAACAGTTTCCTATTATTTGTTAAAAATTACAATGCATATTGCCCAGTGTGATGTGAATAATGACTTTTTTACTGATTAGGTCAGAAGACTAATATGTAGCAAAATAAATAATTTTTCTTTTCATTTTTTCTGATTTTTGCTTTAAATTAACTACTGAAATCTGGTGGATTCACACTGCCACCTGCTGCCTAGGAATAGATATTAAAAGTATATTCCCATCAAAAGGAGTTTCTTCATCACTTTGGTGATCTTATTTGGAAAGTCTATTTGATGGGTCCTTCCTTATCAATATATTTAAATTGCATATCATAATAAAGGCTGATACTTGGTGAACACAAAGAACACTTGATAATCAAACAATACAATATACTATTTGCTATTTGAGGGAGGTGATGCAAAACGTACAAATTTTCTTTGTAAAGGTAACTACAAAAAAAGAGACATTTTCAGCAAATCACGTTTCTCCTAATGCATCACTTTCAGGGGCTACAACACCAAGTCCAGTGGTCAGTACCTCTGATCTTAGCACAGTGTGTGTCACAGAGGGGAGGGTGTGTGTGTGTGTGTGTGTGTGTGTGTGTGTTTTCCCTACTCCTGCCCCTTAATACCATCGAAAGGAGATGACTGAAGGCTCTGCCTGTCACCCAGGATCATCCCTACCTTGTCATCTCTCCTATTGGCAGGTATCAACATGAATGGAAGGCTTTAGGGTCCAGGACACAGCAGGCTAGGAAAGATACTAGGGAAAGCGAGAAACAGGCCTAGACTTGGAGACGAGGCTAAATAATTTTGTAGGTGAAATGATGAGTTTGAATGGTCAGGGGGGCAAGTGGAGGTTTCCAGACTGGATCAACATCCTAGTTCTGAATTTCAGTTTCTTCATCTGCAAAAAGAAAACAACACTGACCCGCCTTAAGGGATTACTTTGCAGAGGAGAAATGGGAATCCTTGTGCAAAACACAATATAAACAGTCCTCCCAAAATGTTGGTTCCCTTCCCTGGGAAAGATAACGATGGCTCTGGGGAATGTGGTTTGGCATGGACAAAGGCTAGAAACAAGCAAACCCCTAGAGGAGATCATGAACTCATCATAACCTATAACCAGCAATGGTGAGAGTCTAAAGACAGGGAAGAGCATGAGGCATGGAGAAAAGGATCAGGTCTGAGAGATATTTGGGAGGTAGAATCAACCCATCTTGGTGGCTGATTGGATATGGTGGTGAGGAACCTAACACTATGTCCAAATTTCTAGACAACTAACGGATCCATGGGACCATCAATAGAGAAAAGGGCAGGTTTTCTCATGTTAATTTTCAATCCTGTGTGATATTTAGGTGGGGATGTTCAATTAAAAAAAGAAGGCTAGGAAAAAATCAGAGATTGGGAACCACTTCATGTGCAGAGATTCCTTTATGAGACTTAAAACAGTGAGTGGCATGTATGGACACATGTACTCTGAAAAGCAAGGCAATCCATGCATTTTGCTGGACCCATTTTAAAGACAATGATTGCTGTTTAATGAATTGGTGCATCTTTTGATGGAATTTTTAAAGAGAGCGCAGTGGACAAGGAAGAGGAGCAGATGGAGGAAGAGGGAAGGAGTATTCACATTTTACTTGGGACTGGGTCGCAGAGAGCAGACAAAAGCCTGACAGGCCATGCTTATTAGTATACTAACAGGACAGTCTCCATAGGACAGTCCTATGAAATTTCACTGCAAAGAGGGTGAGAAAGGATACACACTTGAGGAGCTGTTTGCAAATCCTTTACCTTGGGATGATGGGCTGCTGTAGCCCCTGCCCACCCCAGCCCCACCCCCATCAGTTAGCATCGTTTTCATTGCTCATCTGCCCATTTATTCCACACACATGCACTGAGAACCTGTGTGTTCTCAGTGACAGGCCCTGGGGACTAAAAACTAATCAGGTGAAGGCCTTATAAGCCTGGGAGGCTAATTCAATGCCTGTCCTTACTGACACTGAGGGCCAGTCAGGGTCCCTGCCCTCAGCAGCCTCCCAGAGGACACACAAGACAAAGGAGCCCACACAGTGCCCTCAAGGTGCCCTTCCCTTTGCTGGGTGGTCGGGGAGAGCAGCATCCATGCATGTGCAGAAGAGCTTCAGGCCAAGGCAATAGCGGTGGTGAGGAGGCTCAGGGAGGCTTGGGGTGGGGGTGGGTCACTGAGTATCAACCCAGGGGCTCTCCTTGGACATGCTTTTTAATGAGCCCTGGGGGACAACAGGAAGTATAAGAGAGGGGTCTACCCTTCACACCTCTGGAAGAAAACCAAAGAAATGATGGTAATTTGAAAACAACACGACAACACCGGACATTTTAGTGAGGAGAATGGCGTCACAGACTCCTAGTTGAATAAAGTACTAAACAAGGATGGAGATTATCCTTAATTGACGGAGCATAATTTCTAAGTAAATTTTAAGCACTGAAGATTTTTCATTTTAATAAAACATTTTTATACTCAACAAAATGGTTCTATATGAAATTAAAACTCAGTTGAGCAATAATACAAAAAAATGTAAATAAGTATTGTTATAAGACTGTGTCAAAATATAAAAGCAGACTGACCCAGTCTGGTAATTTTATAATCACCAAGGAGAGGGAGGGTATATATTTTTAAAAGACTAGCATAATGAAGGTTTCTACATACACATGGTTTCAGTTCTCTTATAGTCAAAGTTTCCTTCCACGCACTGGACATCTTGCAATGGTCACAGATAAGACGGAAAAGTAAAGTTACACAAGAGAATGAGATGAAAGCATATTGGTGAAAAGAAAGTGAAAATTTCAACCACTGTTCAAGCAGGCTAATAATAAATGATGTGTCCACAAAATATATCTGTATGCAAGCTACATGTTTTCCTCAGCAAAATAATAAACTGCAAGAATTAAATTCCAAAGCCCACAGTCATTTGATATTTCAACAAATTCATCTGATGGGGTAGGGGAAAATATTCATGATCTTCTAATGTTTCTCTGGAATTCTCATTTATAGAAAACTAATATATAGGTGCACACACACCTGTATAGACACACTATTTTAACATGCATCTTGATAAGCAGCAATAACCAAACTTTTGTCAACATATATCATTGATTATACCTGTCATGGAAAAAGTGAATCAGGTGATGCTATTGAAAGCTCGAGTTACAATATTTGATGTAGAAATGTCATATAAAAGTAATTTCAATTTCACAAGTCTTACGCACACCTTTGAAGTCAAGTAACCTTTCTACATTATTCCCATTTGCTACTTGCAGAAAGGGATTAAAAATAGATCTCCCATATCACCCAACAATATTGAGGGGAAAAGAAAGAAAAATAAGATAAAAAATAGTTAAACATTTACTATTAGATTAAATGTGTTGAGATGATAAAACTTTCATATACTGTATTTGAATTGTTCCTTAGTTGAACACGGCTGACATCCCTCACACCATCACTCTAGGAAGCACTGGTTCCTACTTCCCAAGGTTGCTGGGAACATGAAATAAGATGATGTAGCAGAAAGAGATTTGGAAACTGCCTAGTGAGTAACAGAAGTCAATAATCAAGGCCATATTTAGAATTAGAGAGAAAAATTAGGAGGGAAATAAAATAACTGAGCAGGAAACAAATAAAAATTTTCTATTTACTAATCTCATGTCATATTCACAAGGATAGCAGAATTAAATTGTGTGGATTTATCATTTTTAAAATTTTATTTTCACTGTCTTTATAATGCTGTAATAAATGCCAGCAAAATTCATACAAGTGGGGGAAATGGGAAGATCCCAACACAGGGAATTATTACTGAACTCTCTGTAGAATATCTTATACTATCTGCCCAAGAAGTCCCCTATCTTCCTCCTGAGCCAAAGGGTTTTCATCCAAGAAGAAAAAATGGTCTTCGGAATCAGCCATGTCACCTTGGACAAGCTGGGTGCATTTTGAATCTCTGATTTTTCGCCTATAAAAATGTGCAAAGAGCCTGGCTGGCCTGGCTCAGTGGTTGAGCATTGAACTATGAACCAAGAGGTCACAGTCGATTCCTGGTCAGTGCACATGTGTGTGTGGGTTTTGGGCTCAGTCCCCAAACATCACTGATGTTTCTATCTCTTTCTCCCTCTCCCTTCCTCTCTGAAATCAATAGGGGTATTTTTAAAAAAATAAATAAAACAAAATATCTAAAGTTGCTGAGGACTGAAGGTGAAACATTGGTGTGAACTCACAGTAGGCTTTTTTCTCCCTGCCCCTCACAGAGCCTTCCTGATCACCCCAGCAAATCAAGGGAAGAATGCACAGATCACTCATTGTTCCAGCATGTATTGCCTGGGAAGTTCATGTGCTAATTAAATATATATGACTTTGTGATATATTAGCTTCTGTTACTGAATTCTTAAAGGACTATCCGACTTATCATGCATTTGTGGTTATTTCATGTGGAAACCAGACAGCACTGCTTCAAATCAAGATCTGTTCCGGCGTCATCTCTCCGGCCCTGGCAGTGAACCCTGTGCGTGGTTGTTGAGTTACTCTGCTGCCCAAGGGTGGAGGGGATCTGGGGTAGGCAGGGAGGGTGGAGGCCATGAGCTAGGACATGAGAGCTGCAGCTGGCTCCTAGGAGCTCTCAGCTTGTGTCCTGGAGAAATTCTAACAGCAGAGACCACATCCCTCCCCCATTCCGTTTTACCTGTCAGTTGGTGGGGTACCGCCTGTCACGACAGAGGGAAGGAATGTGAAGGGCATGTTGGCAGGATGCTAGCTCACATACCTGGATGAGATAGTGGGAACATAAACTGAGGAGCTCCAACAGCTGCAGGTGGCTGCCAGCGGCTAACACATCCTGGATCACGCCCGGCTCCAGCAAAATCTGTTGTTTAATAAAAGGAAAACCACCAGTTACTTACAAATTAATACTAGCTCAACATGGAAAATACATGGCTATATTTAAATTGCCACTTCACATGCTCTATCTGAATTATGGAAGCCAGTTCTTTCCCACATTCTGATTAACAAGCTGTGACCCTCACTCTAACAGCAGACTTCTCGTTTCCTGTACTCATTTCATGTGTGGAAGGCTCTGCATCTAACAACTTGTTTTTGTAGGAGTATATAACCATTTGCAAAGAATAATATAATAGTATTAAAATTCACTATTTAAAAACAAACAAATTTTAGTTTTTCTAAAAACTAATCTCATAATATTTAAAAACAAGTTTTAGTTTTTCAAAGTATATTTCAGAATTTTGTAACAGTATGATTAATAGATATTTTAGGGGTAAGGGCTTATATTTCTACTTGCAATATGAGACCAGAGGTGATATTATTTCCTTTTACTTCTACGTCCAGCAACAGTAAATTTCAACCATAAACTTCCATTTTTCTCAATCTCCGATTCTCTAATATTTTCTATTTCTAATGAAAGATGAAGAAATAGCATCTTCATAACAAAGACACCACAGAGAAGTAAAACTTCTCAAATATACTGGTGATATCAATTCTTCATTTTTTCTGGTTAATTCCAACTTTGTGGCCACTGCTTCCAGCTCCTGAGCTACTGAACAAGGCTGGAGAAAAGCCCATAGCCACGTTAGCTAACTTCACTTTACATGGATGACTGCCAGACCCAAGAAGGCCTTAGTGCTGCTCCCAACATCTGAACTCATTTCCCATTTCCCAAGCCCAGAGGTTCCCAAAGTGGAGTCCCTGTTCCAGCAGCATCAGCATCACCTGGGAGCTTGTAAAAATTGCAAATTCTTGGGCGGCTCCCCAGACCTAATTGCATCAGAAACTTTCAGGGGAGGCCCAGAAATTGGTGCTTTAACAAGGCCCCTGTTGGTTCTGATGCACAGGGCAGCATGAGAAACACTGATGTGGTCCATTCAGTCCCATTCTGCTACTTCTCACACCTATCTCTCTCCTCCATCCTCTTCTTACTCAAACCTCATGATCTTCCAAAGGCTCTCACCACCAAATCTACGAGCCACCTACCCATATCTGCATTAGCATACAAATATGCTATTCATAACAAATTTCCTCAGGAAAGTTGTCTATATAATACCGCTATTTGCTCTACGATGTTCTCTCTTGAACCCACCCCTGTTGAGTTTTATTCAAATTGTTCCTCTAAAAGTGCTCTTGATAAAGGTCACTAGTGACCTCCAAATCCAGTGGCCAAATCCAATAGTCATTTCTCAATAATTAATCTTATTCAAGCCAGCAGCAGTTAGCAAAGTTGATTGCTCTCCTTCTGGAATGATTTCTTCCCTTGCGTCTGGCACAGTGCTCTGTTTGTTGGTTTCTTGTACTTTACTAACCACCCCTCTCCATCTCCTTCCCAGTCTGTAAGCTTTGGAGATGCCCAGAGCTCCATTCTCAGATCTCTCCTTTCCTCTCTCCACTTACTCTGTGGATGATTCATGCAATCCCATGACTTCAAAACTATGTATGCTGATTATACTCAAGTTTGTTTCTTCAGCCCCAACCTCACCCTTGAACTCCAGACTATTATATCCAACTGCTTATGGCGTATCACCACATGAATGTCTAAAAGGCAGCTCAAACTGGACGTGGCCCATTCTGAACTCTGATCCTCTCCACCAACCATCAAACCTGCTCCCATCTCAATCCTACCATCTCAGCAAACAGCTGCTCTCAGTGATTCAGGCTAAAACCCCCAAATCATTCTTGACTCTTCTTGTTTTCCTCATATCTCACATCTGATCCACCAGCCACTCCTGTTCACTCTACCTTCAAAATAGTTCCAGAATCCAATCACCACTCAGTACTACTTCCATCGATATCACTCTGGTCCAGCAGTCGCCCACTGGTGGTCCGTGGACCCCTGGTGGTCATGAGGTCTGAAAGGTTGGCGACTGCTGCCTAGTCCAATCCACTGTCTTCCTGGATGAAATATAACAACCTCCTAACTATTGAACTGTTTTCTCCTTTGCTCCCTCATGCTGTTTTTACTAATATCAGTCAAGTTGATCCTTTAAAAACATAAATAAAATCATGTCACTCCTTTATTCAAAACTCGCCAATTACTTTTTACGTCATTGAAAAAAATCCAAATTCTTCACTGTAACATAAAAAGTTCTTTGAATACACTGAGGACCCTAGTGTTTACAACTAGCTGCTTTCTTTGCCAATCACTTTTCTTCAATATACCAGCGTGGCTCACTCGCTCATGTCCTTCACACCTCTGCTCAAATGTCATCTTCCCTGAGAGGCCCTATCTCACTCCAGCCCTTCTCATTTCCTATCTCCTTATTCTGCTTTATCTTTTTCACAGCATTTACCACCTTGCAACTTAGTCCATATTTGTCTATTTGATTATTTTTTTGTTTCTCCACTCAAAGGATAAAAGATACAGAAGAACAGAGACCTGATTTATTTTGTATCTCCAGTGCTTAGAACAATGCCCAACACATAGCTCTCAATATCAGTGAATTTATTTTATAACAAATTATGGATAAATTAATTTCTAAGTATATTTTAAAATTCAGAATTAATTTTTAATCTAATTTTAATTAGTCTATTCTATTAATTAATTTAACCTAACAGAAAAGAGGGAGAAGAACTATAATCTTATACTGAAAAGTCTTTATAGCTTCTTTTCCTTCCAGTCAGAAAGAGAAACCTGCATTTCCCCAACTCCTCCAGGAGAGAGGCTTTGACTGACAGTCAGGAAATTATTGCAGCTCCCATCACAGGCACAAGAATGCAGTATATTCTTGCAGAAGAGGCATGGCCTGAGGCACAGAATGGGGAATAGATGGATTAGAAAGGTTAGGCTTAGCCTTTAAATCCTGTCAGTTGCGCTTATTACACACGACTGGCATTCATGATAACCTCCCAGGCTCGGTAATGCCAAACACAAAGGCAGATATCACAGAGAGACAAGAGGAATATTCCACAGCACATGCAACACGTCCAGCGGGCCCCCTTAGAGAAACCCTCCCATGAAAAACCCCTGCCGGGGTGGTTTTTGTCTTTGTTTTACTGTTCTGTAGTTGTTGTTTTTTTCTCCCTCATTATAACAAGTTTTTTCTAAAAGACACTGCATCACAGAGAATCCCTGGGTGCTTTTAAAGGACCCACTTTGAAAAAAAACAAAAAACCTACCAGGAAAGCTGGGTCTCACTGATGGAAACAGAACCAGCGTTTGCAAGTGCCAGTTGCACTAGAGTCTTTTCAATTCAACTTTGTTGATCTTTGGTGACTGGTTGTTCTGAGGTATTTTTCCAGAGAATCTGTGTTTGGGCAGGAATACAAAGGCTCACTATCCTCACAATTTACAGTATGTGAATTTGTCTGTCACCTGCCCTGCCTAGGATCATTGCCTGAGGAAGAGCCTCCTGCAGAAGGAAGGGCTCTCAAACACGCCCATGTATGGAGGACAACAGAGGAAGCCAAGTTCCAGTCCTTCAAAGCCTATGTGGGTCACATTGAGGCTTTTCAGAAACAAATGTCCATCTGCATCTAGTCTGGCACTCAATGCAGGACAGATGGGAGGACGGGTCACTTGAGGACCACCTACAGGGAGGGAGGGTGTCCCCAGAGAGTTCAGAGCACAGATTGGAGGAGTGGAAGCTAATGTTTAATATCTTGATACATCCTGTCACTCATCAAACTGGAGGAACTTAGCTCAGAGGGAGGCATCAACAATGGACAGAACATGTCTGAATAACAACAGAGATCAAGAAATATAAGATGCTAAAAGCCAAGTGGTCCAGGATGCAGTGGGGAAGGTGAGAAACATTACAGACACCTAAATGGGCTGGGCACTGCCTCTGCTCAATGATGCTCACCTGCTCAAGTGGAGGCAGGGCTGGGGCTTCTCCAGGTTAAACAAAGAGGTTGTGATGCAATCTCAGGTGGCTCATGAGTACCTCCTGTTTTCAGGGCCATCTGCATGGAATATTATCTCCCGGCACCCACTCCTACCTGACCTCCAGGTAGCAGAATGCAGAGGGGCTGAACTTGAAAGAGAGGAACTGGACAGTGCTAGCGGGGGAGCTGACCATCTCATGGTGGAACCTCTCCTGCAGCTTATGGCAAGCTAGGTCATGTGACCTGAGGAAAGGTCCACAGCTGAGCCCTACCTCAAATGCTGAGACTCCACTCCTTTTGATCAACTTGGGATAAGACTTGGCCAATGGCTGTGGTCAGGGTGACACTGGCTGGTGCGACAAAGCAATAGAGGTAAAAGCGACAATTGCAGTAGAAGGTGGTAGTCTCTAAAGTTACCAGTGAGAGTTATTACATCAGAATTCAGTCATGAAGTGGTCCCATTGCCCTGCTGGAAGGAGGCACCCTTGAATACTTAGCCCGAATGTGTCCTAAGCAGCAGGGTTGGTTAGCGAGTAGTTGAAACTGTGCAAACTCTAATGAAGACCCTTCAAACTGGAACGAGACTAGGGCTCCTGGTTCCAGTTCCTCAGGCAGGACATGGGACCCGAAACAGGGTCTCGGGTGACATTCTGCACAAGGCATGATGGGATAGGCCACCCCTACCAGTGCCCAGACCTCACCTGGCTGGTTCTGAGAGGGCAGGGCTAGGACTGATGTGGTACACAGACCCCATGGCGTCCCTGACATTCCTTCTGCAGCTCCTCTTCCCACATCACCAAGCGTCCACCCTCTCAAATCAGTCTTGTTATTCTTTTTTTTCTCTTTATTTTCCCTCCCACTTTTATGTTTCTTCTTAAATTAGTTGCTGGTAGGGATTTTCTTGAATCTTCATAACATGTCGTAGGTTGACCTTTTCCCCTCCCTTATGAACAGTAAGTCAGCATCTTCAGAAAATTTTATAGCTCATGTCTTCAAAGCTGTCTTCCTCATTTCTTGATTTAGGAAACTTCTATTTTTTTATTTTTTTGTAATATATTTTTATTGATTTCAGAGAAGAAAAGGAGAGGGAGAGAGAGATAGAAACATCAATGAGAGGGAATCACTGATTGGCTGCCTCCTGCACGCCCCCTATAGGGGATCGAGCCCGCAACCCGGGCATGTGTCCTTGTCCAGAATGGAACCCGGGACCCTTCAGTCCGCAGGCTGATGCTCTACCCACTGAGCCAAACTGGCTAGGGCGCTTCAGGAAACTTTTAAATTGCTTACTTCTGGGTTTGTGGATAGAGTAGCCTGAAGGAATTGAACATGTTAAAGCTAGACAGCTAAGGTCTTTACTAAACACACAGCTGTGCACACAGGAACACAAGCACTTCTGTAAGCACTCTTCAACTGCAAATTAGAGGTGGCCTAATACTGTTTATAAGAATAAATGAGCACATTTCCCCTCATTTTAATATTTTGTTTATTTGTGATTTTTTTTCTGTATAGTAAAGCAAAATGTCAAATTACCACATTTTGAATTTATAAACCATCAGGTAAATTAAATACAACTGAATAAATAAATTTTAAATGATCATATATTCAAGACACATAAAACCCTTTGTATACGGCTCTTCAAGAGACTTCTATAGACAGAACATGAACCATAAGATCTAGCTATAAGAAACTGCCATGAATGTAATTTTTGTTTCTAAGCCATTACACTAAGGATATGTTTCTCCACAAGGTGGCGCCTATGTTTAAAGCAAAAGAATTTTCCAAATTATTCATGTACAGCACCTCTACCACTGACACCTTAAGTTTATTTTTAGGAAAGAAAAATAAATCAAGTAAGGATAATAAAACATATGAAATCTACTTTTAAAATGTTTCTATCATTTGAGGAATGTTCATAAATATTTCTGTCGAAATGCTTGATTTAAGCAATACTGATTAGAATTCAGTAGTTTTTCATAAATCAGGTCCCAATATTTGAATGTAGTTCAAACTTTTTGTCCTTGTATTTAGAAACTCTCATGATGTGACCCCAACTCACTTTTTACAACTTAATTACAATTCTGCATCCTTATGGTCCCTCTGCTAAAGCCAACAGTCCACTGTGCACACTCAGGCAATACCTTTTTCTCCACCTTGATAATCTTCATCCTGACTTCTTCAATATCCATATGTCAAAACCCTACCCCGTCTTCAAGATTCAACCCTAAGTCCACCTCCTGTACAAAGCTTTCCAAGGTCTTCCCTGCCTGCAACCTCCAGCTGGGATTAATCTCCTGGGACTACAAACTACCACAGACATTGAACTAAGGCCATGAGCTCTAGGTCACTCTGCCTGACTTCAAATCCCGGCTCCTCTACTTACTGGCATAATGAGATTGGGAAAGTGATTCAATCCTATGTGCCCCAGTACGATGAAAATAATACCTATCTCAAAAGATTGTTTTAAGAACTGAGAAAATGCTTTGTATCACTACAGCTGTGTATGGCGTTGTGTCAACAAAATGGCTTAAAAACAAGTATGGGTTTTATTTTTTCCACAACACTTGGATTGGGCAGCCGGGCATGCAAACAAACCAAGCTCCTTGTATTTTCCTATGTGGCTAATCTTAGCCCATGGTTTCATGGCAACAAAACAGCTGCCATATCTCTAGACATTGCATCTCCATTCAGATCAGAGAGAAAAGAGAAAAGGCAATAAAACAAAAACCACGTGCCAAGCTAAGTCTGTCATTACTCATCAGAAAACAATAGGTTTCCTACAACCACTGCCACATAGACTTCCATTTCCATTTCATTTGCCAGGTCTAGGTCACGTGACTACCATATCTGTAGAAGAACTCAGGAAGTTGACTTTTTATGGCTAGAAGCGCTACTGTCTCCCATCTAATTGGAGCTCTGTGCAAAGAAAAAAGAGGAAATGGATATTGTGTAGCCAATCAGAGTGTAGACTAAGGCTCTGAACACTGTTTCTGCGATGGTAAGTCTGCAATAAATGCTAGCTATTATGTTTCTTTTTCATGCATCTACGTGTTTTTGCCCTGAATGAATTATGTGTGTGTGTGTGCTATCTCATGTTTTACCTACGAGAGCTGGATGGCAGGGTCCATCCTATTTTATGTTCATGGCTGTTGTACATCCTGAAAGAGAACCTACTAGAATTATTTAGTAAAATTCACAGGCTTGAAAACTACAGTCCCTGAAAGAAATGTTAAAAAATGTCAAAAGTGCCTTTCCAGCGGTGATGACCTCCCCATGACAACCTGCCTCTCGCTAAGGACCTCCTCCATCCCTCTCCGAAGAGGAGAAGAAGAAACACAAGAAGAAGTGCCTGGTGCGGAGCCCCGATTCCTACTCCATGGATGTGAAGTGCCCAGGATGCTGTAAAATCACCACCGTCTTTAGCCATGCGCACACGGTAGTTTTGTGTGTTGATTGCTCCACTGTTCTTTCCAACCAACAGGAGGAAAGCCAGGCTGACAGGAGGACGATCCTTCAGAGGGAAGCAGCACTAAAAGCACCTCGAATCAAGATGAGTGGGGAACCATCCCAATAAACACATTTTGGATACAAAAAAAAAAAAAAAGATGTCAAAAGCCTTCATAGGGGAGCCTGGTCACATGCTAATCCTCATCAAGGACTATCTAATTGGAAGTGCTAAATGAAGGGACACACAGACATTTCAACTAACAGTTGTAATAATATATCCACATAAAGGTAACCGATGGGTTGTGTTGTATATAATACATTTGTGATTTGATGATTGAGCCCTTAATTAACTAATTTTTTTTAGGAGGCTTCCTTCCAAACACAGTAAGAACACTTGTACAAATTTCTAAAAGATTCAATATCAAATGTTTAGAAATACTACTTTGAGCCATTTCCTTCTCCCATTTCTTCCCCCACAGGCACATAGCCCTTAACCTCTAAGGGACCCCATGAGACTTGTAACCAGGGCCCCCTTTTCTGACTTCCCAGTGAGACAAAGCAGCCCAGCCTAGGCTTTCCTGTTACTTCTATGTCCTTCCTTGTTTCACTGCTTTAAGTGAGTTTTTTGCTGCAGCCAATATATTCTTATTTGCTTTTCTTAAAAAAAAAAAGAACTTTTATGTTCAATTCATTAGAATATGAAAAAAAGAAAAAAACAGATTTGATTTTCAGAATATTTTAAAGACTGTTAAAAACCACAAAGATAAAATAATAATTAAAATATCCTAATAAAAAAAAAGAATAGTGTAGCCTGGCCAGTGTAGCTCAGTGGTTGAACATCAACCCATGAACCAGGAGATTGGGGTTTGATTCCTGGTCAGGGGTCAATTCCCAGTAGGAGGTATGCAGGAGGCAGCTGATCAATGATTCTCATCATTGATGTTTCTATCTCCCTCTCTTTCTCCCTTCCTCTCTCTTAAAAAAAATAGTCCATCAATAAAAACATAGTTTTTTAAAAAAGAAAGGTGTAGATATCACTTTGAGATTCTATTATCTTCCTTCGCATGTTTACACAAGATCATTTGGTTTATGTGAAATTTCTAAGGTTACAGGCAAGTTGCAGAAGCATAGCCTAGCCTTCTCTAAGATGCCAAGAAGAAACCTTAGGATAGATGAGGACTCTAACATTGCACTACCAGGAAAACTGGTAACTTTTGCTATCTTGCAATCATTTTGTTTATTACCATTAATGTGACTTAAAGAATTTTCCAGTCCATTGCCTCTGAAACCGGTTCTTCCTTTCCTATTTTAGGACAAGTGGAAGGATGATGGATTAAATACTCTATCTAGGTGCCTGAGAAGAGAGGGAAGAAAGAAGTCAAATGGAATTCTTAGCTGTGGTATGATTAATGCTGAGATAGCAGTCGCCACAGGGTGCTGTCACAGCACTTGCCTTGGGATGCCTCCCTTAATTGAAGTTGCAAATAATTCTTCTTATGAAAAAGCTGGGTTCCTTCACATTGTATGAGCAAACCCTACCTTTTTTGGCTCCTTCTCCATTTTGGCATTTCAAAGCTCTGAGATTAATCATTCTGTCAGCTAGTCATGTCCAACATAGTGTTCTTCATTATGCTTAAATTAACAAAATATATTATTTAGCAAAATGTAAAGATAAATTATATACACTTACATCACCTTTAAAAATGGCCTCATTATTTGAGAAAGCAGAACAAATTTTTGATAGTTTCTAACATTAAGAGAAAGAAGTGGTCCCAGCAATTAAATATAATGAAACATAATGGTCATTACCAGTTATAAAAAAGCCAAATTAATTATTAAGACTTCCTTTTATAACTAGTGCTCTTTCAAGGTGATGAACACATCCCATAAAGCTTTACTGATGAAGCTGGGCTTCTCCACACAGAACTAGTTTCTTATAACGCTAGCATGAGCAGAGAAGAAAGAAACATGACTTAAAATACTGACAGCCAAAGACAGAAGGTCTCTGAAAAAATGAATAGGGCTGAAGCCACTGTTCATGTGTAGCTGGCCACCGTTATGCTACTAATGAGTGCTGGAGCAGAGACAGAAGCCAAGAGCCAAAAGGAATGATTGCACTGTGGTGCAGTCCATGCTGAGAGAGCAGTGGACACTGGGTGTTCAGGAGCACCTGGCTGGGGATGCTTCATTTCATGGAAGGAAGCTGTGAAGTAATTCTTCCTATGAAAACTATATCATTAATATCCAGCAGTATTCTACAAAGTACTAAGGCTTTATTACTCATTCTCTTATCTGAACTAGTGTAACTTTTGGAGCATGGAATATCCTCAGGTACTTCACTATGCTCCATACACAGTAATAATTCAGGCCCCTGGTAATCCATTTCTAACAAGTGCAATAGTGTGTTGGTCTGGCAATTTGAGTCACTCTGAGAAAACAATCCCTGAGCATTTTTTTCATCAATCCATCCTTAACTTCTAATAAATCTAATACATAGTAGGTGCTCAGTAAGTACTTGATGAATTAATAGATCTCAATTTGAGAGTAAACTACAAATGGATGGTTTTTGTGAAGTACACAAAGAAAATAAATATTCACAAATTAATTTAGGACATTCAATGGATACCTACTTAAAATATAAATCTTCTTAAAAATTATGTTTGGCCAGTTATGTTTTTTATCTTGAAATTAACCATGAAGACCATATATTTTTGCCATCAATTGGTTTTCTTTTAAAAAATCTTCTATTTAGAATTGTAAAACTCCCATACACTACTACTTCAGACAGATACTAAACGCTTCCAGCAGAGGGCTCAAGAATTCCATTTTAAGGAAAGAAGTTTAAAAAACTTATTCTCCAACAGCAGCTATTATAAAACTCTTTCAGAAGGCAATTCACACACACACACAAAAAGTTCCTTCTCTTGATCAAGTAATCCCACGTCTATAAATTTATTTAAAACAATCCAAATAAAAGGAAAAAATGGATTATAATAACAGGCTATTATTTACATATTATGCATTTATGGATAAATGGATGTTTACACCTAATTCCAGAAAAAAAGTTAAAGTAAATTATAATCACAAAAATCCTATCTAATAAACAGGGAATATGCTAATTGACCCTCACACCACCGCAAAGATGGCAGTGCCCACAGCCACAAGATGGCGGTGCCCAGTCCCCTCAGCTCCACATGCCTGCCTCCGGAGTCCCCCAGTCCTCTCAGCCCCCCAGGCACCCAGCACCAACCCGAGGCACAGGCAAGCCTCGGATGTTGGCTGCCCAGCCGCCCAGGGCCACCTGAGGCCGAGGCTCAGGTAACCAGGGCTGGCCGAGGCTTGTGCTGCCGGCAGTGGCAGCAGCAGAGGTGTGATGGGGTGTCACCTTCCCCTGATGGCCGGGTTGCCTCCCGCCCCTGAGGGCTCCCGGACTGTGAGAGGGGGCAGGCCAGGTTGAGGGACCCCCCTCCAGTGCATGAATTTTCATGCACTGGGACTCTAGTCTATATATAATTACTTAGGCATATGGAAAAATACCAGGGAAAACATGGACAGATAATATAGAATGTGTAAATAAGTGAGAATTTTGGTGAATATTGTTTTCCACTTTTATTCTTGTTTATGTTTGTGTGAACATCTGAGTGATTTTTTTCATTTTCAAAGATGAAAAATGTAATTTATTTTTATAGCATTTGTATGTCCCATATTTTTAGTGATAAAAATAAGAATGGAAAAATTTTAGGAAGGAGGTGAAATGGCTTATTTATGGAACAACTTAGGAATTTGGAGACATTTCATTTTTGTAGGCAGAACGAATGGGGTGTAGCATTTTATTCATGCCTACAAATAACATTTAAGTACCCCCGGGATTCCAGAAACTTCCAGACAGAGGTCACAAATCTCTTTATTCACTTTATTGATTTACTGATATTCTATCTCATTTTGAGAAGAATCTGAGGTATCAATGCAAGCATTTAAAAATTAGGAACATAAGTATTTCAAGCTAAAGAAAACAAAAAGTACTATGAGATTAATTAATTAAAATAGGATATTTACTTGTTCTTTATATATCGTTAAGGCATTCTTATCGATAGTTAGGGTAATTTGTGTGAGTAGGTTATATTATCTAAAACTTTCATTCCAGGATATATATACACACATGTGTATATATATGCATATGAATATGTACTCATAACTATTAAAAATGAGCCACAAATATGGTCCTAAGCTCCCTAGCATAAAAACTAAAAAGATAATCATGAAATCTAATAAAAGATATGAAAATATCAAAATATTAAAATAATCCTAGCTACCTTCTCCAGGCCCTGAGATCTAATGGAAATTTTCCTGCTGACATTAAAAGTATCGTTACAATCTACAGATTCTATAATAATAGAATTGTATACCTGAAACCTATATAATTTTATTAACCAATGTCACTCCAATAAATTGAATAAAAATAATTTTAAAAATCAAAGAGTATCATTGAATGACTACACTTTCAACACCATCAAAAGCGTATTTTTTGTAGAAAATTTGCATAAAAAGTAAAAGTTAATAAAAAGAACCTTAAAACCCAGACATTCTGTTTTGATTTTCTACCATGATCCAGGTATAACATTTAGAATAGCTGAGCAGTGGTTCTTAATGACGGCAGCACAACCTTCTCGGGAGCAATTTGGAAATCTGTACAGGTGCTTTTGGTTGTCCCAGGAGTGGGGACACTACTGGCCATCTATTGGGCAGCAGCCAGGGATGCTAGATGTTATGCAAAATGTAGGACCAACCACAAAGAACTGCCTTAGATCCCGCACATTTGAATGCCCTGCTGGACATGCACATAAGTACAAACAGTTTATAAAAATCTAAGCCCAGAATCTAACTCTGTTTCATATATAAGCACAATTTTGTGTGTGTGTGTGTGTGTCAAGACACACTAACATTTCCAGGAGTGCTACCACAATAAAAACCAAGAGAAGACTATTGTTTTGTTTTGTATGTAATTTGACTAAGAGTTGTTCACTATTTTAGAAAACCATGTCCCCTAGGGCAGTGGTCGGCAAACCGAGGCTCTCGAGCCACATGCAGCTCTTTGGCCCCTTGAGTGTGGCTCTTCCACAAAATACCACGTGCGGGCGCGCACGTGCAGTGCGATTGAAACTTCGTGGCCCATGCGCAGAAGTCAGTTTTTGGCCTGGGCAAGACTATTTTGAAGAAGTGGCGTTAGAAGAGCCGCATGTGGCTCGCGAGCCCCGGTTTGCCGACCACTGCCCGAGGGCACGCCTCTGAGGTATCTCAGTTTCCAGCAAAGCATTCAGGTGTCAGTCTGCATCTGTACGCAGTTGCCCCCGGCATGGCCATTCCACCTGGAGGTGTAGATAGGTGACTATTTCATTATGCCTTCTGAAAGGGTTCTGCCCAAACATTTACATACTGAAATAAAAATTATTTTTATTGTAATTTCTTTCCTTCTGTTTGTTCTTTATATATCGTTAAGGCGTTCTTATCGATAGGGTAATTTGTGTGATTAGGTTATATTATCTAAAACTTTCATTTCAGGATAGTAAAGGTGGCCTTTTTATATTAAGATCTAATAGATGAGTTTGAGAACCACCAAGTCAGATGGACAGACTGCATATCTTCTGGGAATCCATTATGTATATAATTTCTCTCAAATGAACTTTTAGTAAGAGCTTTCCAGCAAACAGGCTGAGGCTAGGTGCAATCGTTCTGTTACTGAACAGGGGAAAAGTTCATATACTTAAAGAGGCTTACATCTTCTTATCAAAAATAAGGATCTAATCAAGATTCTCCACTAAATAAACTGTCAATCTTCCTCCATTCAGAGGTGATTTGATGGAGCACTGAAGAATTTCCTTAGAGAATAATTTTGAGTGCAGCTCAAATTCCAATGATCAAGAAAGAACACAATTGTAATGATTTCTGCTTAGAAGTATTCCAAAACAGGAGTTACTGAGCAAATGGCTCCTCAAACATAAGAAAAAATCCCATATGGACACCATCCTATATAATAAAAGGCCAGAGGCATCACAACCAAAATGACCAGAGATCAGACTACCAAGGCCCCTTGTGGGCTGGCCCTGCACCCAAGCAAACAGTTAGGGGCAATGAGGCAGACAGGCAGAGTGGTTAGGGGTGATCAGGTAGGCAGACCAGCAGTTAGGGGTGATCAGGTAGGCAGACTAGCAGTTAGGGGTGATCAGGTAGGCAGGCAAGTGGTTAGGTGCAATCAGGTAGGCAGGCCAGAGGTTAGGGGTGATTAGGTAGGCAGACAGCCCCTCACCGGGCTGGCCCCGGCCCCAAGCAAGCGGTTAGGGGCAATCAGGCAGTCAGGCAGAGTGGTTAGGGGAGATCAGGTAGGCAGGCCAGCAGTTAGGGGCGATCAGGTAGGCAGATGGCCCCTCGCAGGGCTGACCCCGCCCCCAAGCAAAGAAAGAGGGAGGCCCAGGCCAGCCAAGCCATTGCACCCCAGCCTGTCGCCTGCAGAGGGAGGCCACCGGTGGCAGGGGAGTGGGGGAAGTGCTGCACAGATGAAAAGCAGTGGCAGCGGCAGGGGTGGGTCCAGCTGACTTAGCAGGGGGGAAGGAAAGCCCCAATAGGCCCTGATCTCAGGCCAGGCCTAGGGACTCTACCCAAGGGGTCCCGGATTGTGAGAGGGTGCAGGCTGGGCTGAGGGACCCCCCTGAGTGCATGAATTTTCATGCACTGGGCCTCTAGTAAAATATAAAATGCTTGGCTATAGAACTTGGCTATAGGTACCGGGACATTCAAGAGAAACAAGTGCACATCTACCCCCAATTACCTAAGTGGGGTGACCTTCTATTTTGAGTTGCTGGACATCAGCTGTTTCTACTTTGAAGGATGTCAGCTAGGAAAGGACTGATTGTTTAATGCTCCACTCTGACAATAAAACCATTATGAAGAGCATACAGGAAAAACTTCCCTTTCTATTCCCCATGCTGGCAGTAGGGTGGGGTTGGGAGATAGACAGAGTTGAAAGGAGAGTGGAGAAAGAATGGCAACAAATCCTCCTCATTTGAAGGGAGTTTTATACAATGAAGATAAGGTTAAAAGACAGGGGCCACACCCATCCTTGTCATCTACTATTATCTCAGATATTCAGAGACCCACACAGTGTTACCAGTGGGCACGTTCTATTCACAAGAGCTCAAGCACCTTGGCCCAGAATGAATGCCAAGAAAGATGATAAATGCTATAAGAATACTGTTCAAATACCGGTACATTTTGTTTTCAGTAAGTGACTGACTTTCACAATGTCCCAAAGGAAAGTATCTGCCTACAATGTGACTATTACTCAAGTAGAACACCAGACTAATGAGTCTGACGGCATTTTGGATGTTTGACAGCTGACAGCTTTGAAGCCCCACCTCTCCCTCTTCCCAGCTTGCCCCACACCTGGAGAAAAGTACAGGTAAGTCCAAGTACTCTGCCTCGGTGCTGGTGAGAGGTTCAAACCACCCAAGTCCCTGCCTTTGTGGAGAACCTTCAGCTCCACCCCCTAACCAGAATAAATGCCGAAGCCAGTCACCCCTACTTTCCCTTTCAGGTCATTCTGGACCTGCTTGGGAGCCTTGTAGATTATTAGGGAAAATCTAGGAAACATGATCTTAACCAAAATAGCGGATTTATTACCAGATTGGAAAGCTGATGTCAGAAGTTTGGCCACAGTTACACTTCCTCCCACAGAGATATTCCAGACATTGAAGCGCTAAGCAGATAGCTTTATAATTCCTGCAGGATAAACTACACCCTGGGTACATTGTGACCAGACAGCTCATGCAGATTTAATGAGAGAGAACAGGCTGGCACGGAGTAGACTCTCCTTTAGAACAGATCCTGTCTATAGGTGGGAGCCCCTCCCACATGACTGCCCTTGGTGTGAATCAGCTGTTCTCCAGGAGGAGCAGACAGGCTTTGTGCTCCGTGGAGTTAGTCTAGGATCCCCCTCTGAGAAAAGCAAGCTTCTGAGGGGTCAGTCTGGACCTGGACTTCTAAAATATCACTTCTCATTTTTTTCACAATGAACGACTAGGTTCCCAATCCGTCCTTATCACTTTTGACCACCAACCTATGTCAAAGGCTTATTATAGTTGACATTTTGAGAGCCATAACAATTCCAATTGGCATATGGTTTTTGTCGTCAGTCAACACTGTCTATGAAACCATGCATGGGAACGTGTGACATCTTCACCCCCAAACAGCAAGCAAACACATGTGCATGCTTGTTTGTTTCAAAATTCCATTGATAAAAGAGAAAATACCTCCAAAGGCAGATAAGGTAGAGTTTCAAAGATCTAAGAAAGCAAAAAGTCGCTGGTGGAATTGAAACTCCCTCCCTTCATTTTATTCCTCTTAAACTCTCTGTGTCAACAACCCAGCTATGGACTCTGATGCATCTCTGACAAGAAGAAGGGGAGAGAAATGATTCCTTTCTGCACAACTCTAAATATTCTTAGTTAAAATGCACATTTTAAACTGTTCCCTGTAGAGCCTGGAGCACAGTGCAGGTGCCTTGGGGGCGGGGGGGGGGGTGGGGAGTTTGGGGCCAGGCTTCTGCAGGTACTGCCAGGTGAAGAAAGGACTCTGCAGCTAAAATGTTCAGACCACTGACTATCTTAACACTGCTCCCAAGAAAAGCATTTAAGAAAATTCTCTCCCAGATTTTTTCCATGTCAACCATTTATTGCAGCTGGTTATGTTTATAAGTAAATCTGATGGGGACCTTTTCTATGCAAAGCGACACATCTATCCCTAAAGGGATGGTCCACGGGAAGACAGTTCTCATCAAGATTCCTGTCACTCTGCAGCCAGGCCTGATGCTCAGGTCTCCAAGGAAAAGTATTCTGCTCTGGAGAATAAATACCATTTCAATGATCATCAAAATGTAATGCTACAGTATTTGCCTTATCAGAGCTAGCTACAAAACAATCACGTGGAACATATTAGGGAATCAACTGAGAATCATGAAGAAAAACGTTATAATGTAAGACCATGAAAATTAAGGAACAGTTTTCTTTAGTTTTGGATTTCATGAGCATTTTTACATGACCAAAACTATAGCTTAAAAAAAAAAAAAGTTGTTTTCACTTAATAGAGTACCACACTTGTCCAGAGTTCCAAAGACTTCAAATAGTAATATTAATGGTTACACAAAATAGCTCTGTGAAGATGGTGCTAAAGCATCATTCTCTGGATCAGGGAAAGCCAATTAGGATGGGTGTTCCCACAGAGATTGGTTCTTCCATCACGTGGAAGGAGTAATTGGATAATGAAGAGAAAAGCAAGGGAATAGAGATACCAAAGAATCGTTTTTCTTCAGATGCTCAGAGACGGCACAGCTGCTCATGGCTGACCAAGCTAGCAGTCCCTGGAGGTGGGAAAATTTAAAGGTACTACAAATGTCACTATCAGTTGGTACATAGTTCCTCTTTACTGGGTTTCTGGAATCTCTCCATCAGGCTATAAGGGGTGGAACAGGAGGACAGTTCTCTGGGAAGTAAGGGGAAGCTAACTAGGTTTAACATGGAAGGTATTTAGCACCGTACTTGTTGGCATACAGTCTCTCTTCCTTGGTGTCCTCATAGCCAGCGTGCTAAACAGTGAACCTCATTGTGGTTCTCAGTCCTTCTGGCTTCCATTTTGGGTCCAGTAATTCCAATTCCTAGAGGCTCATTCCAAGTCCTTTGGGGCTGGAAGTCCTTCCCCTTTCGGAGCAGCGCTCTTCTCTCTATAAAGGGGTCTCGTCTCGGTTCACCTGCTCCTCACGGTCTGGCTAGGCTTTCTTAGCAACCTCTGCTTGCTGACCGCTTGTCTAGGATTTCTCCTCCCGGGCCACATCTCCATCAGAATCCCTTTTGGCCCCTTCTTCCTGGTGTCTCTTCTACTTAGGACTGGTCTCAAACACCAATTAATTCTTGGCCAGAGCTGGAAAGTGAAGAGATTGAGAGAGGCCAGGGTAACAGTGTCCTCTTGCCCACAAGAGTTAAGTGAGAGCTTGTGGGTGCTTTTAGGTTCACCTTTCTCCCTAAGGCAGATCTGCCCAGTGACAGTTCATGTCACACCATTTGCTTTCGGCCTAGCTCCCAGGGCCAGCCTAGCACAGGGCCTGCGGAGCAGCCTGGCTCCTCTGCCCCCCATGGCTGGCTCTGCTGTGTATGGCTGTGCAAGGTCATCATGGGGGCTGCAAAGCACCCTGGGCTCTGCTCAACCTGTGTCCCAGGCAGGGTGTTCCCACAGATAGGGCGTGTCCCTAATTAGTGCAAAGGCAGAGGGTGTGCTTGCTCAGCCCTGTGATAAGAAAAGGGCATGCATTTTCAGAGGATCGATTAGCATTAGGGGAAAAGTTCACTTTTTTCTTTAAAACCTCCTGGATGAAACCTGTGACCAATTTTAAGAGGGCTAGGCTTTAGAGCAGTGTGCAGGAGGAACATGCACACATCTTGCTACACTTGGCGACATTCATTCATCACACCCACTCTATACTGCCACATCTCTCCCAAGACAGCAACCATTTCCAGACACTAGAAATACTTACATTTTATACTGTGCTTACTACAACTGACTAAAGGTCTACTCAACTGTCAGGAGAAATGCTATAGGTAGAGAAATTCAATGTTATCCCAGATTTTTACAAGTCTAATGCATAATGTTCACAATAGTAAAAAACAACTAACAATTTGAAAAAAACGATGAATTCCATATTCCAAATTCTTTGCTTAGTGTTAATTTCAATTCCATAGTAAGAGAAAGCAGCTTTTTACATTTCCTAAGTATACTCCAATTTCACTTTTTGCCATCATCTGTGTCCAGGTCTCAAAGGGAAGACAGATTTATTATATATAAAGTCATTTGGGTATTTAAGAAACCACACTGCCATAGATATTGTCCAAGGAACACTACAGTAACCTCCACTCTGCAGCAAAGAATCATCACCTACAGAGTACAGAGCAGCATCTCAGGGCCCTTGCGAACTGATGTTGGAAAGGCGCCCAGGTTGAGAGAACCATCCAAAGAGTTCACGCTCTTGTCTGTCCAGTGTGGCTCAGTGGTTAAGCACCGACCTATGAACCAGGATGTCAGGGTTTGATTCCCCATCGGGGCACATGCCCGGGTTGCTGGCTTGATCCCCAGTCGGGGGCATGCAGGAGGAGGCCAAACAATGATTCTCTCTTATTAATGTTTCTATCTCTCTCTCCCGCTCCCTTCCTTTCTGAAATCAATACAAATATATATTTTTTTTAAAAAGTGTTAACTCTCTAAAATGTCTAAACACTTCACCTCCTTCACCAAAGTATGACTTAACACTTTCTTAAGGACATAGCACATTAAGAGAGAATAATGGCTGTGAAGTGAAGAGAACTGGGTTTGACTCATAGATCACTATACACTGGAGAATGGTCTCAGTCATTCACTGTACTTCCTGGGCTTGTTGTGTTATGATGGGATCACTGCATTCCCAGGAGCTGTCAAGAAGGCTGGGTAAACAGCACACGTAAAGTGCTCAGGGCAGTGCCTTGGCTCTTGTAGGAGGTGCCCTATGAAATGCCAGCCCCCTGCCTGTCCCCTCAGTACATGATCTGAACAGTGGAGTTATTACTGTACTAGAGGCCTGATGCATGAAATTTGTGCAAGAGTAGGCCTTCCTTCCCCCGGCTGCCGGCACTGGCTTCCCTCTGGCACCCGGGACCCAGGCTTCCTTTGCAGCCTCGGCTTCATCCGGAAGGTTATCCGGAAGGAAGTCTGGTCTAATTAGCATAGTACGCTTTTATTATTATAGACGTGTGCTGCAAGCTTCTCACCCTTCTGTGGGTGCTCATGTCAACAATGAGTCGTTGGGCAGAATAAATGCAACTCCAGGTCTGGTCCTAGGATTTGCTTTTTTTTTTTTTTTTTTTAAGCACTAATACCAAATACCTAACTATATATTTTTCTCATTTGGCTTTCTTTCTCCTCATGAAAGTGGAATATGAGCATATGACTTCTGAGAAATAGGATATGGCTGCCCTACTGCACACTTCGTCCCTCTTCCCAAGCAGTGTTTTCCCTTCAGAATGTCAGCTCCCCCCATGCTATTTTCAGATCATGCTTCATAGACCTTCGTGCTGCAGGCTAAGTTTATATATGTTGTGAAAGAAACACAAGGCAATCGAGGCAAACAGTAAGGCAGCCACTTATATTTGCCTGTGTATTTGACCTCAACCTTCCCAGCAATTTTTGTGCTCTTTTGTTTACTAATGATTTAAACATGCTTTGTAGCCTATAACCTCTGAGCTTAAAGCATTGTTAATGAAGCTAAGTATAGAAACTATTTTCTTGGGTAGCTTTATAAAACATACACACAATATTTGCTATTTCATCCCGATTACACACGAGTGATGAGTGAAGTGTGAGCTGTGGGTTATCAATGATATTGTAGAGATGGGCAACTGCAGGTGTGACTGGAATTAAGGTGTGAAGAGAGAAATATACACAACACAAGCTGGTATCTTTCTTTAATCAAAGAAACCAAAGAGCATACAACACATTATTTGCTCACTTCACTGGGAATATTTGTTGGCAATTCTGTGAACAATAATTGTCTCCCTTATTTCCTAAGGCATGACATCTGGCTGGGCTGACACCAAGCTTGTTATCCGTATTCTTTCTACTCAGCTTTGCACTTGCTCCTTGAGGGATGATGCCCCCTCCCCACCTACTATTTTCATTTCAGCTGCCAAAGTTGCCTCAGTTATTCTATGAAACATTTCTCAAACTCTACTAATGCAGCAAAGAGAATGGACAATATCATACACTTTAATATGCCTCCAAAGAAGGAAATTTAGTAGAAGAGTGAGCTTCCATCTTTCTTTAACAAATACCACCTTCTCTGCGAAGGTTTGCACCGATGGCCCTGGTTGACTACACCCTCCCTTTTGTCCCCACTGGGTCTTATGTTCTGTTTCTATTATACCTCTCATCACAGTAAGGATATATAATTCTTTATTTTCCTCTTTCTCCCACCAGGATGTGAGTCTGTCAAGAGAAGAGGCTCTTGTCCAGCTGGCACAGTGGAAAAGGGTTGACCTATGAAACAGGAGGTCAATTCCCTGTTGGGGCACATGCCTGGGTTCGATCCCCAGTGCAGGGCATGCAGGAGGCAGCCAATCAATAATTCTCTCTTATCATTGATGTTTCTGTCTCTCTCTCCCTCTCCCTTCCTCTCTGAAATCAATAAAAATAAATTAAAAGAGAGAGAGAGAGAGAGAGAGAGAGAGAGAGAGAGAGAGAGAGAGAGAGAGAGACAAGGCCCTGATTTTAGCACAGAAGACACTGGACCTAAGTTGGATGACATGGAATTAAAGAACAAAATTTTATAAAAGAGGATAAACATCCAGTCTGTGTCTGCATTGATTCAGTTGAGTAATTCTAAAATAAAAATGGGGGGAAGGGAGCAAAATGGGTGAAGTGGGTCAAAGGTACAGACTTCTGATTATGAGATAAATAAGCCCTGGGGGCATAATGTATAGTATGGAAACTACAGTTAACAATACTGTACTGTGTATGTGAAAGACGCTAAGAGAGTATAATTAAAAGCCCTCATCACAAGAGAAAAATATTGTAACTGTGTGTGATGATGGATGTTAACTAAACTTATTGTGGTAATCATTTCACAATATATACATATATCAAATTATTATGTTGTACACCTAAATCTAATACAATGTTATATGTCAATCATATCTCAATTAAAAATAACTTATAAAGGAAAGGTCTTGTGTGTTCTAATAATTGTTTCACTAACATAAAACTACTAGTAGTTAAGAACCACGAAGCTTGAGATCTGAATCATATTGTCTTTATGCAGTTTTATTTTGATTTGCTGATAGCTGTACACTAACATGGAGAGAGAGAGAGAGAGAGAGAGAGAGAGAGAGAGAGAGAGAGAGAGAGAGAGAGAGAAACTGTTGTTCTCTGGAGATGCATGTTAATCCCACAACAATTTTAATAATGAACAATTTTGCCTTTCAAACAATCACATTCTAATCTCGACACCTTGACTCTGAGATATTTGAGGAGGACAGGGTGCCAAGATGCTAGACATAGCCTTTCAGGGCTTTACATTGTTTTTTTTTTTTTGTTTTTTTGGTCTTGTTTTTAAGCCAATAAAGCCAAAACTGAATCACTGAGCTTCAGTGATAACAATGAGAATTCAAGTTATCTTGCAAACTCCCGTATAATAGTCCTTTAGGATATTTTAAAATTATACCAACAAACCACTGAGCTAAGATGAAAATATTATGTTCCCTGGGTCCTATTTAAAATCATACTGCTTTACTTACCTTTCCATCATGTAGCTATAAAATTAAAGATGTGAAAATTTTTTAAAACATCAAGATGCATAACAAGAAAAATAATGAAGTCTCATGCCTCAAGGAGAATCTCCTCTGATTAGCTACAGTTAACATGTTCAGCCTCTTAGATGTCCTGTACCATACCTGTCCTGTGTATGCGAACTCCAGAGCCTGCTTTAAGCCAAGGCTGGTCACACCATGCAAATTCACCTCGTCAGCTCCACTTTCCACCATGCAAAGACTGAACATTGCCTGAGGCGGGAAAAAGGAAGAGACAGAGAGTTATGGGACTTAAAAAGCAAGAGAACAAGGGAAAGTCCTAGAGAGACTAGGAAAGAAAAAAGTTTTATAGGTTAAAGACTGATACTGGTTTCTGCAATGCTTTGACAAAGCTTCATTGACACAAGCCACTGCAAATCACTGTCTCACCAGGTACAGCAATACCCAAAGAGCACTGCACACCCCACACGCAGACTCTCATTTACTCCCACAGCCCTTCTCCGGGGCCACTGTGTTTAGACTCACTCACTGAACTCATTCTCTGGATCCTGGGATTTCATGAAATGTGCAGCACTCCCAAACATTCTTGTCAACAGGACATGGAAAGCACACCCTTGTCTCCAACTGTTCTTCCTTTAGTCCCCATCTCAATGACACAGCTCATTCCTCTCTTCTGCTACATTATCACACACTCTATTCCAGTGGTTCTCAAAACGTGGCTCCTGGGCTGCCAACATCAGTACAGCCCAGGAAATCGTTATATATTCTTGGGATGGGGAGCGGGGGGGAGGTGTCTTCCCAGGATCTGCTGAATCAGAAACTCAAAGTCAGTCCAGCGATCTGTGTTGTAAGGGTCATCCAGGTGACTCTGATGCTCACTTGATTTTGAGAACCACTGTCAAAGTTATTCAGTGAAAGTCAATATGTCCTAAACTAACTCTTCAAATGGCCAACTTACTGAAACGTCAGTTCTTCCACTGAATGACCAATATGTCAAACGGAAACTTGAAAATTAAAAAAATAAAAACTTGCCATATTAAACAAATGCATAGGTTTGCCTTGCCCACCACAAAAGCCTTTAACAAGTTTGACTTTGTGTTACTGATGATGAAATACACTACTCTGTGTAGTGAAGAAAGACTTAACCTTACCCAATGAGAGGTCTGCCTTTGCCCTGGGTTTCTGGGACGTGATCTCTAGGCCCTTGGATTATCCTGCCTGATAGGAGTGTCTTGGTGTGTCTGGGGCTTTGACCACTGAGTCTAGGGGACATGATTTATGACGGGGTTTGGAGCCACACCATATCAATTCTGACCTCAGCAGAACTGGAGATTAAAGGTATGAACTGGAGGTCCCGGGAGAGGCTAGAGATGAAAGGCCAGACACATAGGCAGCTTGCAGTTGAGCCCCAGTAAAAACTCGGACACCACAAGCATGGGCGAGCTTCCCTGGTTGGCAGTCCCCTGTGCACACTGTCGCACAGCATGGCCAGAGGAGGTAGCACAGCCCCACAGGAGGCGGATGGCCAGAAGCACCATATCTGGTCCCCTTCTGCACTCTGCCCTCTGTGCCTCTTGCCTGGGCTGGTTCCCATTTGCATCCTTTCCCTGTAATAAGCCAAATCCACGAGTATGAAAGCTTTCAGTGAGTTCTGTGACTCTGTCTAGCAAATTATTGAATATGAAAGTAGTTTTAGGAATCCCCTCAAACTTGTCATTGGTGTCTGAATGAGAGAAGTCTTGTACTGTTCCTTCAGATCTTATAATTTGGCTCATTCACAAAAGTAAAACAAAAACACAACAACAATACAACATACCTACCTCATTGTTCTATGCGGTAATAGTTCAGCTCCCCTTAAATCTTTTTAATTTTAAAAATGTCATATTTTGTTCTGCCAAAGTATTAATATGTACCTTTAGGAATTTTTAATTTTGATACATTTATTTTGATGCTCATAGTTCTATACATTTTAAATTAAGAATATATTTAACTTTCAGAAATTTACTTTATCATAAATAAAATCTAACCTTAAAATTTTAACCTTCTAAATTGATCCTATAGAATCTGTTAAAGGCCAATGGTCAATGTGGTAAATTTGGGAACCTGGTTAGTTAGTGACTTGATCTGGCTTCCCACTGGTGTCACCAGCAGTTAAGGCACTGTATGGCAGGTTAAGAAGACTAGATTTGAAGTCACATGATCCTTGGTTTGGTGAAGCACAGTGTTTAAAGCAAATTTGTAACAAAACAATTCTGGGTTTGATCACTGGCAAGTGAGAATGACAAACATGTAACCTGACTCAGTTTTCTTACCTGAAAAATGGGACTAATGAACTTGTTTGAAGATTATATGACAGTATATATGTAAAGTATTCAGTACATGATACATGGCCTGATAACAGGCAAGCTCTTGGTGAAATTTAAATTTTGTGATAATAAAATAAAGTTTCTTTTATACATTCTCTGGTTAAAATGATTGATACATTAGAAGTACCAGTTTCTACGGTTTCTTGAAAATCAAGTGTGGGCTATACATTAAAAAATGCTAACAGAAAATTGACTTTAATGTTAAATGGATTATGTTTATGTATTTATAGAAGATCTAAAATCTTAAAATTAAAAAGTACAGGTCACAATAAAAAAAATTAGTTCAATTTGTGTAATTCTGAATTTGCTTCCAGACTTCTTATAGCCACTTAAAAAAAAATGAAAGAAATTTCAGTTGTTTTCAATGTCTTTTTTTTTAAATTAAATTTAGTGTTTCAGGTTTTAATGTTCCTCACACGAATTTCTTTTTTCAGATCCTCTAAGTTGAAATTGCACCTGATAGGGTGACCAGCTGCTCTCCATCAACCCCATATGCAGAGCAAGACAGAAATGACTCAGACTGCAGAACAATTATCTGGGTTAATGAAATGGAAAAAAGTTCCTGAGAGCAAAAGTTAAATAACAGAACAAGCTGCCAAGGGAGATTTTTGAATTTGCTTTCGTAGGTGTCTTTCAAAAGCAACCAGGGCAATTGGCATAGAACAGGCTTCCTCAACCAGAGGGTTGTGAGCTACTGAACATGAAGCCTGGCCTGGTAGAGTTGGGGCAAGAAAACAACCCCTTAAATAATGTGTATATATACTTGAATATGTTTGCATTAGCAATAAAGGAACACCAAATTGGTCACTGGGGCTTTATTATAGGGTATGACTGTAGAGGAAGGAAGAGACTATTAATTTTAGTCCATTTACATAGTATTATTTGGACCATTACAATGGGTATGTTACCCATCTATTTCTAACAAGTGCCTTTTGAAAACTTTATTTTTAATGTCCAGGATTGTACAGGAAGACACATATGATTCAACTCCTAGTTCTACAACCAGGCAATTTACCTTGAACATGTGACCTTGGCTAATTCGTTAACTTCTCTAAACCTCAGGTCCCTTATTTGTAAAATGAGGATAATACCAACCTCACAGGGTTGCCTTAAGGTTTAGATACAGTTATGCATAATAGATGCTTAATAAATAGAAACTGCTACTCTAATCCACACTGAATGTCCTCCTCTCCCATGCATCCTTTTGATCCCCATTGGACTAAGAGTTAAGAAGCAGCCCTCTCCTCTCCCCTCTGCCCAAATCCATTCCTTTCAAATACTTTCCTAATGACAATCCTACTCAAAATTCCTATGACTGGCTGCAGCACTTCACTTTCACCCCATATTCCTTACCCTACTTTAAGGACAGACCCCATCATAAAAACCATCACCGTTATTTCTATAATCACGTAGTTTCCATTCTGGTATCATATCACAGAGTTTTAGAAATTTGATGTTACAAACTTAATGCATCATAATTTTTAAAAAGTAGAAAATTAGTTAATTTAAAAAAAGGTAACTATTAAATCAAGGTCAATGTCTTGAGTTTAACAAACTTACAAGAAACCTCAATTAGGGAAAGGCTCATAGGATGTAAGAATGAACCTGGCCATTTGACAGAGTAAAACACCAGCTGACGAGGCTGCCCGAGCTTGTGAAACAATGTCTGGAGACCTGCCCGAGCCCAGGGGGAAGGACAAAGCCTCTTTGGTAGCAAAAGAGGTGAGGAGACCAAGAGTGCCTTCTTTTAGTTTTAGCATTGATCTCCCTGAAAAGGTAACTTAGCTTCATGAAAGTGAGTTCCACATCTTCCTTACTCACTGTGGAGAGTCTAGACCCTAGCAAAGACAGGTGAATGAACTGATGAACAAATGAACAAGCTCTTCAGAAATGCATCTGTGGATGATGTCCAGCTGTTCTACACTGCTATAAACAAAAATAATTTGACATAAGAAAGAATTTTCATGATGTAAGATGTTTTAGAACCTGGGATATAAAACATAGCTAAAGTTCAAGAGTATCTACCATAAGCCAAATACAAATAAGTTCAAAGATAGACATTTGGAAAAAATTAAGAACATATGGTAATGTCCTCTATTAAGCCACATTCTTCCAAAGCATGGGATAAGGTTCTGCCTACAAATATCAACGCATTGCACAGGTTCTGCCTTGGTTCACACTGTATTGTCTTTGGGAAAGCCTTGGCCGGGTTGAGATTTACAATTTTGTCACAGCTCACTCTTGGCTGATAATGTACTGCCACCTCCACAAATCTTTCTAATTGAAAACCCAGTTTGTGAGACCACAATCCACTAAGTGCCTACCTCAGAGAGAGTTATGGATTTATGGTGTGTCATTTCTCCTATATTTCACACAGAAGTGACACAAATTGAGTCCTAACATCACAGCCCATGAATTAAGTTCCCCTGGGTCATGTTAGTTATCATGCAGTCACAAGATGAGCTATGACCAATTTTAGGTTGGTACTTTATGCCACAAAACTGACCAATGAAAAGTCTACATCTTCAAAGATAAGTAGAATGACAGCTGATTAAGACTTTTTTTAAGCACTTTAAGTTGGTGAAATATGTTCTTTTTAGTAAACTACTATATGTGGCTTTGGAATTAACACTAGACATGAGCAAGATGTACTGTGAATTCCCAAGTTACAAGGAATCCAACTGATTTTACAGGTGAAATAACTGGATTGTTTTGAGCACATCCAACCCTTATCTTTTACAAGGGAGTTAAATAAAAGTAAACAAGAATGTTTATGAAAGTTATTGAAAAAAAGTAACGTGCATTGATTGCAGCAGATCTAGCCTGATCCTCCTCCTCTTTTATATGCCCAGTGTTATACAATTAGCAATGTTTACAATGGCCTTGAGGCATTACAGAGACTGGAGCTAACTTCTGAATCAACAAAGATTACATTTTGCTCAATTTAGTGTTAATGGTGATTATCCTTTATTGAATTTTGGTTATACGTCACAGATAGAAATGGTAGTAAATCCCAGTTAATGAGACTGTTCAATTAACCATAATAACCCATCCCCTAGCATTTAGTTGAGAAGGGTCCTGACCACAGTTGAACTGGATCATTTACCTTCATGATCTCCCAAATGTGAAAGCAATCCAATCTGTTGGGGGAGCTTAATGGTTTGAAAGACTGGGGTGGTTGGGTTGGAGGGTTTTTTCCTTCCTGATATATCTTTTATAGCTGTTTTAATTCTTCCTCAAATAGTATAGTAGTCCTCTCAGAGAATAAAATATCAAGACAAACAAAAGCAGTAAGATTATATCACTGTAATTATAATTAGACTGCTAAAATACCAGTTTCCCCTCACCTTAACCATATAAAGAAAAAAAAAATCTTATATACCACATACTATAAAACATATTGGTTTTCCCAACAGCTTCAAACATGTAGCTTGTTTATTTAAAAAAAATCTAGTTATATTTCACGGCTTTGCTCTTGGCACGGTTGCTTCTTGAATTAACTACATGGTGATAATGAGCCCTTCAAAAGCCGCATGATTATGGTTTTCCTATTTCTCTTTAGAATTCTCCTCCTCCTGAATGTGGCCATACCTCAACCACTGGGGTCTTCTGGGAGAGAATGGAGTGGAAAAAGACACAAATCAAGTTGCTGTTTTCTTAGCTAAAGATATGGTAAGTGTGTAGGCCAAAATCTGTTGCCCATCATGAAGTCAGGCTATCCACGAATGGTATTTATCCTTGTTACTTGTTACTTGTTACATACTCTGGAAAATAGCATCCACACATCTGCCTTTAGCCTTGGGCCCCCCTCTCTGATCCCTTGGCTTCCACTCATTCCTCTGGTGCTCCTGTTACCTTCTAGTTTATGGTCCCATCCCTTGGGTCTGGGATTTCAATATTTTGCTACCCACCATGTAAACAAGTCCATTCTCTTATCTTTAAATATTTTAAACATATTTAGGGATGGTACTTTTACTCTTCCTTATTGAATATATTCGATAAGCCATTTTTATTATTGATTTTAGGGAGAGGAAGGGAGAGAGAAACATCGACGTGAGAGGGAAACATCCATTGGTTGCCTCCCATGATTTCAAGAATAAGGTCTTTGAAGGAGTAAATCTATCACACCACCTTCCTTTTCCCAATTATTTGGTTTGACTTTCCCTGGTCCATCTCTTTTTTTATAGTTTCCTGAAGAGGAATTTTGCTTGGCCAACTCAGAGCTGCTATTGTCACAAATCCCTCATACCCATTCTAATGGAATTCAGAAGGCAGAAGCTTTTAAGTAGTTTCGATTTGCCACAAAGAATGAAAAGGCAGTTTCTTGCCTGCCCCTCAAAGGCTGGCAGTGGCTGCCTGCAGCCCTGTTGAGAGCTGTGAGGCCATATTCAGGCTCAAGTGAGAGTGGTCAGAATCTAGTTACGGGTGTAACGACAGATGTGCCAGCCCTGCCTCATGAAGTATGTATACAGACAAGCACAAGACATGCCGTGTCTGCCCTAGAATCCATGGCGCCATCACATAAAATCTGTTAACCCTTTTCTATGGAGGACTTTTTGGAAGAATGATGAAGATAATAATTGTTCTACTCTTTAAAAACCCATTGTAAGTTAACAATCACTCTTAAAAATTTTAACCCCAAATTTCAGTAGTTACTCTTTATTTTTAATATCTTTTTCTTCAACATACTAACATAAAATAAGGTGTGTAAGACTACACATATAGGCTTCCAGCCCAGCTGTGGAATCTCTCTTCAATCTTTCATTTTAGTCGTCACTTTGGTTTAACAGCTGCAAGCCAGGCAACATGCACTGGAGCCACTCTCCCATTATTAGGCGAACACACAGATGAGGGCAAGCACCCCTGCTAACACGGTTTCTTCTACGGTAACTCCATTAGTTACTAAGCAACCACTTCACTGGAACCTTCCTGATCCGGGGCAGAACAGGCCAGTTTAGTAGGAAGTGTTCAGTTTGTCCCATATGTTACTCCTTTTGCAACCACGTTTGTCCATGCAGACTACACAAAAAGTCTCCACATTGTACAAAATGGGGGGGTGGAGGAGGGAAGAGTTTAAGAATAATCCATGAGAGTTCAAATATCTTTCAAAAGTAACTAGATGAAGAACTTCTTTTAATCCCATGAAGTTGTTTATACACATATATAATTTTAAAAGTGACAAGAACGACTTGATATCTAATCACTTTACCATGGTAGAATCACATGTCTCTAAATGAGAAGAATAACTGGTAATTCAATCTTTCAGGAATCCAGGCATGCAAGGCCCAAATCCAATCAACATCAGATGGGCTAATTAAAAGCAATTGCTTCAACAAGCAGCTGGGTCATTCCACAGTGTGGACAATTCATTTTGAATCAGTTTTTATAAAAATGATATGCAGAAACAAGGCATATCTATAGATCTCAGTAGTTCTCCACACCAATTCATCAGATTCACATGATCAGCTGTCTTGCCCTTCTTTTATAAAACATCTGTCTTTGCTCATTACTCCATTTCTAAAGGTTTAAAATTTTCATCAGCTTTATTATCCTTCACACATGTGCTCTTGTTCTTTCAGAGGAAGCTATGGTTGACTGTATCACTGCAATTAAATAAGCATGAGTAAAATTGTGATTTTAAATAGAACAGTGTAAAAGTTATCATTTCAAAGGCATAAAAAAGATGTGGCAGAAAATGTGAAATAATCTTTCAACGCACACTTGAAACAAATACATATGAAGAGCTTAGCACAATGACTGCATAGAGTAATGATAAAAAAGTCAGCTATTATTATTACTTTATAAATATTTTTCTAGCTTCACAGTATTTATATTCAGTAAAAGTGAATCCATATAAATGAAAGAATAAAATGCAGATAAGAGTTCCCCATTCTCCATTCACTACAATGAACACAGTGCATTATCAGCACACTAATGAAAATAACAGTCATCTGACCTGAAATGTTAATGATTTCCCTGGCATTGATGCAAATAATTTAAAAAGGGAATGTGACATTGATTCTTTAGAGGCTCTCAGCTTTCCATTTAAAAAGGAAATAACATTTGACCACTACCACTATTAACTGTCACTTTACCTTGAATTGACAAAGGGAATTCTATTTTTTAAAATATATTTTTATTGGTTTAAGAGAAGAAGGGAGAGGGAGAGAGAGATAGAAACATCAATGAGAGAGAATCATTGACCAGCTGCTCTGACCTGGAATCGAACTATGTCCTCCTAGTTCATAGGTCAACACTCAACCACTGAGCCATGTCGGCTGGGCAAGGGAATTATATTTTTAATGAATGTGTTCCATTAAAAGGAAATTATGAAGCCTGATTAATAAAAAATAATAAAAAAAACACAACAAAACCCACCCACCTTTTGGTGCTCACAAGGTCCTATCCCACAGAACATTTCAAATCAACCTTCTCTTATTTATTTCACCATGGCAGTTTCTATAACAGGCAGATGTATAGCTGTTCATCGTCAGCCAGGCAATTAATGCTTATTGAACATCCACGGGGTGTGAGGCTCTATAACAGACTGTCTATAAAACATCAGATTGACTGCTTAATTTGGCTTTGCTGAATGTCAAGGCTATCATTAATGGTGCTATTTTTTTTTTCTGGCTAAATTTAAAAGCTATTTCATTAGGCCTCTTCTTGGTAGATACTAACTAAATAATTAATCATCAGATATAAGTTGTAGAATGCCAACATCTACTCATAGACAACAGGTGATTATTACTTAGGGAAGAAATTGAGCCCATTTTCAACTGTGGGCAATTTTTGTCAGTTTTCACAGTTTCTTGGACTATATTTGTTTGTAGGTGTTTGTTTGTTTTTAAGTCACAATTGCCTTAAGAAAAGAAAAGACAAGTCCATTGCAGCATTTTAGGTTCCTCTTCTAAACCAGATTCTGGAATTTTCAGAGTTACAAGTTGAGGGGAAAAGACCATACTCTACCACATTAGGTCCCCAACCAATTAGTCAAAGACTCCAAAACCTGTGAGTAGCCAGGTGTCCAGTTTTCCCTGGCTCCTAATTCCCTAGTTGCTTCAGGTGACTAGGGAATTAGATCCATGTAAGACTGGGCCAGCTGGATCCGGGAAAACAGCCACATGTCTGTTAGGTCACAAGTCTTTTGGATTCAGCACTTAGATCTCTTTTCCAACAGTACACATCCACTAAGACTCTAAGAAGTTCTATATTGGGGAGTTGGTATAATCATTACTCTCCTGGTTTCTGACTCACTCAGCATCAGCAAGGCCATATTCTCACGTGTGGGAAGAAAACAGATATAATGTGTCCCAAAGTCTCTGAGTCTCTTTTGCTCCCAACCCCCATACCATCTATTACACAGAGGGTTCTGTATGGATAAATTTTTTAAAATTTGGTTTTAACGGAAGTCACTTTTACTTGAGAAACAGGTAAAACTGACTGTTTTTATATTTCCAACTGTATCTATGGGCCCAGACATTCTTGTCACTGCTGAATAAACATGACCCACAAACCCAGAGGGGAACGAGCTTTTGCTGACTGGCCTATGACTCCACAAGCTTTAAAAAACACACAAAATAGTAGCTTTTTGTCTTTACTATGTTTTTAGTTTCATAATACATAAATATTGTCTTCTTTAAAAATTAGGTTATTGTCAAAAAAAATTAAAGTCTTACTTTGTAAGAAAGTGGGATTTGAACAAAGATCTGAAGAGGGCAAGTCATGTAGCCATCTAGGAGAAGAGTAATACAGTTGAGGAAACAGTCGTGCAAAGGTCCTGCGGCAAGAGCATGCAGGCTTGTCTGAGGAACAGCAAGGAGGCCAGTGTGATTGGAGTGGAGGGGGGTTGCTGATGATGTAGAATCGTGTAAACTAAGATGGTGATTTTAAGTGAAAGTGGAAATCATCAGAGGGTGCTGAGCCAAAGTGACATAATCCGACTTTTGCTGTCAATAAGATCACTGGGGCTGCAGTTCTGAAATAGGTTCCCAGGGCTCAAGGACTGAAGTAAGAAGATGAAGGGGCAAGTGGGATACTGCAGAACTCCAGGCAAGAGATAACAGTAGCTTGCATCTTGGTGGTAGTAGTAGAAGTGATTGGAGTCTGAATATATTTTGAAAGTAGAGCCATGGGACTTGCTGGCAGTTTCGATGTCAAAAATTACGCAGCAGTTTGGGGGCCTACATTAATTAGAGCTGTGCTAACTAAAATAGAGACTACTGTGCAACAAGCAGGTTTATGGGAGGAAATTGGGAGTTTCATTTGGATATATTACATTTGTGATACCTCTTAAACATCCAAGTAGAGATAATAAGCAGATATTTGGATATACAAATTCTGGATTTTAGGGGAGGGTCCAGTCTGAAGATATACATTTTGAAGTTATCTCTGAGGACTCATTTTATTTGTCAACTGAACTGGGTCCGGGGTACCCAGATATTTCGTCAAACACTATTCTGTGTGTACCCGTTAATGGTGTTTTTTTTTTTATGAGATTAACATTTGAATCAACAGGCTGAATAAAGGAGATTGCACCTCCCTAATGTGGGTGGGCCTCATATAATCAGTTGAAGGACTGAATAGAACAAAAGGCTGAATAAGAGAGAGTCTGACTGCGTTCAAACTGGCTTTTTCCTACCTTAGACACAAACTGAAACACCGGCTCTTCCTGGGTCTCGAGCCTGTTGTTACCTTTACCATAATCCTGGGTTGTAAATGATAGGGGAAGCAATGGTGTGGCCAGTAAATCCTAAAAAAGTAACAGTAAAGACAATTTGGAGTGTCTGGAGAGCTTGTAGCATGTTAATAGATTAAAGATTTATATCTCTAAAGTACAGCCATGGGAAAAATTAATTTCAAAATAAAATCAACACTGAAATCTAGAATACAGAAAAAATTGGCAAAAGCTATCCTTGCTGAGCTGCCTAAAACAATGTTGCTTCCTGACAGGATTTTAGTTTAAAAACAAAACTCTGCTCTCCTTTCCTTGAAAAATAAAAAACACCGCCAAGATTATAGGCCTTTTATTTAGTATTTAGTACACCTGACATTTGTTATCTCATTTAATTTCCACATCAATGTTATATGACAATTATATCTCTAAAAGGCAGGATGAAAATGGAAATGGAAACATGGGCATTGTTATTATCTGTATCAGTGCTCCTCGAAGCAGGCTGCCTTCACACTGTTTCTTATCCATCGGAGACAAGGTAAGGAATCCCGGCCAGAACACAAATGGACTCACTACCTGCTTCCTTGAGAGAGGCTTCTTGTGAAAAAAAAAAAAAGCCAGTTGAACTAACAACGTTTCACAGTGTGCATGATTTACATTCAGTAGCTCATGTGTGTGGACAGTTAACAAGCATTTCGCAGACTGGCACTGGTCCACAGGACATACACTGAGTGGCCAGATTATTATGATCTCTGAATGCATAATAATCTGGCCACTCAGTGTGTGTGTGTGTGTATTTATATTCATATAACATATATATATTTATATTAGAGGCCTAGTGCATGAATTCATGCATGGGTGGAGTCCGGGCAGCCTGGCCAGGGGGAGGGGACATGGGTGGTTGGCCAGCCTGCCTGCTGGTTGAACTCCTGGTCAAGGGGACAATTTGCATATTATCCTTTTATTATATAGGATATACACTGAATGACCAGATTATTATGCGTTCAGAGATCATAATAATCTGGCCACTCAGTGTATGTAGCACTGATCAATGTCTTTACATACCATCCCTTAGATTTGGGCTTTCTTTCCCACTCTCCACTGAAACCAAATTCCTAAAGAACAATGAATTTTGTTGCACTCTCCTTGATCTTCTACAGAATATGTCAACCTCCTGAAACCCTTTTCTTTTCTGGCTTTGAATAAAATGCACATATTGGTGCCCCGCTGGTGTGACTCAGTAGTTGGGCATCAACCCATGAACCAGGAGTTCACAGTTCAATTCTCAGTGAGGGCACATGCCTAAGTTTCAGGCTCGATCCCCAGTAGAGGGCATGCAGGAGGCAGCCAATGAATGATTTTCTCCCAACATTGATGTTTCTATCTCTCTCCCTCTCCCTTCCTCTCTCTGAAATCAATAAAAAATATTTTTTAATAATGTACATGCTGGTTATCGTTACACATCTTTGACTCTCCCTTTTTTGGTCACCTGGGCCATCTTATCATTCCCTTTCTGTCACCTAAGCGAAGGCATCCTTTAGGTTCTGATCACAGAAATTGTTTCCTGCTCTCTCTTTCCCCTCCTGATGTGCAATCTCGTATATGCCCAAGGTTTCAACCTTCACCTCTAGTGCACAATCGGCCCAGGTGATTTTTTTTTTGTACCCTTTGCAACATCCAGCACAAACTTTTTTGCACATAGTGGATGCTCAGTAAATGTCTATAGGATTGAGAAAGTAGTGAACTATATACACCACTAGAGGCCCAGTGCACAAAAATCATGCACTGGGGGGAGTTCCTCTGCCCAGCCTGCCCCCTCTCACAGTCTGGGAGCCCTCAAGGGATGTCCTACTGATGGCTTAGGCCCACTCCCCCCAAGGAGCAGGTCTAAGCCGCAGTCTGGCCTCCCTCTGCAGGAGGCAACCGAGCTGATCAGGGGAAGGCGCCACCCCCCATCACCCCGCTGCTGCTGCCACTGCCGGCCGCTGCAGCCTCCAAGGTGTTTTCATCAACATGAACTCCAGTCCCTTCACCACAAAAAAATGTCTGTGTCTGCTCTGGGCCTGCTCAGGCCATGCTATGGCGGCTCAGGCAGGTCCCCTTGTCTGTGTCCCCACCCACCATCTCCTGCCTGCACATGACTCTGCCTCGGAGGCAGCGTGACATTAGCACTGGGCAGGTCTGTGTGAGCCTCCGCTGGGTGTGGAAGTCCCTGCCCCCGTCCCCGCCCACCAGCTCCTATGCACATGCAGCCTGTTGACCAGTTGTGACTGGGACACTGTTAGGACCAATTAGCATATTACCTCTTTATATATATAGATTTGGCACTATTATCAGCCATGGAATTAATTTGTTCTTACTGCATTAAGAAATAATAAAGAAGCACATTGATTTGTGAAGTAGCAATAGCTACTGTATTGAAAATAGTAAATAAAATTAAATATTAAATATTAAGAAAATAAAAATGAGAATGTTTAAACATATTTAAAATAAAAATATTAGATGTAAGTTATTTTATATTTGCATGGAGTAAAATTAATTTACCATCAGAAAAATAATATAGCAGGGATAAAAATTGTTTTAAAATATTTAACTTCTATTGTCATAAGTTCTTTGTTTCAAAATGTAATTAATGTAATAAAAATATATAAGTACAACCAGCAAATCAATTGTTTTCTTGATGATTTTGCTACCAAAACTCAAACAAAAAAGGAAACACAAATTTCAAAAGCATCATACATCTGAATCACTTTCCAGTTTTCTTCTTAATCTGCACATTAGTCTTCTTAAACTTCCTTAAGCTTTTCTTGCCCTCCTTCCCCTTGGGGTCTTCACAACAACCTCAAAGCTGATAAAGGCACATTCTCTAGACATACTCTTTAATTCCTACAGACATTGCTCTACTTTTTAATTATTTCTATAAACAGATTTTATTATATTTAATGTTAAAACAAGTATTCATTTGATGGAAAATGGTCAATTTACCATATAATGTATAACTCAAATGTAATATAAGAATGATACTGTGATCCCCATGATTGATGCATGAAATACAGATGTGAGGGAAAGGAAAGGACACAGCAGTGTGCAAATATGCAAGAATTAGCAATGCTGCTGTTTCAGCATAAACACCAAATAGCCACAGACCTCAGTAGTGTTTTCTTGGCCTCGAGCAAGTAATTAATCACAGGACAGGCCAGTGTAAGATCCACTATGAAAAACATTGAACATCCTGGGATTTAATTTTTAGTGATATTCATGCATCAACAACTGCAGAAAAAATGCTTTGCTATGTAGGACAGTGGTAGATAGTTATATCCTTACAGTAGCACCCAAAAGATAAACCAAAAATAACGCCTATACCAGTATGTATTAAGAACTTGGGGGTGATTTTGCTATTATTTTTATTCACATTTTTTTTCTGAAAAGGAGGGTGGTTGTAAGTTGCTCCCAGCTAAAATTTAATTTTTTGTGGACTGTACTATTCAGACTGTGACAGCATTCCCAGAGGTCAAATGAGTGAATCCTAATTGCAGCACTAAGCCCAGTGAATGCTTGAACGTGCCAGGAGAAAGCTGTGACAAGGGTGACTGAGTAAGAGAGAAAAACTAAGGAAAGTCCTTTAAAATTCAGATAGCACTTGACGGTTTAGAAAGACATTTATTTTCATTCTTCATTTTAGTTTTTCATCTTTAGTGGGAGCATATTGGGGGCTCACAGAATTGATGGAGGCGGAGCAGCAGACCAGAAGAAAGACAGGAGGCTGCAGGCTTGGCGGCTAGAAGCAAAATAACTGTCAATGTTATGTTGCTGTTTATCCTTCATGTGATAAACACAGTATGTCTTATACGTATATGATTTCAGAGAATCGGGAATGTTAATGAAGAAGCTATAAAACCACTAAGTAGGAGACAGTGGAAACCTAGGAATGATCTCACTTATGTTTTAACGTCAGCAGTGCTATCACCTTCAAGTCTTTACAGGAAACTTTCTCAGGAAACCAGATAAGCTAATTGTTAAACAAACAGTACATATAATGGGTGTTCTTAGGGGGGGAATTCTGAGGAGGGTGTTGGTGAGGCCAGGCACTGCAGTGGTGCTAGAGATGCAATGATCAGAAAAGAAAAAAGGTATTGGCTACACCCCTCAAGGGGAACTTGAAGTCCTCAAGCCTCCCCTGCTTGCTCCAGCAACGGCACAACTGTCTTCAAAATGCCTCACAGCGGCTCTTTTTCCAACACCCTCCAGACTTCAGGTCTATGGGGAGTGTGAGCACCCCCTGCTCCCTTATTTCCTGATCCCCAAGCCAGGAGCCTCACTCATTCTTAAGCCTTTCATCTCCCTTGTCATCGTCACAAGGTCCTGTGGATGCTTGTCCCACCCATTCTCCCACACCAAACCAGACCTCACACACTTCTTCTCTCCAGCCATATGCTTCTGGCTTAGGTCAGGCCTTCATCAGCTCTCACTTAACTGCTCTACATGCCCCTAGTGTGAATTATTTACCTGTGGGCCTCCTTTTCTTTATTTTAAAAATGGATATAATAATAATAATAATAATAATAATAGTAATAATAATAATACCTACCTTATAGGTGTCTTTAGAGGACAAAACGAGTTGATATACATAAAGCACTAGAGTAAGTGCCTATAGCATAGTAACTTCCCAATTGATGGTAGTTATTATTATTGTTACTATTGGTTGAGAATGCCAGAGAGGGGAAGAGGATAAAAACAAGGTTCAAGCCCCAAAACACAACCCAAGACCCATGAGACTATTCTGTAGGTATTTGTTCACTTGTCTGTATCTCCTACCAGACTATGAATTCATTCTGTGCCTAGCAAATAGTAGGTATGTAACAAATGCTTATTGAATTTTTTAAAAATTCACTTCTAATTATATATTACATACTCATTTAATAGCTTTTTAATCAATTTTGATCTAATAGTGACTAAAGAGTCTATATATAGGAAGAGGTAATACGCTAATTGGTCCTAACTGTGTCCCAGTCATGACCGTTCAACAGGCTGCGCGCACACAGGAGCTGGTGGGTGGGGATGGGGGCAGGGACTTGTGCCACCGGGACATGAAGCTGCCGCTGGGGGCAGCCCCCCCACTGGCAGAGGCGCACGCAGGCCTGACATACCACCCAGCCCGGAGGGGGACATCAGGACAGGTTGCAGTGCCCCCCCCTCCCCCCCCCCCGCCACAGAGGTGCACACAGGCCAGCTGTGCTGCCCGGCCTGGAGGGGGGACGTCAGGATGAGGGCAGGGCCTCGGTGGAGAGCTCTCAGCACTCCTGCACCGGGGTCTGAAGGTGCAGAGAGGAAGGGAGAGCAGATGGGCAGTTAGGGAGATCAGGCCAGGAGGGGAGAACAGATAGGCAGTTAGGGGGATCAGGCCAGGAAGGGAGAGCAGATAGGCAGTTAGGGGGATCAGACAAGGAGGGGAGAGCAGTTAGGGGGATCAGGCCAGGAGGGGAGAGCAGTTAGGGCCATCAGGCGGGCAGGGGAGCAGTTAGGGGATCAGGCAGGCAGGCAGGTGAGCACTTAGAAGCCAGTGGCTCTGGATTGCGAGAGGGATCCCAGATTGGAGAGGGTGCAGGCCAGGCTGAAGGACCCCCTGCACCCTCCCACCATGCATGAATTTCATGCACTGGGCCTCTAGTATGATTATAAAAATATATGAAACAACATTTTTTATCATGGGCTTTACTATCTTCTCTCAAAACTAAAAATTATATAGGCAGAGCACACTCAGGCTCTAATGGAAAATGATGCTCAAATATTTAACTTTCCAAAATGTCATATTTGAATCACTTTACCATCACATATGCGAAGCTATGTTAGACAGTGAAGACATCTGCTTCCTTGGCCAGAAAGTGTAGGCGTTGGTGGAGATTTAAGATGGAGATAGCAAATGTTGAACAACAGTCTCCAGGGCAGCCTGCAGCCCAGAACTGCCCACGTGGGGGACCTGCAACTTTTGTGTCCACACAGGCAGAGGGGCTGCTATAGGGAGGAGGGTGAGAGGTTGACTAGCCCCCACCTCTCACACACACATTCTTTTAGATCATAAGGCCGCTAATTTCTCCTAATACCTCTGGTTCAATACGTCCTCATTCAATATTTTTAACAGTATGTTGATGAACTAGTCCTCAGTCACAATCCCTTTCAGAGAAGTTACTGGTGAAAAGAGCTATGACATAAATTAATTCCTTTTAAATTTTTTCCTAGTTTTCTTGAGATGTAATTAACATATACCATTGTGTAAGTTTAAGGTGTACAACATGATGATTTGATACACGTATATGTTGTAAAATGATTGCCACAATAAGGTTCGTTAACACATCACCTCACCTTTTGTGTGTGTGTGTGTGTGTGTGTGTGTGTGTACACACGCGCACGCTCACGCGTGGGGTAAGGACTTATAAGATCTACTCTCTTAGCAACTTTCAAGCCTACAGTACAGTTTTGTTAACTATAGTCACCCTGCTATAGATTAGCTCTCCAAGACTTACTCATTTTATAACTGGAAGTTTGTACCCTAAAGGTCAACATTTTTCCATTTCACCCACTCCCAGCTCCTGGCAATTACCATTCTACACTCTCTTTCTCTATAAATGAGGTCATGCAATATTTGTCTTTCTCTGTCTGGCTTACTTCACTTAGCATAATGTTCTCATCTTTCACCCATGTTGCTGCAAATAGCAGGATTTCCTTCTTTCTTATGGGTAAATAATATTCCATTATATATAAAAGCACATGCACACACACAACCACATATTCTTCATCCATTCATCCATGGACGGACACTTAGGTTGTTCCATGTCATGGCTATCATGAACATGGGTGTGCAAATATATCTTTGAGTTTCTGATTTTATTTCTTTTGGATGCATATTCAGAAGTAGAATTGCTGGATCTTATATGGTAGTTTTACTTTTAATTTTTGAGGAACCTCCATATTCTTTCATTTCCATAGTGTCTCATGAAGTTACATTCCCACCAACAAATAAAAGGGTTCCCTTTTCTCTGCATCCTTGTCAACATTTGTTATCACCTATATTTTTTATAATAGTCATTCTAATAGATGTGATGTGCCATCTCATTGTGATTTTGATTTGCATTTCCCTGATGATTAGTGATGTTGAGAACCTTTTCATGTACCCGTTGGCCATCTGTATGTCTTCTTTGGAAAATGTCCATTCTGTTCCTCTGCTCATTTTTAATTGGATTTTTTCCTAATATTTTCTCCCATTCCATAGGTTGCATTTTAATTCCTTGAAGGAGACAAACTACAGTTTTAAGGTTTCAGAGGTGGGGGGGGGGGGCTTGCATATGAATTTAGGGAGATGGCAGAGGGTAAAGCCTTTGTGAAGGACTTCACACTTGCTGTTGGCTGTGATACACCTTGGTAGATGCACAGAGTGAACCAAGAAAGGAATAGGAGTTCCAGGTAGAAGAAATAGTTATTAGCAAGGCTGAGAAGGGCAAAGGCCCTCAGGTGGAACACAGTGTGTTTAGAGAACAGTCTGGCTGCAACATCAAATGAACAGGTGGGAGAACAAAGATGAGGATAATGATGATGGCACAGCATGAAAGCTCGCTCCAGGAGCCTGGCAGACTGGGAGTGAGGAGCTTTGGAAGACCTGAGCAGGGCAGTGAAAGTAATCACACAGTCGTCTGCACAATGGTTAGCAAAGGGACAACCAAAGGAGGAGAAATGTCAGATGGCTACTAGAATGTTCTACACAAGTAAGAAGGAGTTATCAGATTCAGAAAATGAAAATATGATAAAGAATGTAACCAAAAAGTTATTCTCACCCATCAAAAGATAAATAAATGAGTCTGTAATTAGGTAAGCCTAAGTATGAACTCTTCTCTTTTTCTACAAATAGTCAGGCAGAGCATGACAGGGAATTGCAAGTTAGTGCAAGGAGTGAAATAGCTAGTGTTCACTGAAGGTCTTCTTTGTGTCAGATACAGCACTTAGTGCATTACAATATATCATTTAAATCTCTATATCAAGCCATTCTGAGAGCTGTGCTTTACGGTCATCTGTTTACAAATGAAAAAACGTAGGTTAACAGAAGTAAGATGACGTGTCTATGATCAAAGAATAGATAGTAAAGAGAGTGAATAACCCAATATTAATTAGAATAGCACCTACTATTTGTCAGGGATTGGGAGAAACTGTGGTGAACACAGTCCCTGCCGCTGCATTCAAACTCAGACCTGATTCATAAGCTCTTCCCTTCCTTCCTTCCACCACTGCTTTACATTCTTATTTTTAAAGTCCCTGGTCAGAGTCAGTTATAGCATTTGGCAAATGCCATGTTCAGCCCACACCACTGCCGGGAACCAATTCCAGCATGTAATAATTACAAGAGTTTCACCAAAAGGTTGGTGAAGCTTGGGCGGCTCAACAAGGGTGAGCCACATACGTAGTTTACCTGTTGGAAACGGCTAAACGGCACTTCCCCCAAACCTGAATAGGATTGTTAACTGCCAGACAGCTCAGGGCATTTTATTGCCTCCTGTTGGCCAAACACCTGAACACCTGTAGGCTATTCCTGAAACTGACAATCTCTGTAAACCCTTTGATACCTTACCCTTTGAAGTGTACATTTCCACCTTGCCTTAGGATAAATCATGTTGAATAAAAGCACGGGTCTTTGGTCAAGGGAGAGTCTTTAGCTCCCTTTAGCTGGAGATCCTCTGACCCCCCAATGCCTTTCAAAATTATCTTTCGTCTCCGGACTCTTTAATCTTCTATGCACAGCCCCTTTCTCCAGAATGCTGAACCCTTTGTAAGGCTGGGAAAAGAACCCTGGCACACCACTAATATTAAACCTTATTTTAAAATCATTACTACTTGGCCAAAGACTTTGTTTTCACCCTTCCTTTTAAAATGTTGATGATCACAAGAAGTCACAGTACTTTATGCTCAACTGCTCATTATTCATAGTTTAATCAAGAAAAGCTGATGCCAACTCTCAGATCAATGTACAGAAACTGTTTATGTAAAACCTGGGGCCTTCTCCTCACTTTTGCAGCCCCACCTCTCCTGAATCAGAACCATTACTTCAGTTTCAAAATAATCTGCCAGATATCAGAATACAGAGTACAAAAATCTATTTACATCGAAGTACTTAATTAACCTGAACAGATCACACTAGAAGAAACCATCCATGAATAATTTGCATATTTTATATGCAGGATATTGAGCACTGAAATATACATAAATTCTATGACAATTAGAAAACATTTCTTCACTCACTTAATAAATATTAATTGAGCACGTACTAAGCCTGAAGCAACATTATAAGGCTTGTGAAATACACAGAAATTCCTAAAACAGGATACTGCTTCTAGATATTTCAGTGTGGCAGTATATATGACACAAGAAAGACAAACAATGTTAGTTAGGGCATGTGGTTGTTGGGAGATGATCCTCCACGGGTCTCTTGCATTTATGCATGTATTGAGAGTGAGACACTGACTCTCCTTTGTTCTGAACTCTCTTTTCAAGGATGTTTCTATAGCAAGCAGATTTGAATGACAGAGTGGTTTTCCCTTTGGAGCAAAAGGCAATCCTGGAAGATACCATTCTCTTTGCAGAGCAAAGGGTAGGCATGCTTCCTGGTCAGTATAATAATGTCTCTCTCCAGAGTAAAGGACAGTCATACTTACTACCCATTATTTAAAAATTTTAATTTTTTATGGACTGTACTATTCAGACTGTGACAATTGTTCCAACTTTGTCTCAATTTATTGATCAGAACAATCAAATACACAAGTCACTTAATCTTCATCTCACAAACAGGTGATGACATTGAAGGAACTGTGTATGAACCCAGCAAGACATGTGGTTAAGTGGAGAGAGTACATGTGGTACTCAAGGGGACAGATGCTCTGGGGTGTGAAAACCAGCTCTTCTTCTTAATGTCTGGCAGTCCTTGGGCAGGTTATTTATGCATATTGCACTTTAGCTTCTTTATCTGCAGAATGGGAACAATAAAGCTTTTTTCAAAGGTATTATAACACAGGTACTGTAAAAGGCCTTCTGTGTCTAACCTACCAGAGTATCTGGGGCATTGTGGTGGAAGAGAAGAAGAACTGGGTGTAGCAACAAACACTATTAAATGCCAACAAGGAAAGTGCTCTCTTGCACTCACGTGCATGCACTGGCTCACATACACACATGCACAAAATCAAACCATTCTCCAAAATTAAATTAAAAACCCAATCAGGAGAGACTTCAGAGGAGAGCAGCTAAGCACCAAGACAGTTATATTATGGTACACAGGAAGACAGGAGTCCTATTATATAACGTGCACATATTATATATAACAATCCAAAGTACATTGTTTGAAATGTCCTCTGATTAATCTAAACTTTCTGGAAGATTAATGCCCAACAATTTGAGAGTGTATAAAATATGTCATTATACTAATGCAACTAAAGGTCACTTTTCAGATATTCTGCTTCATTGCTGCAGTTTATAATTAAACCCTTATTTTTTATTTTAGATAAACATTTTAAGTAATTACCTATTTATCCTCTACATTACTAGGTTTTACCACACTTAAAACACTTTTTCTAAAAGTCTTTCTTTTATGATTTGGCACCTTTGAAAATTCTCTTTAACTGCTGTATCACAATTGAGTGCAGTTGATATTGTCTCTTAATCATAAAAAACAAGATTATTGAAAACATACAAATCAAACCAACAAATTGCCCATGTGCCTAAGTTTTTTCTATATCATTTTTGAGACTTTCATAAGGGAAATTTTTAAAATTAAAAATATATATGCATATATATATATATATTCTCATTTATATAGATTGTACACTGTAATGTTTTGAAATTATCAACCAAAATAGCACTGAAAAAAATTAAATAAGAATTAAATAATGTATATTCAGAAATTAATATTTAAAATATTCTGGTTAATGATTATCAAGATTTTTTTCTTACACTCATATTTTAATTTCACTTAAGAACTATGTGACTTATTACTTAACCTCTGAGTTATCTAAAACTAGAGGCCAGGTGCACGAATTCATGCATGGGTGGGGGCCAGCCGGCCCCGCCCCCAATTGGAGTGGGGGGGGCCGACTGGGGGTGGGACTGGCCAGGAGGAGGGGCCATGGGCAGTTGGCCAGCTGGCCCCACCCCTGATTGGAGTAGGAGGGGTGATTGGGGGCAGGGGCGGCTGGGGGGAGGGGCTGTGGGCAATTGGCAGGCTGGCCCCGCCTCCTGGTCGAACTCCCTGTCGAACTCCTGGTAGAAGGGACAATTTGCATATTAGCATTTTATTATACAGGATTACTTAACTTCTAAAATTCAGTTTCCATATATGAAAAATGTTGATTTTTATAGCACTTGTATGTGTTTGTAAAATGGGTTGTCAGGAGGATTAAATGAGATATGCATATAAAATCCTTTTCCACCACCTGAATCACAGGAGTGCCTGAATCACCTGAAGTACTAAATAGATGGCATTCAACTAGCTATAGCCATACTGTACACATTCATCTTCAAAACAACAAGCATGCCACCACATCTCATTCGCCACTAGAACTCAAACTCCAGAGTCCTGCTAAACAAGACAACTTGTCTTCCTCAGCCGTTATGGACACACATGTCAACCAGAAACGTCCACGAGGCCAATTGCATCGCTGATCCTGGAGCTAATACTGGAAAGCACTAAGACGAGAACATGCATAAAAACCAAATCAGAGGCATTACATATCTTTAGGGACTTGGTTTATTTTAACAAATTGTTTTCAGATTCTCCTTCTGATCCTGAATCTAGAAACATCCTAACCCTAGCTCACACCCCTATGATGAAGCTCTATAATGCCACACTTTCTTAGGGTGGTCAAATGTTAAATGCCCCTCAACTCAGACACCAAGGAAAGACATCCAGATATCCAGCCGAGGAAAGATCCCAATAGGGCCCCCTCTCATTCTACCCAGGGAAGGCCCCCAACACTTACAACTCCGAGAACGATCATCTAGGTGGCTGCTGGTTGTGTGACACTTCAGGAAACTTTATCCTCCTCTGTCTAGTTGACATCTGAAGAGAAACAAACAACCTGGACCTACCCGAAAGTAGTCGCTGCACGCCGCCAGGACGGCCTTGTGAGCATGGAATTTCTGTTCCTCCGCAATCAGGGTGACGTCGCAGAGCATGCCGTCGCTCCTCTGCTGATTCAGCGCTGCCAGGACGCTGTCGTTGTGAGATTCCGAGTGGCAGAGCCTCTGGCCTGTCAGCATTTCTTGAATACTATGAAGGAGAGCAACCAAGTCAGCATGCGTCCTCCACCAGCCCTGGCTGCCCCATGTGCCTCACTCCCTCAACACCGACGGGGAATGGGGGCTCCAGCGTACTACTGGAGTGGGATTTTGGACTCCCCCGTTTTCTTTCTCTCTACCATGCTCTTGCTCCCCCCTTTTCTAGAATTCTCTTCCCTCACCCCCTCAGGGTTCTTTTTCTTTCCTACTTGTGCTTCTCTTTCTGAATCGTGTCCGTGTGTGTCCACCTGTGTCTGTGCACTGACCCATGTCTGTGGGCCTGTGAGCCTCTGCTTCTAAGCCTCTGTCCTCGGGACGTGCACATCTCAGTGAAAGTGCATCCAACTGTGGATGTCTGCAGGTGTCCCTGTCCATCCACGACCCCTCCCGAACTCTCTGCTTCCTTCTCAGCTTTGCACCAACTCTGTCCCCTGAGGACACAGAAGCTCAGGGCGAGGTCACAGCCGTGCACTGGTCCAGCACAGAATCCACTGGACCTGCCCGACTCACCAGAGGTCCAGCGCGTCACCAAGTCCCCCACAGCACACAGAACTTTATTGGTAAATAAAACAGAACGAAGCTAATGCCAGTAAGAGAAAACAGGGCTGCCTGTGACCATTCCATGCAGAAAGCAATTAATTCAACCACAGCTGCTTATTATTTAACTTGGGAAATTATGGACATTAAAGGAAATGCCATTGTAAGTGAAAAACACTTAAGGCTGAAAGTAAAATATATCTACAATTTCAGCCACCAATGTCTCTATGTGATCACTGAACTACATTTATGAATGACTATACAATTTTATTTTCTCTTCTGTTTTTCGAAGTTGCTAAACTTATCCATTGTGAAACTTTCCCCCTTCACTCCCTACCCCATTCTAAAATATTCTTTCCATATCCTTTCAAAACTCCTGGGTGAAACCTCTGATCTTCCTAAAATAATGTGTAAGTAATGCCATAAACACAAAATGCAAACGGCATTTTCAGGCAGCTATGAACAATTCCAGCTCAGATGTATGAAAATCTCCACAGCGCTCTAACTCTCAGAACTGGCACTGGACTGAGACAGAGGAGTGGCATCAGTCATAAATTACCCCCAGAACAAGAACAAGGGCCATCAACCTGTTTTAGGTCTGCAGCCTCTTCATCAAGCTGAGGAAAGATACAACATGGATGTTTGAGCATTGTCTCACCTATCCTGACGACTCCGGCATCCAGTCTCTCCCTGTAAATGGGAAAGAGCCTCTCAGAGGACTTAGGGAGGAACCACTGGCCTACACTGCATGATTAATGTATTTGACGTGGCTCTGCCCAGCCTGTGGTGCCAGGTGGCTGATAGGTTACGATTCAGCACAAATCGCACCACCTGAAATGGAAGCCAATGCTTCCTGTGAAACGCCAGAGTGTAGCCAGTAAGCTGCATTGGGCATTTCTGACTGGGGAGCCTCCGAAATGTCAGAACCGTTGAAAGAAAAGAAAAAAACTTGACAGGAGGTGATGATATAGGAAGTTCTCGTGGGAAGGTGGGAGGATTATTTTCAGTTGAAATGCAGCAGTGGGTTTTGAAATGGTTACTGTCATCAAATATTCATCTTCTAGTGGCTGTAGCTATCAGCAGACTTTTTAAATCAGCACTTGAAAACTGCATTCAGAAGCATAAATAACTTTTCAATACAAATTTCTATGCAAAGCCTAAAATTGAGATTAATTAGCATGGCTCAATTAAAGAAATGAAGGAATACACTAGTAACAGAAATATTATATAAGTAAAGCTTTAAAATAGTTTTTGAAAGAATCTCTCCTAAATAAAAGAACATTTTGATATATTTTTACAAACACAAAGCTCTTACTATGTTTCATGAATTACTCTTAATGACTTATAATTATTAATTCACTTAACATTCATAACAATCCTATAAGGCAGATATTATCATTATCTCTGTTTTACAGATAAAGCTGAAAGTCTAAGATCAGGCATTTTGAGAACCTATCACCAACAACACAATAATGTAAATTCATCCTCCTGCTTACAAAACAAACAAAAAAAAAGACAAAACAAAAAATGTGATAATCTATAAAAAGGACATCAAGTATCTACGATTGCAAGGAAAGAATATCACAAGGTCCACAGTAATTTTATATTTATATTATGCATGGTTTAATCACAAAATCAAAGTTGCTTTTTAAAAATAATATACATGAACATATTCATGTGATAAGAAATTTTTGAAATCATGATTCAAAACATTTATCTTTGCACTGTAACTAAGTTTTAGACTAGAGGATAGATTTTTTTATAACCTTAAAATTTTTATTTAAAACCCTCAAACTTTTCTCCCTTTTAATATCATCCTAAATGCTTAAAAATGTATTTTGAAGTTTCATTTGTAGTGGAACAGAAGAATATATTAAAATAATTGCCTTAAAATGTTTCCTTACTCATTTTCCAAAGATAGTGCCATAATTTGTGTCCTTTTATTAAGACTGAGTCAGTATTTGAATTTCAGCTATCAATTGACAGTGAATAAATCTTGCCAGGGAGAGAACAGCTGTAAACTGAAATTTGCCCAAGAATAAAGGGCTTAGCTCTGAAACAATTGTGATGCTGCACAGTTTTCCAGGATCATTCAGCTGGGCTTGAAATATTCAAGCTTAAAGAAAACAACATGCTAAATATTTAAGGCAAAATTGCCTCAAGATTCCAAATATTTTGGAACCAATATGTTAGGAATTCTTCAAAGCAGAAACAAATACTGCAACATTTGGCAAGAAATAAAGGCCTATTAATCAACAAGCCATTATTGTAGTCTGAAAGTAACTTCCCACTTACTCTCAGATGTAAATCTGCAAAAGACCTCAACCCCCTAAACGTTAAGGCATGGCTGGCCACAGAACACAGCTGGAAGATGGCAGGCCCATTTGAAGCCAACGCTAATAAACGAGGAGGAGGTGAATCAAAGACTCTAATGTGCCATGACGACATTAAGGTGGGGAGCAGACACATGCTGGCGAACAGCTCCCTTGGCATCTATAACTTATACCAAATTAGCACATTAAACCTCCCCACTCAGAGTAATGTCTTCCCAGTATGTGGGGAACAAAGAAGAAGGTAGGGAAATCATATTCCTAAAACTCCCTAAATTACTGAAAAAGACCAAAACCGGAAGCCCATTTTCCAAAGATATACAGATTAGAGTGTCTTCCTAAAACTGGGAAAGGTCTTCCATGAAAGTAATGCCACCCCTTCAAAATTCACAGGTGAGTGCAGAGGGAGCCCCTAGAACTGTGCTATCCAATACAACGCCCACTGCATGTGGCTGCTGACCACTGGAGGGAGGGCAGACCTGGTTGAGATGTGCGGTAAGTGTAAAACGCACACCGGATGCCAGACGTAGTGGGGGAAAAAGCCTGCCGAATATTTTTGATATGCTGGGTTAAACTATATAGCTAAAATTCATTTTACCTGTTTCTTTTTGTCTTTTTAAAAAATGTGCCTCTGAAAAATTTAAATTATAAATATGCTTTCCACTATGGTTCTTCTGGACAGTGTACAGGTTCCCAGGGAGATGCGGCCCCCATTTCTTCCCGCTGAACTCTATGAGAGCACCAGGCACCCTGTGGAGCTGCCCATGAGCATGGTTGCTCCTGAACCTCACCGGGCCCAGACTCTGGGTTACAGCAGGGCAAGCCCCACATGCCCTGAGCAGCAGATTTGCTTTTTAGTGATGCCAGGGAGCAACTGTTTGATTGGCCATATGTCAGCAGCCAGGAACAGGGAGATAAATAAATGATGTCTTAGGGAATAGGGCTATTCATGACTTCGAGTCTTTAACCTTCATTCTGAAATTGATGGCAAAAGCTAAAAAAAAAATCACACGCAGACCATGATGTTCATGACATGGTCCTTCCAGAAATATTTACTCATCCTGTGCCAGGTATTGCACTAGGGCCTGGAGATAAAATGGTGAACAAACCAAGCTTGGTAGCCCCCTTGTGGAGCACTCAGCTTAGCAAGGCAGTTACACATTAATCAAATAATTTGGCCTTCCTGAAGTACAGCTGGAGCTGTGGGCTGTAGCACACAGGAGAGAGAAGAGGTTTCCAGTGAGGGGAACAGAGCAAGTCCCAGAATCCCGTGGCAGGAGAGAGCATGACCCTCACACAGAATGTTAATGGCTGGAATTCTGAGGACAAGGCAGGATATGGTACAGGACCTGGAGCTCAGCAAGAGGTCCTGGCTAGCGGTGCAAATCTGTGACTCGTCTCCATAGAGAGCGTAACAGAAGCACAGCCAGCTGTGTCTCCAGAATACAGCTGACAGACAATCCACAGTCAAAGGTTGCTGAGAAGATAAGAAAGATAGAATTCAAAACACAGAAACAGGGCTAGGCTCAGCTATGGAAAAGGACTGCCCTCTGGGTGGCAGGAGAGGGGGAATAAGTGGACCGGAACATATTAAAACTCGGGGCATTTTGGACGTGTTGAATCTGAAGATTTAGGGGCACCAATCTCCATAGGACCTGGATAGTTGGGTTTATCTGAGTTGTGATTTTTGTCAGGGAAATGCATTCGAAATGCAGGGAGCAAGAGAAATTAAGGATTTAAAAGAGTGGTAGAATCTCCACAGGATGAGAAGGGAAATGAGGGGACAAAAAGGTTGATGGGCTGCAGAAAGTAGCAGGGCCAGTAGATGAGACACTGCAGTGAGCGACAACCATGGTGGAGGTCGCTATGAGCAAGCGAGAAGAAGGGGTCCTGGTAAGATAAAGTGTTTGATGTGGTTTGAGAAACAGAGCAACTACGGAGATTCAAGGTCATACCGAGGTGTGAGCGTGGGAGAGGGCGGTTCAGTGAAGGGAGAAGGACTTCGGGGATAAGCAGGTTGAAGATCCAAGGCCACGAAGTTGGACGGATTCTCCACGCAAACAGAGAGCACTGGGAAGTTGTAAAGGATTCGCGATGAGGAAGAAGGCTGAGACCAGGTGCTAAGCGCTCAATGAATGAGGAAAATGGCCCAGACAATGGAGGTGAGGAGCAGTGGAGGTGAGGGTGAGAGAGGTGAGGAGCGCCACCTTCAGAAGCAAGTCTTTGTTGTTTTTGCTGTTGTTGTTTTTGTTCTCAAACAACCAGTGTGAGGAGTAACGATCTTGAAGCAAAACAATGTCCCAGGGTGACAACAATCTCTCTACGTACCCCTAAAACACACAAATGTGAGGAAATAATAATGCCACCACGTGAGAGGGCTACAGGAGAAGTGATGCCTCAGGAGACGGTGGGTCTCAATGAAGTCAAGAGGTGAACAGAATTTTTCAGGGTGAGGGAGATGGTAATAGTTCCACAGGACACAGCGGAAGTTTGAAAGGCGGGGAAGGGAGGGCTCTGGGTCTCAGCAGAGAAGGAAAGGCCGCTGTGGAGATGATAGTGCTGTGGAGGACAGATGGCAATGGGGGTTGATCAGTAAAAACAGAGATGGCAGATTTAAAGAAAAGAAAAAAATCATTTTCAGAAGAATGCACGTGGACCCTGGTAGCCAAAAATAAAGCACTTGGTTGAGGTGGTAGCAGACAGATACCATGGTCTTTATGTGCTCTATTGGCTGGCGGCCAAATCTAGAGCAGGGTTTCTCCATGTCAGTGAAATCCATGTTCTGGGTTAAATCGATTTTTGTTTTCTTTTTTGTTGCTATGGGGGAGAGCATTGGGGGAAGGTTATCTTATGCATTTTAAGATATTTAGCATCCCCACCCCCAGAGGGACAACCAAAAATGTTGCCAGATATTTGCACAATGTATCCTGAGGGCAAACTCATCCCCCTAGAGAGTCACTGGTCTAGAACAGCAGATTCCCTGCACCATGCCATCAGCAGCAATGCCTCTGTTTCGGAACACATTTTGGGAACCGGTTATCCCTAATAGCTTCAGAGTTGTGGAGGAAAGCTGGTCTCATTATTTCATAGGCAAAACCAATTCTTAATATTTTTACAAAGAAGGTATTTCCCAGGTTTATCACCTTTCTTATTCTTTGATCTGAAGATCCATTTGTTTCCTCAGAGGCTGATGAAGACTTGCCTCCACTGAGAGTATTCAAAGGAACACCCTGCATTTTCTAATTGACTGCCTCTCGGTTTGAGGAATGTGCCAAGCTCCATTCTGCCTGAGGCATTCCCGCTTATCCCATCCTGCAGAACTCTGATCATAGAGCACTTCTTCAGGAAGGCACTTCCTCATCCCAGCAATCCTGTACTTTTCCTTCAAAGCACTTCTCACAATGACATTTGCATTATTATTCCTGGTGTGATTTGCCCACAGAATATACTACATTTTATAAAGGCAGTAACCTCATCTATGTTATTCACTGCTGGATCCTCTGCACCAAGTAGGGTGCTTGGCTCAATAAATATGTTAAATAAGTAAATTATTAAGAGAAAATGTCATGAGTATTTTGAGAATATGTATCACACTCCCCAGTGATTGCTTTAGGATGACAGTCAAATATATACATAGCTTTCTGATTATTTTTTTTTTAAATTATTGACTTGAGAGAGAAACATTGATTTGTTGTTCCACTTATTTATGCATTCATTGGTTGATTCTTTGTATGTGCCTTGTCTGGAGATCGAACCTGCAACCGTGTCATGTGGGGATGACACTCTAACCAACTGAGCTACCTGGCCAGGGCTTGATACTTTTTAAAATCATATACCTTTATAGCAGTATGCCTTTTGTTTGAGGGAGGTTAAGATCCCAAATAAGAAAAAGATAAAAACTAGTATCAGTCAAAGAATGATGAAACATGTCTAGGTCTGACTAGTAACCAGATCACAGCACTTAGCCCTGGTGTTACCAGACGAAACGCACACACACTCTGACGGTCCCGGCTTAATTCCTTCAAATATGTGTTGTGCCCCTGCTCTGCACTCGGTCCTGGAATGTGCAGGGTGAAGACTGGGGGGCTGACTCCACCACGCAGGACATATGCTGCCGGGCTCACCTGAGGCAGTGTTCCGACGGCATTTTCCAGCAGGGTTCTGGGGTCCGCAGGGTCAGCCTTAGAGGTCTGCAGCAGAATTGGCAAGCATTCCAGCTGAACAGAAAGACATGAAAGAAAAGCACAGTGAGCTAAACGCAAAAACGCACCCTTTGGGCCTTCAGATCCCCACGGAGTTTTACAATTGAGGCATACATTCTGACTGAATGCTCTTTTCATAAACAATAGTTCAAAAAGTTATGAAGTGTGCAAGCTTTTTTTTTTACTTTATTGGAACTTCAGGGACTAAGAAGTAAAATGTGTTTGAGAACCCAACAATAGCTAAATGAAGGGCCACAGTAAACATTAAAACATCAGACGGCCAAAGGGAAAAATTCACATTTGATAAACTAAATCTACAAAGTTCTAAACCACAAGTACTAGTTTTACTTTCCTTCCAAACATGAATATTGGGGAAATTAAGAAAAAAAAAAAAGTATGTCTTTGTTAAATGTCTATAGAAATATGATTTTCTATTCAAGGAGCAGATTTCTGAAAACTAGATTTAAAAGATAACATACAGAGAGGATGAAAATTAATAGAAAATAGAAAAGAGATTCTCAGAAGAGCTTTAGGATTAGCATAGTTGGAAATACATAATAGGATGAAGTTATCAAGCTTGAAATTGCTCCTTGCCTATATATTCATTTAATCTCACCCCAAACCTCTAACCACCCCCGCCCCCTCGAGCCTGTGTTTTCAATCACTGGTATAACTCTAAAGAGGAAATTAAATTATTTGAATAGTCTGGCACCTGGTCCATGACTATGCTTTACAACAACTCTCATCAGAGGGTCTAGCACCTACTTTCTAATACACTCAAGTGGAAAAATTAATTCCAACCTGGAAAATCTTAAGCAGATTCTCTTCTGACTCAATTATATTTTGAAAAGCAATAACAAGGTAAAAACATTTATAAAATGGATGTGTTAAGCTGCGCCTATTTCTGCTGATTTGTTCAAAAGAGGAAACTATGGTTTCCAACATGACTAAAATATAGTATTTGTTATAGTGTATGCAAACCCTCAATTGGGTATGACTATATAGAAATTCTATAGATATATCACAATTTGCTTAAGTATCCCATTGTTATTGAACATCAGGTTTTTTCTGACATTATTCACACAATTTTTTTTTTATTTCTTGTTTTCTTTCTTCAACTATAATGATAAAAAATAGGATGTCTATACTTTCATTTATTTCAAATTTGTTTTGATAAACCTAAAAATGAGCATCACTTTCAATGATTCCATTATGACTGAATAGGGCAGGGACTGAGAATAATTCAAGGCACACTGTTTTATTATCTAAGATACTTTCTTAGTAACCTATCACTGCTACAGTTTCCTTTCAGAATCTAGGTTATCATCTCCAGGCTATTATAGCCTAACACAAATACTAACAGAGATGGTCACTTGAACTTTAAAATGGCAGAAGAATATTTATTATTACAGACAGGAAAACAAACTTAACCTTTCTGAAATTCAAATATTTTAAAACTCACCCAATAACAAGGCAAATGAAGAACAAATATCCTAAAAGTTAAAATCATCCAAAATTGAAGGACACATTGAACTTGATATTTTTCAGACACTCCAAAAATTATAATAAAAAATCATAAGATAAATTAAATTCCATTATTATTTGGAAACCAACTCACTAAATGAGCTATTTTTATACTAATCCTACCTTTATTTAAAATTTTGATATTGTGCTCATCATTAACTTTGAAATATTACATTAACATATTATTTCTCTCCATCCTGAATTTGTTGGTTCCCTCTGAAATTTTGCACCTCATTCACCTCACCCTAGTCTCAGCTCTGTTCTCTGTCATGTAGATTAGTAAACTAAGAAAGCAATTCTGCAGGGAAAGAAACAGAAAAAAAGAAGCAGACATACAGAGAAAAGGCTAGAGGCAAGAGATGGAAGGAGAGGACATTCTGGATTTTCCATGCATTCCTGCCTCTGGGGGTACATAAATAACCTAGACCTTTATAACAAATTCCATGTCTTATTTAGGCTAACACAACTGGAAATTAAAAGATCCCCAAGAAAATCAAGTAGAGCCCAGTCTAAGATTTTGTTTGGGGACAATGGGGGGCAGGTTCTGCTGCTTTAAAAACACAGAGACACATATTCCTATTGCTTCTCTGGGAAAATGCATTCCAAGAACTTCCCAGAAAACATAGGTTTAAATAAGTAATGTACACAATTTTGTGACACTTAATGCTATTTCCTCTGCATTCTTTAACCCTTTGCACTCGCTTGCTTTTTTCTCGATTCCTTTATTCTACTCGGGATTCAATTTTTTAAATACCCCAGATTTTACAAAGCGCAGCAGTAGAATAAAAAACTGGAGTTTCTTTTCATACAAACTTATTTATTTGGATTTTTTTTATATTTCAAATAATTGATACATTCAAAGAGTAATTTTAATCTCGACATCCGAGTGCAAAAGGTTAAATGACCAAGCTCCCGAAGACACCGTTTAACTGCTTTCCACACAAATTCATTATATGAGAAGGCAAATGCTGTCTATGCCTCTGGCTTAGTGGTCAACCAATGAACGTATAAAATATTTTGGTGAACAGAGAATTTACTGACTTCACTAAACATAATTCAAAGGCAAGGCATATAGTTATAAAAATAGTTAGGAAAACATATGTTAAAATTTTAAGTATCTTAATCAGCTTTCAAGCTTAGCTTAATGCTCTTGGGAAGGGAGAAGGGGATTTCCCTCTGCAGCTTAATTACTACATGAGAACAAAATAGGTAAAGTGCTTTCTGTTTATCAGTGTAGAGTTGGGCTGCTAAGTAGTGGAACCAACAAAACATGTACTGTCCCCCAAAAGACTAGTGCCACAGATTTCCGGAAATCTTTGTGGTTAAAAATACAACCAAATAAACTTAGCTTGCAAACACAAGTAAAGCAAATATTTTATAAAATGGAGCCATGTGCACATAGGAACTTGCGGTCATGGTAGCTGGCCCACCCCACGCCGCCCACATCAGTGTCTCTCCTTTTATTCACAAAACTGAATCACACGTAGTGATTTGCTCAGGTGACAGGTATATAGGTGAATTTTTACTTTTGTTTCACTGTTTGTTAATGTAGTTCGTGTGCTAAGTACTATTTTTTTTAATGCCAAAAATATGTATGGCAGCAATCCTCCCAGGACTGTTCCCACGGCCTCTGAGCAGCGTGGGATGCTCCAGGCCCCCCTTCAAGCTCTCCAGCGGAAGCCTGCACTCATCTGGGGGCACACAGCAAGCATTTCTCAAAACTACAGTAGTTCTTGCACATAGTTGGCGTTATTCACTGGCATCACTCTTAGGAAATTTTCATTATTGCAATCCCCATTTTTACTGGTGAGCTTCTTCTCAAATATCTGTTTGGTACATAGGATTGATGGAGTTTCTTTAATCTTCATAGCTTTTATTTTCATTAAAATGTTTCAAGGTTGCCAGGTCTTCACTTAGAATGAAATTTTTGGACATTGAAAATAGTATTTTCAGAAGAAAAATATAGTGTGAAAAGGAACAAATAAAGTAAATGTCTAACAGGTCTGACTTGGTTAAGTGCAAAGAAAGACCAGATAGACTAATGTAGGATAATATGATCAACAAACATAAAATACTAAAAGCTGTCTTTAGCTATTTTAATTACTGGATGCACACCAATACTGTCAACATATAAGAAACTGGCTTATTCTTGTTCCTTTAAAAAATACTTGATGATTTTTAAAATATATATTTTATTGATTTTTTTACAGAGAGGAAGGGAGAAGGATAGAGAGTTAGAAACATCGATCAGCTGCCTCCTGCACACCCCCTACTGGGGATGTGCCCGCAACCAAGGTACCTGCCCCTGACTGGAATCGAACCTGGGACCCTTCAGTCCACAGGTTGACGCTCTATCCACTGAGCCAAACTGGTTAGGGCAATACTTGATGATTTTTGAAAATATTAGTTATCCTTTATCTCAGCAACTTATAGAAATTAAAGGGAAATATCAGCAGATTTTAAGCAGGCAAAAGTAAAATGCAAGCGATTAAGAGGTGGTTTATAGGAACCAAGCCTAGGTAAAAGATATATGAATTATAGGTGTAAGTCTTGAGCATCAAAAACTAGTTACATTAGATGATTCTTTAAATATATTCAAGAGCTTGTTGATCCCAATCAACAAATGACATCAAGCTAATATATCTTGAGATAAATGTTTCTTCTAAGCATAAAAGAATTAGGACACATCCAATGGTGCCAATCATTATTTTATTTATGTATTACATATGGTGTTAATTTACCTTTAATTCTAAGTATTTCATAAATTGGTTTATTTTTAACACCAGTAAATCAGTGTGTTTTTAAAAACAGTACATCATCATGTAGTGTCTAATAAATAATATTAGATATTCCTTTCATCTGAAAGGCAGTCAAGGGCACCCCACTGGCATACTTTCCTATATGGACTATTCTTTCCTGGAGATTAACAAGGCTGCTTGCCCTTTCAGACAGTGAACAACACATCTAAGCTCTCCCTCCAAATAATAAAGAAATGGGATGAGTTAGCTCTAACAGGAACAGTCCAATGTACAATTTACTCCCTGAATAGGAATGTAGACCAAAAGAACAAAATTGCCCCTTTCTTACAAAACCATACAACCCCTTTAATATATAAAATAGAGGACAATTAATCAGAATATATTCCTGAGATCATACCCCTAAAGTCTTTCTATTAAACAATGGCCGTTGTAAGTTTTAATTAAAAATAATTTGAAATAATCACCACTTCACCTACTACCATGAGCCAAAAGCTTTCTTTGATTGTGTGCACGATCTCATTAATCCTACAAATTATGTGATATTATTATTCTCATTTTATTGACAAGGAACTTAGAGGTGAGTACTTCACAAAAAAATCACAGGACTAGGAACTGGTAGTGTTGGGGGTCAAAACCTATTCTGTTTAACTCCAAAGTTTGCACTATTAATTATCCTGCTCTAATCCCAAATTTTACTAAAAAATCATAAAACTATTACTTTTAAAGGCATATAACATTACCCCCTTATCCAAGAGGGATTCATTCTAAGACCCCCTGTGGATGCCTGATATACTATGTTTTTTTCTTACACATACATAACTTTTCACTTAAAGGAATCACTTTATGGATTCTCTTTGGCATATCCAGATCACCAGCATGACTACTCTTGGGCTTTGGGCCCTTCTTAAGTAAAACTAGGGGACTTGAGCACAAGCATTTCGATACCAGCACAGTGTATCTGATAATCGACATGGCTACTAAGTGATTAATGGGTGGGTAGCATATTCAGTATGGATAAGCTGGACAAAGGGATAATTCACAGGACAGAGAGGATGGTGTGAAATATTATCACACTACTCAGAATAACATGCAACTTAAAACTTATGAATTATTTAGTTCTAGAATTTACCATTTGATATGTTCAACAACAGTTGACCATGGAAAGTGAAACGGCAGATAAGAGAGAACTACCATGTCTAAAACTAAAAATATACATTACATGAAAATTATAGAAGAAATATAGTCAAAGAATGCTTAACAATATAAGACACAAATATATATGTAATGATATACTAAGTATTTCTTAATAATCCTATGAGAGAGAAAAAAAATCAAAAGGCAAAATATCTTTTTTTTTTTAAGATATATTTTATTGATTTTTCACAGAGAGGAAGGGAGAGGGATAGAGAGTCAGAAACATCGATGAGAGAGACACATCGATCAGCTGCCTCCTGCACGCCCCCCACTGGGGATGTGCCCGCAACCAAGGTACATGCCCTTGACCGGAATCGAACCCGGGACCCCTCAGTCCGCAGGCCGATGCTCTATTCACTGAGCCACACCGGTTAGGGCAAAATATCTTTTTGTAGATGGATCTCATCAGAGGTTGCCTGAACGCACCAACAACCACTGTCAATTGGCCTGGTATGATAATCCAAAATAAACAAATATTTGTGATAGGGAGAGAGCAAACTCCTTTTAGATTATGAAACACACTAAATCATCAATTGTTTTGAAGAAGGTGATAAGTAACCATATTTCTTACAGTTAGGAAAGGAAAGCCAATGCCCATGAAATTTATGAAAGCTCAGGCCTCAGAGCTTCAAGGTCTTCTATTCTACTTAACACTTCACATGTTTGAAAGCATCAAGTAAAATGCTTAGTACACAGTGGTGCTCCATAAACATTAATTTGAGTCCCCTTCCCTGTCTCCCATATGGAAATATAGAGGCCACTCTCTACAGAAGTGTAGATAAGAGCATGGCTGGGAGAGAAACTGAACATATCAGATGTCACAGTCAGCCCCAGGTAGCACCTGATGAGATGAAGTGAACAGGGCTCAAGAAATTGTTCTGCATTTCATTAGAAAATAATTATCAAAATGGAGCAAGTGTAGCTTGTCAGCCACATAAAAATTTTTTTAAATCCAATAATTTGTACAGCAAGAGATAGAAGACAAGTCATTAATATTGTCTATAAGTAAAATATGTACACATCAATAAGAAAAAGATGAATGGTGCCCTAACCGGTTTGGCTCAGTGGATAGAGCATTGGCCTGCGAACTGAAAGGTCCCAGGTTGGATTCTAGTCAAGGGCATGTACCTTGGTTGTGGGTACATCCCCAGTAGGAGGTGTGCAAGAGGCAGCTGATCGATGTTTCTCTCTCATCGATGTTTCTAACTCTCTATCCTTCTTCCTTCCTCTCTGTAAAAAATCAATAAAATATATTTTTTAAAAAGAAAAGAAAAGAAAAAGATGAATTGCTCCATAGGAAACAATGGACAAAGAGTATAAACAGGCAAATAACCGAAGAGATATAAAGGAAATGGAAACATATTAAAATGTTCCCTCTGGTTAGGAATAAAAATGCAAATAAGTCATCAAGATACCATTTCCTTCCAATCACATTGGAGAAGAAGAATGATGGCCAATGGTAGCAAGGAAAATGATGTTCTTATGCATGCAGCTGGGTATCTAAAGTGGCACAGGCATTCTGGAGGGCAATTTGTAAATATGTATCAAAGGCCATAGAATGGGCAAACCCTTTGATCTAGAAATTCCACAAGTAATACCCACCCTATAAAACTAATCAGGCAAGTGTGCAAAGATATATATATGTACAAGGAGATCCACTGGAGTGTTGTTTATACAAGCAAAAAGTTCAAGCAATCGTGTTAGGAGATGAGTTAAATGCTGTATCTCCTTCAATGGAGAACCAAACAGTAATTTAAAATGGTTATGTCCTATATAATAAAACCCTAATATGCAAATTGACTGAACAGTGGAACGACTGGTAGCTATGACGTGCACTGACCACCAAGGAGCAGACACTCAATGCAGGAGCTGCCCCTTGGTGGTCAGTGTACTCCCACAGGGGGAGCACCGCTGAGCCAGAAGCTGGGCTCACAGCTGGCGCAGCAGTGGTGGCAGGAGCCTCTCCCGCCTCTGCAGCAGTGCTAAGGACCCCTTGGGGGACGTCCACGGGAAGCAGGCCTAAGTTGGCAGGTGGACATCCCCCAAGGGGTCCCAGGCTGCGAGAGGGTGCAGACCAGGCTGAGGAGCCCGCCCCCTCAGTGCACGAATGTTGTGCACTGGGCCTCCAGTATATACTTTTTAGCATTAAAAAATACTTACATGATTTAAGAGAAAAATAATGAATCAATACATACTGTAAAACCACTTTTGTAAGAATATATATTTTAGATGTCAATGATGATTATTCTTCATTATAGAAACGCTTTTAAAAATTAGTTATCTGTATTTTTTACTGTTTCTATAGTAAACATGTACTATGTATATGTGTAATTAAAAACAAGGATGAACAAGGATGAAAATGAGGTTTTGTGTCCAAAATCCAATACTTACCAGACATATAACTTAGGTAAGTCAGCTAATTCCAAGACTCAGTTTCTTCATATATAAAATTGGTATAATAACAAATGCTATCTCTCAGGGCCAGTATGAGAATAAAACTAAAAGCAAAAAGCACTTTGAAACTATAAAGTACTTGATGAACATTGGTTGCTGTTACTAGCTGACAGGAAGTCCAATAAAAGACAACCCTATAAAGAACGAACCTGAGAGACTCTCAGGTGACATAAGAGTGGAGGAAATGCTAGTCCTCCTCCACCTGCACAGGTCATCACAGGTGGCAGTGTCGTTGTTTCTTAGTGTCACGTGAAAGGGAAGGGATCGTGATGATGAAGATGATAGGACAATCTTTATTAAGCACTTAATAAGTGTCCAGCACAGGAACTGGTTTGCTTACCTTATTTAATCCATCAGGCATCTTACTATCCCCTTTTTATGAATCAGAACATTAAGGCTTAAAGAGGTCAAGTAATATGCGGAAAGGTGCACAACTGTTAAGTGATGAAACCAGGCCTCCAACCCAGCAGACTTGCTCCAGAGTCCACACTCTTCACTACACCTGACACTAATAAGAGGAATGTTCCCCAGGACACGGTGCTGAAGAGGGCAGGACCAATAGCCACGAGCACCAGGGCCAGAGGGCTAAAGCAACATCAACTTGGACTCAAAACAAAGGAAGTTTCCAATAATCTAAAATGATCAAAGACTGGATAATTTACCACGCAAGGTACTATCTCCATCACTGAACGTAAAAGTGAGACTATAATACACATTCAAGGTTGTTCTGAAGGGAGCTCAAATGGCCCTAGGCCTGCCTGCCCCATAGAAGCCCACGGCAGGATCAGGACCTACAACCACCACTGGCTGGGTCTCCTAAGGAGGTTCCTGTTATGGGGTGAACTGTGTCCCTCCAAGCTCACATGAATGTGACTGTGCTTGAAGATAGGGCTTTTAAAGAGGTAACTACTGTAAAATGAGTTATATGGGTGAGCTCTAATCCAATGTGACTGGTGTCCCTATGAGAAGAGATTAGGACACACATGAGTACAGAGGAGACACCATGCGAGGACACAACAAGAAGGCAGCAGCTACAAGCCAAGGAGATGGGCTTAGAGAGAAACCAACCCCGTGGACACCTTTATCTTGGTCATGCAGCCTCCAGAACAAACAGAAAATAATTTTTGTTGGTTAAGCCACCCAGTCTGCGGGACTTTGTTATGGCAGCCCTAGCAAACTAATACAGCTGGGCACAGCCCACTAGGGGCCAGTCCTTGCCCTTGGCTGCCCTCTCACCACCACTCTACGCTGAAATCAGCCATCTCGGGCCACTGCTGGCTTGGCCTACCTGTCTCTTCCTTCCTCATCTGATAGGCTGTGCCAGGCCCCCTGACCACCATGCCTCTAGGTCTGGGACAGATGGAGCTCTGCTCAAAGCTGGGCCACAGGTGACTGAGAAACCGCCAGCCACAGGGAACCCCTGGTCTGACAGGTGCCTCTCAACTCATGCTCCCCAGGAGCATCTGGCTTCCACCTTCACATTTCCAGTCAGTGCTCACCTTTCTCGGGTGCCATAACCCACCACTCTCCAAGGAAATTCCCTCTGGAAAGTTGCTTGGACTCCTAGGCACACAGTTTGTTTTACTGGAGCCATTTCCTTCCCAGGTTATGTAAATACTGTGGGGGCCCCAGCAGCCAGGGAAGAGAGTGCAGAGTATGGGAGATGGGCACCTGCCATCTCCGTGTCCCAAGGCCAAGCGCTGTGTACCTGTAAGCCTTCTCCACAACTTCAGTGATTACTTTCCTTCAGGGGCCTTCTACCAAGCTGCCTCTCACAGAAAACCCCACCAGTCTGTCACACAAGACTACAAATGTGTACACCCTTTCCCATTCAGTCCTGCTGCTGGATCCACCCTCAGAGGAGAGGGAGGGACACTACCCACTTCCACATGCAATTCCCTAAAATTGTACCCCTGCTAACATCTCTACCATTGGATCCTGACACGTGACTTCTTGTTTTCTGGTCACAGTCACGCAAATCTACTCATCCACACTGCACAACTGTTCTCTCCCTTCAGGATACTGGTACCTCTCTTCTTTGCCTGGTTAGCTCCTATTCATACTGCAAGTTCCAGATGTTACTTCCTCTGGGAAGCCTCCCTTAACCTCCCAGGTCTGAGTTAATTACTCTTCTACATGCTCCAGTGACACCTAAACATCCACACGCACAGAATCAACACTCTGTATAATTACTTGTTTGGAAAAAGGGGAGGCCAAAATCTATTGCACCCACCTCATTTCCACCCATATTCTACCCCCAGGTAGTAAGCTCTTTAAATGGGGGTGACTATTCAACTTGGGATAGTCACAGTTTTGCCTGGTGTCCTAGTGTAATTACTAATTGCATCCCCATTTGTTCTCTTTTGTTTCCCAGTTTGGATGATACATTTTTTGGTCATCTTGACTATAGAGGCAGGATCCACATTTTTTTTTTCTTTTTGTTCACTGTCTTGAATCTGTTAGAATGACAATTGTGCTCACAAAATCCCCAAAAGCAGACAGAGTAAAAGTACAATACATCTCCATTTTAGAATGAAGAGAATGACATCTTAATTCCAGATTATTTGCATATATTGAATCACAACATGTTAACTTATATTACAAAATTCATGCCCTAAAAGAATAAAGTACTGCACTGAATATAAAAAAGTTCTCTAATAAGAACAAGGATGAAGTTTCTAGCCACCCTCATGAATACAGCTGAAGACCTTGGGAACCAAACTAAAATATAATGTTTAAGTCAGTTCTTCCAGTCACATTAGCACACCCCTTTTCGGTTCTTCCTTTAATTTAATTTTTAGCTCCATCACTCCTCTATGAATAGAAGCACAAAATGCTTGGATCAGTTACACAGTCTTGTCAAAATAACCTAACCTGCAATTATAACATCCTAAGGTGCTTTTGAAAAATGCTGCCATGAAAACTTTTTTCTTAAAGAATATTCTATAGAGCTCACACCACTGAAAATTAAATCTTCCTGCTGAATATTTATAGATGGCACAATGTAGACCTTGAAACTTATGCTGAATACAAATTATTTATATGACAAATAACATTATTATATGGCAAAACATCAATAAGCTTCACTTATATAATTTAAAAACTCTGTATAAAAACTTATTCATCAGACAGTAAATGAACAGTCCCCTCTGATTAATAGTTGTTTTCTAACAAACAGAAAAAATGGTTTACAGTTCCCCAACCTATGATCTAGATGTAACCCAGACTCTGCCCTTTAAATAACTTATAATCTGCAAAGCAAGGCATAACATCCACACTTGCATTCTGCGTTTTCTTCTATTGAGAGATGCACAATATTTTCTTCATTTTAAAATGTCTAAAATTGAGGTGGTACCTTAAATCAATACTTTCACTAGTATGCTACTATTTTCTCCCTTGAAAAGCTGTTGTGTGTCTTACATCTGCAAGAAGCATTAGCACTGGGGAAGCACTATTATTTATGTACCTACTTAAGAAAGCTAGGAGTACAGGTGCTATTACATTTGATTCTTACAATTATCTAGCATTATAAGAACTAAATAGGTCCATTTTTTAGGAGAAAAAACAGAGACTCAGTAAGCTGAAATGCTTGAGGTAAAAAGAAAAAGAACTATAACTGGTGAAGTTGATGTTCAGATCCAGCTGTTACATTCTGCCGCACGCACTGGCTACCAAAGGCGAGATGGGTGAGTTAGAGTGGTGGAGGAAAGTTAAATGAAGCGAGATGGGTGAGTTAGAGTGGTGGAGAAAAGTTAAATAGAGAAGCACTGAAGAACAAGAGAGGAAGAAAAGGCTTTCCGCATTAAAAGATATGGAGGCTTCCAGGTTATACTTTTGTAAAATAAGAACTATACCAACTGGAGATGCAATAGACATATCTTCAATCAGCTATCTTTAAACAGGAAGCCCTTTGGGTGACTTGCCTTTTCATACCCATTTACTGATTAGGAAATTGAGGTTTAGAAAAACGTAGTAACTTCATGAAGGTCACACAACCAGTACAGGAGCCAGGGTGAAAACCTAGGCAGTCTACCTCCAGAACCCACCCTGAATCTCCAGCTGGTAACTGGTTATAATTTTATGGAAGTGTAACTCCGAAACCTCCATTTCATTGAGTATGTAGTACTTCTCATCTGGAAAGACAGGAATAAACATGCTAATTCTCTCAGGAAAAAAACACACAAAAAACTGTTTAGTTTTCTATGAAAACAGAGATCTGACCAGGCTGAATAACAATGAATTTACTCTAACTAACCAGTCACTACCATCTTCTCACTTACTCATTCAACACTGCATTTAAATAGCACTTACCAAATGTAGGAATGCATGTAAAGGAGCAAGATTAAAGCAAAATGTCTGGTTGTTTTTTTTTTTTTAACATGACAGGTGATAAAAGTGATCACTTCTTAAAACATAATATTCTCTCTCTCTCTCTCTCTCTCTCTTTCTCTCTCAGAGAGGTAAGAAAGAAGAAAGGGCATGGGCATGAGGTTAAGCTCCTTCAGCTGGAATGAGCTACACTTTGACACCGTAACTGTGAATTACAGGGGCAGGGACCATGTCCCACTCATCTCTATGTTAGAAGGAGCTTTGTTCCTAGAAGACTTGCTAATAAGTGAATTGTACATAAATTGTCTTGTTTAAGGAATTAATGGGCTTTCACCACAAATGAAGAAGTTCCAGATACCTCCAAAAACACTTTTCTCGGTCATTGAAAAGGCACTCCAAGTTTCTTATAGAATACACACATAATCCTAACAACTTCAGGACATGAAGATCAAAATTAAATTCAAATTTCATTTTCATTCAGAAATTAACATGGCTTTAAAACTTGACTGACATACACCCCATGGCTAAGAGTCTTCAATTTTAAAACCACATTGCATTGTCCTGCTTTATAAATAAGGAGGCTCAGGACACACTACCCCAAAATATGGCACGTTGGCATACTAAATATTTCAGGCTGAAGGGATCTGAAAACCAGTATGGGCAAGAAGGACTTTCTGGCCTTCCCCAGAAGCCAGTCACTGAACACTTGTGAGAGGTGCCCTCGCTACTCCAAGATGCTGGGGGGAATCTGCATGAACAAGCCTTGCTGTGGCCCCCAGTGGCTCCTACCATGTTTTATACTGTCATGTTTTCCTAAGACTTGCCATTGCTCATCAAAAATAGCCTAAAAATGCTCAGGTTTAACCACTTCTGATCTTTACTTCCGTAGGAAGGCCTTCATGTCACATAAAACTTTTATTAAATAAATCTGTATGTCTGCTTTTCTCTTGTTGCTCTGTCTTTTGTTACAGGGGCCCTAGCTGAGAACTTAGAAGGGTTGAGAAAAAAAAAATTTTTTTTTCTTCCCCTACATACAGAATAACAAAGCAGCAAGATGAAACACTCTGAAAATACAATGAGCACTCAAAATATACTAAAGTCATAATTTTACAATTATCAGAGAAAAGAGAATATTTATTTGAGCAACAATTTCTAAAGTCCAAAAGTCAGTAGTGGCAGGCCTTCAAATATGGAGTTTCTTTTTCTTAATTTTAATTAATACCAATCTTTGAGAAATATTCAAATGTAGGGGGAAATAAAGATAAAAATTTACTTTCTGGATCACAATACCAATTACATTGTGAATATGTATTTGTAAACAATGCAAAGTCATTAATCAGACTAGGGAACTCAAAAGGCATTTTCTTATGAAATTAAATAAGAAAGGTCATTAATTTGTACAACCCTGTTATGTATGATTCAGTCAAGTAGAAAATGTTAACGACTTTAAAAAAAATTAAAATGAGCCCTGGCCAGTGTTGTTCAGTGGTTTGTGTCACCCATGCACTGAAGGGTCACAAGTCCGTTTCCTGGTCAAGGTCAGGTATCTGGGTTGCAGATTCAATCATAATCCCCATTGGGGTACATGTGGGAGGCAACCAATTGCTGTGTCTCTCTCACATCAATGTTTCTCTCTCTCTCTCTTTCCCTCTCCTCTCTCCCTTTCTTCCACTCTCTCTAAAAAATATCAATAGAAAAAATATCCTTGGGTGAAGATTAACAAAAATAAAATAAAAACTAAAAATGAAATTACCAAATTTCAAAAAATGTGTCAACATTATACAAAAAGATGGTGTCAACAATGGAAACGGACTCAGAGACTCTGGATCTGGGTTAAAGAGTAATGATGACAAGTGTGGTCAGATGTGAAGTATGGCAGAAAAAGAATGACAGAAAAACAAGACCGATTAACCACAGTATCAGATCCGGATCATGTTACTACAACTCACATGAAGTAACATGTGTGAAGACTTTAGGAATACTCATACATTCAAAAACATTCATTAGCTCTGTGTGCCACTCTGTCCTCTAGTACACGCAGTTTCAAACAAGACAGATGATGCCCCTATTCTCATAGACCTTAATATTCAAGGGGGGGATGAATCAGCAAATAGACAAGAAAACACTGCTTAGTAAGGGGTGCTATATTGAATAATGGGATGTGATGAAGTCAATGGGCATTTAGTTTGAGTGGTCAGATAGTCTCCCAGGAAATGAGGGTAATCTAAATATATCACTTGATTATACAAATGTCAAAATACTGAAGAATATTTCAAAGTCAGAGACAAGAAAGTTTTCCACATTGTGTTTTGTGATTTGAGACATGTTTTGAATTGCTACATGACTTTTTGGCATGAGTCAGAAGAGGAGGAGGAGAGTGGAGTCTGTTTTCTGGGCTCAGTCAATAGGCTTGGGTGAACTCAATAAGTGGGAGGATGGATTCAGAGAGAATAGTGTGGGAGAGCCTGAGGGGGAACATGGCTGTCAAATCCATCATGTTTGATATTTCACAATGACTGAGGTAGAATCCCTCCTTTATCAATCCTAGGTTTCCCAATGTATAAAATCTAGATTCACATAATGTTGATGTTTCTTTTCTAGAGTATTTTCTAATGAATATATTATGGCCCTTTGGTAATATCCTTTTTATATAGGATACCTAGTATATAGTGCTATATACTATTAGTGAAAACAAAACCATTATTTTATTTCATGAAGAAAGCATGCCAGAATTATATCCCACTAGAGGCCCGGTGCATGAAATTCATGCATGGGGTGTGTGTCCCTCAGCCCAGCCTGCACCCTCTCCAATCTGGGACCCCTACTGGGATCAGGCCTAAACGGGCAGTCGGACATCCCTCTCATAATCCAGGACTGCTGGCTCCCAACTGCTCACCTGCCTGCCTTCCTGATTGCCCCTAACCACTTCTGCCTGCTAGCCTGATCACCCCCTAACCACTCCCCTGCCAGCCTGATTGATGCCTAACTGCTCCCCTGCCAGCATGTTTGCCCCTAACTACCCTCCCCTGAAGGCCTGGTCCCCCCCAACTGCTCTCCCCTGCAGGCCTGGGTCCCCTGCAACTGCCCTTCCCTGCAGGCCTGGTCGCCCCCAACTTCTCTCCTCTGCAGGCCTGGTCACCCCTAACTGCTCTCCCCTGCAGGCCTGGGTCCCCTCCAACTGCCCTCCCTTGCAGGCCTAGTCCCTCCCCTGTTTGCCTGATCACCCACAACTGCCCTCCCTTGCAGACCTGGTCCCTGCCAACTGCCCTCTCCTGCTGGCCATCTTGTGGTGGCCATCTTGTGTCCACATGGGGGCAGTCATCTTTGACCACATGGGGGCAGCCATCTTGTGTGTTGGAGTGATGGTCAATTTGCACATTACTCTTTTATTAGATAGGATTAGATAGGATAGAGGCCTGGTGCACTGGTGGGGGCCGGCTGGTTTGCCCTGAAGGGTATCCTGGATCAGGGTGGGGGTTCCTTTGGGGCATGGAGAGGCCTGGGCAAGGGGCCTGTGGTGGTTTGCAGGCCGGCCACACCTCCCGGCGACCCAAGCGGAGGCCCTGGTATCTGGGATTTATTTATCTTCTATAATTGAAACTTTGTAGCCTTCAGCGGAGCCAAGCCTCCTGCTTGCTCTGTGGCCACAGCCATTTTTGTTGGGATTTATTTATCTTCTATAATTGAAACTTTGTAGCCTTAAGGGGAGGCCAAGGCAGGCCAGGGCTTTAGAAAATTGGCTTCCTCCATCACCGGGGGCAACTCAAGCCTCCTGCTCTCTCCAGCTCTGTGGCTGCCACCATTTTTGTTGGGATTTATTTATCTTCTATAATTGAAACTTTGTAGCCTTAAGCAGAGGCCAAGGCAGGCCAGGGCAGGCAGAAAGCCTGGCTTCCTCCATTGCCAGGGAAACCCAAGCCTCCTGCTCTCTCCATGGCCACAACCATCTTGGTTGGGTTAATTTGCATACTCACTCCTGATCGGCTGGTGGGTGTGGCTTGTGGGTGTAGCAGAGGTACGGTCAATTTGCATATTGCTCTTTTATTAGATAGGATGTTTTTAACCATTTGTACACCATAAGCATCTATAGATGCAAGCAGTGGACCTTTTTTAATTAAATTCAAAATATTGTGGCAGTTAACTGGTTAATAATTGTGTATCACAGAAAAATAGACTTGCCTACCTACATCACAAAAATTTTTATTTATATCCCAGGAACTATCTAATGTCTTAGCTGAATATTTTTTATCCACATACCATTAAAAAATACTTTTGGTCTCTCTGAAGAAATTTCCAGTAATGCCACCTATAGTAATCTACTAATACCAAGCAGAGGATATGAACCCAATCTCAAGTTTGAGGTAAAGTAACTTTCCCAAATTCATGGAGATAATACCCAGGATTAGAATCCAGGCAAATATGACTAGATTACATTCTCATCATAGATTATGCTGCCTCCAGCATTAGCAACAGAGAATACCTGGACTCTAGAGATTTTCCAGAAAGTAAAATCTCTTTCATAACTGCTCAATACTTTCCAAGATGTCAGCTATCACAGTTAATTTTCTGGAAAATAGTTGGCATAACCATTTCTCTTGTGGACCCTCAAAAATCTAGCCTTGGGCTCCAGAAAGGCATTAAGGAGGAGGATAAGAGAGCAAGCATTGTAGTCAAACTGTCTGGTAACACCAGCAGCCCACTAGCGACACGACCTCGGGCAATTATTTAACACCTCTGTGCCTCAACTTCCTTATTCTATAAAATGGTGTTGATAACACCACCCACCTCACAACATAGTTATAAGGGTTTCATGAGTCAGCATAAGCAGAGAACTAAGACTGGTGTTAAGAACATAAAATCTACAAAAGTGTTAGCTGTCATCATTATTATGCTAGACTAAAAACGTCTACAGACTTCAACCCTTCCCTACCTCCCCATCTGCACTTCCGAGTTACCATATCTTTATATACTGAGGTATTAGGTAAATGAAAGCCCCAGAGAAGGTGACGTGATAACCCCATAAAGATGCCTGTAAGACACTGCTCATTACATTCACTACCTCATCATCCTTTTCAATGAGAATCTTAAGAGAGATTTCTTTCTGGTTCTAGTATAAAGAAAGGAATTGTATTGATGATCCTGAACAACTGGTTTCGTTTTATTCATAAATGCTTCATATCAAGTGACTAATCAAGCTTTGCATTTTACAATGACTGTCAAAAACAATTAGAATGAAACATGTTCCTACTCTGTGAATATCTGGAACCTAAGAGTAGGCACTTTTCTATTATTGTTCATGGCTCATTTTATGGCCATTTCTTTTTCCTTTGTCAGCCACTTCTCATTTAAGTTAAACTTTATTTTTTTAAATAAATAAAATATGAAATGATCTGGAGGAATCACAAAGGGAAAGAAAGGAAGACATAAGAATGATTATCTCATTATACTTTCAGGTCCGTGGGAGCAGATTGGAATCTACTTCTGAGCTAAAAGCCTAGGATGGGCAAAAAGGTAAGATGAAAATCACAAATTCAGAAGTTGCCTGCCACTACCATGCCCTCCCCCATACTCAAATCTACCCAGTGATCAATATCATAAAAGAATTCTCCAGGACCCTATTCCTCACTGTCTATTTCTCACAAAATAAAACAGGTACAATAACTGGAATTATTGGAATAATTGGAATTATTGTACCTGTTTTATTTTTTGAGGAATAGACAGAGTGAAATGACATATTCTTGACTTAATAATCAACAAATATTTGCTGCATGCCCACCCATTACAGAAATTCTTCTAGGTTCTTGGGATATATTGATGAGCAGAAAAGACTAAATATGCCTACCCCTTTGAGCTTACCTTCTATATGAGAAGACAGATAACAATTAACAGGGCAAATAAGTAAATTTTGTAGTGTGCCAGGAGGAGCTAAGTGCTATGATAAAGTCCAGCAAGGTAAATGAGCTCTGGGTGAAGGATTCATGTAAATAATAATAATTGTTTTACCAGGAACTGAAAATAGATACTATCCTATATAATAAAAAGCTAATATCCAAATCAACCCAACGGCAGAACAACCGGTCGCTATGACACACACTGACCACCAGGGGGTAGATGCTCAACCCAGGAGCTGCCCCCTGGTGGTCAGTGCGCTCCCACACGGGGAGCACCGCTCAGCCAGAAGCCCTGAGCCGGGCTCATAGCTGGCGAGTGCAGTGGCAGTGGCGGGAGCCGTCTGACTGATGGCTCCTAGACTGCAAGAGGGCACAGGCCGGGCTGAGGGATGACCCCCACCCACAATCCCCGAAGTGCACAAATTTCATGTATCGAGCCTCTAGTTCTATATAACTATGAATGATTAGATTGGTTAGAATGGTAACCAACAAAGTTCTTTAAAATATTTTTTGTCTTAATTAAATTCACATTTTAAATGTCTGAAAGTTTACTAATTCTATTGATATTCTTTGTAAAGTGAATATCTATCTATCTATCTATCTATCTATCTATCTATCTATCTATAAAAGGCTAAGTGACTGGTAGGTATGATGAGTACTGACCACGAGGGGACAGACACTCAACGCTGGAGCTGCCGAGCAACAGCAACTTTGCAGAGTGCGCTCTCCCACTCCAGGACCCCTCGGGGTATGTCAGAGAGCTGATTTCGGCCTGATCCTGCAGGCCAGGCTGAGGGACCCTGCTCACTCTGCAGATGCCCTTCGAGCCGCAGCACTGCCCCAGGTGCGGCTGGCTAGGGAGGGACCATGGGAGGTTGGCTCCAGGGTGGTCCGGCCCATCTCACCCAGTCCCGCCCCGCCGGCCACCTTCTAATTAATTTACTTTCAATGTGCACGAATCCATGCACCAGGCCTCTAGTTTTTTTATAAATCAAAATCTGTTATACCCTATCATTTGTGTAAACTCTTACTTTCCAGCCACTTCAATAAAAACTGGGACCTGAGAAACTGTTCTAAAACATTCCTTTTCTTCCCTTGAACCCATACCCATAACTGTAGTAACTCTAACTACATGGAAAGACAAGCTCATCAGTTCCAGGATTTGTCTCCTGGGCTCTCAAAAGCATGATCGTCCTCTCAGCCTCTGCATTCTTACTTGTCACTCAATGCATCTATGCTCACTGCTGAATCTACTGAAATGTGTAGCAAAGGGGCACAGGTTCATGACAGAATCACTTGCACTGGCAGTAAAGCCTGGGACACCCCCAGATGCCACAAAGCCAATTCTCTAAAGGAGTCACTGCCCCCAAGTACCCTTTGTACAGTGACCAAAATTCTAAGCACCAGCGCTGTCCCATTCACCAATGCCACTGTGCACTCAAGATGCCAGAGGGGCTTCCGTCAAACAATGCCTTTTTTATCTTTCTTGCTCTTTGTAAAGAATCACCCTCTTTCTAGAACTTGGGCTTTGAGTGCAGGTGGACTTGGGTGAGGGGACAATCTGGGTGGAAAACACTGTGCTGTACTTGGAATCAAGCTTTAGCTCTGATACAAACCACCTGGGCTAAAGTTAAGCTTGTAAGCTTTCTTCCCTCTACAAGGTCTGTGATCTCCAGAAGAGCATACCCCACAAGTTCTTCAGACATGCCTCTCAATCTTAGGAAACATGCTGGGATTTCTGACCTAAGGGAGCTGGATATGGGCTTCCAACTCTTTGGAAGGAAAGCATAGTTATGGGTTATGTGGCATCCTGGTGAACACTGGAAAGTGTTGGAGTTAGCCCAGCCACACACTGCCCACAACTAGCACAAAGAGTTGGCACAGCAATGTGCTGGGATGAGGGGGTGACAATTAAAAACAGCACCAAATAAAAATGAAGTACGGGAAGCTACATCAAATTTATCAAGGAAATGTTTGCTTTTCAAATAAAAATATTTAGCGTGGTTCATAATAAGATCTACAAATTCAGTACGGAAATATTAAAACTATCCAATAAAGGGCAGAAGTCATAACCTATATGTGGACAAGTGATCCAATGGGTGTTGTCTTCTTAGAATTAAAAATTTAAGAGCATAGATAAGCATTATTCCAATGAAGAAAACTGTCTATTAAATCTTTCTTTCCTGTGACTATTTACTCTTCTGATGAAGAGTAGATCCAGAAGATCCCACCAAAGAAAATGTCTTACATTTTTGGGAAAATATAAGAAATGTAGCAAGAGTATATTATAGAGTTTCCTAACACCTTGCAGGTTTGGAACGTGTTATGAAATCATGAACAAATCTTATGTGCTAACCCAACCTCACAACTTATTGTTTGTTGGGCAAATCACTTAGCCTTTCTCGGCCAACATTTACTTCTCCATCAGATGGGGGTAAAAACTACCTCCTCTGCAATACTTTTGGTGAGGCTAAATGGAATAAGTTTGAAAATACTTTCTAAACTATGAGGTGCAATATAAGTATACAGCTTCATCAACCTCATTCCGCTATGATGGCAGATGGGGCATTTCTCTCCTAATAACCTGAGAACTCTAAGAAAACTGACTTATTCTAGCAAAAGAGCATTCCTCCAGATCCTTTTTACATGATTCCACTTTATAAAGAAGTTTTAAAAGACTGCTGTTTAAAATTGAGGAAATTTATTATCTCTACAGCACATTTTTAGCCAGATTATCTGAATAAAACAAGAATGAAGACATTTTACTATTGCCTGGGCGATTCTTGATCATGCCCTTTATTCTGACTCCTTGATCTATGCTTGCCTCTTAGGTAACATTTTCAATTATTTAAGTTCTACTTAATATTGTTGGTGTTGGCATGATAAGTAATTACTGTCTTAATAATCACAGGCATCTGATTCCAGCTGCTCCCATCTTTGATATAACCACGAGCAACAGCCTGGAGGACAGGAACTGACAGGGAAAGAATACAGCCGGGGGTCAAATTAATGCTGGTGTTACACTAGCTTTCAGGGAGCTACAAAAGCCAGAGACACATGCTGAAAAGGGAGACCACAGATTGAGAATGAAGGAATGTCCTGAGAGTTGCATACAAAATAAAATGTTTTCCGAACATGAGGATGGCTTTTGAATCTAGATCTGAAGAACTGACTAAATAAATCATACCTTCAGCAACCTTCTTTTTTGAGTAATTATAAAAAGAATGCATTTGCATACTCATTTCTCTGACAGATATGCCTTTTCCCTTCCCCAGATGGCTGGGGTGAGTAAGTGTCTGTGCATATGGCAAGGGAAAAACAGCAGGAAGCTCAAAGTACTTCACTGTAAAAAGAAGCAAAGGCTTACGAAACGTGTAAGACAGCACAGGGGCCATGAATCCAAAGAGGCCCGACCCCATGAAGGCAAGGCTTTGGGAGACGTGCGTGACAGTCCGGCTCTGCCAGTTACCCCGTCGAAGCCAGGTCACTTCTCTGGATGTCTGCTTTCTCAGGCAGAGAGTAGGAGATCCAACTACTAGTAAATCACTAGAGTTTTTGTAAAGTTCTTTGCAGCCTGTGTGAAATCCAGCATTGGGAGGCAGCACAAACAGGTAAGCAGGTGTCAGCCTGTGTGCAGGTGAGAAAGCTCCTTGGCAGAGTAATATAAAGTTTTTCTCCTCCTTTGAAATAGAAGTCAAAATCATACGACTGTATGGATCCTGTGTGAACAACTCCAAGAGACCCAGCCCATTAAGAACTGTTTCTGGAGGAATATGGAATCCGCATTTCTGTAAACCTGATCTATTTTGAGAAAAAGATTAATGGACCCATCATAGTCCCTACCCCCAGGATGAGGGAATGAGAATGTATGTGAGTGTGCATGCGTAAATGTGTATATGTGTGTGCATATGTGTGTGTGTGTGTGTGGCTAGGGGTGTGTGTATGTATGTGTATAGAGGGGCCCATTGCATTCCATTTCATGTCTCTCTTTCTCCCTTTGGCCTATTGTCTCTTCTAAATCTCTGGCACTGGTGCTTAATTTTTAACCACAGCATGCAGACCAGGGAGAGGTGAAGCAAGGTGCCTACGTACTACTCAGGCTAGCTCCGAAGCCATTCGGCATTAGTGAGTGATTCTCTGCAGAATGGGGACAACAAGGGATTAATGATGGAGGTGCACAGGGAGGTGGTGGCATCAGAATCACCTGGGACAAGGTTTTTTTTCCCCACTCTTTCCCTCCCTCCTTGAGATTCTAATATGATGCTGATCTTAATGTGCACACACATGCACACAGCTGCAGCCAGTCACAGCTACTGATTTGCTGAGGTGGAATAAAAGATTGAGGATCTCAGTATTCATGTCCTTTCCAGCGCTAACACTTTAGGACATAGTTTCTACCATTTCTATGCTTTCTAATTACAGAGAGACTACTACATCAACACTACAGAGCTATGTAGCAAACTGAGTGGTAGAGTAGATGAAGGCTTCTAAGAGAAGGAAAAATATTATAGGGTAGGGCTAATCAGGAGTTTTCATGGAGGGAAAGGGTACTGAGCTCAATGCTGGTGCACAGATTTTGGACTGAGAGAGAAGTGAGGAAGCGAGCCAGGGGATCAGCATGAGCGGGAAGAAGTGAGGAGGACAGCGGCGTCTATGCCAGAAGTAGTGCCAGGTTGGGTTGACCAGGATAGATGGGGCTAGCTGACCCCAGGCTGCAAACAGTGCAGAGCCTGACCTCACAGCAGCAACTGTGCAGCCACCACCAGCTGTGAAATAGGAGAATGCTGGAATATAACATGTGGCTCAGGAAGCTCCTTCAAGTCCCGTTGCCTAACCCGGGACCCCTGAACAGACTTCTGGTGTGCCCACAGCCCCTGCCATTATATCCCACTCTTCCTCTGAATCTATAAGCACAGGGAGGAAGATGCACACCATTTATTAAATTATCAAAAATGTGTGTGACACCCCTTACTCCACCCGCCCCTCATCCCCTCCCCCCACACACAACACAGGAAAACTGAGATCAGTAGAAAAAGGTGCTGCAAATGTTCCTTGGGGTCTTCTCATTGTGCAGGTAGGGTAAAGTGATAAAGGGTAAAAGAGAAAGAGCAGCTAAGTGGTACCATCCTAGAGATGCTCGTCCCCCAGAGGCTCCAGAGGGTAGGACTGAGAAGGTACTTTCCTGGGTTCACTTTCTCAGGAGGTGTTTTTAAAGGGGGCCTCCATTGATTATACAATGTTGGCTACAGCGCCCAGTCTTCACCTGAATTGTTTTGTGACGATTATCACCTGATATCAACCCTTTGCTGCTTAATAAAATCAGTGTTTCACCCGGCCAGCATGGCTCAGTGGTTGAGCATCGACCTATGAACCAGGAGGTCATAGTTAGATTCCTGGTCAGGGCACAAGCCCAGGTTGTGGATCAACCCCCAGTAGGGGGCATGCAGGAGGCAACCCATCGATGTTCTTTCTCATCACTGATGTTTCTCTCACCCTCTCCCTTCCTCTCTGAAATCAATAAAAATAAAAAAAATAAAATCAGTGTTTCTCAGAGCTATAGTTTCATTTGATGAAAATGAACCTAAGTCATTCAGAAAACTAATTTAAGGAATTAAATCAAATTAAGTATGGCTAATTCTTAATGGGGATACCAACAGTCTCCTCCCAAAGTACTGATTTTTTGTCTCCTTCAGTTAAATTTAGTTTGTTATTGGAACATGTGCATTATATAAGCTGTACCTTGAAAAGCATTTTCAGACAACTTTATTTTTTGAAATTTCAACCTGGTAAGCAAGTCTTTGAAAAAGACTTGAAAAATTTGTTTGCAAAAGTACAAAGGAAGAAATGACACCTAAGAAAGACTAATGAGCTATCGGTGGCAGTCTAAATCCTAAGGTGTTAAGTATCTTACATTTCCTCAAGGGTTCTTACCCTGAGGTAAGCTCAATTTCTGATGGTGCATTTCATGTTTCTATTTATGATTGTGCATTCCACCTCATCTATTAAGCTTTCCCTTCTTTAAATTCCAACAATGTATGCCTGTGTCGGGGATGCTTACCTTAGGCCCAGATGACAGTTATAGATATATTATAGTTATATCTTCCCTCTGCTGTTCTGGGAGTGTATTCAGGATAGGAGCACCTCTTGCCTAGCTGAATAAATGAGAGTAGGTAAAATCTTACTGCAAACTCTGGTACACAAGAAACTTAATAGCTCCTCTCCCTGTTTTCTCTAACCCTATTCTACCAGCTGGAAGTTCTGCCTTCTTGAGGTTGCTCAAGGAGGGTACGGCACTGTTCTGGAAGTAACATGGCAAAGTGATAAGGGCTGGGTTGCCGAGTGCCTCTGGTCTCCAGGTGACGCACGCATACCTTAGCTTGGCGCTCACTAAGTCCACTTGTCATTTTCAGTGCTTGACCTGGATTTTAGCTGCACTGAACATCGACACATGGTCTCTCCTTCCTGAATCATACTATTTCCTTGGCTTCTGTGACTCCATCTACCCTGGTTTTCCTCCTTCCTCATTGGTCACATTTTTTTTTTTACTCCTTTGTGCTCCTCCTTCTCTATCTAATCATTAAGTGCTCCTTGAGATTCAGTTTAATGACCTACTCTATCCCTAGGCAACTCCAACCCAAATAAAAAATTGTATCACAGAGCCATAGATAGAGAGCAGGCTCGCAGCTCTGGGGAGGAGAGTGTGGTGGAGGGATTGCGCAAAAAGGGGAAAAAATAAAAAGAACTCATGGACAGGGACAACAGTGTGGTTGGTGACTGTGGGGAGAGGGAGTTGGGGAGGGTAGAAGAGGATATAGGGGTATAAATGGTGATGGAAAAATAAATATATATATATTTTTTAAAAATTGTATCATAGGTCCAGTCTTCTATGATGTCCAAACATACAATAACCTCCTATTTGACATCCTCATTTAAACATTGTAAAAACAGTTCAAATTTAATATTGCCATCACCACACTGGTAATTGCCTTCACCCATCCCACCCCATCCCCAAACTCTTCCAGAACTCATTTCTTTGTGAAAAGTACCAACATATACACAGTTGCATAGAGTGTCACCACCAAGCAGTTATACAGATTAGTACCACCACCCATGCAAATGGCACCTTCACCCACACAGCTGCATGGAATGGCACCACCACCCACACAGATGTAGGAGTCTCTAGGTGACTCTTTCCCTCACCCTCAGTACCCAATCCATCACCAAGATCTGAATTTACCTCTTAAACCTCCCTTAAATAGTCTTCTCTCTTCCTCTTTCCCCACTTCTCCAAGCCAAGCTGCTAGCTTCATCTCTGACCTGAACCAGAGCAATGGACTCAGTGCCTTCCTATACTGATGAGTGTTCTCTTCCAACCAGAGCCACCGTTAGCCTTCCAGGTCCCGTCACTCTCTGGTTAAAACCCTTCCTCAAGGGCTCCCCACTGCTCTTGGGGAAAAGACCAGTATCTTTACAGGCCCAGGTGTGGTCCTGCCCCACCCACCCTCCAGCATCCTCCCCGACACTCTCCCTGGCTCTCTGCACCCCTGTGATGTGACAGCGGGACCTTGCTGTCACCTCACAGCAGTGCACACCATTTTCCCCTTTACTGGAAGCATTTTTTTTTGCCCTCTGGCCTTCACCGCATTCACTTGTCACATCCTTCAGACCCCACCCCCACTTTCTCAGGGAAGACTGCATGCCACTCTACCCTCTTTCCCAGAGCAGGTCCAGACCTGTTTTTGCACTTTCATACTATCACAAACCTCTTCATCTTAGCGTTTATGTCTAGTGGCATTTACCCTTACTTGTGAGATCATCTGAAGAATGCCTGTCACATCCACTACAGTGTCAGCTCCAAGACGACCAAGGTCTGGTCTGTTCCTTCACCACTGGCTCACCGGCACCTGGCCCAGTGCCTGCCATTTAACGGACGTCCAGGAACTGTGTGCCAAATAAGCATTCTGTACAGAACAGAGTAACTGTCACGACAAAACGGGCGATGCTTTTTAAGCAAAAACACCTGACAGCGTATTTAAGAAGCAATAACAACACAGAATACTTCATGGCTTTCATCCTGAAGTGAGCGCAAGGGGGGAGGTCACGCCAACAGACCAGGGGTGGTGCATGACTCACAGCTGTTCATTAGCACTCGGGGCTGAGTCCTGGAAAAACCCAGAATGGCACTGTCCACATTCTTATTACCACCACCTCCAGGGGGAGATGATAATGGGAAGAAAGGCTTGCTCTCCCCCAGCGATAGGGGAGCGACCATTATTTCCCAGGGCTCTCCTGCTTCCGCCTAACAATCTCAACAGCAGAGAGCAAAAATTTACTGAGTGCCTACTTTGGGCGGGACAAGGACACTTACGTACATTATTGGACCTGATCCACAGGATTATACGGCAAAGCGAGTATCATTGTCCCCAGAGTACAAATGAGGATACTTAGGTTCAAAGAGAGAAATAACTTTCCTGAGACCAAACAACTAGTAAATGAAAAGAACTGGGACTCAGTCTTAGGGCTGCCTGTCTTCAAAGCCATTTCCATTTGTGCAGACGCCACTGTTGCTGGTGCACAAAGAAAGATAGGCAGCTACAAGCCGCCAAAGCCCACGGGCGATGGGGGAGGAGAATGGCTGGTGAACAGTGGAGCTTTAATATCAATGGTCATCAGGGAGGACCTGAGGAGCCCGAAGCGGTAAACAGCATGGAGAAGGCTGGATGTGGCATCGGTAGCACACGCCAAGCACAGGAGAGGCTGGATCCCAGAAGAAAAGACCTCCACTGGGGGACCCCGCCCTGCCCAGGACCTCAGGCAGGGAACAACAGTGAACCCCACAGAGCTGAGGTCTGGTCCTGACGCTGGAGGGCCTTGGCCAGATATGTGTTGTTTTGTTTCCACTATGGAATTATTCCCATAGCTTTCCTTCATACACGGGTGGCCAGAGAAACCCTTGATAACAAGCAAACAAAAATCCTTGGTATAAAGCACATTTGGAAATACGTTGTGTTGAGAACACCCAATTTGGGAAAATATAATACAGGTAAATTATTGGATTTCTTTACATAGCCAACTCCTGGAGGCTTTAAGGGTCTTGTTTTTGTTTTAATAAATGGCACATTGCTTGACAAAGAGGCTTAGGGGTCAGACATACGTAACACTAGAGGTTGTATGGAAATCAATATCTCCCAAACTCATATTTAGAGAGCCTGGGAAAGGGAGCTGGCTGGCACTGGGCAGAATTAGAAGGCAAGGGGAAAAGTGCTTTTTGATAATAATTAACCCATATGGGTCTTAAATAAATCACTGGCAGTTTTTAGACAGGAGAATGAAATTACGGAAATCAAGTTTCTAACAATATTACTCTGACAGCAGTTTACAGGAAGGAATGGGAGAAAAAAGGAAGTGGCTCAGAGACTAGCAAAGAATCTGCAGTGCTGAACACCTGAGTCAGAAGAGCAGCCAGGAGATGGGAAGCGGGGAGGAGCACAGGGAAGATTTTGGGAGGGAGAGACTGAGAGGCCCTGGTGGCTGAACACTGAGATAACACACCAGTTATCCGCAAATAAGCTCAGATGCCTATGAAACATGGACCTGTTTTAATTGTATGCAAATGCACAGCTCCTTTAACCACATTTGCTGAGCTCTGTTAAACACTGGTGGTCTAAAGTCAGAGAAGGCCAATATTCAAACGTCTAGAAAAGGCAAGTTTATTGGTCCAGAGGCCGAGCAGAGGCTACCTACGATAGCGTGGGGAATAACTGAAATTGGGCACAAGTAAGTTTTGGAGGATGAAAGAAATGTTCCAAAAGTGGATTGTGGTGAGGGCTGTGAAACTCTATATACATTTGCTAAAAACTCAATACAGTGGGTTATGTTTATGGTATATCCGTATCCCCCAGTAAAAAGTGCTAAGAGCTGTGTAAAACAGTAACACCGGGTACGGTGAACCGGGAGGGAAGGGTTGGTGGTGGTGGTAGGTAGATTGCTGTTTTAAATAAGGTAATCACAGTGGGCCTCAGTGAGAAGGTGGCATTTAAGCAAAGGCCTGAAGGAGGTGAGGGACAGGCAAGAGGAGGGGCATCCAGGCCCAGGGAACCAGGAGCTGAGGGCACAGGCTCTAAGCAGAAAAGGCCAGTGAGACCAGGGCAGGAGTGGACAAGGAACGGGTAGAAGGTGAGGACAGGGGATGAGAGAGGATGGGTGGTGCCAGAGTATTGATTTGGCAGGTATTGAAGGTGCTGCAGTTTTGAGCAAAAGTGTCAGATGATTTAACTCGTGTTTTAAAAGGATCAGTGGCTGCTGTATTGAGAAGAACCTTATGGGAGGCAAAAGAGACCGGGGATCCGTGGCATTAATTTAAACAAGAGATGATGCTGACGGGGACCATGGTGGCAGCAAGAGGTGGGGCGAAGGGTCAGGTTCTGAGAATACTTGGAAAGTACACAATTTCCTGACTGCTTGGATGTGAGCTGTGAGAGAAAAGAAACCAGGATGACTCTGAGGTTTGGGGGCCTGAGCAACTAAAGATAGAAGCTCTGGACAAGGCAGATTTAGAGAAGGAAAACTTGAAAAGGACATATCGGGGACTTGCGACTCAGCTATATTATATATGCCCAAATCCCTGCACAAAATTTTAGTAACTTTCTTTTAATGATCAACTTCACTATAAAGTAGGTTTCCTTCCAATACATTCATTAGAAATGAATTGACCCTGAAAGTATAGAAATGTTTATTTAAAATCCTGATTCGTGGCCTTCTTTTATCTTTGGGACTACTCAACAGCATGTAATCTTTTAAGTTCTTAATGATGCTTCTATGACATTAGACTTAACCTGCTTGGAAAGGTCCTGATCCTGGTCCAAGTTAACCAATGAAAAGTACAGTGACACCAAATGGCAGTCACTCATCCATGAGTGATTCTCCTTAAAGGGCCAGCTGGGCTTGGAAAAGATCCAATCAATGGATGTTGGGATACATTAATGAAATCCACCTCCTGTAAAAATATCAATGTCAGAGCGAAATGTCAGAGCGTGAAGCATTTCAAAGAAGTGTCAAAATACACCCAGCCAGTGTGGCTCAGCAGTTGAGCATCGACCCAGGAACCAAGAGGTCACGGGTTCGATTCCCCATCTGGGCAATGCCTGGGTTGTGGGCTCAATCCTCAGAAGGGGGCATGCAGGAGGCAGCCAACCAATTATGTTTCTCTGTCATAAATGTTTCTATCCCTCTTCCTTTTTCTCTCTCTAAAGAAAAATCAATAAAGTCCAGCTTGACCTATGAACCAGGAGGTCACGGGTTCAATTCCAGGTCAGAGCACATGCCGAGGCTGTGGGCTCCATCCCCAGTGTGGGGCATGAAGGAGGCAGCTGATCAATGATTCTCTCTCATCAGTGATGTTTCTATTTCTCTCTCCCTCTCCTTTCCTCCCTGAAATCAATAAAAATATTTTTTTAAAAAGAAAATCAATAAAAACTTATTTTAAAAAAAGAAATGTCAAAATTCAGCGTCAATCTCTCGTATGAATCATTATTCCTTAGGAGAAAGCTACTATACAGAAATGAAGGTAGAAAAGGTTAAATTTCTACCTGGAGATTTAAATAACACCTAACTCTCATTTGCCAATGTAAAAATACAGATTTTCTTTCTTCCACTTCTAAATTTACATGTGTGAGTTGGGTTCTCTATTTGTTCTGCACACTGGGCCACCGGACTTCTCTGTGTGAGCATTATCATTAATACACCAGTTAGAAATACACATTAAACTCAGCAGCTGTGCCCAAGGCCATTACTTCCTATAATTTGGCACAGATGGCCAAAAAGATGATTTTGGCAGACTGGCCCAGTGCTAACCACCTAATTGAGGCTGCAGCCTCAAAACCAACTGATCCAATTTTGCAGTTATCTTCACCCCTCTTCTCTTTCTCTCCCTGTCTCTATTTGTCTCTCACCTGTCCCTGACATAAAAGGCAGGAGAGCACACCCTAACTCGAATTTAGCAACACAGCATTTCACCTGATTTTCTAGGGAGGAAAAGGTAAATCAATAAAACAATTCCAGTTCTGAAACAGTTATTCTTTAAATCAAGAGACTTTTTCTTTAACTAAAAAATATTCCTAAGTATTAAAATAAGAAAAGGTTCTGGAAGAGCCGAATCTTTCCTTCAAGAAATCAAGCTGGCTTGTACCTGACACATTATCAGAGGAACCATCACAACAGTCATAATAAGGATTAAATTATCAGGGATGAATAAATATAAGTATGGTATCTGCTCTCTCACACACATACCTCAAAATGACTTCTCTTAAAGTTATAATTAGGCAACATCCTCACCATGCATAACTGATTATTTTCATACACATCAAAAATTCATTTATAATTTCACAAGCAGTCGAATAGACAAGGGTTATTTTTCTCCTTATCTATATATTGGTGTTTAACATTTGTATATCTCTTCAAAATGCCTGGCATTCAAGTGTTTTGATGCTTTAACCTTTTGCACTCGGATGTCGAGTGTGACTCGACATGGTTAGCATCGGTAGCAGCTCGTATGTCGAATTGTATTGAATGTATCAATAATTTGAAATATAAAAAAATCCAAATAAATAAGTTTGTATGAAAAGAAACTCCAGTTTTTTATTCTACTGCTGCGCTTTGTAAAATCTGGGGTATTTAAAAAATTAAATCCCGAGTAGAATAAAGGAATCGAGAAAAAAGCAAGCGAGTGCAAAGGGTTAAGATCATGACAGTTAAGAAGATCATTGCCGGCTGGTGTGGCTCAATGGTTGACTGTCGACCCATGAACCAAGGGGTCACTGGTTCTATTCCTGGTCAGGGCACATGCCTGCATTGTGGGCTCCATGCCCAATAGGCGGTGTGCAGGAGGCAGCCAATTGATGATGTTTCTCTCTCATCGATATTTCTGTCTCTCCTTCTCCCTTTCTCTCTAAAAATCAATAAAAAAATTTTAAATAAATAAAATAAAAATCATTTACTACTAAAAAAAAAAAAAGGTCATAAAATTCCCCTCGGACACACACACACACAGTCACACTCTGTTTCAGCCAATCTCTAAGGACAGAGAAGTCTATTAAAAACCTGCAAAGCACATTCTGAACCCTCCCAAAAATAAAGAAAAATGACAACTAAAACCACACCTTCTCTGCTCCCAAAATCCTGCCACAAAGATCTATAGTATTCTGCAGCAATTCACTACTGACCTGTTAATCAATGACTCATAACATTTCATCCACAGTAGAAATAGCATTCTCCAGTTGGCTTACATAATGCCATATAGTCACCATCAATGCTCTAAATCTAAAAAAGGAATAAAATAAAAAGCATCTGATTTTATCTTAAGCAAAAATGCACATAATTTAATGAATCTACTTTGATGAAGACATTTATAAAGAAGCTATCACAATCCACCTGATCGTTGTACAAAAATTTGAGTGGAAAATCCTAACTTGTGTCTCGGCATGATGATGTTAATCGCACATCACAGCATCTATCCACACAGGGTGCCTGGTTAGTACAGAATTGCCTACAATGTTCAAATGTCCACCGAGTATCCAGAGAGCTGTGTGAGCTCAGAACTGAATTGACTTGTTATTTTTTGTTAAATGTAAATGACAAGAAAGCTGAGGCCTAGTTCCAGGAGGCACAGCTGTACTTGGGAGGTAGGAATAAGAAGCAAGAGCGTGAGCAGGTCACTGCACTCTGACCCACGGCTCCCAAATTAGACCTATCATCAGAAGCCCTTTGGGAAGGTTTTTCAGAGCACAGTGGCTTGGCACCAATGCAGATTCCAACTTAATGATTATAGAGGCTTTGGGAATCTGTATTTTAAAAACAACTCCAGGGCATTCCGAGGGTCAGCCTAGTTGCGAACAGCTGGGCTGGACTTCTTTGTAGAAGAGTGATAAACCGTGATTTTCTAAAGCAAGGCTGCAGGCTGGCCAATCAAAAGCAGTAACAGAATACTTTTAATATAAACAGAGCACTTTAAAATTACGTCTTATTTTGTTCTCATGATTCTTAATGTAAATCCAATAGAGAAGGAGACTTAAACACAGAGTTCTGAAATCAAGCCACCACCACCCCATCCACGGGCAGAGCTGGAAACCCAAGAAAGAAATAGGACTCTTGCTTTCCCAATCCACCTCACTGTGTCCATCCCCAGTCTCACTTCACCCCACAGAATACTACCAATGAGAGTTCTGCGGTAAGTCAAGCAACCATAGGTGTGAGCAGCCTTAAGAAAAGGCCTTATCAACTCTGGCACTGGTCTTAGGAAGCTGGGAGCTGGCCCGGGAGAAGTGGCTGGCTCCTGTGAGATAATCCTCTTTCCTGGCTGAGATACTATTGAGTGTTGTGCTACCACATAGAAAAACCCTTTCCTGAAACTCAGTATGTTCCCATCGGAGGTCAACCATGAGACTCCAGATAAGAAAAAGAGAGGCACCTGATCTTAAAAAAGTTCTTGAGTCAGTGAGACCTGGGTTTCCTAAATAACTTGGTCGACAGTTGGCCCAACCCCTTAAGCAGGCTCACTTCATGTTGACATGCAAGGAGTCCTCTTACACCCTTGCCTCTGTCTCCTCATCAAAGAAATGAACAGTATACCAATAGCTGCTGATTGAGGCATTGCAAGTTTGCACATGAGCAAAGAATGATGTCAACAAAATTTGGAAGCAATCATTTACCAAGAAGAGATCAATATACAGGAAGTAGAAGAACCCCAAGAATACTGTGACCAAAAAGGAAAATGTAGTAATTAACACACATATGTAGAGGGTCTGGGAATTTCATGTCCCATTAGGTGTAGGGGTAAAGAATGTCCTAATTTTAAAAGACAATGTGTAGGGCTGATGCTACTACATAGTTAAAACCATGTAACTAACTTCTGTCCCTAGTCTATGCTCACCAAACACTCGGCCACAAGGAGAGAATATGCTCACCAAAGAATTGCAGCCACATCTTCAAACCTGTTGATATACATCAAATATTTTAGTGCTCTATTTTATAGCAATTAATAAAATACCATGACAATAAATTAACTGCAGGTTTCTATATTGATAGAACAACATAAAATGCAGAAATAAAAAACCGTTAACTTTGTGAAAGATTACAAGGTCAGAGAAGGGAAGCTTATCATAAAACCTACAGATGACACTGAGATACACAAATTAGAATTTCAGTAAAAAGGCAAGTGAAATGCTGTGTAGAAAGGCCTTAAGGCTGTGCATGAGTTTCTCAAATGACATCTGATCAATTAGGAAGACCTTTAAGAAATGATAAATTGCATTGTGACCAGAAGCTAAAGAAGATAAGCTGTGCCCAAATTAAATCAGATTGTAGGTAACTAATGTTTTCACAGAAGAAAAAAACAAAACTTCCATTCCATATTTCTTTAGGCCTTGAATTCTCAAAACACCAATCAGCCATATCAGCTCAAGGTCATCATCTGGGAGAGACTAGTGAATCTTCACAGCGAAAGGTTATTGGATTTTATCTACACGACACTACTGTCTATCACAACAGCATTTTTAAAAACATCTCCTTTCAGGAAATGTCAAACGGATTAGATGAGAAAGCAAGAGACTCTATCAAAATAAATCTCTTCTATTCAGATACCTACCTCGATTATGAACCTAAATTTCTTAAACAATAACCATAGCTGTCACTTAAGAAGTGGTTGAAAATATGCTCATATTTAAAGTGGGCATATGATTTTGTAACTGCTGGTCTACAAATCGGATGTGGACACAAGACCTGGCACTGATGTCATCTTGGCTACCATAGTTTTCATCTGAGTATGCACACCTCACTATAATTAATATCCACTACATACTGAGTCTTTAAAAAATTTTTTCCTATATTCTCTTCTGGATTCATAGAGGGTAAAGGATATTCTGATTTTGACAAAGTATCACAAATTTAGCATTATCAATTTCCTAAGCCTTTCTTATTTTAGGTATCTAAACTAACATTACTCATTAACTATTAAAACTAATGCATCTGAATTATTAAATTGCAACACATTTAAAGAAACACAGAAATAAATACATACACATATCCATGGATGCATACATACATACACAGACATAAATACCTACACACCACAGCACATTTAGCACACAAGAAGTAGTATTTTCTGGAAGGATGTGCTTTATAATTTATGTGATGAATTACATAAAAACAGAACTTAGCTTGGTATACGGGTTCCTAAAATGTACTGCTCAGACTACCTTCCTGTAACCATTCCTTGTTATCACTATGACAAAAATCACCAGCATGGTGGTTTGCTAGCAGTACCCACTGTTGTCTGGGTTACCCCAAGCCCGGGAGCTGGGAGGGTGACCTTGAAAAAAGTCAAAACACTCTGCTCTCATCTGCATTCTTTGGTCATCAGAGAACCAAACAGTATCAAAAAAGCAGCAAAATTACTCTGCCACTTATGAGGGTAAGGAGTTGCTTGGCAGGGGTGCAGGAGAGGTACAGAGAAAAAAAAAATAAAAAATTAGATTTAACTAAGAACGTATTCCCCTTGGGAAGGTTTTAATCCTATCTGACTTAAAAGTGAACTTGAATTTTTCTGTTGAGCATGGTGGGCTTTTGACCTTTTCGTAAAATCATCATTCAGCATAAAGGGAAGCCTGTAATTGTCTAGAAAGATGTAGACAACTAGAACTCGACCTCACAGAAATGCTAGGAGGTCTGTAACTGCCTGGTGCTGCTTTTATCAATCCACAGGGGACACAAGGGGCACCTCTGGGCTTTATACAGCTGGGGACCCCTGAAGAGACCCTATAATGGAGCCCCAGTGAGCTGCCTAGACAGGAAGAAATTGGCCCTCCCTCCTTTTCCCTGTGGCCAGGCTAAGTGAATTCTACCCTCATTCTGAGGAAGGTCAAGAGAGGAGGGGAGCGACAAAGGGAAGGAATTGATAAATACTGAGATTTTACTATGCACCAGCCATTGTCCTAGATGTTTTTTCTATGTATATCTTATTTCATCTCAGTATCGCCCTATAATCTAGGTAATAGAGTTCCCATTTTACAGATCAGGAAAATGAGACCTTGAGGGGATATGTAACTAGACTGTAAGTAACAGAGCCAAAAAGTGTCAAATTTAGTATTCAAATCTGGCTCCCAAGGCTCAGGTTCTTTGACGGCCAAACTACCTTGCACATACATGTGAATAACTAAGACTCACAAATAACAAGGCTTCTAAGTAATGATTTTAAATGAGGTACCAGAACCTATGTCATTTTAAAAAATGGCAAAATGCCTCCTCCACTGAGCTTGGTGTCTATTCCATTAGCATTGACTGCGCTCTCACAGAAACCATCAGCCAGGATCAAACTACTTATTCCATCAATATTCTATATGCCAAACCGGTTGTACTGTGGGAGGGCGGAGGGAAGCCCTGCTTCAAACTGGAACTGGCTCATCTGGCAATAGAAGTAGAATATATTATGCCTCAAATAAACATGTAGGAGAAAGTCAAGAGTCTATGAAAACTGCCAAAGATTTTCCTTCTTCGTTTAAAAACCATCTTATCAGGTTGGCAATTTCAATCTTGCAAAACTATTTTAGACAAATTTACAGCTTCCAGTGCTTTTGCAATATGCGGAACTAACCTGAATCCAAGTAAAGTTTGCAAAACTGTTATTTTTTATACATAGTTCTTTTAAAAATCTCACCCAAATGTATAGTGCCACATGTCTAAATCAATTTGAATTCAATGCCATAATGCATTACACTGTGCACAGGAAACAGTGTAAGGACAAAAGAAATGTGAAGAAAGTTGAATGCTTCCTCTGTCTTAAAGGGTCAAGATCTCAGCCAGAAGGGTATGGGAATGAAGGAGCCAATGAGAAATGACAGAACCAGAGAAAAGGTGAACAAAACAAATTCCATCTATTAATGTCCAATAGGAGGGAAAGTAAGATTCTAGGATAAATTCTCAAGTTCCACTCCCCAACCTGGAAGAAATTCTGAAATAATATGAACCCCTGACATAAGGACAAGAAAGAGGAAGTAAGGCACTGCCTGACACGAGACACGACCAGGTCTATCTCCGCTGTCACCAGATAGCCCTGTGTAATAAGATGGGCTCCTTGCATTTTTGTTTCTAATGTTTCCCATTAGTTGCCCAATATATTTGTGAAGAGCAAATCATTATTGGTTTATGCAGTGGATGTGTTCCAAGACCCCCTAGTATATGCCTGAAACCTTGGATAGGACCAAACCCTAGATAAACTATGTTTTTTTCCAGACATACCTCTGATAAAGTTTAATTTCTAAATTAGGAACAGTAAGAGATTAACAACTAATAATAAAATAGAACAACTAGAAAAATATACTGCATAAAAGTTATGTGAATGTGATTTCTCAAAATATCTTATTGTACTGTACTCACTTTTTCACTTCAAGGAAGCACTTTATAGCTCCTCTTTGTCATATCCAAATTGCCAGCATCACTACTCTTGTGGTTTGGGATCAATATTAAGTAAAATAAGGGTTACTTGAACACAAGCACTGGGATACCTTGACAGTCAACCTGACAGCAGAGTTGGCTACTAAGTGACCAATACAAAGGTAACATAGACAGTCTGGATTAACTGAACAAAGGGATGATTCATGTCCCAGGTGGCATGGAGTGGTCAAGTGTGAGAGCTCATCACACGACTCAGGATGGCGTGTAATATAAAACGTATGATTTATTTATGGAATTTTCCATTTAATATTTTTGAACTGTGGTCGACTGTAACTGAAACCATGGAAAATGAAACCATGGATAATGGGGGACTACTGCATTGTGTTTGATGGGAATTAAAATCCCTCCAACTTTAAAGCAAATTCCTATCATACCAAATGACCTCAGTGCTAGACTCTAGCTAGCTATGACATGTTTTCTACTTTATTTCATCCTGTTACCTTGTGCCCATCATCCTAACAGGTAGCCCTCCCGACCAGTCATCACAGAGCTAGTACTCGAATACAAGTCTAACTTCCATTTGCTCATCACATTTTTTTTTCATATTTCATTTCAGGTAACAAAAATGTTGACCCAATCAGGATCAAGAGCAGAGTCCATTCACCTGGGTTTTAGTATAGATTTTCAAATAGCTAACACACAGCTTACATTTCTCCTCACTTGTCCCACAGATATGAGACATCATCAACAGTGTATTCAACGTTAAAATCTCTGTAAGAGCCTCCCTAATCTTTGAGTCTATGACTCTACAGAAGAAAATGTTTACATTGATACATTCTTCCTTTTTCATCTAACTTGCAGAATCTCTTTCCCAATTTTTGAAAACCCAGATATTTGTCCATTCCAATTGAATTCATGTAAAATATATATGTAGGCTCCCTTTCCACAGAAAAGTGGTATCAAAAGAGGAAATTACATGCCAAATGTTGTATGTTAAGAATTCAGACACACCATAATAGTCCATGGGTATTTATTGTATATCAGACTCTGTATAGAGAATATGATGCTTGGTTCTTCCTTTGCTGTTTCTTTTCAGTCTTTTAGAAGAATCCGCACCGTACTCTCCAGATTTTCCTCTCTGTCTACAAGCTCCCCCCTTAGTCTCCTTCACCAACTTGTCTTTTTCTACCTCTTCCCACACATTCCAGTTCCATCTTCTTGCTGCACTGCATCTTGGAGACTGTATTTCTTCTCACAGTCTGATCATCCCTTGAGCCCATCAGTATCAGACCTCTTGTACATTATCCTCTCAACTCCCATTTCCAACTGATTGGCAGTGCTTCCCATCCTACCATAGCTAAAGGGATCACTTACTGTCATCAGACTCAGCCATCCAAGTCCAGCACTAATTCTCCTACACAGGACTTACCTGATCGCCACAATCAGAATATTTTTAAAAAATTTTTCCTGTATTGTGCTATATGGGATGTTGTCTCTGTGTTGTATCATTTAACACACAACTATCTCCTGATCACAATTCTATACATGTCTATAACCTCCTCAGGAAATCGGCAGAGAAGGGTGGGTGTGAAGTGAGAGGAGCTGCTGAGGTCTAAAGTTTTCTTTCATTGATCCAGTTTAACTTCACAAAGGTTTGGGTTCTCCACCTGTGAAATGAAAACAAGATGCCCACTGATAGGGATATTGAAAAGACGATGGGGAGAAAGCAGCCTGGACGTCAAAGGGACTGGGGAAGTGGAAACTGCAGGAGCAGTTGTGTATGTTTGCTGTGAATCCTTGAAGGCAGACATGTGACCTCCAGAGCACTCAGCCAGGACTTTCTTATGTTATTGACTAACATCTGCATGTTTCCATGCCTGTGGTTTCTGCTCCTGCGTAATGTAAATATCTGTTTTCCGATGGTCTTGGGCTCTACAGCAGCAGTTCTCAACCTGTGGGTCGCGACAGGTTGAGAACCGCTAGCAGGGTCGCCTAAGACCATCGGAAAACACAGATATTTACATTACGATTCATTAACAGTAGCAAAATTGTAGTTATGAAGTAGCAACGAAAATAATTTTATGGTTTGGGGTCACCACAACATGAGGAACTGTATTAAAGGGTCGTGGCATTAGAAAGGTTGAGAACCACTGCTTTAGAGGATGATTTTAGAGTAAGAGAACTATTAGAAGTCCCTGTCCAAATCTTGGCTTTTTAAAATTTATTGAGAAAACTTTCTTTTTTTAAAAAAAATTTTTTTTTATTAATTTCAGAGAGGAAAGGAGCGGGAGAGAAAGAGAGAAACATCAATAATGAAATAGAAGCATTGATCAGCTGCCTCTTACACACTCCCTACTAGGGATCAAGCCTGCAACCCAGGCATGTGCTCTGACTGGGAATCTAACCGTGACCTCTTGGTTCATAGGCCAGTGCTCAACCACTGAGCCATGCTGGCCTGGCTTGGCTTTTTTTTTCTAAATGACACCTTTTGGGGTCCACAAGAAACAACGTAAATAAAATAACCCTCCTTTTTAATTTTATTTTTTTATTTATTGTTGACAATATTACAGATGTCACCCATTTCCTCCCATCCCCCCTCCACCCAGCCCCACCCCACCCCAGGCCTTCCTCACACTATTGTCTGTGTCCATGGACTATGCATATATGCATACATGTTCTTTGGTTAACCTCTTCCCGTCCCCGCCCTTCTTTCTGATTACTAGATATGCCTCGGAGAAATCTACTGACATCTCTACAGCTTTAGTAGGAATGTGAGAAAGAGGCAGCTTCTCAAAAGGTATTTACTGCATTGCAAGATTGCTTAAGAAATAAACAGACTTTTCTCTGCCAGGGTCCTGGAATGAATGTCCCTTTGAGTTCCCATTTATGTTTTTGTTCCTTTGGAATTTGCAGTATTCTGTGGTGGCTTTAACTACCTAAAATCTTAAGAGGAAATTTTCATTGAAAGGTTCAGGATACTCTTTTTTTAAATATATATAAATTTTTATAGATTTAGAGAGGAAGGGAGAGGGAGAGAGAGTTAGAAACATCAATGATGAGAGAATCATTGATTGGCTGCCTCCTGCACACCCCCTACTGGGGATGGAGCCTGCAACCCAGGCATGTGCCCTTGACTGGAATTGAACCCGGGACCCTTTAGTCCCCTGGCCGATACTCTATCCACTGAGCCAAACAATTTAGGATACTCTGTTTTCTGACCAACTTTTTATTCCACCTATTCCTTCAACTGACATTTTCTATACTTTCTAGTCCTATGCCCAAAACAAAAATGAAGCCAGGAACATAAGATGTTTAAACTATAAATGCTTTTGTTTCACCCGATTGAAACATTCCTATTTTGGAGCACTTCATGATCTTTTATATTCTCTGAAATACAATATAAAGGACCAAGGAACCCTCAAAAACAAACTTGGACCTGTTTATTGAAGAAATGATGAAGAACATTTTTAGAAATTTTAATATCAAAATCAGAAAACTCTTTTTAAAAAATATATATTATTTTATTGATTTTTTACATAGAGGAAGGGAGAGGGATAGAGAGTTAGAAACATCGATCAGCTGCCTCCTGCACACTCCCTACTGAGTATGTGCCTGCAACCAAGGTACATGCCCTTGACAGGAATCAAACCTGGGACCCTTGAGTCCACAGGCCGACACTCTATCCACTGAGCCAAACCGGTTACGGCAATCAGAAAACTCTTAATCACTCTTATAATGATGGATGTATTTGTTAGAGAAAAATAGTATGAATGAGACCTAGTAGTTATGGATTGACTGCAAACTGGCAGGCCACAGGCCACATGTGGCCTAGATACATTTATAATGTGGTCCTTACAGTTTTTAAAATTAAGGACATATTACATAAAAACATCTGGAAACTTCGGTTTTCTGTGAAAAAGAATTTTTAGAACTGTGGCAACAATCAGCTACAGTAGGAGCTGCCCCATTTATAGTGGTTTTCTCTTTCCAGAAGCCAAAATCCACATCTCCCTCCCTCCCATGTGTCTCCTACCAGGATGCTCCACTCCTCATCTCACCTGTCAGAGCTCTGCACACACTGGAAATGCAGGTACAGGAAAGTTTTAAAGGCAAAGAGCCTGGATCTAAAAAAAAAAAAAAAAAAGCTTCCCCATTCACTAGCTCTGTAGCCTTCAGCAAGCCGTGAGTTTTCAGGCCCTTCAGCTTTAAAATGAAGATAATTCCTTGACCTCACAAGGTTGTTATGGGGATGAAAAAGGGAGTATACAGAAAGTACTTTGTAAACTGTAATGTAAAATGTTTGTCATCGTTCTTCATTTCCCAGCCCCCTTTCAGTTGCATAAATCCCCTCTACCTACCTCAGTTACATCGGCTTCCTTGATTTTCACATTATTACATTCTGTATGACACAGTTTAAAGTCTAAATAAAAAGAATGCTATATATTTACTTACATCGTTTAACGAAAGATAGAAAAGATGGACAAATATTACAGGAAAACAAAATGAATTGTTGAATGCCATTGGATCTTTACTAGGTCATTTCTGTTCGTGACGAAGGTATGAAATTAGTGCAAAGTGTAATTACCAGACGGCTGACCCTTTCAAATGCTGTGTGATAAGTTCACCCACTAGGCACCTGAGGCCTTAAGGTAAGACTGACAGCCAGTGATTCGGAGATCCTCTAAGATTAGAACACTGGCCTCCTCCTTGGGTCTCACCCAGTGCTCCAGCAAAGGGCTCAATCCATCAGGAAAAACAACAACACGGTCTGAAAAGCTTGCTCTGTGTATCCTTCCTATGTTTTAACAGGAGCTCCAAAAACTTAGAATCTGGAGTAGTAAGACATGGCACACATTTTATATCTACATCTACCTGCATATGTCAAATAATCAATAAGAGACTGGAATAATCTCAGAAATGGACGAGGTGCAGAAAACTGCACGGAAACAATAATGCAGTGGATATAGAAATGTTAGCAAAGATGTGTGTTATGGATGCTATCTCCTTACATTAGGGATCTCACATATGTATTCCTGTTCTGGTCAATTTACAACAGAAGATCATCCTTGTGTGAAAAATTTATTTATCTTCTGCTTTCAATGTTAAGATAATCACGTCTGAATGAACTGCAAAATACAATGAAATAGAGAAGAAAGGATTTTAACTGGAATCAGCTTTCTTTATAAGATCGCCAAAATGAGAGTAATTTATGATTCAAGACACACCCGTTGAAAAATTCATCTGACGAATCTTCTTTAAAACATACCATATAGTGCAATTACCGCTTTTCCTAAAGTTGAATGAAATCATCGCCTGAATACAGATTAACGAATGCCAAATTACCACATGGCCCTCAGTGTATATTTTTTATTTAAAAAAAAAACAAAAAACAAAAAAACAACAGCACCATTGAAGAAATCAGTTCTTTCAACAGATGTCCCAAGGCTGATGTTTCAGGAAGTCTCCTTGGCAACCAAGGAGCACAGTATACCTTGGGTTGGGGGGAGGGGAGAAAGGCGATGGCAACTCCAGGGTTGGTAGAATAAGTACCAGGGAGTAGTACTTGCTCTAGCCAGAGGACGCTGCGTGCCCCTGAAATTTAAATCAACTCTGGTCTCACCCCCTGGCGCACGGGCAGCTTCCCACCTCCTCCCTCCAGCCTGCAGCCACCAAGCCCGAACAGGTTACCGGGAGAGAGACTGACTTACCCGATGTGGTGAGCGTTCTGCTGGGTTCTGTACCCGACGCGGCAGCGCAGGCACCGGGCTTTCCCTGATGCACAATGGCCCTGCTTCGTCCCACGATGCTGGGGTGAAGAGAAATCGCAGTAGCTTCGCTCTGCCGCTTTGGAGATGCAGTTGTGAAGAAGGAGCGAGCTGGCGCGGGTGTGTGCGTGAGAAGTGAGTGTGTGTGTGTGTGTGTGTGTGTGTGTGTGTGCGTGTGTGCGCGCGCGCGTGTGTCAATGAGTGAGTGTGCGCGTGCCTGCGTGTGTGCGCGCGCGTCCCTGCGCGCTCTGGGGCTCTCCCGCGGGGAAACCGTGTCTCCCAGTAAAGACACAGCAGCAGCCAGGACGGCAGGTGGCACGTCCGGCTCGCTGTGCCCCGGGCGGCGCGTCAGCTCACAGACGCACCTCGGCGGAGCCCGGGGCGGCCTCAGACAGCCCGGCGGCCCCGCCCCCTCCCGCCTCCGGCGACCCAGCACACACGCGCGCCCCGCGCCCTCCGCCGCGAGCACGCGCACAGGCCCCCGCCTCCCCTGCCCCGGGAGCGCGCACGCCGCGCACCCCCTCACCCCCACCCGGTGCCGAAGGCGAGCCTGGCGCGCGCCCGCTCCCCCCCGGAAGTCCCCTTCCCCTGTGCACCCTGGCCCTCGGGGCACCTGCGCTGCGGGGTGCGGGGTCACCGGCAGCCTCAGCTGCGGCCCCTCTGGCGACGACCGATACCCAGGAAACCAGCCTGCTTGCTTCCCTCTCCCTTCCCCAGGGCTGGCAAGCAACCTGCGGGAACGGACGCTAGGAACCCAACTTGGTGTGTCTGGAATCACTGGCCCTGTTTCCCTCTCCAGGACCCAACTAACGTGTCAAGTTCAAAATGCCCCTGTTTCAACCGGCCGCTTTGCGGGAGCTGAATAGTGGCCCTCCTTAGGATAGTAGACTTTATGGTACTGAAGAGACCGGCATCACAGTGACTTTAAGAAATGATAGGGGATCACCAGGGATGGATGGAAGCCTTGAACCTTAGGAACAAGGAAGGGTGTGTGGTTACAGCCACTTCAGCATTAAAACTGCCAACACCAACCCCAGACACCACCATTAAATTCCAGGGCCTGGCCCATTCTTGTGCCACTTGTGGGTCCTTCATATTCCTGTGTCAAATACGCTCAGAAATGCACAGTTGAGCATGGTGGGTTGTTTTACTAGGTAAAAACATACCATATTCCACTTTTGAAATGAAAACCTTGGTCCTACGTGGAGTTAAGCTACCAGTAGATACAACTCTAAATTAGAGTAAACTATTTGGTCGAAGTTCAGGGTTTAAACTACTGCAAAAAAATGGAATTTCACAGAATGTTAAGTCCCATGTCTTGGAGGTTGGTGTTCTTCCACACTTGGGCTAGGAACAGTACCCTGATCTATTTTGAGATGACCTTAACATTCTCATTAGTCTCAAATCAGTGGTTCAGCAATTTTTCCACTCTCAGACCTACAGGTTTTCTGAAGCTGTTTGCACCACACCTCACCCCTTGTGGCCTGGCTGGCTGGCTCCCAGGGCTTGATTCACATGGTCTTGATATTTGAACTTTAGGATTCTGGGGACCTACTTTATCTGGCAGTCCTGGACACCAAGGTGGGAGCAGGAGGATGAATGACAAACAACTGATGGCAAACATTAGATGCAATGCAATTCTCTAGAATTTTTCATACGCAACTTGACATTTTTCATTGGATGCTGTGTTATGTTATAAGTGTTAAAGCATATTTGAACCCAAAATACTGACGATTGGTGTCAATAAAACACTCCTTTAAGATTTATAAAGTATTTGTCACTAAGGTGGCTGTCCTTAAAACCTGAAACCCATTTATATTGACTGGATTATCTATTTGTTTAGAATAAATAGAAGCTGTGTATTATTAAATACAACTAAATAGAAAGAGCAAAGATATAGCTATTTACACAGAAATATAATCCTTATTCCACCAACTCACCATCTGTGTGACTGCAGAATGGTCTCTTTCTGCCCTAGCTGAGTCTGTTTGTTCATTATTGTATTCCTATGTGTAAGCACAATGTCTGTCACATATCAGCGGCTCAAGAAATTTTGCTGACTAACACATAGATGTTGAGGATTAAATAAGAAAATGTATGTTAAATGCCTAGTAAATGTCTAGTTCAGAGAGTGCGATTTTTTCCTAAATGACTTCATAAGATTGATTTATTGTGTTGTTGTTTTTAATTGAAAAAAAAAAGTTTACTTCTCTAAAGTACGTGACTCCATAGTTTGTTAACTAGCCTTCAAAACTCAACACAAGTGTGTTTTCTGGTATACTGTTACTAGAGGAACGAATAGGTTTTAGGCACTATTTCTCTCCTGAGTACCATTATATAAGGTCTTTCTTTATTAAGGACATAGCTTAAAACGATGCTTCCCAAAAGCTCTGCTTTGGAACACTAGTAATTTGTTCAACAAAAATGTTCTGAGCTCTTAGGATGTGTTAGGCAGTGTTATTAGTATAGGGCTTTCAGTTGTCAAAAAAACAGACATTGTCCCTGTTTCGATCTAGTGTTACTGACAAGTAAGCTAAGGAAGAAAATGTGCAGGTCCTTTGGTTGACAAGCAACAGAAAACTCCACCCAGTGTAAATAAAAAGGACTTCAATGGAAGAATAACAGGAACTCTGATAACTGATGGGCATCCTACCTAGATACCCAAGCTAGGAAGCTGCAGGAGTGAGAGCAACTCCAGAGAGCACAATGGCAGTGACAGCAGGATGACGTAGGGGCAGAAATGTCATGACCAGGTATCTCCCATGCTGGAATAAGTGGACCCCAACCTATTGTTCTTTGATACTCCCAATTCAAATTCCAGCTTTCAGGTGTCTTAACTTAGAGCACTACCCAGTCCCTTAGCTGAGCCCCATGAGATTTAAGAAAGAAAAGTGGATCCTGGGGATGGCTGGAAAACAGGAAATTTCACCATAGGAAATCGGTGCTGGGGTCAAAGGGGTTGGGGAAACACTGAAAACTGGCTCCCAGTCACACTGTGGCATTAAAGACCCTGAGATCTCAAAGTAAAGAAAGCTTGCTCACTTTCCTAAACAGCTATTTTGGAGTTTGGCTGAATATGGAGCACTTTTTTCCCCAGCTTACCTCCTAAATCAATTTGAGAAGCATTTTGGAACATGCTAGTATTTGTAGCATTTTTTCTATCTGTCATCAGCTTGTCCATGGACCAAGATGTGAAGGCATAGCATAAATCCAGTGTTATCAAAGCTTTTATAAAATTTTCATTTTTAACAGCTCTGTGACAGAGTTGAAATAGTCTCTAGATTGATAGGATTTTAACTTAAAACTACATCATAAAAGAGCCATATCATAGCTCCTTCCTCAACTCCAGAATAAACACCTGTCACAGTTGCTTTGTCCCATAGCATTTGAGGAGGTGTCATTCTTAATGCGTGTCATGGTTTCCTGTCACAAACCAGTAGTGACATTAGAAGTCACTGAGCAGATTTCTAATTATTGTACTTCCAGGGAGAACAGATCATTATTAATTGTGCCAAAAAATTATTTTGGGCTGGTAATATCCAATTTTCAAGTGCAAAATACAAAATAACTCTAGCTAACGAAGCACTTACTCAATTAAGGGTATATTTTGTAGCTAATTCATTCTATTAATTAGGAGCCACTGCTACTCAAAACCAGTTCTGCTGTGGGAAAATCTTTTACTATTAATATTTTTCCTTTTGTTATTGTTAATCCTCACCCAAGGATATTTTTTTCCATTGATTTTTCAGAGAGAGTGAAAGGGAATGGGATGAGGGTGCCAAAGAGAGAGAGAGAGAGAGAGAGAGAGAGAGAGAGAGAGAGAGAGAGAGAGAGAGAAACATTGATGTGAGAGAGATTGGTTGCTTCCCACAAGCACCCAAACCTGGGCTGGGGGAAGAACCTGCAATCCAGGTACGTACCCCTTGACTGGAATTCTGACTGGTGATCCTTCTGTGCTCGGGTCGATGCGCTAACCACTTACCAACAGGGGTCAGGGCTACTGTTAACATTTTTAATGTTTATATTCTCTGTTATGTTCTATGGTATTAAATGCTATTGTAGTTTATATTGTTTCGGTATAATTTAGTACAACTAGACACATAAGTATTTATTGCATTGAATAGAAAATAGTCCCTATCCTCAAGACAGAAGATTTTGATTGCACTACTAAATAGGTACAAACAAAATACAGAAGGGATTGTTAGTCATTATGAGGGTAAGACAAATTTTTAAATAAATTATATATTTTTCATGTATCAGATAAGCAAAGATGTGAACAGATGATAATACCCAGTGTTAGAGAGAATATGGACAAATAACTTATGAAATTCAAGTGGATACAAACATTTTAGATGACAACTTATTAATATTTATGTTTGCTTTTGTTCAAATGCACATACTTTTTGGTATAGCAACTCTATGTCTAAGAATGTATCCTAGAATTCTCTCAAACAAAAGTGCAAAACAGTGATACCCAAAAGAAAGAGAGAGAAAGGTAAGGGGAGGAGAATAGGGAGGGAGAGACAAGTAGAGAGCTACAGTGCATCACTTGGGGACCAGTCAAATTATTAAGATACTAAGTGGTCAGTTAAAAAATTAAGTAGATCTTTATACATTGATGAGAGGCCTGGTGCACAAAATTTGTGCACTCGGGGGGTGGGAGGAGTCCTTCAGCCTGGCCTGCGCCCTCTCGCAGTCCAGGAGCCCTAGGGGGATGTCCAACTGATGGCTTATGGAGCTGGCCTAAGCCATCAGTCAGACATTCTTAGCACTGCCGCAGAGGCAGGAGAGGATCCTGCCACTGCCACTGCACTCACCAGCCGTGAGCCCAGCTTCTAGCTGAGCAGCGCTCCACCTGTAGGAGCGCACTGACCACCAAGGGCTAGTTCCTGCGTTGAACGTCTGCCCCCTGGTGGTCAGTGCACATCATAGTGACTGGTTGTTCCGCCGTTTGGTCGATTTGCATATTAGCCTTTTATTATATAGGATGGCAAAGATATACCACTAGGTAAAAAAAAAAAAAAAGCAAGTTGAAGATCCATATGTATAATATAATATAGTTTATGTAAAAGTAGAGGAAAACAGGGATGGAAAGCAGTAGATGTGTGAGTAATAGTGTATTTTTTCCATTTTACTGGCTCAGAAGGAAAGGGGTGAATCTCAAGATGGCTTCATTCAATAAGATGCTGGGGCCTTCCCTGTCACACCACTGCCATGGACCCTATGATCCAGGGGATTGGCATATGTCTTAGGCCAGTGGTTGGCAAACTCATTAGTCAACAGAGCCAAATATCAACAGTCCAACGATTGAAATTTCTTTTAAGAGCCAACTTTTTTAAACTTAAACTTCTTCTAATGCCACTTCTTCAAAATAGACTCACCCAGGCTGTGGTATTTTGTGGAAGAGCCACACTCAAGGGGTCAAAGAGCTGCATGTGGATCGCGAGCCACAGTTTGCCGACCACAGTCTTAGGCCATCAACAGCGTCCAAATAGGCCTCTCTCAGGACACAGATGGGATCCTCTCTTGCTGGATGTTGGACGGTGGTGTGACACCAATGAAAAGGAAAATTAACACACTCTCAAGCACAGGTGGCAGTTGTGTTAGCCTCAGTTGAATGAAAGCTGGGTGACAGGCAGTGCTCACAGTGGTGAAGGATGGTGTCTCTGGATACCCGCTCTGCTCCTGTCTAAGGATTCTTCTTGACCAGTCCTCTATGTTCCCATCATCCCAACTCAGGGAAGCCTACCCAGTCTCCTAAACTAGGAAGCTCCACTCTCATCATGTTCTTCCCCTAAACTTTCTGGGTACACAAGACCCTGCTTTTCCTCTGAGGCCTTTCGAAACTCATAAACTTAGGAAGCAAATCTGGTTTGTTTGTTTCCCAAGCTTCATCTCCACCATCATCCCTCCTCTGAGGCAAGCTTTATAATGTGCCTACCTGTTGGAATGGTGGTGAGTAGGCCAAAGTACTAGGAAATACCAGGAACTAGAAGCGTATCAGTAATATCTAAAAGTATTCTAGATAAAAAATGTATTCTCTTTGGGAAAGGGAGTGATATGGATCTTTCATAATTCATTTTATACCTTTACTGTTGATGTTTCTTATGAGGAACATTTATAATATTAAAATGCATTGGTAAATAAAAAGTATCACTTTTTAGAACTGACCTATAAAAATGGGTATTATAATATTTGTAACTGCATTACTGAAAAATAGTAGGCATTATAGTTAGAAAAAAGTTAAATATTTTGGGAGTCCTGAAATTAATCAGGCCAATTGGCAACTATACAACTGTACCTGCATGTAAGTATGGTGTGGGTGAAAGATTAAAAATCAAACAACAGAAAACACAAATAAATGGACCCCATGCTTCTAACACTTGGTCAACATAGACCCAAGATTTCTACCTTTCAGCTCTGACTTCATACTCTTTCCTGATTCTCTCCCTGTCTCTTTAGCCATAGTGACCAACTAGTTACAGTATTTTGGTCAGAGTCTCCTTTAACAGTCATAGATCTTTGGCTTCTGTTTTAAGCATTCTGGATTACTTCAGCATGAATGTGCCTTATTGGAAAGATAATGGTGGCTCAGAGATTCAAAGGACAGGGAAAACCTGAATAGTCAAGCTTTGAGAAGGACCAAGAACCCAAATAATATCCCTCTATCCAAGATTCAAAGTCCCTGGAGAGTATAATGGGCTCAGTGTTGGTCCTGAGCTTATTGCTATGCTGGAAGGAGGAGGGGGAGCAACAGGACCATATGGAATGGAATAAGGAACGAATATTTCCCAAAAGGAGCAGTGACTTTCTCTTGCCTCAATAAGGGGTGAGGGATTCAGTACAGGCAAAATAAATAAATAAACAAAATAAAAAATAGCTGTTCATTACCTCCATCTTTTGAAGGGAGATTTTACTAAATAATTGTATTATTGTTTCCTTTCATTATCTCCTCTCCTGCCCTGTTACTGCTCCAAAACACATTTCAGATGGAATCAAAATTATTTTGTAACAAATAATTAAAGTTCTTTGTCATGATAAAAACTATCTTTAAAAGCGATGAATAACCACTAAATATAAAAATGATATCGCAGCGACCTTGTTTGGAAAATTCTCTTTTATGTTTAGGCCACCTATCACAGAATTCAAACTGAACACTTGATGATACATCAAAATCTTAGTTTCTAATCTTAGAACTCTGTGTGGGATCAATTTTCACAGAAATTTCATCACTATTTTACAACAGTATAATGTAGATTAATGTACCTGATGCTACTAAAATTCTAATTCCACAGCAGTAATGTATGAATTTAACCATGTCATTAAGAAAAACACAGTTAACTTCATTCATTAAAATCACTTTTTCATTCAAACTTAACTAATGTTTCCCAGGTTACATCAGGCTAAAGGTAAAATAGGTCATAACAACTGTCAAATACAACAAAAGTATTTCCCCAGCTTCACCCACTTCAAGTTGTTTCAACGGTGTTTTACCAGGAGCTTTGTTGACTCACCCAACTCACCCTCGGAACCCAGGAGATGGTCCTTTGGTTGCAGACACAGTAATTGCTGCTTCCATTGGTGCCTTGTAAACCAGCTCTTTCCTTTTCACTTACCTTTAAAAAAAATAGCTCCTTTCTTTCAAACCAATGTTCTAAGACAATGCAATCGTGCCTCCCAGGGGACATAATGTCTAGAGCAGTGGTTCCCAACCTGGGGCACACACCCCACAGGGGGGCAATTTGATTTTTAAGGGGGGAAACTTGAGAATGAATTATTAACAGTGAATTTTTTTGCATTTCTTATGGTTCTAGGGGCCTCACATACAGTATATAAATATATATTGTGACATATTTATGCATTTAAGTTCTCTATTATGTTTTGAAACTTTATTTGGTATTTTTTCATATCACTTCATATTATTATTAATTTTAACAATTTCTTAGTGATTTCTTCCTCAATACTTAAACTGTCCTTTTGTTCTTTTACTTTTCTGTTTCATGGATGCCATGTTCTTTGGAAACTTGTTTAGACCAAGTTAATGGCCTTTTAGGCTTCCTCCATGTGAATAGGAGTTCACTTTTTGAATAGTAAGAATTATATGTCACAGGGGGAGGGGGCATCAGGATTTTAGAGATGCTTAGGTGGGGCATGGACAAAAAAAAGATTAGGAACCACTGGTCTAGTGATATTGTTTTTCATGACTGGAAATGAGGATTCAACTGGAATCTAGAGGGTAGATCCAGGGATGCGGCTAGAACATTCTGAAATACACAGAACAGCCCCCTGCACAACAAGGCATTTCTGGTCCCAAACGTCAATAGTGGCATGTTTTAATCTGCTTTGAGTAAACTTGGAATCATATACACATAGTAGTTTTAAGATTTCAGGGCATTATTAATGCTCACTCTTACTACTGACAATTCTATAAGTATTATCCATCTCTCTCTCTCTTTTTTTTTTCTTCATGAACGAATGCTCAGAAATTCACCTAATTCACCACAAAATTAATTGCAGAACTTGGGTGTGAAACCCAGGTTTCCAGCTCCCAAGCTCAGTGCCTTTCTTCTTCTGAGTGGAGGAAAGCATCACAAAGAAGACATGCTAGGCCACTGCTTCCACTGAGCTCCTAGGGTACCTGGCATGTACCCCTATCCTCCATAGTCATATTTTACTGAACTTTTTTTAAAAAATATATTTTATTGATTTTTTTTACATAGAGGAAGGGAGAGGGATAGAGAGTTAGAAACATCGATAAGCTGCCTCCTGCACACTCCCTACTGGGGATGTGCCCGCAATCAAGGTACATGCCCTTGTCCGGAATCAAACCCAGGACCCTTCAGTCCGCAGGCTGATGCTCTCTCCACTGAGCCAAACCGGTTTCGGCTTCACTGAACTTTTTATGCATAAATCCTCCATTAGTTTGTGAGTTCTTCAATAGCATAGCCATTGTTTCACTCTTTTGGGCTTACTTTTTTGTGCCTTTTACCAGGCCAAGCACAGGTATTACAAAAGTACTCAGGAAGCAGTGAAATGGAAACAGTATTAGGCAACATTGTGATGAAATTATACACCTCAGTAGGGGAATATTGAGGGGCCCAGTGCATGAATTCGTGCACCTTAAAAGGAACTGTAGGCCGTGAGGTTGCAGTGGGCACAGGGGCGGGTCTCAGCCCATCCTCTGCGTCCCCGCCCGGCCCCTCCCCCCACGACCCCTGGTCCCCTTTCTGCTGGCAGCCCCGTTTCCACTGCCGCTGCTCCCATGCACTGATGGCGCCGAGAGATTGGGGCCAGCGCCAGCAGCGGGTACGAGCAGCGGCTGCTGCCCCAATCTCCACTCAGGATCAGGGGTAGGTGGAGAAGCCCTCAGGGGCGATCAGGGCCGCTGCTCGCATCCACTGATGGTGCCAAGCGATCAGGACTGGTGCCGGGCACTGGAAGTGAGTGCAAGCTGCAGCTCCAGCACCAGCTGCGGGTGAGAGTGGGGCCAGCGCCAGCAGGAGGTACGAGCACCGGGCAGGACAGTGGCATGCAGGAGCAAAGAATTTTCAGTAACCACCAGAGGCTCACCCCAATGACAGCAACCAGTGCCCTGCCTTGGTCTGGTGCCCCTGCTCACCTGCTCCACCATCCCTCCATGGCTAATGCCCGCCATGTTCTGTGCTCTGCCTACGTCCGCCATGTTCCGTGCACACCCCCTGGTAATCAGCGCATGCCATAGCAACCGGTTGTTCAGTTGTTCTGCAGTTCAGTCTATTTGCATATTAGGGTTATATATATATATATATATATATATATATATATATATATATATACCTTCAGTAAAGTAGAGTGGGACAAAATGGTGAATGCCAACCTAAGGCATTTGTACTTAGTCGGGGGCACAAGTGACATTCATTCTTTCTCTTTGGGAGAGTTACCTTCCTAATGGTTTGGAGGAAGGATTACTGTAATTGTCTAGGATTTAGGTGCTAGGAGCATGGCACACAGTGGGGGCTGAGGAAGTAGAAAGGAGAGGAACAGTGTTGAGGCTGTGATGATCTCAATCTCCTTCTCCCTCAGGAGGGGTGTGATGCAGGGTGACTGGGCTGGGTACCTGCTAAATAGGCAGTGGTACAGGGAGTTAAAGAAATCATTCTATTTGGGAAAGCCACATTTCAAATGCCAGCAAAGCCAAGGACAATCAAGTATAAGACCAAAGGGCCACTAGTAGAATCACAGTGAAGTTTCAGAGCCAAGGATTTGGAGTCCACTGGATAAGGAGCCAAAGGTCCTTAGCAAGTACAGAGGGACCTTGGTAGTGATTAATAGTGATACCCCTTTGTATTAGTTTCTTATTGCTGTATAACAGATTGTCACCATAACAGAGGCTTAGAGCAGCACAAATTTATTATATTACAGTTCTGTAGCTTGGAAGTCCAGCCTGGGTCTCATTGGTCTACTCTAAAGATGTCAGCAGAGCTGAGTTCCTTTCCGGAGGCACTAGGAGGGCATCTGTTTCCTTGCCTCTCTGCTGGCTTCGAGATGCAGTCCACATTCCTTTGCTCATGGCCCCTTCCACTATCTTCACATCTAGCAACATTAGTCCAAATCCTTTTCATGCTGCCATTTTCTGGCTCATGCTCTCTCTCTCTATTACTTTTAAAAACCCTTGTAATAACATTGAGCAACCGCCCCTGCAATCCCAAATAATGCAGAATATTCTCCCTACTTTAAAGTCAGTTAATTAGCACCCTTAATTCCATCTATACTCTTAATTCCCTTTTGTCATGCAAGATAACAGAGATTGTAAAAATTAGGACGTGGATACCTTTAGAGGCCATTATCCTGCGTACCACACCCTTCCCCTAGGGGACAGGGTTGGGCCTGGCCTCCTAAGAAACCTAGATGCTAAAGTGCACAGACGCCAAGGAAAAGCCTGGAGATAACACAAGCCAGGCTACTCTAGAAATCATCACTTTCAGAATTTTTCCCCAGTCATGAACAGTTAACTCTGATATACTTAAACTGAACAATTATTCATGAAAATAAAGTTCACATAAGTTCCCATACCCACCCATCCAGAATGTGCTGTGCTGGAACCAGCCTGTACCACTTGCAAAAAGTTATTGTTACATTTTCAGGAAGTTTGCAATATCAGGTTTACATCAGCCAAGGTAGAACTATTTACACCATGGGAATGAGCAAACATTAAAAATCAGAGTCCCCTTCTACCCGACAGGGGAGACCCCGGTATTATACATTTGCTATGCCACTGGGCATGTATAAATTTAAAAGTAAGTACTAGCAACAGTCAGGGTGGGACCCACATTACATTTCAAAGACAGTGACTAGCTACTGCAATTAGTCTGCCTCTCCCAGACAAATGCCAAGACCAAATAGATCACAATTTTGTCTAATTAGCTTCTGCTGTCCAGGAGAACATGCAGGATTCAATTTATTAGTTGCTGAGGTACTGCCAAGGCTAATCGGAATTATGATGTATCTAAATAGGGCAGGCATGTCAGGAAGGTGCACTTCATTAATAATACTTCCTAATCTTAGCAAGATAATGGATAGCTACAAATTCATACTTGATGAGGGCTCAAGCACTTAAGAGTTGGTCCCAGAAGTGGAGAATTAGCAGAAGCAGAAAGCAATAACACATTGAGATTATGTTGCATCCATATTCTTTCAGTCAACAGAAAATTTTGAGTTTCTGCTAAGAAAACAAAATACTACAGTAAAAATGACAGTATGGTTTCTGCTCCCACAAGGCTCACATGCTACCTTGGTGGGAGGTGTGTGTGTGTGTGTGTGTGTGTGTGTGCGCACACACACGTGCACCTCTTGCATGACCAGGTGGTGGAGAAAAGAGACAAGTGAATAGGCAATTACAATGCAGGGTGACTGGTTTGTAGTAGTTAGGAGGTTATCTCACTGAGATTTCCAGGATCAGGCAAGAAATCCCAGTTGAAGTAAAATATAAACTGAGTCCAGCAAGTAATACTAGGTAGCTAATATTTATTGAGTACCTTCTATGGTTCAGTTGATATCCTAAGCACCTAAACTTATTTTATTTCATTTAGTTCTCCTGACACCCACGGTGTAGGTATAATTATTATCCCCGTTTTACAAATGGGGAAACTGAAACACAGCTAAGTTACATAAACTGGCCCATGATCTCACAGTGAGAGGTATAGCTAGGAGGGCAGGAGTTAGCCATTTTAAGGGATAATGGAGATAAGAGTATTCCAATAAAGGGAACAGCATATGAAAATCACAGTGGGCTCCAGGAAAAGATTATCTGAATAAAGATTCAAGTGGAGGGTGATAATTCTCTCTCATCATTGATGTTTTTATCTCTCTCTCCCTCTCCCTTCCTCTCTGTAATCAATAAAAATATTTTTTAATAAAAGGGGGGTGGGGGACTTGGACATAGACATGCACACAGGAGAAAGCCATGTGTAGAAGAAGGCAGAGATGTGGTGCCCAAAGAACACAAAAAATTGCCAGCAAACCACCAGCAACTAGGTGAGAGGCCTAGAGCAGAGGTTCTCTCGAAGCCTCAGCAGGAATCAACCCTGCCAACACCTTGACCTCAGACTTCCAGCCTCCAGAACTGTAAGACAATGAATTTCTATTGTTTAAGCCAGCTTGTGGCACTTCGTTATGGCAGCCCTAGCAAACTAACCCAGAATGTCAAAGTAGTATCTGTACTGCTTTAAAAAAAACTTAAAATATAGTTGTGTCTTATTTTCTATTTATAGACTTAACCATAATACAGATTCACATAGAATTAACCATATATAAGGTAAAAATAACTGTAATTTTAGTAAATAGTAGTATTTTAAGTAAAATAAGCAATTATTTATCTAGGACAGTGTCAGCTTGAGAATCAAAACTTGAGTCTCTTCTAGCTCTGTCTCCAATTTATGAAAAAACAATGTGCCAAATCTAATTGCTGCATGGTAATCCAGATTAAAATCATATTCCCATTAATACTGAGGATTTACCTAAAAAGCTTAAGGGATTACATGTGGAAATGCAGCAAAGATTGAGGAATAAATCAGTAACTTCCATTATGATACATTGATTTAGAAAATAAACAAAAATTACAAACTTGCATTCTATTGTCAGCAACAAACATTGATTAAGCATGAACTGTTGGCAAATCACCCTATAAAGTGCTGTAGATATAAAGAGGCAAGTTATCACAATACTTTCCCAGAGTTGGGGAAGCCTGGGCAAAAGTCAAAACAATAAGCAACACAAGTTAGCATATTCACACAAAATGCTGTAGCTTATGTACAGTACTGTTGACGTTTTCTCTCATAAACGAGGGAGCCAATCTTCACTGTCATATAAATGCATCCTTGTATATTCTCATTTGAGTAACCTTTCTGACTTAGGCACAGAAAGAGGAAATTTTTGTTTACTTCTTGCATTATCTTCTATTGGAATGTTTCTCTTTCCCACTCGGACCAGGGTTACTAAAAACAGGGTAGTCCTAGGTTTGGGACTCCTCAGATGCTACTGCCTGGTTCAAAGGAGGGAGACTCTATGGAAGGGATGTGCTGTGGATAGCGAAGAGGTGGGTTGTGGATGCAGGATCCTGGTATAGCTCTTCACTCCCAAAGTCAGGGGCTGTTGTCACTGGGTCTAGAGAAAGTGCCAAGTTGCAGTAAATGGTAACCCAGCTCCCCTCCAAAACTGGCTCCATGTGCGTTGTCTCTGAACTCCTGGCACATGCATCCAGTCCTGCTCCTACCCCTTCTTCTTTCCCACCTGTGTGGAAACGTACCCACTCCTCTAAATCTTTCCATTTTCTTAATTATACAACCCCAGCAGGACAACACTGTTGACATTCTCTTTCTAACTTTTAATGTGTCCAAAGCACAATTCCAGTCCTACATATAAAAGGCATAGCAGGCCGAAACCGGTTTGGCTCAGTGGATAGAGCGTCGGGCTGCGGACTGAAAGGTCCCAGGTTCGATTCTGGTCAAGGGCATGTACATTGGCTGTGGGCACATCCCTGGTGGGGGGTGTGCAGGAGGCAGCTGGTCGATGATTCTCTCTCATCGATGTTTCTAGTTCTCTATCCCTCTCCCTTCCTCTCTGTAAAAAATCAATAAAATATATTTAAAAAAAAAAAAGGCACAGCACTTTCAATCTCTTCTGAATATGCTGATGTCCTGGAAATAACTCTATTCTCCTTTTCTGGTTCACTCTCAAATGCTGGACTGGAAATAATTCCATGCAGTAAGAAAGAACACTGGATGGTGAATGAGCATACCCATATTCCAGTTCTGAACATGCCTCTAACCATTTTTAGGGTCTCAGGCTAGTCACCCATCTCTCCTGCTTCGGTTTCCTCTCAGCTTGTTCACGATGAAGCTAAGAGATGAGACTATCTGAGCTAAAGAGTGACCCAGAACAAGGTAAGCTTTTTAAAACTGTGAGTTAATCTGGTTTGTAAAGCATAGGCCCAAACCAAAATCGACACAAGGGTGTTTGATTTTTCTACAACGCACTTATTAGCATATATCAATATTTAGACATATTCATATATTTATTATCTTTACCTACCAGAACATAAGCTCCATGAAGGCAGGGATGTTTATCTTTTTTTTTTTTTTATCAGTACTAGATCTCCATTTGGCTAGCATAATGCCTGGCACATAATAGACCCTCAACACATGTTTATCAAATGACTTAATGAATTCAAATACATAAGACAGGGCTCTCCTTCCCTCTTTGAAGCTTTGGATTCTAAAGATGCATGAATAGCCTCAACCTCAAGTAGGCAGAATTCATTATACCAAGACATTTGAGAAAATACATCAGGCCCCCTTGCCCAGGGTATATCCATCCCTTCAGGCTCTTACAAGCTGAAATTCCATTATGAGAAACTTATCACTTGATTTAAAATCTCCTGTCCATTGGGGATAGAGTTTTTATCACTAGCAGCTAAGGGTGAGCACTCAGATGCTTGCCTCCAAGCCTGCCCCTGAGGACCAAGGAAGGCTCTGGGAAGATTTTAGCTACTTGGAGAGCCTGTGACACTTCCTGGTGGCAGGCCTGGCCAAGGTGTCAGTGGCAGACCACACTTGGACGTGGCACAGACTGAGGCAAGGGAAAGAGTGGCAGAGTTGTCTGAGAGGAGAGGTGAAGCTATGGTAGATTAGCCTGATCCTCATGATTTTCTTTCATCCTCGCTCAATAGAGGCTACTCTGTAGCAAAAGAATCGATAAAGTCAATCTGTGAGCATCAAGAAACTTAACAAGGTTAATGAGTAAAAATACTTGGGAATTTGACAACAAGGATATTAAAGTCACTGTCTAGTCTGAAGCTATTCCTAGTGTTAGGGACAGAAATAGAATATTGGGGACCAGCTATAATTATAAGAAATATTAATCGTGCTTTGTTAGCTGTGATTTTGTTCTGATTAAAGAAAGTGCAGTCTAACCTGGCTGGAAGTTGTAGGCGGGACCTGGGCGTTCACCTGAAATGTCCATTCTCTATATCCGGGAGTGGCCTATTATTATGGAAAGATTAATAACCTTGTTGCAGAAATCAGAGGCACCAGGCCTTTGCATACCATCAGGCCTTTGCAAACCTCCAGCCTGCATTACCTGCAAACTGCCCATTTTGTATATTCATTTTTATTCCTTTTGTCTACTTTCCTATGTAATTTTTGTCCTTCTATTTAATACTAGAGGCCCAGTGCACGAAATTCATGTGTGGGTATGGTCCCTACGCCTGGCCTGCGATAAGGCCCATCTTCCCCGGCTAATGGCAGCTGGCCCCTGCTGCCACCCACCCCCAGTTCCCCGTTCGCCATTGATTGATCGGAGCCTGTCGGCCAGGGGAGGAACCAAGAGGTCGGCTGTTCCACCCGCTCACCGGCCCCACCCCCGCCACAGGTTGCCCTCTGTGTGTGGGGTGACTGGTGGGGTGGGAGCCTTGGCCTGGTGCCACCAGAGTACCCTGCCACTCACCCCCGGTTCCCCATTCACTATTGGGCAATCGGAGCCTGCCGGCCGGGGAAAGGGACAAAGAGGTGGTCAGTATGCCTCATAGTGCTCATAGTGACTGGTCAAGCAGTCGTTTTGGTCATTCCGACATCAGGGTAAATTTGCATATTACCTTTTTATTACTAGTATATAGGATAGAGGCCTGGTGCACAGGTCGGGGCTGACCCGCCTTCCCTGATGGGGGCCCCAGATTGGGGTGGAGGGTACCCACTGTGGGGGGATGGCCAGGGCAAGGGGCCGCTGGGCGGTTTGCAGGCCAGCCATGCCCCCAATCAGGGTGGTGGTCCCCGCTGGGGGTTGGGGCTGGCTGAAGCAAGGGGCTGCGGGCAGTTTGCAGGCTGCCCACACCCCTGATTGGGGTGGGGGTCCCTGCTGGGGGCAGGGCCGGCCGGGGTGAGGGGCTGTGGGTGGTTTGCAGGCCAGCCATGCCCCCGATTGGGGTGGGGGTCCCCGCTGGGGGGCGGGCCAGGCCGGAGTAAGGGGCGGCAGTCATTCTGGTCTCTGGTTGTTCTGGTTGTTCCGCTGTTTCGGTTGCTGGGCTTTTATTATATAGGATAAGTAATTGGCTTATAGTGAGGTGTAGAGCAGATTTTTGTGGATGACCTGCTGCTCTTTCATACTGCCGGCATTAAATGTTCATATATGATTCAACCCTGTCTCTGCTGAATTGGCTCAAGTAGTGACAGGCAGCCCAAACCCACTGATAGTCCAGTTACACTAGGAGCTGGGAGAGGTGGGAAGAAGTTGAACATAAACTCTGGGTCACAAGTTGTAAACACCAGGCTGTTGTGAATGCCCTGTTATTAATGTGTAGTTATTACCTTTTCTTATTTGCGTGTCTTTTGTGAAAACTCCCTATCTCTCATCCTGCTTTTCACAAACAAGTCTTGAGATGGTTTAGAAAGCGTTAGAATAGTGGAGTGGTGACCTTTTCCCTTAACCCTTTGTACGCCATAAGCATCTATAGACGCAAGCAATGGTTTCCGGTTTGGACGCGTGGCAGTTAACTGATTAAAACCAGGAGCCAAAGACATGGGATCTAGTGCAGCTATACCTCACCTGGGCCACTGTCTTGGGCAGGACAGTGAAGACCTTCTGTACTAATTTCCTATGGTTGTTGCACCAAATTACAACAAACTTGGTGGCTTAACACTACACAGATCTATTTTCTTACAGCTCTGGAGGTCAGAGTCTGAAATAGTTTAACTGGCCCAAAATTAAGGCGTCTTCAGGGCCATGTTCCATATGGAGTATGTAGGGGAGAATCTGTTTCCTTGCCTGTTTCAGCATTTCTTCACTCATAGCCTCTTCCTCCACCTTTAAAACCAGCAAAGTGGCATCTTGCTTCCGTGATCACATAGTCCTTTTCTGTGTCAAACCTTCCTCTGCCTCCTTCATAAGGAAACTTGTGGCTGCCTTTAGGGCCCACGAGGATAATCTCCTCATCTCAAGAGTCTTCACTTATTCACACCTGCAAAGTCTCTTTTGCCCTGTGAGGTACTTCCACCGACTTGGCTGTCTTTGGGGCCACTATTCAGCCAACTATTCCTCTAGATCTCAGGTGTCTTATGTGTTAAATTTAGGAATTTTGCTGCATGGTCTACTATTCATGAGTATCTGAATCTTCTTTCTGTTCTATCGATTCTGAGTTGGAAGATGGAAAATTAGTCACTTGCATGCAAAGTAGAGCTATTAGTTGAACATCTTGGGCACTCACCAGAACCCTTGATTGGGGAGGGGGATGGAGGTGGGGGGCTGGCAAGGGAGCAGGAATAGAATGTTATTATTCACATGAATCATATTTCACTTGTCATCTGGCTCAACCAAGCAGTTAAAAACAAAAATGGCCTTGTAGCAGGAATTGGTACAGAAATGAGCTCTGTTCTGGCATCATGAGATTACAGAGTCATTCTTCTGGTGAACAGCAAACTCCCAGCCTTTTAGAGGGAGGAAAGCCAGTGAGAAGAAAGCCTGTGGGCAGTGAAGTGTGTAGAGAGGGCGAGACATCACTTTAAGAGCTTCTTGTGCATGAAGTATTTAACTGCCATATTATGACAATATTGCTCAAGTTCATTGAAAACAATTAACAACAAATTACCAAATGTAAACCTATCCAAAGCCTGTGACTTTTCCCATTCATGGCTCTTTAAAAATGAGTACCATTATTTTATGGCTATATTTTAAAAAGCAGTCCTGTCTTTGCGTATATGCCCTTAGAATGGTATAGGATTTTCTTCAAAATAACAGGGGAGGTAGGAAAATGGGAAGTAGAGTATACAGAAAAAAAATGGATTGGCCATGAATTGATAATCATTAATACCAGATAAAGGGTACATGGTGATTCATTATACTAAACTCTGTACATTTAAATGTGTTTGATCCCTAGCCGGCTTGGCTCAGTGGATAGAGCGTCAGCCTGCGGAGTGAAGGGTCCCAGGTTCGATTCCAGCCAAGGGCACATGCCTGGGTTGTGGGCTTGATCCCCAGTGGGAGGCGTGCAGGAGGCAGCCGATCAAGATTTTCTCTCATCATTGATGTTTCTCTCTCTCTCTTCTTCTCCCTCCCTCTCTGAAATCAATAAAGAAATATATTTAAACGTGTTTGAAAATTTCAGAATCAAAAGTTATTTTTAAAAGGGCTACCACTAGTTTTCTAACAAAGCTACAATGCTTAAAAAAACCCCACAAAACAACATTCTCTCTTACTTGCAAAAACATTTATAATTTCTTACAGAAAACATATTCAAACTCCTTATGAAAATAAAGCTAGCTAGGTACATGAATCATGTATTTTTTGACAAAAACAGAAACCTCATCTACAGGTTTACTAAGTCACACTGCTGAGATCTTTTGAAAGAACTGATACTTTTAGCTTTCCCTGGAAGTATAAGTGCTACTAAGCCTGTGGCCATGGGTTAGGAACCTGCAAAGTCCACAGGATCACACTGAAACAGCTCTGAAAAACATGAACTACACTGAGTCATGAGAATATTAAAATAGATGACTACATTTCATGCTTCAGCCTCTGAATCCCAAATCCCACTGTCTGGGTAGTTATTTATTCATCCAGCTTAAGTGGAAGCTATATCTAAACAGCGGCCTTCCAAAGATCTCTTATTAAATAGGCATCCCTAAGAGAATTGGACAAAAAAGCTTACCTCCCACATGGACAATAGTAACAGCATCTTACCTGGTCTCTCTTTCTCTTCCAAACCATCCTTTAGGTAGATGTCAATCATTTTTCTAAAACAGGTTTATGACTGTCTAACTTCCATTCAAGAGGCTTTCACACGTAGAGAATAATGACCAAATTCTATATTTCATCATTTAAAGATCTCTACCAGCTGACCTAGAATGACTTCAACAATAGCTTCATTTCATTCTCCCTGCCTTTTTCCCTCTCCCTTTCCCTTTCCCTCTCCCTCTCCCTCTCTCCTTCCTGATGGTGTGTTTTTTTCTTCTTTTAACTGGTTGTTAATCTTACTGGTTCCCTCATTTATTTTAAGTTAAGCAAAATCACTGGCATGTTTTTATATTTGTACTAGAGGCCCGATGCATGAAATTCATGCAAGAGTAGGCCTTCCTTCCCCCTGGCTGCTGGCACCAGCTTCCCTCTGACACCTGGCATCCAGGCTTCCCTCACAGCCCCGGCTTTGTCCGGAAGGTTGTCCAGAAGGATGTCTGGTCTAATTAGCATATTATGCTTTTATTATTATAGAGGTGTCATATTTTTCCCTTTTTAGTGGAAAAATCTTTGTGTAACTTCATGTATGTTTGCCCCTACCCTCTTGTGCTTTTTGTTCCTGGGAAGTTCTTTCTGTTAATAGTCCCATGTGATAGCACTGCATTGCAGTATTGTCACTCCTGGACACAAGGATTTGACCTCATCTTTGCTCCTAGTGCTCCAGACAGTGCTTTGGCATGTTGTCATGCACTTGATATGTAGAGTGAGCTGCGAAGGGAGGATGCAATTCTTGGGCTCTCTCCTTGGTTGGTGGGTTCAGGGTCAGGGGCATACCTTCCTCGGGCTTTATGATTGCCTGGATCCCCTGCCACCCACTTCATCCCCAACCGTACTCTCAGACTACCTGCTCTAGTCACTCTCTATTGCTGCATAACTAGTCACCACAAACTTAGAGGCTTCAAACAATATCCATTTATTACCTCTTACTTCTGTAGGTCAAAAATCCAGGCAGGCCTGTCTGGGTTCTCTGCTTAGGGTCACTGGGCCACAGAAATCCGCCTACCACACCTGCCTCCCTGACTTGGCTAACAGTGCCACATCCAACAGAAATGAGACTCAGCAGGAGGTTGTGTGTACTAAAGTTCAGGGGAGGAGTGCAATTCCTAGAGATAAAGGGAGAAACTAGCAAAAGAGGAGACGGTTGGGATAAAAAGGCAGGGTTGACCTGACAATAAGAAACTGCTCCCGAAAGTCCACGAGCAAGGGTACTTCATATACTTCCTAGACACCATTTAAAAAACAATACCAGGCAGCTGTATGAATCTTCTGAAATATCCAAAATATGATTAAAATACTAAAGAGTATTGCAACAATGTATTAATGAAATAACACATCTGAAAATACTAATTTATAAATTTTAAAGTGCTAAGCAAACCTACATTATTACTATTAAAATATTTCATATTACATTAATATTTTGTTACATATAAGAAAATAACTACTAGTAATAGTTTAAATGTATACTTTATGCCAAGTCCTATGCCTTCACATGGATTATGTCTCACAGTAACAAGTCTCCCCCCCCCCCCCCCAATAAGGTAGATAGTATTGTTATTCCCATTTTACAGATGAGGAAACTAAGTACCAAAAAATTTAAGGGACTTACTCAAAAGTCATGCAGTCAGGAAGATAAAACTAGGTTCAGTGCAGGTCTGTCTGGTGCCCCAACCTGTTTGTAGGTCACTGTGCGATACTATGGCTGTTAAGGAAAGAGCCAGAGAGATAGTTACAATCAGGGAGAAAGGGTCAGACCTGCAGATGGACAGACAGATGGAGAGAACAAACATGGACATTAGCTCCAGAGTTACTGAATTGGGTGCACTAGCTAAGGTATACTGCTCTAGTTGCAATTCGCTGTTCACAGCTTTTCTGGAATAGCTGTTTCATATCCCTTGTCTTCATAATATTTGAAATTAAAATGAGTTCTGGAGCATTTGCTTATTCTTTTATTTATTTATTTATTTATTTATTTATTTATTATTTTTATTATTACTATTATTATTATTATTATTAGAGGCCTGGTGCATGAAAATTCATGCATTGGAGGCGGGTCCCTCAGCCCAGCCTGCCCCCTCTCACAGTCTGGGAGCCCTCAGGGGCAGGAGGTGGCCTGACGATCAGTAGAAGGCGATGCCCCCATCACACCTCTGCTGCTGCCACTGCCAGCAGCGCAAGCCTCGGCTGGCCCTGGTTACCTGAGCCTCAGGCGTCAGCTGGGCAGCCGACATCTGAGGCTTGCCTGTGCCTTGGACTGGCCTTAGGCAGCTGGGCAGCCACCACCCGAGGCTTGCCTGTGCCTCGGGCCAGCCCTGGGCGGCTGGGGGTTTGAGGGCGAGTCCGGCTGCACCGCGTGCCTGCCACTGCCTCTCCCTTCCCCGGCAGGGCTGAAAGGACTGGGCACCGCCATTTTGTGGCTATGGGCACCGCCATCTTTGTCATGGTGTGATGGTCAATTTGCATATTCCCTCTTTATTAGATAGGACTAGAGGTCCCATGCACAAAATTCGTGCATGGGTAGGATCCCTAGGCCTGGCCAGTGATCAGGGCTGATTGGGGCCTTCCAGCTGTTGGCCAGGGCCTTCCTTCTGGCTGCCGACTGCTGACCAGGACCTTCCTTAATTTTGCGCCATCCCCTGGACGGGGGTGGGGCATCATTGAGCCTGCAACTGAGGTATATGCCCTTGACTGGAATCAAACCCTCAACCCTTCAATCTGTGGGCTGATGCTCTAACCACTTAGCAAAACTGACTAGAGTGCATTTGCTTGTTCTTTAGGACTTTTCACTTGTTTTCCTTGCCAAATCATCAGAAGTACCTTCTCTAGCCAGGGCCAAGATAAAGAATTATTGTACTGATTAAATTGCTAAGGACAGAATGAAATTACCGCATTGGAATCAAATCAAAGGCATGACAAAATGTTCCCTACTTCCATAAAAACCAAGACTGTGTGTGCGGTGTGGAAGGGTAGATACATTATGAAAGCTAAGTTATGCAGGGAAAAGTGGAGAGAAGAAAAGAGACAAGGAACCAGGTGACAAATGGGAATGGAGAGCAAGGGGATATGGCAGATTGGTAAACAAATGTAGTTGGAAATTTGGATTTCTGTTTGGGGAGAGGAGGTAAAGTTAGCTCCCTACATCACAGAGTGATTTTAAATGTCACTTTATACATAATTAGATCTGTCCTGTCACTATTATATTTACTGATTTATTTCCCTATTCTGATTTCAATATTACACAGTAAGGTTTTATATTGTGTTCTAATATCTTACGTCCTTGATCATTGCTGTTTTTCAAAAATTAACTGCCTATTTTTTCACATTTTATCTTCCAGGTGAACTCTAGTATCAGTTTTCATGTTTAACTTCACAATTTCCACTGGAATCATATCAAACTCATAGATTAATTTGTGGAAGAGTTGACACTTTTGAACTCTTTGGACCATCATCAAGGAACCTGGTATAGCCCAAATGGAGTGGCTGAGTTGATTAGAGCATCGTCCTGTGCACCTACATGCTATTGCTTTGATTCCCAGTCAGGGCAGGTTTGATTTCCTGGGTTGCAGGTTTGGTCCCTGGTTGGGGCAAATAAGGAGGGTGACCAATCAATATTTTCCCCTCACAACGATGTTTCTCTCTCTTTGAGGTGAGGATTAAAAAAAAAAAAGAAAAGAAAAGAAACCTGATACATCTATCTAGTCATGTGTTCCTTTTTGCATTTTCTTAATTCTTGTGGTTTACTTAATTTGGGTTTTGCACAGTTTTGGAAACTTATTTTAAGAGGCATAATAGTTTTTGTGGTCATCATCAATGGGATGTTTTGGCCATACGTTTTCTAACTAATGTGTAGGACAGCTAGCTTATTGAATTCTTTTATAAGATCTAATAGTGCTTTCAATGATTTTCCTGAATTTTCTAGGAAGACAAAGGTACTGATTTTGCAAAAGAACAAATCATTCTTACTTCCTATTCTTGTTCTTATTAGCTAGGACCGTCAGCAAAAGGTTGAATAAGGCCAATAGTAGAGAACACTGACTTTACTGGGGTTGCTCCTAACATTTCACCATTTAATATGATATTTTCTATAATTTCTAATGTGTACTCTTTGTCAAGTAAATAGTTTTGTTCTAGTCTTAGCTGGTTAAATGTATTATTAATAATGGGTGCTGAATGTAACCAAATATATTTAGTGAATAAGTTGAAATGATTCTACAGTATTGACTGGGGCTGTGTTAAGTTCTGGAGCTTGGAGACCTCTTCCAGGCTCATGTGATTGTTGGCAAAACTCAGTCGCTTGTGGTTGTGAGACTAAGATACCTGCTTCTTTTTGGCTGTCACTTGGGGGCTGCCTTCATCTCCTAAAGGCCCCTGAAATTCCTTGCCACGTGGCTTTTCTGAAAGACGTGTAACAACATGGTGGTTTGCTTCATCAAGGCCAACAGGAGAATCGCTCACTCCTATCTCCTAGGATGGAGTTTTATCTAACAGCCTATCTAATAAAGAAGGAATATGCAAATTGACCATCACGCTGTCACAAAGATGGAAGTGCCCAGTCCCCTCAGCCCTGCCAGAGTCCCACAGTCCTTTCAGCCCAGCCGGCCGGGCGGCAGGAGCAAGGTGTGGCTGAACCCGCCCTCAGCCCCCCAGCCACCCAGGGCCGGCCTGAGGCGCAGGCAAGCCTTGGATGGTGGCTGCCCAGCCACCCAGGGCCGCCCAAGGCTCAGGTAACCAGGGCCGGCTGAGGCTTGTACTGCCAGTAGTGGCAGCAGCAGAAGTGTGATGGGGGCATTGCCTTCCCCTGATCGCTGGGTTGCCTCCTGCCCCTGAGGGCTCCTGGACTGTGAGAGGGGGCAGGCTGGGCTGAGGGACCCCCCTCCAGTGCATGAATTTTCATGCACCGGGCCTCTAGTAAGCTAATAATGAACATGACTATAGTCTACTCTAGTCTGTGCTATATCTATCCCTATTCTATTCTGTTCTACTCAACTCTGTTCACATTTGCCACATTCTATCAGTTAGAAATAAGTAACTTAAGGGGAGGAGATATATATCAAAGTTGTATACAAACCTGTACATGTCATTTTCTCTCAATTAAAAATAAGTCTTTATATTTGTGATCATATGCCTTCCAACAAAAGTTCTAAGGGCTTTTATTTGTGCCTTTATTTTTACTTAAATTTGTCAGAGTGTATATTTTAAAAGAACTGTGTTTTTCTATAAAATTAAGTTCTGATTTATCATCAATCCTTAAAATTTTTTTAAATTTGTTTTAATATTCTTTTTCTTGTATTTTGACTTAGATGTTTAATTCATACTTATTTACCTCCACTCTTTCTAGTGCTCTAAGAAATGTATTCAATAGAAACCCACACATTTTCTTCCAATACTGCTTTGACTCATTCCACAGGTTTTGATAATTCTTTCTTTCAATGTTGTTCATTTTTAAATAGTTTGTACGAGGAGAATCGCAAGAGAAGCTGTAGGAGAGGAGCCTCCTTGGCCATGTTAAGAGTTGTAGATGCTCCTTTCTGCCTCAGACTACTTTTTTGTTCCTTTCTTTCTCATTTTCTATGTTTGTTTGTTTTTTTCAGTAGCCTGTCTCTACTCTCCTTCTCTCTACCCCTGCTTTTCAGACAGCTATCTTCTTCCAGTCTGAGAGTTCAGAGAACTGATAAACTCTTCCACAAATGGCTTGCCGTCCCCACGAGTACCTGCCTTTTAAAAGTGTATACAGGCAGAAAAGAGGAGAAAAGTATCAATGCAATGAAAGAAATGGGTGGGTGAAATTGTAAAATTCTAAACCAAGATGGAAATAATGGAGTGGGAAGGAGGGTAAGACAAGTGGTGGACTTCTGGCATCTCTAAGATGCTATAACTAGGGAAACTGGTCATGTTGCTTTATTTATTTTTTCATTTTTTTATTAAGGTATTACATGTGTACATATCTTACCATTGCCCCTCCCCTTCCATCCCACTCCCATACATGCCCTCACCCTCATGTTGCTTCATATACAAAGCAGATTCATACTCTTGCTCACTGAGGCTTCTCAGATACAGGTGCTCCAGAGAAGATGAGAGGCTGGGGACATAAGAATTGCCTCCCTGTGCAGTGTCAACCTGGCACATTAGTGTCAAATTTACTAAGGAGCTACCATGGTTCTTAGGCAAATGTGAGAGAAAGAGTACTACTACCCAAACAGGTTGAGTTTATTCTTTCAACAATTAGGTAATTTCATTGGAATATAAGCTCCGTGGAGTTTAATGAAGAATACTGGGCATTTTCTCCATCATTCTGTCTTTTACTACATGATCATAGCTACATCGGTATATATGAATATTCTGAAGATGATGACTATGGTGGGCAGAACAATGCCCGTTCCCTCCCCCCACTCCACCACCATACACACACACCAAAGATGTTCTATCTCTCAATCCCAAGAACTTGCAAAAGGTACTTTGCAGATGTGATTAAGGCTCTTGAGCTAGGGAGATTATTCTGGATTTATTCATGTTAGATCCATGTAATCACAAGAATATTACAAAGGAAAGAGGGAGACAAAGGAGTCATAGTCAAAGAAGCTATGAGGATGAAATTATGCAATTACTGGCTACCAAGAAATGTTGGAAGTCTCTAGAAGCTAAAAAATAAAACAACAACAACAACAACAAAAAATAAAAACAAGGAATTTTCTCCTAGAGTTTCTAGGAGGAAGACAACTTCACTGACATTTTGATTTTACCCCTCTAAGACCCATTTTGGACTTTTAACCTCCAGAAACATAAAACAATAATTTTGTTCTGTTTTAAGGCATGATTTTGTGGTAATTTGTTACCACTAATAGGAAACTCATACAATGACAATAGTCATGAGTGCAGTAGCCATCCGGGTGTAACTGCTGGCATCCGGGTGTAACTGCTGGTTGATAATTCTAAACCTGAGACCCAGTGTTCCTCAATATGAATACTGGATCTGCCCAAAACCTAGTTGGTTTTTGTTTGGGTGCCCCCTCACCAAATATTCAAGGTTCAATAACCTACAACACTTATACATCACTATGGAACTGGCCCAGCTTGGGAACTTTGTAAATGACCCTGGTTGGACTCTCACTAATTCCCTGGTGCCTGAGCTGGAGTCCAGGCCCTGGAGAGGTTCTCTCTGCCAGGATGAGTCTTTCTTCTGTGCAGCCCACTACCAGTGAAATCCCTGAGAGCTATCCTGAGCTCCTTGAGTCACCAGTCATCTGGGTTTAGTGACCGCAATTCTTTGGAGAATACAGAATACTGTTGAGTTATATTTAAAGGAAGGGTGCACAAAAGTAAGAGTCTACACCCGTGGTCAGCAAACTGCGGCTCGCGAGCCACATGTGGCTCTTTGGCCCCTTGAGTGTGGCTCTTCCACAAAATACCACGGCCTGGGCGAGTCTGTTTTGAAGAAGTGGCGTTAGAAGAAGTTTAAGTTTAAAAAAATTGGCTCTCAAAAGAAATTTCAATCGTTTTACTGTTGATATTTGGCTCTGTTGACTAATGAGTTTGCCGACCACTGGTCTAGGCAGAGAGAGAAAGATTGAGGGGGAAGGAAAGCAAGGAGGGGACTGGCTTGAGACTATTTCTACTGCCAATGCCAGACAAAGATAGGTGGCATTCTGTGCTCCTGAGCTAATGATTGCCACCCAAATTCCACCCTTAGTGAGCCCAGCAGCAATGCAATGACACTACGTGTGCAGAGCACACGAATCAGAATATAAAAATGAAATTTAGCATGCCATTTTGAAAATTAAATTCTTGAAGCACATGGGTCTTACTTTACTTTCAGGTATTTTAGTTATTTTACCCCTTTTCTTCACCGATAGACCAGGGCTTCAGAATATGTCTGGTTCGTTTTCAAACTTCTCCTTGCTCCTCTGGAAAATGAAAATATTGCAAATACTGAACATCATGCACCTTGTCCTGGGCTGGGGAACCTGCAACCAAGGTACATATGTGCCCTTGACCGGAATCGAACCCAGGACCCTTCAGTCTGCTAGCTGACGCTCTATCCACTGAGCCAAACCGGCTAGGGTGACACTTTAAATTTTTTAAACTGTATGAAACCCATCAGAAATAACCATCATCCCAATTTCAAGGTGAGGATTGTAGGTTCAACCAGAGTTAGTGACTTTTACAAGGACTCACTTTTGAAAGCAAAGGGTCTAGTATTCAGGCAGAGAGAACCTGTTTAGGGTCTGGATTCCAGCTCAGGGGACTTGCTTGTCTTTGGGTTCATTTGAGATTTACTTGACATTTAGTTCCTATTGTGTACCAAGCACTGTTCAATGTGATGAATACAGCTGTAAACAAAACGGATAAAAAATCCTTTCCTGATAGAATTTACATTCTAATGTGTTGGCAAGACCCTGGATCTATTTTATGTGTATCCTAAGGTATTCAGCAAAATGCACCTATCATAACACTCCTCTCAGACAGATGCTTAATTCTGAGTGGCAAGCTAGTTGGAGACCTGACTTTGACCCTTAACATAAGCCCAGGGGGGATTCTGAATTCAGACATCCTCTTAATTTATGCTTTGACAAGAAGAGCTGGATTTATGCATTTGTGGTTCAAGTTTTAATTCCATGATGATTCCCAAGGGGTGAGAGCCAATTGTGCATTTCTGGTGGAGTACATCTGCCTTGTCTTTGTTCTTTGCAGGCTTGAGCAGCACCAGGCCAGAACCAGGCAAAGCAGCTGGCATAGGTTGGCAGTTCCATCAATATTTAATCCGAACTCTACCTAAATGTGGGAATTCAAGGAATTCTTTATGTGGTAATCCCCACAGCAACCTACACTTCCTGTAACTTTTGTCTAACATTACTTTTCATGCTGCCAGAAATGTGGTGGGATTCCCATGAAAATCGTTTTTCACTTTTAAAATATTTTAACAGACAATGAGTGGAATTGCTACCATAATTTTTGAAGCTCATAAACATAATGGGGTAGATGAAAATTTTTCAGCACCAGTGGAAATACGAATGAATACCTGGGCTAAAAAGCAGTTAGGCGCATGCTTACGTCGCAAATATGGAAATCCTGGAGTAGCCTGCCACCTTCAGGATAATTTACCAACTAACCGTATACCAATCCCAGTAAAAACTCTTCATGATGATCAATGGTGGAAGCTAGGGTCCTTGTAATACATTTGTTATGATTAAATATATTTAATAATTGCAGTAGTTTTCTTTAAATAAAACTGCCCTTTCTTTACTGTAATTCTTTTCTTAAAATTATTACTTCAATTATCTTTACCTGGACTCTTTTCTTGTGTTTACACGATTAAAAAACAAAACAAAACAAACAAAAAACACACAACCAACTTCATTTCGCTGAGCATATCTGGGAACACCAAAAACAGCTTTGCAGCCACAGTCTGTGAAACATATTGTAGCTTTGGAAACCCTGCTACTTGCTGGTAGGTTCTTTAATATGGATTAATGGCAATATTTAATAAATAAAACCAGCAATAGTAATCCATTCAGAAATGGAAGGAAGGGGGAGGGAGAGAACACAACACACGTGTATTTTTTTTTCCTCGTGTTTAATTGGCTGTTCCTTCCATTAAGTTGCACGGTTTCCCTGGCTTAAAAAGAAGTGAGTAATGCAGGGAAAAACGGGAATGACGCGGTGACTCAGCACTTAATAGTATGGACAAATAACACAAATTAATAAAAGAAAGGGCAGCATAAGTGAAATTAATAAAATTAGGTCAAAGGAATTACAACAGCGGGATGTAAAAAAAAAATCAAGAAAAAGAGAACACGGTGGCTCAGAAATGCACCAGGTTAGGGGTCAGAAAAGTAAGGGGTATTTAAATAAGAGTGACAGAGAACACATATTCATCCAAAATGAATACACGTTCATCACGTCCCTTTCACAAAGCCAGGAAAGGGCCCTTTTCGAACCTTCCTTTACCAGGTGCAACTAATTCCACCTTGATTGGCTCCTCTCTCGCTGCCTAGACCTGTGAAAGGACTTCAAGGTCAACTTCCTCTGCCTTCCTCTACTCGTCCTGTGACTTTGGAATCACGTGGGAAGCTTGAGCCAATGCCGGGCCTCGCTCCGGGGAAGGAAATCAGAAAGCGTGCGGGGCCTGGAACGGTTTTAAAGCTTCCCGGGGTCTCCGGGCGCCTCCACAGCCCGGAACCAGCGTGCGTCTGAGCCCGAAGCCCCGCCCCGCCCCGCCCCGCCGCCCGTTAGCCCCGCCCCGCCCCTCCGCCCGTTAGCCCCGCCCCTCCGCCCGTTAGCCCCGCCCCGCCCCGGAGAGCGGCGCTCCTTCTGCTTCATTGGGGGCGGCGACGCGGCGTGAGCCCTCCCGAACGCTAGGGGGCAAACCGCGCGCACTCAGCTCCCGCTCCCCGTTCTCCAGCGCGCGGCCGGGTCGCTCCCCCTGCCTTGCGCATGCTCGATGTGTCCCGAGGTCGCCCTTGCCGGGTTTCCCACGTGCCGCGTGAACCTGAGGGCATCATGTTGTAAAGAGATGGGGGCCGCGGTGGTTCGCGCGATCAGGAACTTCAACCTGGAGAACCGGGCGGCCCGGGAAATCGGCAAGGTGAAGCCCTCTGCCGCCCCCAGGCACCCCTCCACCAACCGCCTCCTGCGGGAGCAGATGAGCGGTAAGTGGTGCCGGCTCGCGGCTCCCCGAGCGGGGGGGTGGGCGGGGCCGCGCGGGTGGACGTGGGTGCAGGGCCGGGGTGGCCGCGGTGGGCCGCAGTGGCTGGGGCCGCCGGGCGCGGGGCGGTGGAGCCGCCAGGCCGGTGACATGGAGCCAGTCCCTTCGGCCCGCCTTGGAGTGGCGGCCCCGCACCTCGCAGTCCCGGGGGTGACGTCCCGCGAGTGCCCCCCGCCGCCGTGCTCCTCGCCGGCCGTTGGTCTGCCCGGTTGGCCACTTGCTACAGGGAATCAAACCCCGAAGGAATCCTGTGCAGCGGGAAGTTTTCCGTAGGTGTCTTCCCAGGACGACCTGGCATTTTCGTTTAGCTTTAAAATACTTTCCGAACTGCTCAAGCGACTGTTTCTTAACACACATAGTGACTTACTGTCGTGTGTTAAGTGTTTAGGGGCTCAGAGGGAATTCTTATTTGGTTTTAATTTTGCTGACATCCTTTTTCTTTCCTTAGGCCAAGAGGATATTAAGGGAGAAATTGATAGAAAAGATGACAAATTGCTGTCATTACTGAGAGATGTGTACGTGAATTCCAGAGATCCCGTGTCTTCTGCGCAGGTAGTGTGTGTGGTAATTCAGTAAAGAATGTAACCTTTTTGGACTCCGGGAAAATTATCGGAAAAGTGTGGCAGGCGGTAAAAGAGAGTGAGGTGCTCTGCAAGGGGAACCTGTCAGTGCGGTCGTGACCAGAATGCAGTGCATTGGCGAAGTTCAAACCCCGTGGTCTAAGCAAGACACGCAGGCCTCAGGGCATTGGGTATTTACCAGAATTCCCAAAGATTTGTGAAACTGCCGATGGAATGCAACTGTGTGAATTATTTTCTATTGTTTCAGAATTTGTAAGATTTGGCAAGGTACTTCTACTGGTTGTCATTTGAATGACCAAAGGAGAGCTTTATTACGGTTTTCTTGCCCAGCTCACGTGGCTCAGTGGTTGAGCCTTGACCTATGAACCAAGAGGTCACAGTTGGATTCCCCATTAGGGCACCCGCCTGGGTTTTGGGCTCTATCCCCAGGAGGAGGTGTGCAGGAGGCAGCCGATCAATGATTCTTAGCATTGATGTTTCTATCTCTCTCCCTCTCCCTTCCTCTCTGAAATCAATAAAAATATGTTTATTGATTTACCCTTCAGTGTATTGATATGTTCTAATTTCAGGGATTCTTTTAGTGGTGGATTGGTGGTGTTTGTTTGATTTTTAAGAATATGTTCAGATAGGATACACAAAAGAATACATTGAGAATGGGAACCTATGTGTAAATCCATATATAAATGCCAGATATAAGTGCTTTGTATATAGTGATGAACAAAATAGACCTAGTCCTTGTTCTCACGGTGCTCATCGTAGGAGGAACACAGGCATTAAACAGATGACAACTATAGTACATAATTACTGATATGAAGGAGAAATACGGCACTGTGAGTGTATCAGGAGGACTTGTTTGAGACTGGAGGATCAGGGATGGTTTCTGAGGAAGTGACGTGCAGACTGAGGCCTGAGAGATGCATGGGAGTTAACCAGAAGAGTTTGTGGGGGCAGGGAAGGTTCTAAGTAAGGGGAAGAGTTTGAGTAAAGAAGTGGCAAATGCCAATGACAACTTCCAGATTTTTTCCCATTCTAAAATTCTCTTGTTCTGTCTCTCTCTCTCTGGATAGGTAATAGAATGACAAAGGTATAGTTATCAGTATAATTTTCAATAGAAAAGAAAAATAAAGCTCATGTGTAAAATAAAGTTTGTACATTATTACATGTAGTAGAAGTTACTGGGTTTAGGTATCACCAAATGCTCACATAAAAAAGTAATAGGAGTTGATGTTCATGTTCTTTGTTATTTTTAGGCGGGTATTGAATAATACTTCCATAAACGTTGTTTCTCTCATGTTAAATCATACATTTGAAAATTGGCTTTTGGAGAACAAAAAAAAAAGATTTTACATATAAAACACGATATATAGATACAATGCATAAAGAGATATATAGTGGTATTAAAATTTAAAGGGGTTATTAGGAAAGTCAAAAGGTTCAAGGGAGAGATTTAAAAAAAAAGGTTGAAGGTACCTATTTATGTTCTTTGTCCCTTTTTTCTTTTCGGCAATTCATTGTGATGTCTCTAGACATCAATGATACTGTGCCTATGATATATCAAATAATTATTTTTAAATTAATTATTTAATTGTTTCATTGTTTTACAGAGAGAGGAAGGGAGAGGGAGAAACACTGATGTGAGAGAGAAACATAGATGGGCCGCCAGGGTTTAATAGGGACAGTTTTGAGAGTGGGTTAGGAGAGAACAAAATGCATTTTATTGTTAGAGAATACCAGTTAAAAGGCTTTTGCAGTAATTTCTTGGACTAAGGTGATTTAGTAACTAGGAGAGAAGTGAATGGCTTTGAGAGGGATTTCGGAGGCAGTATCAATAGGATTTGGTCACTGATTGGATATTTATGAGTGGGGGAGAGGGAGGTGTCAGGTATAACAAGACATAAGAGAAGCTTTGAATTTTGGGATGGGATATGGGAGGTAGGTGGTGTTAGTCAATCAGACAGAGAATATGGGGCTAGAATTAGGTTTTCAGAGGAAAGGGATAAATTCAGTTTTATACATGTTGATTTTGAGGTGCTTGTAGATTATCTAAGTAAAGATGCCCATTAGGCATTTGGGAATTTGGATCTGGAAGTAAGGAGAAAGTCTAGGTTAGAGGTCACATTTGAAAGTAATTAACTGTAGGTGGTAATGAAACTGAAGGTGGCATGTGGGATTACATAGGAAGAGTAATAGAGTATAGGGTGAAAAGAGGGCCCAGGCCAGAACTGGGGGCACACTAACATTTAAGGGGCAGCTGAAGGGAAGAAGTCCACAAAGAAAACAAAAGAAGGAACCACTGGAGAGAAAGATGGGAAACCAGGAGAAGGGTGGCATGGACACCAAGCTTCAGGTGCTATAGTGAGTTCACATAAAGCCTGAAAAGTGTCTTATGGATTAGAAAGTTTTTTTAAAAAATCATTATTTTTGTAAAGCTTAACTAAAAGGAAAGAAACTGGTCATAAAGGATATATTGGATTTGGGTTTGTGGATGTTTTTAAAGGTGACTACAGCATTTTTACATTTAGACCAAACAGCAGCATTAGGCAGGATACAGGTGAAAGCAAGAGGAAAAGAGGGAATGAACGATTGGCATAGTAGGTAACAGGAATGAAATACAGAGCACTAATTCAAGGATTAAGCTTGGGTGGTACAGTAAACCCTTGGTTTTTCGAGCCTCGACTTAATGGACTAAATTTCTAGTCCATAGGTCATGTGAAGATTAATATCCTGTTAACTTTAAAATGCTTTTAACCAAGATTTACTTATAATTAAATTAATAGGCTATTTTGTTGTTATGAATTCACTGTTATTTTTAACAAATTTTAGTGAAAAGGCCATATGCTGGAAAAAGCACCATAGTAATTTCACTGACATAAATAAATATTACATATCTGCAACTATAGCCTACATATTTAAATCCAAGAGTCACAGCTCGGTAAATGATCACACTTCATCACTGGAGGTATACAGTATGGTTCCGTAGACTGGCATGACTATCTGCAGCAGTTTTAAGGAGTGAAGGCCGATGTTCCCATGTGAGCTAAACCACGCCCAAGCTGTGTGTATTTGTTTACTCAAGGTGACTGGTTAATGCACACATTTACTAGACCTATTCAGTATAAATTTAAAATTATAGTAGTACATATAAAAAACTTTGCTGTGAAATTAAACTTTTCATACATACTTAATTTAAATTACACATGTCTACATAAGTAAAAATAGGTAAACTAATTTGTCAATTTTTTAACATACGTATTCAGAAAACCTACTTTACTATATAATGGACTTTCAGCTTTAACAGACACCTCCTCACCCAAATTAGTCTGTTATATCGAGGTTTTACTGTACAGACAGGTGAAAAGATGGGTGTGCATATAACGTTTTATTTATGTTTGTTGGAGTATTAGAAGCGTTTGTTTATTTTCTCTGAAGAGGGAAAATATCTAGCAATATTTAAATTCATTCCTGGTTTTTGAGGCATTAAATTTGAAATGCAAAACTAAGAATCAGAATGGAGATCATCAAATAAACTTAGGGCAGTGTCAGAGTCCTGCCCTTCTAAAGCAGTCTTAACCTAATCCAATTGTTGTTCTTTTAATATACAAATGAAATATTGGGAATAGATGGTATACATTCGAGTATTATTTTCTAGAATTTCTTCATGATGGTTGAGCTATAGTGATTAAATGGTGATGTGATTGCCATTGAACTGTGGCTCATCATAATGAGAAAATGTAGTTTGGAGAAGCATGTGTAGTACTTATTTGAAGAAGAATAGTGGAGACTTGAGAAGCATGTCTGTAAATGTCAAATCTTTTCTGTCATCTTGAAAGCCTTTTTGTTGTTTTTGTCTTTTGATACTAGGACAAAGATGCTGGAACACCTCAAGAGCCAAAGGAGTTCAGATTGCCGAAAGGCAATCATGTTAACATAAATATTGAGAACATTCCCAAAGGCAAAGTTTCCATTGTAGAGGCTTTGACACTTCTCAATAATCATAAACTTGATCCAGATACATGGACTGCTGAGAAAATAGCAGAAGAATACCATCTAGAACAGAAAGATGTAAATTCCGTTCTCAAATATTTCGATACTTTTGAAGTCAAAATCTTCCCTTCTAAAGACATGAAAGCAATTCAATCAAAATGAAGGAACTCTTGGAATTTCTTTTCCTGTCCCCATGCCCTGTTTATTTTCTCATTTTTAGCATATTAAATTGTATAAATTTCTGAATGTTTAAAGTTCCCTCCTTATGAGTGCATCCTATTTATTGACCTCTGCTGATAGAATAAATTTTGTTTTCAACTTTAATTTGGTTTAGGCATGTATTCGGGTATAATATCAGCATGACTAACTAGCAGGTGTATAAATTTATTTCAAATAAAAGAGTTAATTTTAAGTGTTATTTTAAGCATATCAGTATTTAAGTTGGTCATATGACCTCTAGGAAATGTCCTGAATCCCTTATTTGACACTTAAAGTTTAACTTTCCAGTTTAGATGGTTAGTTTATTCTTCCTATGGAATAGTGAAAGTAAGCTTTCCTGACTCTTATGACTGACATTTTCTTGTTAGGAAAAGGGAGACTTGACAGTGAGGTAGAACAACAGTATTTCCCAACTAAAGGCAGACAGGAAACTGGATACAAAACCAATAGAAAATACATTTTTATTACTACAGGGAATAAGGATTAGTAAGGCCTTTTTAAAATTTTGTTTTGAAATACCTTAAAATTATAAAAAAGAATTGGTATTTTAAAATTTTAGCAAATCTGTACTTGGACAAGCAAACAGGTAAGTGCAAGAGCTTTCATAGAGGCAGGCAGTAGTGGAAGCTATCTGAAAAAAATAACTTTCTCTAGATTTACTGAAAAATGCAAGGAAATTTTAAAGAATGGTTAAATCAAAGAACCATGATAAATTTGGTGACCAAATATACATATTTTCTAATTTAAATGCTGGTTGAAAGAAAATAGCAAGTAGAAGCATAAAATGTGGTCATTGTAAGGGACCTGGGAAATTGTTGCTGCATTTAACAAATTTATGAGCACAACAGTACTAGGGTCTTCAGCAAAACTGTATAAGTCCAACTCTGTTGTGTTACTACCTGTGTGATTTTGGCTGGATTGTATAACCTCTTTGAGAACGAATTTCCTCTATAAATTATTGTAATGCTGTCTTAACTCTATAAGGGTTACTGTGAAGATAAAAATAGTAAAAGGTAACAAATACGACTTTCTTTTGCAGTTGAGAACAGAGGCCTAAGGAAGTTTCATGACCTATTTACAATTCTGACATAGGCTTAGAATTTACGTTTTCAAAATCATACTGTTATATTTTTCTGCAGTGCCAATAAGCATATCTCAAAAGGGCAGAAGGTGTATATGGGGGAATATGGTAAGAAAAATTCCAGATTATCACTGTCTTTCTGAAAGAAAATAGACATTCATTACTTCCCAGGAAGTCCCTTGGAAATAGTATAAGAGACGCTGAGGCCTTCAGCATGATGATGGAATTAGGCGTTTTTAATACTAACAGCAAAATTGACTGAGATGGGAATTTTAAGCATGTTTTCAAATGCAATTTCATTACATGACTATATCTAGTTTATATTTAATTAAAACTCGTCTCGTTCTTTTTAAGAAAAGAATTCAGTATAAAATAACATTTTAAAACTCTGGTAAATCAATCATCAAAACTGCTATCCTTTATCAAATAAAGATCAATACCTGAATCACTAATACTGCTTTTTCTGAGCCATTTTTCCTATTCAAATCTATACTGTGGTTGGGCAGCTGTAAAAATGTGGTTGTTATGTGGTGTCACATTATAAAATAAAGTACTTCCCATATAATGAATTGGCCTATTCCTGTTTTTTATTACATACTAGTAGCCCTGCGCATGAATCTGTGAGCCAGTAGCTCTCTGCTGCCCCGTCCTCCTGTAGCCCCCCTTCCACCCCCCCCCCCCCCCCCCCCCCCGCTCCCCATAGCTTGCTGCCCTGCCCCTCCTGTAGCTCTCCACTGCCTGCAGCTTGCTGCCCCACCCTCCTGCTGATCTGTGATCCAGTCGATACTTGGTCGGTCATTATGCTTCATGGCATAATGACCATTTGCATATTACATCTTTATTATATAGGATAGGAGAGTATTTGGGTAGTAGTGGTATCGCAGAAAGAGTGGAGTTAGATCCAGAAAAACCTGCCTATAGATCTCAGCAACACCACTAGCCATGTGATGGTGGAAATGTCCTTGACTGTAAAACAGGTAATACTTGCTAACATCTTGAAAGCAATTCTTGTACTAGGCACTGATCTAGGTACTTTATATGTATTAGCTTGCTTAATATTTACCACAGGTCGAGGATAAGTACTGTTAACCACATTTTATAGGGAAAATTGAAACATGGAGATCTAAAGTAACCTTTCAAAGCTACCCTCATAAGTGTTGGAACCTGCATTTAAACTCTAGTATGATGATTTTCAACTCTTTTTATCTCATGACACACATAAACTAATTATTAAATTCTGTGGCAAACCCAAAAAATATATTTCTTCCTGATCAGACAAGAAAAATTGGTTTAATTTTTATTGATTTACAAAAATAAAATAAGAGTAATTACCTACCCTTTTTGCTCCAAAGTGACTTTAAAAATCAGGTGCCAACTTACACCATACACAAAAAATAAACTCAGAATGGGTAAAGGACTTTAACATAAGATGGAAAACCATAAAAATCTTAGAGAAATCCATAGGCAGCAAAATCTCAGACATATGCCAAAGCAATATCTTTACCGATACAGCTCCTAGGACAATGGAAACTAAAGAGAGAAAAAACAAATGGGACTACATCAAAATAAAAAGCTGCACAGCAAAAGAAACCATCAACAAAACAAGAAAGCCCACTGCATGGGAGAACATGTTTGCCAATGTTATCTCCGATAAGGGCTTAATCTCCAACATTTACAGGGAACTCCTACAACTTAACAAAAGGAAGATAAACAATCCAATAAAAAAAATGAGCAACAGATCTAAATAAATACTTTTTGAGAGAAGACATACAGAAGTTCAAGAGACATATAAAAACATGCTCAAAGTCACTAATCATCCGAGAGATGCAAATCAAAACAACAATGAGGTACCATCTCACACCTGTCAGAATGGCTATCATCAACAAATCAACAAATGACAGGTGCTGGCGAGGATGCGGAGAAAAAGGAACCCTTGTGCACTGCTGGTAGGAATGCAGACTGGTGCAGCAACTGTGGAGAACAGTATGGAGTTTCCTCAAAAAACTAAAAATGGACTCCCATTTGACCCAGTGATCCCACTTCTAAGAATATATCCCAAGAAACTGGAAACACCAATCAGAAAGGATATATGCACCCCTATGTTCATAACAGCACAATTTACAATAGTTAAGATTTGGAAACAGTTTAAGTGCCCATCAGCAGATGAGTGGATTAAAAAACTGTGGTACATCCACACAATGGAATACTATACTGCTGTAAATAGGAACTCCTACCATTTGCAACAGCATGGATGGACCTGGAGAGCATTATGCTAAGCGAAATAAGTCAGTCAGAAAAAGATAAATATCACATGATCTCACTCATTTGTGGAATATAATGAACAACATAAACTGATGAACAAAAACAGAGAAGCATCAATCAGACCATCAAACCTCAGAGGGAAGGCAGGGGAGGGTGGGGGTAAGGGGGAGAGATCAACAAAGGACTTGTATGCATGCATATAAGCATAACCAATGGACACAGACACTAGGGGGGTGAGGGCATCAGCAGAGGGGTGGGGGGTGGGGAACAATGGGAGGTTAAGGACACATATGTATTACCTTAATCAATAAAGAAAAAATTAATAAAGCATTTTAACACTGTATTCAAACATTTTTTTTAAAAAAGCAGGTGCCTATACTTGTATATGAAAATTTCTGATACCAAGAATTAATCAGATGGCAACCTTATTATGCGATGTGACCAGTAAGATGCAGCTCTATTATATCACCTATATATTTATGGTTCAAGACAGGGCATTCACACTGGATGGCTATTGTATTGGCTGTTGTCACATTTTTATTTGACAATCTAAAGGAAGAGTTTAGTGCCCCTGACTAAATAGTCAGGTATTACATGTTTTAAAAATTCTTGCAGCATACTGGTTGAAAAATTGTAACCTTAGTAGGTTATTTTTAAAACCTTGTGCTCCTAACTACTACACACTATATTGCCTCCCTGGGATTATAATGACTAAGTGAGATGACATGTGAGGTGCCTGGTACGTATGGAGCCAGAACTACACAGTGACTCCTGTGAGAATCACCTGTGGAGCTCTGGAAAAGTACATGATGGAGCCCTGTCTGCCATGATAGACTGATTTGGTAAGTCTGAGAGACTACTTTGTTGATGGGCTCTGGGTCAGGGATGGTTTTAGAATAATTAATTACAATGGCACCAGACTACCCAAACGATGTATGCTGACCCTCTGTGCAGGTTGCATTTCAGTATTGTCTGGGTCTAAAGTTTACTTTCTGCATCATGAAGAGAAGAAGAAAAGAATTCCTGGAGATGAAGTTTGGGGTCAGCAAGGTCCGGAGAGGAGGAAAGGAGGTTAATCATAAAGTAGGCAGGACAGGGATCCAGGAAACTGATAAAAGAAAAACAGCCCAAGTGGGTGGATTTGGCAAAGTTCTACCATAAACAGGGCCACCATATTATGTATTGCCCAAACAGGGACACTTGCGAGTGATAAGGGCACCAATTATATTAGGACAACAGGGACAATAGCATGAACTGGAATATCTTGAACAAAATAGGCATTATGATCATCCTAACCACAAAGACAATAATGGAGGTCTTGAAGGCCTTTTGAGATCTGGATGCAGCCCTCTTATCTCCATCAACACTGAACACTCAGAAATGAGCCATCTGTCCCAACTAACACTTGTGCATGGATATCCCCTCCTCCATATTTCTCCATGCCCTTAAACACCAAGAAAAGGAGGTTGAGGCCCTGGACAATCGGTGGTGTGATGAGAAAGCTTCTATACTTGTACCAAGACGGTTTGAACTGAAGTGGCTCAAAGCATGCTGAATTGGGATTATGCCTAAAGACAGCTTGTGTACAAGCTAAAAATGTATAGAAATGAGCATGTTAAAAGGATTAAAATGGTTTGATGCATCTGAAATAGCTATCACTTATTGCTTGATAGCTGCTCTTATCTTACTAACAGGATTGGATTACTTGTTAGGAGAAATGATGAAATATTAGATCTAAATTCCTATATAAAAACCAAAGCTTTGCGTTCAGAGCTTTTGGGTCACTAATTCCAGGGCTCTTCTCTGTTTGCCATGGTCACTGCTCTAGCACTAGAACTATGTCTTGGGAGCACATATGCATAGAATTGGAGAAGAGAGGCTCACCAGTTAGAAGAACAGGATTCTGAGCAGAGATGAAGTTGTGTAATTTTTAATGTAATGATGATAAGTAGGTAATATTAAAATTGCTTCCTGTGAGGAAAAAGGCAACACGTTGGTCACTATAAAGATTAATAATTTTGGGACAAGAGTTTAGTCAAAATAGGTTAGCTAGTACTTGGGACTTGAGAAGTAATCCCTGAGACGAAAGGAAATAGATAACAGTGTACAGTCTTGATGAGCAGGAACATTTCTTGGTTGCATGAGAGACCATAGCCCTTAGAGAGTTGTCTGATTTTAAGAAAGGAAAGCCACAACAATGCCATCTGACTGACAATGAACTCTGCTTATGGTTCTGAAGCAAGTAAAATAAAAAGATTTATGTGTGGGATTGATTACTGACATTCACATCTGGAAATAGAGGGGACACTGAAGTAAATATAAACAATATTCATTTCTAAAATAAAGTTTCAGGCCATTTTCTTATTCTAGAAGGATAATTATTGATTAAGTTCAATGCATATATATTTGGTAGTAATAATTCCATTTAGAGATAATGATTTTGAGCAATTTGGTAGTAATAATTCCATTTAGAGATAATGATTTTTCCAATTCGATAAGGAAAAATCACTAAATTTTGCCTTATCGAAGGAAACATTGAGAGAGAATGAGAGAGAGGCAGAGACAGAAAGAATGGGAGGGAAGGAGGAAGAAAAGAAATTACTTGTTGCTTTACAGACATCACAGAATTACATCACCAAAGCAAATGAGTAAATGGCCTCTTAGGTTATTCTTTTTCCTTATGTTGCTGGCCATGGTGCTTCTGGAGGAACAGCAAAAGGTAAGATAAAATGTTTAATCCTTTTAACATGCTCATTTCTATACATTTTTAGCTTGTACACAAGCTGTCTTTAGGCATAATCCCAATTCAGCATGCTTTGAGCCACTTCAGTTTCAAAGGTCCAGATTTAAGAAATGCTGAAGCCTCAAATTGACATTCTTATCAAGGCCTTTAAATATAGGGTGTCCCCCAAAATGTATACACACTTTGAATAATTGTAAAGGCAGTGTTTATTAAAATACATTTCACTTTCAAAATCGAGCTATCAGCTGTTAAAGTGTATATACATTTTTTGGGGACATCTGTATTTAGGTTGCCACATTCTATTTTTTAAGAGACCCACTTTTAGGTAGGTCAACTATGTGACCCATTTTCAAATGTAGATATAAGATTAATGTCATGATTTTGTAAAACTTTCTCTGCTTACAAGTAATTTATTAAGCAAAAAGAATGCAAACATTTAAACTTGGCTTAATAAATTATAAAAGAGAAGTGGCTTTTGAAATCACTTCCTCAAATTGTTAATTATTTATTTATTCATTCATTCACCACAATTTTTTACTGATCTATTTACTGTGTGCCAGGCACTATTCCAGAAGCTGGGGATACAGCCAGGTAGATGACAAAATCTCATGGAGCTTGCAGTTGTACAATGTTAGCTGCCTTTTCAGCTATCTTTCGCTCCATAACAAACCATCTCAAAACCTAGAAATTTAAAACAACAACTCATTATTACCACTCATGGTTTTGTAGATTGTTGGAGCTCAGCTGGGTGGTATTCCCTTAGGCTCTCTCATATAGTTGGGATTGGGGTTGGTGTTATCTGAAGGCTAAATTCATCTCATCACCCCTTAGAATAATATCCAAGTTCCATGCTGCTTAATCTCTCCAAATTAATCTCTCATGACTTTATCAATGTGAATTCTAGCCTTCCTAACTGAGGTATGTATTTATGACCCAAAATGCAAAAAAAAAAAAAAGACAAAAAAAGAAAAAGAAAAAAGAAAGAAAGCTGTCTGTGGTTTATTGAATGGCAATTTAGTTCCATTCTGTTTAATGAATTTTACTGAGTATTTATTGAGTGTAAGTCTTTGAGCTAGGACCAGAGGTAAGAGTTATGATAAGGAATAAGCATAATTCTTACTTCCTGTTGGGATAAGAGAAGTGTATAAATTATCCGATGTCAGGGTGGCATTTAAGTGCCATAAGAAGTATAAACTATGCAATGGGAAATCAAAGAAGGGAAAAAAATGATAGCCCCCTGGGAAGGGTTTATTTGTCTTAATTAATGCTGCTGTCATAAGGAGAATGAAGCTGCCATTTACAGGGGAAATCATTTACACTAATAAAAGATAAATATGCAAATTGATTATCACTTCATGATGCCCACCAGCCAATCAGGAGTGAGTATGCAAATTAAGCCAACAAAGATGGCTGCAGCCCTGGCCCCCATCTACTCCGGGCCTCTGGGCAGCAGGCATGCAGGTGCAGAGCAGCCGGGTGGGGTGGGACACCTGCTATGAGGGGGAGGGTGGGGAGGCAGGGGGAGCAGGGCAGAGGGAGCTACAGGAGCAGTGCTCCTGCTGCAGCAAAGACTGAAGGCTCTGGCTAGAGTGAAGACGGAAGGCAGTGGCCAGAGCAAAGGCCTGGGTCCCGGGTGCCAGAAGAAAACCGGTGCTGGCAGCCAGGGGAAGGAGGGCCTATTGAACGAATCTTCGTACAACAGGCCTCTAGTATAAAAGTAATTAGTTTAGAATTAAGGTTCTGGAGAGTCCACTCCCTTTATGTGGCTGGTATATTTGGTGACTGCATGCAGGTCTTCCACTCCTTGTGAACACACTTCTGATGCTGGAGGAATTAATGGGCCAAACTTTTCAGACATGAGTGGGAATGAGACTTTTACGATATCTTCAGAAAGTGAATTTTCTGAGACTTGCATGGGAGGATGGAATGTAGAAGAAGGCTTTATTTGTGTAAAGTTACATTTCTCGGTTCCAAAGCCCCTGCCCCTTAGGCCAGTCCTGGAAGAGGGACAGCTGGGAGTTCAGCAGAGCCAGAAGCAGGGCCAGTGTCCAGAGTTTCTGTTCCATGTGGCAGCCAAGTATTGTTCGGCATTCAGGCCAGATTAAAGTCTATTAGTCCATGTGTGGAGTCCCACATGGTCCTACTCATGTGGGCACAGCATAGCCACCTGCAGCAGGAGTCCCAAGAGGGCCAGAGCTGGAGTGCCGAGAGAGAAAGAGTAAACTTCCTTTGTTTGGAAGTTTATATATTTAGACTTCTGGCCTGCCCATCCTGGCCACTGACTTGCTCCCAGGTGTGACTGATGGTCAAGTACCTTCCCCTGTCACTCAGACCTTACTGGGCATGTGTCTAAACTGCCTTTGTCCAGTCCCTTCCCCCATCAATGAGCAGGAAACAGACTTGGAGTATTAAATGCAGCTTTTGGCAAAGCTGAACGAGTGGTATTTGGTCTCTTTTACTCCTTTCCAGGTTACTACAACAGTATCACATCCACGTTTCTTGAGAAGCTGCCTTCTGCATGGCTTTGATTTTCCCACGCTGGTAGGCACTGCTTCCATTTCTCCTGGCTGTGCTGGTGCAGCGCAGGCTGAGACTCACTGTGACACTCACTATGGGGCTTTGGTGCAGAGTGTGCTATCCTGAGAGAGCCCTCTTTAATGTTATGGAGAAGGTGTGACCTCTGGCAAAGTCTCAGATCTTCATATTTTATTAGGTACCAAATGTCCCTTTTACACCTAGCATTTACATTTATATACATTAATCTTCTTCGATTATAAAGTTGCCAGAGAAGAGCCAATGGAATTAGTTTTCTAAGGCTGCCATGACAAAGTAACACAGGCTCGGTGGCTTACATAGCAGACATTTATTTTCTTACAGTTCTGGAGTCTAGAAGTCTGAGATCAAGGTCAGTAGGGCTATTTCTTCTGAGGCCTCTCTCCTCGGCTTGAAGATAGCTATTCTCTCTCTCTCTCTCTCTCTCTCTCTCTCTCTCTCTCTCTCTCTCTCTCTCAGATATTTTTATTGATTTCAGAAAGGTAGTGAGGAGAGAGAGAGAGAAATATCAATGATGAGAGAGAATTACTGATCAGCTGCCTCCTGCATGCCCCACACTGGAGACCAAGCCCACAACCCATGCATGTGCCCCAACCGGAATTGAATCTATGAACTCCCGGTTCATAGGTTGACACTCAACCACTGAGCCACACCAGCAGGGATTCTCCCTGTCTCTTCACAAGGTTTTTTCCTCTGGCCCTCTCTGTGTCCTAATCATCTCTTCTCATACGGACACCAGTCATACTGGATTAGGGCCCACCTTAATGACCTAACTTCATCACCTCTTTAAAGGCTCTATCTATCTCTAAATACAGTTACAGTCTAAGATACTGGCGTTAGGAGTTCAACTTATGAATTTTGAAGGAACACAACTTAATCCATATTACTAATCTTTGTCAGAATTTAGCTGCATGTAATTGTTTTTTAAGGACATAATTTGATCTTGGTGCTTTCTGCATCTCATAAAGTTCAAGTTGGTTTATGCTGCAGTTTAAACTGAACATTTCTATTAATGATAACTGGGACTTCTACCCACTGAGGCACTTTATAGCATTGGATGGTATCTTGGTTAGGATCAGGCCAAACTTGTTTATTTTGGAAGTTCACGTATGGTGACTAAAGTCAAATAATTAAAAGCAGAGTTTAGATCTCAGGGTTCTGATTTCTGATTCACCATGCAATGTTATACCTGCCTCATAATACCACATAATTTGCTAAAGATGACATGGAAACACTGCAAAATGTTGGTCTCTCTTTAGCCATCAGAAATAAAATTAATAATAGGTCTAGTGTTAGGTTTAAGGCTTCTAATTGTATTCTAGTGCTTTGAAAATATTTGCAACCCATAGGTAATACCTATGATAATTTTTCCTAAGTGAATTGGATGTGAAAGAGCATAAAAGCAAGGCACACCTGCATTCAAATATCAGCTTCCCCCACCTATTGGGAACTTACTCAAACATTTTCAGTTTCATTCCTCCACTAATGAAGTTCCCCCACTATTTATTTAGCTGTGAGGATATATCAAAATAACAAGAAATAAATGTCTGATCTTCTTGAACTTCATAATAAACAAAAAAGCACATCATAGCAATGTACCATTTTTACGCCTTTTCCCAACATAGCTGTGATAATAATTTAGAAATTGGTTTCTGGGTCTAATGAAAATTCTTCTTTTCTGCTATTTTCCTTATGGCTTTGTAAATTTAAATCCTATCTACTTCAGATGTGCTGTCATATTTATAAATATTTATTGCAATTAATGAATTTTTTGGAATTTATAGTACAGTTTATGAGTATAAAATAATGTAGTATCACTATCTGAGAGTTCAATTAAAAGGCAAGAGAATTCTATAAAAGAGTCTTAATTTAAGAAGAGTGTCAATCTTGATTGACTAGAGATAGTATGAGGTATAAAATATTGGGGAGAAGATTAATTCTTAATTATTTAACCTGATACATAGTGTAATATAGTCAGACTCCATCACGTGGATTTTTATTATTTGACAGTACTAGAAGACCATTTAAATAAAAGCAATCTCCAAGAATAAAGTAAACAATAGTTTGCTAAGCAAACTATTAGTTTGAGACAAGTACTGGGAACATATTTAACTTGTTCTAAAGAATAAATTGCTTTTAAACCCCAAAGTTACTATAAAGACTTAATATATTGCTATGTATTTGAGGAAATTATGCTAATTACAAATGTGTGATTACCTATTCTTTCCCCAACTGGACTTCCATTAAAAAAGATGTTTATGTTTACATGCCTTTGCTTATCCTGTGACTTTACAAAGGACAAAACCGCACTCCTTTAAAAATATTGTCATTAGTGCAGTTTTCATTTTTGTTAGCTTGATTTGGGAGATTTCAATCCAACTCCAATGATGGTAAATTTTTATGAAATAATCTGTGGGAAACCCTAAAGTAAGACATTTTATTTATTTATAGAGTACTATAAATATATGAAGCATTGCGTTTATAATGATAACTAGTGGCCTGGTGCACAAAATTTGTGCATGGGTGGGGGGGGTCCCTTAGTCTGGCCTGCACCCTCTCCAACCTGGGAGCCCCTTGGCGGATGTCCTACTGCCGGTTTAGGCCCGATCCCACAGGATCGGGCCTAAACCGGCAGTAGGACATCCCTCTCGCAATCCGGGACCACTGGCTCCTAACCGCTCACCTGCCTGCCTGCCTGATCACCCCTAACCACTCTGACTGCCAGCCTGCTCACCCCCAACTGCCCTCCCTGCTGGCCTGATTGCCCCAAACTACCTTTGCCTTGGCCCCACCACCATGGCTTTGTCCAGAAGGATGTCCGGAAGGTCTCCTGGTCTAATTAGCATATTGCCCTTTTATTAGTATAGATGGTGATAATAATGATGTTTTTGTCATGGCATATACTTACAGTGTTTATTATTTACTGGGTAGAGTGGTGAGTGCTTTCCATTCCTAATTTCATTTTATCTCACCATTATCCTTACTTATATGGTAACTTCTTTTATTGTCCCCAATTTACAGGTGAGAAAGCTGAAAATGTAAGTGCCGAGTACTAGTTTGACCTGTCCTGTTGCTAGTCAGTGAGGGAGAGGCTATCCCAGGGACACTTTTTCTCCAAAGCCAGGTCTGACCACAGTGGTGGTGGGCTATTTCCATCACCACACCTGTAGTCTACTTGTAATTCTCAGTGCCAAGCAAGCAAGACTCTTTGAGGCTAGAAACAAATATGACTAATGCCTATATCAAAGATTCCCAGAAAAGTAAATTGTCTAAGGTCAGTGATATGCCACAATAAATCTTACAGGGGAGGTGGTACTGGGCTGGACATAAAAGGAGAGATAAGAGTTCACTGTGGAGAAAAGTTTAGTATAGAGAGAGGGAACGACGTATGTCAAGACTTAGAGGTGAGAGAAGGTGGAAATGCTCAGTTGTATTACTCAGATCTGGGTTAATAGTTTGCCTTGCATTTTTTTTTATCCCTCATGCTTCTGCCCTCAACCAAGGATTATGCCTTTTGTTTCTCTACTTTCACAGGTGTAGGGGACCTAGACTATCTTGTATTGCTTGAGCCTGTCTTACATCATATTCTATCTTGAGAATCTTTGCAGTCTTGCAGTTGGCCTTATCTTTGATGAATTAATGCTGGCCTTTGAGGTGTACACGTATGGTTCTAAATAACATCTTTGGTGATGGTCTGCTGATAAAGGCTTTGAAAGGCTGATTAATTAGACCTTCATACCTCAGGCATTTCAAGAGCTCAGAGAAGAAAGGTCAGCTCTCTAAATGAGACTCCCAAAGACAAGCACCAAAAGCTTTCTCCTCTTTGGACCATATTTTACTACTAGAGGCCCGTTGCATGAAGAGATTCATGCAATAGGCCTTCCTTCCCTTGGCTTCCAGCACTGGTTTTCCTTCGGCACCTGGGACCCAGGCCTTCGCTCCAGCTGGAGTGTGCCGCCTTTGCTGCCGACTCTGGCCAGAGTCTGCCACCTTCGTCTTCACTGCAGACTCTGGGTGGAGTCTGCCATCTTCATCTTCGCTGCTTCGCTGCAGACTCCGGCCTAAGTCTGCTGTCTTTGTGTTCGCTGCAGACTCCAGAGTCTGCAGTCTTCATCTTCACTGTGGCCAGAGTGCTGCTCCTGTAGATCCCTTAGCCCTCAGTCCTCCCTCTCATAGCAGGCGTCCTGCCCGGCCACTCCACACCTGGAGCAGCTGGGCGGCTGCCATCTTTCTTCTTCTAATTTGTATATTCCCTCCTGATTGGCTGGTGAGCATAGCGGAGTGATGGTTAATTTGCATGTTTCTCTTTTATTAGTGTAGATATTTACTATGGCATATTAGTTGGTTGGTCTGATGACAGTAAGGGAGAGAAGGCTGAACAAGGACGGGATGGGGAAAGGTTTTGCTTTGAGGGAAGGGTTGTAGGCTCTAGTCTCTTTTGCCAAATTTCACTCATTAAATGGTCTTGGCTCTCATGTCACCTACATCTGTGATGCTGATATATTTTCCATAGATAAGAAATACATCCATGAATCAAGTAAATATTACCATTCTTCAAGGCTCAGCTATTGACTTCTACTTGAGACAAAACTAATTAATCCTAATGGTTAAATCTCATACAGAGACCTAAGACTCCAGCAATTGTGTCCCTTCCTTCCCTTATCTAACAGTTTGGACTGATAGGACTTTGAATGGCCAGATATCATAATGGACATTTTCTGGGCTTCTCTCCTCCCAGCTCACTGATAGGGTGTCTTTTTAAACAGACACCCTATCAATCAGAATTTGGAGACCATATAGTGCTCTCCAAACAATTACGGGTATGGGGAATAGCCTCCCTCCACATTGTCTGCTATATTAATTTAGGATTTGGGAGGTGGGAGTTGGTCTAGATTTTGTTTTGGCCTCCTTGAAACATCAAAGAATGAGACAAAGCAATTGGACACCACAGTATTAGAAACCTTTTTAAAGGTGGAGCAGCAAACTAATTTTTCCTTTATCCCTTGAACACATTGCTTCCCCATTGTCCATTAGGAGAGAAGTCAGGTCTCCTGTTATGAAGGAAAATGGGAAAAGTTGGCAAGAATTAGGAGAAGATGTTTTTAACTGTGTTTCCCCCTGCATTTTCAAGAATAGTATGTGCACATGTAAAAGGGAAAGAGAAAAATGACAATTTTTGAAGAGGTTGCCAGCAAGCTAGAGATGAGAGTGCAATTGTGAAGGTTCTAAAAGAATGCAAATACCCACAGCAGCCGTGATTTACTTTCATTGATATGGCTGAGGGAACAGAGAAAAGAGATTAAGCCACTTTCCTCTAGGACTCAAACTCCTTCCTTTCTTTCCCAGAAGTTTATTTCTTTTTTTTCTTTACTTTTTTTTTTTTTTTTTGCAAAATCCCAAATCCATGTTTATTTTTTCAACGTAGTGTACAATTTAACATATCATTTATCTTCATTCATTATGTTGTATACCTAGGACTTCATAAACATATTGTCCTCAGAAGAATTCCAGAAGAAACCGCAGTCACCCAGGCTTATTCCCCACTTTACCTCAGAGCAACACAATATTATCCAGGTAATCCTATTTTTACCCGCTAATGAGGGCACTCAATCTAAACTTGCACACAGCCCAGAGCCGGTGCATTTCTGGTTCATTTTAACCTGAATCAGGGCTTCAGATTCTCCTGAAAACGGATGCCTACAGTGCCTGCTTCAAGGCAGTTCATGGCTTCTTCCGGTCAGAACTCAATGTTCATTTCTCATTACCATGAAAAAAGCCCTCCGGCTGTCCAACCAGCTGGAATTTTTCACCAGCTCTGAATAAACATTTCAACCCATAATGAGGCATTGTTAGATTTGATGAAGAATGTGGAATAAGGGACAGAGTAATTTACATCTATGCTAGCCACCCATTAAAGTTTTTCAGTAAATGTGAGGCAAAAAAAAAAAAAATAAATGGCTGTGGTTTTCAAAATGTGGAGGAACAGTTGAAAAAGATTGCTGTTACCCAATGTACTGCCCCACGAAAGGAACCGGAAAAGCTGTTGTCCTTGCTGGTGTGGCTGACTGGTGTGCAGACCTGCTCTGCACAAGAAAACCTTCCATGGAGATGAAGTCGGATCCCCAAGAGCAGGCCTTAAATGTCCACTCTAGGAGCTGCCCCCACAGGATTCATCACTGCCCTGCATTCCTGGAGGTGGGAGCTTGGATCTGGAAGGAGGGCAAGCTGAGGTAGATGGTTCCAATGTCAGAGCAGCCTGGGTCAGCTTCCTCTCTAACCTGCGATGCTCCCCAAGGCCCCAGAATTGGTGCCCTCCTGAGCGAGTCAGAATATTTGGGGCAGAACTCCTTTGGACAGCACCAGTAAATTCAGAACTTTCCCTGGGATCTTTAAGGAATTCTCTGAATCCAACCTATACTGCTTGGGGATAGCCTGCCTGAGGCTCCCGCAGTTCCCTTTTACCCCCTCACACCACCAGGTGCATTTCCCTCAAATACAGCAGTGAAGTGAACATTCAACACGTTAGCCGAAATGAGTCAACTTGTACATCTTTAGCTTTTCAGTTTCCCAGGCTTTTAAAGCTCTGGCCTTGGTGCCAACTAATGTCCTCCTTGGTATGAAGTGTATTGAAAGATGAGACAGAGGGCTGAAAACAAGGACTACAGGCTTTATTAGAGGAGAAGGACCCTGCTGGGCTGCCTTGCAAAGGAAGAGAGCACACGTGCAGGAGTGAAGACGCCTTTTGAGGGGAGGAATGGGAAGGGATGGGGCTTAGGGTACTCGACACGCACTGATTGGTGGTTTCACAGAAGGCACATGATTAGGCACTTAGGTACTTAGGAATAGGCGGGGTGCGGGGGGGACTTAGGGTATTTGGCAGGTGCTGATTGGTGATTCAATGTATAGTCCATATAAGGTGCCAGGTTAGATGCTCAGGAATGTTCAGGCCGCAGGTGCAGTTTACTCCGTCCATCAGTTGGGGGAAGGGAGGCTGTATCATGTATATTTGACTTATAGTAGACTTTTGGGAAAGATCAAGGAGCCTTGGAACGATCCCTAATGGCCTAGCTAAGAGGGCTATCCAAGGAGGGGAAAAGGAAAGCTTGAGAATCCAGTGAGGAAGCATAGGCTGCAGGGGGCAAAAGCTGCTCCGCATTCAGCACTCCCCCTTGCAGCAAGGCACCCACACCTTCTGAGTTGCCAGTTTCCCTGCAGCCTCCATGCGCTCCCAGCAGAGACAATTGCATTTAATGTCGTATTCACTGGTTGAGGTTCTTTAAGCCACTTTAAATATCAGCGAAGCATTCTTACCATAAACAGAAATGTTGTTCTGAACTGATTACTTAAATGAGTTTGTCACTTTCATAGACCGGAGATCTTTTAGAGGATTTTGTTTCCAAAAGAACTTCAGAAAATACTAGCAAAGATCTTTTATGAAAGTGAGACAAGTGATAAAGAACTGAATCTTTCTAAAATTACCGATTATGAATCACCAGGAAAACTGATGGCTTATGCATATCAAATCTGTGCTTGAAAACATCATATTGCCAGAAGGCTGTGCCTGGAATGTAGAGTAGAAAAATAAGATGTAAAACGTCAGTGGCAAATGTATAAAAATGATCAGCCAGATGATATTTTTTTAAAAATAACAAAAAACAAACCTGGTAATTGTATTTTTGCTTCTCTAGTAGACAATATTATCCACTTGAAATGCTAATAAAAAAAACAACCCTTGTGTGATGGTTCCTAGCAAAAGAAAAATCAGATTACAGTATTTTAAAAGATACTGACATTTACATCAGAGGTTGTTTTTGCTTATGATGGCAATTTCTTGTTTTTAAGTAGTGATGTTGGGCTCTTGTAAATGGTTTTATACTTATATCTGAAGGCATGATGATTAAAAATTGGACATAATGAGAGAAGGAAATATCTACCCTCAAAGGCCCGTGGGTGAGACAAACAGATCAACCATTTCAAATTTTTGCTTTCTTTCTTTATTTTTTAAACATTTTGTAAAGGAAGAGAATCCCCTCAAACATCCCACTTAATGCATTCTCTTTGGGAAATTGTGTGCTTGCTCCTGTAGGGGAGAAGGATTTTATGAAGTTATAAAAGAAAAAAGTATGAGCTTTAGATAGATGTTGGTCTTTTCTCCTTTGAAAGTAGAGCGGTCTTTTATATTTCTACATGTCCTCTCAGATGGAACAGATAAAATGATCAGTAAATGACTTTTGAATGAAGGAAGGGACAGATTCAGACTAGAGCAGATTTCTATATAGATAGACACCAGCATATATCATATCTAGAACTGATATAACTCATTTTTTAAAAAAATCAACTCAAATTTCTCCTTTAAAATAAAAGTTTTGAAGGAAATGCAAGCTAAGAATTGTCATTTTCTCATGTGTCTTCATAGTAACATTACTACTTAGTGGATGTTGCCTTTTCCGGAGTAATGATTATAGAGGGCTTTATAAGCCACATCAAAGTTCACACGTGGTGCCTTAGCCCTGGGGAGCCACTGAAGGATTCTGATAGAACAGGACAATTGGGGCTGGGAAGCAGGGATACTAGGTAGGATTCTGCTATGACTTGTCCAGGTTTTTCAGGAAAGATAACTGGTTTTAGATAGCATGAGTAGAAATGCAATAGAGATAGATATAAGAGGTATTTAGAAAAATTACAAACTCTTTGAAAGCCAGAATTTTGTTGCACTGATCTCTGTGCTTGCTTCAGCACCCCAGTGTAAGGGACACTCAGATCCAAAGGACATGTTAGAGTAGAATGAAGATGACAGGACATGACGAATGAAATACAAAGCAAATAGTGCCTGCAATGCCTATGGTGGGTTGTTTGGGAAGAATACTCAAGTATATTTTAAAAAATGATCCTAATATGCCAGTAAGTAGGAAAATGGTGATATCCCTGAGAGAGACTTCCCCAGGTAAAGTTCATAATCAAACACAAGGTCCATACTTGCTTCTGGTGCCTTTGTGTGGAGAAGCCCGGGACTTGGTTAGATTGTCTGCGAGGAGGATTCTCCGAAAGGTCGGGGCCTCTGAGGGGACCTTGCCGAAGGCGGCAGCCCCTACCTTGACTTTTCCAAACAAGTCCGATCCCCCCGGGGTGTTCTGCTAGAATCTCTATGTTTAGTCTTTAAAGACCCGACCTTGTAGAAGCATATACTTTCTCAAGAATACCTATCCTGCTGATTGCATCTAGAGGTTAATTTGAGTTCAAGCTGTTGTTACAATAAAAAGCCTACGAGGCAGGCGAACAGGACTGCTTTGACTACTGAAGTAAAAGAGGCCCTTAGCCCTCTCTTTCACAGAAGCCCGTGTCGGAGTAATCTGTTCATCCGTCGCTCAGGGTCTGCTGGTCAGCCCCGGCACCTTTGAGCTTTCCCCAGAAAGAACTCCTTGATTCCTCCTGTGAGGTTCATGGATGCTCTTCACTAAGTATGTTGTTGCTTTTATCACATTGTATTACTGTTAGTTCTCTCCTATTATAACTTCATGAGGGTAGAGACCTAATCATGTTATTTTTTTTAAATTGAGGCATAATTGTCATGTGCTAAGATGCACATACCTGGGAATGTAGAGTTCAGTTACTTTCTACTTATGGATGCACTCATATAACCCCTACCTTCACCAAGATGGAGAACATTTCCATCACCTCAGAAAGTCCTCTCTGCTCCTTCTCAGTCAATAGTCAATAAATGCCCCTGCTCCTGCCACAGGTAACCACTGTTGTGACTTCTATTGTATGGATTACTTTTGCCTGTTCTTTTTGTTAATCCTCACCCGAGGATATTTTTCCCCCATTGATTTTGAGAGAGTGGAAGGGAGGGATGGAGGGAGGGAGAGAGAGAGGGGCGGGTGGAGAGAGAGAGAGAGAGAGAGAGAGAGAGAAACATCTATGTGAGAGACACATAGATTGGTTGCCTCCTGCACAGGTCCTGACTGGGGCTAGGGATCAGCCTGCAAACAAGGTATATGCCATTAATTGGAATTAAACCCAGTACCCTGCAGTCTGCGAACTGATGCTCTAACAGCTGAGCCAAACCGACTAGGGCAGTTTTGCCTGTTCTCAAACTTCATATAAATGGAATCATTCAGTGTGTACTCTTTCTGTTCAACCGAATTTTGTTTTCTCTCTCTTCTTCAGCAGAGTATTTTTGAGGTTCATTTGTGTCATTGTATCAGTTGGTTGTTCTTATTGTTATTTAGTATTCCATTGTATGAATGTATTATTTTCCTGTTTAAAATGGTTCAGTTTTTATCTATTATAAATAAAGCTGATCTTAACATTCTTCTACATGTCTTTTTGGGGACACATGCACTCATTTCTCTTGGGTATGTACCTAGGGGTGGAATTGCTGAGTCATAGGGTAGGCATATGTTTTGCTATATTGGAAACTGCCTAATCATTTTCCAAGGTGGTTTACCATTCTATTCTCCCACCATAATGAGCCTTGAAGTTGCTTCACATGCTCACCAAGACTTGGATTGGCTGGCCTTCTAATTTTAGTCATGTGGGTAGATATGTAATGCAGTTTTAATTTATATTTCTCTGATTAGTAATGATGCTGACCACCTATTCATTTGCATATTGACCACTTGGAAAAATTTTTTAAATGTCTCATCAAGTGTTTCACACATTTAAAAAACCATATTGCCTATCTTTTCTTATTAATTAATCATATTAATTTATGAATTCCCAATATTCAGCATAGTGACTGATAATTAAAAATATTTTAAAAGGCTTGTTGAGTAAGACAATGGAGTACCATATTTTCCGGCATATAAGACGACTGGGTGTATAAGATTTTCCTGGGTTAAAAAGTCGTTTTATATGCTGGAAAATACAGTAGTCCAATATATCTAATCCATTATATCTAATCCCATCAATATAGTCCAATATACTGTATTTTCTGGTGTATAAAACAACTTTTTAGCCCAGGAAAATCTTATACGCCCGGTCATCTTATACGCTGGAAAGTACGGAAAATAAAACTGGCTTTTTCTCTGTTACTGGCCATAGGAAAAGAGTTTTGAAAGTAATTAGCTTCTATGGTGCATTTAAATGTGTTGGTTTTTTAAAATATCAAGACATAAATTCTAAACACAGCTGGTTTTATTTGTGATAGAAACACTGATTTTATGTTAAAATTTGGTTCATTTGTGCATTTAAAACACTCATCATCAGTGTCTGGAAGCCCAGAAAGATTTTAGACTAGAATACAAATTGTAACATTACTTTCCGTTCTTCCTTCATTGTGTTAATATGGTAGATTAGACATGATGTCCAAAATGCAGGATTTATTCCACTAGTTAGATTTTTTCATTTGATTTCTAGATTAGAAATGTGCTTTTAGATTTTTTGGAGCTAAATGAGCATAAAAAATAAAAAATTAAAGTCCAGATATTTTGTATTTTAATAACTATTTTTCTAATTCTAAGTAAAAGCCACTCAATTTTGAATGTTTACAAAATATGGCAAAGAGAAAGACAATTTTAATTTGACCCCATAGGTCTTCTTTTTGAGTTATGTAAACATGCCTCTGTGTGTGTGTATACAGACATGTGTGTTCTGTGTGGTCATATGTTTACTTTTGTAGTTCCACTCAACTTTCTTCTATGTTAGACAAGAGGACTGTGTGTTGGTATGAGATGTATATTTGTATAAAAAATAACCTGGCTGGTGTGACTCAGATGACTGAGCATCAACCTATGAATCCAGAGGTCACAGTTCCATTCCCAGTCAGGCACATGCCTGGGTTTCAGACACAATCCCCAGTAGGGGGCGTGCAGGAAGCAGCTGATCAATTATTCTCTCTCACCATTGATGTTTCTATCTATTTTTTCCTCCCCCTTCCTCTCTGAAATCAATAAAAATGTATTTTTTAAAAATAAATTTGGTTGTTTTATGTCTCTGGTATCTTTTGTATAGCTTTTTGCTCCATGTAGCCAACAAGAAAATAAGTATTTATTAATCCTCTCCCACTATTTGTACTTTCAGGATGAGACCTGTGTCCATCTTTCCTGCCCTTCAACACCTAACATTATGCCTTGCGTATGTAGCAGTTGCTCATCAAGTGTTCATTTATTAACAGGCCTTAGAGAGCTGCTGGCTGTAATGGAGATGTCCTTGTGGTGAGGAGGAGGCCAGATTCTGAATAAGAATAGGCTGCTCTATGTGATTCCAAATAGGAGTGTGAAATTCATGGCTTGCTTCTAATGCTGAGTTTTTCTAGACTCTAGAGCTCAAAGGAATCCTTCACAATCTTCTTATTCAATTCCATGCATCCAGGCGAACGAATTGCTGAACTCTGCTACAGCCGTGAATTTTCCTGAAGCTCTTTAAAGGTGGTGACTACTGAAATATTTTATCAGATGCAGTCTCCTCCAAATAGTATTCCTGGGTATATTAACTCAGTAATTTAGTTATGTTCGAAATCGCTTGATTTCAACTTGGACTTTCCTAACCTTAAAACAGGTAATTATAATCCACATTTAGGTGGTAAAAAGGAAAAGGTATCAAAAGCAGTATGCTGAATTTATAAATCTTAAATATACAAAGCTGTAGCCCTGCAAATTAATGTGACATATAGTTTTAAAACATAAAAATTAAATGTGATTTTATAATTTCTCACTTATACAGATATAAACCCAAAGGAAACAGGTAAGTATAATATAAACAGTGATCTCAGATTTGCATATATTTTCCTTTAGACATTTTAGGATTAATAAATGCTTTATGTGTAATATACCTTCAAACTGCACCCATTCTACACACTGTCTAGGTGTTATGATGTTCAGGCTGTAGAACATTTCAGCAGCAATGCTAATGAGCAGCTGACCTCAGATGCATTGTGGGATAAGAATGCAAATCTGCACCCTACTGACCCCTTACAGCAGTGATGGGCAACCTTTTGAGCTTGGTGTGTCAAACTTCGCCAAAAATCTGAGCATAACTCAGGTAGCGTGTCACTTTGAGGAAAAAAACATTATTTCGCAAATGTTTCATCCTCAGGAGCAGCAAATGTTTCATCCTCGGCATGCGGCCGCCTCAGAATTGAACCTGGGACCTTTTAGTGCTGACACGCGTGTCATAGGTTCGCCATCACTGCCTTACAGGGTAAAGGGATTCTGCTTTTTCTTGTTCTCCCCTGTCCTTTCTATAAGGGTTTCCACTCCTTAACAGGAAGAATTAAGCTTCTGAGTATGATCAGAGGGCATCAGTTGTAATTTTTGCAATTGATTATTGGTTAGTACGTAGGCAAATATTTTATCAGTACTCAGTGTGGTGCTGAAATCCTGCTATCAAAGCTGCTTATAAATCTAGTTCCTTTTACATCTGAAATAGCAATATAACTGAGTCTAAGAAAACCCAAAGATTGGATAAGGTTAATGAATTTACGTTCCTTGAGCAGTTCCATATCAAATCATTTAGTAGGGTTAAAAGCATTTCAAACAATCTATATTGCAACTTATTTCATACTAAGTGTAAGACATTAAAATATAGTTTGTGCTTTTTGTGAGCAAAAAAGAGTCTTTACATGGTTTACTCTTTTAAATGCATCCCTTTAAAAATATAATAAAATAGACACATTCTGCTATTAATTCCCAATGTTTCCATTCCCGTAAGACACCAGGTCTGTTGATCACTGCTCAGGAGACCTTGTTGGCCCCACGTGTCTTTAAAATTGCCAATTAGCAGCCCTGCCCAGATGCAGCTTGTTACCAGCCACAAAAAAGGGATATTATTTAAAAACAGGCAACTTGTTTCTCCCATAATTGGGCTAAAAACATGTGAATAGGGCTATCTGAGACAATGGATGGCATAAAGTTTGTTTAAATCATTTTAACCCTGAGAACCATCACTTCGGATTTTACTGTCTGCTTCAGTGCTCTGAGTGTGAGCACCCTGGGGAATGGAGGCGTTGTTTTGCTTCACTCAGTTCAAACTGCTTTGAGACTCTCTGACATCATTAAGTCAAATTTTATCCCAGACATTTTGTTCAGACTGAAACTCTGAATGACACTTGCTCAGTTGACTAAGAGGGAAGTGCAATATCTGGGAACTGCCCATAATGTGCTACAAATGCCAAAGGGTTCAACTTGGGCCAATATGCACATACATTTCAGCTCGCAATGTTTTATATTCTGCTGTGAAGGTGGTATCTTGTTGTTTGCCTGCTTAATAACATCCCAGGTCTGGGGCATGTTTCGTTGAGAAGCGTGTGTATTCTTTTTCTTCCACATGTTCCCTCCTACTTCAACATTCCACCTCCTATCTCCAAAGAAGGTTTTGCCTTTTCACTTGTGTCAAAGGAACAGAGAGTTTGGGAACATAATAGTTGAATGTGAAGAAAAATAATCCTTTCTGAGATTTTGCCCAGAGCTCCCCAGGCTATTCCCTCCTGCTCCCTGCATCTCCTTCCTCCCCTCACTTGGCTATAGTTTGGAGGGAGGAGGCTTGCTTTTAATGGAGACTTGGTTTTTCTTTGATTCAGCTGTTTGGATACCTGGAACTAACTCAGCAATGCCACTCAAGGCTGTACTCCATTCTACCTAGTTAGGATCATTTCATTTCTTTATGTCCTTCAATAATGGTGAAATGTCACCTCTATTTAAGCACTGTGGAGTTGACCTGAGCAATCCAATATTGTTTGCTTAAAACTCAGTACCAGTGGAAGAAGTAATCCAAACTTATTGCTACTGCATTTAAGGATTTGGATTTTGTTTGTTGTTTTAAAAATCTTAACAGGTGAAAAAATGAAACAAATTATTTAAGATTCCAAACATGGATTCTACTTGGTTTTATAAGCCAAATGCTGCCAAATAGTGTGAAAATTGAGCAAGAATCTTAACAATATAACCATTTAGATTCTGCTAGTGAAAACAATAACAACAGCAGCAAAGAAGAAAACCCCTCTTTCCTGTAAACAAGGGCAGCTCTATGACTGAAAAAGTGGAAACCCAGGCTTTACCAAGACAGAGGAAGCCAGTAGGTACACTGACAATGCTGAGAAGAGAATGACAGAGATTCAGGAGTGCTTGCTGATTCTTGGCTTCTGTCCTGACCTTGAGTTGTTTTCTGTCACTCATAGCTAAAATTGTCTTCACAAATACTGTGAATAATATGAAAAGCTAGAAAGTCTTAAAAATGTAACTGATGACATACCTTTTGCAGAAAGGAGTGTATTAGAAACACTCAAATGCTGAGACTTGTTTGCCTCTCAGGGTATAACAGTGAATGTCTCATGCATGTGCAGGATGGTAAGAAGCAAGGAAAATTCCCGAGCAAGTGGAATGGAGAAACTGAGATAAGAAAATTAAACAAGGCCAAACAATTTGAGCAGCTTGCAGCCAGTTTGTGAATTACAAGACTTGATCTTCCCCAACCAAAGACACTTGAGTGCAAATGGTTTATACCTCTCCTTCTTAACCAGAGAATACATAGTTTAAATCACTCTGGCCTGGGAAAATAGAGAACACAGACCCAATTAATGCCATTTGTGCCAGCTAAACCCAAGGACAGATGTAGTCTGGGGAACAGATAACAAAAACCCAAAACGCATTTGGATGGTATCACTTGGGTGGGGGGGTGTTAGGCAGGATAAGTAGCTGGTAGGGCAGGAGGAGGAGGAGCAGAAAAAAAAGGGAGTTTATCTCATCTACTGAACAAAGAAGTCAGCAGTTAGAACTTGTCAAAATAAAATCAGCAGATGTTCTCATAAATTCTGGAAAAAGTTGCAACCGTGTAAAAGAGGGACCTTGAAATCTAGTCTATCTGGCAGACAAACCTCAAAACCTATAGGAGAAAAATATAAAACCCTTGAACCCCCACCAGGCTGAGCACTCAGACTAGCTGATTTGCTCGCTTATGCTTTATGCCAAGTATATTCTTAATAAATTCACTTGCTTTGCTTCAACACCACTTTCTGTCACTTATCTGAATTCTTTCTTCTGAGCATGACTAAGTTAGTTCTCTGGTAACATAGGAATGGAAAAGCAGCTACTACAGGATTTCTCAGGTGAGATCTCCAGGTCCAGAGGAGAAGGAAAGTAATCTGAAGTAGGAAGTAGTCACAGAGTTACAATAGGGAGGCAAAACCCTGTCAGGGTATGAGAGAGTGCAAAGGCCCATTGTTACCTTTGACTCAGGGAGTTGATCCCCTATGTACAGCACAATACTGAGGCATTTCAGGAAGGGCTTATGGGACAGGGAGATGTCATATCTACTCTAATCCTGACAGCACTTCCTAATTCCATGCTGTTCTAAAGAAACCAGAAGCATACCATGGAATACTATGCAGCAGTAAAAAAGAAGAATCTCTTACCTTTGAGAAAGCATGGAAGGACCTGGAGAGTATCATCCTAAGTGAAATAAGTAACTCAGAGAAAGGTAAGTATCACATGATTTCACTCATGTGGAATCTAATTAACAAAATCAACTGATGAACAGAATGTATCTAGAGATATGGAAGCATGGAAGAGAGTGTGGAATCTCAGAGGGAAGGCAGGGGAGGGTGGGTATTTGGGAGATAATCAACCAAATATCTTATATGCATAACCCATGGACACAGCCAGTAGGGTGGTGAAGGCCTGAGGTGAGTGGTGGGAGTGGGCTGGAGGGGGTCAATAGGGGAAAAAATGGAACATATGTGATACTTTCAACAATAAAGATTCAAAAAAAAAAAAAAGAAAGAAAGAAACCAGAAGTAGAGAATGGAAAGAGAAAAAAAATCAAGAATCCTATATAGTAAAAGGGTAATATGCAAATTGACCCTAATGGCAGAACAACTGGGAGCAACCGGTCACTATGATGTGCACTGACCACCAGGGGCAGATGATTAATGCAGGAACTGCCCCCTAGTGGTCAGTGTGCTCCCACAGGGGAGTGCCACTCAGCCAGAAGCCACGTTGATGTGTTAGTGCAGCTACTGTGGCAGGAGCCTCTCCTGCCTCCTCAGCAGCTCTAAGGATGTCCAACTGCAGTCCCGGGCTGCCAGAGGGATGTCTAACTGCCAGCTTAGGCCCAATCCCCCAGGGAGTGGGCCTAAGGCGGCAGGTGGACATCCCCCGAGGGATCCCGGACTGCAAGAGGGTGCAGGCTGGGCTGAGGGACCCACCCCCCTCCAAGTGCACAAATTTTCATGCACCAGGCCTCTAGTTTAGAATAACTTTAAAAGAAATTATGTAAGATTGACATGGGTAAAATATCAATGAATATCCCTTTTCGAAGAAGTTGCTTCAATTGATAAATGGAGAAGAGATATGAAGGTGCATATACTTCAGGCACCTGAAAAAGGGTGGAGAAAGGGAAGTGAGTGAGTGGATGAAAATAATGTGGAACTAGTGTACTGTGATTGTAAGCCATGTAAGAATATATTAACTTGAGAAAATAAACATGGAAAGGGCAGGATGTAAATGTTCAGACTTGTTCACTTTAAGACACTTCATATTTTGATTTGTGTTCTCTTTGATGCCCTAAATATATAAATTGAAATTTTTCTCATCATCCAGGAGAGTTTGAAGAGTCAACCCTTCCTTCCTTCAAGAAAAGAGAAACTGGTTATAAGATTTAGGTAATAGGTATAATGGGCCTTCTCAGCTCATTGTGAAAGAATGGGGGGAATATAGGGCTGTGGAAAGAAGCAGAGTGGCAGGGAGAAGCTGAGACAAGCAGGGACTTCCTCAGAGTCCCCTGGGAGTAGAGAGTAAAAGGGGCTTGGAACATTTGCTGAGTTTCTTACCAGTGATAGCAAATCCAAAAGTGGGTCAAGAAGGAGAGACTTGATTCAGGTAATAATTTGCAAAATGGGAAATGCAGCCTTCACAAGAAACAAAAAGTGTGCTCTGACTATACAAAGTGGGGAGACCACCTTTTATACTAGTAGAGAAAGTTCCCACCCATGTTCCCAGTTAGTATCCAAATTTGTATGGTTTTGATTGGCTTGAATCCCAATATTCTGATTGGTTGGCATTATGTGTCCCAATTAGTTGTTATGGAGCAGTTCTTATTGGTCAGTTTATATACAAATGAGAAAATAACTACACAATTATGCAATTCTGATTGCATGGAGTAGGTCTTAGTCCATTGCTTCAAAAGATGAAATCAGCAACTCCCTTAAAACACTTGACTCAGATGGCATAACGGAGCAGGGTACAGTGTGGGAAGCCGAGAGTGCAGTCTGAGGTTCCTCCCAGTATACAGAGTACAAGAAAAGCCCCATGTCAGCAGATGGCCACTAGACTCATTATTTACAAAACTTTGGCCCTCAGTTAACCATGGGGAGTTTATCTCAGCAAATAAATTCACATCAAATGAATCTCTCTCCTTGGGGTCCCCACCAGTTACATAGTTTTACCCCACATTGGCCTTTGTCCAAACATTAAGAATGCATCTGCTATTGCCCTGGATTTTCAGGATTCCCAAAATATATAGAATTTCCCCCTACTCATTATTAAAAAATTCTGGTTATAAAAATGAGGTATTAATATATGTGATGAGGGTTTATTTGTAGGGTCAGGGCTTCAGCAAATTTGGTCATAGATTTCAGGTATCTCTTCTAAGTAGATTGTGTAGGGAGCGGCTATAGGGTCAATCCTTGGACTAACCTGTGGCAGGGCCATAAACAAGTCCCAGCATGGAGGGCAAAGCCCTCTTAGCATAATTAAGCTTGACCTTATAGTCCTCCCTAGTTCCTTCCTAGGTAGCTAATGGGCTGTGGGAGGTGCAGCAAGTGCTGCCAAAAAAAAAAGGTGAAACTCACAAGAATATTGTAAACATGTTGACCACTACCCTTGTTTTGCTTTGTGTGCTCTGACTATAAAATAAAAACTCAGCTTGCAGGCCGTGGCACTGTCTCTCCATCAGAGAAGCAGCATCCCACCGAGCCCCAGCTGTATTCTCTTGTCTGTCTTCTTTAATCCTTTGCCGCCCCTCCTCAGGCTCACTGAACCTGCCCGTGCTGGACTCGGCAGATTGAATATAGGAGATGGAGATATATAAAGGCAACTGACCTGTTTTGTATAAATGAAACCTGGAATTTAGAGAAAAAGTTTTGGGTAGAGCTAATTCCTAGTTAAAAAGAAATATCAAAGCCCCATATTCTCTGTTTGTGTGTGTTAATTCTCAGATGAAAGGTCTAGACTCTAGGGCAGTGGTCGGCAAACTCATTAGTCAACAGAGCCAAATATCAACAGTACAACAATTGAAATTTCTTTTGAGAGCCAATTTTTTTAAACTTAAACTTCTTCTAACACCAGTTCTTCAAAATAGACTCACCCAGGCCGTGGTATTTTGTGGAAGAGCCACACTCAAGGGGCCAAAGAGCCGCATGTGGATCGTGAGCCGCAGTTTGCCGACCACTGCTCTAGGGTATGGAGCAGTAAAGTCTTAAATGTCTGATGATAACTTAGGGGTCTTGCCTTGAGAGAAATTTCTATGAAGTAGAGCAGCAGAGGGCAGATTTGGATTTGGTTTAGGCAAATGCTACAAAGAGCTGAAAGCTTTGCAAAGGAAACGTGAATTTTGAGGTGGAGAGCACACTATCAGAGATATGTGGTTCTGTTTGTAAAATTCGTTGGGCTCAGTTGTGAAGGGGGAAGGATGGAAAGATACTAAATTTGTCTAAAGAGTTATCTTTTTCTAATGATAAAAGTATATGCTCAAGTGAACAAAAAGCAGAAAATAAAATATAGAGAAGAAAGCAAATCTAATTTCATCCAGAGATAACTACTGTAAATATTTTGGTAGTATTTTTCTATAATCTTTATATATATTCTAATATATATCCTGGGAATATACTGCAGATACTGCTTGTATCCTGTTTTATTCACTCAATAGTGAATCACTAGCTATTTTTCATGTCTTTAAAAATTATTTCTGAACATAATTTTGAGTGACTGATATTCCCTCAGAAATGTATAGCATAACCTATTTAACCATTCTGCTTTGTAGAGGATATTTTTATGGTGAAATTGCAAATAAACCTTAGACATACTGCAATTATTTCCTCATGACAGATTTTTAGATGGTGGATCATGTGGGTTGGGGAGGGGGAGCAAAAATATGAACTTTTCTGTGGCTTTTGATTTATATTATCAAGTTGTTATCTAGAAAGATTGTACCAATTTATGCAAGAATATCCATTTTATTATACCTTGAAGGTCCTGAATAGTAACTTCTAAAACTCTTTGCTGCCCTAGCTGGTTTGGCTCAGTGGATAGAGCATCAGCCTGCGGACTAAAGGGTCCCGGGTTTGATTTCGGTCAAGGGCACAGGCCCGGGTTGTGGGCTGGGATCCCCAGTGGGGGTGGGGGGATACAGGAGGCAGCTGATCAATGATTCTCTCTCATCATTGATGTTTCTATCTCTCTCCCTCTCCCTTCCTCTCTGAAATCAATAAAAGTATATTTAAAAAATAAATAAATAAAACTTTGCAATTTGAAACGCTTAAAAATGTATCATTGTTTGAGTTTGCATTTCTTTGAGCCTAAGTGTATTAGTGACATACATTTTCTCTGTTGTAAAAATGTCTTGGACTTGCTTTTCTACTGAGGGTTTTAGTGTTTTTCTTAACACATATATTGCTATGTATATTGAGGATAGAAATCCTTTGTTATATTTATAATATACATTATGAACGATATGGTATATATGGTATGGTGCTTCTATACTAAGACTATTAATTCTGTCTTTGTTGAAATGTATTTTTGTCCCCTTTACATGTCATCCTCTGAAGTTTTAATCAATTCTTCAAGGACCAAATCAAATCTTACTTCCTCCTAAAAGGCTCCCCAAATCCCTGAGGTGAAATGAAGCTTCCCCCTTCCACACTTCCCCCCAATTGGTTTCAGTGCGCTATGGCCCTTGCTTCCATCTGCTTTAGAAGCTTTCCTCTTTTGAAAGCAGCCATTCTGTTTTACTCACTTTGGTATCCCTTACGTACTCACACAATCCTTTGCACAAAATAAGTGTGCAACCAATGCTTGCTGTGTTAACTGAATCAAAACCACATAAGCTTAACTTTCAAAGATAAGAGATGCTTATCGTTTTGCAATTGCACGTACAGTAGACTTGGCAAAATCAGATACAACCTGGATGAATTAAAAACAACAACAGCAACTCACTATGATTTCCACCCCTCATAATCTAAGCATAGGCTGTAGGGATTTATGACTTCATAGTAGTTGGGTTGAAGTTAGTCACTCATGAGATTTTTCTAAACTATAACCTTGAGTCCATATAATTAAATTTCACTGGGAAAAATACATCAGAAAAACCATTCTAAGTGACACAGTTATAAAAACAAGAACTAGAAGCTAGACAGGCACACTTAATCACAACTTCTAATGGGATTAGGATATGAAAACAACAAAACATCCAAAATACCGAATTAAAATTGCCAGGAGTGATTCAGAACAGTATAATTTTATTTTATTGGTACTTGGGGCCTTTAAGGAAATAAAATAGAGTGATAAACACAGCCAATGAATAGGATAGTGCATGGTGCAGTGACGGGCTATCCCCCAGGAAGACAGATGTAAAAGGCTTTGACTACTCCATTCTAAAACTGAAGCCCTCCATTTTCTTTGAAAAGTAAAAATTGTCCTTTTTTTAAAAAAAGGAAAATGCATATGAATCTGAATTCTAAAAGATGGGCGGTAAGTGGAGCCTGAGTAATGTGAAGGTGCCAGTTCACAGCAGGAGTACCTGTGCCCCAGTCCCTTTGGCTCAGCAAGGATGAGGATTCCTGGGGTCTGGGTGTGCTCCCTCCTCCAGGCTGACAGAATCTATTGCTGCCACCACTGCGCCTGTGGGGATAATGATTCCAGAGTGAGCAGATCCTCTAGAACTTGGAAGCCGAAACGGAAGGACACCCTTCCTGTGGTAGGATGCGCCATTTTCTTTAAAGCTTTCAAGTCCACAGTGTACAGCCTAGGTGCGAAGCAGACGAGGTCTGGAACAGGCACATCCATTGTTCTTCAGAGTCACAGAGATTGAAAGGAAGTAGAGTTCTGTGCAGCACTCTGCATCTCCAACCCTCCCCTCCTTCCTGTCTTTACTCTCACCCCGCTGAACAAACCTTTTTACCTTTTTTTTTTTTTTTTAAATCTAGGTGTACAACAGCAGGGATCTCAAAGGGAGGTGTCTCCTATTACTTTGGGGAGATCTCAATGTAAAGGAAACTTTCTCAGTAAATGGGCTGTCAGGCATGGAAAATCTAACAGAGATGGTGGTGGAGGGATATTGGGCCTGTGTTAGTGCTCACCAAGAGATAAAAATATTAACCAAAGAACTTATATGCATATATGCATAACATATGGACACAGACAATAGGGTGGTGAAGGCCTGGGGTAGGGAGGGGCTAGAAGAAGTCAGTGGAGGAAGAAAGGAGGGGGGACATATATAACACTTTCAACAACAAAGATTTTAAAAAAAGAGGTAATAATATTATGACCAAAAGTTAAATGTTGCACTGAAATTATAGTAAAAAAATTGAATTTTAAAATTGGAATGCTCTTTAATAATGACTCAGGCAAGGTCTCTCATTTCACAGCTAAGGTAGTCTGACCTGAAAGTTTAATTACTTACCAAGGTAACACAGCTGGTTGGTGGCAGAGTCCAGATTAGATTCGAAGCCTTCCGTTGCCTGGATCTCCAGGTCCCTGACTCCCCATCTCCCCAAGGTTTCCAAACTGTGAACCCAAGCATTTCTTTTACAGCCTCACATGTTATAATCCTATCTAATAAAAGAGTAATATACAAATTGACCATCACTCCATAACGCAAGATGACCACCCCCATGAGATCAAAGATGGCTGCCCCCATGTGGACACAAGATGACCACCACAAGATGGCCAGCAGGGGAGGGCAGTTGTGGGCAGTTGGGGGTGACCAGGCCGGCAGAGGAGGGCAGTTAGGGGTGACCAGGTCAGTAGAGGAGGGCAGTTGGGGGTGACCAGGCTGGCAGAGGAGGGCAGTTGGGGGAGACCAGGCCAGCTAGGGAGGACAGTTGGGGGGTCCCAGGTCTGCAGGGGAGGGCAGTTGGGGGGGACCAGGCCTGCAGGGGAGAGCAGTTGGGGGGGACAGGCCTGCAGTGGAGGACAGTTGAGGGAGACCAGGCCTGCAGGGGAGGGCAGTTGTGGGGGGACCAGGCCTGCAAGGGAGGGTAGTTGTGGGCAATCAAGCCAGCAGGGAGGGCAGTTAGGGGTGACAGGGCCAGCAGAGGAGGGAAGTTGGGGGATACCAGGCCAGCAGGGGAGGACAGTTGGGGGGCACCCAGGCCTGCAGGGGAGGGCAGTTGGGGGGGACCAGGTCAGCAGGGGAAGGCAGTTAGGGGCAATTGGGCTGGCTGGGGAGCAGTTAGGAGTCGATCAGGCTGGCAGGGGAGTGGTTAGGAGGTGATCAGGCTGGCAGGCAGAAGTGGTTAGGGGCAATCAAGCAGAGGCAGGCGAGTGGTTGGGAGCCAGAAGTCCTGGATTGTGAGAGGGATGTCTGACTGCCTGTCAATGACGGTCCCCCCACCGGGATTGGGCCTAAATGGGCGGTTGGACATCCCTCAAGGGGTCCCAGATTGGAGAGGGTACAGGCTGGGCTGAGGGACCTTCCCCTCCCCCCCCGCCCCCGTGCATGAATTTCCTGCACCGGGCCTCTAGTATTTTACATAATTAATGTATTTTATTAAGGTACATATATAAACAAATTTTTTTGTTTAAAAGAAAAACTAAACCATACCTAACAAAACCCACAAAAAGACTGGGAAGAAAACTAACAAGCCCGGGTTCTACATTTCTTCTATCCCATGCTACATATGCAACTATATTAATTCTTTTTTTTTTTAATTGCCTTTTTATTAAAAAAAAATCTTTATTGTTGAAAGTATTACATATGTCCCCCCCTTTTTCCCCATTGACCTCTTCCAGCCCGCCCCTGCCACCTGCCTCAGGCCTTCACCACACTATTGTCTGTGTCCATGGGTTATGCATATATGCATACAAGTTCTTTGGTTAATCTCTTCCCACCCACCCACCCACCCACCTCTGCCTTCCCTCTGAAATTTGACATATGTTAATTCTTTTGGTTGTTTCTCTTATAGTCCTTTTGGTCTTTATCTCAAAATAAAATACAGTATATTTCTTGCTTAATTTATTAATTTCAGATTTTACTTATAGACTTGATAAAAGAGAATTTAGTTCATTATACCCACCCTCCTCTTTCTTATGCCTTACACAATCTATCACCCTTTATTACCACAATTCTACCTCCCTGTGCAGACCATTGTTTATGTGACTCATTTGCTTTACATTCCTGTGCAGAGCATAGTTATAAGCCTTTTTCATTTATTGTTTTAAAATATATTATTTGATATGTAATTACATGTGGATTATATACTTCTTAATACAAGTTTAACACATATGCGTCCGATGCTTAAAAATACATTTTTCTGTTTTGAGTTCTAAAATATTTGTAGTAGCATATTGTCAGTAGTCTTCTGGGACTTGCTCTCTTCCTTCAACAGTATGTTTCCAAGAGTAATAAATTGTGTTGCATTCTTCTGAGTTAATTTCAATACTTTCATGGCATTCTATTATGTGAATACACCACCATGTCTTCATCCATTCTACTGCTGTCTCTGACATGCGTTCTGTCCCTTCCCCCCCACCCCCCACCCCCGTTATGAACATTGAGATGAAGAGCATTCTTGGGTCTCCCAGTGTGCATATGACAGTGTCTCTCCTAGGTACACAGTTAAGAGCCACAATGTTCACTTTTAGAGATAATGTCCAAGTGCTTTTCCCTCTTGCCAGTGACATGTTTCTGTTGATCCAACAGCTCTCCACAACCACTGTGAAATGGCATACTAATGAGGTTGGACATTTTTGTGTGTGTTTTATTTGTTTATTGGCCATTAATTTTCTTCTATGAAAAGCCTAATTATATCTTATGTTGATTTTTCTATTAGAGTGTTTGTCTTTTTCATATTGACTAGCTGGAGTCGTTCATGTATTATGAATACTGCTCTTATGTTGGTTGTATGGTATAATCAGTCAGGATTCGATCAGGAAAAGAAACCACACCAATTACCTGAACATAGAAAATGTAATATAAAGAATTGTTAATTAATAGAAGTGGTAAAAGATGAACCTAAGAGGTCTAGAATAGCAGGCGCAACGCCCCCCACCCTCCCCCTTCCAAGGCTGAGATTCAGACCTGTTTGGAGAGGAAAGGGCCTCCTCAGAAGCCTGCCAGTGGTGTGGTAGAGCTAGTTTGTTAGGAGCAGCCCTCCGTGCAAGGATGTAGTCTCCAGAGGTGGCTCACCAGAGCTGTAGAAGCAGTCTGAAAGACTGTGGAGGAACACATTGCAGATGATGTGGTGGACTGAGTCTTAAGGCTTGATTAGATTTAGGTTAAACATTGTTGTCAAGGCTACTTCATAGGTGATAGTGTATATTTCTTAATTCGTACACACCAGGAAGCAACTAATGAAAGATAAGTTGCATCACTTGGTTAAAGTGATATGTCCTAGAAATCTCCACAATAAACCCATGTTGTCTCCTTTGCTATTAGATGACCTGTGGAATGAAATTTTGCACTCTGAGAATATACTGTTCCTCGACAGTCTTTTTTATTAAAAAATTTTTAATGTTTTTTTAAAAATTTTACCCTGAGAAATACTTCATAGATTGCAGAATAATGATAATTCCAATTCTATATGACTGTTTGCATTGGTTACCCTGCATTCTTTTGTAAATACTTTCATTTAATTTTTTTCCTCTTTCTTGTTACAGAAAGCAAGCAAACACCCAAAGATTAATTGGATAATGTAAAAAAGATACAGAAGTCAGCCAGAAGAAGGTCTCATGGGCCAAATTTGGAACAATTTGAGCAACAAAAGGATGCTGCTATAATGAATTATAATGTATTAAATAAATAAAATCCATAAATCAATAGTGATACAAAGAGCACACAAAGAAAGATGTTTTAACTAATCCAATTACACTTTTTATGATCATTGATATATTTAAATTTACTTTTACAATCTTACTTTTTGATATTACTTTTGTTATACTTTTTCTGTGCTTCTTGTTTTGTATATTTTTTGTTTGTTTTGGAGAGATTGAGTTTAGTTGTTAGTGTTCATTATTTTTGCTTTTTTCTTATTCCATTTCCCCCTCTACATATTCTGAATTTATACACTCTATTTTCATTTATTTAATGTTTGTCTTCGAAAAATTATCATTTATAATTAACTTTACAAGTCTAAAGATAAACAAATCTGTGCTTCCCTCCTGGACACTCAAAGGCCTTAAAACAATAACTCCAGTTACCACCCACACCCCCAACCTGGTATGCTATTATAGTCCAACATTCTAGTTCTGTTTCATAAAAATTTTTATTTTAAAGCATTTTACATTAGAAATGACCATAATTTTAATTTAATTTAATTTTTAAAAATATATTTTTATTGATTTCGAAGAGGAAGGGAGAGGAAGAGGGAGAGGCAGAGAGAGAGAGAGAGAGAGAGGGAGAGCCAGAGAGAGAGAGAGAGAGAGAGAGAGAGAGAGAGAGAGTGAGAGAGAGAAACGTCAATGATAGAGAGAATCATTGAACGGCTGCCTCCTGCACGCCCCACTGGGAATCAAGCCTACAACCCGGGCATGTGCCCTGACCGGGAATCAAACTGTAACCTCCAGGCTCATAGGTCGATACTCAACTATTGAGCCACGCTGGCCGGGCCCATCATTTTTATTTTATACTAGAGGCCTAATGCATGAAATTTGTGCACGGGGCAGGGGGGTGGGGTTGGGGGGTGGGGGGGTTGGGGGGTAGGGGAGGTCCCCTTAGCCCAGCCTGGACCCTCTCCAATCCAGGACCCCTCGGGGGATGTCCGACTGCCAGTTTCGGCCCGATCCCTGGCAGTCAGACATCCTTCTCACAATCCAGGACCGCTGGCTCCTAACTGCTCACTTGCCTGCCTGCCTGATTGCCCCTAACTGCCCACCCTGCTGGCCTTGTCACCCCCAACTGCCCCCCTCTGCCGGCCTGGTTGCCCCCAACTGCCCCCCTCTGCCGGCCTGGTTGCCCCCAACTGCCCCCCTCTGCCGGCCTGGTTGCCCCACACAGCCTGCTGACCAGTTGTTTGGTCGTCCCTCGCTAACCCCTCTGCCGGCCTAGTGGCTCCACACAGCCTGCTCATCAGTCGTTTGGTCATCCTTCGCTAACCCCCCTGCCGGCCTTGTTGCCCCACACAGCCTGCTGTTCGGTTGTTACTGTGAGGGCATCGTGACCAATTTGCATATTACCCTTTTATTAGTATAGATAGAAGTTTTTGTTTGGGTTTATATTATGCTTACCACTTTATGAATTTAGCATTCTTTCCAGCATCTAAGACCTTCTGGAATCATTTTCCTTCCTCCTAAATTGCATCTTCTAGTGGCTCCTTTTGTAATAATCTCTGGGTAGAAAACTTGGATTTTGCTTGTTTGCAAATTTCACTTCCTTTCATAAAAATATAGTTTTGCTAGGTACTCATTTCTAGGTTGATGATTATTTTCTCTAAATAATGTGGTGATAATATTCCACTGTCTTCAGAATCCATTGCTGCTATCGAGAAGTCTGTCTCATTCTAGTTGCTATTTCTTTGTGAATGAAGTCTTATTTCTGCAAGTTTTTAGGCTCTTCTTTTTGTTTTGGGTCTTCTGAAGCTCTACTACCACATGGCTATGCAAGGGTTTCTTTTGTTTATAATGCTGGAATTCCAGAAATCTGTATTTTAAAAACCCTCCCCAGAGTCTGCTGCATGCCAAAGTTTGAGATCCTGTGCTACCAGCTCTGAAAGTATACCATGTAGGGAGTCCAGCCAACTGAGGTCACCACACTGGAAAGACTCTGTAGAAAAATAGAGAATGATGCCTAGGGAACTCCAGCTGATTCAGCTCCTGGCTGTTTGATGTTCACATCTAAAATTTTCTATGTATCTTTGAAAAGATATATGACTTTGAGAAGTATGGAGTGTTGTTTGTATATACACTGAGTGGCCAGATTATTATGACCACCCCATCAGTACTTCGTTGTGCCACCTTTTGCCTTCAATACTACGGCGATTCTTCTTGACATTGATTCTACGAGATGTTGAAAGGTGATGCGAGGAATCTGACACCATGCCTGATGAATAGCACTGTCCAGTTCTGTAAGATTTGATGGTTGTGGAACCAGCTGCCTGATGGCTCTTTTAACTTCGTCCCACAAATGCTCAATTGGATTAATATCTGGTGATTGTGGGGGCCACCTAAGCAAGGTAAAGTCTCCCTCATGTTCTTGAAACCACTCCTGCACAATACGAGCACCGTGGCATGGCACATTGTCTTGTTGGAAGAAGCCACCTCCATTGGGATACACCATCAACATGATAGGATGAACTTGATCAGCAATGATACTTAGGTATGTTGTGCTATTCAGATGATGTTTCACATGAATTAAAGGGCCCAAATCATGCCAGGAAAACATGCCTCAAACCATAACACTGCCCCCACCAGCTTGAAGGGTTGTACTCATGCATGTGGGATGCATGCTTTCATGCTGTTTCCGCGAAATTCTCACTCGGCCATCTGCATGATGCAACTGGAAACGTGATTCATCGGACCACATGACTTTTTTCCAATGCTCGACTGTCCAATCCTTGTGTTCCTGTGTGAATTGGAGACGTTTTATCTTGGTAACTGCAGACAGCAAAGGTTCAAACAGGCCTTCAGCTTCCATATCCCATATGATGCAGTGTACGGCTAATTTGCCTACAAAAGTTAGGTGGTCATAATAATCTGGCCATTCAGTGTATATGCTTTTAATTTACATAAGCAGTATTGTCTTGTACTGTTTCTTACATTTTTCACTTCATAGCATGTTTTCATATATTTATCATCACTGCATGGTATTTAATTGTATTGAACATTCATTTTCCAAATGATAGGCATCCAGGTTGCCTTCAAGTCTCTGTTCCCAAAACAGTGATCAACATCCTCATCCATGCCATGCCACTTCATGAACCTATACAAACTTCTATGAAGAATATACTGATGGATGAAAACTTGCATTCCCATTTTTGTTTAAAAATAATTTTACTAGAGGACAAGGATTTTTATCAGAAATTCTTAAATACCAGTTGGGAGACATTCAATACAAATAGTCTTGATGCTTTTGTACACACACACACACACACACACACACAAACAAACAAACAAACAACACACATATAAGTCCATATTCTTGGTTTGGGGGTTGAAACAAACAAAAAAGTCACCCAAGTGACACATTGTTAATAGCTATAATATTTTCTACTGAAGACTATACTAATTGATGCTTTTCTTATAAACTGTGTACACATGAAACCAGCTGAAGAGTGCAGTTCCCTGTGGGAATGTGAATTCCCTAGTTGGGTGTCAATGGCATAATCTTAGTAAATATATAAGTGAAGGAGCTATGGGTTAGCACTATGCACTTTAAGAATATTCATGGAATTAACTGCTCTCTTATAACAGGTCATTCTTCAGAACTAGCATTGGCTTCTGTTTTTTATGAATTTCTTAATTATTTGTTTCTATTCAGAAGCAAATGTTGTTGTAATGTCCTTAGGCAGAATTTCAAAACTTTTAGTCTTATATGAAACACTATTGTGAATTTTTTGTCATATCCTCAAAATATCTGCATTTTTATTTACTTACTAGAGGCCTGGTGCATGAATTCGTGCACGGGTGGGGTCCCTTGGCCTGGCCTGCAATCAGGGCTGATCGGGGCTGCAGGAGGTTGACCGGGTAGGGGGGACATGGAGGTTGGCTGGCTGGGGGGAGGGACCACGGGAGGTTGGCTGTGGGAGCGCACTGACCACCTGTCTGCCCCCTGGTGGTCAGTGTGTGTCATAGCAACTGGTTGACCGGTGGTTTGGTCATTTGGTCATTCGGTTGTTTGGTCGCTTAGGCTTTTTTAATTGACACATTTAAAGAATAAAACTTAGCCTCCTTATAAGAAGAAATATCCATGAGATGGATCTGCTAGTTATATTTTCTAAATCATAACTCATTAAATAGCCATATTAAAGGCTACTCTCTCCTAAAATTCAATTGTGCCAATAGCAACCCAATACCAGTGTTGGAGATACACAGACTAAGACATGGATTAAAAGCAGGGTAAATGGCTGCTCTCCATCTCTTTTTACTAGTCTTGGCAGCTGGATCTTACCACTGCAATGTTCATTGTATGTGTGTGTATGTGCGTGTGTGTGTGTGTGTGTGTGTGTGTGTGTGTGTGTGTGTGTCTACTCTGGGGTCTGATGGATAAGGTTGGGGCAGAGAAAAGGCCAAGCTATCATATTTTCACTCAGGTTTGTAAAAAGAATAGAAGCAACTAGCTAGTTAGTCCTTAGAGACATACCTACAGACTTTACCATGGACACTCTAAGGCGGACACTCAAAGTTAGTCATCGGAGATAGTCATTGGGGCATACTGGGAGATACTTGGAGAGTGGGCAACTGCAATACAGAGAGCCAGGTGTGGGGAGGTTGTGTACTCTTCCCATAGAGAACCTCACTGATCACTCTTTTGGTCCAAACCTATGCCACTGAGGAGTTCCTTAACAAAGGGCTGGAAGTAGAGCTTTGTCCTCAGTGTATAGTAAGTTGAAAGATGCCTTAATGTAACTACTAAATATTGGCCAAAAATATTCTGATGAAAGACTTTTGAGCCTAAAGCCTTGTTTATAAAGCTACTCTTGATGCAACCAGACCCAAGTCACAATTACTTATCACTGTCCTATTGGCAAAACCAAGAGAAATATTTCAATAAAACATCTTTAGAAACATCAAACTATAAGTTTTTTTTAACATTGAAAATTACAGTGTTTTATTCTTTATGAGCATCTGTTCTATGCCTTGGCAAATCCTCATACTCCTTTCTAAGTTTGGATCAGCTTCCAAAATTTTATCCTTTGTGCTTTCAATGGCAGAAAAAAAATCTGAGAGTTCTTTAAACGTAAAGTTTTTTATCTGTATCACTTTCTCTGAGATGCATTCATCCTTTACAGAACGACCGTTTTCCTCCTGTTTAACTATATGTTCGCCTCCACTAAGTTCCTCTGGCTGCATATCCAGAACTACTTCTTGAATGGAGGCAGTGTCAACTTCCCATGGTCATCCACGTCTCTATAACTCCATTTACCTTCATTCCATTTACATCTCGCGCTACTGTGCAAGCCAGGACTGCCTGTAATTCTTGGAATCTAGGTGCAAATTTCACAGTAGCTTGTAGTTTCACCAGATAGTTTAATGAATTCATGCAGACTTCTGAAACGATGAAACCAGCCTTTACTGACAATAAAATGTTCTTTTTGTCTCCTTAAAATAACCACTTCCTTCAGTGCAGCACTTCGACACTTTGGCCTGAATGCTAGCCAAACTGACTGGGATTTGTTTTTTATTACAGTCCTCAATCTAATGTAGATGTAAATGCTCCATTTCAACCATAAGCGGCTTTCTGTTCTGAGTGCAACCTAAACTAGAATATGTTGCAACAACTTTACCTTATTTTTTTATATTCATCAGACTTTTAAAATATGGTTTGTACTGTAGCTTCTAGGCCTATGTCTCGTCGTCTTGTCTTTGGTTTGCTATCACCATTTTAAAATCTAACACATCCACTCCCAGTTCAAGTGTTCTCACTTGTTGTTTCTTTACTGCAGTCATCTTTGTTGACCCTCTTCTGATTATCCATTTTTGTAAAATGTCACTTAGGTTTATCACCTATTATATAAATCTTTTGAATTCTTGATCACATAAATCAGATAAATGTGTGTGTGTGTGTGTGTGTGTGTGTGTGTGTGTGTTTTTTTAAGAAAAACACTTTTCAATTTTATTTCTCCCTTCCATGTTTTGAATCATCTTCCCAAGACCCAGGAATCTTTTTCTAACATCTTCAAGAATGTAATTCCTTGAGTCTTTTTGGCTGGAAATCTGGACAAAGCAAACACAAAGGGGAAAAAGAAGCAATCTTGCTTGGAAGTCTTGTGAGCTATTTCCTTCTTAATTCCTGCATTGTTTTAAAGAGTCTTGCAAAACAAGTGTTTGTTGAATTAAAAGTCAATGTAGTCTCATATTAGACTATTAAAGCTCCTCTGGGGTCATATACCTACACCCAGCCATACCAACAGCTCCTACATTATCTCCACATCACAAACCTACCAAATAAAATAAAAAAAACCCCAAATAAAATTAAAAAAACCCAACAACATGCCTCTCAGTAAACAATGTATTTTGGCCCAATTTGTCTTCAATATTTCTAGGGCACACACATTTCTCTCTCTCCCTCCTATCCCTTTTCCCCACATATCCTCTGTTCTCTTTCATTTTGCCTCCTTCTGGTTTTCTTTTTTGTGTGTGTGTAGGATTATAAAATTATTCAGTATATACCCCTGCAGACATTATTGATTCATATATAACTGTAATGCCACTATCACATCTAACAAAATTAACAATAATTCATTTATAGTATCTAATACTTAGTCTATGGCTGATATTCCTGATTGTCTCAAGGGTTCTTTTTACAGGTGGTTTGTTCAAAACAGGACAAACTCCACACATTGAATTGCATAATTATGACTCTTAGATCTCTTTTACTGTTTTACAATCTGCCCCTGTTTTTTCATGCCATTGATTTAGTTGAGGAACCAGGTCATTTTTCTTACTGAATGTTCGACATTCTGGATTTGATGGATTGCTTCCATGGGGTGTTTTTTAAAAATTTGATCTTCTGTCTATATTATTTCCTACTGGAGGCCCAATGCACAAAATTTGTGCAAGGAGCTCAGCCCCTGCCACCGTGGCTTCTGGTCTAATTAGCATATTAACGCTTTTATTATTATAAGAAGATTAAGTCTAGAGGCTTGATTAGATTTAGATTCTAAGACCTCATATTGGTTCTGGGTAATTCTGACTTTGTCATATCATGATGCATATATATGTCTGGTTGTCAGATATTCAGGTTTTAGTGTTTTTCTTTTCCTTTCTTATCATAGTTGCCCTGTCTCTTTGGCAAGATTCAGAATTGTTACATTTATTGTCTTTGCCCAATCAAGTTAAAAACAAAAGTTGAAACTTACATAGACAAAATGACTAGGCAGAAGAGCAGTGGTTCTGAGTCTCTTAGACAATTTGTGTTTGAAGAAGCTTCTGGTTCATAGACAAAGGGATCGACTGTAAAGGGGGAAATGTATAAGATATGAACCCTTAGGGGTTATTGGATGTAAAATTACAAAAAACATACTAATTACTATATTTATAAGCTATATTATTAAAAGTCAGCATGAAAGCTGCTGAAATTATACTTATTCACTAATTAGCTTATGGATTTCCAATTCCATTTGCTTCTAGCCCTTTTTATCTTCCTTAGGGAATTTTAGGTGCTATTTTACTGCTTTTTAACACCTCCAGAAACTACGGTATGCTTATAACTGACCATAAATTGTACATGTGGGGAGCACATAAGAGAATATGACTCAGGATCCATGCTGTGTTACTGACTGAGATGAACCATGAGCAGTTTGCACCACAGTTAAAGGTTTTCATAGCAGAAAGTAGTTAGAATTCTGCTGACTACCTCGCATGCTAACCATTGCTTGGTGAAGAAATAGAAACATAAATCATGAGGGTCAGTGTGCCCACTGAGAGCCAGTGCCGCACCACGCTCCTCTGGTGCTAGCTGTGCTCTGCTATGTCCAGCCCAGGGGCTTGCAGCCAGGGGAGCTTTTAAAGTCACTGATTCCTCCCCAGAACTGGGTCTGGGTCTCTGAGGGTGGGACCCAGCCACTGGTATTTTGAAAAAGCTCCTCAGATCATTCTCATATACAATCAGGACTAAATTATACAATCTGTACCAATTATAGGTTTTACTGTGCAGAAAATCTCTCCCACATGAGGAAATTGATGCTTGGAGAGATGGTATGTGCTCAATGTCTTGCTACAAAGCAGCATTTCACACCCAGTCGGTATGGTTTCAAAACTAGGGGCTTCGAAATTTATTTTTTAAAATGACCCAAAGTAGGACATGTAATTTACATCATAACTTAAAGCACATAAAATAATGAAAACCTAGTTTAACAAATAATACTTAATCTTGTTACATATGATGCAGTCTGATATTTTTGTTTTAGTTAATTAAAAAATACTGATAAAAAACCCACTGAAATGAATTCATGACTTGCAGTTTGAAGCACTCTTTTGAACCATGACAGTATAGATTCCATATCTATTCCAAATACATGGCAAGATCTTTTCCTCATCAATGCCTTCTCATTTTGTTTGTTTTCTCATCTGGAAAGCCACACCCTCTTTTTTCCCCTCATTTTTTAAAGGTCATCAAGTTGGTTCCTGGCTAAAAAGCATTTCCCAGGCTACCTCAGTCCATAGTGTCTCTTATTTCAATGCGTATAGTTAACACAGAGAGCTCATCACACTTTTTAAAATACTAAATTACATATTTTGATACTCTGTAATTGTCTTATAGCTTATACAATTATGTGTCCTTGATTAAACTTAACTTCTTTGAGGACACTGACAAGTTGTATGCTTTTGCTTCTTTACTTTTCAAAATGTCTAGCACATCACACATGCTAAAAACAGCTTTGTGACCCTAGACAAGTTAATCTCTGAGCTTTTACTATTTTTTAATTTCAATTAAATTTATAGGGATAACATTGGTTAATAACATTATATAAGTTTCAGGTGTACAACTTTATAATACAACATCTTTATATTCCATTGTGAGCTCACCACCAAAAGTCTAGTCTCCTTCTGTCACTACATACTTGACTTCCTTTACCCTTTTCATCCCACTCTATTGAGCTTCCTTTCTTCATCCCTAAAATGAAAGGGACTATTCCAGGTTAATTCTAAAGTCTCTTCCATGTTTTGTTTTATTTTTTAACATATATTTTTATTGATTTCAAAGAGGAAGGGAGAAGGAAAGAGAGAGAGATAGAAACATCACTGATGAGAGAGAATCATTGATTGGCTGCCTCCTGTATGCCCCACACTGGGGATCAAGCCCACAACCCAGGCATGCGCCCTGACTGGGAATTGAACCATGACCTCTTGGTTCATAGATCAATGCTCAACCACTGAGCCATGCCAGCCGGGCATCTTTCAGGTTTTTAAGTTTATTTTTCTAAAATATCTAAGAAATTCTTCCATAAAAGATAGAATAAAAACAATATATAAAACGTTTTTATGAACAACTGTCAGAAAAGTTCTTGTGTGGGAAGAAAAAGGCTCATATGGTTTGGCATTTTTAATACACAAAATATAAACTTGGTGCTATCTCTGAAAAGATTAAGAACAACTTACTGGAGTTTGAAAATGAAGCTGGGCCCTATGTCACTTGGATATGAAATGTGATTATTCATAGGCTGCATTTGTACTCAAGTTGAATGAATATTTATGCAACAAGAAATTTCCATGGACTCTTATTAAGTCGAATTGATTACATAATAACACAAGGCTTAACAATGAGTGTGGGGTTGGGGGCATGTGAAGGCAGATGTATCATGATTTAGGAAAAAATATTATTGAATACAATTACATTTTAGATACTATTTGTTTACAAGTGGTTTCTTAAGCATTACTGAGGACCTTCCCAGTGGCTTCTGAAATCAAAGGATATGTTGGCTGGTTCAGTTACTTGAAATCCCATGACCATCATCATTCTCCTTATTCTGAAGCTATCGACAGAGGAACCAGGGAGGTAGTCAGCCCCTTTGGTGGTGGTGTGCATGTGTGTGTTTGGGGAGTCGGGGGCTATGGACATAGGTCATCTATGGTCTTTACCTCCTCAACATTCATTTCCTCTTTGTTAACAACACTAATTTTCCCTCCGAGAACCTCCTCTCTCCCACTCAGTCCATGTGGTTTGGGTATGTTTTGGGGGGAGAGTAGGCACTAAAGATGTGTCCTCTGACATTTTTCAGACATAGGTAAATAACCCCAACCTGGCTGTGTGTGTTCCAGCCCACAGTTATAATGGTTATAACCATGGTTATAGATGGGCACAGAACCCAAGTGAGTCCAATGAGACCCATTCCTTGGGATCAATTGCTAAGGAAGTTGTAGGAGGAGGTGAGCCTGGGCCTATAGGTCTAGGTACATGTTAGAGAAAATAAGACCAGTGCAATGAAAGCGCAGCCAGATATGGAGAGAAACTGAATCCTAACACTCTTTGAGTACCTGGAGAAAAAAATTTTTTTTTAAATTCCCCCTCCTCAATCCCCCGCCTCAGCTCTTGGAATTTATAAGCAAACTACAGGCCCAGTGCATGAATTCGTGCATGGGTGAGGTCTGGCCCACCTGCCCTGATGGGGGCCCATTGGGCCGGGCCGACAAGGGAAACGGGCTGTGGGTGGTTGGCTGGCCGGCCTTGCCCCCGATTGGGGTGTTAGGGGCCCATCAGGGGCGGGTTGGTGGGGAGGTGGCGATTGGGCCAGATTAGGCTGGTTGGCTGCTGCAGTGCATGTCATAGCATGTCGTTCTCGTCATTCTGGTTGTTCCGCCATTCGGGTGGCTGGGCTTTTATATATATAGACTAGAGGCCCGGTGCACAGATTCATGCACTGGTGGGGACCCTCAGCCTGGCCTGCACCCTCTTGCAATCCGGGACCCCTCAGGGGATGTCGGATAGCCAGTTTCAGCCCGATCCCCACAGGCTCAATCCAGACAGGAGGGAGCCTGATCCCCATAGGCCTGATTCAGACAGGAGGGAGCCCGATCCTGTGCGTTGAGCGTCTGTCCCCTGGTGGTCAGTGTGCGTCATTGTGACTGGTTAACCAGTCGTTTGGTCATCTGGTTGCTTAGGCTTTTATATATATAGACTACTGGCCCGGTGCACAAAATTCGTGCATGGGGCGGGGGGGGGGGGGTCCCTCAGCCCAGCCTACACCCTCTCCAATTGGGGACCCCTTGAGGGATGTCTGACCGCCAGTTTAGGCCTGATACCTGTGGGATCAGGCTGTATCAGGCCTAAACTGGCGGTCAGACATCCCTCTCACAATCTGAGACCACTGACTCCTAACTGCTCACCTGCCTGCCTGCTTGATCGCCCCTAACTGCCTCTGCCTGCCTGCCTGATTGCCCCTACCCCTCTGCCTGCCTGCCTGATCGCCCCTAACCTCTCTGCCTGCCTGCCTGATCGCCCCTGACTGCCTCTGTCTGCCTGCCTGATCGCTCCTAACTGCCCTCCCCTGTTGACCAGATCTTGCCCCCAACTGCTCTCCCCTGCCGGCCTGATCTTGCCCCCAACTGCTTCTGCCTGCCTAATCAATCCTAACTGCCCTCCCTTGCTGGCCTGATCTCCCCTAACAGCCTCTGCCTTGGCCCCCACCACCATGGCTTTGTCCGGAAGGAAGTGGGACATCCGGAAGATGGCTGGTTGACCCGGTCTAATTAGCATATTACCCTTTTAGTAGTATAGATTATATAGGATAGGATTGCTTAATGGGGGGGGGGCTTTTTCATCAGGAGGAGATGCTCTTGGCAAACAAAAATACATAATCCCTATATCTGAACTGACAGCCAGCCATATGCACTATACTGCCAAATTGGTCATTAAAAAATTGAACTGCTTTCTTACACCTTACACCAAACAGCTGTTGCCCTTAAAACCCCTCCTCAGCCCCCACCTTAGGTTCTGCCTTCGCAGTTCACCCAGATTAGGTTCTGATTGATCGGTTTCTATACCAGTCAGCATCAAAAGCTCCGCCTCCTGGGCAGCCATTGGCTCCTCGCACTTCACCCAGATTTGGTTCCGATTGGTCGGTTTCTAGGCCAGTCAGTGTCTCCGGGCCTATCAATGGGCCTGATAAGAGAGGCAGGGCTGATCAGCAGCCCCAGCAGAGGCCCGAGAGAAAGAGAGAGGCAAGGGCTGATTAACAGCTTCCACAGGGGCTATGGATCAGACCCTGCTTCTCTCTCCAGGCCTCTCTTCGGGCCTGATCCGCAGCCCCCTTAGCAGTCAGTGTTGGGTCCCAGCACCCGCAGCAGTGGGCAGTCAGTGCTGGGTGGCCACGGCAACCAAGCACTGCCTTCCGGTTGGTTGAGCCTTTGGTCGTTTTGGATGTTATGGACTCTGGGTTTTTATATATTAGGATGAGCCAATACATTTCAATCTCCTGCACTGTAGGCTTTCTTGTCAGTTTGAGTTGGGTGCCTATAATATCCAACTATCCTGACTATAAAGATTATCATAGAACCAGTGTATCTTCAGTCCTGCTCACTGATAACTTTCTCCCTCTTCTTAACATTTGGTCCAGGCAGGACCACACCTCCTGGTTTTTTAGAGTCCAAGGCTTATTATCTCTCCATCTTATAACAGAAATCACTACTACCTTTTGCATGTTGTCTCCCTGCCCTCTCCCTCCACAAGTCCACATGTGCTTATTTCACAAGTGTAGGTGGCAGGAGAGGAAGATCTGACGTCCAGTCTCAGGGTACTGATGCAAGTGTCTGAGCAAATTAGAAAATAACCCTCCCTCTGAGCCTCACCCCCATGCCTTTGGAGCCCAGGCTGGATGTCCAACTCAATTGTCTGCCTACCTCCTCCTCCCCAGAGGACACTGCAGGATACAAATGACACAACACTATGCTGAGGCCCATCAGTACTGAGAAGCAAGAGTGGGAGCCATGAGGTAGACAAGCAGGCTCTCTGCTGCTAACACCCACTTGACTGTGGTCTATTCCTGGGCCCATGCTCGCTGTTCATGCTGTGTCTCCTGGCATCCCCACTGTGGGCATACCCCACTGTAGTCTCAGCAGTCATCACACATGTTGATGATAGCTGGAAAAACAACATCTCTCGTCACTTGAAAGCAGCATTTCCCTGTGTCATTTACATCTTAAGATGGTATGGTTTCTGGAGGGCCTTCCTGAGTTCAGTTTATAGATCTTTGCGTCCAAACTTTGTTGATGTAAGTCAGTGGTTCAAGAAATCCAGATGGAGGCCACCTGGCCATTGGCCATTGGAAGAGAACAGGGCACAAGGTAAAGCAGGCATTTGGCAAGGCTCCCATGCCACACACCAGTGACACCTTCAGGGGCCAATCTAGGGACTCCAGCTGGTCTTTAGTCATTCAGTCTCCTGCGCTCCTGGGGGAGACCCTCACCACTGTACTGGCAATAGAGGACCAATAAGCAGGAAACAAGAAAGGAAACGCAGTTCTACTGGCTTTGGGGGCTCGGGCCAGGGCAGCGTTGCGGGGTAGGTGTAGGTGTGTGTGTGTGTGGCGGGGGGGGGGGGGGGGGGGGGGGGGGGGGGGGGGGGGGAGGGCGGGAGAGGGATGTATAAGAGGAGACCCTAAAGAGGAGAGAACAGTTAGGAGAATGGGCGAGGTTTCCAGGACCTTTGGTGGGGAGCTCAAGCCATGGCAAGGGTGGCGCCCGTGCCGGGTCCGAGCACTTACCCTACCTTTGTCCTGGCTAAGGGGCCACCAGACCTGGCGGGGAGCTGGGGAAGCGGCTGGGAAAGGGCAAACGCAGAGGGCCCGAGGCTGGCCTCCGGAATTTCTGCGTCTGCTCCCCACGCTCTCAACTTGCCTCCCCCGCCCTTTTCTCTCCACCCCCTCACCTCCGGGCTAAAACGCGCGGGCGCCTTTAAGAGCGAGCTTTGGTTACCCCGGGGGCGGGAACCCCGGCAGATCGCGAGGCGGCGGCTCCCAGCCGACGCTCCCCACTTTCTGCTCCAGCTCCGGCCACCGCCGCCTGCCAGCCACTACCTCCTCCTCCTCCTCCTCCTCCTCCTCCTCCTCCCCCGCCCCTGCCCGGAGCGAGGCTCTCCGCGGCGGGGGAGAGAAGTGCTATGTCAGGAAAGTTCCGGGAGGCGCTGGAGGGGGCCGCGCTCCCCGCGCGCCGTGGGCGCCCGCGCGCGCAGCCCTTTGTACGAGGTGAGGCTCGGGTCCTCGGACCCGGGACCGGAGCGGCGGGCGGGAGCCCTGGATCCACCGCGTTGGGGAGGGTGTGCGGTCGGGCGGAGTGTGTGGCGACGAAGGAGGCTGCTTAGACCGAAGTTGTGCGGAAGAAGCTGGGTTTTCGGGGAGATGTTTGCGGCTGGACTGGATTGCAGCTGCCAGCGCCGCCCGGCGGGGCCCGGCGGGGACTCGGTTTCCCCGGGCGCCCCCGGCCCGGCCCGGCTTCCCGACGCCCCCGGCCCCGTCCCCTGCCGCCCGAGCAGCCAGGCCTTCCAGGAAAGGGGGGGTGCAGGGAGGCTCCCCGAGCCCGATTGCCCCCGCAGGGCTCGCTCCCCGGAGGCGGCTAAGCGCCGGGAGCGAAGGAGGGGATGGAACCCTGGTGAACTTTTACGCTGCGGTCGCATCGCGCTCTGGGGGTGCAAGTGCCCCGGTTTGCCGATGGGGAGGCTCCCGGCGAGCTCCGGCAGTTCCGAGGTTGCCTCTTGCCTGTGGGTAAGCTTGGGCGCTGTGTGTCTTTTCTGTCTTGGTCGGTTTTCTGCGTCGCCCTGATTTTCTCCCTCCTCCGCCCCTTTTGCTTTTGGAATATATATATATTTATTTATTTAAAGGAAAAACATCTTGTAGGCTCAGGGTGCTTAAAAAGAAAGAAAGAAAGAAAACACCCAACAATATATCTTTATGAAATTTACCCCCCCTCCAGGGCTGACCCACATTTTCAAAGTGATCGTTTAGTCCCTGATTGAGTAGTTAGACTTGGTCTCTACACTTAGAAATTCAGGTAGCCCTGCAGAAGATAGGCGGTTTCTGTTTTTTAACCAGTGCGGTAAGATGAGTTTTTAACCATATCTTTTTGAAAGAAATTTTCTCTTTACTTGTTGATTTTCATGGTCTTAGATTAAAAGGATCCAACTAATTTTAGGAGTACTATTTCTAAGAATCACATAAAACCTGGTGTTTCTTGTATAATCTGACATCGCTTCTGACAGTTTTACCCTTGGATGAGGTATATAATACATGTAATTAGTTGGTGAAATCTAATATATAAGTGCATTTATTATGCAAATGGGTAAGGTGGGTTTTTTTTTTAAAATTTTTATTCGTGTGTCCTGTGGGTGACTGGAGCCCATTTCCTCACAAATGTCTATTCCAGGTTCTGTCTTCTTCACTTATATTGTGCATGTCTGATGTCGGGTATAAATCAAAGGTTCTGATGAAAAGTCCCTGCATTTTGTGAAGTGTTTGTTGTATAGCCCAAATTTTAGTGACAGTTGATTACATCATCCAGATTTTGAAAAATAAGAATAGAATGTGGGGACTTGTTTAAAGAAAAGAGTATCATGAAATATTTAATCAGGTACTTAATCAAGATGAGTATCTATGCTTTACATATAATTTTGTGTGTGGATGCATACTACCAAAATAGACAGGGAATATTGTAGGTAACATCTTGTTTGCAGTGGAGAAGTTTTGAAAGATAATTATTCCAGAATAACCATTAATATTATAGCATTTTATTGGGGATATAGATTTTCATTTTGGAGCACAGTTTTGACACTCTGCTGTCAAATATACCAGAGCTGAAACTTTATGAAAATAACTCACAATCTCAAGCATTTACTGAAAAATTTCAGCAAACTGAACATTCTTATTAAAAAAAATTGCTTTGGAAAATCACATACTTAAAACCCCAGCTGCAGTTATCATTTACTTTAAGTTTGCTGGACTCCAGGCAAGTAATATTGTACTTAATAAGAATTTGGGTTTCTAAGATAGATGTGATTTAGTTCCCAGAATTTATTGATTGATATGAGTGCCTTGATATTTTGTATGTAATTTATTTGATTTGAGATGATTGCTTTGTGAATGATTCTTTTTGAAACTAAATGTATATATATCACAATATGTATCCTAAAATCTCTATCTATCTATATCTGTCTAATATATATAATAGAGAAATAATATATTATATTTATTATGGATAATATATATATAAAATATATAACAACATCTATAATATATACTACTAGAAGCCCGATGCACAAAGATTCATGCTAGAATGGGCCTGCCTTTCCCTGGCTGCCAGCACCGCCTTTCTGCTCCGGCCCCCCGGAGCCACCTCTTTCCGCTCTGGCCCTGCCTTCCCACGCTGCCCAGAGGCCCTGAGAGACCGCCCCACCCAACCCCGTCGCTCGGCACCTGTGTATGAACATTAACCGCCATCTTTGTTGGGTCAATTTGCATATCACTCCTGATTGGTTGGTGGGCGTAGCGGAGGTACGGTCAATTTTACATGTTTGTCTATTATTAGGTAAGATACTAGATGTAAAATATATAACAACATCTATAATAATAAAAGTGTAATATGCAAATCGACTGAATGGCCAAAGAGTGGAATGACTGTTCGGATGACCTTCTGGACGAAGCCAGGGCTGCGAGGGCTGAGGAAGCAAGGGCTGAGGCAGCCACCGCGGCTGCGAGCCCCTTGCATGAATTTTCTGCTTTAGGCCTCTAGTCTATACTAATAAAAGGGTGATATGCTAATTAGACTGGGAGGCCTTCTGGGAGACCTTCCAGACAAAGCCATGTGGCAGGGCCGAGACAGGTGGTTAGGGGCGATCAGGCCAGGAGGAGGGGCAGTTGGGGGCAAGTAGGCTGCTGGGGGGGGCACATGGGGGTGAGTAGGCCAGCGGGGGTGGGGGGAGCAGTTGGGGGCAAGCAGGCTGGCGGGGGCGGCAGTTGGGGGTGATCAGGCCAGCAGGGGGGGCAGTTGGGAGCGAGCAGGCCAACAGGGGGGCAGTTGGGGGTGAGCAGGCTTGCAGGCAGAGTGGTTAGGGGCGATCAGGCAGGCAGGCAGGCAGGTGAGTGGTTAGGAGCCAGGGGTCCCGGATTGTGAGAGGGATGTCTGACTGCCCATTTAGGCCCTATGGGATTGGGCCTAAACCGGCAGTCGAATATCCCCGAAGGGGTCCCAGATTGGAGAGGGTGCAGGCTGGGCTGAGGGACACCCCCCAACCCCCTCCCATGCATGCATTTCGTGCACCGCCACCAGTATAATAAAAATATATAACAGGAGTAACTCTTCAGGTACTTGATCATACACATGCACTGAGAACAGCAGGTCTAAAAGATCAGAAGCTAAAAATAGAGCTTGTTATCTCTTCCGCATTTTCATCAATATCAGTTAAAAATATTACGTTTTCCAATATGTTCTTGTTCTTAACAAAGCTTGGACCAGGGAGCCATGTACCAACAATGCTAATCACAAACTTATTGAAATGGGTTGAATTATCCCATCAATTAATGATTGAATCAGGCCTTTCTTAACCTTCAGTAGAGGAATCCCTAGGTAAAATTTTGCTTGTCAATGTAGTTTTCTTCTTTTAACACTTCAAAAACGACCTTCAGGTCATTCCCTATTGGTCTGGACTTAGAGAATAGACCTCAAAGACATGTAAACCTTAGAAACATTTTGATTCCAATTTTCGAAATGATGTCCTAATTAGTTGATTTGAAAGAGGTACCCATTAATGCTTGGAAAAATAATACCTATATTAAAATTTTAAGAAGTTTGGATGAGCATAGAAGGAGAAATTTAATGTTACATGGAAATACAGGGTCAAGAGAGTAGTTTTTGCCTGCAGGATGTTAGGTAAGAAATTTGAAGTTGTGGGAAAATTGAGCATGTTTGTAAGTGATAGAGCAGTGAGAGTAGAGATTGGAAGATTGAAGATAAGGGAGGGATAACAGAATTTGTATCTCAAATATTGTGGTAAATTTGAATGTCCACAATTTCTTTGCTATTGTCCCATAAAGAGGTGGAGACTAATTATCTTCTTTTTTTCTAATGCTGAACTTAGTGATTTACTTCTAAAGAATAGAATGTGGTAGAAGGGATGCTATGTAATTTACATGGTAAGGTTAGAAAACAAGAAATAGCTTTTTCCTGGTTCTCTTCTGAATTTAGCTATTGAAACCCATTACCACGCTCTGAGGAAGCCCATCCCACACGGAGAGGACACCTGTAGGTATTCCCACTGAGACTGAACTAACAACCAGCATCAACTGCAAGACATCTGAATGTGTGAAACATCTGAAGTGTGTAAGATGACTCAGCCACCTCTTACCGAGTAGGAATCATCTAGTGACTATTCAACCCTCAGAATTATGAGTTGTTAATAATAATAAATAACTTGTTGTATCCCACTAAGTTAGGAGAGGTTTATTGTGTAGCAATAAATAGCTAGAACATTTTTTGAATACTTACTCTATTAAAAACTGAACAATGTTCAATGTCAGATGTTTTCTCTGTCCTGAAAGAGGCTTAACTCCAATAAAAAACATTAATTGCATAATCCTATAATATATGTACAATTTCTACAATAAACTTGCTCAGTGGATGAGAAAAACAAACAAACCTATAATACAGGCTCCAATCACTACAATTCAAGCTTTGAGGTATTTCTTACCACATCCCATAGCTGAAGCTGCTATATGTATGAAAATTAGAAATGAAATGAAATAATTTTTAGATTGATTTTTGCTTTCATTTGCTAAGTATTTAGCAGAAATGTGTGTATATTTGTTACAAATGCCAGTTACTTAATGCATGTAGTAATTTTTTTTTGAAGCTATGATATGTATACATGTAGGGTGATTTCTTAGTTGTTTACTTGAAACAGTAACATGTTTCCCAGAGTTTATGTTGTGTCTCTTGGGCTCTCAAAAAATAACACGTGAAATGCTTTACTATGAGCCTGAGATCACAGACTTGCAGAACTGATGGGATCTTGGTCAATTATAGTTTCAAGTTTCCTGGGAATTTTCTGTTTAAGGTCAGATGTGTCCCTAATTTGAACTGGATAATCCACGAAATAGGTACTTTTGCAACCACAGAACATGGAGAACATTCCAAATAATTTGCAGTGTAGGCAGCCCAACATGGTTTAGTGTTTAGTTGGCTTGAGGCAGTGTGCCATGCTTGTAAAAAATGGTTTCTGAAGCTGACAGACAGCAAGCTGTTTCTGTCTTAGAGTTTGACACATAGGATAAAGCGCCGTTTAGTTTCTATGCCAGTAAGTATGGACAAGATTGGTAAAAGTAATTTGCTTCCATTTCTTTCTATATGACAGAAGATTCAGAAAACTCAAGCATGAAACTCTAGCTTAATATATTGGGAAAGGTCATTCATGTTAATTAAAAATATAGTCAAGAGTTGGAAAGTTGGATTTTATCATAGTTTTCAGGTCTTGGGCAAGAGCGTATGTTTATTTACAGGAGGATAATGTAGTGATCACCTATTGAAATTAATAATACACTGCTATTTTCAGTGTTTCCCAGGCCCAATTTAGATTAAAAAACATCTCCAGCCATATACTCTATCAATCACCTGGCATACATGTTAGTCGATTCTTAGATCATTTTCAGTTGAAACCATTATGTGTCATTATAGTCATAAGGTTTATATACCTTTTGAGGTTTTTTTTTTTAAAATTTCTTTATTGGTTATGGTATCACATAATTGTCCTCATCCCCCTATTCCCATCCCGAACCCCTCCCCACGTATGCCCTCCACCCCCGTGTTGTCCATGACCACTGGTTAGGCTTATATGTATGCATAGAAGTCCTTTGGTTGATCTCTCCCCCTTTCCCCCACCCTCCCCTGCCTTCCCTCTGAGGTTTGACAGTCTGGTTGATGCTTCCCTGTCGCCGGGTCTGTTTTTGTTCTTCAGCTTATGTTGTTCATTATTTCCCTTAGATGCGTGAGATCATGTGATACAAGAAATACACTTATAAGAACCGAAAATGAGACAAGCCATAATGGTTATTTGCTGGGAGGCAAATGAATCAGTCTGTAGTGAGTTTCTTTCTGGGCCAACAGTTCTTTTGAGTCCCAATTTCAATGTCGAACATTTCCTTATGTGTACATGGCTGGTGGACAAATTCTGGGTAAAATTATAATGACATTGTAGAATAATATCATGTAGGGATATTCTTTGCTTTAGGTCATGGCAATTCCATTTCAAACTGGCTGTCAATTTCTTTTTGTATAGACTAGGTCTTAGTTACATTTTCTGCACCTCTCCCAGGAGCAAGTAGTGGTAGTCCCTTCCTTTGGTGTCCACGCAAGCCAGAAACCTCTCTTTAATTTTATACACCAAGGAGCAGTGAGTTTGATTTTGTGTCATACAAAGGGGAAACTCCTTTTGAGGTTTTGAGCAAAGCTTCTTAGTTAACTATTTTTCTCTCAATTGGCTTAGCCAAATTTATCTCTATCACTAGAACATTTGAAAAATATTGTAGGCAGTTTTTTTAAATGTGAAAACTTGTAAGGATTTGCCTTGGGGAGGTGTTACAAAAAAGAATTGATTCTTCATTCTAGCTGTTATCTTCCGAAGGGAGGTGCTGTCACCTCTTTCTATTTTTTTTTTAAACAAAAATAAATGTATGGATAATAGAGAAAGAACATTTGTAGGCATTTAAAAGATGCTTGATGTTTGGGTCTGAATAAGGGTTTCAGCTGGAAGTTATGTAGGATTCAGTTAACATCTATGCCAGATGTTGGGACAGTATATGGTTGAGGGTGTCTGCTGCAGATTTTTGTTTGCTTGTTTTTTAATCTAAGTTACTCCTGGAAGGATGTAGATTCAAAGGGAGTTGATGTGGAAAGGGGCATATTCCAGGCATAGCATCCATTGCCTTCCAGAGGGGAAAATGCTTACCTATCTAATAAAATTACTTCTGATAAAATTTATTCTTTTAATCATTTTAGCTTATTTTTTCCCATTTCCTCCAGGCTATTTTCCTGTTCTATTTTGATTACTTTTCTAACTTTTCCCAGTCCATGATGCCTTCTAAAGTTTCACATTATCCAGGACTAGCAGAAAGTCTGTTCTTTAATTCTTTCAGCTCATTCCCACCTTTTTCTTCTTTAAATATTCTCCCTTCTCTTGAATTTTCGAGTTCTTTAAGATACTATGAGTTTTGGATTTGTTTCCCTTATTTTCCATGGTAGGCTTTGTGTAAATTTGCTCCTACTTAAAGGTATAATGATGTTTGGGACTTGTCATTTTTGTATCCATATTTCATGTATAATTGCTATTGTAAGGTTTCAAATCTTCATTATTTTGCTATATTAAATATTTATTCTTATTATGGAAGTAACATATGTTTATTATAGAAAATTTAGACAAGCAAAAAGAAAACGAAACCAAAGGAACAAAAGGAGAATTATACCCAGAGATAATTATTGTTAACATTTTGGTATATTTTTAGATACATATAGAGAAATACTATAATATTTTAATTTCTAAAAATGACACTTTATTATATACTAGAGACCCGGTGCATGAAATTTGTGCATGGAGGGGGGTTCCTTAGCCTGGCCTGCACCCTCTCCAATCTGGGACCCCTTGGGGGATGTCCGACTACCAGTTTAGGCCCAATCCTGGCAGTTGGACATCCCTCTTGCAATCTGGGACTGCTGGCTCCTAACTGCTCGCATGCCTGCCTGCCTGCCTGATTGTCCCTAACCCCTCTGCCTGCCTGCCTGATCACCCCTAACCCCTCTGCCTGCCAGCCTGATCAACCCTAACTTGCCCCCCTACCAGCCTGATCTCCTCTAACTCCTGTGCCTCAGCCCCCAGTCTGGCCTCCCTCTATGGGAGGTGACCTGGTGGATCAGGGGAAGATACCACCCCCATTACCCTGCTGCTGCTGCCACTGCTGGCCTGAGCCTCAGCCCTTCACAGCTGCCCACGGCTGCCTGAGCCTTGGCCCTTGCAGCCGCTGCGGCTTTGTCTAGAAGGACATCCAGAAGACGACCACTCTAATTAGCATATTACCCTTTTATTAGTATAGATTTTTCTAATTTTCATAAAAAGATGAACCACATTTCATATAAACATTTTAATATAACATATTTACATTTAACTATATCATAAAATGATCTTCTGTAACGTTTTGATACTGAATGGTATTTTATTTTATGGATGTATCATAATTTATTGGGAATATGCCAACATAACATCAGACAGATTTTCCTTTTCTCCCCCTCTCTATAGCGGTAAGTATCTTACAGTTCAATTTTTATACACATCTATGGTTATCCCCTTTGAATAAAGCCCTAGAAGTAGAATTTATGAGTAGTGATAAAAGGCATTGATGTTTTGCATTGACTTCGGAGCAGTGCATTATGCTTACTATAAAATCTACACTCCTAATCATAGTCTTCTCTAATTACCTTCTGTAGTTTTGTGGGTCAGTATAATATGAAAGATTCAAGTTAGATAGGATTTAAACCCAGACATGATTGACTAGGGCTTCATGCAACTGAAGTAGCCCTAAATATGTACAAAGACTCAGCTGTAAGGTTCTGCCTCAGCACCTGTTCATTCATGCCCAGTCATAGCTGTAACTGCTACTTCCACCTAAACAGGTACAGCAGGTGATAGTAAGCCCTGAGGATGTTTTCCCCTTTTCACGTTCAGTCTCCTTACTGTGCTGCCGTTTGACCTCCTGCCCACATGTACTGACCCTGATGCATACATAATTGCTGTATGGTTGAATGAATAAACATTGTTTCCCATATAGTCATATCTAAGATTTAAAAATATTCTGTTTCTGCCCTTTGCTGCCAACTCCTGGACTCTTAACATTTAGAAAAAATATTGCTTTAATAATTTTGAGGTTTTGTGATTTTTTTTAAGACATATTTTATTGATTTTTTTATAGAGAGGAAGCAAGAGGGATAGAGAGTTAGAAACATCGATCAGCTGCCTCCTGCACACTCCCTACTGGGTATGTGCCCGCAACCAAGGTACATGCCCTTGACTGGAATCGAACCTGGGACCCTTCAGTCCACAGGCTGTCGCTCTATCCACTCAGCCAAACCGATTAGGGCTGATTTTTTTTTTTTTTAATGATAAGCTGGTCACTTCCCTCAGAACTTTATGGTAATTTTTTCAGGTCTGGATGAAGGCAAATTTCTTAAGTGGAAAAATATTTTGCTTCTGCTACTAGTTTGGGTGCTCTACTGACCTGGGCACATTTTAAATCAAATTTGTGCTTGACATTTTTTTTTTTTTTTTGCTTGTTTTCTTAATCTCAGAGCTACTTTATGATTATACATTTTGGGAAGGAAATTCTTTTCCTTTTTGGCACAGAGGAGTTTATTTCTTGTTCACCTTTAATAGCAAATGTGGCCATTTAATGTCCTGGTTGCTGTTGGGTTCTTCTGACAAATATTATAATTCTGTAATCCTAACTCAGATGATTTACATTTAACTGTGCTAAAGAAACTACTTTGTTTCTGAGATTACAAAAATAAGATACCTTTCTTATTCAGGTTTATGTGCATACCTTAGCTAACCACTCTAGGGTTTTTGCATTTGAAGGGAAAAAGCAGACATGTATGTGTCAAGATATGATGGCAAATGCTTACTTTTCTGTTCCCCTTTTAATTCTAATTTTATAATTTACCAATTTCCTCTGTTGATACATTTGAAATCTCTGTTAGGGTATTGGTATCAGCACTTGCTCTTCCTAAGCCCTAAGCATCGTCTTGTTTACACTCAGTTAGTATTTGGCTTATATTTTGTTCTTTAGGGCAGGCATCTTATTTTAAAGCATTCAGTTACATCTGTTTTTCTTTCTTCAGATTTCTGGGCTTTGCCTTTGAAATGGTAGTAGGGAAAGTGAAAAACCACCCATGGGCTTCACTGCCCTGATTTAGACTCTCAGAAGTAAGTTAAAAGATGGCAAACTGCAGGGCTGTTCGGGATAGGTTCATTTTTGAGGAGGAATTCTGTGCTTTTTTCAAATAGTTGCATATTGGTAAACATCTTAAGAAACTTTTAGTTTTTTTCTTTTGTCATTGTGACATATTCAACTTCTTTCCTTTAACCCTACATGATTTTGATATACGGGATAGGCTAAGTTGTGATGATCAGTTAAAGTAGAAAGAGTTTAAGAACTTCAGCATTTACAGCTCTCAGTACTTAGTTACTCTAGATTAGCTATAAAAACTTAGATACAGTGGTAAAATGAATCCAAATTAAAAAAAGACTAACTTGATACTTCTGTTTGTTTGTTTTCTCTTTCTCTCTCATACTTGTAGCAAGAATTACTATCAAACTCCACTCATTGGGCCAGAGACCCTTGTGGTGTTTGCAAAAATCTTGCCTCTCATGTAGCACACTACCTACACTTGAGAGTCAACGGGCCACCAGTGGCCGCAACTCCAAGCTCTACCAATGTGTAACTTGTGATAATTATACATGTTATAAAATGAAGTCTTTACTATTTTCTGTGCTCTTTTTAGGAAATAGTGTTTCTTTTGCATTCTGAGTTTTAAAGTCTCTCTTTTAGTACTAACTATTTTTCTACATCTTTCATAGAGGGGCATCAGAATAGAAATGATCTCTGCAGCTCACATACTAGAATCTCATTCTGGTAAGGACTTTGTTCATATCTAGGTTCTAGGGTGGAATAAAGTTCCAGGAAAAGACCCTTCTGGTAATTATGGTAATTATTGTTTTTAGTGAATAGACGGAACACTCAGGAAAAGCCAGATTACATAAAGCATCCATTTAGTTTGTGAAAGATGAAACAGAGGGCCAGAGAACCATGGGATACCAGGACACAGGCTTTATTGGAGATCACCCTGCCGGCCGCCTTCCAGAGGGGGAAAGGGAAGAGAGAGAGAGAGAGAGAGCGAGCTTGCCGGGGTGAGAGTGCCTTTTAAGGGGAGGAAAAGAGGGGACGGGGCTTAGGGCACTCAGCACACGCTGATTGGTGGTTTCATGTAAGGTACGTGGTTAGGGGCCTAGGGATTTAGGAATTGGGGGCTTAGGGTATATGGCAGGTGCTGATAGGTGGTTCAATGTACAGTCCATATAAGGTGTTCAGGAATGTCCGGCTGCAGGTGGAGTTTACGTCATACTCCGTCCATCAGTTGGGGGAAGGGAGGATCTATCAGTTTGTGCTGCTTATAGAAAGGGAATTTTCTCTTTATCTAATATAAACTTGAGACTTAAAGTGATCAGTTTACTAAATAGTGTCCCTTCCAGAATCTAAGTTAAATTCTGCTTATGCTACTCAATTCCAACATAATAAATATCCTGCATATAAGAAGAATTTTCACATTTGTTTCATCAACCATTAGGCAAACTCTATGTTTGGGCCATTCTAAAGCAATGATTCTTGCCATTATTGAATATATATTGAGTACATACACACACATACATGTGCATGTACACAGCATTTTCTGGTATCACTTTCTCATAGATTGTATCTTCAGGAGAAATCAAATGAGAAGTGGTCATATGTAAAGTATAATAAAACTGGAAAAATTACCCATAAGTATAAGCAGTGATGTTTATATATAAGTGTTTAGTGCTTCTCTTTTCCCCCTTTTTTGTGTAATAGGAAATCCAGGAACTGCAATTCTGACTATTGTGTGTATAGTTGACATTGGGGCAGTGAATTCTCTATGGGTACTTGGTCTTACCCGCTATCTGTCAGTTGCATCAGCACTTTGTGAACTTGCAAAGCTTTTACTGATGCTTTGACCTCTGAGCAGAGGCCCAATGGACTAGCAGCGGGTACCTTACTGAATGGCAGCATCATTGGGACACTATCAATGGGGAACCCAATTATGAATAAACAGCACAACCTCACCCAAATCCTTTCTCCCTTGTGATTTTGTGATGCATGATGAGAAATTGTTCTTTGGTATTTACAATATAGCCATTTTTCATCTTGATTTTTTTCTTCATTTCTAAAGGTTCAAAGTGAATATTGCAGATTTTCTTTAAAACAGTTCTTTGCTAAAAAAAACCCCACAAAAACAAAAAAACAACATTTCTTTGCTAAGGCATGATTTTTTGTGTGGGGAGGCAGGGTGACTATTGGGAGGTGATCTATGTAATACTTTGAACAATTGTGTAACCCTTTTACTAGAATGAGCCTTCCCCATTGTTGCATGCACTGCAAACTTGATTGAAAATTAAAATTAGAAATAATACAAATGGAAATAAGGTTGGCTTATAGGAGACATTTTTATGTATGAATTCTTCTCTATGGCAGGATTTAGTAGAGAGACCTTCAGCTAGTGAGTTTTTAAGAAACATTTTCTTGAATTTAAAATTATTTGTCAACAATTTCATTTTAGAAGATTTTCTTTAAGACCACTTACATTTTGTAAAATTTTACTTATTTTTGCAATGAAAGATTCCTTCTTTTTGTCATTATGACTTTATTTTACCTCTTACTCCCTACAATTTACTACTCCTACCTCTTTCCCACCAAAAAATAAAACAATACAAAATAAACTGTAACTTCAAAACCAAATATATTACCTTTCAGCCTAGTACTTTAAGATTCATTTGAGTGGATCATATACAGTCATCAAACATGAGACTTAGAGAATGTTGCGAGAAAATATGGACACATATATGTGAAGAATTATGTTTCCTTTGTTTTCTATTCTTGGAGCATCCTGAGGTGTTTTTTCACAGCACATACAACATGATGTATACCAATCGTTATTTATGTTCCTAGGTGTTTTTGTACGTTTGGTATGAGTTGGGGTTTTACAGAGAAATAAAGCCAATAGGAGATATATGTGAGTTTTTATAAGGAATTGGCTCACATGTTTATGGAGGCTTGAAAAGTCCCATGACTTGCCATCTGCAAGCTGGAGACCTAGGAAAGCCTCTGGTGTATTTCTGAGAACTAGAGGACCGGTGGTGTAAGTACAGGTCGAGGGTAGCTGGGTTTGTGCCAGCTCAAAGTGCAAATTCTCCTTTTCTCCATCTTTTTGTTTTATTCAGGCCTTCAACAGATTGGATGATGCCCATCCACATTGGAGGGGGCAGTCTGCTTTACTCAGTCTTCCAACTCAAAACACCCTCACAGACACACCCAGAAATAATGTTTAATCCAAGTGCCCTGTATTCCAGTCACGTCAACATGTGACGTTAACCATCACAATGAGTATCTCTAGTGGAGTTGTGAGTTACATAAGATCAGGAGATATATCTGTTTGGTTCTTCATTGTATGCCTTGCTCAGTCAGAAGCTGGCTTAGAGCAGGTGCTTAATGAGTGTATAAGTCAAGTTTAAAAGTTTATGTCTAAGATTTAGATAATACCCATTGATAGTCTGGTTGAAGACTGAGGATCACAGCAAAATATGCAAGTGCCATCCCTTGGCACAGAATGACTGTTGACCTTTTCTCGGTATTATCTGGTGGCCATTTTGAATACTAAAAATAAAGTCTTATTCATAAATTTTTGGACTCTTAAGTATTTTAAATATGACCTTTAGATTTTTTCAGAATCTTTCCAATTTAACCAGAATTATTTTGACCATGGCAGTGAATCAAGGTCAAAACTGATTTGCCATTATTTCTGGATGAGTCAGTGCTGCTCTTCAGCAAGTATGGTAAGAGCAGAAAGATCTTTAATTCTTTGCTGCTTCTCTGACATTATTTTTTAGCTTTTCACTCATGAGAACATTTGGTACAGTAGTTCCTCCTTACCTGCAGGGGATATGTTCCAAGACCCCCAATGGATGCCTGAAACTACAGATAGTTCTGAACCCTTATATAAACTACGTATTTTTCTAAACATTCATACCTGTGATAAAGTTTAATAAATTGGCACAGTAAGATATTAACAACAATAATAATAACAGGACAATGATAACAATATACTGTAAGAAAAGTTATATGAATTGCCAGGGCTGACCAGCAGACCCTGCATGACGGATGAATGATGACTCTGACACATGTTTCTGAGAAAGAGAGGCTCAGGGACTGCTTGGCTATCGCCACCAAGTAGCCCTGTTCGCCTGCCTCCTTTGGCTTTTATTGTAACAACAGCTGGAACTAAAATTAACGGTTAGATGCTATCAGCAGGGTAAGCATCCTTGAGAAGACACATGCATCCTTTAAGCAAGGATGTTTTGAAGTCTAAACATAAAATTCTAGCAAAATACCCGGGGGTGGGGGATCAGGCTTGTTTAGAAAAGTCAAGGTAGGGGCTGCCTCAGAGCCCCTCAGAGGCCCCAGACCTTTCGGAGAATCCTCCTTGTAGACATTCCAACCAAGTCCCGTGCTTCCCCACAATGAAGTGGTCTTCTCTCCCCTCTCAAAATATCTTACTGTACTAACTCACTTTTTCACTTTCCTTTGGCTTCTCTTGGGCATTGCCAGCATCACTACTCTTGTGCTTTGTGGCCATTTTCAAGTAAAATAAGGATTATTTGAACATGAACACTGAGAGATCACAACAAATGATTTGACAACTGAGATGGCTACTAAGTGACTAATAGGCAGGTAGCAGATACAGCGAGGATATGCTTGACAAAGGGATGATTCATGTCCTGGGAAAGATGGAGCAGGAGGGTGTGCGATTTCATCACATTACACGGAACAGTGTGCAATTTAAAATCACAGTGCGGAATCTTGAGTTACATTTACATGTGACGGGGCCAAGGATTTTAGCATCTTTATTATTATTTACTTTTATTGATTTGAGAGAGAGAGAGAGAGAGAGAGAGACAGAGAGAGAGAGATCCATTTGTTGTTCCACTTATTTATGCATTCATTGGTTGCTTCTTGTGTGTGGGATTGAACCTGCAACCTTGGCGTATCAGGACGACGCTCCAACCAATGGAGCTACCCGGCCAGGGCTTAGCATCTTTTTAAAAAAATGATATGTATGTGGTTGACTATTGTATATCCAGGTTATTTGAGGTCTCCAGTAACCTGTTAAGGTCTTCCGATTTCACATTCTGTGAAATTTCTATTATACCATACGAGAGGTGAGGTAGTAAGGTTGTGGGGTAGGGAGTCTTACGCACTGTCTTTTGCCAAGAGATGATGCTTGAATCATCTCAGGCAGTGACATTGCCCCGATGTGTAGGAAGGAGGAGGACACCATGGTGTAAGCATATGTATCCCCCCCTTGTTCTTCGCAGACAGATAGCATGTCATATGACGCCAACAACTAGCACAGTGCCTGGCCCATGTTGACACCCTAGCTATTTTTGTTGAATTAACTGGGCTGGAGCTCTCAGGGCAGTCGCAGTCAGGGACAAAAGGTGTTGTTATGAAAAACAAGTAAGCTGTAGTCCCATTGCCCTGGACACAGAGGACTAAACTGGGCATCGATGCAGCGGACTGTTTCTAGAAGGCCTAGGAGGGCATATGTAGACTTCCACCATGTTTGAATCACAGAAAGAGTCCAGAAGGCACATCTCTTTTGTTCTGAAAATAGACGGTGGAAAGGCCCTTTTCTGAAATAAAGGGGGCAGAAGCTAGAGTGGACAAGATCAGAGGAAGAGAAACAAAGGTATGTCAGCATCACAGTGTGGGATCTTGAAGTGAGGAACAGGTTTAAATTCAACTTGGAGGAGGCATGGAAAACAGTCACGTGCAAGGGTGCCGGGGTAGAATCCTCAGTGTCACGGAAGTGCTGGTGTGGCGGAGGACACGGTGTTCTTTTCTGGCTGCGCAGAACTGCGGGCTCACGTTTACTGAGCGCCGACTGTGAGTCAGGACTTCACCTTTGCTGTCTCATTTAACCCTCACGACACCTTCATGAACGAAGGCACACTGTGACCGTCCCCATTTTTCTGACGAGGAATTGAGAGATTAAGTAACCTGCCCAATGACATACAGTTTGAAAATGGCAACCAGGTGCCCTGACCACTGCTAAGGTGGACACAGTGGGCATCTGGAGAAGAGCATGGAAGTGCTCAGTAGGAAGTGTATTGTGGCCCTGAGTGACTTTTTAATATATATATATATGTATATATATTTTATTGATTTCAGAGAGGAAAGGAGAGGGGAGAGAGAGATAGAAACATCAATGATAGAGAGAATCATTGATCAGCTGCCTCCTGCACGTCCCCTACTGGGGATTGAGCCCACAAGCTGGGACATGTGCCCTTGACCTGAATCGAACTTGGGACCCTTCAGTCCACAGGCCAACACTATCCACTGAGCCAAACCGGCTAGGGCGCCCTGACTTTTTATTTCCTCCAAAGGACATGCCAAAATTATTTCTGGTAAGAGGCACTGGAGAAAGGGTATCAGCATTTTTAGAAGCAATACCATTATGGTGGTAAAAATTTTTAGATTTTATTAGATAAACTTACTTTAAGGCCTTGGAAACTTTCATTGTGGTAACTTTATGACTATTAATTAAAAAGATTACGTTTCTAATCCTCTTGGAGGTAGGCATATGGGATTAGATGGGTTATGGAGTTGCTAAAGGGAAGATGTTTAAAAAGTGGATGGCAAGCTGTGCTGTCTGCAGAAATTTAGATGACTCTAAAGCTGGTTTAAAAATAATTAAAAAAACCCTCTTGCTGAATAGTAAAAAAACAAAAGTAGTTTTTTCTTTTTTAAAAAATTACATTGATTCTCAGGGGATGTTTGTGGGAACTAGAAAGGTAATCTAGAGATTAATATGAAAAGATAAGTACTGTACTGTTATTTTTTAGATTAGGTAAGTAATTGGAGAAAATATAGGGTACTTTTAAAGATAATGACTAGATAAATTATCATATTTAAATTTTGTGCTTTTGGGGATATGCTCTACTCATAAGGCTGTTATGCCTTTTGCCAAGGAGAGTACATTTCTTGCATAATAATAACTTGCCTGAAGGATAAGGTACATTTGAGTAAATCCTCCTGTTATCAGTTTCCACATTTATAAGTATTGTATTATGTTCTTCCCATGGACAATAGGCATGATGAGATAGGTAGAAAAATGCTTATTTTGCTTCCTTAACATCTTTTCTAAGGAGTAGAAATTGTTTTTTTTTTAATGAATATGTCTTATGATCATTGAAAAGAAATAATACATATTTATAATATATGAAAATGTTCTTCAAGAAGAGTATTTTCTTGAATTTAAGAAAACTACTCAATTTATGATATTTGGAAAATATAGAAAAGAAAAAAATACCAATGATAATCCTACTGGTCAGAAACATCTTTGAATATTTTGATGTATTTCCTTCCAAGCCCTTTAAAAATTTTAAAAAACATAGCAAGAGCATACTGTATGCTCATACAGCTTTGTAGTCTGTTATCTTCACTCAACATGCTTGTGTAATGTTTTCTTGTAATGTTACTCTCCAGATATAGCTCTAAAGGCTACACAACATTCTATTATATAAGTCACATAATTCAATCTCCTTAATGTGAACTTTTAGGTTCCATATTTTTGCTTTCATGTACATTAAATTTTCAAAGGCTTTATTGAGATACTAGTGCCCCAGTGCACGGATTTGTGCACATAGAAAGGAAACTAATTAGAAGGTGGCCAGTGGGGCGGGATTGGGTGAGACAGGCCAGACATGCCCTGGAGCCAACCTCCCACGGTCCCTCCCTGGCCGGCTGCATCTGGGGTGGCGCCTCGGCTCAAAAGGCGTCTGCGGAGTGAGTGGGGTACCTCTGGTAGGTGGGGTCCCTCAGCCTGGCCTGTGGGGATCGGGCCAAAACTGGCTCTCCGACATTCCCTGAGGGGTTCCGGGTTGTGAGAGGGTGGTTCTCGGGTAATGCACCCTGGAATTGGGCTCCCTCCTCTCTGGTTCTGGGGTATGTCACCCGAGAACCACTGCTGCCAAGTCACCACAGCTCGGCAGCTCCTGTGTTGAGCATCTGCCCCCTGGTGGTCAGTGTGCATCATACCTACCGGATGGTCCGACGGTCACTTAGCCTTTTATATATATATATATATATATATATATTTATATATATATATAGATATTTAACATAGTATAAAACTTAGCCATTTCAAGTGTACAGTTCAGTAATTTTACTAAGTGGTGCAATCATTACCATAATCAATTTAACATTTTCTTTCCTCCATAAGATCCCCTATGCATGTTTATAGTTATGCCCCCCTCTATCCCTAGTCCCAGGCAGCCACTAATCTACTTTCTGTCTCTAGACAATTGCCTTTTCTGAACATTTCATATGAGTGGAATTATATGTGGTTTCTTGTGATGGTGTTCTTTTGCTAACCGTAATATATTTGAGATTCATTCATGATGTCGCTTGTATCTGGCCTTTATTTCTTTTTCTTGCCAGACAATATTCCATTGAAGAGATATAAACATCCTATATAATAAAAGGGTAATTAATGCAAATTGACCGAATGGCGGAACAACCGGTCGCTATGATGCGCACTGACAACCAGGGGGCAGATGCTCAACACAGGAGCTGCCCCCTGGTGGTCAGTCTGCTCCCACAGGGGGAGCGCTGCTCAGCCACAAGCCAGGCTGACGGCTGGCGAGCGCAGCGGCCTGCCTGCGGCAGTGCTAAGGATGTCTGACTGCGGCTTAGACTGCTCCCCATGGGGCGCGGTAGCCATCAGTCGGACATCCCCGGAGGGCTCTCAGATTGTGAAAGGGCACAGGCCGGGCTAAGGGACTCCCCCCGCCCCCCAAGTGCACGGATGTCGTGCACCAGGCCTCTAGTTTTATATATCCATTTACCAGTTGATGGACATTTAGATTGTTTCAAGCTTTGTGCTATTAATAATAATGCTGCTGTGAACATTCATGTGCATACATTTTGTGGACATACATTTTCATTTCTCTTGGCTCAATACCCATGAGTGGAATTGTTGAGTTTTATGGGAGATTTATGTTTAACTATTTGAGAAATTGCCAAACTGTTTTCAAAGTGGCCCCACCATTTTACATTCCCACTAGCAATTTATGAAGGTTCCTGTTTTTCCATATCCTCGCCAAAATTTGTTATTGTCTGTCTTGATTATTAAAGCTATGCTAGTTGGTGTGAAATATTTCATTGTGGTTTTAATATGCATTTCCTTAATGAAGGATTTTGAACATCTTTTAATGTGCTTATTAGACATTTGTATATATTTGTTGAAATGCCTATTCATATATTTTGTCCATTTTATGATTGGGTTTGAATATTATCTTTATACTAGAGGCCCAGTGCACGGATTCGTGAACCGGTGAGGTCCCTCAGCCTGGCCTGTGCCCTCTAGCAATCTGGGACCCCTTGGGGGATGTTGGACTGCCAGTTTCGGCCTGATCCCTGCAGGCCACGCTGAGGGACCCGGGCCTCTAGTTAAGTTATAAGTGTTCTTTGCAATTTCTGGATACAGGCCTTTTATTTGATATGTGTTTGGCAAATACTTTCAGCCTGTTGCTTAGCTTTTTAATGTTCTTAATTAGGTCATCTGAGGCACAAAAACTTAGAATGTTGATGAGGTTCAATTTGCCAGTTTTTTCTTCTGTGGACTGCTCTTTCAGTGTGATATCTGTGAATTCTTTGCCTCACTCAAGGTCTGGAAGATTTTATATATAGTATTTTAATTATTTGAACTTTTAAAAGGATATTATAAAATATTTTTTAAGGATAGATCCTGAGAAGTAAACATTCTACAAATCTGTACTATACTTATTTTTAATTAGTTCTTTTGAAGTATTACATCAGAGAGGAAGATGTACACATAAGGGCAAAGTTCAGGGAAATTTGAAAAGGTGAAAACTGTGTATAACTACTGCAGAGATCAAGAGATTATCACCAGCTGTCAGGAGCCCCCAAACCCCCCAGAAGCCCCTTCCTAGTCATTACTCCTACTCTTCCCCAAAGGTAACCAGTAATACTAATACCATAGATTAATTTTTCCTGTGATTTGAATTTTGTATAAGTGGAATATTATATGTACATTTTTGTGTCTGTATCTTTTATGAAATATTATATTTGTGATATTCACCCATGTGGTGTCTTGCTGTAGTTTGTTCTTTGTCATGGCTGTTTATATTATTTCATTATGGGAATATATCACATTTATTTATCAATTCTACTATTGATGGGCATTTTTGCTTTTCTAGTATTTGGCCATTTTTAATGGCGCTTCTAGGAAAGTACTCGTACTTGACTTTTGATGCATAAATGTGAGCATTTTTGTTCAGTGTATATTCAGGAATGGCTTTGCTGGGTTATAGAGCAGGCATAACTACAAATTTCTTTGCTCATCTTTCACTGGCTTTGTTTGTCTTTTTCTTATTCATTTATTGGCATTAAAATATCGATATCTGTATCTGTTCAGGGTATGAGTCTGTTGTCAATTATGCGGTTGCAACTGTGTCTGTCATTTGGCTTGCCTTTTCATTCTCATAATGATGCCTTTTTGTCAACTTATTCATCTCTCCTTTACATAGCTAATACTTTTAATGTTTTATTTGTCTCTCAAAAATAAACTTGATTTAGAAACTTAATTAAGATTAGGAAACCAGAGGCTGGTGTTTGGTTGTTATGAGGGCTCTTCAGTTTTCTGCTCCTGCCTATTCCAAGAGTGAAGTCCTTCAGAAGTCCTTTCCCCCTCCCGCCCATGAACCCTGGGCACTATCCTCCAGCCCCTTGAGACTGATAGACTGCGCTGCGGCTTCTCAGCATCCCAGCTGCCTTTCTTAACCCAACTTTAAGCTTCTCAGCTGCTTGAAAGCCTTTCAGCTGCCACTTTTCAGGCTTTCAGCTTCTCAGCTGCCTTGAGAAAACTTCCGAGCTGGCATTTTCGAATTGGCTCACACCTCCTGGGGAAAAGTATCATGGAATGCAGAGCTGCCTCACTTCTCCACACTTCCTTCTCCTTGAGATCACGGCCTCTGAGGTTCTCCTTGCTTGGTAGCTCTTAGATGCCTTCAAATCGGTGTTTTAAGAAGTATCCAGCTGTTTTGGTTGTTCTTGGTGGGAGTATTACTCTGCTACAAGCTTGTGGGTTTTTTTGGTTTGTTTGTTTGTTTTTGCCAGGGGAGGAATTCTCTAGAAATGTTTTCTAAGGCTGTGGCTAAAGCTTATTGAGTAACTGTGAGGTTGCATTTCTATTGATGGAGTACAAGTTTGCCAGGATTACTTTCATTTTTTTAAAAACCATTGAAAATTTTCAAGGTAAAAAGTAACATTGTAATTTTCTTTTAATTTTTTATTTTTATTCTAGCGAGACTGAATACTATTTCAAACAATGGTTGGTATCTTTTCTTTATGACTTACCTACAATTCTTCATTATTTTACATTGATTTTAAAGGATGGTGTAACATTACCTGTAATAATAAAAAAGAACTGATTCTTCTGAAGATAAAGGATTGTTACCTTAATGAACTTAACAATAGCTTTTCTATTAATGTTTATAATGTTTGAAAAGGCAAGGGTTGTATCTCCTTTCCTTTTGTATTCTTTCTTGGTACCTGCTGCTTGGTATAGTCCATATTAACATAAAGCAGATGCATTAAAAATAATGCAGAGGTGGGAGCAATATGCTCATTAAAATTATTTCCTGGGAGAATAAGGACACATATGTAACACCTTAATCAATAAAGAAATTAAATTTAAAAAAAGAAAATTATTTCTTGTGTCATGCTATGTTCAGTGATTAACCACAGTGAACAATTTCTTTAGTTATTAATTTACATCATTTCATTTAGGGGCATGGTCCCAAGTCTACGAGGCATCATCCCATTTCTCATTATCTTTTTTCTTCCATCTATCCAAATCACTAATATGCAAGGTCAAATTTTCCTTGATGATATACCACATTTATGGGGGATAAGTATCTGTTTGATAAATCTCCACAAATCTAAAAGGGAATTGAATATCTTACCTTCCTCACATGATGTTAATGTCATTCCTAGAAATATCTTACAAATGCTGAATAGCAGTCTCATCAGCTCACTTTGAAGGATTTTAAGTGTAAGGCAGTTTTAGACTGATGTCAGAGTTCTAAAGCATGCACATGAAAATTTTAAAAATTGAAAGCATTCTCCATTCACGTAGTTTATCCAACTCTAACCAACTGTTTGGATATCTAGAAATTATCCAGACAGTTTAATTTTTAGTGAACGTTATGAAAATAGTGTCTGAGGATGAAGGATAGTGGAATTTTCCTCAGCATGTTAGGCACACTCTGGCTCTTTTAATTGTGGGAAGTATAATTTTACTCCCACAAATGGCTTGTTTTAGTCACTCCTCTACCTTTTTTAGGTCATTTCATCAACTCAGCATAAAAAATAATGTCTGCTCTCATGCTGCCTCTAACCCTCAGGGAATGGTGTTCTGAAGAAAAAACAGAAACCTTTGGGGAAGGCTAGTCTAAAAATAAAGTCCTCAACATACTGGACCAGGGATGAGGCCATTTCTAGGGACAGCGTTTTTCACGTGGTAGATTGCATTCTTAAATGGAGTAAAAGTTCCCTTCTCTCTCCTCAGGTGATGAGTACGGCAGCACAACATTTTGGGAAGAACAGGGACTTTGCAGCCCGGCTGTTCTGGGTTCCACCTCCAGCTCCCCCACCAGCTGTGTGATTGGAGGCAGGTCACAGTCTGAGCCTCAGTTTACTTGTCTGATTCAAAATGGGGAAAATAACTTCCGTCTTTGGGGCTGCTTGCCAGGACTAGCAATAATGTACGTGAAGGTCAGATTCATGGTGGGTGTTTAAGAAATGGTAACTATAATTGCACATCTTAATTTTTTTCTCTCATTATGGAAGAAGACTTTTTCCGTCCTAACGTGATGATTCACAGGATAGAGCCAGGTTACCTGGGTGCAACTCCTAGCTCTGCTATATATTCACTGTGTGACCTTGGACAAGTTACCTAGTTTCTTCCTCATCTACAAGTGGGGATGGTTATGATGCCCACCTTCTAAAGTTGTTACAAATGTTAATATTTGTAAGTGTCTGGCTAATTTGTAAGCACTAGGTTAGCATTTGATATGTAAAAGTAAACACTCAATGCCAGCATTAGTTGGTTATCCTCCTATATAATAAAAGACTAATATGCAAATTGACTGAATGGTGGAACAACTGGTCGCTATGATGTGCACTGTCCACCAGGGGGCAGACATTCAATGCAGTACCTGCCCCCCTGGTGGTCAGTGTGCTCCCACAGGGGGAGTGCTGCTCAGCCGGGCTTATGGCTGGCGAGCGCAGCGGCGGTGGCGGGAGCCTCTCCCACCTTCACGTCAATTGGACATCCCCCAAGGGCTCCCAGACTGTGAGAGGGCACAGGCCGGGCTGAGGGGCCCCCCCTCCCCCAGTACACGAATTTTGTGCATCAGGCCTCTAGTTGTTATTAATAAAGGTAATAGGATTAGAATGGAATGGGAATAGAGGCAGCATTCTGCATGATGAATGATAGCTTATGGGTAGGAGGAGAAACAGGCACAGAGAAGTTTAGTGGCAACTCTGGAGCTGGTACAAATTCAAGTGACTGCTTTTTATTAATTTTTATATTATTTATTTTTTAATTTAAATTCTTTATTGTGTAAAGTATTACATATATCTCCTTTTTCCCCCCATTGACCTCTCCCCAGCCCCCCCCCCCTCAGCCCCCATCTCTGTCCATTGGTTTTGCTCATATGCATGCATACAAGTCCTTTGGTTGATCTCTTACCCCTTTACCCCCCGCCTTCCCTCATAGGTTGGACAGTCTGTTCGATGCTTCTATAACTCTGGTTCTATTTTTGTTCATCAGTTTAAGTTGTTCATTATATTCCACAAATGAGTGAGATCATGTGATATTTATCTTTCTCTGACAGGCTTATTTTGCTTAGTATAATGCTCTCCAGGTTCATCCATGCTGTTGCAAATATAAGAATTCCTTCTTTTTTACAGCAGCGTAGTATTCCATTATGTAGATGTACCACAGTTTTCTAATCCACTTATCTGCTGATGGGCACTTAGGTTGTTTCCAAATCTTAGCTATTGTATATTGTGCTACTATGAACATAGGGGTGCATATATTCTTTCTGATTGGTGTTTCTGTTTTCTTGGGATATATTCTTAGAAGTGGGATCACTGGGTCAAATGGAAGTTCCATTTTTAATTTTTTGAGGAAGTGCCGAAATTAAAATAATTCAATGGAAAATTTGAAAGATGACTATAAGGGAATTTCCTAGAACACTGGGCAAAGGTGAGACAGAAAACTTGAAAGTAGGTCAAAGAGACAGGCTCAGTCAAGTTGGTCTGATATTTAAATACTTGGAATTCCAGAAGATACAACAGAGTAAATATCAAATACATAAAGAAGCTCCTCTTCTGCTCTGGGAAATGATCTTCAGACTGACGAGTTCTGAGAGCCCAGCAAAATGGATGAAGGCAACTTTAAATGCAGACCAGTTCTTGTGAAATTTAAGAACATGCAGTTTATGGTTCCTAAAAGCTTCTAGAGAGAAAATGAGATTGTCAAGTTCCCATTAGTCCTTGAGCACCTCTTTACTTTCTGGTATAATAAGGCACTTCAACCTCATCTCATGCTTCTCCTATCCCAGACCTGGAGCCAGTCATTTTTCTGAGGAGCTTTGGTTTCTTTTAATGGTGTTTGGAAACCAAGACCTGGCTACTCATTGTATCTGGAGTATGGCTTCTGACCCTTTAGTGCACAGAATTGTATGGAGTGGGTATGTATATAAATGTATACAAGCTTTATCTTATGATGCATACAAAATGGATTTACCAAATATTAATATCACTACTAACAACAAATATGCTAAGTAAAGTTCAGAGTTTCTTCTTCTTTAATTTATCTTTATTGTTGAAAGTATTGCAGATGTCCCTTTTCCCCTCCTCCCCCCATTAAGCCACTCCCTTCCCCTCCCCAGGCCTTCTCCGCATTATAGTCTGTCCATGGGCTAGGCATATATGCAGAGAAGTTCATCAGTTAATCTCTTCCCATACCCCCTCCTTCCCTCTGAGATTCCATAGTCTGTTGCATGCTTCAATGTCTCTGATTGTTTTTGTCCATCAGTTTATTTTGTTCATTAGATTCCCCATATAAGTGAGATAATGTGATACTGTCTTTCTCTGACTGGTATATGGCTCCATCATCACTGCTAGACTGGGAGTAATGAGTGTGCTTCTGATTTCCTGGTAAGGTGAAGGGCAGGCAATATCTCCACTCTCCTCCGGTTAGAACAGCATCAACTGTGTAAGCAGAGCTATAGAGGTTTGGCAACCGAAAACCACCTAGCCAGAGACACCTCAATCAGAGCTCCTCTTTAATGTGCCTTGGAATCTTTTTAAATGTGCCCAGGATCTTTTTAAATGCAGATGCTGATTGAGTCGCTCTGAAGCGGGATATTCTGCATTTCTAACAAGCTCCCCGGTGATGCAGATGCAGATGGTCCACAGACCACACTTTGAGTAACAGGTTCCTAGATAATATTGCAGATTTGTGACTTTTTCACTTGGCATTCCACAGACAAGAAATAAGACAGCAACCGGCTTCATATTAAAGGCGTATCCTTTCAGAGTATGAGTGACATGGTAGGAGATAGAAGACACAGGAAAAGAAGGAGGAAAGAGGAGCAGACAGCCAGTGCCTTGAAGTCCTGAGAACTTCAGCAGCCTGCCCTGCAGGAAGTCAGAGCACAGGTGAGGGTGGAGGTTGAGCACACTCCAAGCGAGAGGAGCAGTCAAAGCCAATGTTGAAATACCTCTGCTGAGGTGGTGCAGGCTGGGCCGAATAGCCACTGCTCTTCTCTGCTTTGGCCAAAAGCCCAGGCATTGGGGACCTGCTGGAAATGTGTTCCGCAGTATGGGCTTCACATACAGCTCACTAACCCCCAGGGACAACATGCATCCCATTGAGAAAAGCACACCTTTCAGAATCTGTCTTTCTGTAGTCTTTTGGGAGCTCTCAAGATGAACAGTAACTGACCAGTTAGGATGCTGACTGCGTTAGCCCTGCGCCCTGCAGGTCTGATCTGCATCCTTACCAACATCCAGCACAACTAAGGAGGCTGGGAAAGTGAATGGTGCAGGTCCAAACAGGTCTTCCAGCAAGGCGGTGCAGTTCATTCACTCACCTGTGTTACCTGGGTCACTCAACTATCATGAATAATTCTTATAGAATGAGGTTTTACTATATTAGAATTTTAATGAGGCATGACTTTTTGCTTCCTTTCAAATACATTGAAAATATTTTTAGGATTCAAGTTAGTTACTTTTATTACAAAATATTAAAATGCAGAAAGGAAAGAAAAAAGCCCATATGTCTACCTCCATTATCATTACTTTCAGCATTGGGGTGATTATTTCCTTGGAGCGTGTGTGTGTGTGTGTGTGTGTGTGTGTGTGTGTGTAAGTAAAGCAGTTATACTTTATTTGCAAAATTCTATCCCATTTTTAAAGACTTTATAAGCATTTCTCCATTTTTATAGCCTTCATAAATAACAGTTAAAGTGTCTGAAAAATGTCTTATTCAGTTAAGTAGGCCCTTAAATATTGGTCATTTAGGTTGAAAGAGCCTTAAAGAGCAGTCAGTATTTATAATATATGTAGGGAAATGGGAAGTAGAAGTAGATGGATAGAAAGGAAATGTGCTTTCTTTTGGTGTCTCTTCTTTCCTCTAAGTTTAAAGTTATCTCTAATCTTAAAGTTCTGTTACTTTATTAAAGGGGTTCAGAGATGGGCGTTTTACTTTGTGGGAACTTATATTTACAGAATGTATTTAATCCAGAGGAATCCCATATTACTTTTTAAAATTAGTCTTCCTTACCACCTGGCCTTGCTTAAAGACCTAATAAAAACCTTTTAACAGGTGCCTTGCTGCTGGGGAGATGACGTCTTTGTAACACAGTGCTAACCTGGACGTGTGCGTAGGGTACACTTGGAGCACAGAGAGAAGGTGCTTCGTCCAGTTTGCAGCCTTGAGAATGATTCCTGGAGAGTGATATCTTAAAGCAAGTCAGGGTGTGTAAAAGGGACCTGACAGAAATGTGGAAGGCCCTCTGGATAGAGGGACCAGCAGGTGTCAGGGGCCCATTCCCAGGACAGTCACTGCATGGAGATGGAGTGCTTGACAGTCACATGACTACCTCCATGGCCCAATGACCCTGCCTTTACCCGATGACGGGAGAAGGAGCAAGAGTCAGAAAACAAAATAAAACAAAAAATACATGGATATAACCAAGGAGAGTAGAATTTCCTTTTGAAATTGTGTTCACGTATTTTTGGTGACCATCCTTTCAAAACCCTTTGGCCCCTGAATTCCTATCAGTTCTGAGTATGTTGGATCCCTCAGGTTTGAGGTGAAAAATGGTCACCATAATTGTAGTTGATGGGACTCAATCTAGTGTTTAAATGATTAAGATTGTGATTTAAAAAATTCATCTGGTTACAGTTTGATGGGTGGATTTACGGGGGAAGGACAAGACTGAGGAAGAGAGACCATTTCGGAGGCTCCCACCTGGACTAGAGACATGGTCATAGGGGTAAGAGAAAGGGAAACAGTATAGGAACTGCTTAGGAGGTGAAATTGGCAGGCTAGAGCGACTGGTTGGGTGTGCTGGTAGAGGGACAATAAGAAATGGTGTTTACTCCCAAGGTTGGGATTGGAGTAAATAGATGGTGAAGTGCAATTAGGGTATAGAAGAAAAGTAGTAGTAATAATTCCTTTTTAGATCAGTATCTCTTTTTTTGTGCTTTGGTGTTTCTTAGCTGGGGTTTTCTAGAAACCATAGCCTGAGGCAAAGCTAGCCTACTGGACGACTGTGTCTGGAAGTGCAATCTCTGGGCAGCAAGAGTGAGGGGATAAAGGAAGGGAGTCAGGGAGGAGGGAGAAGCAAATGCAACGTAGTGTGTTACTGATCTGGCCACAACTTCATCAGGTGAGTTGTCTTCCAGACAGACTTTAAAGAACTCTCCACAGGCCTGGTGGTCAGTCAGGGATGTAAGGAGGCGACATCCTTTCTGTCCTCTACATCCTCCCAGGAGAAATTCCCACCAGGGAGTGTTGTTAGACCTTCACTCTTTGATTGGGATGAGGAGCCACTCTGGGCAGCCAGTGGAGAGGCGATCTCATGCCCAGCAGTGTAACATGAGTTAAGAAGTGGTTGGAGGAGCTGCAACCTTGGTGGGTTGTGCGGGGTCAGATTTGGGCAATCAGCTGAGGTCCATAGGATTTAGGGAGGCTCAGGTGGCAGGTGGAACTGGGTACATATAGAGAGGCATGCCAACAGGGGCCCAAGCATGTTCCCAACTTCTCTCAACATTGTTCTCATTTCCTAGTTTAGTTTTCCCTTTTATAGTCTGTAAGAGCTTTTTAGTGCTCTGATTTTTGTTATACTGTTTTATTTTTATTACTCTTCAGGTTTTAATATTAGATTCATATTTCCCTAGTTTCTGTGAATTGGATGCCTCCACTGACAGAATTTCTAGACTACAGGTTTATATAATTGTGTTCCTCTTTATTTATTTAGTCTGTTTGGGCTGTTGTAACAAAGTACCACAGATGGGGTGCTGGCTTGTATACAACAGACACTTACTTCTCACAGTCCTGGAGGCTGGGAGTCTGAGATGAGGGTGCCCACTTCCAGGTTGCTGACTTCTCACTGTATTCGCTCATGGCAGAAGGGGCAAGGGAGCTTCCTCGTGCCTCCTTTAAAAGGGCCCTGATTCCATTCTTGAGTGCTCTGCTCTCATGACATAATCATTTTCCGAAGAGCCCACCTCCTAAAGCCGTCATATCAGGCCCTTAGGTTTTTGACATATGAATTTTGAGGGGACACAAATATTCAGACTAGAGCGACTCTGTGGCTCAGTACGCAGAGGACAGAAACCTGTCCTGATGGTCATATCCCACCAGGTACTTGTTTCATCTATTCCCTGTGTTTGCTTCCCAAATAGACAAGATACACTACATGTTTCAGTAAAGAACTATGAAGGAAATACTGTACAATGAACTCTTATTTTAAGGGTTTCATAACTAAGGAATAAAGGGAGGCATTGGGTTATGAGTATAATAACAGAATTTCTTGTTAGTGATTTAGTAGCTTTTGAGTATATATTGTATGCCAGGCTATTAACTGGGTTTCAGAATACAGTGCTGAGCAAAGAAATGGCACATCTGTGCCTTCCTGGAGTTTGCTCTCCAGACGGGGTAGGGGCGGAGTGGGGTGGGCATGGGCACAGGCATGAGTCAGGGGATGCCATGGATACTGTAAAATGATTGTGGGTCGAGTATTATCACAGAGAAGTACATGTTAAAATGAGACAGTAGAATAGAGGTGGGGATTGGCTTGGTCAGGGGACCAGTGATGGAAGAGTAAGAATTCACAAAGTGGACAGGGAATAGGATTCACAAAGTGGACAGTAGCAGGAGGCAGTTTATCCACTTAACAAATGTTTACTGAACATCAGCTGTGGCAGGCACAGTCATCCGTGCTGGGAATCCAGTTGTGAATAACCCAGGCAAAAGTTGCTTCTTTATGCAAGTTGTTGGTAGTTTGGACAGGATGGTGTAGATACATTAGAGAGAAATGGCCTGATAGGAACAACATTTAAGAATTAAAATGTACAGTTTTGGGGGATGGAATAAATCATAACTGAGGGAGGAAGATGTGAACATGACTGTTAGGTTTCTGGCTTGTGTAACCAAATGGGTGGTAATCTAGTCTCTGAGCATGAGAACACTGGTGTGGGGTAGCTTAGAGGGGGGACGTGCAGAATTTGAGATATCCTAGTGGAGATGTTAAATGAGCAGTTGGGTGCATGAGGCTGGAACTCAGAAGTGAGCTTTGGACCATTAATACAGTATATCAGGTATTTGAATGCAGGTAATTGAGGGAGTAGGCAGGAGGAGATTGCTTATGGCATGAGAAGAACAAAGCAAAGCTTTTAAACCTTAAAAAAATTTTTATGTGTGTTTCTAAAATAGACTAAATTATAATTGCTTTTAATTAGCATGTGTATTTCAGTCTGAGTGCCCATGTTACACCCTTAGGCATAAAAAACAAAACTTTTCACCCTTGCCCCATGCAAATAGTTTATAGGTGATAACAGATATTCAAGTTTTAACATAGCAGTTATGGGTCTAGGCAGGCTTTTTTGTTTTAAGATTACAGGTTCATTATCTAATAATAAGACTTGGTATTTCACTCTAAATGTTGCATTTACAGACAAATATCATTGTGAGAAACATCCATGACAGGTAAGTAATATATCTGTGAACTACTCAAAAAGGTTGATGAAATTAAATTGGCCAGTATTTTCCCCAATAATAGTTTCAAGGCAGGTAAAGATTCTCAGCAGAACAATGACCTAATGAATGTGAGCTTGAGAATAAAAATAGAAATAGGAGACAAAAGGAATATTAATAAATCCTGTCACCCATAGGGCTCATAATTTTTTTTCCTTTTTGTATTTCTATAGATTCCAGAAGGTTAATCTTCTATTAGCCACTTAAAAAATACATTTTCCTAGTTTTTAATTATAATTAACATTCCTTTCTATTAAATGCTGACCTTTCTTGCCACTTGAGTTTCAGTTCTAATTGTCACCAGAAGTCACGTAGAATATTCTCCTTGAAACAGGGCCCTTGCTGACATTTAGTTTCTACATAACATTTGTGGGGAAAAGTAACATGAATACAATAAATCCTCACGCTTAATAATCTAATTTTTTAAAATGTCCATGGAAGAACTAAATGTCCCATCATGATAATTTTTTTTTTGTGGTGAATGTTCTGGTTGGAATTAGAAAAATATCAGAAATAGAACAGAACACTGCTTATGGTTCATAACTTAAAATGTTCACACAGCATTTTCCTCTTTAGTTTTATTGCATATAGGGTTTAAGTTAGATATACCTTGAAAGTAAGTGAAATTTTAGTGCAATAATGATATTCTCTGTATAAAAATAACTTTAAATAAATCCTCCCCTACCCCATCCACTGCACTTGAGTGTTACATATTCTCTTTTGGTTAGTTTGTTCAAAGCTTTCTATTACTATACCTACAGGTAAACCAAAAATAATAATAGAATTCAGTTCCCCAAAAGTAGACATTGCTATTGTGGTAGAAATTTATTTATTGATTATTGTTTTTAATTTTAAAGCAGATTGCCCCCTGAAAGGGATTGCTTTTTGTTTTGTTTTTAATGAAATAAAGTTGGAATGTTAGTTACTTGTAAAGTGAACTGTGTGGCTCTTTACTTCTGGTCCCACCCACCTCATAAGAGAACAGGAGTATACTTGCCTCCATCCTGGTGTGTTCTTTGTGTATCATTCCATTTTCTAATTAGAATCTCTAGACATGTAATAAGGGCCTGTTATGGGCAAAGAATATGAATTTGTTTGTGATGCCTGTTGTATTTTAATTGGCATTTCTCAATCCAAAAGTTCTCTGAGGATTGGGGTGTGCCTGATTCTTCTAAGCCTATTTCTCTGGAAGTATTGAGGATAAGGAGATCTCTGTTCTGGTCTGTCCAGTCAGTTACCACACCACCATCTGCTTTTTGCTTTTAAAAACCCCTATCTATTGCCTTAGCCGGTTTGGCCTGTGGACTGAAGGGTCCCGGGTTTGATTCTGGGTTGTGGGCTTGATCCCCAGTAGGGGGCGTGCAGGAGGCAGCCAATCAGTGCTTCTCTCTCATCATTGATGTTTCTATCTCTCTCTCCCTTTTCCTTCCTCTCTGAAATCAATTTAAAAAATTAAAAATAAATAAAAATCCCTATCTATTTATGGTCTTTCATTCACACCTCTTATCCTTTTGGGTTGTACCTTTTTTTTTTTTTTTTAAATCCTTCTACTGTCATTTCGGTGTGATTTTGAGATGTGGATCTATGGTCACTCAGCCCCATTTAACCAGAAATCCAGGAACCATTTGTTCATTGCTGTCTCTCTAGTGCTTGGCACACACTAGATTCTTAAATAAGTATTTGATGAATGAGTAATTGAATCAAATGAATTAGAAGTTTTTTTTATAGTAATGGGATTATATATATATATATACATATATATATATATATATATATATATATATACACATACACATATATATATATATATCAACCTAAAAAGTGTCTTTTTAAATGTGGTTTTGCTTTGGCTTCATTACAGCTTTTGTTTTTTGTTTCTCAACCTGATAAAGTAAACTAAGTGTTTTGAAGTGTGTCCATCAACAAAATGAAAAGGCAATGTACTGAATGGGAGAAAATACTTGCAAATCATATATCTGATAAAGAATTGATATCCGAAATATATAAAGAACTCACACAACTCAATAGCAGCCCCCCAACAATCCAATTTAAAATGGGCAGAAGATCTGAATAGACATTTTTCCAAAGAAGGCTAATAAATACATCAGGGAATTGCAAATCAAAAATCACAATGAGATAGCACCTTACACTTGTTAGAATGACTATTATAAAAAAGGCAAGATATAAGTATTGTCAAGGATGTGGAGAAAAGGGGACCCTTATGCAATGTTGGAGGGAATCTAGATTGGAATAGCCACTGTGGAAAACAGTATGAAGGTGCTTCCAAAAATTAAAAAGATTAACTACAATATGACTCACCAATTCCACTTCTGGATATTTATCCAAAGAAAATGGTATAACATAAAAAGATATCTGCTCCCATGTTCATTGCAACATTATTTACAACAGCCAAGATATGGAAACAACTTAAGTGTTCATTGATGGATGAACGAATAAAGAAAATGTATATACATACATCTGTATGTATGTATAAATGTATATGTATATATGAATACACGTAATAGAATATTATTCAGCCATATAAAAGAATGAAATCTTGCTATTTGCAACAACATGGATGGATCATGAGGGCATTATGTTAAGTGAAATAAGTGAGACAGAGAAAGACAAGTATAGTGTAATCTCAGTTATATGTGGACTCTAAAACTGAACAAACGAAAACACACAAACTCATAGATACAGAGAATAGATTGGTGGTTTCCAAATGTGGGGGGTAGGGAGTGGCTGAAATGGGTCTAGGAGGTCAAAAGGTACAGACTTCCAGTTGTAAAATATGTAAGTCATGTGATGTAATATACAGCATGGTGACTATAGTTAATACTGTTGCATTGCATATTTGAGAGAATAGATCTTAAAAGTTTCATCACAATGAAAACAATTTTAACTTTGTGTGATGACAGATGTTAACTAGTCTTATTGTGGTGATCATTTTACAGTGTATACAAATATCAAATCATTATGTTGTATACCTGAAATGAAAATAATGTTGTATGTCAATTATATTTTAATAAAAAAATAAAAAATGAAGTGTGTACTATTTCAGGATGGATAGATGTTTACTTGGTCAAGCACAATTATAGCTGTTATTTTAGGCTGATGATACACATTTGTCTGTTTATATTTTCCTATAGATAGACTTGTATTGAGGCTGATTTATGTAGCAAGCACAGTCTTTATTCTTGTATATTTAGTTAGTTCTAAAGAAAATATGGTGATTAGGGTATATAGCTTTCTAACTACCATTGGCCCTTTGTGGTTAATAAAATTTGAGAGTCACTGGCTTAGTGTGGCATCTCAGCCAGGTATATTTTGCATTTCAAAGTGAAAATGGATAATATCTTGTAGGAACAAAGAAATTAAGCTGTGAAAGTGAGAGTAACTAGTAAAATTAATATTTTGAACAAGCAGATAAATACTCTCCTTACTCAGCCTTGACAACAGAGGGGACTGTAGAGAGAAACAAGTACGATAGAGAGCTAATGATTTGTCTACAATGCTGGATCTTGGGCCTGTCAAATGGGGTGCCTCCACCCTCCCTACCCCAAGAAATGAATAAGTGAACATTCGGCGTTTACCCCTAAAATCAATGACTAATTCTAAGTCAAAATAACGAGCAATTTATAGTGTTATTTTAAGCTTCTGTGCATTTATCCCCCCCCCCCCCAATCTTTGGTATTTATTAAAGGAATCTAGCCAGAAATCCAAAGAGGATTCTTCCTAATTAAATAACTTATCTCTGCAATAAAGAAGGAACAATCCACATCACAAAAATGGGCTAGTAAGATGGTAGACTAATAAAGTCCCCTATTGAAAACTTCAGGGTTACAGAAGTTGGGGGTAAGGATAAGAGAAAGGTGACTGGAAACGTGTTGGAGTAAGATAACCAAATATATGTAAGTTTTCTGGAATAGATTCTCTACTGCTGAATATTCTTATGGGCATCTCCTTTAGAAATTCCATCTTCATTATTTGGTTGACATCTTCTATCAAGTTTTAGGGAAAAGAAATTTTTCAATTTCTTTGATCTTTTCAGATAGAAGTATTTGTATCATCAAATAAAGGATGCAAGTTAGTGGTCATGGGAAAGAAGAGAGAATATGAGAATATAAAGAAAGCTTTGAAAAGAGAAAAGAAGTCTTGAAAATATGATCAAGACTTTTTACATATAATTTTTCTTGTCATTTTGAATAACTTTTCCAAGGTGGTGATGGTGAGATTTCTGGGAAAAAAACACACAAAGAAATAGAAAGCCAGGAAACTATTTCAGACCTTTCATAGAAAATAACCTAGTAGGTGTTATAATAAAAGTGGTAAGTAGAAAACTGAGTTCAGGTTTTTTTGCCATCTAGTTTTGTGCTCACGTAAACATAGAATATGAATCTGTACCAGAAAGCTATTAAGAAAAACATTAGTACTCTCAGGAGAACCAGATAATAAAACCTGTATTAATAGTGACTGTGGAAAGGCCAAGTTGGTACTGGAAACTTAAAAGAAAGTAGGTAAGGTTCTGACTTTTGACTTTGAAGTGGTAATACATTTTCATTCTTTTCACTTTCACTTCATACGTGAGTGTCATGAAATTTCTGTCATGGCTGACTAAAAATAAAACAACAGGACAACAATATTTTAGTGCTACTTGAGCTAGAGATGTAAATATTTTTGAAGGGTTAAAGAAAGCCGATCCTCCATGCTGAAAGGTAAGAAGTCAGATGTTATTTATGAAGCTCCTTTCTCACTTACTTTTCGTATTTTGGGCTTATTTTCAGGCAAAAGGACTTCTGTGGGAGATGGAGCGCTGTCTGTTTTCCAGAACATGTTTCCAAGCCTGTCAGGGAAACGTGAAACTGCTGCTGGGTGTTGAGATGCTGGAAGAACGCCCGCTCAGCTGCTAGCGCCTTCCCTCCTACTGAAGCCATGGTCTTCTCCGCAGGGCTGACTGCGTCCCAGACTGGGGCAACCAACACGACGTACGTAGTCTATGAAAACACGCCCGTGAACATGACGGCCCCGCCACCAGTCCAGCATCCTGGCATTGGGCCGCTGCTTAGGTACAGTTTTGACACCCTGGCTCCCACGGGGACGAGTTCCTTGACCGTGAATAGCACAGCTCTACCCCCAACACCAGCAGCGTATCAGACTGGCCTACACCTGCCTCTGCAAATCATCCTTTCTGCTATCATGATATTTATTCTGTTTGTGTCTTTTCTCGGGAACCTGGTGGTGTGCCTCATGGTTTACCAAAAGGCCGCCATGCGGTCTGCCATTAACATCCTCCTGGCCAGCCTGGCGTTCGCAGACATGTTGCTTGCAGTGCTGAACATGCCCTTTGCCTTGGTAACTATTCTCACCACCAGATGGATTTTTGGGAAATTCTTCTGTAGGGTGTCTGCCATGTTCTTCTGGCTGTTTGCGATCGAGGGGGTCGCCATCCTGCTCATCATTAGCATCGATAGGTTCCTCATTATAGTCCAGCGGCAGGACAAGCTAAACCCCTACAGGGCTAAGGTTCTGATCGCAGTTTCTTGGGCTGCTTCCTTTTGTATAGCTTTCCCTTTGGCTGTAGGCAGCCCTGACCTGCAGGTACCTTCCCGAGCCCCCCAGTGCGTGTTTGGGTACACAACCAGCCCAGGTTACCAGGCTTACGTGATTCTGATTTCTCTTATTTCTTTCTTCATACCCTTCCTGGCGATACTGTATTCGTTTATGGGTATACTCAACACGCTTCGGCACAATGCCTTGAGGATCCACAGCTACCCTGAGGGTATATGCCTCAGCCAGGCCAGCAAACTGGGTCTCATGAGCCTGCAGAGACCCTTCCAGATGAGCATCGACATGGGCTTTAAAACACGTGCCTTCACCACCATCTTGATCCTCTTTGCTGTCTTCATCGTCTGCTGGGCCCCGTTCACCACGTACAGCCTTGTGGCCACGTTCAATAAGCACTTTTACTATCAGCACAGCTTTTTTGAGATTAGCACCTGGCTGCTTTGGCTCTGCTACCTCAAGTCTGCATTGAACCCCCTGATTTACTACTGGAGGATTAAGAAGTTCCACGAGGCCTGCCTGGACATGATGCCCAAGTCCTTCAAGTTTTTGCCGCAGCTCCCTCGTCACACAAAGCGACGGATACGCCCCAGTGCTGTCTACGTGTGTGGGGAACATCGGACGGTGGTGTGAATATGGCAACTGCCTGAAATTTTGGGTGATGGTTGTTCTTTACTGGACTCTGAATTTTCTTTCACATGGCTTTTCCACCTACACTTCCCCATTTTTTTATAGGTTTGTGTGTAAGTGTGTGTGTGTGTGTGTGTGTGTGTGTGTGTGTGTGTGGTGCAGTATAAAGAAAGAATGGCGACTAGTTATAATTCTGTTACCAAGGATACACAATAGGGCAGTGATCACAGATGTTACCTCCAGGATTCAACAGAAATCCTCTATTTAGGGTGGGAAGATGGTTTTTGTATCTCTGGTTGATTTTGTTTTGGAAGTAGGAATCAGGATTGTGCTTTATTGAGCCTGCAGTCACACTGAATTGTCGGTGTTTGGGATGCTGCTCAGGTGTGCTTAGTTGAGTTTATTCTTTTTCTTCTGGAAAACACTGCTGCTTTTTGCCATTGTATTGGAGCCAAAAACCACATACATCTCAGTAGATAAATACTTACTTTTGTTTTAAGAAATAACCCAAGGAGGTTAGTGACATTTCAAAGGTCATTAATATTTACTTTGGTGCACTTTAGGAAATAATGTACAAACTAATTCAGTCATGTTTTTCAGAATTGTTTTTATACATGACATGTTATGCTTTAGGAGACATTGCATTATCATTTCTAGAAAGATCGTTTTAAAAAATGTTTTATCTGCATGTACAGTTTTAAAGGAGAGAACATAGACATGTAGATATTTTTCTAAGCACAATAGCAATTCTTTAGAGCAATAGGGCAAAGTCAAGAAGGCAGAACATTCTTGCAAATTTAAATGGGATGCAGTGAGGAGTGGCTGGTGTGGACTGTGGTGACTCCTTTTACTCAAGGATTCTCACTGAGTCCGGCAGGGAGAAGGACTTACCACTCTTGTACACCTACCATGTGCCAGGCACTGTGCATCCTTTTATCCTCACAGCATCCTGTGAGGTAGGTATTATTTCTTCCTTTTTCACAGATGAAGAAAGCAAGTCTCAGAGACTAAAATCCTGCCCAAGGTTAGTCGTAGAGCTGGGACCCAAAACATCTGTGGGAGTCCCGAAGCTGTGCCGTCTCCCTGTGCCACACAGACACAAATTCGGGTTCAGATGTTTCATAGTCGAGAGGGGGCTTTGCATATCCTTTTTTTTTTTAAGACTATAAAACCTTTTAAAAAATAACTTCATCTTTTAAATTACCAAAAGACATGTGAAACGAATCCAGAAAGTCTGGGAAGTATAAACATGAAATGAAATCACACAACCACCCCTTCACAGTGGAACTTTAAAATCGTAGATAAATAAGACGATCAGGGAATAAGGTGACACTTTGGTTTACAAAAAAAGGACTGACAGTTACGGAGAAGGTCGGTACAGCTGTGTGTCGGTCTTGGCTTTGTGGGTTTGGAGGCGTCCAGTGGTTCAGCTGTCTCTAAATGGTCCAGGGGTGCGAAGACAGCACTGTGATCCGAGCTTGCCCCTAGCAGAGCTGGGGTCGGTGGATATGCTCCGAAGTGAGTCTCCTACATAGAAGCAAAGGTAAGCCCTGGTCCAAGCGTAGAGCAAGTTGTAATAGGGCTGGTCTGGGGTTTCAAGTTATTTTTCTCTTGCTGATGATCTGACCCCCTTGGTGCATCCAGACCCTTTGGTCCCCTTCTTCCTGGAGCCACTGATACACGTGATAAAATAGCTGACAGGGCTGGGGCTGCAGACGAAGCTACAGGGGCTGAAACTGCAGCCCCGTGGCTACACCATGGGCTTTATAAATAGGTAAGTAAACCATGAACGTTTTTTTTTTTATTTATAGCATCTTTTTGGAATTTTAGTGTTTTGCGAACCTCTGTTTTTTCAGTTGTGCAACCAGAGCGTTGGATTAGATGAATCTGAGGTCTGGCCCAACTGTAACGCGCTTCCCTCCCTGTGGGAGTGGAGATGTTTGAAGCGCCCCGGTGACGTCGGCTTCACTCTTTGGTCCCCAGTGTTACTTCTTTACATTTCGTTCCATTAGCTCTTTCTTAACACTGACCGTCTGAAGAGCACGTGGCACAGGATCAGGAGCTAGGACTTCCCAAGTTTGATGACACCACAGAAGATGTGGGAAACCCTGCTCTTGCCATTGTAACAGTGTTGGAACTCATTTTCCAGTTGAAGAACTTTTTTTTTTTCAGACGCGAGCATATTGTTTAACGTGTTGGTTAGGGATCATCTGATGATGACAGTCACCTACCTCTGGTTTCTACTTCTATTACTCACAGGTAAAACCGTGGCGTCCATAGGGACCTTAGAGAACATAAACACTATAGTAGATACTAGTAGCACATTGAAGTGTGTCATGCTTTCCATTTTCAACTGGATTTCAAGCAGATATTAATAAGCATATTTGAAATTAGACTTTCTCTAAGGAAAGCAAGCATGCTCTGTATTCATCTTACAATATATATTGGCAGTGGGTCTTGAGACTGCTTTTTGTTTGGAGTGGAGACTGAGTTTTGGCTTTCTTTGTCCGTTTTTATGAGCAGTCCTTAGGTACTTTTGTGCTGCTTGTTAGGCCGTGCATCATCTGGTGAGAGCTCTGGACTGCCTGCTGAGATGCTCGGTGTTTGTGGAAGAAGAAAGAAGGAAGAAAAAAGGGGCCTTTGTGAGAGTTGAGCAACACCGATCAGCAGTTCTCTTTACACTGGATAATCTTGATCAGATGACAGTTTACAAATCATTTTGAACGTTTTTATTATGTATACAATTTGAAAGCTTTAAAAAAAAAAGTACTATGGAGTACCTTTGAAAAAATTAGGTGCAGACTCCTATGTTGCCTATTCCCCTGTATTTTCTTGAGGGGAAAATAAATACCACTACTAATTATCACCACTGACTGACATAATCAGAAATGTTTTTGTTTTCACTTTCCTTCTGGCTAGAAAGTAAGAAGCATGAAAGACATAGTGAAATATGTGTGGTCAAAAGAAATCCCCTATAGTTTGGAGTAGTGATATTCAAGCTTTAATATGAATATGTGTCTAAGTATTCCCAGGGGGGCACTCACAGATGCCCAGGGCCTCCAGAGTGTCTGGCATTGGGCCCAGGGATGCACACTTTTATTTGGTTGAGTACCCTGCCCGATTCTGATGCAGGTGGTCCAAGGGGCATACTTCAGTAATCATTTCTGTCGAAAATATACCCATTTCAATATTGTCTGTTTTGTTCAAAAATGCTTGTTTTGTGTTGGAAGCCATTATCTTCTAGTGCACGGGTAATCCGCATCCGGAGGAAAATCTACTCATCGTTGTGCCTAATTTGCTGCCACGTGTGTTAGTGCTGGATCTCACCAGTAATAGAGTTACCTTCTTCCAGCTGGCACAATTCTGATAAACCATCTCGTTTCACAGGAGAGCAGAAACAGTGACTTAATACTTGAAAGTCATGACTTTCTGGAGCCTGATTCCTCTAATATCTTCTCCTGGAGAGGTGTCTATTGTATGGAACCTCCTGAAGAGGATGAGGGGAATGCAAAGTCCTCTGATCCCCACTGCTCTCCTTCTGCCAGTCTCATTTAACGGAAGCATGAAGAAGAGAAAATAACCTTTTCAAATCCATGTATTTTGGTTGCTAACAAAGATATTTACCCTTTTCTTGGTCTTCGCTTTTGTTTACATGAAAATATTTATGTATGTATCACAGAAACATTTTCACTTGCTTGACATATTATTCTGCCATGATTTTTAGTTTAAAGGACTGCTTAATTCAAATTTATTTTCTCAATGACAGTCCTTCTAAACTGCCTTCATTGAAAACTCTGTTTTTATAATAAAAATATCAAAACACATGTTTGTTATTACAGGTAAATGGTAATACATTTCTTAGATATATATTGGTACTAGGACTTTGTAATTAAAAATAATTTATTTTAAAACAGTACCTGACCTGTATGGGGAAAAAACACTTTGAATTTGGAACTGTTAATATTCAGAAATCAACAAGTATGGTTATTTGTGCATATTCTTATTACAACCAGGAAAAGTGCTCCCAATAAGAAAGTTAATAAATGTTTAACATTTCTAAAAGTGGAGTTTTTTTTAAAGACTAGTTCATTTTATCTTAGAAAACTTGTCATGAATAATACTTTCTGTTAAATTAAAATCTGAATTTAGTTTCAAATCTTGTTTTCCTTGGGTTCTTATTTTCATATTGGACCTCAAACCTGGTGTATGCATAACTGTACTCTAATTTTAGAAGTTCTTGGGATAGTTAAGGATGAAATGAAACTTGGCAAGAAAGCATTAGTATTAAACAGTTTTAAGAAATTCTGTCTGGAAGAGTTATGAAAATTTTACTGCTGAATCATGTAAAATTATATTGTCACTTGGCAAATCAATGACAGCAGTTGCTCCTATTTTGACAAAATGATTTCAACTACTCTTCTAAAATCCACTTTTAGGTTTATCTAAAATCCACTTTTAAATCCATAGGAAATAACTTTTGTATATAAGAGTTTTAATTTTTCCCAGTTAGACATGGGGTTTTATTTTATTTTTTTACTCACATGCAATAGCTAAATATATTTCTTTTAAGTTACAAAAGAAGGTTGATTATTTACAAAAGAAGGTTGTCGTTGAACATACATTTGACAGTTTCTTTAGAAATGGAAAGGTAAGGAAGATATAGCAAAATAGAGGAACATGTTAAACTAAAAGCATTTTCACATCTACCGTGAAAATAATGAACCCCATTCAACTCACTCATAATACAAAGAACCTTTAGGAGCAATTTATACCTTAAGTATCAAGGTGCAGTAAGATTCAATGCGAAAAGAAAAAATAAATATTTCCTAGCTATATCAGTCAGCGTTTAACCAGAGAAGCGGAACTAGCAGAAGATATTTATTAAGAGACTTATTTCAAGAATTGGCTTATGTCATTGTGGGCTGGCTAGCCGCTAGGCCAATCGGAAATCTGAAGGGCAGGCCACCAGGAAGGGAGGCTGGGAATTGGAGGTGGGATTTCTTCTTCCTCAAGCCTCAGTTGTGCTTTGAAGGCCTTTCACCTGATTTGAGTCAGGCCCGCCAGGTTATCTAGGATGATCTTTCTTAATGTGGACTGAAGTACCTCCACAGCAACACTTCGGTTAGTGTTTGATGGGATAACTGGGGTATGTAGCCTACACAAATTGACACATCAAAAGATTATCCACGGCGGTGATATCCACATTTATGATAAAATTCTCCTGTGGCGCTGTGGTGGTCTAAAAAATCAGTCCCATACATCTCAGTGTTGAGGTTAAAACAATGACCAAGACTAACTTGTTCCAGAGGATTGGCTACACATTCTGACCACATAATGTTCAGATTCATGGAATCACAGTTATAATATTTATCTTGGATTTTCACTGTATCTGTTTTGAAACGTCTTAAAAGGGAGTACTAATTGATGATTATGTAAACCAACTGCCTTTCCATGTGAGCTTTTATTATTTGTGATACTTGTCAAGGCTGATGCCTTTTAAGGAATTTGAAAGTATAACATTATTTAACCTCAGCATAAAAGTATGCAAATCATCATAATAATGATGGGTGCTATTTTTGACCGCTTACTGTAGTCAAAATACTACTTTATTTTAATTCAAAGTATTTTCTCCTTTTTCCAACTGAGGAAATTATGTTCCCAAGAGACTAAGTAACTTGTCAGGCATAGCTTAGATTCAAACGAGGCCTAATGCCAAAGCTCATATTTTTTAGGCTTCCTTGCTTTTATTATTCTCTGGTAACAGAACTGAGTCCCTAGTGGGAAGAACTTACTGAGCATCATACTGGATGATTTTTACTCTCCACACATTGCATAATAAAAATCAGAACAGCAACACCTATTCACAAAGTTGTGGATATTCACGCAAAACCTAGGTGGGTTGGTTCTTGGTTTGAAGTCATGAGCTGTATTTGGCTCAGTCAGGAGACTGTGAAGCTAACTGGGCCCCTGAGAGCCTTGGATACCGTCTCTAATGTCATAGAACTTGCATGGCACTTGCCGACTGTGGCTGACATTTTAAGGCCACGTCAACACCCAGACACCTTAAATTGCATAAATCTCAGGGCCCCTTTTGGAAGGCCATCACCTTGGTGCACAGTTGGGTTTTAATTATGTACTAATTTGTTTGAAGTACTGGGGTTTAGCTATAATAGCCAAGACTACTTGGGAGAAGAGATGGAGGTGATGAAGTCAGAAGCCATAGGGTCCTGGTCCTTGCTGTGTCACCGGAACTCTCAGTGTGACATAAAATGGCAGTATTTTTAAGATATCACCTCATGATTGGTACAGTAATTATAATTTCTTAATCAGTGAATCACTACTAAACAAAACCAAAACTGCACCCCAACACTGTTACTGTAGTTTATTATGTATTTTTTGAAAATAACGAAAATAATTCTTTCATGGTGTACTTTTATCTTACTGACCTCTGTTTTGTGGCAGTACCTGTTAGAAGTTTTCAAATACTTTATACCCTAATAAGCAGATGAAGAAACAGTTTTGGAGCAATTAAATGATTTGCCCAAATTCGCCCAGCAATTAGGAAGTAGAGCTGGGGTTTGAACACAGCTTGATGGCTCCCAGCTCTAGGTCTCTCTTCACTTCACGTTGAGAAGGTGAGATCTTCCTGTCAGAGAGAGAAGGGCTGGATAGTGAGGTGGCAACATTTGGAAAAACCAGTAATCAAGTCATCAGAGACCAGATAAATGATCCCGGAAAGTATCTTAATCTAAGAGGTACATTGTTATTAGAAAAATAAAATCATAGAATGTTTATACTTTTAAGGAAATAATACCTATTTTTGTAGTTTGTCACCCAAGGTCAACCACAAAACCAGCCGAGCTCACAGACAAAGGAACATGGCAGATCGATGTGGGGAGGCCAGGACTTTCTGCTCCCTAGGGCGTGGCCAGCAGGTGGTTCTCCTCGGTCAGGACTTACACTCTGAGGGGACTCAAGCGGGGTGTGCACCCCCCACTTGCTTCGGTGAGTATTGCTGCCACTTTTGCCCTTCCAGACTTAACGCTGGAAGAGCTTTTCCCTCATGGATGCTGGGGACTCCTTGGGAACTGTCAGAGCTGGGGCATTTCTGCTCCCACCTCCTCTTCCAGGACTCATCTAATGAGCAAAGTAACTGCAAATGGCACGTTTCTCTCTGACAGGAAGAAAGATGGAGTTCTCTTGTACGCCTTCCCCAAACGTCCTTATAGCCTCAAAAGCTATGATTACCTTAGATTGTGAGACATCACGATGTCTTATGTTCACCTGTGTGAAGGCGATTATTGCCAAGCACCAGGTTTGATTTGATCTGTGTCAAGGGCAAAAGGCTTCTCATGAGAACAAATATATAGTGAAACAAGATGCACACTGAAGGGGAATACAGCAATGGAATCCGATGAGAGATGTGATGACAACCCCCCTAAAACAAAACAACAATGGTCTTGTTGTCTAGACCCCCTCCTCCCTTGAGTTCACAGGTTTCTGCCCCTCTAGATACTTTGCTTCCTGGTGGCTGGACACTGCGCTTGTTATTATTTCCCCAGCATCTGGAACTGTGGCTCACAGAATGTGGTTCCCAAAAGTCTGGAAATGGACCTTTTGATGATAGAATGTTTGTTTGTTTAATCCTCACCCGAGGAAATGTTTCCATTGGTTTTTAGAGAGAGTGGAAGAGAGAGGGAAAGACAGTGAGAAATATTGATGTGAGAGAAACACATTTATTGGTTGCCTCCTGCACAAGCCCTGACCAGGGCCCAGGCTGGGGAAGAGCCTGCAGTGGAGGTACATGCCCTTGACCGGGATGGAACCTGGGACCCTTCAGTCTGTAGGCCGACACTCTATCCACTGAGCCAATCTTGGTGGTAAAAATCCTAATGGACTCATCTAAAACAAGTGGGTTCTAAGTTGGCAAGACCTGAGACAGGTCTTTAGTCCCCAAGTCCAGTGGCTGCCCACTGTACAATCCTGCATCCTTGATTTAGGGGAGAAGGTAATCTGGAAGGCTAGTTTGGGGGACAAGTGTGGAGAGCGGATAGTGCTGCTAAATTTTTATTTGCTAAACTTGGCACGCCTAAGAGTAGGGCACTTATGTATAACTAGAGGCCCAGTACACGAAATTCATGCATGGGGGTAGGGGGCCCCTCAGCCCAGCCTGCACCCTCTCACAATCTGGGACCCCTCAGGGGATGTCCGACTGCCGGTTTAGGCCCAATCCCTCTCGCAATCAGGGACTGCTGGATTTAAACTAACCGCTCACCTGCCTGCCTGCCTGGTCACCCCTAACCACTCTTTCTATCTTCCTAATTGCCCCTAACCACTTGCCTGCCTGCCTGATCTCCCCAACCACTCTGCCTGCCTGCCTGATTGCCCCTAGCCACTCATCTGCCTGCCTGATTGCCCCTAGCCACTCATCTGCCTGCCTGATCACCCCTAACCACTCATCCTGCCTGCCTGATCACCCCTAACCACTCACCTGCCTGCCTGATCGCCCCTAACCAATTGCCTGCCTGCCTGATCACCCCTAACTGCTCACCTGCCTGCCTTGCCCCTAACCACTCACTTGCCTGATCGCCCCTAACCACTCTGCCTCCGCCCCCGCCACCACGGCTTCGTTCGGAAGGATGTCTGGAATGATGTCCGGAAGGTCGTTCGGCTGTCCAGTCTAATTAGCATATTGTGCTTTTATTATTATAGATGTTTTGATCCAATGATGTGCAAATCACGTTATGGAGGAGGCCCTCTGTTCCTTTTATTTGTAAGGTTGATCTATGACTACATCTGTGGTCTTGACTAAATATGCTTGGATTCAGGCTTCGGAGGATAAAGGAAGGAGATGACTCAGATGCAGATGGACAGATAACAGCAAATAAAAGGTGTGTTTTTGTAATCGTTTTGTATAATCTCAGTTTGTTGATGAATGAGAACGGTGATATGGATGAAGCATATTCAATAAACACCTCCATCGGGGAGATTTGGATGGGAAAGTTTTCTGTCACTGGAATTATCTATCCATATGTTGAATGTCATTTGAACACTTGCAACAGCAATTCAGAGTTTAAGTCACTCTCACCATGGCGTTGGCAGGACTGGGAGCACATTTTTTTCAGCTGTGCTTCCTGATGGGGCCTATAAATAGCTTGGGGGAAGTATATAATTATCTCAAAGTAGAAGCTAAAGATAAAAAGCTGCTTGAGATTCTAAAAGCACATTTAATAATTATTATTATGTAACATTTATTAAGCATGCTCGCTGTGCTCATTGTCTTTGCCAGGGAGAAACTTGAAATAAAAAGCCAATCCTAGATGTCACATATTTAGACCGAAAGGTATATTAACATGGTGCCAGAACAAAGGGTTGATTCAATAAAAAGAGAAAACTTTGGAGAACAAAAAAGGCAGCCAAATCAGTGTAGTATTGTATAGAAGTGAATCAAACTTATATTTAGCAACAAATCTTTCAAATACTGGCAGTTTAAAATAAAGATGGATAGTCACATAAAAACACATAACGTTATAGTGTATGCATGGGGTACCGTGTTTTTGGCAGCTAGCTCAGACTTTTACATATTAAAGGAATTTACTTTGTTCAGTGAATGAATAGTAAGCTTTAAATACTAAATAAAGATTCATTGTTGGCTGAAGCAAGGTGCTATGAATGATGATTTCAATCATCAGTTCCTGGCTAAGACTGTTATTACCTATAGGAAGTTCACAACCAATAATCATATTAATGGCAGTCATCTTTTATTTGATGCTTGCTAGGTGATGCAACTATTATACCTATATAAATATATAATCTCTAATTCTTATAATAACTCTAGGAGGTAGATAATCTATTTTACAAATCCTCCAAAGCTCCAAGTGGTTAATTGAATTTTAAGAGGCCACAGGACTCACAAAGGAGATAAAAGAATTCAAACCTATATCTGAGTGGACACTGAAACTCAGGCTTTTTTTCAAATTATAGTATCATCTGTCCAACCTCTTACCTCTACTTTCTTGTTTCCTTCACCTTATTTTTTTTCTCCATTCACAAAGGATTTTCCTTTAGAATCTGATTGTCCCACTCAACCTAGCTTGGACTTTGTGATTCACCCTGTTGCCTCCGGTCCTGCCCTCAGCTTGTCCTCAACTCTTCTATGTCTCCTCACCTGGGGCTTTGGTGATCCATCTACATTATTCATCATGTCTTCAACTTGGTGTAATACTAGGCTCAGCATTGCTAAACACTTCCCAGCACTGATAATTTGCACAGATGCTATCCCAGGAGATAAAACATGAGTACCCTCATTGTGGCTTGGAAATGAAGCACAGGAAATGAACCAAGGATCCTTATTAAACATTATTGGCCCTTGTATCCTGAGAGAACTTCTGAATATAGGGCAGAAATCCTGGAGGCCAGGCAGGTACACAGCTCCTGAGGCCAGGACCAACAGAAGACTTGAGATCTAAACAGTCCAAATGATGGTGGTTTCTTTGTGTTGGGGTTCTTCCGAGGAAGATGTTCAGACACGGTGACCACTAGAAAGGCAGGCACGATTTTGGTAGTAGAGGGGGACTCAGGTTGAAAAAGTTCCTATTCAGACCTTGAACCAAAAGCCATATACCTTTTCCCCCAGGAATGCTAGCTTGGCCAAGAGATCATGAAATACCTAAATGCTTATGAGTCTTGTCACGAAGTCCTGAGTTCTTAGAAGCAGGACCTACCTTGTGGGAATTTGCCCCCTTTTGCAGCCTGAGTGCTCATCTGGGTGCTTTCCGTTTAATCTTAGAAGGGGCTGATAAACAGTAGTATTATGAAATCACAGGGCTAGAAATAACATTAGGGCAAAAACAGCAGTTCTTTCCTCTTCTGGATAAGGGCCAGTTTCCCACAGTAACATGACACAGCAACCACCAGCTTATGAGAAAAGTCAAATCTAGGCATGGATATGGTGAGAACGTGGAAGTGAAGTGTGACAACCCTGTCAGTGTCTGACAGGTGCAGAGTAAGGTTAAATAAGAGAAAAGTGGAAATGAACACACCCTGAGGAGTGAGAGTTGCAGGAGTGGGGCCAGTGGGCAGAGGCTCTGGAAGCTAATGAGATGCACAGCAGGCTATCAGGGAGGCAGGCAATCATCTAGATTTGCACTGTGCTTTCCCACATCCCTCTATTGACAGCTGAGGAAAATGGATCTTTGCTACACCTTGTGCTGTGATTGTCTTCATGCTCTGCCACCCAACTCGCTCACTGGCCTTCTAGCTCCATTCCATTACTTACTCTCTTGTGAGCAGCTTCCTCCCTTCATCCTGACTTTTGGGATGCTTTTCTAGCAGTTAGTTTTTCTTCCTTCATACACTACAAGTAGAATTCTCTAGCCATGCTTCTTCAGGCAACCCTGCGTGATCATCTCCTCTGGTCCAACCATAACTCTGGGTAGTATTACCCTGGCCACTCAAATGTGACATGAACACCAATCTGTGTATTCTTTAAAGTAGTGCTAGCTTTTGTGACAACAAACCCCTCAATTGAGTGACTCAACACAAGAGTCATTAATTTCTCTTACATATAACAACGCAATTCTGATAGATGTTTCTAGTTGGCTCCCAAGTAATTGTTCAGGAATCCAGGATGATGGAAGTTCTAGGTTCAATATGTGGATTCCAGCCAATATGCAGCCAGTAGACTGGCTTAAAGAGGTATCATGGCTGGACATCTCAGAGATTTTTATAGTCCACGCCTGGAAGTGGCATTCATCACTTTTCCCTCATATTCCCCTGGGTAGAATGTCCTACAATGGAGATCAGAAATGTGGTCTAATTGTGTGTCTCAGAGGAAGGAATGAGTTTGATGGAAACTGTTTCCTGCTACAGTGGAGCTGGCAGTGACCCCTTTGTTTCTGACTAGTGCCTCAGTTTCCTTTGCCACTGATGAACTCTGTGCCCAGGCTGTGAAATTTATGAGGAAGCAGAATGAGTAACAATCTTGGTATCCTGGCAGAGAAGAGAGACAAATAAATCAACAATCCCACTCTTCTAACCAGTCAGACTCCCCCTGGAGAGCACCATGCAGAATTTCTGGGAGTGTTTCAGGCCGTGTCAGGTCATCCGGCCTGGCAACAAGTGCCTCCACCACCATGTGTCACCTCTACTGGGGTGTCAGTCAGTGTGTTGCTGTGTCTTGGAGTTCTGGTTGCTAGCACAGGCTTTATTCAGGAACAATGAGAGCCAGGGTCTGACACCAGGAAGGCTTTCTGGGCACTTACATAATTTATTTGTCTAAATGAGTTGTCTGCACATACGAGGTCAGCTGGCAAGCTAACTATCATTTCAATGGCCAAGGAGGAGATGAGCTATGTGAGTGGAGGAATAATGTTACTGCCATATAAAAGTGGTCAGTGGGTACATTTGCAGGTGTATCCCAGGAAGCCTGGTACTTCTGTAAATATTCCCCTTCAGACTCCTCCTGGAGCACCATGCAGGATTGGCACTATTGAGTCTAATCCCTTACGAGGGTGCTGTTCGGACAATGCCCAGAAGAGGGTGCTATTGAGGCCAATCCCTTACTAGGGTGCTATTCTCAGAATGCCCACAAGATGGCACTATTAAGCATTATCCCTTGCTAGGGTGTTGTTCTCAAAATACCCACAAGAGGGTGCCATTGAGCCTAATTCCTTACTAGAATGCTGTTCTGACAATGCCCACATGAGGGCGCTATTGACATTAATCTTCTACTAGGGGGGCTGTTCTCAGAATGTCCACAAGAGGGCGCTATTGAGACCAATCCCTTTCAAGGGTGCTGCTCTCTTAATGTCCACTAGAAGGCACTATTGAGACTAATCACTTATTAGGGTGCTGTTCTTACAATGTCCACAAGAGGGTGCTATTGAGACGAATCCCCCTAATAGGGTGCTGTCCTTAGAATGCCCACAAGAGGGCACTATTGAGCCTAATCTGTTACTCGGGTGCTGTTCCACGAATGCTCACAAGATGGTGCTATTGAGCATAATCCCTTGCGAGGGTGCTATTCTCTAAATGTCCAGAAGAGTTGCTATTCTCAGAATGCCCACAAGATGGTGCTATTGAGCCTAATTCCTTACTAGGATGGTGTTCCATGAATGCCCACAAGACAGCGCTATTGAGCATAATACCTTACTAGGATTCTGTTCTCAGAATGTCCAAAAGAAGGCAGATTAAAAATGGCCACAATGTAACTGGATGGTACACAGACATACTCCCTAGACCCGTGGTTGGCAAACTGTGGCTCACGAGCCACATGCAGCTCTTTGGCCCCTTGAGTGTGGCTCTTCCACAAAATACCACGGCCTGGGCAAGTCTATTTTGAAGAAGTGTCATTAGAAGAAGTTTAGGTTTAAAAAATTTGGCTCTCAAAAGAAATTGCAATCATTGTACTGTTGATATTTGGCTTGTTGACTAATGAGTTTGCCGACCACTGCCCTAGACCAAACTGGAAGTTCAACTAAAATAAAAAAGACATCCTGAATAATCCGCTGAAGACTAGCTGGAGCTAACACTGATAACCAACGACAGAAAATGAGACCACATAGAGACTGAAAGGAAGGGCAGAATTGTGAAAGGGCTGGTGGGGCTCCACAGACGACAGCAGCTGAAGTTTCAGAGAGATATCTTAGCTGTGGAGGGTTCCCTCTGAGAACTCTAGGTTTTAATCACCCAGCTGGGCACCCCAGCAGAGAGCAATAGAACTGAAAAAGGTGCCCACATAACATCTGACTGAAAAAAGCAGGGTTGCTGTCTGCCAGGAAGAGAGGACTGGAAATGCAGGCCCTCCCCCCCCCCCCCCCCCCCTTAAAGGGCCAACACACAAAATTTCGTGTGCAATAACTCACCTTGTGCTGTGGCAGAGGGAGGGCAGAATGGACCGGAGCTGTGTATGCAGAAGCCAGGGTTGTGGGCTCTGGGGTTAGAGCTCAGTTGTGCTGAGTCATTCCCTCACGCTGGGGAGGTCATCTTTCAGGGGAAGACTTTTGCTATCAAGGTGGTTTTTGCCTGGGGGAAGACAGTTTTCCCACCCTATTGGAAACCACCTTGCCCCACCTTGTGGAGTTTCTGAGGCCCATTAAGATACTGAGAATGACAATTAGCCTCCGGGCCGAAGCAATTGCCCCAACCTGTTGGAAAACCTTTCTCCAGACCTGTGGACGATTGGCTGAGCATTACTCAAGAGTTAATCCAAGCAGTCTGAAGGCAGAGGCAGGTCTCTGGAAGCTTTGAGTCTTTGCCTGATCTCATTAGTTAGAAACAGCATTTGACACTCTCCTGCACTAGAGACTGAGAGGTGTAGCAGATCTACCTAATACATATTCACAAATCCAAAAAGGCAGCCAAAACTGGGAGAGAAAAACAACCCCCAAGTGAAAGAAAAAGAGAATTGTCCAGAAGAAGAGTTAAATGACATGGAGATAAGACATTTACCTGATACAGATTTCATAATAATGATGGTAAAGATGCTCAACAGCATAAGAAAAGTTATAGTAACTATGAAAAAGCTACAGAGCACCAACCAAAACCTACTGCATAAGAATGGTTTATAAATAGTTTGATCCTTATTCTGTTTTCTAAGAGGTTCTCTCTTGTTCACTGCATTCTGTGGCGACAACTCAGATGGGTATTGGGGAGAATAAGCTATTGAATAGTATTGTCTTGGAGTAGTCTGCTTGTGGTTAGTAAAATTTCAGGATCATGGGAGTTAATTTAGCTCAAAAAAGCAACTCCCTTAACAGTTTATGAGGCTTTCCATCCCACCCTCATTTTCATTCCTTGGGTTCCATGGGCTAATAACCCAAAGTTATACATCATATCAAGATATTTTTTGACTTGTGAAACTGGGCATGAGGATTGCAGGCTCTTAGCTGCTGGCCTTGCCGTATTCTCAAACATTAGCTCATGTACTTGACTCTAAACTGAATGGCTTCCATTTTGGTCTCTGCCTGGGGATAAAGGTAAACAATAGCTGTGGTAGGAGTCATCAGAAATGTGCCTCTTGCTCCTAACCTCCAAGTTTCTTCTTTGCAATTGGGTTAGTTGCTCCCTTTGTCAGTCACTCCTAGCGTGCATAGCAGCAGATAGTTGAGTGGGAATATATTCCAATTTTGTCTCCTCCCTGCCTGTCCTGGCATGAACCTTAACTGACAGCAAAACATTCCATTTTCAAAATCCTGGTTTCATTTTATTGTATTTTTAGCCACCTCAGCTTGCAGGCCACAGGCAGAAACGGTCTCCATGAGCACATTCATAATTTTCATCCCTTTCTGCTTTCAGTTGGGCCGATTTTAACCTAAGGGAATCTTTTTCTTTGTAGGACCTCAGAGAAGACCACAGCAAATAGTGCTCTCTGAACCTCACCTCTTTTCCTCCCAAGACTTAGTAGGGAAGCTTTGTGGGAGGCACATGGTCCCAGTCCCAAATATAAATAGGAGACTTCTTTCTAATTACACCTTCCTGAGGCAGCCAATCTTAGCCGCTGGCTATGTATGTGTACTGATGCATTTTTCCTCTGTGCTTATAGAAGCTTATAACCTTCTATGGTGTTTAGTTTTGTGTGCTTATTTATTCATTTTACAAAAATAGGGTTATTCTGTAGACATTATTGTGCAATATATTTATTCTCTTAGTAGATCCCAGCTGTTTTTACAGGCCAGTCTACATAGATATAACTCATCCTACCTAATAATAGACAAATATGCAAATTGAACATACCTCCGCTACACCCAAGCCATGCCCACCAGCCAATCAGGGCGAGTATGCAAATAAACCGAACCAAGATGGCTACAGCCACTGAGAGCAAGGTTTCCCAGGCAACAGAGGGAAACAAGCTTTCCGCCTGCCCTTGACAGGCCTAAGCCTCCACTCAAGCTACAAAGTTTCAATTATAGAAGGTAAACAAATTCAAACAGAATGGCGGCAGCCATGGAGCTGGAGAGACCAGGCCAGGGTTGCCCGCGGTAACGGAGAAAGCAAAGCTTTCCGCACACCCTGGCCGGGCTCAGGCCTCTGCTTAAGGCTACAAAGTTTCAATTATAGAAGGTGAATTAACTCAAACAGAAATGGCTGCTGGTGGAGCATGCAGGAGGCTTGGCTCCGCTCCAGGCTACAAAGTTTCAATTGTAGAAGGTAAATAAATTCCAGATACCAGGGCCTCCACTTGGGTCACCAGGGGGCATGGCTGGCCTGCAAACCACCACAGGCCCCTTGCTCAGGCTGCCCCATGCCCCAAGGGAACCCCACCCTTATCTGGGACACCCTTCAGGGCAAACCAGCTGGCCTCCACTCCTGCACCAGGCCTCTATCCTATCTAATAAAAGAGTAATATGCAGATTGACCACCACTCCAACACACAATATGTCTGCCCCCATGTAGTCAAAGATCCTGCCCCCATGTGGACACAAGATGGCCACCACAAGATGGCCAGCAGAAGAGGGCAGTTGGGAGGCAACCAGCCTGCAAGGGAGGGCAGTTGGAGGTGATCAACCCTGCAGGGGAGGGCAATTAGGGGTGACCAGGCCGGCAGAGGAGGGAAGTTGGGGGCAACAGGCTGGCAGGGGAGCAATTAGGCATCAATCAGGCTGGCAGCAGAGTGGTTAGGGGGTGATCAGGCTGGCAGGCAGAAGAGGTTAGGGGCAATCAGGAAGGCAGGCAGGCAAGCAGTTGGGAGCCAGCAGTCCTGGATTGTGAGAGGGATAACCAACTGCCCATTTAGGCCCGATCCCAGTGGGATCGGGCCTAAATGGGCAGTCGGACATCCCTCGAGGGGTCCCAGATTGGAGAGGGTACAGGCTGGGCTGAGGGACACCCCCCCTCCGTGCACAAATTTCATGCACCAGGCCTCTAGTTTTTCTTAATAACTGAACACCGTGATTGCATCTTTGCTCTGCTTAATCTTTCTCATGGAGTTTTATTCCAATTCTTGTCTTTAACTGTAACCGAGCCTTTAACTATTTCCTCTTTGGTTGTACTACTTGAATTATGTCTCCAAATTTGAAGCATTAGAAGGAAACAGTGGTTGATGGAGTGACTTAGGTAATGTGAAGGATATGTAAACTTCACAAGCATTACGGTATCCAGTTTACTATTTTTGAAATTTGATTTTTTTCCTGTTTTTAAAAGCAGGTGGTCCTTTCCCCCCCCTTACTATAATAACTGGACATTCTTTCTCTGTGCCCTTTGCAAGAAACCACACCTGGGGAACAGCTTGAGGGAGACTTTTCAGCAGCAAAAAATAAAGTAATGGTCTTATGAGGGATCAAGAAACTCAATGAAAACCCAAAAGATTAAGATTTTAACCATAACCCAGCAAATAATGATTTGTGTTCTTCCTTTGATATGAACATTTAACTCTTTGGCATATTAATTTATTTTTTATCAGTAACATTTTATTTTTTAATAGCTTTATTAAATATTAATTCTTGTTGGTTGAGAGTTTAATGTCTTGTTAGCAGATACGCTATAGTTGAAAGTGAGTAGTAAATGACTTTATAATGATCAAGTCTCCCCACCTCCCTTTCAAGATGTGGAAGAAGAGAAAACAATGGTTTTAAACTGAGGGAAATCTACAGTTACCTGTCACACTTGTCCTCAAGGTGGCACACAATCAGGACTTTTCCTGCTTTCCCCAAGGAACAATTCATACTTGATAACAACAAAATCTGATTTCGGGGAGAGAGAGAGAGAGAGAGAGAGAGAGAGAGAGAGAGAGAGAGAGAGGATGATATGAACCTAATCTGACAATATAATAAGGGCATGACACAGGCAGTCACAGTATTTCCAAGCAGTATTTATCAGCTAAATAACACCAAAGAGAACCAAGACAGAACACCCTGCAGTAAATTAACCTGTAAGCCAGAGGGACACCGGCAGCTATGAACATTGCGTTTGGAAAGCTTGGGTGAGCAACGGGCGTTTTCAGAAATGAACAGGCTGGGGATTTGGCTGGAGCTGAGAATCCACAGCCCAGAAAACCACCAACTGTGTGAAATCCTTAACTTATTCAAACTCTTCCTAGAAGTCTGTTGAAAATTTCCCAGAAGCCATGTGAATAAGAGTGATGGTTATGACTTTGGAGCTTTTTAATATCCACACATTTAACACTTCCAAGTAAAAGTCATTGTACATAAGAATGTGTATAACAGAGCAATGCAATTTTTGTAAACTATTAGCATTGAAATTATTGAAGGAATATCTGCAACAATCCTTGATCTACACCAAAGGTTGATATTCTATGTGAATAAGCTTCCTCAAGAAACCTGGACATTAACGTAAGTGTATATGTCCCTTTACAATGATAGAGCAGCTGCCTAAGCATACAGTGAGCCAAACATGAAGAGAGGGATACAGAGGGTTCATGAGAAGAATTGTGAACTCATAACATATCTAAACACAGTACACTGCTTTGTTACATTTTTAAACTTCATCTACAAACTATTTTAAAGTTTGCTCATTCACTGGCAATTTTAATTTTAGTGTATTTGCTTTTTTTTTTTTTTTTTTTTTTTACTAAACCTTCTCTCCAAAATGCCCTCAAATAAAGCAGATTTTATCATAGTTAAATCATTACAGGTAACTTCCCTGGATAAATTAAAAATATATGATGTAGCCCTGGCTGGTATTGCTCAGTTGGTTGGAGCATTGTCCCGTACAGCAATTTATATTGGTACTAGAGGCCCAGTGCACGAGGTTCGAATACTGTGGTGGAGGGGGGGGGGGGGCCCTCAGCCTGGCCTGCAGCCTGGAACCCCTTACTTCTTACTGCTTGCCTGAAGCGGAGGCAGGAGAGGCTCCCACCACCGCCACTGTGCTTGCCAGCCATGAGCCTGGCTTCTGGCTGAGTGGCGCTCCCCCTGTGGGAGTGCACTGACCACCAGGGGGCAGCTCCTGCGCTGAATGTCTGCCCCCTGGTGGTCAGTGCATGTCATAGTGACCGGTCTTTCCACTGTTTGGTCAATTTGCATATTAGGCTTTTATTATATAAGACTAGGGGCCCAGTGCACGAATTTGTGTATCTTGAAAGGAACTGTGGGCCGCGAGGCTGTGGTGGGCACAGGGGCGGGTCTCGGCCCATCCTCCACGCCCCCACCTGGCCCCTCCCACCCCGGCCCCCAGTACCCTGTCTGCCAGAGCCCCGCTCCCACCACACTGCTCCCACATGCTGAGGGTTCTGGCCCCGCTCGCACCCACTGACAGCGTTGAGTGAAAGGGGCTGGTGCCAGCAGCGGGTGCAAGCGGGGTTGGCACCATCAGTGGGTCCGAGTCATGGCTGCTGCCCTGATTGCCCCTCAGGAGCAGGGGGAAGTGAAGAAGCCTGCAGGGGTGATCGGGAGCCGCCACTTGCACCTGCTGACAGCACCGAGAGATCAGGACTGGCGCTGGACGCCGGTAGCGGGTGCGAGTGGCAGCTCCGGCGCTGGCAGTGGGTGAGTGTGGGGCTGACACCGGCAGCAGGTGCAAGCGCTGGGCAGGACCGTGGTGCACAGGAGCAAAGAATTTTCAGTGACCACCAGAGGCTCGCCCCAATGACAGCAACCAGTGCCCCGCCTTGGTCTGGTGCCCCCACTCACTTGCTCCACCATCCTGCTGTGGCCGATGCCCACCATGTTCTGTGCTCTACCACCTGCTGCCGATGCCCGCATGTTCCGCACGCACCCCCTGGTGGTCAGCACACGTAATAGCGACTGGTTGTTCAGTTGGTCCGCTGTTTGGCCTATTTGCATGTTAGGGTTTTATATATAGAGATAGATGATCTGTGACTTGTAATTGACGAGTGATTAAAGGGTTAGATTCTCAGTCAGGGCACATACCCAGGTTGCTGGTTTGATCCCCATTTGAGGCACGTGCAGGAGGCAACCAACTGATGTTTCTCTTTCATATCAAATTTCTCTCTCCCCCTTTCTCTCTCTAAAGAAAAGTAATTGTATGATGTAAAAATGAGAGGAGTGTATCTTATTGCTGTGGCAATAAACCAGGTGAAGAGCAAAAGTAGCTATTGAGATCATGGATAGGATTAAATGAAACAATAAGAAACAAATCCTTGGATGGGTAAAAATCATTTTAAAGAACACGGTTGTGCCTGGTTGGGTGTGGCTCAGTGGTTGAGCATCAACCTATGAATCATGGTTCGATTCCTGGCCAGTGCATGTGGTCTGGCCACAAGCCCGGGTTACAGGCTCAGTCCCCAGTAAGGGGCATGCAGTGATCAGTGATTCTCTCTCTCATTGATGTTCTCCCCTCTTCCTCTCTGAAATAAATAAAAACATATTTTTAAAAAAAATAAAACTATTGTGTTGGAGCCCATTTGATCTCCCTTGCTCAATTGATGCCTTCTAAAACATTTGATTCATTTTCAGAAGTGAATTTGAAATGTTTAAAAATGTTTTCTTTCAAAATTGCTTTTCATATTCCCAAATAAATTGAGCATAATGATTACTGTGATTGCATTATGGATATAATCACTGTAATTTGTTCTTGTATTTATTCTCTGAGAAATAGTTACACTACAGTTAAAGAATAGTGATGGGTAATTAATTAATACACAGGAAATGAGTTTGTGGTTACTTCATCAAGAAGTGATATTTTTTACCTGTGTAAAAGGCAGTTCCTCCCACTCAATCATCTTGTTTTTTTCCAAGTTTAGCTAATCTTTATAATTGAGAAATCAGATATTCAGAGTGTGGATTAGGGGTCCTTGTATTACTTTCCCCCTTTTATCCCTTTGACAGGTGGCATTTGAGTGATGGTCAAGCATTGTCTACATATGTCACCCGTGCTATGTATGCCCAGCATTCCCATTTAGTATATTAAATAAACGTAAATGACATTTTCTTAAAACATTTAATGAGAATTTGTATTATGTAATATTCTGCTAGACATTTTGAGCTAAATTATTTCATTAAATTTTTACAATACACTTGTGAGTTAAATGGGAGGGGTGTTCATATTTGTGAGATATTGCAGAATGGCTCGGGGCTAGTTCAATGTGCAGACAGCCTATTCTACTTATCCAAGTATATGTTTCAATAATTATGCTCTTTGAACACCAGACCCCAGAAGAGAGAAAAAAAGACCTCTGCTTGCTGGCTCCTCATGCTGAAGACTTTCTGATCTGGACTTTCTTTCCCTGGACGAACAGTGCTGGAGCTGGGCAAGGCGCCAATGGCCCCTGCAGGACACCGCTGGCTTTCTTGGGCCCCATTTTCAGTTAATTCGTTTATTCTTGGGGCAGTCAGAAATTGGGTTTCAAAATTCTGCCGTCCTGCCAGCACTCCACTGAGCAACTGTCCCCCTGAGCATTTATATGACAATATATGAGGAATGAGTGATTACTCTTTATTGATTTATTTCTTCCTCCACATCCAGTTGGAGGAATGAGGGTGCAATGATGTTTGGCTCCACTATGCCAATCTAACTTTGAGATAAGTTTAGCAATAGTAAAACCCAAAACATTTCTTTGCCAGGACATTTTGAATAGTTTAAAAATTATCTCTGATGCATGATACATTTTGAACCAAAATGTATTATCAACCCTGAATATTAGTATAGTCTGGGCTTCGATTTTTCAGAGGGAAGAAAAAAAAAACCAGTAATTTTCTGTGAAGGAAAAGCCTTGTTATACAAACTAATATCAGTTTTACCCTTTGATCCAAACTAAGGAAAGTTAATCACAAACTTGAGAGATATCCAGAATCAAGACAAAACCTAAATTGGTCCATTGAGGTCTAGTGCGCATGCAGCTCAACCACCCAGTTCTTGGTGCCTCCAGTGAAAATGCGGATCAGCAGCTATTGCCAGGTGGAAGGGAGAGGAGTGTTTAGCTAGGATACAATATAATAGCATAGTTAAGCTGGATTCCCACCAGAATATGGCCTCCATGTGAGCAAGAACTTTAGTTGGTTTACTGCTGTATCCCAGTGCCCAGGCCCTCAGTAAATATTTCTTAAATTTAACGAATGACTCTCATAGTATACAATTTGCATTTAGACAGACCACTTATTAGCCTCCAAGAAATACAGCTCCTTTTGTAGGCTGATGTTGCTTAATGGCCAGTGAGCACTTAAAATATAATTGACTTCTCTAATACTCCAAGAAATGTAAAAACAAATCATTTATTTTACTTGCCTTATTGAGTATAAATGACATATGATAAACTGAATGTATGTGAGGTATATAACTGACGAGTTTTGACATGTGTATATACCTGTAAAAGAACATTATAATCAAGAAAATGATTAGAACTCAACAAAGGAAAAAAAAAAAGAAAAAAATGACATACCCATTATCCCCCAAATCTCCTCTTTGCAATTCCTTCCTAAATTTTTAAAAACCAAACTAGTGTGGCAAAAATTAAAAATAATGATAAGAACTGGTGTTTTTGAGAGTGTCAGGAAATAGGCCATTTTATATACTATTAATGAGACTCTAAATTAACATAACTATTTTGGAAAAAAATTCTAGAAATATTTGACAAAAGTTTTTACAGTATACATCCCTTTGATCCAGCAATTGCCAATGTAGGAATTTATTAATAAAGTGCATGAGAGTATAGTAAGAATTTTTATTAAAATATTTTTATAATGTGTAAAGAATGTAATTAAAATATGGATTGGTTAAAGAAAAATACATCATTGAAAATATTTATACCTTAGAGAAAAAAGAATATATATATAGATACCAAAATACCATATTAGTAGTGTAATAATTAAATAAGATAAGGGACATTGTTTAGAAATTATTCAGTTTTTGTAAAAAAAATCTGTATTTAATGTAAAGTCTGAAATATATAAAGGAAAATATTAGTGGTTATTTCTAGTTGGAGACATTAAGGGTAACTACATATTTCTGTGTTGTATGGATATTTTAAAAAGTCAACGTTTACTATTTTATAATCTGAAAAGAGATAAAATTATTTTTATATTGAAAGAGATCATACTAAGGATTTTGAAGGACCGCTACAATCTATGAGCTATTTTATTGATTTCAGGGAGGAAGGAAGAGGGAGAGAGAGAGAGAAATATTGATGATGAGAGAGAATCATTAATTGGCTACCTCCTGCAAGCCCCCATTGGGGATCAAGCCCACAACCCGGGCATGTGCCCTTGACCAGAATCAAACCTGGGAACTTTCAGTTTGCAGGCTGACGCTCTATCCACTGAGCAAACTGGCTAGGGTTATATATATATATTTAAGTATATATTTATTGATTTCAGAGAGGAAAGGAGAGGGAGAGATACAAACATCAATGATGAGAGAGAAACATTGATTGGCTGCCTCCTGCATGCCCCACACTGGGGATCAAGCCACAACCCAGGCATGTGCCCTTGACTGGTATCAAACCAGGGACCCTTCAGTCTGCAGGCCTCCATTTTATCCACTGAGCCAAACCAGCTAGGGCTATTTTAGTATATTTGCATGGATTTAAATTTCTTCTGATTTCATTGCTTAATAGTTCTGTTGGTGGATAACCTGGTGTTGGATTATTTTATTCCTCAACATATATATCTAATTACAAAGTTACTGACAACCCAGCTATAGCAGGCAGCCTATTTAGATTAGGCAATTACAGAATTAAAATGATTAGTTGCAATTATACCTAAATTTCCAACTTAAGGATTAATTTCCATGTAATATGTAATGTCAGCACATACTAATATTTAACTTTAAAAGCTCAACTAAATAACTTCCAATTTACCATTATCTGCCACTTAGCATGTATTTACAGTGGCCTGGAGTAAAAGAATACTTACTTTACATAACTTCTAGCCAATAAACTAAATACATTTTAGTTGAATTTATCATTCTTCTAAGTGGAAAAATAAATTATTCTCCTTCCACTGAGTTTCTTCTGCTGGAAATGTCTATTGCGTTTGTTACCAGAGATCCGCCCCAATTAGAAGGGGTTCTCTCCTCCTCAGCTCTTGTCACACTGGCATGAAAGAGTTCAGACGAGTAACAGAAAGTGGTGTTGAAGCAAAGCAAGCAAATTTATTAAGGACTAGAGGCCCAGTGCATGATTGAATCATGTACGTGTAGGGTCCCCTACACGCTTTCGCTTTTCGCGGTGGAGCTGGGTGCCTGTCCGCTGGTGCTGGAGCAGACAGGCACCCAGCTCCCCCACTTTTGATGGTCCACGGCCGCTGAGGGGGGCTACCCTGCTGTTGAGAGGGGCAGGGGGCGGGACTCCCACCCCCTGCACCTCTTAAAGGCCGCTGAGGAGGGCTGCCGTGGACACCTGGTTACCCTGCTGTTGAGAGGCGCAGCTGGGTGTCCGCGGCAGGCCCCCTCATTGGCCGCGGATCTGACCGTTGAGAGGCGCAAGGGGCGGAACTCCTGCCCCCTGCGCCTCTCAACAGCAGGGTAGCCCCCCTCAGTGGCAGCGGATCCATGCCTCTCAATGGCCAGATAGGCCACCCCGAGTCCCGCCCCCCAGCCTCCCGCCGCCCAATCGTGGGTGTAGCGGAGTGATGGTAATTTACATGTTACTCTATTATTAGATAGGATACACTTGGCATAAAGCATAAGCAGGCAACTCAGCTATTCTGAGCTCCCCACCTGGTGGGGGTTCAAGGGTGTTATACTTTTCCCCTATAGATTTCAAGGTTCCCCTTTTACTTTGTTGTGGCTTTTCCCAGAATTTATGAGAACACCTGGTGATTTTATCTTGGCAAGTCCCAAGACTGCTGACTTCTTTGTTCAGTGGGTGAGATAAACTTCCCTTTTTCCTCCCTTTCCCTCCTCCTGCCCTAACAGCTATCTATCTTGTCTAACATTCCCCCTTCAAGTGATACCATGTGAATGTTTTGGGGGTTTTTGTTATTTGACCCCCAGACTTTATCCGCCCTTGGGTTACCTGGCACAAATGGCATTAATTGGGTCTTTGGTCTCTATTTTCCCAGGCCAGGGTGATCATCTGCTTTCTTGTGTGATTTTCCCTAATACATTGTAATTTCCATGACAATAGCAATTGCCATGGTCTTGTTTACATGGGACAGTGACAGATATATGATAGGCTGTAAGTAAATGTGGCAGGTCTGAATAGTACCACAGATTGTGTGGGATTATTACATTTCATTATTAAAAAAATAAAAAAAAAAAAGATAATTCTGCTTTGAGTTTCTTTCCATTCCTGGTTCACAGGAAATTTAATCTGAGTCATGAATGAACAGTTCCTCCCCTTTTACCTACAGTTATTCAATGATAGTAAGAATGTTAAAATTATACCAAACGTTTAGGAAGGAGCACAACACTCTCCAGTCTTCACCGGTCACATTTGATGCGCTCATTTTCCAAGCTCTCCAAATCCGTCCAAGGCATGTGAGTACACTACTTCTTCGGCAAACGTGGGCATGGGGTTCTTTGTGAACTCTCAGGTCCAGCATCCCTAGATGTACCACACAGGCTCCCCCCTCCCCCGTTGCTTCACCCTCTTGCGGACGATACAACAAACACTAAATAAGCCTCCTTCCAGTCTCACAGGTCAGGGATGTTCCTTCAAGGACCTGAAAGCCGTCTCCATGCAATGTGATTATCAAGGAAGCTCACATCCTATCTCCCAGTCTCCTGGGAGGTTAGGAGCCTAACCGCAGCTGTCACCTGACTCCAAATTGCAAACTCTACCTCCAGTCATAAAGATGAGGAAAGTTGCCGAAACTGGTTTGGCTCAGTGGATAGAGCGTTGGCCTGCGGACTCAAGGGTCCCAGGTTCGATTCCGGTCAAGGGCATGTACCTTGGTTGCGGGCACATCCCAGTAGGGGGTGTGCAAGAGGCAGCTGATCGATGTTTCTCTCTCATCGATGTTTCTAACTCTCTATCCCTCTCTCTTCCTCTCTGTAAAAAATCAATAAAATATATTTTTTAAAAAAAAGATGAGGAAAGTTGGCAATTTTATCTTGAACACATGAAGGTCACGGGTGGCACCCACTTAGCTATATCAAATACTAAGGTTGTTTTCCATCTCTGCAGTCTCTTTCGTGGATTGCCTGTGATGAGCATGACATGCAAGTTAAAGCTTCAGTAAGAACATTCTTTTCTTTTTTGTGGAGAGGTATTGTGAGTTGGGAAGAGATTTTAATTATATTTCCCCAACACTTAGAGTAAGTACTCTATGGCTCCAACAGCATGTGAGGCATTCCAACAACCCAGTCTCTTTGGCCCAGTCTCTGAGTAAATGAGGATGTTATCCTCCTTCCTATTGGCAGCTGCTAACTGCTGGGTTTTGCCAGGCAGCATAAAGGCCCCAAGGCAATGAGAGTGCACATGTTTGAATGGGAAGGGCTGAAGGCATGTGACTTTGAGAACAAAATTTAGATTTATGTGACAATAAGAAGATGCTGGATGCAGTTGGCGTTTGTGTTGAGAACTGCTCTTTTAAGGACAAATAAAATTTAAAACAGTAAGCATAATTCTATTGAAAATAGGGAAAGAAACTTCTCCTTTCTATTTTTTCTTAGAACATTTACTTTAGAAAATTGTAATTGCACAATAAACTAGAACATTTAAATTCTTTTTCTGCTCTTTGAAATGAATATATGTCCTTTGAAGACTAGATAGGCCTTTGTTCAGCTTTTTCCCAAGAATGATCGTCAAGGCTCTAAGAGCCATCCCTCCTTAAAATGTAACATCGAAGAGCCATCCCTCCTTAAAATGTAACATCGAAGAGCCATCCCTCCTTAAAATGTAACATCGAGGGAGATGGCACCTCCCCAGTCTCTGTGAGAGGGTGGGAGCTGAACTTCAGCGGGCACCTTGCCTCCAGTTGCAAAACTACTCTCTAATATAAAGATTTATTTTCTGGATAGTGTTTTCTTTGTTTACTTTGTGGAGACATTTCTGGGTTGGAAGATTTGGTTTTTAGTCTGTTTCCCCAACGTTCTCAAATATAGCCTAGAAACCCACATATGATGGGCCCTGAGTAAATATCTGTTTTTTTATTTTTGTAACTTCCAACTATATTCGACCTTCCAAACACCCTCTCTGGTCATTTCTACACATTTTGGACATCTGAGTCACCTGATTTCTAATCAACTATTTGTCTTATTCTGTAAAGTAATTATGTCACTACTAATAATCAACCCTAAACCAGATGGTGACAGAAAATTCTTTCCTTTGGGAAAGGTCAGATTCTCTGCCTGGACAGCGTGTGCAAGGCTGCTGGAGTCTCTGTGAGCCCAGCGGGATCAGAGGACAGGTGGGCTATGCAGTCAACTTTCAGGGGGTTCGAAGCTACTTATTCTGCCTATAGTTAGGCTCTTCACTCTATCTTAACTCTTCAGCCTCCTCTTCTTTAAACATGCAGTTACTGTAACGGGGTTTGTGGAAGGAACATATAGGAAGGCATTCAGGACATGTCTTCCACAAGAAGGCCTACACTAAAACTACAGTGACAACATTTAGTTATCACATTTAAAGAGAATACTGGTTATTTGTTACAACATCCTGATTTTACATATCAAGTAACCGAAGTGCAGAAACTTTATGATTTGCTGAGTTAAGAGTAACCCAGACTCAGAGAATTCTAGGATGTTTGTTTTATCTTATGGAATGGCAAATAGAGATGTGGCAAAGAGGAAATATGAAGCACAGAAATAAAATGATAAACAATATGAGTATGAAGAATACTGAACTCCAGGTACACAAGCTTGAATATTTTTCATGACCTTTAGCTTTTATATTAAAGGAAGCTTCTGCTCATGTGAGGCCTGAAAACAATGCCCCTATTGGTATAAGGTGATTTTATTGAAACCTTATATCTCAGAATAAAGTTAAGTACAATACAGCATTGAGAAAAAATAACGTTTGCAGTGTTTTTTTATATACATTTGGGCTAGTTTTAGTTACCTTACTTCATAGGTCCATACCATTGAGTTGATTTTGTGTGATGTTTCCTGGTATATATGCAGGAAAAAAAGTGTGGCAATAAAAAGGAGTGTAGGAAAAATTGGCAACATACAGGTTTTGTGGGTGGTGTGGTCATGTTTTAAAACAGATGGAAAACTAAATATTTAAAGTCATGTTTTCCATCAAACCACAGGGATCGGGCCTAAACCGGCAGTCGGACATCCCTCTCACAATCTGGGATCGCTGGCTCCTAACCGCTCACCTGCCTGCCTGCCTGATCACCCCTAACTGCCCTCTCCTGCCAACCTGGTTGCCCCCAACTGTCCTCCCCGGCTGGCCTGATCTTGCCCCCAACAGCCCTCCCCTGCCAGCCTGATCTCGCCCCCAACTGCCTCTGCTTGCCTGATCACTCCTAACTGCCCTCCCCTGCTGGCCTGGTTGCCCCCAACTACCCTCCCTTGCCAGCCAATTTGATTCTGATTGGTCTGTTTCTATGCCAGTCAGCGTCAAAAGCTCCACCTCCTAGGCAGCCATTGGCTCCTCACAGTTCACCCAGATTTGGTTCTGATTGGTTGGTTTCTATGCCAGTCAGCATCTCCGGCCTATCTCTGGGCCTGATCAGAGAGGCAGGGCATATCAGCAGCCCCTGCAGAGGCCTGGAGAGAAACAGAGGCATGACTGCTGGCAAAACCAGAGAGAAAGAGAGAGGCAACGGCTGATCAACAGTTGCCACAGAGGCTGCAGACCAGTCCCTGCCTCTCTCTACAGGCGTCTCTCTGGGCCTGATCCGCAGCCCCCTTGGCAGTCAGTGCTGGGTCGCTGCACCCACACTGGCGGCAGTCAGTGTTGGGTTGCTGCGCCCACACTGGTGGCAGTCAGTGTTGGGTCCCCTCAGCAACCCAGCACTGACTGCAAGACTAACTTCCGGTGTTCAGTCGAGCCTTCGGTCAGTCATTACGGAACCTGGGTTTTTATATATTAGGATATGCATAACCCTTGGACACAGACAATAGTGTGGTAGTGTGGTAAAGACCAGAGGTAGGGGGAGTGGGGTGAAGGGGGTCAATGAGGAAAAAAAGGGGGACGTATGTAATACTTTCAACAATAAAGATAAATTAAAAAATAAAGTCATGTTTTCTAAGTCAATATTTAAGAATATGACAATTATATTTTGAAAATTATGATAAACACATTATTTCTAAAGATTTGAATTGCTCAGATAAAACTGGTTTTTGAAAACCTGTGGAAAGAAATGTTCTGCAACACAGGAAGTTTTGTCACTTTGGTATCTCAATGGTAGCTTCCCTGAGAGACAGCTCTTTATACTTTGCTAAATACATAAGCATCTTGCTGTCACACACCTCAGGTTCAAGGCTCTGGACATCATCTACACTAAGTAAACGTTGCTGGACTGACAGAGAATAAGAGGTGTGGTAGGGAAGTTTGAAAGGAATGTTTTAAATAGCAAGTTTTTGACTTAGAAATTAGCATAGAGAGTTCCTAAGTGAAAGTATAAATTATAACATAGTTATGTAGAGAGATTTTTTTTTGTTTTGCTGCTTTTCCATGTTAATTGTATCACGTCTATGGGGACACCTACACCAAACATATTTAGGGAGTTTTTCCTCTCAATTCTAAGATAGCTCAGAGTCTGCCGTCACAGCTCAGCAATTATAGTAAGAAGACACTTATGCACAATATGTCCGTGCACATTACTGCCAGCAGTCTCAGGGACCAAGAGCGCGCGTGTTCAGAATTGACTCGACAAAGGCATGGTTTCTCTGTGGATAAATTTTAGCTGTAGCCAAGATCACTCAAAGCTGTTTACTATTACCAGTTTGCAGGCAGAAAGTGCTATTTTTTGTTTCATCCAGCATTCATTTAAAAAAAATGTCTGACTTATGATGGCATAAAAATGGAAGCAGCCTTAAAACTCTCTGGATATCCATGGAAGGCCTTCAGAGCTGGCACAGAGCAGAGTTGGTGGGGCCAAATCCTGTGCTTATATCTGTCGGAGGACATTCTAAACACTTGGTGACCTTCAGGCTGGAGGCGGGCTTTCATTCTCCATGTCCCACCCTTTCCTTTGGTCTTTCCGACACCTATCCTGGCCTTCCCAGTGTGTAATTTCCTTGAAAGGAATATCCAACTTTAATAACAATTTCTCTACTTTGTACCAAACTGTGTTCCGTGGATGGCACATGTGTCCAGAAAGATGTTAATAGGCATTCTGGGAAGGAAGGAGTTTTAGCCCAACTCTATCAGTTTGGGCATGTGCTGGCTGAGTCCCAGCTCGGAGGGTCATGACATGAGGGCCTCTTTGGCGGGCAGCCCTCACTGCTTCAGCCAGTTTGGCACAGGCATCACGCTGACAGACATCCTCGCTCTCTCTGACACTTTCACGTGTGATCGGAAAGGCCAGCCGGTTAGCCCCTCACAGGCCCATACGAGACCCCAAGGACAAGGGCTCCCCTCTGCTGCCTCGCGGGTGGGGTGTGTGCTGCCGAGGCACAGTTTGCACAGCTCATCAGAGGCTTCCAGGCGATGGAGCCCAGTTTCCCCCGTGGCTGGCCTGGAAACACACCCTTGTATTGATTTCCTCCTTTCCTGTGTTACTCTGCCCATCCTCTCCTCAGGTTCTCTGGGATCACTTCCCAAAATCAAAGCCCTTGTCTCACAGATTCTGCTTTTGGTGGAGGGAGAGGAAGGCTGAAGCAGTCACTATGCATGTTAGCTTATTAAGTTTCTTGAGAGTTCCTGCATTTAAAAAAGTAAATAGCAGTGTTATTTACAATAGCGAACATCTGGAAACAGCCCAAGTGCCCATCAGTAGATGAATGGATAAAAAAGCAGTAGTATATTTACACCATGGAATACTATCCTAGCTAATAAAAGAGTAATATGCAAATTGACCATCACTCCAACACACAAGATGGCCACCCCCATGTGGTCAAAGATGGGTGCCCCGATGTGGACACAAAATGGCCGCCAGAAGATGGCTGGCAGGGGAAGGCAGTTGTGGGCAATCAGGCCAGCAGGGGAGGGCAGTTGAGGCGACCAGGCCAGTAGGGGAGAGCAATTAGGGGCAACCAGGCCAGCAGGGGAGGGGAGTTGGGGGTGACCAGGCCTGCAAGGGAGGGCAGTTAGGGGTGACTAGGCTGGCAAGGGAGGGCAGTTAGGTGTGACCAGGCCTGCAGGGGAGGACAGTTAGGGGTGACCAGGTTGGCAGGGGAGGGCAGTTAGGGGCATTCGGGCCAGCAGGGGAACAGTTAGGCATTGATCAGGCTGGTAGGAGAGTGGTTAGGGGGTGATCAGACTGGCAGGCAGAAGAGGTTAGGGGCAATCAGGCAGGCAGGCAGGCGGGCGGTTGGGAGCCAGCAGTCCTGGATCATGTTAGGGATGTCCGACTGAAGATGGCTGGCAGGGGAAGGCAGTTGTGGGCGATCAGGCCAGCAGGGGAGGGCAGTTGAGGTGACCAAGCAGGTAGGGGAGAGCAGTTAGGGGCAACCAGGCCGGCAGGGGAGGGGAGTTGGTATCATGACAAGTATCACATGATCTCACTCATGTGGAATCTAATTAACAAAATAAACTGATAAACAGAATGGATCCAGAGACATGGAAGCATGGAACAGAGTGTGGAATCTCAGAGAGAAAGGGGTGGGGTGGGGAGAGATCAACCAAAGAACTTACACTGAGTGGCCAGATTATTATGATCTCTGAATGCATAATAATCTGGCCACTCCGTGTATATCCCATATAATAAAAGGCTAATATGCAAATTTTCCCCTCAACCAGGAGTTCGACCAGCAGGCAGGCTGGCCAACCGCCATGTCCCCTCCCCCTGGCCAGGCTGGCTGGACCCCACCCATGCATGAATTCATGCACCGGGACTCTAATATATATATGTATACACACACACACACACACACACACACACACACACTGAGTTTCCAGATAACCCATGGACACAGACAACAGTGGAGTGAAGGCCTGGGATGGGGATGGGGGTGGGGAGAAGGGCGTCAAAGGGGAACAAAAGGGGACATCTGTAATACTTTCAACAAATAGAGATACTGTTTTTTTTTTAGGGTGTTTTTTTTTGTTTGTTTGTTTGTTTTTTTTTTTTGTTTTTTTTTTAGAGAGGAAGGGAAAGGAGAGAGAGAGATAGAAACATCAATGATGAGAGAGAATCACTGATCGGCTGCTTCCTGCACACCCCACACTGGGAATAGACCCCACAACCCAGGCATATGCCCTGACCGAGAATCGAACTGTGACTTTGTGGTTCATAGGTCGACACCCAACCACTGAGCCACGCTAGTTGGGCAATAAAGATAATTTTTAAAAAACAGAAAGAAAATAAGCAAGCACTGGGAAACCAAAACCAAAGACTTGTTCAGTACTATTTCCCAATTTATCTCTGTGAAGTCTTTCAAAAAATTTTTTTAGCTAACATATTGTCCCTGAACCACAGAATATCTTCAAAATCCGGGCCAAGGTCGGCCTCATGGCTGTGTGTGTTCTGCGCAGTAACATCAGGCCTTGTCCTTAGAAGGGCCTTGCGCTTGATTTAAATCTCCGATCCAACTTTTTGAAGTTCTTATGAAAAGGAGGCTTCACATTTTTATTGTGCACTGGGCCCTGCAAATTCCACGACCTGAGCTGAATTGAAAGAAATTAAGAACATAGACTATGGTCCTCAGGAAACCTTTTGCAATGCTATAGTCCTAGTAGTTGAAAGAACCCTCCATTAAAGAATGTGGGTCTCTAACCCTTTTCTTGCTGCTTTTCGCTTTATGCACTTGGGATAGGGATTGAACCTATAAGAGCTGCGCCCCCTGTGGCTGCACAGGGAAAGGATCTGAGGAGCTTTGAGAACTGTCAGGTCGGATGGGCCTGCGTCTGCACTGATTTAAAGCTGAGCCGGGCGGCTAGGATGTTGAGCCAGGGCTGAGGGGCCCGATGGGGCGAGGCTTCCATCCAGTCAGATTCCGTGTGTAAGATATGAGTTATAGGCTCAGACTACAGAGGCTTCCGTAGATCTCATTTTATAACGCAGAATAAATGATCAAGAGAACATGGAAAACGAAACCAAAGACTTGTTTAGCACTGTTTCCCAATTTAGCTCTGGGAAGTCTTTCTAAATATATATATATATTTTTTACTAACATATTGTAGTGCAGTAGTGTTATGTAGAAAAGTTAAAGCTTTCATAGGATGTTACTGTTGGAAAATATCTGGGAAGTTTATAGTCCATTCTCACACCTAATATAACAGTATTTATAATACTTCAACTACACACACACACACACACACACACACACACACACACACACAATAGAGAGTTGTAGGAATAGGAAGCAGAGGTCAGAAGTGAGGGGAAGTCTAGACATTGATATGAAGAATCAGTCCCACATAGTATGACAACATACAAACAAGCCAACGAACAAAACCAATGGTTGGGACTCTCTTCATTTCAAGGACAAAACATAGTTTCACCGAGAAGCATCACTGCGCCCATCGGGAGGTTCGCAGAGCTTTGGGAGAATAGGATGTTCTTATCTGGGAGAGAATAACTCTGAAGAGAAAAGGGAAGCAACTTTGTAAAAATATTAATTAACTAGTTGCCTCCATCCAGAATGTGGCAAAGCCCTAACCGATACACAAAATAGACTCATGAATATGCTTTGATGGATAGAAAATGTACATCTGAATTCTTTCCCAGAGTTTTCTCTGATAATGCAGAAGGAAATGATGAATAATTTGCTGTCTGGTGGAAGCTGGCTTCTTTTAAAAAGCTAGCTTTTACAGCATTAATATGTGCATTATGGTGTTTTTCCCCACATACCAGTTGTATTTTGGGGAAGGAGGCAGTTAGTGGCCTGCCATTTTTCAAACAAAATATGTTGCTGATTTCTGCCCTGGACACTCAATGAAAGGAAAACCACTTTTATTTATTACCACCCACTAATGTTTCTCTACATAAGTTTCAAGAACATCAATGGGAAGTCATTAAAATAAGTTTCCATTTTCTTTCTTTTTAAGAATCCTAATGTAAGGTAACACTGTGCCTGCACTTTGCTGGTTTCTGCGTGAAGTGTGGTTTTGCAGGACGGGCGTGCCGCTGTGCAGAGACGTTTACTCAGAGCATGCACGCCCTCACCAGCTGTCACGGGCTCTTGCCTGCATTGTTGAATATATTTTTATGATGAAATACTTAACTGAAAAAGCACAATTATTAGTGAATTTTATAGGTCTCAAAGTCACTTCTGTGAAAAACTATTACCTATTAATCTTATTCCTGTGACTCTGAAACTTTGATTGCTTTTTTACTTTATGGTGACATTTTTGTGTGTAGACTCAGAAGGTTGGGTCTATTAAACAATTGAAATGAATAAACAGGTTCAATTTGCTGATGCTTTTTGGTTTTTAACCGAATTTGCATTTTCGCATAATTCATACTATCTCTCACCAAGTGTCTCTCTTCCCAGGAAGTTATAATGACTCTATGATGCATAAAATGCTTATCTCTTTGAGGGCTGATGGCCATAGCTAATGAGGGGAAAAACAAACAATAACAAACAAACCAACAAATGAAAAACCATTCCACTGATACAACAGAAGAATCTGTTAAACATCAACCTGGAATGGTTTCTAATATCCAAACTTTTGTTTGAGAACTTGGCCTTACAATCTGCTAATAAACTGAAACTTCTTTCTGTTTTCAAAATATACATTGTAATGAGCATAAGGAAGCAAGTTTAATCATTAACAGGTAGATAACCATGGCAACACCATAGTTACGCTGCTGTAACCAGCATCATTTTCTATCTGAGCTAAGAATAGCATATCATGTTGCGAGTTTGCTTTAAATATGATTTCTAAGACTGGAGGTGGGTAGCTGAGAAGGACTAAATGCCACATTATAATTGTTCATCCAAAATTCTGCATTTTCTCACAGATCACGGGAGCAAGTTATTGAGATGTCAGTGATATCTGTATCAAAAGTTAGTATATTTCTACCATAGCAGGTTACATCTTAAAGAGATGTGTAAAGTTTTTCATGAATAATTTTTCTACCAGTGTTTAAGGAAGTAGCCACTCAGAAAATGGAAAAGAAATGAAAAAAGATCAGAATTGGGGAAAAATGGAAACTTACTTTTTGATGTATGTGGCAGAGCCTGCATCGATGGAGGTGCGACTGTGGGACTAGTTCTAGACCAGTGGAATATGAGAAATTGCAAATGCTAATAGGGTGCAACCAGGTATCCCCTTCTTTCTCTTATCACTTGTCAGCTGTGTGGGTAGAGAGGATCTAACAAAAGAAAGACGGGGAGTTACCAGGAGCTGCAGTCCTGGTGTCATTGCACAAAGCGGAGCCCATCACCCACCCTCCCTGCACTATTACATGAACAAGAAATACTGGGTTAAGTGCTGCAATTTAGGTGTTTGTTTCAGGGATCATCCTGCTTACTATGGATGGAGAACTTTGAAAGTCAAGGAAATCTCACCTTTTGTTGACTCAGGAAGTGATGTTGGCACATGCATCAGCATGTGTTCATAGGAACTCATCACTTTTTTCTTTGTCCAGGGAGCCGTGGCCGGGGCTGTGGATGTCATGTCCCTCCCTGTAACTTCATCTCTGCTTCTGAGGTGCCTGCCCTCAACAAACCAAGGCCACACCACATGCCCTGCCTTGAATGCATGACATCGAGTCGACCTTGGTTGAAGTGCGTTTTCAAAACCATTACATGTTGACAAAGTAATTAAGTTTAGTTAAGATGCTACTTAAAAAAAAAAAAGAGCTCTGTATTGTTGCTAGTAAATAAAATACCAGTAAAGTAGCTTTATTTCTTATTTGAGACTGTTTGAATCCCTGTATTTCCTTTTTATATGGTGCAGAGGTATTGATAAACTTCTTTGTGAAACATGGATTATTTTTATATAACTTCTTTTCTGGTACACCTCATATTCAAGAAGGAAAGCAATCAACAACTTTTAAATTAGAGTGCACATTTTTTGATATCTGGTAGTTCTAAGTAAACCTTAGAAATATTTATCCTATGTGTGAATGTTTTATTAACCAAAAGATCTTTGTTTTACTGTTAAATTATTTATTTAAGAAATAGAACATGGAAAAGGGAAGTCATATTGAAAGGAGTTTTTAGGAGCGAAATAGGCAGGTTTAGGAAATTTTAGGAATTAGGGGTTCCATGGGAAAACTACAGGGCTGCAAAGCTGGGAGCTGCAGAAGGTATACATTTCCATAGGATAAGGGAGCTGGGAGCTGCAGAAGATATACATTTACAGAATAAAGGGAAGGAAGCCACTCATTCAGAGAAGGAAGCGAAAGGCCAAAGGGAATAGGAAAACAATAAGGGAGAAGAAGAGGAGAACCTCATGTGGGGTTTGAGCTCTGACGCTGCTACAGGGACCAATCAGAGGGGATATCAAGACACAAAGAACTGCAGCCTTTATAAACCTTAGAAAAAAGGGACCTAGTGGGACTCTCCCCACCTCCCCACGTGGGAGTCTGTGCTTGTTTCTCAATAAATGTCCATCTTTTCCTATACCACCTTTTGTCTGTGGTTTTATTCCCTGAACCCACATAGACAAGGACGTGAGAATCATCCTGCCCGGAGGAACACCACGCGTTCCAGTTCAATTTTTGCTTTTCAATATAATCATCTGGGTTTTGAATCACCTATTTTGGGCTTAGATTAAAAAAGGAAATATTCATTCAGCTTTCTCTTAAAAATTCACCTATGGAGATGTTGCTGAGAAAATAAGAAAGTGACCCTCAGGAAGATGACATAAGGAGGATTTAAAGGTAGCCTTTCTACATAAAAGCCATTTCCCATCTAGTTTTTGGATTTATGTATACCATCTGCTTGGTCCACAGTAAGAAGGATCTGCCCTCCGAATTCAGGCATCAGACCTGGGTGCATCCTGCCTACTGCAGCACTAGGAGTGACAGATGCTCTTTGACCAGGCTACTGTGGGGCAGAAAAGAGCAGGGCAAGGGCGATAGTATGTGGGTGCCTTCTCCCATCTTTTAGTGGTTTAAATGACATATTCTTTTAATTTAACTTTTGGGTATGATGATAGCAAGCCCAAAACATGTCTATTTTGAATGAATATTATATATTAGAATATTATATTATACTAGATGGCCAGTGCATTAAATTCGTGCATGGGGGTCCCCTCAGCCCAGCCTGCACCCTCTCCAATCCGGGACCCCTTGGGGGATGTCTGACTGCTGGTTTAGGATCGGGCCTAAACTGGCAGTCGGACATCCCTCTCACAATTCAGGACTGCTGGCTCCTAACTGCTAACCTGCCTGCCTGCCAGATTGTCCCCAACTGCCGCCCCCTCCCCCACCCGCCAGCCTGATCACCCCTAACTGCTTCTGCCTGCCGGCCTGATTGCCCCCAACTGCCCTCCCTGCTGGCCTGGTTGCCCCCAACTGCCCCCCCCACCAGCCTGGTCGCCCCTTACTGCCCCTCCCCCCCCCCCCGCCAGCCTGGTTGCCCCTTACTGCCCTCACTGCTGGCCTGGTCGCCTCCAACTGCCCCCCTCCCCCGCCCCCTCAGCCTGGTTGCCCCATGCAGCCTGCTGTTCAGTCGTTTGGTCATCCCTCACTAACCCCCCTGCTGGCCTTGTCGCCCCACGCAGCCTGCTGTTCGTTCATCTGTTCGGTTGTTTCGGTTGTGACGGCCCCTGGGTTTTTATATATTAGGATATTAGAATATTATATATTTTCTTTTAAAAATTTTATTTATTTATTTAAAAAAATCTTTATTGTTAAAAGTATTACATATATCCCCGTTTTTCTCCTATTGACCTCTTATAACCAGCTCCTCCGCCTGCCCAGGCCTCCACCACCTTATTGTCTGTGTCCATGGGTTGTGCATATATGCATACAAGTTTTCTTAAGGGATGATTGTCCTTAAAACTCCTAAGTAGTTTCTCATAACAACAACAGCCACAGAGGAGGTGTAGAGGATACTCAGCAAAAACAACCTTTTCTTTTATTTTCTCTTCAGAAGAACAGGCAGATAATGAACGTGTGTGTGCCTGCGTGTATGTGCAGCTTGGGGAGGCGGGGTGAATAAATAGCATTTTACTACACAAGAGTATTGGGAATTGTTCTAGTTATTTCTTTTTGTATAGCAAATCACTCCAATCCCCAACTTAGTGGATTAAAGCAACCACCATTTTATTGTGCTCACACTTTCTATGGGTCAGGAATTCAAACAGGGCATTGTCTCTGTCTCTTCCCTGGATGGTTGGGACCTCAGCTGGGATGACTCCAATGCAGTTTCTCTCCTGGGATGGCTCAGCTTCTGGGTCTGTTGACCTCTCTGTGGTGGCAGCTGGACTTCCCACCTGGCAGGACATGGCTCACTAGTGAGGCAAACCAGGCCAAGTGGCCTGGCCTTTTATGCCTTTTCATCAAAGCCACATTGTGTCCCTTTCTTTTCCCTTTTGTCAAAGAAACCACAACCTACCAGAGTCAAGGGGAGGGACAGAGACCATTGCCTCTTGATGGGAGAAGGATGACAGAGTCTGTGGCCATATTTTTAAATAGCCACAGGAGGATTAGATGCAGATATAGTCCCTGATATAGATTTCCCATTTTTCAGGAAACCAAGCGTTTGGGTTGGTTAGTCCTTTTGCCACCCTAACCGCACATACCCCTATATTTTGGGTTCCCGAGAGTGTAACTTTTTTCCTGTAATTTTCTTAGCTTTAGCAAATATCTACAAAGTAACATTAAACATGGTTTCCTCTGTGTTTAACTGGTGCCAAGTATCCTTACCAAGAGTAGAGGTAGTCTTGCCCATGGAGTGGGACATAGCATTGATTCAGCATTATAAATCTCCTGGGAGAAAGGGAACCACTACAGTGATCTAACTCGGGAAACCTCAGTGAGAAATGAAGTGTGACTCCTTCCCTTTACCAGCTTAGCTGCAGAGCTGACTGCTTGCTCCCTCATGCTTGCTTCTGTAGGGATTGCTTCCCCTATTTAGACAGTAATGCATTGGTTGGAGGCTTCCAGCTGCCTCCACCTCCAAGAAATTGAGTTGATGTGCTTTTCCATTCATCCCCGTCTTTGTCTTCTTTGATTTCATACCTCCTGGTTTGTCTAGTCTTCTAGAAATAGTCTCTAAGCCTGATCATTGGTTACATCCTTCAGAGGCGTCAGATGTGCTCGCTTTCCCTGACTGTGTTCGCACTTACAACCCTCCTTGTGCAGGAGATGAGTTGGCCACCTCCTGGATCCTGGCGTCTCTCTCTTGTCCTGTCACGAACCATGACTTCTCCCTGTCTGACACCTACAGAAGCTAACCCTTCTTACAGTGCAACGTGACAGAAAAGAACAGAATGCTGACCTATGGGGAGAATCTTTCCACCTGAATCCTGACCAGATGGAAGGAAAAAGATAGAGTAGGAGGATTTTTTGACAAATCAAAACCATCAGTTTTAGTGAGTGCTTATAAATTTTGTTTTATTGTATGAGAGGGCCACATGGTCCTGTGAGAGAAGCACCATCTTTCTAAGAAAAGAAAAAATGGCTCAGTCCTACTTTTTTTTTATTTACATGGGAAATGTCAGATTTGTTTGATAGTTGCTATCAAATTGGTTTAAATCAGTTGTACTTGTTATTGTAATTATATAATTAAACTAGAGGCCCGGTGCATGAAATTCGTGCATGGGGGGGGGGGGTTGTCCCTCAGCACAGCCTACATCCTCTCCAATCTGGGATCTCTCTCACAATCCAGGACTGCTGGCTCCCAACTGCTCCCAAAGCGGTTAAGGGCTTCCTGATTGCCCTTAACCGCTTCTGCCTGCCAGCCTGATCACCCCTTAAACACTCCCCTGCCAGCCAGTTTGCCCCCAACTTCCCTCCTCTGCCGGCCTGGTCACCCCTAACTGCCCTCCCCTGCAGGTCTGTTCCCTCCCAACTGCCCTCCCTTGCAGGCCTGGTGCCTCCCAACTGCCCTCCCCTGCTTGCCTGATCACCCACAACTTCCCTCCCTTGCAGGCCTGATCCCTCCCAACTGCTCTCCCCTGCTGGCCATCTTGTGGTGGCCATCTTGTGTCCACATGGGGGCAGCTATCTTTGACCACATGGGGGCAGCCATATTGTGTGTTGGAGTGATGGTCAATCTGAATATTACTCTTTTATTAGATAGGATAGAGGCCTGGTGCATGGGTGGGGGCCAGCTGGTTTGCCCTTTTGGGTGTCCCGGATCAGGGTGGGGGTTCCCTTGGGGTATGGGGCGGCCTGGGTGAGGGGCCTTTGGTGGTTTGCAGGCCAGCCTTGCCCCCCAGCAACCCAAATGTAGGCCCTGGTATCTGGAATTTATTTATCTTCTATAATTGAAACTTTGTAGCCTGGAGTGGAGCCAAGCCTCCTGCTCGCTCCGAGGCGGCAGCCATTTCTGTTGGAATTTATTTACCTTCTATAATTGAAACTTTGTAGCCTTAAGCAGAGGCCTGGGCCTGCCAGGGTGTGTGGAAAGCTTGGCTTCCTCCATTGCCAGAGAAACCCAAGCCTCCCTCCTGTTCTCTGTGGCCAGAGCCATCTTGGTTGGGGTTAATTTGCATACTTGCTCTGATTGGCTGGTGGGCTTGGCTGATGGGTGCAGCAGAGTGATGGTTAATTTGCATATTACTCTTTTATTAGATAGGATGCTATGGAAAGTGAATGAGATGTGAATGCAAAAAGAGAGTTGTGGTTTTTTGGCAAAAATAAATTGAATGCATTAATTGCTTTATTAAATGCTATATTGAGTGAAATTTTTGTAAAATTAAGGGAGAAAGAGGTAAGGTTGTAAACTAATAGTGAAAATGTAGAAGCGTTCTGCATTAACTTTGCTACCAGATCTGACATTAACCATATCCTTAATAAATGATAGTTATTATGTATTGTTTTTAAGACTTAATATTCAGGTAGACAATGTTAGTACATATTAGGTTTCTTTTCTTTTGTTGTTGGACTGACACTTGAAATGGAACTTGGGTGAGAGGGAAGAGATTGTGTCTAACTTTCAAGGCATCGAAGAAATTGTGTCTAACAAACATCTTCTAATTACCTTCTTAGGAGACTGTGTTAATCCTTTTAAGCTTTGATATACACAAACTGATGGTGAATTATATATCTCCTCAAATGATGATGTATCAAACAATTTTTATAATCTAGAATTGAACAGCAAGTTTTCACATGATACAACTTCATTTCTGTAGGTAAAATTGTTAATCCATAGGGTATAAGTGATTAAGTGGCATGTAATGATGAGAATTGCACAGAACAGTGAGTTTTTCCCCAACCACACTACTCAAAATTGGAACCCTTAATCCACTCCTTGTCCATGGTTCTCCCTACCCCCTTTCCTTTTGCCATAGTAATTATTGTTGGGAAGCCCCAGGCCTCTCACGTTGGGCTGCCCTTTAAAAACAAAACAAAAACCAAAAAACACACAAAAAACTTATGCTCCTCACTGTTTCTATAATGAAACGATGGGTTGTTGGAGGAAGAGTGAAGCTGTACTTGCCTTGTTCCTCATCTTAAACTCATCAATGGGTCATCCCTCATTCCTAGGGGTAGAAGGAGTGTGTGGGGTATGGAGGTATTGAAGGACCAGGAGTGCTAGGCAGTGGACCTCTGTTCACAGAAGGTGCTATTGTGGTCTGAATTCAACTTGTGAAATAGGTCAAAATCTTAATGTCCAAGATGCTGGCATTGTGGAGTAGGGGCTTTGGGAGATGATAAGGTCATGAGGGTGGATACCTCATGATTGAAATTAGTCCCCGTATGAAAGAGACCCCATGGAGCCCTGAGCCCCTTCTGCCATGTGAGAATGGATACAAGGAAAAGTCTAAGACTCAAAAGAGGACTCTCCTGCCAGCAACCAATTCCAGCACTTAATAATTACAAGAGTTTCACCAAAAGGTTGGTGAAGCTTGGGCGGCTCAACAAGGGTGAGCCACATATGTAGTTTACCTGTTGGAAACGGCTAAACGACACTTCCCCCAAACCTGAATAGGATAATTGTTAACTGCCAGACAGCTCAGGGCATTTTATTTCCTCCTTTTGGCCAAACACCTGAACAGCTGTAGGCTATTCCCCAAACTGATAATGCTTCTGTATTCTACCCTTTGATACTCTACACTTTGAAGTGTATATATTCACCTTGCCTTAGGACAAATTTTGTTAAATATATAGCACGGGGTCCTAGACAAGAGAGTCTTTAGCTCCTTCAGCTGGAGATCCTCTGACCCCCAATGCCTTTCAAAATTATCTTTCGTCCTTGGACTCCTTCTTGAATCTACATGCAACCCCTTTCTCCAGAATGCTGAACCCTTTGTAAGGCTGGGAAAAGAACCCCAACACCCTCCTTCAACCATGCTGGTATCCTAGTCTTGGAATTCCAGCTTCCAGAGTATGGGCAACAAATTTATGCTGTTTATAAGCCACCCAGTGTGTAGTATTGGTTCTAGCAGTCCAAATGGACTAAGACAGAGACAGCAGGAATAAAAAGGTTCATTCCTCTACTTATAATTCAATAAGGAAAACCTTAACAATAGTGCTAATTAGGCAAACAACAACAAAAAATAGATAATTTGGTATAGAAAATTAGCCAAAAGACATAGACAATTTACAGAAGAAATCCAAAGTAAAAATAAGTAGCTTAAAAACTGTCCAATTCCATTTGTAGTCAAATAATCCAAATTTAAAATAAGAATAAGATACTGCTTTTCCACCAGAGAAGTAAAAAGAAATGACAGAATTTCCAAAAAGTTTTTCAACCAAGAGCTGAATGTGTTTTGATGTAAAAATGTCAGTTCTCAAAATATAGCTTAAGTAAATAGATAAATATTTAAGCACAAAGATGTTTCTTACCATATAATTTATACAATCAAAAAATGAGATAATAACCTCAATACTCAACTGTGGGAGATTGGTGGATTAATGAGGCATGATGGAATATTATGTAGCCATTAACATTAATTTTAAATAAAAATTTAAAACTTGGAGAAATGTTTATGATTAAAGCTTAATGAAAAGCAAAATAACAGCCCATTATTCTTCCTAATTAAACAAATTAATTACAGCAACTTGCTGTCAGAAATAATACCATACAAGGCAGGTGAATATAAACTATTTAAATAGCTTATTGATTAAAAGAAATTTAGGTCATATGAGATTTCATTCAGGAGCACTACATACTTAAAGTCATTGTTACGACTGACAGTTGCATATGGTGCTTTCATACTAATTTATATGTTTGTTTTTTTTAATATTTTGCTTTAGTAAAAATTATAGGGTTTCAGTGTTATAAATGCAATCTGTGGACAAACTCTTGTACTGCATCTAACTCCCATCCACCCACCACTACCACATCCCTATTCACGGTGTGAACTCTCAGTCATTCAAAGAAAGAAAATAATTTTCATGATGCACTGTATGGTCCCCTTCCCAATCTAGTAGCCTGTTATTGAATAAATAGGTTATTGGGAAACTTTAATTTTGAAGATATTGTCTGAGACAACTTGCAAATGGAAATTAGGGAGGATGCAGCAGTGGGATGGATGGATTTGATTAAATATCAGCCTGGAACAAATCCATTCTACCAGACCCCGATATGGAGAGATGATGGTATTGAGGACCAGCTGGTGCCTCCCTCTCACCCCACACTCCATCAGAACACAGATGCAACTGTGGGGAAATTGAGATTAAGTTTCTGCTACTTTGAAGACTGGAGGCTAAGAAAAGCAGTTTCAGAAAAAATAAAAGTTACATTTCTTTTGTATGTAAGTTTGCAGACAAGTAAGGGAAAGCAAGACAGTAACAGTTTTGCACACACACACACACACACACACACACACATACGGGTATAATGCCTCAGAATTTCTAGAGACAACTTCAAATTACATAAGCAAGATAGGCCTGTCAGAGAAGGTGATATTTAAGCCAAAACTTGAAGGATGCATTGAAATAGATCATAAAATATGTGGAATTATAAAAAGCCAAAGTCATAGGAATGGAAAGTAGAATGGTAGTCATAGGAATGGCAAGTAGAATGGTAGTCATAGGAATGGCAAGTAGAATGGTAGTCAGCTGGGCCTGGGGGAATGATGGGGACTCATGGGGAGATGTTGGTCAAAGGCTACAAACTCCCCGTTTTAGGATGAATGTGTTCCGGGATGTGATGTGCAGCATGGTGGCTATAGTTAACAATACTGTATTACATCCTTGAAAGTTGCTATAAGTGTAGATCTTAATTGTTCTTAACACATACACACACACACACACACACACACACACACACACAAGTGATAATTATGTGAGGGGATGGAATGTGTTAACTAACCATATTGTGGTAACCATCTAGAAATATATACATGTGTCAAACTATCATATTGTACACCTCCAACTTACATAATATATGTCAGTTATCTATACTAATAAAAGCCTAGGTGAACCTTGCACGCGACATCGTCACAAGATGGCTACCACAAGATGGCCACCACAAGATGGCCACTACAAGATGGCCATGTGCACAGCGAAGGCAGGGCTCAGTGGCCACTCCATGTGGTGAGGCCTGGGGGTCCCGTGGCTCCACGCGGTGTGGAGGAGGCCCGTCCCAGCATCTCTGCCACCTCACATGGAGGAGGCGGGTCTCGGCAGAGGAGGCGGGTTGCGTGGCAGGGGAGGGAAGTTGGGGGCAATCGGGCCATCAGGGGAGGGCAGTTGGGGGCGATCAGGCTGGCAGGGAGCAGTTAGGTGTCAATCAGGCCAGTAGGGGAGCGGTTAGGGGGTGATCAGGCTGGCAGGCAGAAGCGGTTAAGGGCAATCAGGAAGGCAGGCAGGCGAGCAGTTAGGAGCCAGTGGTCCTGGACTGTGAGAGGGATGTCCCAGATTGGAGAGGGAGCAGGCCGGGCTGAGGGACTCCCCCCCCCCCCCCCCATGCAGAATTTCATGCATTGGGTCTCCAGTATCTCAATAAAGCTGAGAAAAAGCAAATAAAAAATTGTGGCAAAAAGAGCATTAAGGCAGAGGCCGCAGCACAGAAAAGCCCTGAGGCAGGAAAGAGCTTGTGCTTGGAGGACCTGGAAGATGTCAAGGTGTGTGTGTGTGTATCATAGCGAAAGAGGATGTGAGTTAGTCAAGGTCAAGCAGAAGCAGTAGACACCGAACTCATTGCTCTTTCAAAATGCACCACCCACCTACAGTGGCCCCCACAAGATGCACAACTTTGAAGTCTCAAAACCTAACGAAGGGAATAAGCTACAACTCTTTCCACTAAAGTGTGTGTCTGCAATCTGAATCGGGCACTCACGGAAGCACATTTGGACGCTAATGACCTCAGAGGATTCGTTCTAAGCTCTCCTGTAAATGACTCACTGCATATGGGCACAGAACAGGAACACACTGACTTGAATATTTCTTTAAAGCAGCCTGGCAAGTAAGCTTTAATCCATTTTTCTTCTGTTATCCCTGACCCCAAACCTCCCCGAACTTCATACTCCCAACGGTATATTTGAAAAACTAATCAAAATTAAAGATCTCCTTTCTTCTGACACATATTTTCCTCATGTAAGTCAGATGCTGCTTTCCTGATTGCTTCCCAGCAGTGCCACCAAATGGAGGTGAGGGGGCAGTTGCAAGCCCTGCAGAGTGAGAGGATGTGGATGTGTCAAGAAATCCCCAGAGGAGTCTTTTGGCACCTAATACAGTGTCCGGTGAGATCCAGGCTCACATTTAGGCAGCTCAGACACTTCTATTTTTATTCTTGTGCCATTCCCTAGTGAAACTTGCAAAGCCACACTTACATGCAAACTAGAGATACGGATCCAATAAATGAGCCTCCAGACTAAAGACAAAGTGTGAAATTTTAGACTTGGGTTGAAACAGCTATGTTGGGCCTAATAGCTGAGATATCCTGAGCGGTTCTACAGAGCAAAATTGTTATTTGCTCTGACCACGCTACAGAAGCTATAAATGTAGATGCCAGTCACTGGAACTATTTGGGAAGAAGAATGTAGCTGATTAATAGTGATAACTGGAATGGTGAGCTGAGGGTTTTTTCCCGGGGTCGTGTCTCGTGAAGCCGAAGAATGAGCTCTGTCGACCAGAAGATTTAAGCAGAAGTGCGGAAAATGTATTACAAGCAGATTCAGACTCCCCGCAAGGGAAGAGGGGGTGGTAATAATGGGCTGCCCATTAAAGCCTTGTAGTCCAGGGTATGTATTTGCTACAAGCCTGCTCTGTATCTACCTGTGTCACCACCTGATCGATTCCCTCCATTGCTTTTGCCCAGCAATGGACCTGAACTTTCCCTGCTTCTGTGTGTTCTTTCTCCGTTCCTGTGCTGAACTTTCTGTTTCTTTGTGTCAGTACTCCTTATTGTTGCAGGCCTTCCCTTGGTTTCTCATTTTGAGTCCAGAAACATTTTATTATTTCTGCTTGGTTGGTTTCTGTGGTTAGGCTGGCTCAGACTGCCGTGTCTGCCCCTGCCTATGTTCCACCTGCCTTTGTTTCCCACTGGACCCCTGCCCTGTCTGCCAACGTTTCAAGCTAACTTCTCTCAATAGCACTTGGGGTACAAATCTGCAGAGTCTGCAACAACCCAATATCCATAGACACCCATTCTCCAATCAAGCCTATGAATTCTTCTCCCAGTCTTTCCCTGGATCTCACATCCTCATCATAACCAACACCTCTATCCGAAGACAGCCACACACCTACATATTACTCCTTGATGAATCTGTCCACTGATGTGGTAGACTCGGTAGGAGGTAGATGTGACTAGGGGGATCCAATTCTTGGGAACTTATTAATAAATTAGGTAAAAGAAAACCCTTTTCCTATTTATGAAACAGGTTTCTCAAAAGAAGTCTTTCCCAGAGCAGTCTTTCCCAGAGCAGCATGCATTAGACTCTCTTGGGATGCGTGCTAAATGCTGAATCTGTACCAGACACACTGCATGTGCAGGGGAGGAGATATGGAACTACACTATGAGAAACTCGCTAGGCAATTTTGTTAGATGCTAGCGTTTGAGAACCATTACTAAGGCAAAGAAATAAAACTACCCTCTTTTCTCTCTCCAATTGCCTTCCAATGAACATTCTTTTTTTTCACCAGTGTTTCCTTTGTATGTGTCTTAGTCCCTTTGGGTAGCTGTAACAGAATGAGTGTTTATATACAGCAGACATTTATTTCTCACGGTTCTGGAGTCTGGGAAGTTCAAGAATAAGGCAGATGTAGTGTCTTGTGGGTTTTTACCTCCTGATTCATAGACAGTTGGCTTTTTGCTGTGTCCTCACATGAATGAAAAAGGGACAAGGGTGCTTTTTAAAAGGGCACTAATCCCATTCATGAAGGCTCTGTCCTCATGACCTAATCACCGCCCATAGACACCACCATCACACTGGGGATTGGGTTTCAATGTATAAATTTGGGGAAACACACACTTTCAATTTACAACCAGCTGTGACTGCGGAGGAAGGTGTGTGTAGGGAGAGGTATGTGGCAGGGAAAGAACAAGAGTTTGATGGAAATAGAAAAAATTCAAGACCCCTTTCTCATTATATTCTGACACCTGCAACTTCAAGCATTTCGATGCTGCCATGGATATTTTTGAAATGAATACTCTTAACACAGAATTATAGTTATCACAATTTTGATTCCTCTGATCCTGGAAATAAATTTATTATGAGCTGGGGATGAAGAAAGTGGGATGAAAGCTGTAGTTCATTAAAAACTATTATATTTCTTTCAAATAAAATTTATAGCTGATTGATTGCATGTGTTGTGTATAATTTAGGGAATATCAGGATTCTCTGCATATATACAGTACATTAATACCCATTTTATTCATTTATGTATCAGTTAAGTACTTATCCAATTGTGAATAACAGGTGTTCAATAATTTAGTGAATGCACGCTCTTATGGTTGTCATTTATTCGATGCTGAGTGGTTGATCATGAATATAACCTCAATTATGTTGCTGAAAAGATGGTGTGGTATTGTTAACCTAAAAGTAAAAGGTCTTTCAAAGTGAGAGGCAACAGGCATTTATTGAGAACAATAAGAATAGCTATTCGGGATCCTTAATTCAGGCAGAAGCCCAAATAACGTTTCTACTAGGAGACAAAGGCAATGGATATATTTGAGAAAGGGAAGGTAAACAATTATATCAATAGAAGGAAGGCATTTCTATTGGTGCAGGTATCATAACATAGTGATGTCAATTCTAAACAATGCTTTTAGTTTTTATATCAATAGTCATCAGTCCTATAGTCATAATTGCTTTCTTGTTACCTTTGCAAACAGTTATTTTGGGGCACAATGTTGTCCTAGGCCCAGTCCAAAGGTTATGTCGCCCTGTTTTAACATTCAAAGATTTGAAACATAAAATGTGCAAGGCAGTCCCTCTTTTAAATTTGCTCTGTTTATATTACTGCTTACAGTATAATGGGCGCGGGTGGGACTCAAGCTCTGTAGGTAGAGGATTGTGGTTAACAAGAAACAAGAGAGCCTTCTCTATGTAGCACAGTGCTGGGAGCATAATCAGTGAAAAATAAAGTTTGGGTTTCTTTAGCCTATTCAAGAAAAAATATGATTCCCATTATCACATATGTTTCTAAAAAGCATCGGATAGGAAGCAGAGAGTTTAGACAGACTGTGATGAGTTGATAAAACTTCTGTGGATAATGAGACTACTACTGGATCTAGAGGCAGCATGAGGCACAAAGGCCTCTACCAGCAAGTGCAAAAGAAAGCCAGCCAGCCCTGAACAACAGTTTCCACCTCTCTTGAGTGCACAGAGATGAAAAATAGAACTGACCACACAAATACCGAGCAAAGGATTTGCACTTTAGAGACTATGTAGATAGTTTTCTTTTTTTTCAAAAAAAATATTATTTTATTTATTTATTTCAGAGAGGAAGGGAGAGGGAGAGAGAGATAGAAACATCAATGATGAGAAAGTACCGTAGATCGGCTGCCTGGGTATTGAGCTCACAACCCAGGCATGTGCCCTTGACCAGAATCAAACCTGGAACCCTTCAGTCTGCAGGCTGAAGCTCTATGCTCTGAGCCAAACCAGCTAGGGTGATAGTTTTCATTTTAATTGTTCACTCCAGATGACCTTTATGCATAATTCCTTTTCCACTGATTCTTGGATAAAAGCCAAAGTGTAAATATCTAGTAGCAAAGTTATATAGACAAACTGATAATAGCATCTAAAAATAACTGCAAAGTAAAAACCATTTAGTAAGAGAAAGAACTATTCACCTGCTATCTGACCCTAGGCAATTTACTCAGCTTCCTCTTAAGCCCTAGTTTACGTATGTGTAAAAATGGGAATAATAACACCCAACGGGATTATGTAACCATTAAATAAGAAAATGTATATAAAGTGCTTAACACAAAACGAATGCTCAATGAAGAGGAACTGTTTATGTTAAATGGAATAATATGGAATGACTAATGGTTAATCAGAAATGTTATTAAAACGTGGCCCTGAAAATAAAAATTGGGAGGATATTGAGTCTAAAACTGAATTTATTTTGACAACACTGTAGATATTTCTACTGCAGTATGTGCTAATGTCAATCAGTTTTCCTTCTGCTGACACACAATATTTTAAATGCTGAAGTAGATTTTAAAAATGTTTCAAGAGTGGATGCTTAGCTACTAGTATCTTTCTGAAGTTACTACAATAATACCCATGAACCCCTCCAGCCAGCAATGTTCTTTTATCTGAGGAAATTGCGTTAGTGAGTCATGTGCAAATTCTCAGCAGCAAGCTGCACAGAAATTTTGATCAATATATTTTCTGGGGAAAATTACATTTTTAGATAATGATTTTTCCCCTCATAGGTACACAACTTGCAATGAAGTTTCAGATCATGCTTAGAACGAGACAATTGTCAATTAAACTAACAGAGATGAAGAAATGAGTGTTGTGGTTTTTCTTTGTTGTTTCCTTGCTTTCTCTCTTTTTTTTTCTTAAAATGTTGTTGCTTTTTCAATGAATACAATATAAGAGTTAGGAAAAATGTTTTAAGGTTTTAGAAATTCTTATACATTCTTGCATATTATAGTTTGGGAAGGCTTAATGTGATGAAATGAGCCAATGTGTTTGCTGCATTGGCTAAGATATAAGGATAAAACCTAATTCTAACTCTCAAGGAGTTTGTATAAAGGAATGAAAGTGATATAATTAATATTTTTATTAAAAAGAAAAGGAGATGTACAAAGTGCTATGTTAAAGTACACAGGCACATCTGACCTGTGCTTTGGAGGCTCAGAAGAATCTGCATTCTAGAAATGGGCATCCCACTCATCAGCAAAGGCATCAGCAAAGTCACAGAGAGAAGAAAATACATGGTAGATTAGGGGATCAAAAATAGCCAATTTTGGCTAGAGGAAGGGGGGTACCAGGAATCATATGTAGTAAGTGATAATAGTAGGCTAAGGACATACATGAGGCATCATAACTTCAGGAGTTGTAAGCAAATGAATCATTGTATTGAGAGGTAATCCTGATGGAAAAAATTGTTCATCTGAATAGAGGTGGAGACAATAGACAGGTTGGGAACAACTGCTCTAGTCACTGGAAATAGTTGCTTTAGCCAACAGAAAAGCTGACTGTTTCTAAGCAGAGAATTGACATGATCAGGGAGTACGGAGACTCTAGTAACTTACCACACAAGTAGAAATGGAGGCAAGTATCTAGTTACACACTGCAGTTAAACACATTAATTGAACCTCTGCTCTCTCTTCCAAACTGCGTTACAGTGACAGTAAAGAGATTTTAGTTTTTAAACCTAAAATGACAAAGGGCAATGGAGAGGAGCCAATAGCGACAATTTTGAAGCTGGCAAAGGAGATGGATGAACAAAAACTGAATTAGCAGACCTGAGAAATATGAAGAGGTGAAAAATAACCAAGTTACATTACACAATTCTTAAGAGAGATTGGTGGCATCAGGTGACTCTGTGAATGTTAGTGAATTGGGGGCTATAAACAGAAAAATTAATTGAAAGTTTTTTTAGGTAGAAGACAGTCCTATAGGGGAGGCAAAATGTTTACCGCTACCCATCTTAGGTTTTCAGCAGGGACTCTAACAAAAAGACAGATTAAAGAGAAAAACAACAGTTTACTAACACGGGCTGTGTGCATCGCACAGGAGAAACCTAAACCCAAAGTCATTCATAGCGGCATCTTAGAAATCCAGCCCATATAACATGTTCAACAAAGAACAATACATTTTTGGAGAAAATTTAGAAGAACTGAAAATAGTTGGCTCTGGGGATCAGGAAAAGGAAGTGGGAGGAAGTCTAAAATTAGCTGAATGTGAGTTGAGGCAGGAGCAGTGAAGAAAGGAGATTTAGACTAGATGAGAGCTGTAAAATTAAATCTATAGGACTGGGCAACTGGTTGGCAAACTCATTAGTCAACAGAGCCAAATATCAACAGTACAACGATTGAAATTTCTTTTGAGAGCCAAATTTTTTAAACTTAAACTTCTTCTAACGCCACTTCTTCAAAATAGACTCGCCCAGGCCATGGTATTTTGTGGAAGAGCCACACTCAAGGGGCCAAAGAGCCGCATGTGGCTCACGAGCTGCAGTTTGCCGACCACGGGACTGGGCAACTGGTTGGATAAGGAAAGAGTAGGAAAAGGATGTCAGGGGTTTCAGCTGGGGTAACAGAGGACAATAAAGTTACCAACAGAATAAGGAAATCCAGAGAGACAGGAGTTATAATGGGGGCAGATAAAGGGAGCTAGTGGAACATAGCAGAAATATAGTGACTTGTAAAGACCCTGACTCTGCCTCTTTGTATCTGTGGTCTTGAGCAGACCACCTAACCTTCACGGATTGCTGTGTCCTTACCTTTAAAATGGGGGAAGCAGTGGAGCTTAGTGGTGAAGAACCCAGACTCTGGAGCTGTGTCACTCAGGTTCAAATACCAGCAAACCCTATTCTCCCATCCCATTTACTAGCTATGGAGAGGTTGGCTGCAAAAAAGGAGGAAAAACAGGAGTTCAATAAACATGTTTATTTTGTTGAATGCCCATTCTCTCTACAAGCCAAAGCATTGGTCTATGTGCTTGAGGAAAGCAGAAAAAAAAAAATGTAGATGACAAAAAATAAAAACAAATACAAAAGAGTCCTTGAGATAGATTGACACAGTGATAACTAAGCAGAAGTTAGACTTACACTAGTTTTATGGCATATCCGTGGTCCCATCCTAATCAACATCTTAGCCATTCCTTCTTTTTTGAGTATTTCATGCTTCTTTGAAATGTTATGTGTACTACTTCATCATTAAAAAATGTACATGCAAGAAATTGAGCACAATTCACAGAATATCTATTGCACCCTCCAAAATGCCCGTGTAATCAGAATTCTGGGCTTTGACATTGTGCCTTTGCAGAAGTGGAAAGAACATCCCCCCCCCCCCCCAAATCCTTCATGTCCTACAGATGTGTCACATTAAATGGGCCAATCTTAGAGCAAGAGAGGCAGACCAAGAGAGGCAGACAAAGTGAGGCACTTAAAGTTTCGTTGCCCACCAAAAAACTAAGTTCTGCATGTTTCTGCTTCCAGTGAACCATGGTATAATTCCAAGGGGTGGAATTTATGCTCTATTTATGCTCTAGACTTATTGCTACCGGCAAGGATTCATCTGGTTCTAGGTAAACTGTTAAACCAAGACTCCACACTAATGATTCCACTCTAATCATTAAATGTTCCAAAGAGATGTGACCCACTCTAAGCTAGTCAACAGGATAGACAATATTTTGGTCATCATGCAAATTTTTTTTGCAGCAAAGTATGAATTTCTTAGGCCCCACAAGACTCATGCAGCATGGTGGGGTGGGAGGCATCAGCTTTGCAGGTAGAGAATTCTGTGGTTGGTGTTTTTGGCCCATACTTAAATCATCAGTTCCCTCATCTGTAAAATGAGGATAATAATACTTTTCAGGGTTATTGTGAAGGCTAAATGATTAAACATAAATATGGGCCCAACTCAGGGTTTGACATATATTTAGAACATTATTTTTTTTTAGTTATTTTGTTTATTTATCTATGAATAAAAAAATAAAAAGAAACACTCCTGGATAAATGACGACAACATTGATCTTTTGTCATCAGCTCTTTTTCATTCTATTATGGCCAGAGAGGTGATGGTCTGTTGGCCCTGCCAGCTTTAATCTCCATAATCATTTTCAGTGGGGGAGGGCTGAGAAACACAGTCTTGGTAAAATGCCAGACACTCTTGGTTGTTCCGTTGATATTAATTCATCCTCAGTAGCAGCATTTTGGCAACAGACTGACTCGTGTGACCTTTCATGCTGGATTATTCCGACATGATTCCTTTTCTCAGCCAGGCCCTTTAAAACCTCCGTAGGCTGTTGGCAGAATTCCACGAGCACTACAGTTTCCTGAGAAGTCTGAAGTTGGCACCTTAAATGTGTTATTGCTAAATAAGTGAAATGTGAGACATCACAATTCTGGTGATGGAAGATGCCCAGATAATCATTGTAATATGCAAAAATTCCCACTCTGCGCTCTTCGTATTTGCGGGGGCTCAGGAGGCTGGACTCAGGAAATAGGCTCCTACCTGCTGCCTCCATCGTCCAGAAGGCCTGTGGTTGCTCAGCGTGTCCACGCACCGTGATAAGGGTGATTGCTGGCAAAACAACTGTTTCTCTCAGAGGATAAGCAGCTTAAATTTATTGCCTTGGGTAGCATCGGCTTTACATTAGCTTTAGCTCCCCCTCACTTTCCCCCTGCTGTTTATGAAAAGGTTTCTTATGGGATTTTATTCTGTATTTGAAATGAAGACAGCAGGAGTCACAAAGCTGAGACAAAGAGAAGGCGCTTCTAACCTTACCCGGGCCCCTTCCTGTCTGAGATGACAGTGCCCACGCACCAACCGAGGCAGGGAAGGACATGTAATGCTCTAATCATCATTTGTATCCCTGGGACTGCGTGCTCTCGTGTACAGTGTTTAATGCAACTTAAAAATCTACGGTGAGGATGATTCTCAAGAACTTGGCAATAATAGTTATTACTCTGTAATTGGAGATGCTGTTACTATTAAGTCTATCTTTTTCTTAGAATTACACAGCGCTTATTACAGTGGGTTGAAATGGTTATTTTACTTTATCTCCTCCACCATATTTTAAGATTTGTTTCTTAAGTGATTTTATTCTGTATTTGAAATGAAATGTATCCCAAGCACCTGGCACTATGACCCATACAGAGTGCACCATTCAATAAGTATTTGCTGAATGAGTGAATGATGAGGTCTTAAGTAAGTCATGAGGTCATCTGTGGAACACCAATGATAGTGAGGTAACCAAAAATTTACAGACTTAGTCTGATGAAAATTAGTATTTTCTAAGCTCTGTGTATGTTCTCCTCACCTCCAACCTGTTCGGTTAACTCTGACTTATCCTTCAGGAAAGGGAGTTTTTAAGGAAGCCTTTTTCATGCTACTTATGTTTTAAGCTTTATATGTGCAGAGGCCATGGTTATTTTTGCCCAATATTCTATTGAGAGCCTGGCATGTTATAGACACTCAACTATTTGTGGAAAAACTTCTCTGCTCTGACTGCTCCTCTTTTCTCTGCATCCTACCCCACTGTCTGAGCACTCATCATGCTTCATTTAGACCACTTCAGTCATCTTTGGCTGAACTTCCTACATCCACCCATTACCCCTTTAGAATTGGTACTGGACACAGATGCCAAAATAATCTTCACCAAACTGTGCTTAGGCCGTACACGTTCTGTTCTCAAATAGCTTTCAATTTACTTCTATTTATTAACTTGCAAACAGGTACTTTGAAGTTGTACACCAGTTGCTCTTCACAATATTTTGAAATCTCATTTCTCCAGAGTTTGTTGTATTATTCAACCCATTTTTGCTTTGTCTTTAAATGTATACATGCTTCTCTCTCGCTATACCCAGTTTTTTGTCTTTCCCTCAGTCATGAAGGAAAGGTCTTCCGAGTCATGTTTATATTGCATCTCCCATGTGCCTTACTAGTACATGTGTGAAAAAGACCCAGGAAATATTTTAGCTCTGTGGAAGGTGAGCTCTCAACATAGAACAGCAGATAACAGGAGAAATGAACCACATACATAGAGAGACTTTAAAGTATTGACTAATCTGAATGAAACTATAAACTATAAAATAAGTATAAGCTGATCCTAGAAATAAATAGCTTTCCCTTCCAGCAGGGGAAGGGGAGAGAAGGAAGCAGCAGGGAATGGAGGTCCCAGCATACTCTGTCACTGCCACCTCACTGATTCTCTGAGCTGCAGGAGAGTGGGACGGAGGTGTAAGCTTTGGAAGTGAGTGGGATCACATCGGGGTGGGGGTGGTAGATAGGTAGGTAATGGCAGATAAGGAAAAACTGCAATGTTGGCAGCAACATCGATTGGCTGCTGGAATGAAGGGGCAGCTCCAGATGAGAATATCCGACCATAGTAGAAATAAATCAGAGGTCTATCTTTGAAGTTGCGGGAAATCTCTCAGTCAGCTATCTTGCTAGGAATTGAATGCACTTAAAATATGAGATGATGTTCATGGTCTATAAATTTTTTTGCTTTTTTGGAATGTTGTACCTTGCCTTTCAAAAAGAACTACTGTTTCTTGAGACTTTAAGATAGGGAAGTACACATTTCATTCACTGGGGACTATAAGTGTACTATTGGCCTACAAAATCAACTATCCAGATAGTGTTTTTTTTTCCTTAAAGGAAATTATAAATATTAATAGGATTTATGGGTTTTATGATGAATGTAAAAATATAATATAGAACCATAAAAAATTCTGAATAGCTGCTTTTAAGTGTAGCTAACATTAATGAGAAAAATTCCAATATTGTGATTTTTTTAATTACCAAATATTTACAAATCTATGGAATAGATTCAACAAAATATAGATCCAACTAACTTATGTACCAGATCAAATTATTTTTAGTGTTTTTTATTGGCGATCTCTGAAAAGTTGTTAATGAACTTGGGTTTAATGGATTATTGACATTAGACACAGATGTAGGAGTCATTTGAAAATGTGACCCACCCCCATCGCTTAGTTAAAGTTCTTGTGGTATATGGCATTATTGTCCCTAACATTTCACCCCTTTTTATATCCAGGCCCTATGCCATGTTGAGACTGGGTGAAAAGTGATGACCATTGTGACAGGCTTTTGATTATGAAAATCAGGATCTGTTTATAGATCAAGCAATATCTGGCAGGCTGCCAATATATTTCATTACCAGAGTCACATGATACTGGCCATCATCAAACATCCCTATGGGTCAAAATATTCTGACTATCACTAGGTGACTGAGCTTTTAAAATTTAAAGTGTCTTACCTTGTCATTGGTAATAAAATGACATTTGATCTCTGCTATTTTGGAGTCTTCCCTATAATGAGGGAACCCATCTTAATGGCATTATACCAAAGTCATTACTGGCCTAGAAATGAGGGCAAACATAGATATATTTAATGATGTCCTTACTAATATATTTCTTAGCTTCAGTTGGTATGTGTGGGTATGAAGCTTATCCAGGATAAATCCATTTCAATAAACCATCCTTGTCTTAGTATTCCTTTCTCTATATTGTGCTGGGAAAACACTAGCATCTCAACTTCATTAAACTTAGGCCATCACTGAGTCCAAGTTTCAGTCAACCAATTAAACTGTTAGAGCACATTCTAGCCATGCAAGCTAGCACACTGAAACCAGTATCTCTAGTAAATGCACTCATATCAAATTCTATATCAGCCTGATATAGAATTACTAGAGTCCCAGTGCACAAATTCGTGCATGGGTGGGGTCTGGCTGGCCCAGTCCCAATCAGAGTAGATTGGGGCTGGGCCTGTTGGGAGTAGGAGACGGTGGGAGGGGTTGTAGGCAGTGGGCTGTCTGGCCCTGCTCCCAATTGGTGTGGGGGGGCGATCAGGGGTAGAGTTGAGCTGGCTGGGGAAAGGAGCTGTGGGCTGATCGGGGTGGTAGGGGCTGACCAGGGGCAGGGCCAGCCATGGGGAGGGGCCGTGGAGGGTTGGTTGGCTGGCCCCAGCCCCAGATCCAGCAGGTTCACTGGCCGCAGTGAGCATCATAGCAACCGGTCATTCTGGTCATTATGGCGTTCTGGTAGCTGGCTTTTTATATATATAGATAATCTGTCCTCCTAGGTATAATAACCTAAAAAATTATTCACATACATGTTCCCCAGGATTCTCCAACATACATTAGCAAAAATACTATTGCAATTCTTACTGTGTACTACTACTTTCTCTTTGGTCATGCTTATATTTGACCTCTGGAGTCTGTAAGTTAATATTTTATCTTGTGGCAAGGGGGTGGTTTAGGTGCATCTTGAGCAGAATGAGCATCCCTAGTAAGACATCTGTCTCAGGTGAGGTTATTATAGGATTTATAAATAAAGGAAGGACAGTCTCCTTACACAGGAGAGCAAGTTCATTCTCCTGATAAGAGAGGATGATTGACTCAGGATTTGGGGATTCTCAGTTTTGTCTGAATGGAGCCAGATATCCCATTAACCGGTTCAAGGTCCTATTCCTCACCAAATAGTGCCATAAATTTTACACGAGAAAGTTGGCAAAGCTTCAAATTCCACTTTTGTAACCAGATATTACATTTTGTATTTAATTTTAGTTAATTATTTAAATTAAATTTTTCCAGTTCAGATGATTACTGGTGTGATCTCTGTCTCCTGACCAGATTCTGACTATTACAGAACATGAATTACAAAACCATTTATTAAAACACTAACTCAAAGTTGATGTCTAAGTTAAAGGAGCAATGTAAGGACATGATTGTGATAATGATGATAAACAACACGAACTCAGGTGTGTGACAGATTCTGTTGAGTCCACTTGAGGTTTTGCATAAAGAAAATGACAAGCTCAATTCTAGTCACAGACTGAGGACCAAAGAGTTCCATAGCATTTCTAAAAAAAAAATCTTTAATTTCTTGAAGTTATGTTGCAGATATTGCTGGAAAACAAGTCTTCTTCTCTAGTCTCATCTCCTCCAACACCCGCTATTGGCAGAGCCTAACATGAAGTTAGCTGGCAAAGAAGAAAAGTAGTTTGCAGAGTTCTGATCCAGCATTATAAAGTAGGGAAGAGACAGGTGGATTTGGCTCTGAAAGGCAACAAGATAAAGGCTTATAAGGCGAACCAATAGCAGGCACAGATAAGCAGCTTGGAATTGAAATGAGTAAATCCATTTCTAACTGGAAAAAAAAAAGCATAGATTGCTCTGTGATTCATAAGAAGAACTTGAACATTTCTGTGGAAAGAGATAAAAAAAGGAATTCATGATTTAACCATTCATTTTATAATCATTTTTCTTAGTATAAAAATTGTACCTTTAAAGTAACAAGGTATGCAGATCCCCACTCTATGGAATTTCAGAAACAGAAAATGTTTTTTAGTTTTCTGGTCTATTTTCTTGTCTTTGGCATGTCTGGATTACAGAGTACTGATATTAGTCCACTGCATTCAAGCCAAAACTAATTGCTGTTTTGAGATAATATACCTGCATGGAGTAAGGTGGAATAAGGAATTAATGAAAGGTTAATTAAATCAAGGCAGTTTTTGTTTACGGTTAGCCATCTGTTTTTTGTTGGGCAAGTGTAATGACGTCTCTGGCTCTTGGTTTCTTTATCTGTGAAATGAAAATTTTGCAGTCTGGTACCTTTACGACTCCGTACCCATGAAAGTATCTCAGAGGATGTCCTTACTTTCCACTGGGATTAGAGGAGGCACCTCTAACAATGATGAGTCAGAACCGCATTCCCAGTTACCTGGTTCACCAGTTATGTGGTAAAGAGGCGGAGACGCTTTCCATTCTGAGAATGAGAATGTACAGATGCACCAGTGTTGGTGGATTTTATGGTAACGAGTCAGATGATCATGAGTTGGGAATTTTCAGCTGCCATTTTTAAATGTATGAGAAATGTTACTATAGCAGAATTGAAGAGTATTTAGCTCATTAAAAGACAGAAGCACATATATGGGAGTGGGGTGGGGGGTGGCAATGGTAAGATATGTACACGTATAATACCTTAATTAAAAAAATTGAAAAATAAAAGACAGAAGCAGCAAAATACTAAATTTCTTTCTTTCTTTCTTTCTTTCTTTCTTTCTTTCTTTCTTTCTTTCTTTCTTTCTTTCTTTCTAGGTTTAAGTTTTGACTGTAGCACTGGTGAAATTCTAAGGTTTCAAATGTGCCTGTCCATCCATATTCATGATGCTGTATTTTATCTGTAAGTGCGACCCACTAGGTTTATTTTAGATGATCTTGTTAGCACCCTGACAAGCAGTGAACCTCTCATCTTTAGGACTCAGGAATGTGGAACAAACGATTTGACACGGCAGGGAGGGTGATAAGAGGAAGAACTGGGATAAAAGATCTATTAATGTTCAAATATCAGCATGAAAAGATTTCAGTGGTCAGAAATGAGTCTGAAATTTGGGGAGAAAAATGTATAAAATGCTATAGCAATTGGAGTACAAAACATTTATTTCAGTATGTTAAGTTAGTTATTTCAGAGTGAAGAAATATTTTTAGTTATATTTCTTATTGTTTTGTAACTTAGAGGGTTATATTTGACTATTTCAAAAGAAATGAATCTTAGCTACTGAAGCATCAGTTTCTACCCTTTGGACCAAGGACTTTAGTTTTGGTTAGGTTATTTTCTACCATTCTTGTAAAAAGAAAAACATTTTAATAAAAAAATAATAACACAGAAACCATGTTTTGGTGACTTTTAAGGTAATCTCTTCAGAAATTCACAGTAATAATAAGAGGCTTGCAGCAAAGTTCCTACATTTATTAATTTAATTTCCATTTCCAATGTCTAGTCATCTTTCTTTTTTTTCTCTTTCAAAATGCTGGATTCTGGGATAGATGTGTGTGTTGGTGTAAGGAAGAGGAGAAAAAGAAAATCCATTTTTAAATATGATCCTAATCTGTAAAATAATTAGTCCCTTTTTACAATTCAATAATATTAGTAATATACTTTTTTAAAAATACACTAAAATGTATCTAATATGTCAGTAAAAAGCCAGTTAGGGATTATGTCATCACATTGCTTATTACCTGGAGGAAAGGAGGAGTTTGGGTCATTCTTCCACTTTATGTCATGTCTGACAGAATGAGTGCATGTGGAAACTACCTATGTTCAGCTTGAAGAGTGTTCAGTGCCTGTTTGGCTGAGCCACTTCTGAGCACTTCTGGTTCCATTTTGAGAGTGAAACTGTAGAGCTCTTGTGAAAATAAATGAGTGGAAACTTGGTGTAGAGACTTCTCATCTCAATATCTGTCATTCAAAGCACCCCTTATTCTCACCAATGTAAAATAAAAAGACCACACCCCCATTTATTCTGAGAATCATTTTCTCCATTGAGCCAAAAGAATCTCACAGAAAAGAAAATGTTACGGCAACCTCCAGAGATACGGCAGTGGCAATGATACCTGCATCCTGGATAAGGACGTCTGTTCCTGGCAAAATGAGTTAGTCTGACTAAAGCCTCAAATGAATCTTATTTCTGCCTCCTCACTGCCTGCAGTACTTATCTCATTTTATGGCTATTGCTTGTTTAATTCTCTGCCTCCAAGGGGTAAGCTGGGGAGGGCAGGGCTTATATACACAAGGAGAGAGTGAGGCATGGAGGAGAGGCAATGCCACACGTGGTGAAGACCCTGTCTCTGGGGCTGCGGTCCGAGTCTGTCACTCCATGTTTGACTTTGGCGAGGTTCTGTGATGATGCTGTGCTTCCCATTCCCCAGGTATTAAATGGGCGTAATAATAGCACCTCCTTCTTAGAGTTGTAGTGAACATTATATGCAAGAGCACATAATGGAGTACTTAGCAATCTTCTCAGTGCAGACTGGAATGGAAGCTATGATGATCACTCCAGGCTGATACATTCACAGAGAAGAGGAAGATCAGGGAAAGTCTCAGAGCAGGGAGTGGGAAGATCTTACATTCTGTTCTGGAATGTGGAGTTTGAGCTACCAGCTCTAAGTAATTTGTCCAATAAAGAGCGTTCATACAGGAGTCATTGGTATCCAGGTGGAATTTGAAGCTATGGGAATTAATTAGAACTACATGTAAGATTAATGTATTGAGACGGGAGAAAGGGGAAAAAAGGAGGAACACCAATATTTATGAAAAGGGGCAGCTTCAAAAAAATTAAGAATGAGAAATCAGAAATTTGGGAGGAAAACTAGTTGGGAACATAGGGAAGTATCTATCTCGAGGAGCGGATCCGGCGTGCTCACGCAGAACACAGCTGTTAGACATGCCCATGGGCTTTAGCACCTAAGGGACTGGTGCCAACCTTAGTTCATGAAGCACAGGAGCCAAAGGGCCAGAAGCAGAGGGGCTGCAACATGCGGAAGCAAACTGGGCCCCTGGGTGTGGGCCACTGTTTCTAGAAGCTTGCTTGGGACTGGGGGAACGGGGAGAGATTTGGGAATGTTTATACACTCACATAAATTAGATTTCAGAAAGGAAGAGAGATAAGATAGAGGAGAAAGAATACCTATGAAAAAGCAGATCTCTGAGGATCTGTTCCCCTTTGATTTTTCTATTTTGACGTCTCAGATAAGTAGGAATTGTAAATCCAAAAATTGTAAATCCAAATAATAATGAATTATTATTCTTGGCACTTTCTTACATAAAATCTGCTTTCATGCCTCCATGAGGGAATGTGTTTTGTCCTGCTGTGTACACCTTTTCTGTATTTTTTCTTAAAATAAATAATGACATATGCAAGGGAACACTGAGATAGAAACATCACATGTCTAGGGATCATTCTCTATGCCAAACAGAAATAGCTCTTTTTGATAGCTTTTCCTATTAACATACCACCTCTAGGAAGAACAGGAAAGTGCTGTGCCTCACAGTCAGAAAACTGTTTTCTATGTTAAAATCTCCAAAAAGAAGGTAATTGAGTGATTTCATCTGTCTGTAAAGGTAGCAGTTTCTCTCTCTGTCTCTCTCTGTCTCTCTGTCTGTCTCTCTGTCTCTCTCTGTCTCTCTGTCTCTCTCTGTCTCTCTCTCTCTCTCTCTCTCTCTCTCTCTCTCTGTTTAAAGAGTCTTGGGGGTTGAAATAAAACTCAAATAATTAAAGATATACTTTTCAAACTTCCAGTGAAAACCATCACAAATACACTAAGATGCAGCATTTGATCTGAGGATGTGACCCAGGCCTTTCTTGGAACCAGCAGTAAATGCAGGCAGCCCTTGGAAGGTGGCTCCCGCACTGAGCGCTGCTCCCGCAGTCCTGTTTCACAGCCTGCACTGTGCATAGGAACAGCGCCCTTAGGACAACCAATATGCTTTTCTGCTCCAGCATCCGACTGATCCTAGGAAATGAACGGCCGTTAAAGCTGAGGACAAGAATTAGATGATTATCTTTTAATTATTTTGAATAAGTTTTCAATGCATATGTAGCTTGACATGTAAGGAAAGGGTTATTTACATATATCACTCAGAGAGAACGAATTAAAAGGTCAATAAAAAAATGGACTTCATGATTACTAAGCACATGTCCTTCTAGGCAAAAATACTATGATTTGGGTTCCTCATGTAAATTCTGATTATTGCTCAGGCATTGTGCTTCTTACTTCAAAAGCATTTAAAAAGGCTTAATAATTACAATCCCTTGCCATAGACTCTAGTTTCTTTAGAAGAGAAGGAATTTAAATCTCAACTAAATGACTATCCTACATCTTGAGATTTGTTGTATAGGATTTAAAGCTCTGAGTGGGGGACCAGTCTTTCTAGCAGTTTAAAAATTGTGTGATATTTTGGAGCAACTAAGATAGAAGGAAAATATCCTCATTTAGGGGAGGCTGTTTCTGTCCAAGAAATTTTCATCTTATCAAAACATCATGATATACAATTTAAGAACCTTACAATTTAGTTCAATAAAATAAAAAATGCTTCCTCAAAACATGGAATTTGATTATTAAATATATACAAAATCAATAGTGACTAATCAATGTCTTGGAAGGCAGCCCAAATAAGGGATTCTGCTGCATGGAGAAGTATTTTCTCCAGAAACTCTAAGTCCTTATTTGGTTCTGTGATAATTTTAGAAAACAGCCTTGACTCTCTATTTGAAGGAGGTTTACTTGAATCTGCAAATTGTTACTTTAGATGATGAATGCCGCACTGATATAGAACGTCACCTTACATATGGTGGTGCGGGGCACCTAGTTTTAATCATATTTAGATCTTTCTAATGGAGAATAGTTCTTGTGGGTTTGCCTTTAATTTCAGAGGGATCTATTGGAAATGATGATGGTTGGAAACACAGCACCCTACAGTAGGTTCCTGTTTGTGTACCAGGATAACTGGTACAGAAGGTTCACTATCTGTATGCTGCCTGCGGTGGTGCATAGAAAATGAGTTCAGATGACCTCCACCTGTCTCCAGATGCTACGCTTCCATTCTTCCCTCACGGAGACAAACAATCTAAAAAAATAAACCAAGTTTCAGTAAGTGAAAGCTGCCACTCTGGGCTGAGGGTGCGTAATGGCTTTCATGTTCAGCCCGGCAAAGCTGGCTGCGGATCAGTGATTTCACATCAGCTCTGCACCAGCAGGCTTCCGTATGAGGACGACAGGTCCCGGCACGTTGCTCACACTCATTTCAATGAGAGGGCTTTTGCCTGTATACCATTGCTGTCATCCTTTTTCTTTGCAAGAATTTACTCACAATTTACTCACAATGGTTTGGTCAGGGACAAAGCATCAGGTAAGTAGGCGATTGTTTTTATATTACAGGCTGTGAGTCAGTTAGTTCCTCATTTTTATGACCAATTGATGACGACTTTCAAGATAGAAGCAAGTGTTGATTGATAATAGACATTAAATACTTGCAAATGCTAAGTGCGATATAAAACACATGGGAGCCGTGTTTCCTGTCATCTAACAGCTCCTACTCTAAGACAATAAGATAGCTGTGCCTACTGACCCACTGGAGCCAATGGAGAATGACAGGCTGCGAGCAAAACAATACATTCGCTAGTCATTCTTAAGTAAGATTTAAAAAAAAATAGATGATATTTGAGAATGTTTTGAGGAGGAGCAATTGATTATAAATGGGCCCAAGGGACTTTCTGGGTGTTGTAATGTCCTATATGTTGATTGTGCTGGTGGCTACATGAGTGAATACATTTGTCAAAACAAATCACAGATGTGTTTTTTATATATTTAAATCATACCTTGCCCTTAATTTATAAAGACATTAATGTAAAACCCAGCTAACTGATAGACTGGTCTTTAAAGAATATGAGCAATCAATTCACAAAAAAAGGAAATACAAGTGATGCTGAAAAAACTATAGCAATGCTATACTCCTTTCAAAATAAAGGAAAGGCAAATTAAAACAACTTGACATAGTTTTGTCACCTATAAATCTGGGCCAAATAATCGATAACAAACACCATTGTATGGGAAAACCAGTACTCTCATACGTAACAGGTTGAGGTGTAAATTGGTACCATTTCTGTGGAGGGTAGTTGGGCAATAACTAGTAAAATTACAAATGCATATACCCTTTGAACCTAATAATTCTACTTTTAGGGAACTTGTCCAACAGATATATGTTGTGTGCATGCAAAATAACACATGTATAATGTATTACTTGTAGAATTGTTAATGATTGTAGATGATTGCTAAAAGGTTCAAAAAATTAGGGCTGAATGAATTCTGGTACTTGCAAAAGAATAGCGTATAGCTGTAAAACTGAGAAAGTCTTTATGTACTGGCATAGATATCTCTTGATATTTAAATGAGAAGTTAAGGTACACTTTCCAGGAAGATAGTATAGATGTAATTTTTTCCTATTCCTCTCTTAAATACAAATAAAAATCCTGGACATTATATATGTAAGCAAACAAATACACAAGAAGAGTCTGAAGGGTGGACAGAAGGCACAGCAGACCATTGAAGAATCTATGACCCGGAAACACAAGGTGGTGAGTGTCCTGTGTTTTCTTTGTGCCTCATCTATTCCAGCCTTGTGGCTGAAAAAGCTGGCATACTTGGAAAGAAAAGTACAGTGCAGAACCAAGATTAAGAAAAACCAGACTCCCAACATAGACAAAAAGCTGAGGAGAGAGAATTGACCGTAAATCAGTTTGGTGATAGACTGATAGATTGAAATAGGTCTTTGAAAGAAAATATCAGATGTGTTTTGTATATCTGTTTGTGAAGAACGTTTCCCTGTGCTTGCTGAATTATATCAGTGCCTAATTTTCAGTTAATTTTAGGCTGAAAGAAATATCGCTTTCACGTAGCCTGCTCTGTTTCGCTTCTCCTCATATTTGGATTTCTGCTGAGAGTGCACTCCGGGAACCGGGGCATAATTAGTGCTAAGTCCCATTCTAACTCTGGAATAACTGTTACGGCCCTTTGGGAACCTCAAAGATAGAGTCTTCAATTGTGAATTGTCTCATTTCCTCCCTGCACTTCTTCACTTAATGAGGCCTGAATTTATACCTGGCTCTCCCAGATAAGGGTTGGGTGGCTGCCAGTCTGAGCCAGGACGATGGTTTAGAAAAAGACTCTCTCCCATTGATTTCAAGGAGTTTGAACATACCATGGGAGATATGCTCCCTGCTGTGACCCATGCTCAGGACTTTGAGGACCACGTGATTGCACCTAAGAAGTTCTGTCTGGGAAGACACCCATGTTGTCTTCGAGGGAGAAAGTCTGTGCCCAAAGGGCTGTTGTCAAGATCCATCTCCTTGTTGAGAGAGCTTCTTGTGAAGTCAGCCCCACTTCATTGCACTGTCCAGTCGTAATAGAAGTCTCTCCATGGCTTAAAAATTATCACCCAATCCTCAGTTTGGGGGACATTCAGTAGACTTCTGTGGTTTGTTAAATCACCATGTCCCAGTATTTCACACAATTTATGCTACTGATATTTAACCCATAGAAATGATTTTTTTGAGGTAATCCCATAATGCTTTCTACAATGGCAGTGTGGAGTTACCTCAGAAAAATTAAAAATGGAACTGCCTTATGACCCAGCGGTTCCATTTCTTGGAATTTATTTGAAGAAACTCAAAACACTATTTTGAAATAATATATACATCCCTATGTTCATCACAGCATTATTTATAATAGCCAAGATTTGAAAGCAGGCCAAGTGTCCATCAGTAGATGAGTAGATAAAAAAGCTGTAATATGTTTACACAATGGAAAACTACTTAGCCATAAAAAGGAAGAAAATGTTACCTTTTGCAACAGCATGGATGGATCTGGAGAGTATTATATTAAGTGAAATGAACCAGTCAGAGAAAGACAAGTACCATATGTTTTCACTCATATATAGAATCTAATAAACAAACTGAACTAATAAGAAGAGACAGACTCATAGATAAGAGAGCAGGCATCATCAACAAATCACAAACTACAAGTGCTGGTGAGGATGTAGAGAAAAAGGAACCCTCGTGCATTGCTGGTGGGAATTCAGACTGGTGCAAGCACTATAGAAAACAGTATGGAGTTTCCTTAAAAAGTTAAAAATAGAACTCCCATTTGATCCAGTAATCCCACTTCTAGGACTATATCCCAAGAAACCAGAAACACCAATCAGAAAAGTTATATGCACCCCTATGTTCATAGCAGCACAATTTACAATAGCTAAGATTTGGAAACAACCTAAGTGTCCATCAGCAGATGAGTGGATTAAAAAACAGTGGTACATCTACACAATGGAATACTATGCCACTATAAAAAGAAGGAACTTTTACCATTTGCAACAGCATGGATGGAACTGGAGAGCACTATGCTAAGTGAAATAAGCCAGTAGGAGAAAGATAAATATCACATGATCTCACTCATATGTGGGATATAATGATCAACATAATTTGATGAACAAGAATAGATCCAGAGACAAATGGCAGGGGAGGGGCAGTTAGAGAGCAACCAAAGGACTTGTATGCATGCATATTAGCATAACTAATGGACACAGACACTGGGATGGTGGGGGCTTGCCCAGGGTGGGAATGGCTGGGGGGTGGGGGTCAATTGGGGAAAAAGGAGACCTATGTAAAACTTTAGACAATGAAAACACACACACACACACACACACACACACACACACAAAGAGAGCAGGCAGACAGCTCTGGTAGGGGGTGTGGGTGTTGGGGGTGGGTGGAGGAATTGAGCAAAAAAGAAAAAAGGAAGAGAAAGAACCGATGGACACAGACACCAGTGTGGTGATTGTGGGGTTAGGGGGCTGGTGGAGGTGGAAGCGGGTAGAGGGGGAATAAGTGGTGATGGAGCCCAGCTGGTGTGGCTCAGTGGTTGAGCAGAAACCTATTTACCAGGATGTCATAGTTCGATTCCCTGTCAGGGTACATGTCTGGGTTTCAGCCTCCATCCCAGTGGGCGCATGCGGGAGGCAGCCAATCAATGATTCTCTCTCAACCATTGATGTTTCTATCTCTCCTTCTCCCTTCTTTTCTGCAATCAATAAAAATATATTTAAAAATAAATAAAATTTTTAAAAAATGGTGATGGAAACAAAAGAAAAAATGAAACAATTTTTTTCTAAAGTAAATGGTTACTAAGGAAATTACAACTGTTTGAGAAGAACCAAACATAGTGTAAAGTCTGGACAAAGTGCTAGGGGAAAATAAGGTAATCTTTGGTGCAGTACTGAGGCCCTTAATATTTTTCTGGGTTAAAATTGGCCCGATGAACTACTTCCTGGGAATAAAAATTTAATTCCTCAATATTCTCCTACTCTCCTCAGGGCCAGGGCATTTAATAAAGAATGAAATCTAGATAAAACAGGCTCTAAAATTTAATTATTACTTTAAAGATATATAATGGTCATGTTTTCTTTAAAACGGCCTTTTCTTTAAGAGATTCATACTAAATATTTACAGATGAAGTATTATGGTGTCTGGGATTTGTTTCAAAATAATCCATGTGTGAGGAGAAGGGACTAGGTAGAGGTACAAATAAAAGGTTGGCCGGGAGTTAATAATTGTTGAATTTGGGTGATGGGTATGTGAGTGCTCACTATACTTTTGCATATGTTATAATGATCACCTTTAGAGGCATTAAGTTCTTGTGAACATGATTACTCTCCTCAGAGACAAATCATCCAGAAGTTCATCGCCAACTGTCCTTCAGGCTCACACTGTGCTCTGTCCCCTAGGTCTTTATTTAGCCAGCAATGCTGATGAAAAGTATTACTGACTTTTCAGAGAGAAGCCCCAGGAAATTCAGCTTGATCTTTCATGTGTGGAAGAATCTATACCACATCCGCCTATTTTTCTAAAGCTGTCCCTGCTGGGTTAGGAGACCTACCTGCTCAGATTCCAGAAAAAAAAACAACAAACCAAAAAATGAAGTTCTAAAATAGGAGGACAGAGTGTGGACAGAATCCAGTTTTTATTAGTCTCCATGAGCCCTGGAGTCGAACCCATGTCAATCGATGCTGATAAGATTTGCTCAATTAGTTTTCCTGAAAATTCTAATAAGTGCATTTCAAATGCTCTTCTTTTGCAAAGTTACTGAATTCAATTACAATTTTATCCAGAAAAACAACAGCTCTCCCAAAGGTACTGACTTTAAAAAAAAAAAAGAATTAGCCTTTGCTATAGCTGTTCCCAGAATATGCTATGCTAATTTTCTAACCCAGCTGGCAGCAATGGCTTAAATAACAATGTAGAAACCATTATGTTAGTGCAGGAAAAAATTAGATATAGGTAGAAAATTAGACAGGGAGATGGATGTAGTTCTTTCATTAATCAACTATTAATGAGGGAATTATGGCCTCATGTGATATACTCAGACTCTAGAGACAGACTCAGGATTGAGTCTCAACTTTCCTTCTTACTGGGTGGCCTTGGGCAAGTTGTGTCTCAGCTTCCCCCAGCTCTGTCCTAGTGTTGTGAATTAACTAAGTGAATAGTCATAAAGGATCTAGAGCAGAATTAGTTCTTTCTCTCATGAAGCTTATAGTAACAGGTTAGCTGTTAGACTTCAATACTAGAATGTTAGCTCTGGAAAAAAGACTCCGATGAGCAGTCTAATCATTTTATTTTATCGTTGAGTAGGCTTAAAGAAATGCCAATGTCTAGGTTCTATCATCAGAGGACTGAGGTTTTGGGGAGGGACCCCAGGTGAGTCTAATGTGCGGCCAGGGATGAGAACTGTGACTTGAAAGTGACTGAAATCTGTTCTCTAATATCTGACATCTGAATGGAACATTTTCCCCTCTCAACCCTTCTCCCAGCATGTCTGTACAGTTGTCAAGAAAATTGTTCCTACTATGTTAAAGCAGAGCAACACAAACATATAATTAGCTTACTGATACCTACTATTTATTCCTGTGAAAACCTGATTTTTCCTTCCCAGCTTAAAAAACAGTCATTTGTTTTAAAAATGGCTTGTGGGAAAAGGCCAGCATTGCTAGAGGTTGAGGTGAAAGTAATTTGCATCAATCTGAACCTTAGAGAACCTGGACTAATCCAGTAATGTTACTTTGGACAGTAACAATTTCCTGCCATCTAGTGGAGGATTCAAAGAATAATCCATGTCTTTATTTTTAGGAAACTAACATTATCACAACACTATGACTTTTAAGTCTCCTGCTACTGAAAGGAAATGTTTTTGTGTTAGTGAGTGTCAGAGCACGCAGCAGGAGCCCTGCCGGAGCTCTGGTGCTCTGAGTGGCTGCGAGTCCATGTATTCTTCTAAATTCTCCCATTCAACGACGCCAGGGCTGGTTCTGCCGAATCCTGCCCCCTGTACTAACTGTGGGGAACTTAGTCCAAGTTCCTCCTTTATCCTCTGCTCACTAGTAACAGGTGTTGGGTTCGAGCCCCCCTGCCTGGGGCTGGACCTCCTAGGATGCCGGGTCTTAGACGGAGAAGCCATGAGAGGCTGTAGGTGTGTAAGAATGAGTCTTTATTGCAGAAGCCAGTGGCCGTATAGCCACCAGGCAAGGACAGTCCTCACAGCAAAGTCCATACAGGCAGGCAGCTGGACACCGGCTGGTGAACATACTGTATATCTTTCCCATAAAGCAGCATCAGCCTCTGTACCCACAGCTATTATCTGAGCAGCCACATGCTGCCTCCTTGACTCACTGCCTCACATTGTAGCAGTACCTAAGCTCTCCGGCCCAGCTGCTTTCTCTAGCAGACTTCCTTACACACTCCATCCTAGCTTCTCTTTCTCCATACTCCAGCAGACTTCTTCTCACTCCCGCCTCAGCCAACTAGACTGGTCAGTAACCTACTTTTATACCATCTAGACAAAGAAGGCTTCGTGCCAATAGTTCCATCAATCATATTGGCTACAGAAGGGCACAGTGTACCGTGTGTCCTTACACCCTCTCATGGTATCTTGGCCTGATTAGGATTCCCAGGCTCATAGTCCTTGAACATCCCATTTAGGTACATGCCCAGAGCGGCCTTTGGCCATTCTGGTGTATTGATAACAAGGCCTCTGTGCTCCCACCGGCCTTGACTATCCAGGGACCTGGCATGGTTCCCACAGTAAGACAACTAGTATTCCACAAGCAATGTCTCAAATGCACTCTTTCTTTTATTTCTTTTGAATTCATTATTGTTGAAAGTATTACAGATGTCCCCTTTTTCCTCCATTGACTCCCTCCACGCCCCCCCACGCCCCCAGGCCTTCACTGCACTGTTGTCTGTGTCCATAGGCTATGTATATAAATTCTTTGGTTCATCTCTTCCCACTGTCCTTCCCCCCTTCCCTCTGAGATTTATCAGTCTGTTCCATGTTTCTATGTCTTTGAATCTATTTTGTTTATGTTTACTTTGTTCATTAGATTCCACATATGAGTGAGATCATGTGATACTTGTCTTTCTCTGACCGGCCTTCTTTGCTTAGCATAATACTCTCCAGGTCCTTCCATGCTGCCTCAAAGGGTGAAAGATCCTTCTTTTCAAATGTACTCTTTCTTTTTTTTTTTTTTTATTATAAATCTTTATTGTTCAGATTATTACAGGTGTTCCTCCCCCCCCCCCCCATACTTCCCCTCCACCTGATTCCCCACCCCACCCATGCCCTCACTCCCGGCCACTGTCTTTATCCATAGGTGTAAGACCTTTATTCAATCTCTTCCCACACCCTTCAGACCACCTTCCCCCTGAGAATGGTCAGTCCACTCCCTTTCTATGTCCCTGATTCCATTATATTCACCAGTCCATTCTGTTCTTCAGACTTTTTATTCACTTGATTTTTAGATTCACTCGTTGGTAGGTATGTATTTGATGTCTTTTTGTTGTTCATAATTTTTATCTTTACCTTTTTCTTCTTCCTCTTCTTAAAGAATACCCTTCAGCATTTCATGTAATCCTGGTTTGGTGGTGATGAACTCCTTTAGCTTTTTCTTGTCTGTGAAGCTCTTTATTTGACCTTCAATTCTGAATGATAGCTTTGCTGGGTAGAGTAATCTTGGTTGTAGGTTCTTGCTGTTCATCACTTTGAATATTTCTTGCCACTCCCTTCTGGCCTGCATAGTTTCTGTTGAGAAATCAGCTGACAGTCCTATGGGTATTCCCTTGTAGGTAACTGTTTTTCTCTTGCTGCTTTCAAGATTCTCTCTTTGTCTTTTGTCCTTGGCATTTTGATTATGATGTGTCTTGGTGTGGTCCTCTTTGGATTCCTCTTGTTTGGGGTTCTGTGCGCTTCCTGAACCTGTAAGTCTATTTCTTTCACCAGGTGGGGAAAGTTTTCTGTCATTATTTCTTCTATTAGGTTTTCAATATTCTGCTCTCTCTCTTCTTCTGGCACCCCAAAAATTTGGATGTTGGTACGCTTAAAGTTGTCCCAGAGGCTCCTTACATTATCTTCATATTTTTGGGTCCTTTTTTCTTTTTGATTGGGTATTTTTTGTTTTCTCTGGTTGGGTGTTCTTTGTTTCCTCATATTTCAGATCTTTGGTTTGATTCTTGGGGTACGTTGATCTACAGTTGAATTTCTGTATATTCTTTATTTCAGACAGTGTGTGCTTAATTTCTGACTGGTCCTTTTCCATTTTTTTGACATTCTCATTGAGGTCCTTGAAGTCCTCATCAAGTGTCTCCACAGTTTTTAGAAGACTCTTGAGTAACCTTATAAATGTGGTTTTGAACTCTATATCATCCCGTAGTTTACTTTCCTCCATTCCTTTCATTCGTGACATGTTTCTGTGCCTCCGCATTTTGGCTGCTTCCCTGTGTTGATGGAGCGACTTTGTGTTATAGGTGACCTATAGGGCCAGTAGCTCAGCCTCCCCAATCACCTGAGGTGGACAGTCTTGGTGCACCCCTTTATGAGCTGAGTGCAAAGTCTTGGTGTAGTTAAGCCTTGATTGCTGTTGGTACACTGTGAGGAATTGTCCTCCAGGCCAATTGGCTGTGGGGACCCGCTGTGTTTATAACTGCTGCGCTGGAGACACGCTTATGGTGTAGGACTTGTTTCAGTGGGGCTTTGGTGTTCTCTGAGTCTGCCTCCTGAATGTGTCACTTATGGATGTGAGGAGTTGAAGTCTGTGTCTCACACTGACCACTAGGTACACTGGCTTCTTGATCTCCAATGGGGTGCAGGTCAGCTACTGTCAGAGGCCACCCTGCAGGAGCTACAGGAGAATTCCAGTCCTCTCCTCCCTGCTTGGGATTTGGAGATTTTGGAGCTGTCTGAACTGGTTGCTAGGTTAAGCGGCAATCCATTCATATGCAAAAGCCGCTGCTTGGAGCTTGGGTGAGTTTGTAGGTTGTGCGGGGCGGGGTCTCAGGGCGTCACTAGGCTAGGGCGTGGCAAACAGCAATGGCTGACCGCAACCCTGCATCTCGCGCCCCAGCGCAGCAAACAATTATTCTTCCGCACAGCTCTGAAAGCAAGCCACCCTCACTTTCCAACCCAATGGCAAACAGTCCAGAAACAGAGAAGCATTGAGGATGCTTCTCCCTGTAGGAGTTTGGGTCCCGCATGTCTCCCCTTAGGGTTGAAGAAACCAATGCCTGCCGCCAGTCCCTATCATGTGCGCGCCTGGTACCTCAGCTTTTCAGCGTTTGTACCATGAACGCTCCTCTCTCTTTCCATCTAGTTGTGGAGCTCCCATTCAGCCAGTCCTCCCGTGGCTCTGGGTGGTAGAGGTTTTGTCTTTTAGTTGTAGTTTTGAAGTTGTTGTGCACGGCCGCAGTTTAGGTGTTTACCTACGCCACCATCTTGGGTTCTCCTGTACTCTTCCTTTTTTGATTTGACTTATTTTTTTTTTTTTTGTAAAAATGTCATTGTATTCTGTTATTTTTCTTAAAGTTGTCAAGAAATTTGTGAACCCTCAAAGTATAAATGCAAATGTGATCAATTCCTAAAAGTTTGCATACATATAGGTCTGTGATATACATAAATCTGTTTATATTTGGCTCTTTTAAAACTGTTTTATTTTAAATGCTGGAGACACTAGTATCCAAGGTTAAGAGCCTGAACAGCAAAGCTAAACCTTGGATTTTTCCTTGTACTACGTGTGGGAACTTGGAGAACTTAGCCTTTCCCCCCATTTGATAATGATAAAACCTGCCTCATAGGGCTGTGGGAGGGATTAAATCCTGGCAAAGCACTTAGTATTTAATGTATTATTATTTTTATCATTGTTGTTGTTTACATGTGTATCAGTATATACTAATTATGAGGAAGGAGTTCAGAAGTGGCTTCTGAGATTCAATTCAATTTAAAAATCAACAAGCATTTATTTAAGCTAATTTTATACTCAACATCATGGGAAATTCAAAGCTGAATAAGACATTGCCCTGTTTTTGAGTAACTGTTCTTGTAAACTAATGGGGGAGAATTCACTATAATTCAAAGCAAAGATAATGTGTGAGACCAGAGTTATCACAAACAAAGTGCAGATAAGGGCAAGGCTGTTTTTACCTGGAGTAATTGACTTATGAATTGTAACTGAAATAATGGATAAATTTTCATGGAAATTAAATTGTGTAAGTGAAGATGGTAGGGAGGACTCCACCAGGAGGTATTTTAAGCAAAGGAATCAGGTTGGAAACAATCTAGGATTTATTTATTTTGGATGCAATGAGTAATAAGATCTTGCTAAAGCATACAATTTCTTCATTCTTTCACCTAACATTATCTAAACATCTGCTCTGTGCCAGGCTCCATTCTATGTAGTACATATATGATGGTGAGTAGAACAGACAAAGACTCTATTCCCCAGGATGTCTATTCCAGTACGGAATATGGAGAGAGATGGAGAGAGATGGAGAGAGATGACTGGGAAGAGAGGGCAGGGCTAGATTTTGGAGGGGACCTAATGGAGAACCCACCAGAGGCTGCTGACTAAGATGGAGCTATGATCAGGCACTACCTAAGAAATATTTATCTGGTGGAGGAAGTGTGAAGTATAGATAAAAGGATCCTGGCCTTGGAGGGATAGAAAATATTTCAATAGGAGGTAATGAATCCAGGTGAGAGGTAATGAAGCCTTAAACTGTGAAAGTGAAAAGGGAGAAACTGACTTAAAACACATCCAACAGGCGTAGAGCAGTGCTTGGTGCCAGCAGGAAGTGGGCATGTGGGAAATGATGATGCTAGGCTTGCTGCACAGACAGGAAGCAAGTGGATCCAGTGAATTGTTAGCAAAGCTGGCAGCATAGGCTCCTGAGTCAGACCCACCTTTATGGTAATGACTCAAAGCAACCATTTTATCTCTTTAAACCTCAATTTCCTCATTAGTACAATGGGAATAATTAAAAGTACCACTTTATTAGGTTGGTGTGGAAAATAAGGACAAATGCTCGTTCTTATATTACTAGGGACGTGGTGAGCTCTCAATCTTTGAGGCTGAGCTTTGAGGCTGTATGGGGAATGTAAAGAAGGTAAGACAGAGTCACATACACTACCTGCATTTAGAGTTAGATGTATTTGGAGGAGAGGTGGCTCCCACCTTAAGGTTGGCAATTATTCACAATAAGATAATTAGCTGAGAATTTTTCAACAATTACTTCACATTAGAAAATTAACCACAAGCCTTAGCTGGTTTGACTCAGTGGCTAGAGTGTTGGCCTGTGGACTGAAGGGTCCCAGGTTCGATTCCAGTCAAGGGCACAAGCCCAGGTTGTGGGCTCAATCCCCAGTGGGAAGCGTGCAGGAGGCAGCTGATCAATGATTCTCTCATCACTGATGTTTCTATCTCTCTCTCCCTCTTCCTTCCTCTCTGAAATCAATAAAAATATATTTAAAAAAAGAAAATGAACCACAAATTGCCAGTTATAAAAATAGTCATGGGGATATAAAGTACAGCATAGTGAATATAGTCAATAATATTGTAATAACTATGTATGGTGGCAGATGGGTACTAGACTTATTAAAATGATCACTTTGTAAAGTATGTAAATGTCTAATGACTATGTTGTACACCAGAGACTAATAAAATATTGTATGCCAACTGTAATTGAAAAATAAATTAAAAAATATTTACAATTAAAAAGAAAGAAAAGAGACCACAAATTAAAGAACCATATGTTGCATTTGGGAGTCAAAATAGTGCTTCGTTTTGCTATTATTCTCCTCATAAACTGGCAAAGGCTTCATTTCAGGAGATAGAAATGTACCTCTTAGGAGGGATCAAGAGAGATTTTATGAAGAACGTAAAAATGCAAATTAGACTGACGTTTCAATACCCGGGTGTTTTATTTCCCTGATCTCAGAACCTGTCTCTGAATGTATGCTAGCTGTAGATGTTTATCCCATCCTGAGAAGCCACACAGAGAGTACAGGATAGAGTCACCAGGCAGCAGAATTGTGGGTGCTGGTTAAGACCAGGCTATGTAGATTTAAAACATGTGCCTAGATGTTTACTTTTTGGAATTCCTTCTAAAGCAATTATGTGAATAGTCTGAATTTATGTCCAGAGGGAATTAATGCAAATTAAGAGAAAGAGGACACTGAAGTAGGAGAAGTGAAATTGTCAAGAAAAAGGGAAGCTTAATAAGGAGGAATAGAGAAATGCTGCACCCTGGATGGACTGAGGCAGCCCATGGATGCTGTTTTGGTATGATAAGAGAATTTAAGATGCCCAAAGCTACACATACTCAGCAGTAGGTTAAAGGGAAATTGTCTGCATTTTTGAGAGACAGAGAGGATGTATTTTTCAGTTTAAGAAAAGTAAGTACAATTACATTTCTAATATAAGTACAAGATAAAACATTGGTAGGACAGATTGACTCCAAATTTGGCAGGCACATTTGAGATGGCCTGGCTTAACTCAAGAGGTACTGGTATGAATGCATGCAAAAATCCACTTTGGGGGCCCAAGAGGAGAAACTTCAGTATAGGCAATTATTCCCCAGAGAACCTAAAAATCAAGTGTCTCAAGACATCCATGTGAATGCTGATTGAGAGAAGCACACTCTACAGATTAGTAGTCTATGGACAGAGAAAACAGTGATTTCAAATTCCAAACTTCAAAGCAGATGCTTGAAATTGCAGGTGTTGATTTGCCATCTAGTTGTTTCTTGCATGGGCAATTCCATATAACACGGTCAAGGTGAGTAGCAAAAGGGACTTATATATTTATCATGGTTATTGGCAACCAATATAGGGAGGGTATTATTATAGCAAGAATACTTTCACAACGAGAATTTAATTCAGCAAGTATTTTACTGGTTGTCTACCAAGTGCCAGACATTTTGGTAGGAGTTGGATTTATAAAAGATGAATAAATGCATTATCTAGAGGTTGAGTAGGGGTGCGAAGAAAGGTAAGGTAATCGACATTTAATAACTTTTTAATAAGTTAATATGTTCTAGGTAGATGTGAAGCAAATTGCTTTTATTTCATTTACTATTCACAGGAGCTTTTTGAAATTTATAATATAGACCCCAATTAAAGGTTGGAACACTGAGGCTCAGATAATTTAGTAACCACCAAATATCACACACCAAAAAAAGTGGCACACCTTGGAACTGAACCCAGTTTTTCTGGCTCTAAATACCATCATCCTCTAATTAGATTGTCTCCCCATTCACAGCTGTAATAGACATCAAGTTGTTTAAACTGCTCACAGAATTGTAAAAAAAGTGGAAGAAAATGATCAACTTTTTTCTAAGGGATATTAGTAAAGATTTCACACAGAAGGTAACTTTGATCTGGACTTTAGAGGTTGGTTAAAAATTTGACAGGCAGGTAAGAGGAGAATCCTAGTTACAGAAAAATAAAAAGGAATGGTATTTTAGCTTGCAAGGCAAAATTTTAAAATTACGGCTTTTAGAATAGAATTTCTAAATCCTATATCTATAAAAGGGATTGGGGAGGAAGGGGGACCAGGACAGATTAAAAACACACTCAACTTTATTAAGATTCACTTTACGTATCATATAATTCACTCATTTCAATTTATACAATGCAACGATTTTTAGTAATCTTACCTAGTCGTGCAACTATCACCATCAGCCAGTTGCAGACAATTGTCATCCCCTCCGTAAAGGGCCCTCATGCCCATTTACAATGCATCCCCCTTTCCACTCAGCCCCAGGAAACCACAATTCTTTCTGTCTCTATAAATTTGCCTCTTTTGAACATTTCAGGTAAGTGGAATTATACAAGATGTGGCCTTTTTTCTTCTGGCTTTTTTTGCTTAGCATGTTTTTAAAGTTCATCCATGTGGTGGCACACAGCAGTACTTCATTCTCTTTTATGAGTGAATCATATTCCATTGTGTGTTTTGTATACCTGTTCATCAACTGATCACTTGGGTTGTCCATTTTTTGGTGATTATGAATAATGCTGACATGAATATTTATGTGGACATGTGTTTTCATTTCACTCCGTTGGGTAGATACGTAGGAGTGGAAATGCTGGGTTGCATGGTAGTTTTATATTTAACTTTTTGAGAAACTGCCAAACTGTTTTCTAAAGTGGAGGCCTCATGCCAGCAATTTATGAGGGTTACTATTTCTCTACATCTTAACAGCACTTGTTATTGCTTGCCTTATATATTATAGCCATTATAATTGGTGTGAAATGCTATCTTGTGGTGGTGGTAATTTGCATTTCCCTAATAACTAATGGACGGTGTTGAGGATCTTTTTATGTGCCCAGGACATAAATTCTAAAGGCTCCGTTTGGATCATGCTTTAACTACGATGGAGGACATAAGGAGATAAGTGGAATTCGTAGGGAAAATAATAAAGTTGTTGTGAGCTGTCCACATTATTCTGAGTTGCAGTTGTCCAGGAAACAGAGAAACTTGCATCTGGAACTTAGAAAAGAATTTAAGGCAGAACACAAAGATTTAGGCCCAGCTACATGAAACTAGATGAGTTCACTGGCAGGGAAAATGTAGAGCAAGAAGCTTGAGGAGAGAATATTTAGGAATATCTGTTATAAAGAAATAGGTAAATGATGGTATACTTCAGGAGACAAAGAGAGACTGGTATTATGGATGCCATTGGGGGAAATTTTTTTTGTTTAGCTAATGCTAATATTTTATTGTACTTTTTTGCAGTTTTTCTTCACAAATTATGTAATAAATTTAGCCACATTGGATATCATACATGTTGTTTTCTAACATTATATTTCCACTCAACCTTATATTATTTATGCCACTAAGTAGTCTCAAAACTTTTTAAAAATATATTTTTATTAATTTCAGGGAAGAAGAGAGAGGAAGATAGAGATAGAAACATCAATGATGAGAGAGAATCATGGATTGGCTGCCTCTTGCACACCCCACACTGGGGATGGTACCTGCAACCCAGGCATGTGCCCTTGACTGGAATCGAACCCAGCACCCTTCAGTCCGCAGGCCAATGCTCCATCTACTGAGTAAAACCGAGTAAGGCCAAAAAAATTTAATGGCTGCTTTTAAAGTATTCCATTTTAAATAGGTACCAGAATGAATTTATTTTATTTTGGATCTTTAAGTTGGTTTCTTGTTTAGGGCTTTAAACACACACACAATACTTCAATAAACATTCCAGTACTGAAATAAGTTGTATCGCTTACCAATGATTTTCCCAGTATAAATTCCTAGAAATTGAATTTTCTTGGTCAAAGTGTAGGAAAAAAATTTAAGGCTCTCAAATTGCCTTTTAGAAATACTTTTCTCTACCCAGTGTATGAAAATAATGAGACATATATATTGAACATAATTTTTTTTATAAATGTAAGGAAAATATTGAACATCATAACTCTCAGAGAGGATCTGTTTTTTAAGATTGCTCTGACTACCACCTGATGGCAATTGCCTGTGAGCATTTTGCTATTTTTAATTTTAAAATTTATTTTTAAAAATGAAAATTGTGCACACTTACGGTGTACAACATGATGATTTGATATATGTATCCATAGTAAAATGATTGCTATAGTCAAATTTTGAAGGAATGAGGGAAAGTCAACAATAGCAAAATACCTCACAGCAGCATAGGAAGTTGGAGATTATTGACTCTGGTGACTACATATCCATTGCTGGCTGAAAAGTAATTTTCCTGAAGGGGAGGTAACAGACACCAAGTTATAGTTCTTAAATACAGAATTTTATCAAATTTTTTCTTTTGTCCATTTATTTTGCTTCCTTTGAAAAATCCTGTTGTTTTGAAAAAAATATATAGGGAAAAAAATTTAAAAAATTTGTTTCTACTTTTTCAGCAATGTCAATTTTTTATTATCACCACTCTTTTTTAATTTTTAGAAAATTTGAGAGAGAGAGAGAGAGAGAGAGAGAGAGAGAGAGAGAGAGAGAGAGAGAAGGATTTGTTGTCCCACTTATTTCTGCATTCTTTGGTTGATTCTTGTATGTGCCCTGACCAGGGTCTGAACCCATGCTCTAACGAACTGAGCTATCTATCCAGAGGTTATCATCACTCTTTTTTTCTTCCATTTTTCCTTTATCCATCCTCCCTCAATTATTTCCTGTTTGAAAGCTTGGGTTGGAATTTTTAGATAGACAGCTGCATAAATGATGCTACAGAGACAAATCAGGGATAGGCTGTCATTTTTATAAAGAAAGAATAAGCCTTTGGATTCAGTGTGTGGACTTCCATAAATATCAAAGTTGATTTTTTGTTTTTGCGTGCGGTGGGAATAGCATTTAATGTCACTGTTTGAGTCATTGAATGGATGTCTGTTGAGCTCATTAATGTCTCTCATTCAGAGAACCCTTTATGGACATCTACTTCATAAGTTTATTACCATTCGTGGGAAAATATTTGACCCAAATACTCTCTGCTCCCTGTGACATGGATCATAATTCTATCACAGTGAGCTGTTCCTTTTCTCAACCACAGAGATATATAATCCAGTCATTCCAAAGACACATAAATCCTGTTATTTCTTTTATAGACTCAAACTTGAGCATGTATCTTTTTTCTTTTTCCTCTTTTTTATTTCCCCATTTGAGAAATATTTTCCCCAACCCCATTTTTAACAGGATATCTGGTCCTAAAGCTTAGTCATCTGGGAAAGTTTAGATTGTTCATAATTCTGAAAAAGAACTTCTCTAATTCTCTTGGGATGATGCATTTTTAGGAACATCTAGGAAGCCACATGGGTGACTGAGTGGATGGGGTGATTTCTTAAGTTCTCTTGAATTGGATGGTTCAAAGGAAGACTCCTGGTATCCTTGTACGTTATGATGTTGGGATAATAAAGTCCATATACATTGACTTTGGAGAAGTTGTAAGGTAAATTTACCTTATGACATTTCCCCCAAATATTGATAGATCTCCTTTATCTCTCCCTGGAAGAAGGATCTCAAATTCCTCCAACATTTCTTTACACTTACCCCAGTGACTCTTGAAATGTTTCTGGTAGAATCATGATCCAAAGGTCTGATGCTTCCAGTGGAAAAGGTTCAGGATAAAAGTACTATCTTAGCAAGTATAATTTCTATTGATTTTCTGACTCCTTCATTGAAGAAACATAATTCCAAGACATAAAGTACCCATTAGAATTTCATTATATGTCAAAGCCATGTGATTTTAAAAATACTAGAAATGTTTGGTGATATATGTTCTTCCAAATATTTCTTCATGAAACATGTTCTGACATTCAATGAATTCATAATCATGCAACTCTACCAAATGTGGATTAGCTAAAGTTTCACAAAGACTTGTGTTGCAGACACAAATTTTACTTTAGATTAAATAAGACTTTTAACAATCCCCCCAATACAGAAATAACAAGAAATTAGCTAAGACTATCTCAGTCAAAACAGGAAAATTCAATTGAAGTGAGCTGCTTGTGATATATTTAGAATCATAGGAATGATAATTAGGAATAAAATAATTCTTCTTAGTTTAGAATATCTAGATAGTTGATTGCTGTAAGAAAGAGCACAGATGAGGTTCACAGGACAAGCATTACTGTTTGGGTCAGACAATTCAATTATGTCTTTTTTTTTTAAATTAATGCCCTGAAATAATATCTAAACAGGAAGTTAATTTGTGTGTTGTAAAAATGGCTCAGTGATTGAGCAGCAACCTATGAACCAGGAGTTTATGGTTTGATTCCTGGTCAGGACACATGCCGGGGTTGTGGCCTCGATCCCCGGTGGGGGGTGTTCAGGAGGCAGCCGATCAATGATTCTCTCTCATCATTGATGTTTCTATCTTTCTCTCCCTCTCCCTTCCTCTCTGAAATCAATAAAAAATTATATTTAAAAAAATGGCTTGGACAAGAAGGTAAAAGTCATCATGCTCCCTTATGTAAGAGAAGTAAAAACACTAAGTTATTTCATAACTTTCCTGTTTACTGCACAGATAATGTAAAAAACATAGATCAAAAAACAACTTGAGAAATATGTATTATGCAAATTTATTTAGCATAAATAGTCTGAAAACCACAATATGTAAAATAAGTAAAAACTGTATTATTGCAATAACAAACATCTGCTGATAAATGTATTTGAGAATAATTTGCGTGCTCAATTCAATATATCTAAAACATACTGTAACAATCATTTTCTTATTTAAAATATGAAGTATTATTACTATGCCAGTTAGAATAGTATTTTTTCCTTAAATTAAAAAATGGTGTCACTAACATCAGACATATCTTTGGGTTGATTTTTCATTTGTGGTACCAAATTTTGTGATGATTTTTAACCAAGACCATTGTGATCAGTATCTCCAATGCACAACAGACTTTGAAGGTTTTTTTTACAGTTGTAGTGACTATGTAAGTTTTGAACTGATGACGGTAGCATTATCATACTTCATTTAACCAATGGGCCTAGATTGTTCCACTGTCCATTGGTTGAGTGAAAATTGAACCCGTGGGCACCCTACCTGTTATCATGGAAGCAGAAACTCTTTTCTGCATTTTTTGTCATCTTTAATCTCAACATGACAACATAAAATATTTTGGTTTGTTGTCTTGCATACACATTTATACTGACAGAGAGAGCCCTTGGCCTGCGTTACTTATTGTTTTTATCTTTTCACTTCTTTTGCCACTAACCACACATATTATTGCATTAAGAGGCCTAGCCTTTGGACCTTGTCCTCTTCAGTTCCAGGCCACACAGAATCATCAGCATGATCTTTCTCAAATACTGTTGTGATGCTTTTCTCCTCTATTTAAGAATAGTTAGTAACTTTCTATTGCATGTTATATCCGAACTCAATGATAGTATAAAGTTTTTACTATTACCATTGTATGCATATCAGTCTAATGAGGCCTTCTTTCTTGGTTGTTTTGCATATGTGTGTTGTGTCTACATGGCACCTTTTATAAGCTGTAGGGAAGGATCTTTATATCTGACATTCCCACATTTCCATGACCTGACCTCCCTACCCCTCATCCCAGAACCACAACAGCTCAAACTCTACCTTTGTGCACAGACATGCCTAATACATATTTGATGACTAAACTACATTCTAAATATGGAATTACTTATATGCAGAAGTATATACACCAGAGAATGATAACATCTCTGCCTCAGCAATGGTTCTGTGAATTTTAATTGTACAGATAGAATACAAGCCTGATCACATGCACTCACCAATCCCATACACACCCAGCAAAATGCCTTCATATTACCAATTGTTTAACCAAGAAAATATTACATTTTGTATATTTATATATAATTGGTTAACTGAGACAATGTTACAATGCTGTATATTTCTCCAGACTTAGAATGACTTGGTTTTCTAAATATGTAATTTTACTATTATTTTCTAGATCCTAGAACAAATTGGCATATTTGGTTCCTTACCTGTTATGTGAAATTTTAAACAAATCAGGAAAAATATGGATGGGTTTTTCTACATTTCATAAAGTAAAAGTAAGCAAATATCTTGGCATTGTTAATATAAAAAGAGACAATTATTACTTTCATATAGCCTATGCAGCTTGACCTTTTATTAGTATCTCTAAGTTGTTAGCATCTCAAATGTCCTTGCATTTTAAACTCTTTCAAAACTTGTATTTCCATAACAATTTTAATTGAATCTCCTGGGATGCTATTTTAATCATGGTAATCAGCCACAGCATATAATTAGATTTCAATCAGAAACGTTAATGCTATGTAATAATCTGAGAGTAGATGCATAAAAGTTACATCTAGGTGGGTTTCTTCTCCTGACCTCCCCCTTTCCCATGCAAGTGCACTTAAAAAGGTTGGTAATTAATCATAGAGAGCAGAGGTTGCTTTCACTTGTCCCACATAATGTGGAAAGTGTTGTCCAGGGCAGCTAGACTTTTCACTAAGGCCGTTACTTCCCTTGTGACCAATAAAAACAGACTTATTTGTAGAATGACTGCTTAGGGGTGAGAGTTCACCCCTGGGTCATGCCAGAGACTGAAGCTCTGGGGTGTGGTTGGTATGGGTGAGGTGGATGGCACAGGTGAGGAGGAACAGTGGGAGGGCTCATCTATAGCCCACATTGCTCCACTCTACTGCGTTACAGGTCCTGAATTACCAGCAGTGAATTATTCCTTTTCAGTTATTAATATTAGATTTCTTTAAAGCCTGCTTTTATGTCTTTCCATTAATCATCTATGTAATTTTAGAAGTCAAAATGCATGAGGCTCGGAGCTAATTATGCATTCTATTATGCCTTTAGATATCTGGATGAAAGTCATGTTCCAACACTCAATCCTTTCCCTAAAACTAATTTCCACAAGTGATGATTTAATGATCTATTTACTTTAAAGGTTTGCCTTGGGGACAATGATTATTCTGGTTAGCTAGCTTGAAAGGACAGACATTTTCTCTCATGAAATATGTAAGTCTTTAGAAAAATTATGTGGGCTTTGAAAATACATTTAATAAAACATGTTTTGACTCTCCCCAGGTAGAGAGAACCCATTATATTTATATAGTGTATCAGAGCCATTGATTAACCATGGGAACCAATGAGCTGTGGAAGCAGTGTAGATGAGGGCAAATTGCAGTTTTGTTTTTCAAAGCCAGTATGTGTGAATGAAAAAAGAATGATAAAATGACAGAATTCTTAAATGTGCTGATTGCTGATCAGTTTTCCCGGATCACTGTTTTATTATTCACATCACCGTATGTATCACTAGCTTGCTAGGAGCACAAACATTAGTCTTATGTAGGCCTTTTAATTTGATCTCTTAATTTCCTTTTTATTCTGCAGTTTTGAACAACATCTGTCTTCAGTACTAACATCCATGACTTCTATGTATAGGTGCTCTACTTGGTTACAATAAAGAGATATTTTTCCTATTACTTCTAACAGCAGAGTGCAGTATTTTGCAAGCAGAGGTTCCTTTGTGATTTAGTATATATTCATTTCTGTTAGACTGTGCTTTTTTTGAGCTCTTATAATACAGTTCAATCAGAATGTGTGCAAAACCCTTCTGCTATGAAGTTTACATTAATATTTTCTAAAACTCAAGTCAGAAATATGACTTCAACCAAGTTCCGGATTTAGTGAGAACAAAAGCAAGGTGGATGTTAGGTAGGGAAGGACCGTGCCCATCTAGATGTCAGTCTCCACCCCGGAGCCACATTTGCGGCAGAAGATTTCCTTGTCCTGGGTCAGGAAGCCTTCTCCCACCAAGGAGACTGAGCACTTCCCACAGTTAAAGCATTCGCTGTGCCACTGACGGTCTTGAAAGCAGATAAACTTGGCACCTCTGAGACCTGTAAAAAAATAGGAGAAAAAGAATAATCTATTCTTTCAATGAATAGGTTGAGCATTCAATCAGGATCTCTTGTAGGAACTGGAGGTGCAGAAAGATTACACGGAGGCAAGTAACCTCAAAAGGAATGCTGCCCCATTGCTCTGTATCCATCTGGGAATGTCACCCAAACAACAAATCCCTCTGATGAGATCCAGTCTGATTCCCAGTGAAAATTTTTCATTATCTACACAAGTAGGTAGAATTTGGATATAAAAAGCACATAATTTTGGAAGCAGATAAGGACTGCTAAGACAGATAAGGAAATACAGTGTAGTGCACTGGGAATAAATATTTAAATACAGACATCTTGCTCTTTTCTCTTGTTGTGCCCTTGTTTTCTTAGAGGCAACATTTGTATAAAATAAAATAAAATTGTACTTCATAGCCTGATGTCTGGTGTTTTGATGACTTTTAGTTCTCCTCCTTCTTTTTCCACGTTTAAATTTTACTTAGGATAAAGTTCTATGCTTATATTGTGGTTTGGGATACAATTTCCAAACGCCCCAAATCTAGACCTTTATCCAGATTATCATGTAGCTAGCCTAACATGATGACCTCATTACCTTGCCCAGAGACAACTTCAGCTTGTGACAAAGATCTGTGGATCTGATCACTCTGAAACCATGCTATCCCATGATTAGCTTCTAAGAAGTGCCTTGTCAGCCTTCAACACTTGGGCCTCACTTGAGCCATGGTGTTTGAAGAAAGGTAGAATTTGAGTCTTCAGTGGACACTATCTCTATATCCCTAATATGAATCCAAGGCACAGTTCAAGGAATTGGTTTTGAGAAGTTGTAGAAAAGGAGAAAGATCTAGGAATTGGAATATCCCTAAGCTTGGGTCTTTATTTATTTGCCAAGTTTTTTTCAAGTGACCTTAGTACTGTGAACTTCCCGTGATTTGTACTATAGAATGAGGCTAAAACAGTTCCATGTGCTTATTCACATATAATTTCCAAATAGTCCATTTGGAATGGTGAAGCAGAAAGAGTGAATAAGCATTCTATTTCAGATAAACTCTCCTTAATATTATAATGAACTTCTTTTCCACCCTAGAAACATTATTTGATTTCTTTACATATAATTTACTAATTCATAGATACATTTATATAAAATTATTCTACTTTCCTTGATTAAATAAATTTATAGCTTGCTATTTTTGGTGCTATCATCACTTTCTAATAAGAGTAAATCAATAATGAGCCAATTAATTCCTTTAATGTTATTCAAAACATTGATAAGCTGATTGCAAGAATGATGTTCTCTATAAATGTAAATCATCTCTGTTCATAAAACTAAGTATTACACATCTAGAATTGTGATGCTCATGAGTTTATTAGTAAGCCTGTACAGTGGCAAATGTAAAAACAATTCTGGAATTTTACAAAGAGGGGAAAAAACAGGAGCATCTGGTAGCAGGAATTTAAGAAAGGCCTGACTGATCCTGTGATGTTTATAAATTGTTTCAATTTTAGATATGCTTACGCCCTTAGGTCATGAGGGTCGTCTGCAGTAAGAGAGTCATTCAGGAAACAGGTCCTCAGCACTTGTTTTTATCTGGCTTCATTTACTCGCCAAAATTCAGTAAAATAAGAACTAACATTGATTGAACACTTAAAGACGAACCCATCAATATTCTAAGCCCTTTACATGTATTACTTCATATAACTCTCACCTCACCTTCATGGGGAAGATGTTATCACCAACCCTACTTTGCATACAGAAATTGACAGAGAGGTTAAACTCTTTGCCCAAATCACCCAGCTGGTAAGTGGCAGATCTGGATTTAATCCAAGGCCCTTTGGTTTCAGAGCCTATGTCTGCTCTTAACTCCACTAAATTAAGCCTGATTTTATCTTTTGTAAAAAAACAAAACCTGAAACATTAGCATCCCTTTCTGAAGAAATCATAATATTTGAAACCCCTTTTAGTTAAAATAAACAGAAATGAAAGAAGGCTAAGATGTAATCCTGCTCAACTCCTTATTTTGAAAATAAGGCCGATGAGGACCTCAGACATCATTCAGTGACTATAAAGTGTGTGAATTGTTTACCCACTTTCACACAATAGTCAGGAGCAGAGGCAAGACTAAGGTATGTAATTTACTCTCTAGTCCAAAGTACTTTGCACTACATCAAGCTGCTTCATTTATCTCCAAATGTTTGAAAGGCTAGTCTTATCTTAGAGGAAGAAAAAATATATTTTTACGTTGGGTTTGTTCAGATGGCTCAAATTCATTGTGATGGAATTAAAAATTTTTACCAGATGCCTTAGAGATTTAGTTAATATAAAATAGTATTTTTAAAACATTCTAACATAGTTCCTTACAGTGACATATTGTTTGCTTGAATGTGCAACTTTCAGAAGATATGATAGTATAAGAATTCTCTATGGAATGTTAGTTCAAATAGCTCAATTTAAAAGAAGCACTACTCTAGGACATATATAATAAGTATAAGAATTAGATAAAAAATATTAAAGCAAGTTGGAAGTTTAGTACCTAGTACCTCTCAGTTACAGAGCCAAAAGGAGGTTAAGATAATTATCAAAAGATGAGTTATTCTAAATTAAATAGATAATCTTGGATTACTTTTAGGTCAAATCTCTGGTTCCTGATCATCCTTATGTGATATCCAGAACACTGTGGTTTTTCTGTCTGAACCTTAAAAAGCTGAGCTCAGTAATCAACTTGCTACAATTCATCAGAAAAAAATTTCCTAGACACATGAATCTGTTATGGGTCAGAACTGAAACTCATCAAGTTCAGGGCTTGTGCAGGCTCTTTACAAACTAGTATTGGCCAGTTGGGCTCCCCCAAAGTTTTCAAATCTATTTTGAGTCGTGTAATTTTCTAATTTTCTCATGGAAGCACCCCCCCCCCCTTTTTTTTCTGACTAGTTCAAGAAAAGTGTTCTAGAATAAGTCAACTGAATCTGTTGGGTTTCGATGGCAGACTCCACTAAGGAGATTTTGGAGCTCCAGATACTATTGCATTTCTGTAAGACCCATTTTCTAGATAAAATCAAGGAAGATAATGGCTTTTTCTCTTGACTTCAGGAGTTGTCAGATGTGTAAAAGATTCATGAAGATTCAACTTTTATTTTGTGAAACATCTGAAGATGGAGGAGAAGGAGAGGGATACAATAATCTTTAATTCCATGTTACATAAACTGAGCTAAAATATGAAATATTATCTAAGAATACTAGGCATGGGGAGTTCTGCCACATCATTCAGTGACTATAAATTACCTAGCAGAGTGATGGTGGGGCTTCTCAGGTGCCATGCTAGCTTTAGTTCTTTTACTACAGGGTAAGCATTTTAGAAGGGTCTCTGAGGAAAAGGCAATGCTTTGTTTGTTTGTTGCCTTGAAAATCTACTTAACACAGATTGATTTACCACTTACGCTATTTTCAAATCATGCCATGTATACTTTTGTTTCTGCAGCAGAACACTATCTGGTTTTATTTCATCTATTCATGATTAAAACTTAATGCATGGGAAAAGAGAATAATACACTTGTTAGAAACATTTTAAAATGAAGTATAATTAATTCGTAACCTATGCTACCCTAAGTAGTACAGCTTTGGATTTCTGTACAATACTTACATTTAATTAAAACTTTTTTCATTTTTAAGGCCCTTTCATCCTTGTTTGGAATTAATCAGGATTTTTATTTTCAAATATCCCTTCCTTCCACTCGAATCCTTAAAGGTCCACCTCAGACCAGGCCTCCTCATGAAGGTCAGCTCATCCTGTTCTCCTCTTCCTCTGATCTTTTCTTTTATTGAGAGTTAGTACCATTACATTTAGCATTAATAAGCCTCTAGAGTAGGGGTGGGGAACCTTTTTTCTGCCAAGAGCCATTTGGATATTTATAACATCATTCACAGGCCATACAAAATTATCAACTTAAAAATTAGCCTGCTATATTTGGTCAAACATATACTTAACTCACTCCTAATGCCTTGACAGGGCCAAACCAAATGATTTCATTGGCCTTATACCAAACAATTTCACAGGCCTCTAGAGCATAGCTACCCTAATTATAATCTATATTTGCCTGGAAGGGTCTGTGTAATAATTATGCTTATATATTTTGTGTTTATCTAGAAAAAGAAACATAAGGAAAAGATTACCCCTCCTTTTTTCCCCCAGAGTGAACTATATAGCATTTACGTAGCCATAACTGTCTCATGGAAGGACTGTATTCAACTAAAGAACTCACCAGTAATGGGTTTGGCGCAGGCTACACACTTTTTGGCATAAAGATGGTTGTAGCAGTCCAAGCAGAATGGATAATCATCTCTGGACATAAACTCTTCATCACAGAGCTCTTTCCTGCAGCCGCTACACAGAAAACACTCTTTATGCCATGGCTGGTCATGAAATGTTATCCAACCTGAAGTTATCACCTGCCAAAGGATCACAAAAAAAGGTAATGACCCTGGGAGCTGTAAGAATTCAGACCTTTTGCGATTCTCTTCTATGTCCACAGGTGATGCTTTAGGCTACTTGATCATCTTGTGTCAGGGTGTCCTTTTCCGAAGATTTTTTTGGATGGATATGAGAATCAAAAGGCTAGAGAGATATGAACTGGGGATACATATCCTAATTTTTCTCCCATAATGGAACAGAAAGGAAACAGGACTATAATGGAGCCATAAAAAATAAAAAGAAGTCGGCTGTTGATTTCTTTGCTTATCTTTCTATGACTTTCTTGTTGGTCTTCAAAGATCTGCCATTAGATCTAAAATATTTTCTATGCTCTGTTCTTATTTCCATGTTTGCCTTTTAAGGATGCTGAATAGAAAGCTTTTTTTCCTGAAGGCTTCCCTCCAGGCTCTAGAATATCCAGCAGTAACAGCCTTGAATGGAATGGATAAGTACCATCATCTGTTAGTAACGAGCTAAACTTCTGAAGTGTTTGTTTGGTCTTCAGCCCTGTGCTGAGGGATGGCCTCTTCTTACTATTCTCAACATACCTATGCAGTAGGGACTATTATCTTTTCCCCTTATGAGATGAGTAAGTACTTGGGGTTAGAGTGGTTGTTCCTTGCCAGGGTCACACAGAGCTAGAGCTAGCATTCAAATCTGCACAGTCTGATCCCATGTGCTTAAACATTAATACAATACTGAGGCAAGATAACATTGCAATGGTAAACAGTTGATAAGTTCTTGTTGAATGAGTAAATAAACACCAAGGGGAAGAGTGTTTGGAAAGCAATTCCAATATTGTATCTAGCACAAATGGGATACTGTGGGCAACAGTGAAAGTTTTCAGCTTTACGACTCTAAGAGCACTGGTTGTACATTGATGTGTGATGGGCTAGAGTTTTGTCAGAGATGGTTATTATTCCTCCATAATGTGTGTTTTTTTATACCAGTTTAATCCTTGGGTTCTACTTTTTAAAAGGCAGAGACATCTTTCTTTGGGATAATAGAGGTAAAAACGTGTGTAACAATTTTTAAGTCATAGCACCTTTCAGAACCATGGTTATTGACCTGAAGTAGCTGTGGAACTTGGCATGTGTTCATGTAAATGTCTTAAAATGACTGAAGCAATGTTGTAGCTGAGATGGTTCTTGTAACCTTTGTATTTCAATGAAGTAGATAAGCCATTAAAATGTTATTTGCCTGTGATATAGTTTTTTTTTATTTCTTTATTGATTAAGGTATTACATATGTGTCATTATTCCCCTATTACCCCCCACCTCCCATTCATGCCCCCACTCCCCTGTTGTCTGTGTCCATTGGTTAGGCTTATATGCATGCAAATAAGTCCTTTGGTTGATCTCTCCCCCTTACCCCCACCCTCCCCTACCTTCCCTGAGGTTTGACTTTCTGATTGATGTTTCTCTGTCTCTGAATCTATTTTGTTCATCAGTTTATGTTGTTCATTTTATTCCACAAATGAGTGAGATTTAAAATGATTATTCTAAAGATATTTTAAAAAATGACAAAAAAATATCTTAAAAATTAAAGGTATTATGAAAAAAAGTTATTTTTTCCTAAAGGGAAAAAAGTACACTATTCTAAATAAGTAAATGGGAAACATGATGGTGTGTGTGAACACAAGCAATTTAAAATACTCCCTACTGACTTTAAATGCCTTACAGCAGGCACAGCAGAATCCAAGATTCCTTTGATTTGTTTGGTCAAATGATTAGCAGGCAATGCTTGAAAGATTCAAACTTGAAAAAAATGTGTTCACAGCAAAGTAAAACTTGATATGTACAGCAAAGACTGTTTAATTAGGGAGAAGACACTCTGGGACATTAAAACAGATTGCTTGTTATCATGTTCCTTTTGAAGAGGCAGGTGGGCTAAGATAAAGTCTAATATCTAAGCTTAGTTTTTACCACCGATTGATGCCAGGATTTAGATCAAGTTTCATCTCTGAAAAGTGGAGGCAATAATGATTTTACATTCAGTAGATGACGGCTGATAAATTGCAGAATACTCTATCTGAACCTTGACATGTTTGAATTCAAAGCACTTGTAGTTTGAGGTTACTTGCTGTTGGGTAGAAAATAAAATTTAGTTTCACAAAATAAAATTTATGAAAAAAACTTCTAAGTGCCTGATTGCCAAGTAGTTTTGTCTAATTTTTAAAAAAATATTTGATATTTGGTTAGATTGAAACAAACAGTTTTTCTTCAGATTGGATCACTTTGATGAGAAACATTTATATCCAACTTTCCTTAAAGAATTTATGGCTTAAACATTAAATAGAAAATAATGTGGTGTGTCATGATCTGTCTATTATCCAATATAAACATTTCATAAATTTTTAGTGACTTCAAGCCAAGTCCTAAATATAGGATAGGTTCCTACAACCTGGGAAATGCCAGAGGTTTGGCCCCAGACAGTGCTCAGCAGCTGATGTACTAGAGAAGTTCCCTTCTTGAATCTTTACAGTATTCGAATAAACTTTATATTGTGTGCCCAATAAGTGACATTAAGATAATTCCCTTAAGTCTCATTACCATTTTAAAGTAAATCTTTAAGAAACAGTAAAAAAAAAAAATGGCCAACTTCATTGCCCCTCAAAATAGTGAGATAAATCTATTCATTTTTATTTCCAGCATCTGTTTCTAAATGTATGTCATTGACTCTGATAATTCTTTGGAGCTTCACATGTTACAGAGTCATTGAGTCTGACTATTTCTTTTGAAGTCATTTTCCAAGTCAGTGTTTCTGGTAGAGTAATGGAAGTCTTTGGGTATAAGATGTCATGTTCTATCATTTGTAAGTTTCAGCCATCATTATAGTGTAATTTAAGAATTATAGCTTAGAGGTTTATTGATGCCATCTCAAATGCAGTAGTAGTATTCTAAATATGCCTAGAAAATTACTGTGTGTGTTTGTATGCACGTGTGTTTATTTATGCATTTGTAGAAAGTGGTAATGAGACCTCTAGCTTTCCAGATGCAAGAATACAAAAGGTCTTAAGAGATCTGCCAAAGTAGCCCATATATCAAAAGTGTTGAGAAATCACTGTAGTAATCCAATGAATTTTCATGATTCAGCTTTCTCATCACAATTTATAGTGCTATTTTAAACTTATGATGCCTCAGGGTCAAGGATTTCTTCGAGAACATCAATATATATTTTATAGACTATAGACAGGTTTTATAAAGGTGACAAAGATGAGCAACTTTTTCACAAAATAAGCTTAGAGAATAAAAAAGAGTTGGGCAAAGTTTACTCGAAAAAAGTGACTTTTTTTTTTCTATTGGAAAATATGTTTGGAATGAATATCAAAGTTAAAGGAAGTGAAGGAAGCCACTCAAAGATCTTAGTCTTCTGTCTTTGTGTTTAATGAATTTCCCTAATGATCTCCCTCGAGCCTCCCTATCTACTCTTTAGAAACATAAAAGCTTCAAGCCAGAAGACATTTGTATTGCTGAGACATAATGTGAGGAGTTAAACATCTTGTTTAAATTGGTTCACTTTATCACTCTGTGAGACAAATCCATATTTCTCTGAAATGAAGTGGGTCAAAAGTTATTTTCTTTGCAATATTTTCTTCAAAGGGAGGTGTGTGTTCTCTACTAGAATACATGAAATTAGTGAAAAGCAGTGAATAGAACCGGAATATCAAGTCACTTGAGATGTTGGAATATTAAATTAATGTTCTGGGTGGAATTTTATGGTGAGAAAAATAGATGGCCATCCTCAATGTGACAGGTAGTGCTTTGGACATGTTGGAATTCACACTAAACACAAATGTAACCTGGTAGTATCTGTTCACTTCCACTATATAGTACAGCTAAAAGGCAGTGGTCTGGAAGATTCCACAAACTTAACCTCTTTAGATAATTACCTTCTTACAAAAGTTGCAGTAGTGAGCAAACTCCTTCTGAAAACACCGCACACAGTAATTGCCACTCTCTTTGGAAATCAAAGGTTTAGTTCCTATTGGCTGTCGGCAATGCTCACACACAAAACAGGTTTCATGCCAGTAGTTTCCCTTAAATTCCATTTTGCGGGAACCTGTACCCCAAAAGTAATAACCTGTTAGTACAAATCAAGCATAACTTTATAGCCTTTTAAGAGAAGATATGTCAAATTACTTAAAAAATATATTTTAAAGTTAAGGTGATAAATTAATTATCCCTATAAAAATAATGTTTTGTTGGCTTCCAAAATATTTATCTGGGGAAAAAAAAAGTAAAGAGTTCAGACATGATGACAGTTCATCACTCTTTCACTGAAAAGTGTTGTGCATTGGAAGTTACAATTTTGAAATGTGCAAGTGTTATAAGTAGAGACTCCAAAAGGCTGCACGTAGTTTAGATAAATTGGGCCATAATCATCATTACAGGACTATTAGGAATGCCAAGGGCACAAACTCATAAGACTGATGCTGTGAAGTTATGATCAACTAGAAAATATTGAATCCATAATAAGAAAATAAGAAAGTCATGTTCTTATGCTGCTGTCTATACAGATTGAGAAGAGCATCAAAATCACAGAGAATTAGTGTTTGCCTAAAAGTGTAATGATTACATGGATCCTTGTCTTCCCTACGAGAGAACAAGACTGCCACTGGTTATATCTAGGACAGGGTGTGTAATGCAATGTTAGCATTATTGGTATAGATTTTATCTTTAATCTATGGCTCACATTCTCATTCAAAATGTTTCTATGACCTAGGTTTAAGACAGAAGTAATAATGGCTTATTTCTACAGTATACTAAGTGAGATCAAGGGATAGCAGGAAAGGTATTTTTCTCAGAAGCATGTTTTTGTTGTTAGCTAGTGTACTCTTCTGTGCTTGGGCTTAATTGAAAGCACGGTTACTTCGGTTAGTGACCAGCACTCCCCGTGGATCTTACCAGGCATGATGGTCTTCTTGCAGTGGAAGCACTTGGAGGAGCACTCATTAGAATAGCACTCCGAGCATAGCAGGCGCTCATCCTTGGCAGCAAAAGGCTTTTCCACCAAAGAGTGATTGCATTTGGCACAGTTGAAGCATATTTCATGCCAGTGCCGGCCTTTGTAACAAAGATCCTCGGAGACAGTGAATAAAAGTTAATTAAATGTGTTTCAACAAAACAAGCCATTTTATAAGACAAAACTGAACACTCCTGGGACTCTGGTGCCAGTAGGCTGTGTTGGTAGCTTGAGGGAAAGTTGTTATTGCTACCATTACCCATTGAGAGGAGACTGGGGCAGTTAAGAGCTAGAGCCTGGGGCTTTGTTGGTTGGAAAATAAGTGGGCCCTCTCCTATTTCTTCAAATTTCCTCTGCCTTCCTTTTATAAACAAGAGAGGCTTGTCATGGAATAATCTTTACTTTTATTTTATTTTTAAATATTTTTATTGCTTTTTTAGAGAGAGAAGAATGGAGAAAAAGAGAAACATCAATGTGAGAGTGAAACATTGATCATTGCCTCCTGCACACCCCCTATCAGAGATCAAGCCCAAAACCTGGGCATGTGCCCTGACCTGGAATCAAACCAGCAACCTCTCGGTGCATAGACGACGCCCAACCATTGAGCTACACTGGCTAGAGACAATCTTTACTTTTAGGGTGTTATCTTACTAGAGGCCCAATGCACAAAATTCGTGCAAGAGGAGGCCTTCCTTCCCGTGGCTGCCGGCACCGGCTTCCCTCTGGCACACGGACCTGGGCTTCCCTTGCAGCCCTGGCTTCGTCAGGAAGAATGTTTGGTCTAATTAGCATATTATGCTTTTATTATTATAGATTATTATTTGAGATTTAACTAAAAAAAAATCTCAACACCACCTAGCTAAAATAAAGGCAAAATAAATGAAAAAGAAAAAATGCAATAATTTGCTTTGTAGGAGGAATGAGCTATACGTGAGAAAGGCATCGGCGCACAATGGGTGTGGAGATGAGACTGATTTGAAGCCAGAAAATAGATTCTTGAATCTTTACACATTCTATTATCTATATATTTATTTATTTATACTCTTGTGATTTCAGAAATAACACAACATTTTATTGGTGTAACTTTTGGGCACCAATATTTAGCATCCTAAACTATCTCCTAAAATCATTGCAAGGATTAAGGTATATGTTATATTTAATAGTGCTGAGCATGGTGCCTGGAGCTTGATTGATGGTAACTTTGAAGATCCTTATACCCAGTAGCAGAGCAGTAGAGTATTAACAGTTAACTAAAGGAAAAGAGGCATTCCAAAGCATTTGTCTGCTCATATGCAATAATCCTGTGATCTGAGAGAAGACCTACCTTGGAACCTGATTCAATTGCTTCTTTGCACTCCTCACAATAGTTACAAAAGACGCGATCATAACATTTGAGGCAGTATGGATTGCCATCCTTCAGCATAAATTTCTTCCCAAGAAGTGATACTGAGCAGTATTGACAGTCAAATTGAGAAGCTGTCATTTTGCTTCAATCCTGTAAATAAGAAAATGATCCATGTATATAAAAACAAATTTTGTTGATGAGAGAGATTATAAAGCCTCAATACAATGTGAGTCAAGCACTGAAATGAATTTGTGTTTTCTTAAGAGCAAATTCACCAATTTAGGAATAAATGCGGTAGCCATGCTGACACAGAGGGATTTGGGAAAGGCTCCTCTCCGATCCTGGCAGTTCCTGTGTGTTTTGCTAACAAAGTGCATCAAGCGGGGCAGCCAGTTTGTGGAAAACCTCTTGCATTCATCATTCATTAAAGGTGGCATTCAATGAGAATGTGCTATGTGTTGAAATAGGATGGTTCCACCTCAGGGATATAAATATGAACTGTTGATAGGGCTTTCACTAGCTGTCATCACTTGCTTTTTTGCTGGAGAGGTCTAGAGGCGGAATTCCGTGGAAATAAGAAGTCTTTTTTACTCAAACTGCAATAGAAGTCATTAATCAAGTACAGGACATTTTCTAGGCCATTCTTTTAGTTCTTAAATCTTTGTTGGGTACCTAATGATTTGGACACATTAGTCCTAAGATCTTCCTGTACCATATACTCTCCTTTGGGACATGCTACCTACTTGTGGCTTCAAATATTCCATTGACTCCAAGCTCTATAGCTTTAGCCTGTTTATGACTTGCTTCCTGGACATCTCATTTAAATGGCCCACCCCAATACCAAGATGACCAAATAAAACTCTTCAGTTGGTAGGATGCAGTCCAAGCACCAGGTCTTTGTGACTGCAGTTGAGCAATTGCCCAGATGCAGAAGTGCAGATAAAAGCATAAATGATAGGAAGAGCCATAGCCTTCTTTAGGCTTTAGGGCTAAACTAACATATATATAGAACAAATAAATAGCAGCAGCAGCAGCAGCATCTTACAGGATGAAACACTGATATGAAATCTAAAGCCAAAGCCAGAATAAGAATTCGAGTTATTTTATAAATCTAGGAAAACATTAAAGAACAAAACATAAAGATGTCAAAGGATTTAATTAGGCCTTGAACATGTGTTTCTCATTGTCATCAAAAGCAGTAGCACTGATTTTATTCTTAAGTGAGATTTGTCATTTCTGGATTTACTAGAACATATTAAGAGCTATGAATATTTTTTAAATTTCCATCTCAGAATTTTTTTTAATTTTAGCTAAATCAGAAGGTAAATTAATTAGTATAATGCATTTTACAGCATTATACATGCTAGTTTTTATTTGCTACATTTAAATTGTATTCCAACACATTTTTCCTTCTTTCATTTTAATGACATTTCCAGCAGAGTGTCTTGCTGCATATACATTGATTCTGTATATAGTAGTTTTGCTATAGTGTTCTTCACTAATAGAGGAAACACCGAGGATTTGGAACATGTGAGTCTTTCCCCAAGGAATATGAAAATTCAGACTAGAAAGTTCCCAATGGAACATCCCAAAATTATCTATCTGCAAGGAACATTGAATTCTGTATTTGATTAATTTCCCAGAAATGCCCCTTCCTCGTGAGTACAAGTACACTCAATATGTTACTGAGGGAGTGGAGACAGGAGGAAATAGAGCTGATTCCCTTGAAAGACTTTAAAATGAAAGTTTTATTCTCATTTACAGTGATGAAGTGTTTATCTCTTAATAGTGAAATAGGGCATATACTTCTAACTTTTATCACTTAATATGAAAAATGTCATTTTCATCATGATACTTATTTAACCTTAGATGTGTAGAATAGCACCCTGAAGATAGCCCCTCAGAACTGGGAACTCCCTAAGTAATTCCACTTTGCAAGGTTTTTAGTATATTATAAAATGAAGAAACAACAAAAAAGATTACAAAATTGGTAGATAGCTTCAAATATATAGGAAGTGTTTAATTTCTTAAGTCAAATTGTAATTTCTTATACTTTACATATATTAGAGATATTCTTTTCTACATGTCATATTTTAATTTCTAAAGAGTTTTTAAAATAAGAGGATGATAAATAAGTAGAAGTAATATATCCTTTCCTTATGTTTGTCAACAGAGAAATAATCCAGATGTGTGTAGCATGACCAGAGAAGGGTTTTGGGAGCTGATGGTAGGCATGGAAATTGTCCAGACAAGGAAGATCCAGGAGGCTGTAGGCTGATGCAAAGGGTCGACTGCTGAGGGGGACCATTTGAGATGCAAGAGACGGGAGGAAACAATAAAGTTCTCCCTCTGTCTCTCAGTACTCAGTTACCATGGAAATGTGCAAAGCAAGGACATGATTCCAATATACACGAGCTTCATACATGAGCACCACACAAGTTAAGAACAACCTGTACATGTCCTATTACTTTCCTGCTGTAGATTGCAAGTTTCAAAAATGAGAGGGCTCTTCCATCCTATAATGGAGTTGAAATGTACTAGATAATAATGTGGGCATTCTGGTTTTCAATGTGTCTATGTGGGTGTGCTTTAGAGGAATTTTATTTACTTGAGGGAATTAAATGACCATATACCTTCATTGTAAATATCAATTATAAATTACTACATTGATTTGATTACAGCCTTTTGTTTCCCATTAAGGCAGATAATACTATGTAAAATCATCACATTGTTTACATGTATTAAAATAGAGGATATACAGTAACTAAGATTACTTGTATCTCTGTAAGTTTTGCTAAATATATGCAAGTGATGCCATAACCACTACTTTTGCACATATGCCCAAGTGCACTGTTCTGTACAGTTTGACTTCTGGCTTAATTTTCATCTGGTTATTCACAGTAGCTTCACTCTGCCTGCATAAATACATGAGCTATGCTCATCTGAAAGTGCCACAGGACTATTTCAATTGCCCATTCAGGTCTTTCCTTGATTTTGTAAAGCAAATTTGATTTTGTTTTTCTTTAGGAAAGAACTTGAAAGAATTTAAATATAAATGGCATAAGGAATATTAAATTGCTCTTGGGAAATGTTACTACAAAATGTTGAAGTCTTTGAAGCATATCTGATTGATATACCAAACTTGGATGGAGACAGAAACTGGATGCAGAATCTTAATTTGAACTATACTTAACTGAATACTTAACTGAATTTACCCGTGGTCATTTTCCCATTCAGGATTATAATTAGGATTGCTGCTCTGAGGGTAGGCAGGGGTTGATGGCCAGTCAAGAGCATTTTGGAAGCCTCACTGAACAAACTATAGTGCTCTATGCTATATACAGAGTTACAGAAACCATTGATAGTGCTTAGTTATCCAAGCCAGGCATTACCCTTACCCAGAAGTTTTGACTTCAGGTTAAAGACATTAGTACATTATTAAAATGTTTTTTTAAGTGTTTTTCCCTAAGGCAGTGGTCGGCAAACTCATTAGTCAACAGAGCGGCAAACCGTGGCTCGCAAGCCACACGTGGCTCATGAGACGCAGTTTGCCGACCACTGACCTAGTCTCCTAAGGCAACTGTTCAATCATTCTCTTCTCCTCCTTCATTGACTGCACCCCTACATGTTTATTGGGTATTACGCATCCTATTGATTCCACTTCAGAAGCATTCCTTAAATCTTTTCTTTTTTATCTTAACATTTGTTATTGATGTCAGAGAGGAAGGGAGAGAGAGAGAGGTAGAAACATTGATGATGAGAAAGAACCATTGATTGGCTGCTTCCTGCATGTCCCACACTGGGGATCAAGCTTAAAACCCAGGCATGTGCCCTGACTGGAAATAGAACTGCGACCTCCTGGTTCATAGGTCGATGCTCAACCACTGAGCCACGCCAGCAGGGCAACACACTTAAATCTTAATTTAGGCTCTTCACATATCTCTGATGGATTACAGTGGTTTATATCAAACTGAAGATATTATTAAAGATGTCTTACTCTCTTGAGTGGAACCAAGCACATTACTACATGACTTCTGTTCTCTGATGATAAGCTCAATATCCCCAGGGAGTTCCAGAATGTCCTCCACAATGCTCAATAAAAATCTTTCTCAGATTCATTTGGTCTCTCTTCCCTCGTGGAAAACCTCCCAATGGCTCTTCTTTGTGAAAGTCTAAACCCTCTACTTAGCTTAGAGACCCTGTACTAGCTTTTCTCATTTTCCTACTATTTCTCTATCCCTTTCCTAACCCTACACTGTGCAACACATTCACACACCCCACCTATGCTTTAGCCACTTCTCATGACTTCTTATTCTTTAAAAACATTATGTCCTTTTATGCCTTCGAGCCTTCGCACGTGACTTTTCTTTGAGCTCTAATGCCCTCCTCCTTGTCCTCCACTGAGTTTGTCCACCTGATGATTTTCCTCATTAGTCAAAGTCCAGTTAAAAATCCTTCCCTCAGTAACTTTCTCATACCTCTCATACCTGTGCTCATTAGTTCATACAGGTGCCCGTTTTCTCTTGCACCAGGCTTTGTGTTAGTTGCTTTGCCCTGTGTGTGTCTTCCTCACTTGTTAGCTCCTCGAGAGTAAGGATGTTGCTTATTTCATCTGTGTGTCTCAGGTCTGAGCATAGCAGGTCTTCAGAACATGCTTTATGAATGAGGAAACAAATGAATGTAATAACTAGTTAAGAAGTTCTACTTTTACTACACTTTTCTCTCATCTCTTTTCCTAATGAAAATACATGCAAAGAAGATTCAATCAACAGAATGAAGGATAAAGGCTCAAGTATAAGAGAGTTAAGAATGTGTATGCTATATGATTACTTGAGTTGTGAATTAATTTGTATCTATTGTATCTGTGGCAGATATGTTAAAGGACTGAGAATAAATATTAGAGAACAGAGGATAAGGCCCTAAGGTCTTGCCCATGGCAAGGAGAATCCTTTTACTTTCCTTGTGAGAACAGCAGTAGAAGACAGCTAGAATGCCTTTGAAAGCCAGCTGAGGAGGATATCAAAGAAACAGCAGAAGTAGATGCTTAATCTGTTGACATTATTAAAGGGTTTTACTTGAAACTAGTGGCACCAAAAAGCTTTCATTAACAGTTTTGCAACTGTTTGATCACATACTTCAGTTCTCTGCTGGAAGCTATACGAGCCCTTCTGGGTCTGTGTACATGACACTTTGAGACAAACCATTTCTTTACCAGGATTGCAAGGTCTTTGTCTGCTGAGATCTATGATCTTACCTGAAGGTTGTTTGACTGAAGTTTTGTTTGATTGACTGACTTTGACAAAATGTAGAGGAGTTAAGATATATGAAAAAAAAAGTTGCTCAAGTCTGTATAAACTAGACCAGACGGGATAAGTATATGTGCTATAGCAGAAACATTAAAAAATTCACATATTTTGAAAATATCAAGGAGTTAGAATAACTAGTAAAGAAGTTCTACTTTTATTACATTTTCTTTCATTTCTTTTCCTGGTTCTGAGGGTAGAGTTGAGCAGACCTCTGTGTACTTCCTTATCTGTTGTTTGCTTGTAACCCAAGACATAACAGATGAGAAGAGTGTTGGGTTAGAAATCAGAGCTGTAGATTGTTGCACTGGTCGCTTTAGCACCAGTTAGCATATAACTAAGCCACTATTATAGAACTTGTTTAACCTTTATGGCCCTTACTTTCCTTAACTGTGAAATGAGAACAATATCAGCTGCTTATGACCCTACTCTAGGGTCATAAGCAGCACGAATTGAGATGCACGAATGGAAAAGTTGGCTGTTGGTGTACTGGACTTGAAGAGGGCCATGTGCAATTAAAACTGTAGTTCCCATTTTAAAGAAGGAGGCTATTCTCTACCCCCATCTCCCCTCCCCCACCCCAAAAAAAAAAACACCCAACACCCGCAAACAAACCCACACATGATATTTTAAAAACTCAACAATGTTAAAAATAAGTAAAGCCATAACTTCAGGCCATCAATCAAAAATAACCTAAAACAAGCACTGTAGAATTGTGATGGAATGTTTGGTATTCATCTCTAGGGACACATTCATAAGCCCTGTTTGTTGGAAGCTGGATGTCTTGTGTGGAGAGGTCAAATATGAATCCTCCTGAGAGCTGATGAATTATTCTCCCATGAAACAGAAACAGCTGACTAGAGCTTTCCATGTGGTTAATTTGTTCTGAAGATGCTAAGCAAAGAAAAAAGTGCTTTGTATGATTTTCTTGGAAGGATTACATTCAGAACCATGTAATTTTGGCAGTTAATACTGAAATAGGTATGGTTCACGGTAATGTGTAAGTATTACCATATTTTATCAAACATGGTATACTTTATGACATTTTTTAAAAGCAGGACTCTTAAAATACATGTAGGTTTAATACCATCCTGGTGGTGTTTTTTTTCATCATTGGGATATATGAAAACGTACAAGATAAAAAGAGTATTGCCTTTTAAGATAAAATTTTTTAAAATCCATTTTTTTGGCTTGCCTCTACAACTTGATTCCAAAGGAACCACCCTCATTTCAGTAGGTATAAGTCGAATCTTCCCTTATATCCTTGAAAACTTCTTATATCTGTAAAAGGTATCCTGGAAGAGCAAATGTAGTTCCTATGTTGCCTCAGAGTCTCCTCAAGGTCTTGTTTGAGGCTCTGATTTAGTGCTAGGGTTTGGTACATATAAGGACTGAACTAAAAGATAAAAATTATCTAAAACTATTTAGCATAGATTCAGCTTATGGTAGGGGCAGGGTAAGTGTTTCTTGTATATGAATACCCCAAATCAACCCCATTTCCTAGAGATGGAGTCTATGAGGTCACTGGAGATCTAATATAAATATCAAAAATTATTTCCCCTGACTCTGGATTCTTGGAAAAGCCAACAAGTGCCCTATGGAATTGCTTAAGGGTAGTAATTGTGTAATTTGTTGCTTGTTTTCAGTTTTCCTTTGTATTTGAAGATCACCTTATTCATCATGCTCCTTAACTACTATCAGTATTGGAACCCTAGTAGTTTTCTTAACAGGGAGAGGGAGCTCCATGGATCCATCTGTGTAACACTGTTTCAACTTGCTTTCCCTCTGTCTAATAGCAAACTCAAGCTTATTTAGTCATTGTGAAAACTAAGTCTAGTGAGGAAGGACTAAATCTGCAACCTGGGCCACATCTATAACACATGCTAATCAGCTGAAAACCCCCAAGGGCCAGGTATCTGAGTGCACAAGATCACAAGAAAAATATGCTGTCTGGGAGAATATTCTAGGCAGATATACTTTATCAGAGAGGAAAGACAATATCTTTTGTAACTTTTTTTCCATTTTTGAGTTCAATATCCTGCAATATGAGATTATAACTTGATTACTGTAATCACCTTATTTTAATGTCCAATTTTCTTCCATAAGGAGTGAATAGAAAACTCAATCCTTAATTAATTTACTGAAAGAGGATGACAAACATTTTCAGTGGCTTGAGAGCATGTCAGGTTAAACATGGATCCGGGAATTTAGAGGTGCTGTGCTCCAACCATCATGGTACCGTTGATTTATCTTAACCCTACATAATCATGAAATACTAAAAGTACACGCTCTTCACAATGCAGGGGAATCAAGAAAAAAATATTTTCTATAATTTTCTCTTAAACAAGCACATTTTCAAATATAAGGAACAAATCAATTGCAATCTGAAAACACATAGATTGTATTAGAAACTGTCCAATAAAATGAAGCGTGTGCTTTATTTGGCAGGTAACCAATATAAACTGATAGATGTACTCTTTATCTAATGGAATCTATCCAGTAGTTTTTTAAATCCATGACTAGCCTAATGACAACTCCAGTTAAACAAATTCATTAGAAAGACCTTTCAAGCATTCAACGTAGAGCAATAAATAAGATTCCACAGTCAACCACATCCTCTTTTCCTGAGACGAAGCCAAGTCTAACCATGTAATATATTGCCTTTCTTGTGTTCTGACGTTAATGGGTATTATAGATTCTGTTGGTTTATAATCTTCAAAGTCATAAAACACAATAATGAAAGAAGAGCTCATTTCTAGGCTTTCTGAACTAAGGCGAGTCTGTCAACAAGTTCTATTTCACCTTTAAAAGTTTTTTTTTTTTAATTTTAAGGTTTCTGAGGGCATGTTTATAAGTTGTGTTATGATGTATTATAAATGTTTTGGGGATTTCTTGTATTCCTTATTATCATAATGTAAGCTCACTGAGAGCCACCTTTGTGTCTTACTTAACTTCTGTACTTCAATTGAAGCCTGAAAGTGCCCAACACTTACTGGGTGACCTTGAAAAATGGCTCAAATAAAACTGATGATAATTTTCAAAGGATTTATATTTCATTGAAAGTGATGATAGCTCAAGACCAGGAAAATAAGCGGAAGCACCTCCAATCTTGGGATTTCCTGTTGGGAGACATCATTATGATTCCCTACGTGACTGGAAGCCACTTAGCATGCTCCATGTGACCATTCTTTCCTTGATTTCTAGGGAGGATGCTCCAGATCCTCTTTCTTTTCCTCTGAACTAGAAGGCCAAGTCAAATGATAACAAGTATTCTTTCTCTTTGCAAGTTTACCAGCAGAGTGCATTTGGATGCAGGTGTGAAGTAGGTATTTGCTACCTATCTCTTTGGACCTTTCTATTTTAGTTTCAAAACTAGTTGTCATTGGCCCTGACCAGGTAGCTCAGTTGGTTAGATGTGGTCCCCATATACCAAGGTTGTGGGTTTGATCCCCGGTCAGGGCACATACAAGAATCAACCAATGAATGCATAAATAAGTGGAACAACAAATCAACTCCTCTCTCTCTCTCTCTGTTTCTCCCCCTCTCTAAAATCAATTAAAAAAAATAGTAGTGTTCACCTGCTGAGCCTGTAGAGGGCTAGAGAGGGAAGAGCTGGACTTTTAAATATATATATTTAAAGGCCCGGTGCACGAAATTCGTGCACGGGGGTGTGTGTCCTTTAGCCCAACCTGCACCCTCTCCAATCTGGGACCCCTCGAGGGATGTCTGACTGCCCTCTCACAATCCAGGACTGCTGGCTCCCAACTGCTTGCCTGCCTGCCTTCCTGATTGCCCCTAACTGCTTCTGCCTGCCAGCCTGATCACCCCCTAACCACTCCCCTGCCAGCCTGATTGATGCCTAACTGCTCCCCTGCCAGCCTGTTTGCCCCCAACTGCTCTCCCCTGCAGGCCTGGGTCCCCCCCAACTACCCTCCCCTGCTGGCCATCTTGTGGTGGCCATTTTGTGTCCACATGGGAGCAGCCATCTTGTGTGTTGGAGTGATAGTCAATTTGCATACTACTCTTTTATTAGATAGGATACACACACACACACACACACACACACATATATATATATATAATTGATTTCAGAGAGGAAGGGCGCGGGAGAGAGATAGAAACATAAATGATGTTGATCATTGATTAACCATCCCCCACACAATCCCCACTGGGGATCAAGCCTGCAACCCAGGCATGTACCTCGACCAGGAATCAAACTGAGACCTCTGGTTCACAGGCTGATGTTCAACCACTGAGCCACACTGGCTGAGTTGGACTTTTGATAGAAGGAGCATTCCCTGGCCCATCACAGACCTGGGGGTGGAGAGGGCAATCCCAGGAACTTCTGTGAGGTCCAGCAGCTTATCACTAATGGCTGGTCATAAGGCATATGTACCCCTGTCATACGCATCAATTTATAATCAGACTCCAAATTCTTATGTCTGTTGGTCATTTTCATGCTTTTTGGGGACAGGTCACAGTAACACTTTATAAAACCACTCCATTACCAGCATCCCATTAAGCATTTTGGCAGCATCTAAATATGTATATTGTAAAACAAGACAAAACAAAAAAACAAACAAAAAAACCCCATGACATTTATATTCTGCCTTGCAAGGTAGAATATTTTAAATTATCTCTATAGATGGTACTTTAGAGCAAATGAGATGATGCATATCGAAATACCTTAAAAACTATTATGAGTTACTTAAATATAAACATTGCTGAGAAGGAGAGTATACAGGAATTAAAGTAATGGTACAGGATAGTGATGAAAATTTTAAAAAATATATAATTTTTATCTTAACAGTGCTGTAATATTTGGTATTGATCAAAACTAAACTGGGCTTCTCATGAACTGACATTGAGCTTAAAACCTCCTGGTCCCTCTTGCAGAGCATGTGATGAAGGGACAGGGAAGGGAGTGGGACTATGTGTCCTTTTATAGCTTTTGAATTTTGCATGAAATGAATGTGTGGCCTATTTTTTAAGTTAAACAAAATCAACACAAATCAAAAGACTAAATTTATTTCTCCTGAATCTCTTGTTCTTGATCATAGCACATAAGAAGTAGAAGAGATGTATCAGTGTCAACTCTTCATTTTACACAGATTGAAACTAAATTCCCAAGAGGGTATGAATCAGCTAATATTCCTTGCCTAAAAAATTCAGAAAAGTGGAATCTATCTTCTAAATAAAATTTTGTAAATACTTAATAGAAAATATCCACATTGGTAATCAAAAGAAACTGTGACAAGCTCTTTATAAACTAGATTAATAGTTTGTAAATGGTGATCTATTTAGGACCAGAATATTAAATAAAAGTGATCTTTTCTTTAAGATTGGCCAAAGTGGATGACAGTTTGGTGAATCATTGAAAGAATCTTACATTTACCATAACTTTGAATAATTTGTTTCTCAGGTTTGCTCTGTGTGACCTCATTTTCTCAAGGAGAAAGAAGGAACTGACTTCTGCACTTCAATATATTGGTGGCACAGTCAGTCTTTTCTGTAATAGGTTACTAAAAAAATTAAATCTTAAGGAAGATGAGAGAAAGGAGGTAGAAGGGGAAGCACAGAAGAAACTTGTAGGGAAAATCAGAAAAAGGAATCTCCTATGAAGACAGGAAGCTATTTAGAAATAAAGCCTCCCGGTCCCACTGTCATTTTGATCATTTTTCTTTGCTATAAAAGGATGCTTCTGCCCGGCTGGGCTGGAATGGTTCAGTGGTTGAATGGCAACCTATGAACCAGGAGGTCATGGTTCAATTTCCAGTCAAGGCACATGCCCTGGCTGCAGGCTTGATCCCTAATATGGGGCGTGCAGGAGGCAGCGGATCAATGATTCTCTCTCATCATTGATGTTGCTACCTCTCTCTCTCTCTCCCTTTCTCTTTGAAATCAATAAAAACATATTTTAAAAAATAAAACATGCTTCTGATCTAGGTCCACTCTCACAGAATCACTAAATGTAGGAGCTGGGAGGGACTTTTGAAATTGTCTTGTTTCTCTCATCTAAGAAGTGAGAAAAACTGAAGGGCAAATTGAGTTGTTGCTTTTCTTTTAAGCTGATAAAGTGGTTAGTGAAAAAACTTCACCCCAAATTCATATTTCCAGGCTCCTAACAGGGGCCTTTTCTTGATGTTGTTTTCATATATATAAATGGGCAAAAAACTTGTATGGGATGACCGCTTAAGTTCCTGCTGTGATTTTTCAAAAAAAAAAAAAAATAAAAAAAAAAAGAAAAGAAAAGAAAAGAAAAGAAAAGAAAAGAAAAAGATAGAAACCCTCTCTTTATTGCTATCTGGCACTCCAGGTTTTAATTGCTGACCAGGTAACAGCCTCACATGCATGAACAGAGAGATTCCTTCCATGCCTGAAGCCGGGCTGCCACTAGCTGTAAAAATGAACCAAGTATCCTCAGAAGCAGGGGTCCTCAAACATTTTAAACAGGGGGCCAGTTCACTGTCCCTCAGACCATTGGAGGGCCGGACTATAGTTAAAAAAAACAAATTCCTATGCACACTGCTAAGTCGGTTGCTAAGCAGGACAGGCAGCGGCGGCAAAAACACCCGGCGGGCCAGATAAATGTCCTCGGCGGGCCGCATGTGGCCCGCGGGCCGTAGTTTGAGGACCCTTGCTCAAAAGCAAGAACATGGCCCCTGCGACATTCAAGGCTACTCAATTTCTATAGGGTTTTGTTGACTGTAGTTATTCTTGGTTTACCGTGGATTGGGGAAGAAAAGCCACATATGAAACACAATACTTTCACCTGTCAGAGCTTTAAAAACTCAGCCACACATTGCTATGGATATATTTAGATCACGTTTGTTGTGATGGAGAGTGACCATTTAAAGCGTCACATGGTGATATTTAAAAACAGCTTTAATTTAATTTTTATCAGTTCCCAGTCCCAGAGATTCAGACAAAGTTGGTCCTCAGCATCCGTCAAAGGAAAGTGATTGTAGTGAGTACTCACAGCTTTCACTCAGCAGTTGTGTTTTTATAGTTGTGTTTTATTGGGAATCACAATGTGTCGCTCTCGGGTTGTTTGTGCTGGCTTGGCGTGTCAAGGAAAGAGGGCAATCTGCTCTTCTCTTGGAAACCAAATGTTCACAGTGTGCGCTGACAAATACGTTTTAGTGTTTTTTAAGTGTTCACCCTAAGCATCACTCCGTGTGTGGATTTTTAAGGCATAGGAACATGTCACACACACGGGAGCAGAGACCTTTCCGGCCTTGTTCAGGGCTGTGTCCCTGGCACCTAAAACAGAGCCTGGCACAAGTGAATATTGAGTGAATGCAGGAAGAAGAAGGTCAGATGTCTGGTGATAGGATATTAAAGGTTTAGAGCCAAACAGTCGCTTCCTTTCCATTTTATACATAGAGGCCCACCCAGCCTTTGAATCATGCCACTTTCTGTGACGCACATGCTCCAAGCTCCTGAGCTTTCACAGGCTGTCATCGGGCTGGGCCTGGCTCCCTTTTACCTTTAATCTCAACAGCGTAAGCCGCTAGCGCTCTGAACACAGTGGACCGTGGTTCTGTGGGTTTCACAAAAGAGCTCTCAAATGCCAGCTTTGGGCCATCCACGGGGCTTGGCAGGTGAGACCAGTTATCTTCCCATGGGAAGTGCTCATGCCAGCATGGGAGAGACTCACAAGTAATTTCTTCACTCAGTCGCTCTTCCACCAGATTAGGACCCTGGCTGTAAACTCTCGTGGCCCTTGGTGCTTGAGCACACATACGGCCCATTAGCCCTAAATAATCATTCCCGCTCAACAATAAGCTTCCACAGGCACTCAGTAAATATTGTGGGTGGAAGGGGGTGAGGGAAGAAAGGGAGAGGACATACGGACATGTATGAACATATGCATAGGGTGCTCTGGAAATTTTAGAATATTTCTAGAAAACTTCAGGTAAAGCTTCCTCTGGAGCTATAACTTGAAAAAAAAGTCTCTAAGGAAGGAGGGGGGAGGTTCCTAAGCATTGGGGAGTCCACAGACCTGTGCAAGTGGTCAAACAGCATGACAAGGGGGGTGGGCCACAGCAGAGAGCACTGCTGGTGGGGTTGGAGGGGCCACGCCGGGAGGGCAGCGTTTCGTACATGGATAATGGGAAGGCCACATATGAAACACAATACTTTTACCTGTCAGAGCCTTAGAAACGCAGCTACACATTGCTATGGATATATTTAGTTCACTGTGTTTTCTTCTGGGCCAACTGAAGGGCACACTGTAAGAGTAGGTCTGAGATGTACGCTGTCAACTAAAATCTCTCCTACTTGGCATTTCAACAATTTATACTGATGATAAATTTATAAGAAACCAGGAATTTTTTAAATTAAAAACTATATGAAATAGCAGGGGAAACACTTTGTAAAGTATGTGATTGTCTAACCACTGTGCTGTACACTGAAACTAATACAAAATAATATTGAATATAAACTGTAATTGAAAAAAAATAATTAAAAAAATTTTAAAAGATGAATACTTAAAATAATTATATGAGAGAACCTCTCATTTCCCCCAGATTTCTATACTTGTCATTAAAAAAAATTCTCTCTCTTTTGAAAGTATTGGGGATACAATGTCCCTCCTTTGGGCTCACTGATTCTACTCCACTGAGGAGTGATAAGTAACTGGGCAAAGTGTTACTCCCCCTCACTTGAGTGGAAATGCTAGTGCAGGGGCCCAAAACTCTGCTCCCCTCCCTGGAGGGAGCCCCCTGCAGCTGCCCACCCCCACCAGGAGTGCTGCAGGGGTACAAGTTGTTCTAACTGCCCCCTCTCTACACACACACACACACACACACACACACACACACACACACACCCCTGGGAATAAGCTGCTGGGATCAGGCTGGGTGGTGCAGTCTTTAGAAAAGGCTTTGTTTTCCAATCCAGCTTTAACAATAATACAATTGATGACAAATTGATCCAGATATGACACCTGTGTCTATTTTGCAATTGTCTTAGAACTCTGAAAGGAGGGGCACATGATTTAATTGGAAATTTCAAAACCACACACCTGTTCCAATAAAGGTGGTTTTATTCTTTAATCTGTTGTACTGTATAAGTGGGGGGAAGGGAGAAGAAAGAGAAACTGGTATACGTATGTAGATAGATAAGCTTTTATTAACCATGATGTTAACTTATTCTCTGGTTGTGCTAGCTCTGTAGTTTAAAACTTAATAAAAATAAAATGAAGGAATGAACAGCATCATTCCTAAGCTCTCGGTTAATAAAACAAAACATAACAATAAATATTCTAATTATGTTTATCAGAATAACCATTAATTCTTGTTTTAAATGCTTTTGGGAATTTACCTTGTTATCTATTTTTTCTTTAGGTTATAGTTTATAAGATTTTCGGATTTCATGTATCAATTTCCCAGGTGGATTTTTGATAATGGCATGCATTTATTTCTATTAATTAGTAGACTGTGTGTGTGTGTGTGTGGCTTGGAGAAGGATGTAGAGGCTAAATTACTCAAGATCTTAACTAGTAAAAAGCAGTTTGGGAGAAAACAAGATGGTGGCATAGGTAAACACCTAAACTGCTGCCTCGCACAACAATTTCAAAACTACAACTAAAAGACAAAACGAACATCATCCAGAACCACAGGAAAGCTGGCTGAGTGGAAAGTCTACAACTAGAAGAAAAGAGAAAAGCACATTGAAACTCAGAGGAGCTGCAAAAGGCTGAGGTATGGAGATGCGCACGTGGAGAGGGCGGGCAATTGAGTGCATGGCTGCCTTTCTCAAGTGGAAGAGAGATGGAAGCTCCTGACTGCGCTGAACTCCAGTTCCAGGGGAGACTCTGGGAACCCAGACTCATTCGGGGAGAAACTGGACTGTCTGGTAGCGGGAAAAACTCAAGGGCGGCTTTCTCTCAGAGGTGCTTGCAGCGATTACCAAGAGACACTGAGACCCAGGGGCCTTATAGGGCAGGGCTGATGGGAAGTCAAGGCTGTCTGCTCTGCCCAGAGACTCCAGCCCATCAAAGCTGAGCACAGAGGCTTTTGCAATTTTGCAAGTCTTGTCTCATAAGGGTGTCTCCAGCATAGAAGTTCTCCCAACGTAGACACAGCTGATCCTCACAGCCAATTGGCCTGGAGGTCAATTCCTCCCAGTGATACCAACAACAATCAAGGCTTAACTACAACAAGGCTGTGCACACAGTCCACAAAGGGGTGCACCAAGAGTGTCCACCTCAGGTAACTGGGGAGGCTGAGCCAGCTTTCCTGTGGTTCTGGATGATGTTCGTTTTGTCTTTTAGTTGTCCTATAGGACACCTAGCACACAAAGCCACTCTATCAACTCAGGGAAGCAGCGAAAATGCGGAGGCAAAGAAACATCACAAATGAAAGAAATGGAGGCAAGCAAATGACTGGATATAGAGTTCAAAATCACGGTTATAAGGTTTTTCAAGAATTTCCTAGAAAAGGCTGATAAATTTAGTGAGACCCTCGAGGATATGAAAAAGGACCAAACAGAAATTAAACATACACTGACTAAAATAAAAAATATTATACAGAGACCTAACAGCCAACTAGAGGCCCGCAAGAACCAAGTCAAAGATTTGAAATACAAAGAAGCAAAAAACACTCAACTGGAAAAGCAAAAAGAAAAAAGAATAAAAAAATTTGAAGATAGTGTAAGGAGCCTCTGGGACAACTTTAAGCGTACCAGCATCTGAATTATGGGGGTGCCAGAAGAGAGAGAGCAAGATACTAAAAACCTATTTGAAGAAATAATGACCGAAAACTTCCCCTACCTGGTGAAAGAAATAGACTTACAAGTCCAGGAAGCGCACAGAACCCCAAACAAAAGGAATCCAAAGAGGACCACACCAAGACACATCATAATTAAAATGCCAAGGGCAAAAGACAAAGAGAGAATATTAAAAGCAGCAAGAGAAAAGCATTAATTACCTACAAGGGAGCACCCATACGATTGTCAGCTGATTTCTCAACAGAAACTATGCAGGCCAGATGGGAGTGGCAAGAAATATTCAAAGTGATGAATAGCAAGAACCTACAACCAAGACTACTCTACCCAGCAAAGTTATCATTCAGAATTGAAGGGCAGATAAAGAGCTTCACAGATAAGAAAAAGCTAAAGGAGTTCATCAACACCAAACCAGTATTATATGAAATGCTGAAAGGTATTCTTTAAGAAGAGGAAGAAGAAAAAGGTAAAGATAAAAATTATGAACAACAAATACATATCTCTCAACAAGTGAACCTAAAAATCAAGTGAATAAAAAATCTGAGGAACAGAATAAACTGGTGAATATAGTAGAATCATGGGCATAGAAAGGGAGTGGACTGACAATTCTTGGGGGGAAAGGGGTGTGGGGGTGCAGGAAAAGACTGGGCAAAAATCGTACAACTATGGATGAGGACAGTGGGGGGGAGGTGAGGGCAGAGGGTTGGGTGGGAACCGGGTGGAGGGGAGCTATGGGGGGAAAAAGAGGAACAATTGTAATAATCTGAACAATAAAGATTTATTAAATAAAAAAAATAAAATAAAGTAAAGCAGTTTGTGCTTAAAAATATCTTAACTAGTAATAATAACTAGTACTTAACACTTATTCTGTTGCAAGTAATTTTAATATAACATGTTTATTTTCCAAAACAAACCTAAGAAGAAGGTACACCATTATGATCACTTTATATACAAGGAAAACTAGACACAGAGGCTAGTGACCTTTCTAAGTTCCCAGACCTAGTGAGTGACACAATTGAGATCTGAGCTTCAACCAATTTGGCATAAAAAGTATGGTCCAGCCCTAACAGATTTGGCTCAGTGGATAGAGCATTGGCCTGCAGACTGAATGGTCCCAGGTTCGATTCCAGTCAAGGGTATGTGCCTTGGTTGCGGGCACATTCCCAATAAGGGGCGTGTGGGAGGCAGCTGATCGATGTTTCTCTCTCATTGATGTTTCTAACTATCCTTCTCCCTCTCTGTAAAAAAATCAATAAAATATATTTTTTAAAAAAGTATGGCCCATTATCAGCATCATTTGGGAGCTTATTACAAATGTAAAAACATCGGTGCCAGCCCAACCCAGATCTACAGAACCAGAATCTGCATTTTTACAAAGACCCTGAGCTGGTTCCTGAGCACCTTCAAAGTAGAAGAGGTCGGCTATAACCCACTGTGCTACTTCTCCTTAACCTGGAGAAGGAATCTGGTTATTATCAGAAGGCCTGTGGAGAGTCAGGGAAAGATTTGAAGTAAGAGGTTGGCAAAATCAAGTGGTTTTAGACCAGTTGTTTTAGGTCAGTCACTCTGGCTTCGATACTTGGAATGCAGAAGAGGGCAATTCTGGATGCAGGGAGGCCAGTGAAAAGCTACTCCTAGACAAGTAAAGGGAAATAGCAGCCCGAAATTGGGCGGTGGCAGTGACAAAGGAGAGAAGTAGGTGAATGCACAAGGGTGCCCACAGAACTCAGAGATTCTTTGGATGTATGATTGAAGGAGAAGAGTTATTCACCCTAAGTTTCTGGTTGCATCGTGGTGTCATTTACTATCCAAGAATATACCTGAAAGAAGTAGAGTGGGATTAGGAGAGGGAAATAATAAAATTACTTTTAGATTTAAAAAAGGATAACATTTGAGAGGACTGAGGGACAGCCAAGCAGAGCTGATCAGCTGGGAGTTAAAGAGATGGGGCAGAGAAACCATGTAAGTTACTTGGGCATTTTGGAAGTGGCCCTATGGCAAATCCCATGTCAAAAATGTTCCCTGGCCCGTCCAGGGTAGCTCAGTGCTTGAGTGTTGACCTATAAACCAGAAGGTCACGGTTCGATTCCCAGTCAGGGCATATGCCTGGGTTGTGGGCTCGATCCCCAGTGTGGGGTCAATACCCAGTGTAGGACATGCAGGAGGCAGCTGATCGATGATTCTCTCTCATCATTGATGTTTCTGTCTCTCTCTCTCCTTCTCTCTTCCTCTCTGAAATCAATAAAAACATTTTCCTGCCTTGTCTCTGATGTCCCCGACCCCCCTTCCTCATTGTATTCACTGGGGTCCAAGCCTGCTCTGGGCAGTCCTGTACTCAGCAGAATTAGATCTGTAGCTCAGAAAAGATAGACATAAAAATTTTGGATTCATAAGCATATGGAATGGATGATAAGTGAAGCAATGCAATTGCCAAGAAAGAGAAAGGGAGTCTAGAAAGTAGGGGAGAAGGGGACTCTGCAAAACAGACTGAGAATAGTGGTCCAAGAGGTGGAGGAAACCTGGGAGTTTGTTATCATGGATATCCTGGGTAAAGGGTGTTTCAAGATGGGGAAAGTAGAGAATAGGGTAAAATGCTTTTGAGACACCAAATAGATAGAGAATGAGAAATGGCTGCTGGACTTAGCAATGCACTAGTAATTGATGACCTCAATGAGCACCGAGGGAAACTGATGAGCACTAAAGCCAGAGTGCAGTAGATTGAGAAGTGCCGGCTGAGGAAGTGGAGGTTCTTTAAGAGATTCATCTGTGAGGCTGAGGAATGAGGGTCACTGGAGAAGCTCAATAATGAAGACGCTTTTCAAGATAGGAAATTTTGAACATGGTTAAATGCTGATGATGGAAGGAGACAATACAGAAGGAAAAATGAGAGATTGCGATCCCTGAAGTGGAGGGTATAAGATAATGGGCATTAGTGTAGATCTTCCCTTTTGTCTTCCAAACCACTATTCGGTGGGCACAGGGATTCAGGAGGATGGCCAGAGAAACAGGGAGGTCCGCTACAGCCATCCTTTTCACTTTCTGAGGCCTTTAGAGGCACAACACTCTCACCTTCCATTCTAAGCCTTGTTTCCACAAAATCTTCCGCTGTTCTTTCCATGACATGCCCAGAACAAGGGTGACCATGAATTAAATAAGAACCTGCTTTGAAGTTGTTAACCTTTGAACTTCATCTTTAGCTATAATTCTGGCCTAAACCTTACCTGTCCTCAGGTGAGGGAAGTGTAGAGAAACAGTTTAGGCATACTTCATCCCCAAGCCTTTTGGCAAGTTGGTGAACCCACTGCCCCAGGATGTGTTTGAAGCTGAGTTGTATGGCTTCATGGAGAATAGTGGTTCATGATAAGGACTACAGAGAATACTCAAGGACAGATTTCAGGAGTCTCTCAATCCCAGAAATGTCAATGAAATATCTATTTGCAATGGGCTTTTCTGAGAAGAGGGTCCATTGATCCTACCTAATAAAAGAGTAATATGCAAATTGACCCTAACTCTGCTACACCACAAGCCATGCCCACCAGCCAATCAGAGTGAGTATGCAAATTAACCCAACCAAGATGGCTACAGCCACGGAGAAAGTAGGAGGAAGGTTTGGGTTTCCAATAGAAGAAGCCAAGCTTTCCCCTGCCCTGGCCGGCCTAAGCCTCCACTCAAGGCTACAAAGTTTCAATTATAGAAGGTAAACAAATCCAAACAGAAATGGCTGCTGGCCATGGAGCAAGCAGGAGGCTTGGCTATGCTCCAGGATACAAAGTTTCAATTGTAGAAGGCAAATAAATTCCAGATACCAGGGCCTCCGCTTGGGTCGCCAGGGGGCATGGCTGGCCTGCAAACCACCACAGGCCCTTCGCTCAGGCTGCCCCAAGCCCCAAGAGAACCCACACCCTGATCCGGGACACCAGGGCAAACAAGCTGGCCCCCACCCGTGCACCAGGCTAATAAAAGAGTAATATGCAGGTTGACCATCACTTCAACACACAATATAGCTGCCCCCATGTGGTCAAAGATCCTGCCCCAATGTGGACACAAGATGGCCACCACAAGATGGCCAGCAGGGGAGGGCAGTTGGGAGGCACCAGGCCTGCAATGGAGGGCAGTTAGAGGCAATCAACCCTGCAGGGGAGGGCAGTTAGGGGTGACCAGGCCGGCAGAGGAGGGAAGTTAGGGGCAAACAGGCTGGCATGGGAGTGGTTAGGGGGTGATCACGCTGGCAGGCAGGTGAGCAGTTGGGAGCCAGCAGTCCTTGATTGTGAGAGGGATGCCAGATTGGAGAGGGTGCAGGCTGGGCTGAGGGTCACCCCGTGGACAAATTTCGTGCACCAGGCCTCTAGTCCTATTATATTAAGAAGATCTATAATCCCAAAGATGTAGGATAGATAAAATGCTCAAGATGATCATTTTGGAGGAATTCAAGGTATTATGGCAGGAAGAGGTTTCCCCCCTCTTTCCTCTTCCCCTCCCTCCAGCCCTCTGAGGGTACCAAAAGGTAAAGAAAAATGATGACAATAGGACAGGAAAAAGACAATTTACAAGAACATGGAAATGCAAGATTGTTTAACTGACATCTGACTCAGAGCTTCCCATGTGAACCCAAGTATCTGGTTTTCAATTCTAAAGAGATCACATTTCCTAGATTGAAAACAAAAAAACAAATCAAGGTTTCTCTAACATATTCTAGAAAACCATTTATTTTCAATATTATATAGTAGAAAGTTATTAGGCTTGTCTAAGGAACCCAAATTAATCCAGCTTTACTCAAAATGTTGTTGGCAAGTATAATAAAAATAAGAGGTAAACTTGTCAGTGAGGTGATGTTACATTAAAACACAAGCCTGCTGCTCTTGTTTAGGTAGAACGGCCCCAGAATTGGCAACTAATGATAACATGTGGGAATAAATAGAACAAGCGTAGAAAACAGACATCAGAGTTTACCTTCCCCATCAAGCAATTTGGATTATGGATTTAGGCATAAATCACAATAAATATGTTAAGAATTCTCTTGTATGACATATGTTTGCAATATTTGTGTTGTATTTTAATCCATATACTTTGCTAATAAAAATGCTAGAATGCCATATTATGGATGTGAAATGAAGGCTAAATGACTTGAGGGTTTTCTTACACATTTTACTTATAAAAATTATGCATTTTATTAATGACTTTTTTTATAGTTTCCACAATCCTGAAACCCAAATTGATAACCGAGACGTTGCATTTGGTTTTCAAATGGGTGATAGACACAAAAGAGGGTGTAAAATAGTGAAGGAGGAAGCATAAACATGGGATACATGCTTTTGCTTAAGTAACACTACCTCAGTTTCAGGAAGCAATGCTTTAGATACATGAAGCATATTATATATGTGTGGGCTAGACAAAAAGACATTTTAATTTAATCTTAGAACACCTAAAATTAGGAATTGTCTCTATGCCTGCTACTGGAAAGTAGGCAGATTTTTCTTGAAAATAGGAATCACACTTAAAATATGTAAAAGACTTCTAAGTGTGCTCTGGATACATAAATCCACCATAATCCTCAGTGATAAAATTAGTCATTCAAGTAAATTAAGTCAAACGAAACCCGCCACCCCTTTATGACAATGAAACTATGCCTCGTGAATAAAGACTATTTTCAGAATTCAGGAGGCAGCTCCAGAGTTAGCTGGACACTATATTGCTTCCACATGCATATCATCAAAATGAGAAATCTGAACAGCTCAGCATATAAAGTTTGATAACTGTTGGCTCAAATGGCTTTTAAAAAGTTTCTAAGAAACTTCAAGATCTATACTTATCTGCCAAGTATAAGTTTCCTCATATGCAGTCACTAGAAAGTTTACAGGAATTTCTTGTACTCAAGAAGCCAAAACATCACATAAAAAACATGTAGGAAACATTAAGGGAAAGAAAACAAAACTTACTTTCTCTTAAAGCTGCTTCTTCCTGTAATTTAAACAGTCTGAAAGGAGACAATATGATGATTTTATTTTTTCTTCCAACACATGCATAGGTCAACTCCAAAAGGAACAGAACGAGCCACCAGAGCTATCTGAAGGGTCCCTCCCAACTGCAGCTTTTTCAACTTTGCAGAAGAAAATAGGAGGGTTAAATGGGTTTCCTCCAAGTCTGGTGACGTGCACATAGCTGACTCCTACTGGGCTGGAAAAGCATTCCTTGTCAATTTTTACTTAAAATTACGAGTAGTAAGTTCTGTGCAGGACATCCTTAAAGGGCAATCCTGGATTTGTATGTGAAGTAGGATCTGGATAAGCTCCAAAAAGTTTAAAATGCAAACCACACATACACACTCAAGAAATTCTCACTGCCTAGGCTAAATTAAGGGCACATTCAAATTTTAAGAATTTCTAAAAGGAATAATGTATTTTCTGTTTCTTTGATTAATCTGTTTTGTTGGTTCTGTTTCCTGGTGACTAACAGAACCCTTGTTTTACATTAGAAATGGCTGAACCACAGAGCTTTCCTGTTCTCACCTGCAGAGTTGGTAACTTGAGATGAGCCTTTGGTTGTGGCCTCTATCACTGTCTTCTTGGGAAATCTGGGAACTCCAAGCCTTGAAATTTGATAGAGTAACTCAAGGTTGTTACCTGCTTCCTGCACCTGCAGCGTGGACTGAGCTTTCCCTGTTTCTGCCTCTGTCCCTGTGAGCTGGCAGCGATTGTTATGTCATGTCCATTAAGCACGGGCTCATTTGGCTTTTTGAAATCTTCAATTCAAAACACGAAAAGTGGCAAGAAATTTCAAGAATTGAATTTAAAGAAATGTTTGAATATTGAAGTAATCCATAACAGGAATTCTTAGTAGGTCAAACTGACTCAGAAAGCAAGTGGCATTTGCTCCTAGAATCTCCATTGGAGGCCATTTCTTTAGTTTGTAAGGTGGGGTAGGAAATATTTTGCCTTCATTACATTAATTCCCAGACCAAACTTAAACTGTCCTTGTTCTAAGTGCTAAAGGAATGGTTAGTATTTCCTGAGGTCAAACTCAGGTATGTACAAAAACAAAACAAAACAGAAAAACAACATAAAAAAAACACAAAAAAAAAACTTGAGCTAGGAAAAGGACACAAGAGCATTCAATTAGTAATAAATTTTAATCCTCATGATAATACTAACCAGGCATTATTTTTCTCCTTTCATAAATGAGGAAGCGGAGTCTGGGATATAAAAAATGCCTAAGTCCCCATCTAGTTATGGGGCCATTACCCTCTTTGTTTACACTGTGCTTTCTGAGAGGGTAATCTACATTCACTGATTCCACTTCTGATCTTCCTGTTGCTCCTCAAGCTATTGCAATCTATCTTCCAATTGAACCACTTCACCAAAAAAAAAAAAAAAAAAAAGCTTCATTAAGCTCATAAATGATATTAACAACCCCAAAGAGCACTGTTTTCATCTTGCCAGAAATTTCTCATCTCTGGCTGTTTCTTTTTGAAATTCTCTTTCCTTGGTTTACTAAGTTATATATTTATTTCCTCCTAGCTCTTAGATACTCAGGCTTCTCCCTCTTTATTCACCTCATCATTGCCCAGAGCTTCATCCTCAGTTCAGAATGCTTCTTTGTACACCCTCCATGGGTTGTAACAACAACAAACAATTATGTATTATGACTCCCAAACTGTTATTACTCTTTGTTCTCAACTGTTACCACTCTCAAAGATTCTAGGCTTGTATCCTGTTGTCTATTGGACATCTTTGTTTAGAGATTCCCAGGCATCTCAAACTCAGTCCCAGATAAACCTCTTCATCCTCTCCCCACTTGTAACCTGTTAGTCTGATGCTGAAATCTAGCTCAATGAAAAGGCTTACTAAGGTGAAATGGTTCATGAATGGCAAAGTTTCAAGGAATGAAGGACACTGAGGACTATGAAACTATTTTTATATAAGAAAAATAGAGTAAACTACTTTTAAAATGTTCAGAATAACAGTTAAAAATATAAATACATATAATATATGCATTAATTAAGCTAGTAATGAAAATAATAGAAGCTTCAAAGTTCCATAATATTTAACAGAAACAACAGGCAACTTTATTTTAAATAAGATTCTTCAATTTCCCCATGAAGATCACAGTAAACATTTAACAATTTAATTTTATTAACAAATTAGATTTTTACATAAAAAATCAGCCATATAATTTATTTACAAAAACAAAGTTGTTCTTATTTACTATGAAAAAATAAGAACTATTTTGATAAATGAAAAAATATTTAATGCCAACAAAATAAGAATGATTTTTTTTGTTTGCTTCATTATCTCTTTCATTTTTATTTTCACAAATTAAGATATTTTATTTTCACAAACTACTCTCTGGTTTGACAAAAACAAAGATTACTTTGGTATCTGCTGAAACAAATGATAAAGTCCTTAAGCAAAGACTTAATAAAAAATTATGTTGTGTGTTCAATATTTTGAAAGCTTAATAAGCACATAAAACTAACTGGAGTTTGTGGTGAGAGGATTTTCATTTTTCTGAAAATACATTAATAAAAAAATGTCAATGAAAAACATTTTAAAATTTACATTACATTCCTATCAACTTTAATAATAATAATTAGTCTGTAAATATATAATTCCTTCCACTCAGTTACTATTACTTTATCTAGAATTAGAGTAGAGGTAGGTAGACTGATCTTTGCATTCAAACATTTTAAAACTTAGAATTTTAAATGCCACACAAGGAATTATATACAACAGTATTTTTTAATATTTGAATTTAATTTACTATTATATTCAAAATAAATTCCTTTTGATATATAATAAATTGTTGCTTAGATTGAAATGATTACTCCAAGGAACTATTTTAGTTTTAATTAGCTTGATTAATTTAATTAGTTTTAACAAGAATACCTACTTTTTTTATAGGGTTTTTATTTTTATTTTTTAAAAAGCTTGCAATGATGTAAATGCACTTAGAAATCTCTCCATAACAAAATATTAGTTGCTAGAGTGACTACTGATTAAATAAATGACATTTAGAAATGCAAAATAGATTAATGCCATAGGGAAAAATATTTGCATAACACTTTGTTATTCCATTGGTAAATTATAACATACCTATTAGCAGCAAATTTTATTCTTTCTTACTCTTGTTAGCATCTTGTTTTAGAATAGAACACAGGAACGCATGGGTCACTCAGATGTTCTGCAGCTGTAAAAGCATCCCTAAAGATTCCAACTGCATAATAGTTGGCTCCTGTGGGGAAGAAGGAAGAAACTCTATCTGCCAGAAATAAGAGCCAGGGCTCAGCAATAACAAAATATTTTGCAAATTTCTGTATGTTAGTTTTGAAGCATTTTATATTGACTTTAAAATAAAATACACAATTTTCTTTTGTGAAAGCAGAGGGATATTTTTCTTTTTTTAAAAACATGACCACATTTTAAATTTCTGCCTATAATGTAAAAATATGATGTCACTCGAACTATAACAACACAACAAAATGAGCTCTTTCCTAGAAATGAAAGACATCAGAAAATTTATTCTTCATTCAGTACATGGAAAGAAAATAAATGTATAATTTTTAGAATTATAATGTTTAAAGAAATCTTCCATGAAGAACTCAATTTACAAAAATTCACATATTTATAAAATTTACAATGAATACAATACTACTGTTTTAACTAAATTGTGGGCTAATGGGTAGTTGGAGATTGTGAAATAAACATTATTTATAACTCAGCAATAACTTTGGGGAAAAATGTTTACTACATGGCAAAAGTAAATTAAGTTCATTACTCTTCTGTCATAGATGATTTCCTGGATTTGAGAACAAGGTCTTTAATGGATGAAGAAAGTTCTTGAAGCTCTTTACGAGTAGTACTGGTGCTATCTTCTTCTTCATTGTCTAATTCATCACTCAAGGGATCCTCTTCCTGCCCAGTCTTCTTATTCTGATGAACTAAATGCTTTACAACCAATCCTTGATACTTTACCAAAAGTGTATGCTGGTCCTGTGAAGAGAGAAAGGAGAAGAAAAGTTAACAAACATGATTTAATTTTTGTGGAACAAAGTAGGATTTGTTCAACCAATACACACTGAAGGTCTTCATCTTTACAAATCACTGGCCATGTAAATAGAAAGCTGAATGTTATCAAGGTCCTTGCTCTCAAGGAGTTTACATTTTAGGAGACAGAAAACACGAATGCAGGTTATTTTAATAGTTGATTTGGCTAGGTTCTATCACCAAAGATATAGTCAAAGTGATATGGAAGTTCAAAGAAGCCAAAATTACTTTTAGTTGAGGAGTTCTCAGAAGAATTTATGCAGAATTTATGAAGAATTTTAAGGGGCCCTTGAAGGACAGGTTAAACCTGAATAAGCTGAGATGAAAGACTGAACATTATTATAACTTTTCCAATAGCTTAATTTCCAAATTCAGAATATTCTTTACCATGGATCAGATAGGATCCTAAGAGTATCCTTAAAATCAATCTCCTAATTCATTGTTTGCATTTGTGGAAACAGGAAGATGATGTTAATATGTTTTGGTGTTCACAATGATTCACATCTATCCATTAAAAATATTTGCAATCTAAAAGCTTTAAAAGTTCCAAGTGCACTGAAAATGTAATACCTCTGGAATTTTACTCTTAAGAAGAGCGATGATCTGTGGGACACATCTTCCAGGTGCATGGAGCATGCTGTGGGTTGAGGACTGAAACAACAGGACTGATGTGAGGTGCAGGATAAGAGCAGGGTCTTCTGTGACTTTTAGCTGTTCAGCCAGTGCTTGTCGATGCTGGAACAGAATCTGTCTAAACAAAAATAAAAACACACAAGTTCTCACCAATTTCAGTTCTTCCCTTCTGTATTCGTTTTTAACTTCTCTAGTTTAATTATCTAGTTAAATAAATATTTAAAGGGTCCTTTTAAATATGGGATTCAGATACTCATAACTCTAAATAGCATGAATAAACTAATGTGCTAGAAAAAGATAGAAAAAAAAAACAATATAGCAGGGATATTCAAAGTATGCCTTTTGAGTTGTAGGGGATCAAACAGAAGAGCACTGATTTTAAATAGGTTTCCTGTAAAGAAAGTCACAAAGCTAATAAAAAGTTGCCAGGCTTGATCAACTATGGGATTAGACAACTTTGCTACCTTATTAAGATGAGTCAGAGAGGAATACTGAAGTTTATCAAGACAAAAATGCTTCAAGGTGTACAATGATTTAGACACAACAGTTCTCAATATAAGGCTCAGATAGTCAAATTCCAATTTCACATATAACACATCTAAGAATCATATATAATAAAAGCCTAATATGCTAAGTGTCTGGTCATCTGGTGATGGGTCAACTGTTTAAACCAATCAAAGCATAATATGCTAATGATGTGCTAAGGCTGCTCAACCACTCCCTATGATGTGCACTGACCACCAGAAGGCAGTCAACTGGTCGACCAGTCGCTATGACATGCACTGACCACCAGGGGGCAGACGCTCCGACCAGTAGGTTAGCTTGCTGCTGGGGTCTGCCTGATTGGGACTGAGCAAGATGGGCCAGACACGCTCTGGAGCCCTCCCTTGGTCCCTCCCCGGCTGGCCGGCCCCAATCGGCCCTGAGCGAGGCGGGGCAAGACATGCCCTGGAGCCCTCCCGCAGTCCCTCCCCAGCCCCGATCGTGCACTGATGGGGTCCCTCAGCCTGGCCTGCACCTTCTTGCAATCTGGGACCCCTTGGGGAATGTTGGAGAGCCAGTTTCGGCCTGATCCCACAGGCCACTCCCCTTGAGAGGGTGTCAAATATAGGCCTCATGGCTGGTGAGGACTGCTGTGGCGGCGCGAGCCTCTCCCGATTGGGACTGATTGGGCACGAGCCCACAGCAGGCGCAGTGGGGCCGGGATGAGTGGGAGCAGCAGGTAGGAGCTGCAGGTGGTGTTGGACTGCAGATTTTGGCCTGATCCCCACAGGCTACCCGGAAGGACCCTACCCATGCACAAATTTGTGCACCAGGCCTCTAGTTTATTAATAAGAGATTCAGTGTTACCTTTCCCTTTTTTTGTCTCCCCTTTTCACCATAATATCACAAGTTTCTGCTGCAGAATCCAGACAAGAAAGAAAGTCTTCTATGCTCTGAAAAGGTGTTAAGTACCACAATTAACTTTTATATAAAGTTACCTAAAGAAAATACAGCCATTTAATACTGTTTTATAATTTTACACAGTAAATACAATTTTTAAAAAAGGTTATTTTGTCATTAAATGTGAAATTGTGACTTAGCACTTTAAAGAGGGTAAATCGCCCCTAGCTTGATCTCCCCCTTCAGCTCCCAAAAAGGTATCTGAATGCAAAATACTAGTTTCAGACTTAATTCACAATTATTTTTATAAAAATCTACTCAAAAGATCACAAATGCTAGCTCCAATATATATCTAAATAGAATCAAACCTTACTTACCTTTTCATTCAAGGAGCTATGGAGTTTTGTGAGGACTACTTTAGTTTCTTCTGATAATTTACTCAAAATTTTTTTTCTTACCTATGGGGGAAAAATTATTTCAGCATTATGTTTTAACAGGTGGTAGATATAAGATCAAACAAAATGAAAAAGTACATTTATTACTATAACAGAATGTTAAAAGGAATTTATCTTTGTTCTTGAGTTTTATAGCTCAAACTAGGGACAATAATATGCTAAAAACATTCTCAAATCAGAGAGCTATTCAATAGTGGTCAGCCAAAGAGAACAGCTACAGCCTTACTCCTCCCATCTGTCAGCAGTATAAGAGAAAGGAGAGAAAGACAGAGAGAGATTTGGGGTAGGGGGTTGAGTGAGTACATACACTTTCTTTAGAGACTCTAATATTCTCTTCAGAATTAGTGTAAATTTGAAATAAGTGATGTCCCTAAATGAAAATGACTGCAAATTTATGGAATGTAATATGAACATTATTAAGAAACTTGTAACTCAGCAGGAAAAAGGGATGTGACATAACAATAACTAGGAAAAAATAAAACGCTGGTTCCCAAGTAATTAAGCAGCATTACTTTTAATAGACTGGTTATATTGCCAATCCTGAACTGTATATACACTGTACTTAACTTGACCTAAAAACATCAGCAATCTTTTTTCTAAACAATTTTCCTGTATTTTATTATCTTTTTAAATTATTTCAGATATGAGCAAATAAAATATGCTCAGATTTCAAAACAAAACACATCAAGAGTGGCAAGAAAATCACTAACATACTTCACTTGTAATGGCTGCAGGATCGTCAACTGCCATCATTAAATCCGAAGCTAAGAAGTTGAAAATGAGATTAGTGACATCAGTACAGACTGTCTTTAGCAAGTGCTTGGTAAGGGCAGTCTGGGTATCATCTGAAAAATAAAGGTGTTTTATTAAAATGAATGTACGAGAAAAATTATGAGAATCAATGAATGAAAAAATAGCATTAAGTATACCTGTAAAGAACTTCATCCCTTTTTCAAATAATCGAATATTATTGTATAGGTTTGAAACCTCTTCTTGCAAGTCCTTGATTGTGCGCTTTCTGCCAGTTCCAGAGGCAGTTGTTGAAGACATGAATACTGAACGTACCACCTCAAGGTAAATTTTATTAAGAGGTCTGTGAATTTAAGATAAATATATTTAGTTTCTTAAAAATGTACTGGGTTTACATGGATACAAATTTTTGATTCTATGGAAATAAGGTTTATGAAAACATCTCTATTTTTTTTTAAACAAGATTAATTTGGAGAATAGTTCATAAGAATCTGTCCTCCATCCCAGAAATTATAACTTAAATGGTTTGTTTTTCTCAGTTTTTAAGTGTTCAAAGTTATTGTGTTAAGGACAACAAAAACAACAAAAGATTCAATTCAAATTAAATTCAGAGCAGCTTCTCAAATTTAATTTGGAGAATAGTAGATTCTAAATCTGTTCCCCATTCTTAGAGATAATACCTTAAAGTCTCCAATTTATTAGTGTACTAAAAAAAAACTTTTGATGTTTAATTCAGAAAAGATTATTTAAAGAATGGGAAATAATTAGTAACTATTTCAGCTTTTTACATAAAAATAAGAGTATGTAATAAATTCATGAACAAAAAAAATTCATTACAAAAGCTAAATTTCTAAATTCAAGAAGTTAGATGCACTGGGCTCCTGGAGTGTATTTATACAACCTTACACATTGGGACTACCAATTTGAGGAAAGATCACATTAGTTATTAATGGTCAAGTAGGCCTCAATTTCTTTGACTTCTATAACAATATAAATTTAGCCTGGTTCATTTTAAGTTAGTGTGGTCAAATTTATTCTTTTTTAAAAATATTTTTTCATTGATTTTAGAGAGAGGGAAGGAGGGAGAGGGAGAGAAACATCAATATGAGAGAGAAACATTGGCTGTTCGAACCAGTGACTCTTCACAGCACGGGACAATGCTCAACCAATGAGCCACACCAGCCAGGGCTAAATTTATTCTCTTTGAAGGCAGTTTGTTACTTTATTTTCTCCGTTATAGTGCACTGTGTACTTCCTGTCAAATCTAGATAGAAAATGGTCCTTTCTTCCTTTTAGATGTTACCTTTCATGCCATGGAAGAGACCAATGATTAGTGCTGGTGGTTTCCACCCAAATAGGACTGACTATAAGATCAGTGCACAAGGACACCTCCACGTTCATGTCTTTTATTTCCCACTGCCTTGCCCAAAGCATTTAAATGTTTATTGAATTGCCTCTGCAGGCAAAGTCTGAAATTTGATGACTAGATTAAATTCTAAGCTTTGGGAAAAAACCCCACCCAAGATATATGTTTTCTATCATCTTGGTAAAAATTTAATTTAATAACTCAATTTCTATCATCAAACAGAAAAAATGTGTTTTATACTTGCTTTATTAAGTACTCAGCTAGTTCAGAAAGAAACTCCTCAGGCGCATCTTGTATGCGTTTTCTTAAAAAATCTTCAATCTCATCTTGGAACATAAAAGTGATCTCTGGCTTCTTCTTTCCTATGAACAATAAGGAAAAGAATAACAACAAAACAAACAAATGAGCAACATAAAGGAAATTATTTTCATTAACATATTTAATAAGGTGGTAATTAATTCATTGCCCACTACAGACTCTGATATTAATTTTTTTGTCACCAATTGCCAATGTCGAATACAATAACTTACAAAAGTAACTTTAAAAATAGGCTATATAGTGGCATTTCTTTTGAATTATATTTTACTAACTTCATTTAATGACTGTTTTCTACAAGTCAGTCAGAAAATAATAAAGATAATTTTGCCTTGACCTAAAAAATAGTTAGAAATCCAATCAATAAATGGATGGAAATCTTTTAGGAAAGGATAAATTCTCTTTGTTGAACAATGGATATTGAGCAAAAGTTCCTTCTTTATAAAAATGAATATTTACTAAAAGTCAAATCATCCTTATAATTTACCTAAGATCTTCAGAAAAAACTCTTTATAATCATGTGAACCACAGCTGAGGTCGAATTAAGCTAAAAATCGTCTTTTTTTGCAAATGCATAGATTAAAAAGAAACCTCATAACTTTACAACCATACTTTATTTTTGATCTCAAAAATAATTATTTGCCAAGGAAAATTTATATGTAGCTATTGTAATGGAAATAATTGTTAATTGTGGAAATATCATGCTTATTCATTTACTTGAAAAAGTATAGGCTGTAGACAAAGAAAGCTAATAATATTTCCCTTATTAGTTAAAAAAAGTATAAAAGTGACTACTTTCAGCTAAATTAGGTACTGATTCTAAAAATAAAATCTTAGCAAAAAATAAAATAGCTCAAAAATCAATTTTTACTATGCATCAAGATATAAGTAGTTGAGATCACAACTTTAAAATAGATGAGTACTATCCTTTCTTTCTAAGATCTGCTATTTGTTTTTTCACACCAAATAGTGTATAATTTCTTCATTTGCTTCCTGCAGGCATTTAAAGTTATTAAATTGTATTTCCTTCTAATAATCTTTCACATTAAATTGACTATATATTAGATAAGAACCTAATCATATCCTGATTTCAGAGATTACAATATAACCCTTTTCCAAAAGCAATAAAAGTACTTTTTTTTTTTTTTAGGTAGAATGATTTATCTATACTATTATAGCCCCTCTTCATAATCCTATTTAATAATAGACAAATATGCAAATTGACCATACATCCGACACGCCCACAAGCCACACCCACCATCCAATCAGAGCGAGTATGCAAATTAACCCAAACCAAGATGGCGACAGCCACAGAGAGCAAGGTTTCCTAGGTAACAGAGGAAGCCAAGCTTTCCGCCTGCCCTGGCCAGGCCTAAGCCTCCACTCAAGCTACAAAGTTTCAATTATAGAAGGTAAACAAATTCAAACAGAAATGCCGGCAGAATGGAGCTTGAGAGAGCAGGCCAGGGTTGCCGCCGGCAACAGAGGAAGCAAAGCTTTCCGCACACCCTGGCCGGGCCCACCCACTTAAGGCAACAAAGTTTCAATTATAACCCCAACACAAATGGCTGCCGGTCTCGGAGGGAGCCCCAGGCTTGGCTCCCATCCAGGCTACAAAGTTTCAATTGTAGAAGGAAAATAAATTCCAGATACCAGGGCCTCCGCTTGGGTTGCCAGGGGGCGTGGCCTGCCTGCAAACCACCACAGACCCCTCGCTCAGGCCGCCCCACACCCCAAGGGAACCCCCACCTGATCCGGGACGCCCTTCAGGGCAAACCAGCTGGCCCCCACCCCTGTACCAGGCCTCTATCCTATCTAATAAAAGAGTAATATGCAGATTGATCATCACTGCAACACACAATATAGCTGCCCCCATGTGGTCAAAGATCCTTCCCCCATGTGGACACAAGATGGCCACCACAAGATGGCCAGCAGGAGAGGGCAGTTGGGAGGCACCCGGCCTGCAAGGGAGGGCAGTTGGGAGGCACCCTGCCTGCAAGGGAGGGCAGTTGAGAGGGACCAAGCCTGCAAGGGAGGGCAGTTGGAGGCGATGAACCCTGCAGGAGAGGGCAGTTAGGGGTGACCAGGCCAGCAGAGGAGGGAAGTTGGGGGCAAACAGGCTGGCAGGGGAGTGGTTAGGGGGTGATAGGCTGGCAGGCAGAAGTGGTTAGGGGCAATCAGAAAGGCAGGCAGGCAAGCAGTTGGGAGCCAGCAGTCCTGGATTGTGAGAGGGATGTCCGATTGCCCGTTTAGGCCCGATCCCACCGGGATGGGGCCTAAACGGGCAGTCGGACTTCCCTCCAGGGGTCCCATATTGGAGAGGATACAGGCTGGGCTGAGGGACAACCCCCCTCCGTGCACGAATTTCGTGCACCGGGCCTCTAGACTACATATAAAAGGCGTATCACATGCCTCATTTAATAATTACTTAAGGCCACAGATATTAGAGAAATTTTTTTCTTAAATGCACTTTCACTCCTACTCCTACTGTTTCTGGGGAAAAGGGTAATCTATTTATCAATGAAAATTAAAAATCCACATAGGACAGTCTCAATAACATCTAAAATAAGGGTAGAGCTAGTAGTTTCTATGAAAATACTTTTCCTTTAATTAACACTGTTTTATGCAACAAGGCCAGTAGCTATTTTTTACCTATCTTAGGATACTTTAAAGACAGAGTTTAAGCAACTGTTTGTTACAAGTAGTAGCACATTAAATAGCTGAAGCCATGTCACTTGATGTCTACATCTCCCAGCTCTAGCCCATACATATGAACTCTGTGGAAGAGGTAAAATAAAAATCTCAAATTACTATTCAATTATTTTTCTCTTTTTACTTGGAAAGATGTACGGCATCAGTTTATTTTTAAAACAGAAACAAAGTATCTTAATTTTATTTAGAAAAATAAAGTAAGATGTCTCTTGCTAACTTAACCACATCAAACACTAACAAGTGTAGGGAAAGAAAGATACATATACTTAATTCTCCTCCTTAGGTAGAAGCAACTAACCAACTAGGTTCTTACTTAGATTTGCAGAAATACATTTTCCACAAAATAGTATAATTTGTTTTGCAAAGCTGTGCAAGACATAAAAATGACTATGCAAGCGGAAACTATGCAAAGTGTTCTTAATAAAAAATGGGAAAATTTACAATTGTTCTGTGACCTTTTAAAAAGGTTTGTGAAAACATTAAAACTTCTTACTGGTGTATAGAGAAGAAAAAAACAAAACTAGTATTTATAATTTAGTACATTGTAATTACTATGTACTCATCACAAACATTGAGAATGAAAGTTTTATTTCTCTGCAAAAAAACAAATCAAGAATAGTTTAAACATTTGCCCCCTCTCATCTGTAATTTATAATACCAAGCAAATATCTTTCTATGCCTTGGCAAGTTGCCCTATTCCATTTTTAACTCTACAACATTTTATCCTTTGCCCTTTCAACATTGTGAAACATCTGAGAATTCCTTTAATGTAAAGTTTTTTCCACTTTCCTCATTTATGTCAAGTGCACCTTTACCAAGTTCCTCTGGCTGCATAGCTGGAGTCCCTTGAACAGTGGCAATGTCAATTCCCACAGTCAGCTACTTTTTCTACAACTCCATGTATTCTTGATTCATGGTTTATTTCCAGGGTTATCACTTTTTATTTATTTGCTGCACTTTCATCTTTGACAGCCAATTCTCTTTTGATAATCCATTTTTGAAAAATGTCACATGGATTTATCACTGGGAAACAATGAGGTAACACAACTACATGCTTTGTGCATAAAGTGAATAGAGACGCATAGTAATCAATCGCTGACAAACTGAAATGTGATGTGATTGTCATAGATCATGACACATCTGCTATTTATGTGCTGATCTGTGAGCTAGTGGTAAAGTTAGTACTTTATGCAATTACTCACAGTTAATATACCTTGGCCACTGAACCATGTTGATTTTTCATACCTTGAACCATGTTGTTGGGGGACCAATGTCATTTTACTAAACTGTGGTAACTGAAATTTATGACCACTGACATTGTACATAGCAAGGACTTCCTGTATAAGCATATACACCTAACTGTATGCACCTTAAGAAAATGTTAAAAAAAAAAGTATGCATATACAAAGAAAGAGTGAAACAATGCTACAAACCAGTGTGAGATGACTCATCGTCACTATCATCATCTTTTCTTCCTTTCTTCTTGGTTTTTTTAATTTTGTACTCTCTGGCATTGCTCCCACCTCCTCCTCTCACACTTCCACTGCCCTCTGGTGGAAAATGACATTAGTTAGTATTCCCTAATAACTTAATTACCATTTTAAGAAAATAATGACACTATGTTGTCATACTTTACAGCAGAAAAATAAAAGTCAAATAATTCAACTTTTAGTCACTTTTTAACGTCCAAGTATCTTTATTAAAACAAAAGTTTTATAAATTCAATAAATAAAAATGTAAAATTTCTTGAATTTGAGCAATTCAGATATTAGAGTCCCTGTGCTCTAAATGTAGTCTCTTCCTCCTTCTCTAATGACACTTTTCTGTAGCTTTTCCTTTGCCAAACCCATTCATTTACCTCCTTTCTTATCATCCCAAAAAGAAATGTGCCCTCATTTTGACCTTCTGTTACCACAGCCTCATGAATATTCCCTATTCCAGTACTTCACGAATTTAATTATACTTGGTCTTGTCTTCTTAGTTAAAAAATCATTATCCATGTTTATAGGAGACATTCTGATTCTTCCACAATCCAACAAGATAAACTTCTTGAAGTATCTCTCACTAATATTTTTATCTTGGGGTTAAAGCAATATTTCAAATATAACAACTCAATAAAACAGCAGTTGGGAAATGTAGGTTTACAATTGTGAGTATGCAAACTGCAGAGTGTACTCTTATATTATTACTAGAGGCTCAGTGCATGAAGTTCGTGCACTCGGAGGTGGGAGGGGTCCCTCAGCCCGGACTGCATCCTCTCGCAGTCTGGGAGCCATCAGTCGGACATCCTTAGCGCTGCCACAGAGGTGGGAGAGGCTCCCACCACTGCTGCTGTGCTAGCCACCCATGAGCCGGGCTTCTGGCTGAGCGGCACTCCTGCATTGAGCATCTGCCGCCTGGTGGTCAGTGAGTGTCATAGTGACCGGTCGTTCTGCTGTTCGGTAGATTTGCATATTAGCGTTTTATTATACAGGATTTATCATTGTATTATTTATTTATAATATATCTGTAAACCTACTTTTGCCCACTCCTGTATTTATTGAGCACCTAAAAATGTGGACCATTAATATTAAATTGGTTTAGTATAAAAATACAGATTCCAATCATCTACTGGTTAAATGAAGACTAAAAAAAACACACAAATTATGAAACAAACTAAAATACTGTAAATAAAAGTAAAAAATGTTACTGAGGTGTTTCTCTATTAGATATTTACATTTAAAATATTTATTCAACAAAATGTAATACTTATGTAATAGTGGGACTGAAACACTGAAAACTACTGAAAATATATTTCTTCATAAAAATTTATTTTTCAATAAAATTAAATAATTTATATAAAGATTTTTTTAGTTCTAAGTAAAATTACCTTAAATTTCATCATATAAGATACTTCTAAGTTGTAATTTATTTTTCCTTACTTTTATGATAGAAAAATACAATTTTTTAAAAAGCACCAGTCTAAAGTGAATGTACTTTTTATTGCATTGGTAATAAGTTTTTTTATGGGAAGACATTCATATCTGGCATTATTCCATGCACTGTAATTCAACTATTATAATACAATAGTACTACCAGAGAGAAAACACCAAAAGACTGAGTTTTTAGGAGAAAAATAGACTACTTATATTGACATAGTACAATCATTAAGGTCAATTTATAACTATATCTTCAAATATGATAAAATATCCATGGCTGTGATTACTACTATGATTTATTGGAGTAATTTACTATACATAGTTTTCCTAGAAGAATAGAGAAAAATTTCAAAATATCATTATTGAAAGACTGTAGAAAAAGGCTTTTGAAGAGGAAAGAAAACCTCAAAGAAATACGAGTGAATTTCCACAGCAAATAAAAGTTGTTCCTACTATAAAAATTATAGAAAATACATGTTAATTTCCGAAAGCAAGTTACTAGTATAGCAGTGCTACCAATTATAATTTTCAGTGACTCTAAATTAAAAAAAAAATCTAAAAAAGTAGTATCTCCTTGGAAAATACATTCATTCAATAAGTATTTACAGACCACCTAAAATATATCAAGGAGGGCTCTAAGTACTAGGGATAAAAACAAAAAAATGAGATGGACAAGTTTCCCAAACAATAAAACACATCACAATGATAAAAGTGATAGGGGAAAAATGGCAAGATAATAGGATAGAGAGTGACTGTGTCCACTATTCTGGGTGATTAGGAAGGCCTCTCTTAGGAACTGATATTTAAAGTTGATCTCTAAATGACAAAAAGGAACCTGTTACTTAAAATTCAGGAGAGAACATTCCAGATAGAAAGAATAACTAGTGCAAAGGCCTGAGGTAAACATGAACTTGCCAACTCAGAATAAAAAGAAAGGCTACTGGGCTGGAACATAAAAGATGAGGGAAGAACAAGAGATGGGCCAAGCATAAAATAACTTAGCTCTCACAAATAAAACACAGAATAAATCATCACCAATATTTCCATTTTTATAATCAATATTTAATTCATTAGCAAAAGACTTGGTTAGTATTAGCAATCAAAGATGAACTGAACAAATAAAAGGCATTTCAATATGCCTAGCAAATGCAGAGTTCACTGCAACAAATAAAAAACTCATCTTTGAATCTTCTGTTAATAATTTATTACCTGTTGCTTTCCTTCTTCGTTCATCTTTTTTATCCTTTTTACTTGTATTACTACTTTCTAAAATGGAGACTTGTTTCAGATCTTCTTCAGTGATTAAATGAACTGGATTATTTTTCATTTCCTAGAATAAAACATGCTTTCTTTGGTAGGCAAAAATATACAGTATAGCATTACAAAAAGCACAAAATAAAAGTTGTTTATATACTCAAAATTATTCTTGTTTGGTTTCATTTCTACAGACTACAGAGATCTGTCTGACAGTTGCCACTAAGACTGTTTCTCTTTGTCAAAAATCAGTCTCTTTCGTTGCTATTCTTGGATTTTTGTATCTATTACCAGCTAATGAGAAATCCTATCTGGTCTCTGAACAACTGATCACACAGCATCAAATACAATCTTCTTCAGCTGTTATTGACTCTTACTCCCTTTCTTTTTGAGACTCCCAAGTCCAATCCCATACTTGGAGACCTAGGATTACTAGAAAGATTTTAAAAATCTCCCCCTACTCCCCTCCACCATAATGAATGAGCATATATAAATGAATTGCACACTTAGCATATAAACTCCTCCTGGACTCATTCTTGATTTCTGCTTTTAAAATTTTTATGTTAAGAAAAATGAACTATTCCAATGAACTCATTCTTTATTATGGAAAAGGATGGTAAATCTGTAGTGACAAAAGTCCATTTTCATGTTAAAAATATTTCCCTTTTGGTTTTCCAAAGAAAAATGTCTAGATGCTGACAGTTCAATTGATAGAATCACCATTTTTTCTGAATTTGTGTTTAGAGGCAGGAACACAAGGAAAACAGTGATGACCACATTAAGTGCTTATTTTAGCAAAAGTTCACAAATAAAAATAATAATATAGGCATTTAGTAGCTGGTAGCTAACATGTAGCAAACATTTTATATAGCATCCTTCCTTTATTTACATTTATCCTTTTTTTTTTTGTTTTTAATTCTCACCCAAGGATATGTTTTTATTGATTTGAGAGAGAGAGAGAAACATCGATGTGAGAGAGACATTGATCAGTTGCCTCCTGTAAAAGCCCTAACTGGGGAATGAACTCCTAACCTAGGTATGTACTCTGACTGGGATTGAACCCAGAACCTTCTGATGCATGGGATACTCCAACTGATTCAGCCACCCAGCCATTTATCCTTTTGAGAGTAGGTATCACCATCCTTTTTTTGAAGATAAGGAAACTGGAGGTCTATCGTTCCAAAGTCAAAGAGAGAGTAAATAAATTGAGAACAGATCTCAGGTTTACTGATATCAATCCTGTGTTATTTTTACTCCTTTCTAATGCTTAGCTGGCCAAATGTAGAAAATTATCTCATTTTTTTAGATTATTAAAGAGTTTAAAAGGAATATAGATAAACACAAATATTTAATAAGCTCTCATAAATTTATTAACACTCTAAGATAAATGGACTTGTTCTACCTACTTGTGAGTAGGTTTTATAGGTAGATGGTGCTGCTAACTAGAAACATGATTTGAATATCCTTAAAACAGCCTTGGCATGACCTCTACTTCTAAACACTTTGACAGCAATTGCTCTGAGGAACTAATCAATTTTGATAATAACAAACACTTTCTTTCCTCAGTTAACTTATCCAGTTTGTGTACCCAAATAGGTAAAATTAATGAGGCTCTAACAGATTTAGTAAATATACTGTGTAGTAATAGATAAAAACCACTATATATTTATGGATTCTAATGTTGGACCCATACCCTCATATAATTTAATTGTGAAGTGTATAATTTCATTTATATGATTTTAATTCATAAAATCAACTCCCTAAGTTCTAATTTCTATGTGCTGATGGGAATAAAGGAGGAGAAAAACAAATCCAGGAGAGAAAATAAAAAGAAATGACCCAATAAGAGGAAATACTATGTAATAAAGAGGGAATATGCTAATTGACCCTCATGCTGTCACAAAGATGGTGGTGCCCTCAGTCAATAAGGAGGGAATATGCTAATTGACTGTCACACTCTCAAAGATGGCGGCACCCACAGCCAATAAGGAGGGAATATGCTACTTGACTGCCACGCCCTCAAAGATGGTGGTGCCCACAGCCATAAGGAGAGACTATGTTAATTCACTGCCATGCCCTCAAAGATGGCGGCACTCAGTCCCCTCAGCTGCCCAGGGTTGCCAGAGGCTCAGATAACCAGGGCTGGCCAAGGCTTGCGCTGCTGGCAGTGGCAGCAGCAGAGGTGTGATGGGGGCGTCGCCTTCCCAATTGCCAGGTTGCCTCCTGCCCCTGAGGGCTCCCGGACTGTGAGAAGGGGCAGGCCAGGCTGAAGGACCACCCCTCCAGTGCATGAATTTTCATGCACCGGGCTTCTAGTAATGTATAAAACAGTGTTCCTTTTTGGGTATACAACTTACTCCACTTTTTAAAAAGATAACCAGATGATTCTAATGTGAAATACTATTAAGACTACTAGGTGAAAGGAAACCGGGCATACCTTTTCAGCTTTCTGGTGCATCAGTTCACTGAAGAGTTCTGTACAGTCATTTATAAATTTTTCACTGACTGCAACAGTGTCACTAAAGACTACAGCTGAAGGCTGTTTGCTGAATCTTCTCATCACTTGTTGAAGCAACATTGCAGCATCTTCAACTGATAAAGAACTAGGTAGCAGAGGCTGGAATTACAAACAAAATGAGCAATGCATAAATGTAATATACAGATAAACCATTTGTTTTATATGTGCTCTCCCTAGATCTCATTAAGTGCAATGGCTTTGGAGCCATCTATATGCTGATAACCTCCCAAATTACATTTCTGCTTTCATCATCCCTCTGAGTTCTGGAATTATATATCCTACTGCTTCCCTAACCTTCCCATTCCTATGCCTAAAAGGCATCGCAAATTTCACATGTCCAAACAACACTGACTTGCAGCACCGGTTCCCAGACTCCCAGCTCCATCTACCCCTCCCCACTGCTTCCCCAAATTAATGAATGGTACCATTCTCCACTCAGTTGATCAAGTCTCAAACCTACAAGTCACACTCAGTTCCTCTCGTAAACCTACAAACAATCCTCTATCAAGTCTTGATAACTTTACCTCCAAAATATATTTCTTTTTAGCTCTTTTTAGTATCTGAAAATATCATTTTCATTAACTATTTACCCCGAATGAAAGTACCCCTCCCTGAGAGCAGGAAAATGATCTGAATACCACATTCCGGGCAAGTAAAATGGTGCCTGGCACACAGAAGGCACTTAATAAAATTTGTTCAATAAACAAAATACTTATATCTAGAATCTCTGGGAGCTCATGTATCTAAAACAAGGAATTTTCTGCTGTATAATGGATTGGCCTTGTGTTTCATTCTTTACACCCACACCCACCTTCTTGGCATAATAAAGGCAAGTCAATATTGAAAATTTAAGTAAAAGACTATCAGTGCTAAAGCAGCTTGTGCTAACATATTAGCAGAGATTAACGGATAAGGGATAAACAAAAGCAACATGATTCCTGATGCCAGTGAAGTTGTAAATGCTCAGATAAGAGTGTGAGAAGTCTTATTAGTTTCTGTATGGCAGGACTTATATGAGGATTATATTGTTTGTTTGTTTGAGATTTACAGAATTCTGGATGTTGACTATCCATATAAAAAAGTTACCTTACTTCAAAAGCTAGAAAATCTTTAAGCATAAAATAATTAAGATTATTTTTATTGAAACAATTACTGTTATAATTTGGCTCTAAAGCAAAGACCTTTATGTATCCTAATTCTTAAAATGGCCATATACAGGTGAAATATCAGTGTCATTGGTTTAAAGAAAAATTAAGAAAAAAACAAAAACATACTGCAATATCAACCCATGTTCCAGAGCTGATGGCTTCCTCTACCGATGCTTCCACCTGATCCACAAGTCCTTGACCAACACAAGCTGCTTTCAAAAATAAGAGTTGTGTAGTCCTGTATCTTTTCCTTATGTAGCTCACAGCATCTGGGATTCCCAGTCTGGACAAAGCATCGAATTCTGGAAATACATCCCAAAGTTGGAACAGAACTGTCAATCTTCACACTTTTCAGAAATCTTAGAAAAAGTTAACTTCTACCAAACCCTATTCTTTGTGAATACACTGTATTCTTATATCTTTTTTTGTAAAGAATAAAGCACAAATATGTACCACAGCCTATTCCCTGCTTATGTCACTTTTCCAAATCTTTACTACTAAACATATTTGTAGAAAAATGAGTTCAAGTACTTCCCCAATTCCAGCTGTTTTACTCCCTCTTCAACTGAGGGGGTCAAAGGGAAACATGAGAACTATAGAGAAATTAAAGTAGAAAGGGTGGATAAAGGACAATGTAATGATTTAAGTAAAGAAACAAACACTGGAATTTCTTTTGCTTATTATAGTTAAACAAAGGAGTGGAATATATTTTTCAAATGTTTCATTAGACAAATTAGGACAGAGTAATTCTCCAGTCTAATTTAAACTAGTATGAGAGTTAGCATATAAAACAAAAGTAAAAAATGAAGACTTAAACCATTAAAGGTTAGTGAAAGTATCTACCATCCTTTCTCCATCCCCAAGTAATGATGTTTAAGAAAACTAATTATAACAAAGTTTTAATCCAAGTCCATGGTTGAAGAAACTGGGAAGTATATTACAGAAAGTCTAGAAAACATAAGCTAAACCCTATTTCTAGAATGCATTTAAAGTGTTTGAAAACTAATGACTTACATACAAGTTTATTACTGAGAAAGAAACTGATCTCTTACGTGGTTTGACTTGGGTTATAAAATTAAAGTAAATGAGATGTATATTTTTTTTGTTAATTGCTTTAATGACTAAATTCAATCAATCGACTTTATCAAAATGACATAACCTCAGAAACCAAATTTAGAATAACATCTATGTTTCTGAAGTATTAAAAAAACTAATAAAAATGAACATTATAAAGTTAATAGCCAATGAAAATATTTCTAATATTATCAGGTATAATAACCTGAAAAAATGGGCAACTTCATACAAAATAATATATTTCCTTTTTATGTATTAAAAAATATTTGAAGCTATAATAATATATCACTAGAAGGTTGGTAATAAGAAGTGCCAGCTTTTGGTCTTTCTACAATAGTTCAATACTATGGAATTAAACTCAGTTTCTAAGACCCACAAAAACCTGCAGTGTGGCTACCTTCACATTCAAAGAGAACCATTATAATTTGCTGGTCAACAGTAAAGTATGTGTGTACTCCCAGGGCTAATACAAAAGTTCTAAGAATGTGGATTGTGAAGAGCACCTGGGTAGGCACATTGGGCATTTCTTAATTATTGTCAGCTGAATCCAGTGATGGCGGCAGAGCCTCATCCTGGAGACACATTTTGCCAAAAGGCAAGGATGTTGTCAGCTCGACCTTCAGCCCAGGTGCTGGGAAGTGGATTTTATTATGTAAATCCAGCCAAATACCAGGAATGCATAGACTCAGGCCACCCAGAAGTCAGGATTTACAAAGAAGCCCAAGAACATGCATAATCTCCTTGTCTTGACCTTTGATAAAACTTCCTGGTATTTTGGGGTATAAAATAAACATGCTGTATCGGCTCTGGGTCCCTGTCTCTCCATCAGAGGACAGTGGTCCCACCCGGTCCCAGCTTTCCCTAGTGTATCTGTGTCTGTCTCTTTCTTTCATTTTCTCAATCCCCCGTCACCCCTACTCAGGAACCAGATCGCCTTCTATCCATGCTGGACGCGGAAAAGGGATCCCCCTCTACAGTGGATAGTATTAGAAAGAAGTTTCAGTTTCAAAGAAAAAAAAATGTTACCTAGATAGCCATTCTGCCTGAAAAAGGAATCCACCCAAGTACTCTGTGTTCTGGAATAAATGTCAGGTAGAAATACTGCCTTATCTTGTCTCCCACCAACCACAGTGCCTCGTAAGCGTCCACTATTAACAAGCTCTTCAAGGACAGCTTAAAACAAAACAAAACAAATAGAAATAAATGAGAGCAGGTATAAATCTCAATAAAACCCCAAAACTTTACTTTTTACAATTTCATTATTCTTACCCTTTAAAAACGCAATTTAAAGTTTAAATTGACTAAATGAAGACATTATGTTTCAGACAAAATTTTCCTGATATTTATGAGATTACTCAGGTCAAAAATTCAGAAAATTTTGCAACTAGGTAAAGATGCACAACTTGTAAAAACTAGTTAATAACACTAAGTTTTTAGTTTGAGCAATTTTTTTTTGGAAAAAACATGCCATTATTTAATCTCATGATTTGCTTAAAAGGAGATGACTAAATACTTTGAGAATAGATGTTACCAAATTCAATTTTCTCATATTTAGAAAATCAAGATACCTAGATCATATTAGAAACAACAGTGTAAAATTAAGCCATAAACATTTTTATAAGTGCCCTGGCCAGTGTGGCTCAGTTGGTTGAGGTGTTGTCCGCTCCCTCAAGGAGTTGCTGGTTGGATTCCCAGGTGGGTGTATTGGCTCCCTGGTGTGGAATATGCAGGAGACAGCCAATTTGTGTTTCGCTATCACATCGATGTTTCTCTCCCTCTCTCTCTCCCTTCCCTCTCTTAAAAAAAAAATTATGTTATTACATTTTCACTGTTTAAATTGAAGCAACACATTTTAAGCCTAGCTATAAAGAGAAGTATAATGCCATGGGTAAGAGGATGGATCCAGATGCAGACAGCTTAAGTCCAAATCTCAATTCTGACACCCACTAGCTGACAAAAACTGGGCAAGTCTTTTTACTGTTTTCATTTTCTCATCTGTGAAATGGGGATAATAATAATAATAATACCTATTTCGCCGAAACCGGTTTGGCTCAGTGGATAGAGAGTCAGCCTGCGGACTCAAGGGTCCCAGGTTCGATTCCAGTCAAGGGCATGTACCTTGGTTGCGGGCACATCCCTAGTAGGGGGTGTGCAAGAGGCAGCTGATCGATGTTTCTCTCTCATCGATGTTTCTAGCTCTCTATCCCTCTCTCTTCCTCTCTGTAAAAAATCAATAAGATATATATTTTTTAAAAATAATAATAATACCTATTTCATAGGGTGGTTGTATTCACATAAAATGCTTGGATCCCTAACTAGTCCTATCTAATAAAGAGAGGATATGCTAATTGACCATCATACCCTCACAAAGATGGTGGTGCCCAAGGCCAATAAGGAGGGAATATGCTACTTGACTGCCACACCCTCAAAGATGGTGGCACCCACAGCCACAAGATGGAGGCATCCAGTCCCCTCAGCCCCGCTGGGGCGGCAGGCGTGCAGCAGGGCCAGGCCTGCCCCCAGGCGGGTCTGACGGTTCCATGCGCCTGCCTCTGGAGTCCCCCATTCCCCTCAGCCCCCCAGATGCCCAGGACCGGCCGGAGGCGCAGGCAAGCCTCGGATGTCAGCTGCCCAGCCGCCTAGGGCTGGCTCGAGGTGCAGGCAAGCCTTGGATGTTAGCTGCCCAGCTGCCCAGGGTGGGCCTGAGGCTAAGGTAACCAGGGCCGGCTGAGGCTTGCACTGCTGGCAGTGGCAGCAGCAGAGGTGTGATGGGGGCATCGCCTTCCCCTGATCGCTGGGTCGCCTCCCGCCTCTGAGGGCTCCCGGACTGTGAGGGGGGCAGGCCTGACTGAGGGACGCCCCCTCCAGTGCATGAATTTTCATGCAACAGGCCTCTAGTATATTATAAGCACTCAATAAATGTTAACTGTATATAATTACCCCTATCCCCACCATCACAATCATCAACATCAAAAGACTGATGCCAGTCTGAGAAGTGGGTAGTGCTGTAACTAACACCAACTTTATAGTTTTTACTTAAATAATAACATTTAACTAGGCTAAATATCAAAATTCCCTAAAAAAAAGCAGATATGAAGGAATTATTTCTAAGTGAATCAGCAAGCACATTCAAAAGATGCCTTGCACAAAGGTTTATGAAAATTAGCCTTTAACAAAAATAAACATCAGTTTACATATGAATTCAGAATTTTAAACTGAATAAACTAGAATTCATCAGAAAAGTCTAGACTTCTCAATAGACTGCAGCACATAATTTTAAATGCTAAATTCAGACCAAAGTTATCTAACTGCCAAGAATTACTTCAAGAGCTGTATATTATAATTAAACCCCACCAATCCCCATTTATGTAGATTCCAAAGTATGTCATTTTAACTTTAAATAAATATTTAAAAATTTAAATTTAACTCCATATTCTGAAAAATATAGGGAATAAAAATTAATTTTTGGTACTATACTTGATTTTCCATTCTTCAGTTTAATTCTTATCTCAAAAGATCAAGCCATTGCTTTTTAAAATTATTCCAGCAGAGCTTTAAAAAAACCCTCCAAAAGGTTCATAAACACACACAAAATAGACAATGAACCATGATGATTTTGGAGATATTTCTAGTCTGTTTGAATGCTAAGAATGTATTTTTTACCACTATAAAATCTTTGTAAAATTTTTAGACAAACACTATTTACTTCCATATTAGAAAATGTATCAAAAATCTATAAGAAACAAAGTAAAAATTATTCTTAATACTACAATTCGAAATCTCTCTATATATGTATATGTATACCAAAGTATACACACACACACACACACACACACACACACACACAACACACACACACAAATTTTTTTTCATCCCTCTCCCCTGGTGGTTGCCAACAATAAATGTTTCGTAGATGTAACAGACACATACATGAAAATTGGTACAAAGAAATTTTTCAACCAGATATAGTATTTTAATTACATAAGTTTTAAGATTAAAAGAGGTAAAATTATAATTAGTAAGTTTTATATTAATAGTCTATTCAGCAGCTAATTAAGTGACAAAATTTAAACAAAACTTACAGTAAAGAAGCTGCTCCTGAAATCCATATTTTGATATCAAAGAATTCACTGCTGTAGGCCTTTAGGGAAAGAAAGCAAACAAAAAAAAGTCTTACTTGATATACATATTTATAAATTAAAAATAACTACGATAGTTTATGAAAAACATCAATTAATTTAAAATAAATAAATGAGGGCAAAAACTGCATCAAGTTGTACATCCTTAATAAGAATTATACTACTGAAATAACAGGGGAATGGATCTGCCTCCCCAATCCAGGATCAATTTACTTTCCCACCAAAAGTCTTACCTCAGATTTAGTGATACTTAACTATCTGCCCTGCCTGTATTGTGTTTGATGCAAACCATGATTAAAGAAATATCCAGACTTTATACATGCTTACCGGGTAATAGCACTGAACAGTCCACGGATGCGTGCTTTATGTCGAGCTACAAAAGCTTCAGTAAATATTACTCCTCTGTTATCAAGATCAATGTGTCCATTAATAATTCTACCTAGTCGCTGAGTTAGTGCCTGAGGATAAATATGCAAATTTTTATAAATTTGAGAGAAAAAAATCACACATACACATTTTTATAGTCTTACTAAAGTCATGCTGCATGCTGATGTTGTATTAATCATATAATTGAGAAATTCCAACAAGCATAAATAGATAAATAAGTCAAAGTCAAGATTTAGGCTCTAGGAAATATCATAATTTCATGGCAGAGCCAAGAACTGAATGAGTCAAATAGCTGATATGTTGAAAGGCTTAGTTACCTGCTAATAAGGGCTATTTCTAATGTAACATAAAAATAATTAACCACTTTTCCTAGATATAGGCAATGTGAAACATACAGACAGCCAGGACAAATACATGAGTCTTAGAAAAGACCCTCTCTGCAGCATCTAACACTAACAGAGAAAGAGAGAAATATTATTACAAAAATTTACAAGCTAGGCAAACACAAGACCTGAACAGTTATCTTCTTTGACGCAAGTATTAACAACTTATGTGCGCCCAGAAATCTCCACTGGCAGGAACCCTGATTTCTTAGTACCCTGCAGAGAGTATTTTTCCACAGCTAACATATGACTGGAGTCTGGAAATAAGTCTGGATATATTTCACATCCCAAGAGAAGTTAAATCTACTCAAGTCAGCCTAGCTGATACTTTTATGGCATAGAAAAATACTTCTCAATCAACTTCTTAACGAGCTTTCATAATACTGTTTGAGATATTCAGAAAAATTAGAACTGAAAAACATTAAGATTCTTTGTTTATTTTTCTAAAGACACATTTTACTATTAAGAAAAAAATACCTGTGTGAGAAAGTTTCCAGGAAGATCATAGGTTTTACACAGTTCTGATATGGTTATCTGACCACTTTCTTGCAATTTATCATTTACCTCTTCTGCTAACCGATCCAAATAGCTTCTAAACAATAAAAACAAACAAACAAAAAAGACAATTAGGAATAATGAAATAGTTTTCCTCTATCTTTTATGTTTAATTTCTGTTGCAATAATGTATGCACCAAATTAATAGAGTATGTTTAGGTAAACACTATTCATTACTCACATTTGAAAATTCTTTTTTTTTTTTTCTTATCAATGTAGCTAAATATAAGGTTAATCAAATGATAAATGCTGGGATTTCTTTAAACAATGGAAATTCTGCAGTCATTTTTCATTAATATTTTTGGAACAAATTTGCTTTACATACAGGAAGATTGTAAAAATTATGTTTTGTGTTGCTTTAATAGAAAAAAAAATTAAGGTTTATCTTGATTCCAAGTACTCCACACTATTAAGCACTTACTTTTTAAGTACAATAATCCTTACAGTGAAAATGAGCATTATAAGAGTTCTAAACAAAATACTGAATTAGCTACAACTGTTCTAAATTTAAATATTAACACTATTAAAAACACACAAACACAACAGAGTGCTCTTAAATATTGTACTTACTCATCTATCAGCTGACCCAACACTAGCTGAACATGCTTTTCTGATTTAACAATGTCACTAATTCTATTTTCAATATGAGTCAGATCCACATTAATTACCTGGAAAATATAAATTCTATTAGTGGTAAGTTCATATTGTTTCTTAAGTTCAAAATTATATATTTAGAACTACTTTTTTAAAAACTTAGTCTTAGATAGATTTTAAATTTGAAATATTGTAAAAGTCTTAGTCAAATAAAAAAGCAGAGGCTTATGGCTTATTTATTTTCATTTCTGAACAATTACACTTATACTTGCTAGCAAAGTCTGTGTTAAGAAGTTACATTTTCATATAATAGGCACCATTTCATACAAGATTCACCAGCTTTTTGTATACAGTATACCTTGGTGGTGACAGGTGCACTTACATTTTCTAAAAATATCTTCTACTTTTTTATATATGTCTACTACTTCCACATACTAAAAACAAGTGAACATGAAACTGGTAAGTTTTTCTCCCCAAATTACATAAATTCTGTAATTATATAAAATGACAATTTTGAGTTTTTTTGGTAAAAATAAAGAATTAGTCAACTGAGAAAGAACTTATTAAATTGATTAAATATATCTGGACTTACTAAACTGATTCCATGTATTAGTGAGAAATATAATTACTTCTTCACAAACATTATACAAAATCTGATACCTGTAACTTTAGACATTGAAAAAATTCACAGTATCAAAAAATAGACAAGTCATAGGAAAAAATTTTATGAATTAAAAATTTACCTGTTGCAGATCAACAATGTTTACCCGACCTTTAAAAAAAACAACACATTCATTTATTCTTAATTATGTATAAGTATACACTAGACAGAAACTGTAAATTCTAACAGATTTACATTTTGGACAGTCGAAGTCCTCCTTCTACAAAAGACATATGGCTGCAATAATAATAAACCATTAGCTGTGTAAGTCTTCATGCTTATAATTTATTTTCAATGTATCATTTGTCACATGAGGCCAATTATGAGCATCAACTGATACACAAGTTGACCAGACCTATGGAGGCTATTTATCTCCCTTCACAATCATCTACTGTGACCAAAGAGATATTGACAACTAAATTCAGATGAACTTTAATTACTTAAAATTGGTAGACTCCCACCCATTAGAAAAAGAAAGTCTGTTAAGTATCTATAATAATGAAAGGGTAATATGCTAATTAGACCGGATTTCTTCTGGACGTCCTTCCTGACCAAGCTGGGGCCGGAGGGAAGCAGCCCGGGTCCCAGGTGCCTGCCGGGTGAAGGAAGGCCTACTTTTGCACGAATTTTCGTGCATCGGGCCTCTAGTTCTAAACAATAACTAATACTTTATGAGTACTATGCAGGAAAATAAAACAAACAAGGAGGGTATATTTTATAATATCTAATGAAAAGTTGTTTTTAGCTTTTTTCTATTTTAATCAGCATTCAAATTAGCTCTGTAGTTTGTTCAAATTTTTAAAAGACAAAGGAAAACAAAAACTTTCTGTGTGTGCTTGTAAAAGCATTTCCTACAATACAATATGTGTAGCATCATATTGAATTGTTTCCTAATTTGCAACTACTTAAAGGTAAGTTTTAATAAAAAGGCATGGTAGCACAGCTTTGGTTTTCAACAATCTATAATCCTTTAAAATCTGTTTCCCCTTCATAATTACCACTCTACTAGGCAGCTAAGTACCCTCCCCTGAGTCATGCAATAAATTCAGGAACTGTGAAAAGAAACAACTGATTAAGTCACATACAGACATATAACTGAAAATATTGTTATTTTGTAAAATGACATTATCTGACTTATTTAAATTATATGATCATGTTTACCTGAATCAGTTAAAATATTAAAGATGTTACCACATTGACTATTGAGATGGGTGTCTTAAAACCTCGGAATAATTTATTATTCATGGTTTTAAGGTTTTGTTTTATTTTTTCTCTCTTCCAAAAAACCAAAAGGAAAGAAAAAAAAAACAAAAAAACAAACACTAAGGAATTACTTACCACCTCGGATATGTAGCTCATCTCTCATTTCTTTACTAATTTGGGCTGGAGTAACATATTCCTTCCCATCAAGTGTATGAACTACTTCTAGCTGTTTCTGAGCAATCAATTTAGTCACAATCTCAATGCAGTTCCGCTCTGACAACCTGAGGAAAACAAAAAGTTTTTAAAATTCACTTGCTACAGTTGGTGCTCAATAAAATTAATGTATGAATGGGGGCTTTTTAAAAGTAAAAAAACAAAACAAAACAAAACTAACGTTTGGGTAAAGAATCATTAGGCTCTATATTATAATATCTCTACCTTTTATTAGTATAATACTACTAATTCAATGAGTTAAAAAAAACAAAAACACTTGGGAGTAAGCAGGTTCACATGCACTTAAATCATGTACTGAATTGGTACAAATCACTCTATTATGGATTTCAAGTTTGCTCTCTCTTAGGCCAGCTTCTAATGTGCAAATCTGAACAGGAAGGTGAGGACACATAATTTAGGTAGAAAAAACCGTGGCACTTCATACAATTAATTGGTCTGCAGGCAGATCTGGCCCAGGGAAACCAGAACTGCAACCCTTTGCTACCCAAGCACTGAAGCACAGTAGGTGCACTCATTCGCTTTGTGCTACAAAATACAGCATCAAGGGATTCTGTTCCCCAGAAGGAACACAAACATCAATGGCAAGAAACAGACAATGGGTAAACAAGGATTCTGTTAGCATTATCTGTGTTCTGTTCCACAAGCAGAGTTAGGGAGCTCTGGACGTATCCCCCCCAAAATGAGTGGCTTGGTAGGAAATGTCAGTATCCAGGAGTCCCTCAAAATGACAGATGGGACCATGGGTCTGGCCTAGCACGTCTGGTCTGGTGGACAGAAAAGCAAAACGTTTTTTTTAAGAGTCAACACAGTATTTGCAAAGTCCTGTACGAGGGGGTTACCCTCGCCTCTCACGCTCATTCTAGGTGGGGAACCGCACAAAAGGCAAAGATGCCACCGTGACCGGAGGGCGGGGAGGGATGAAAGGGACTCGAAGAAAGCTCCCAGCGCGCTGGCACTAGGCTGGGGTGTGCATGGGGGAATCCGGGGCACAGGTTTTGGGTTTTCGGGCCAAGAACTACGACAGGGGGATGGGGGCATGTGTGGGGAGGGGTGTGGGATGGGAATGGGGAGATGAGGACAAATATGTGATACCTTAATCAATAAAGAAATTATTAAAAAAAAAAAAAGAACTACACTCGGAACCACAATCCCGGCTCGAGGAGTGGGGGTGAGACAGGGATGGCGACAGAGACTGGGGAAGTCCGGGGACCAGTGGCCTGGGATCTTGGGGGTGGCCGCCCAGGGGCTATTTGGGACGCCCCCAAGGAGAGGGAGGGTCGGGCACCTCTGCGTGGCCTCGGCGAACTGCGCCCGCTGGAAGTCGGCCGCCAACCGCCTGATCTCTTCCCAGGCATCCGCCATCACGGCCCTACTGGTCGAGCCGCCGAGAAACAGCAGACACGTCAGCCCACGGGCGGCGGGAGCCAGGCACAACGGGCCGCGCGGAGGGACAACAGACTCCGCCGCCCAAGCAATTACCGAACGCGCGCACCAGCGAGGGCGGGACTGGCCCGGAGCCGCAGCCCCGCCCACCCCGCGCGGGAGGTGTGTCCGCCCGGGGAGCCGGGCCAGCAGTTCAGGGCCGAGGCGGGGATGAAGGAGGGGCCAAGGTAGTTAGTTAGGTGTTACTTTAGTCTGTGTTTGCATTATCCCTAATAGTCCCGCGCAGTGATAATCAAATTAACCACTTTTCTTTTTCTTCTGCCCGGCGCCCGTGTTAGCATCCCCTCTATAGGGAGTCGTGTTTAATTTTCACATGGGCTCAGAGAAGATACATATATTTTCAGGAGACACTACTGAAGGTAATTTGTTTGCACAAGGATGAATAATTCGGATACCATAAAGGCTGGGGATTACTTTCATGCATTCTAGAGCCTTTCCTATTTCTCCTATAGAGTTGATTAGTCCCATCAAATGATGAAGAAATATAAACATAAGGTAATAAGTGTAAATGGTTCTAGCTGTTTTGGCTCAGTGGCTAGAGCCTCCGCTTGCGCCCTGAAGGGACCCAGGTTCCATGAGGGTCAAGGGCACATGTCCAGGTTGTGGACTCATCCCCAGTAGGGGGCGTGCAGGAGGCAGCTGATAAATGATTCTCACTCATCATTGATGTTTCTATCTCTCTCCACCTCTTCTTTCCTGATATAAATAAAAACATATTAAACATTTCTGAGAATTAAAAAACATAAGTGTATATGGCTATAGATGAAATGGAGGAAACAAGGGGCATGTTTTATATGCTTTCCTTTACACCGAAATCAATAAATAGATACTCCACAATACCTTTCTCATTCTCTTTTACTTTTAGACCTGACTCTTCAGTGGGAAAAAAAAAAAAAAAATCCTTTTAACCCTATGCCCTACAGAGTTCGTGAAGAGGGTTATTTTAGGTCCTTTTCCATCTAAATACCTTATTCTGGATGACTGTAATCCAATACCACAAATGCACTTTCCAGGTAAAGTTCCCAGCTTTATTTAAAATGCAAAGAACATAGTCATAAAACCTGTAACTAAGGACTGCCACCAAACAGCCACACTGTCAGGCAATGTGATTGCCAACCAGAAGAGGGAACACCAGAAATCAGGTCAAAGAGGTAATTTGGTTGAAGGCAGGTGGTGTGGTTCCAAAGGGTATCCTTAGGTATATTTTAAATTCAAAGGTTAATATTCTAACATCTATAATGTGGATTGATGGTTTCACTGGTATAAGATGTGTGATCCTGTAAAGTTCCTCCAAGATAAACCTTTCTTTTAATAAAATTTGAAGCATTTTCTCTTGTTCACCAGGAAAATTAAACAATAAAATTTGAAGTACTTTTTTTCAATCAACTGGGAATATAAAACTAAACGACTGTAAAATGGGTATTGTCCAACAAGTCAGTACAGTAGTCCTCCTTATCTGCAGTTTTGCTTTCTGTGGTTTCAGTTTTAGAGGTCATCTGCAGAATGAAAATATTAAATGGGAAATTCCAGAAAGAAACAATTTATAAGTTTTAAATTGCGGGTTGTTATGAGGAAGTAGCGTGATGAAATCTTGCATTTTCCCACCATCTCGAGATGGAGCTTGCATCACTTAAACAGTCTTCAGGTCACCTGATGGATGGTTGGGCTATCACAGTGCTTGTGTTCAGGTAACCTTACTTTACTTAAAATGGCCCCAGAGCACAAGAGTAGTTGTGCTGCAGTTCAGATATGTCAAAGAGAAGCCATAAGTTCTTTCTTCAAGTGAAAAGGTGGAACGTTCTCAACTTGATGTGGAAAAAAAATTTATGCTGAGGTTGCTAAGATCTAAGGTAAGAAAGAATCCTTTATCCGTGAAATTGTAAAAAAGGAAAAATAAATTCAGTTTTGCTGTTTCACCTCAACCTGCAAAAATTATAGCCACGGTGCATGGTAAGTACTTAGTTAAAATGGAAAAGGCATTATATTTGTGGGTGAAAAACATGAACAGAAAATGTGTCCTGATTGATGGCAATGTGTTGGGCCAGAAAGCATTGAGCATATACAGAAGACTTCGGCAAGGGATTTTCTGAAACGAGTGACACCAAACCATTTACTGCAAGTAAGGGATGGTTACACAGATTCAGGAATAGGTTTGGACTAAAAAATATAAAAATTACTGAAGAACTGCATCTGCTAATGAAGAAGCTGTCACATTTCCAGGAGAGTTGAAGTTGATCAAGGAGAAAAGATATCATTCAAAACAAGTCTTCAGGTATAAGGAAACTAGACTATTCTGGAAGAAGATGCCCAATAGAACCTACATTCATAAGTGCAAAGGAGGCACCAGGGCATAAAACATGGAAGGACAGATGAATTCTGGCACTATGTGGCAATGCTGTAGGGCACATAATAAAGCCAAGTGTAGTGCACAGAATGAGGAGACCATGTGCTCTCAAAAATAAAAACAAAATTATTTGCCTGTGCTCTGGCAACATAGTAAGAAACCATGGATGACAGCCATCTTATTTATGGAATGGTTCCACCAACACACCACAAGAAGAAAGGTGAGTACAGTATATAAGATAATTTTAGAAAGAGATCACATTCATAACTTTTATTACAGTATGCTATTACTGGTCTATTTTATCATTTGTTATTGTTATTAATCTCTTACTGTGCATTGTTTATAAATTAAACTTTGTCATAGGTATGCATGTATAGGAAAAAACATAGTATATGTAAGGTCAGGTACTATCCATGGTTTCAAGCATCAACTGGGAGTATTGGAACGTATATACCACAGGTAAGTGGGGGAATTCTTTACTATTTGCAATTGTATTTACTATTTGTCATTGTAGAGAAATTACAAATGAGAGACCATGTAAATTATATTGCTCATATTATCTTATTGTGGTAAGAGATTTAACAGTACTTTAATCCCACCGTCAAAAAATGGCAGTAAATCCTATACATAGAAAACATCAATTCCTTAAGAAATCACTATTATTCATGGGTGGAAGAAGAGAAAAAAGAACACTAAAGAAAATGATGAAATTAAAAAAAATAGAAATAAAGGATGCAAGAAGGTATAGAGGATGGAATAGTTAACAATACTTCAACAGAGTCAAAGAGAATGAAAATAAATGTAAGCCCATTGGCTATTAGAGCAAAGATGTTGTGATTTTAAGAAGTGATTTCTCCTCTATCTTTGCAAAGGAAGTCAGATTGTAAGACTACCTCCTGAATAAGTAAGAATAATGATAGATGGTACAAAGAGAGACCTGATAAGGTATTAAATAAAAGGAAGGTAGTCAGTGAAAAGGGAGATTATGATAATGTTGAAGAGGTAGGCAGCAAATCACACAGAACATCAACTCAGAAAAGCCTCTTCAGATCATTCATGCTAATATCCATCCGCAGCAATAATTTTTCTGCAAGGTCCCGGTAGACTATACTTTTTGCTTGAACACTTAAAATGATGAAGTGTTCCCTTCCTTGCAAGGTAGATTAATTTGTTTTTGGACAGATCTGTTAGAAATTTCTTCTTTATACTAAAGCAAGATCTGGTTCCCTGTGGCTTTCATATTCTTTCCTTGGGTGATCCACAGAATGACTCTAATATATCTTTCTCATGACAACTCTCCAAATATTCAAAGCACATCTCTCCTGTTTTCCTTTTCCACATTAAACATCTCAGATCCTTCAATTATATCTTCTGACAAGATTCCTGGACCTCTAAAGAGCCTGGCTATCCTCTCTCATTGAACTCTAGTTTACCAAGGTCAGCCTTAGAAAGTGACGCCCAGAAGGAATTTAGTATTTTACACATAGCCTGACTAGAGCAGATGACAGTGAGATTAATTTCCCTAGGTATTATACTTCTGTTAATTGGACTCTTGGCTTAAATTGAGCTGGTAATGAACTGTATCTGACTGGTATTTATCTAAATTGCTATCAAACCAGGTTTAGTCTATTCTGTACCTGAACAAATTAATTTTATTTGATAAATTTCACCTTGTTAGTTTGACCCATTTATTCATTTATTCATTATTCTTTTAGCAAATAGTGTTTGAGGTCTACTATATGCCAGCCTTTGTGATATGCCCTGAGGATACCAAGAAGAACAAAATGTCCTAACCAGTTGAGATTATTTAAGAAATTAAATGCGTCATTCAACAATGTTATTTCTGCCATTACCTGTCATCTATCAGTTTGGAAAATATGGTTAAAACTTTATTACTCTAACCAGTTTGGCTCAGTGGGTAGAGGGGCCGCCCATGGACTGAAGGGTCCCAGGTTTGATTCCAGTCAAAAGCATGTACCTTGGTTGCAGGCTCCATCCTAGGCCCTGGCAGGAGTGTGTGCAGGCGGCAACCAATCAAGGTGTCTCTCTCTCATCAATGTTTCTCTCTCTCTCCTCTCTCTCTCTGTCTCTCTGTCTCTCTCTCTCTCTCCCTCTCTCCCTCCCTCCCTTCCATTCTCTCTAAAAATCAATGGAAAAATATTCTCAGGTGAGGATTAACAAAACAAAACAAACAAGACTTTATCCAAGTTAACAAAATTGATTAAGAGAGAATAAAGGATATATTCCTCTGATAAGCTGGTGACAATGATCCATTAAGATCCTAGTTTTAAAATATTTTAGAGCTAGAGGGGACTTTAGGGACATCTATGTCTAATTCATTTATTTTATAAAAGAGGCTTAACATACCTTTGAATATGATTGGCTTAAATACCATATTTCTCCACTTGTTTAAGAGGAAGATTATGGAATGCTACCTTATTTATGGAATTTCAGAATTCAAATTTATTGCTCTTAGAAGAAGTAAATTTTTTCAAGACTTACTCTTAAGGAACTCATGCTATTTCCTAATAATCACCATCTTCTTTATTTAAATCCTATAGGTCCATCTATTTATTATCTATTTTGTAATGTTCTTGTTTTCATATATACTGTATATATATCTTTATTCCAAAATGAGGTTTAAAACTCCATTTTGATATTATTTGTATGTTTTGTTGGAAGTTGAGGGAGCAAATTTCTACTCATTGTGACCTTCCACATTCATCAGTAAAGTAATAACTGGCATTGCTTCTGGTTCACATCACTTTATCTTTGGTACATAATCTCTGTAGTCTGACCTATGGAGTCAATGCATAAAAATGTAAACTATAAAATTATGTATATGTTTATGCCCCCAATTTATTTCTCACTGGTGTACTTTGTGATTATATTGTCAGAAATTCATTATAGAGCCTCATCATTGGGAAAATTGTGCTACAAATATATATATATATTTTTTTCTAAAGCAATAAGTATTCTTGTTTCCAAGGGAACAAATTCTACATTAGTCTTTTCAGGTTTTGCCCTCCCCCTCCCCAATTTCTTCACAATGCTATATTTAGAGCCAGATTTATTAGCTCCAGGCTTCACTTGCTTCCCTGTGTATACTTCTTCACAGTATAATCCCCAGGCAAAATGACAAGAAGGCAAATCCGCAAAGGAGTAAGTTAGTGTTCTTGTCAGTGCTTGGGCCTTGTTCTCAAAGTAGCTGAAAATTCTTCTATTTTATCAACAGAATGTGATTTAAAAGAATATATTGCCAGCTTGTATCACCGCTAAGGCAGTGGTGTGTAGAGTTAATACTCATAGGAACATAGTCTAAAGAAATGTATAGTTATCTGTGCTTCCTTCCAAGCAAGGAAAAAGTCAGACTGGCTCAAATATCCAGCAACAACTTGTGTCTTTCTTTTTCCTCTTCTTCTGTTTTCTTTTTGTATCTTTCACCTACCTTCACCCATTTTTGCCCACCCACACCCCCTCACCTCTGGTCACCACCAGCCTGTTCTCTGTAAGTATGAGGTTTTTGTTCTCCACGTATTAATTATTAATTATACCAACAAGATGATACAGTGTAAAGAATGGAAGAGCTTGTAGCAGGTGCCACACTATAGCAGCAGCAGTCACAACATCTGGAATTTGTAAAGAACCAAAGCTGGCATCTTTGAAATTCACCTTCTGAAATTTCATTCTGAGGAGATTGTTTCTGAATATAAGTTCTGGTCAAAGTTGTAAAAGTGCCAAAGTCAAGGGTAGTTGGCATCTATCCTAATAGAAAGGTTAAAAAAATAATTCTGTTATATAGATGCACAGGATTTGTTATTGCAAACCTTTAAGGCAATTCTTATGTTCTTTTAAATTTGTTTCTTTGAATCTTAAAATCTATGCTTATATTTTAAGTGGATTGAGTTTGTTTATGCGGGTGACATTATTGGTTTTACCTGGTCATAATAACTATATGTCTGTGTAATTTTTACTTGGACTAAAAATTGTCTCACTCTACATCTGTTTGACCATAGCAATTCCAATTGATTTCACACGGTAAGTAAATACACAGCACATAAGTTAACACTCTTTTTTCTAGCACCCACAGTCTACCCAGAGTAATCAATTATGGTATTTGTCTTGCTAAGCCTGGAAGTGCCTCAGAATCCTTTTCAAACAATGTTTCAGCTAACCACTAATAGTATATCAGAGTTGGCATTTCTAGAAAATATATTTGTCATTCCAGAGAAAGGCCATGCCGCTAAGAAATAAGCCGTATGTAAAAAGATCTCTGGGCCCGGCCACAGTGGCTCAGTGGTTGAGCATCGACTTATGAACCAGAAGGTCATAGTTCCACTCCTGGTCAGGGCACATGGCCCGGTTGCAGGCTCGATCCCCAGTGAGGGGTGTGCAGGAAGCAGCCGATCAATAATTCTTTCTCATCATTGATGTTTTTTTTCTCTCTCTCCCTCTCCCTTCTTCTCCAAAATCAATAAAAATATATAAAAAATAAAAAATATCTCTGGGTAGTGGCATCAAAAATTTAAGGTTCACAAAGGAGTATGTCAGAAACCTTTTTGAATAGGGAATTGTACCAGGAGAATCAGGTAAATATTTTAATTTCTCAGGAATTGAGAGAAGAAAATTCTGGTTTAAATTTGGAGTACATGTAGGGTGGAAGTGAAAATAAAAAACACTTTGGGGTGTATCTGTAGACCCATCTATTGTCTATTGTGTAGCCCTCACTTAGATTCCTCTCGTTTCAAGATGTTGCCTTTTTGTGACATCATAGGTGTTCCATGGAGGCAGTGGTCCAAAGGAGGAGTGAAAGAGGAACCTTGTTTTTTGTTTTGTTTTCCTACAACTTCGAGGAAGGAGCTCCTTCTTTTAACTTGGTGGTCCTCACGTCTTGGTCTCAGGAAACTTTGTGGTCTTAAACATTTTGAGGATCTCCCAAAGAGCTTTTGTATATAGGTTATATCTATCAATATTTACCATGTTAAAAATTAAAATGAATAAATTAAAATAGCTATTGAAAATGACTTTTGTAAAAGCCTGTTAACATAAATAACATATTTTTTGTTAAATTAATCTAGAACAAAACAATTTTAGTGAGAAGACTGGCATTGTTTCAGGTTTTTGCAAATCTTTTTAACAAGAGGTTTGTGGAAAGGAAACGCAGAGAACTTTCCTTGATATGAATATTTTATTCAGCAAGAAAGAAACTATTCACGAACAGGGAGACTTCACAACTGAAAGTGGTGGAAGCTGGGCTTTCAGCAGTTAAGGCTTAGCTTATAAAGCATGAATGCAGAAGTGATTGTTACAGCAGTGGCACTGGATAAACTGAATTGTTTGTAAATACCCGTACTTGATTGGCAAGGAAGCTATAAGGTCATGCTAATATGGAGAAAGCTTAAGTTTTGTTTAAGCACAGAGCATTTCATGGAAATCAGGACAATTTAAAATGTAATTATGTGTCTCTAGGTGTTTGGTTTAGGGGCACATTCAAATTGTGCGTTTCATCTTGATTTTTTCCCCCCACAGGCTTAATAGAATAGAGTTACCTTCTTGATTCAACTTATTATGATGTCACATATAATGTAGTCTCTGGAAAACTTCACTATATACTCAGGAGAAAATAAGTGTGAAAAAGGCAAATAATGTCTTAGTACTATTTTAAAAATAGTTTTGATCTCACAGTCCCCCTTGGAAGATTTTGGGGAGGTTTCTGACTGACACTTTCAGAACTTCTTCCTTAACCCATTCTGGGATGTCTGCTGTACAATGAATGCAGAAAGTCTCTTCCTAGGACTATCCTCAGCATTGCATCATTCAAAAAGTATCCAGTTTGTGGAAATAATGTGTATCAAACCATTAAATGTTTCAGTCAATTAAATGTTTATTAAATATATTTTATAACATTTGCAATAAATGCATTCATAATTGAAAGAAAGTACATGCCAGAATTATTGATACAGAAATCATTATTGTATCAAGGATAAACAAAATAATTATGTGCCGAGAAATACAAGTAAGAATAGAAAGTGCACATTTGGCCTGGCCATTGTTGCTTAGTGGTTGAGCATCAACCTATGAACCAGGAGGTCAGGGTTCTATTCCTGGTCAGGGCATATGCCCAGGTTGTGGCTCAATCCCCAGTGTGGGGAGAGCAGGAGGCAGCTGATCAATGATTCTCTCTCATCATAGATGTTTCTATCTCTCTCCCTCTCCCTTCCTCTCTGAAATCAATAAAAAAAGTATTTTAAAAAAGAATTTCTCTCTCTCTTAAAAAAAAAAAAGTGCAGATTTGGGGACAAAATAACTGCAGATATTGAGACCACATTGCCTTATAAAGTTGGCTCGTTCATTTATTTAATAAATGTTTATTGAGCACCTGTCTAGGCATTGGGGATGCATGAATGGCCAAGACAGCCCTAGTTGTTACCCTCCTTGAACTTACAGTCTATAACTGGCATCCCAAATATGTCTTTTAAGCAAAATAAAAACACACAAACATACAAACAAAAAATAAACAAATACCCCATTTACAAAGACTACCATTGACCAAAAGTAGAAAAGGGACCCTCAGGGGCAGCAAAGAATTTTGCAGATGCACTAAATAGTTTTCCCACAGTAAATGGCATAATGGGTGTCATAAGACTGTTTCTTATAGCCTCCATTGATAAAAACTGAAGACATGAGAACAAAATGCAACTGAGAATATCACAGAAATGGTTTTTGTGAAGCAAACATTAGAATCCATTTGCTTCCAGTCTTACAAGACTGTGACTCTAGAATGAAATTACTTTTCTTTTTTATAGCCACATTTTCATAGTCCAAGCCCCTATGGTCCATTAGAACTGTAGTACTTCCTCCTGAAAATTAGTCCCAAGGCTCCTCCTGACAGCAGGAGGAACAGGGAGTGTGGAGGAGCATAGCAGATTTGATGGGAAGTAAATGCCTGCTACAGCTGGTACTTAGAGGGAGTAGTTCTTTAGGTGGAAGACTTTTGGTTTTCTCAGAATGGGAAGGGATGGTCTGTGTCTGGGGTAAATTGTGTTCCTCAAATATATATGTGGAAGTCCTGATCCCCAGGATCTCAGAATGTGACGTCCTTGGAGGTAGGGTCTTTAAAGAGGTAGTTAAGATAAAATGAGGTCAGTAGGGTGGACCTTCATCCAGTATAACTGGTGTCCTTATAAGAAAAGGAAATTGGGGGCAAACATGTACAGGGAGAAGACCATATGAGTGCAGAGAAAAGCCAGCCATCCACAAGCCAAGGGGAGAGGCCAAAAAAGAACCAACACTTTGATCTCAGACGTTTAGCCTCCAGAATTGTGAGAAAATAAATATCTGTTTTTTAAACCACCCAGATCTCTGGTACTGTGTTATGGCAACTCTAGAAAATGAATACATTATGATTATAGGATGAGAGGAAGGAATCACTGAATAAGGCGTAATAAAAGAGGGAGAGGGAGGAGACAGGGGGAAGGATGGGTATCAGAGGGAGAAAAATCTCAGGAGTGGCAGAAAAGTATGAGATTAAAATCACAGATGATGTGTGTGCTAGGCTGAAAAATAGCACCAAAGATAGACATGTCAGTTTCCTGGAACCTGTGAATATTACTTTACACGATAAAAGATGTGATAAAAATAAAGCTCTTGAGATGAAAAAATTTACTTTGGGGGGCCCTAACCACAGTCCCATGTATCCTTATTAAGAGAGAGGTAGAAGCAAATTTTGGGACAGACTCAAAGAAAAGAAGGTAATGTGATACAGCCTCAAGTCAAGGGACGCCTGGAGCTACCAGACCTTGGAAGAGGCTGGGGAAAACAAATTGCTGTTCCTGTGAGCCACAGATTAGTGCTGGCTTGTTAAAGCAGCCACAGAAAACTAATAAAGATGGTAAACTTGGAATCAAAGCGGGTGTTTTCAGACATGAGTTACAAAAGTAAGGCTGTTTACGCACTGATTACCTTGGAGGTGTTGGTGATGCAGTATGTGAAGCAATTAGAGACTCTCCAGTTTGTACTGATTTTTTTATTTGGTAGAGAACCCAGAAATTAGATCAAACACCAAATATAATGGAAAACATATAATGGAGGCTTTTTTCAAATGTTTTAATCTTTTATACTGACAAACAGTAAAGCTTAATTTTCTTCTGTAAGTACTTAATTATAAATAAACAAAAGCAAATAAATAAACCAAAGCAAACAATAAACCAAGGGTCAGAAATGAAATACCCAACTCCGCAAGGTATGCATAATGTTTCATACGTTAAGTTAGAGATTTCCTATTGCTTCCCTGAGGCCAAAACAACGTTCACAACAAGATTGCTTCTTTGAAATACTGTAGCAGTACAATGTTCTAGATTAGGAGATACTGCAACATATTAAAGTAATGGATTTTCCTCATAAAAAATCTATAGTATTGCTATGATTGAACATTGCTCCAGAACTTGGTGAATACATGTTTTTCTAAAATATTATATTTGTTGCAATATGTATTCTGGCACATGGGGAAAAATTTGGGTGAATGTTTGTTGTTCACAGAAGAATACGTTAGTTTTTCAGTATGAGTTGGTATTCTGTAAAATCCATTCCCAAAGTGATTGCTTACTGGAGTTTTTCATCATTATATCCTAGAAGGAGAGGCACATCTGTGCTCCTTGCAATATGAGATCTTTATCTTTCACACAAATGATACACCCTAGAATAGATGGAGATATGGGAGGAAAAAAGATTCAGTAGTTCTACTCGAGACCACGATTCTAACACTAAAGGCAGAATTGAGATCCAACTCCATAGCTATACTTTGAAAAGCCAGAATAGCCATATGGAGGCATTGCACATTTTACTTCTGTCTATGATAGCTTTCTTTTGGATAATTGGTAGAAAAAAAACAACATAAAAAACATGTTAAGAAGTCCATAAGGTATTACTAGTTATGTATGGGGCTTGGTTTCAGAAATTTGATATGTTGCCATCTTAAACAAGTAAATATTCTAAACATACACTATGATATCATGTTCTAAACCCACCAAGACAAAGTGGCCCCAAATGCAGAGCTCTTCTTGTCTATGTCATCCTAGGTCTTGTCATTTAAGTCATTCCTGTCTCTTTAATCCTCAAATGAAATCAAGCAGATTTAAAAAAATATTTGCCAGCTTTAAAAGTTATTTTTAGAATGAGGTTAGAACTTTGCTTGGAGTTATTGAATATGAAAACCAGAAGCAATTACTGGGGTTTTCATTTTTATGAGTTCTATTTTATTCGTTGTAAAATTTGGCTACATTTAAAAATTTTCTATAAAGACTTTTTAGTATGTCATATTCCTTTTATTTTTATTCTAGAGATAGTTTTACAGTGTTTACTCAATTACTGCATTATTAGAAGTTCTTATGATGTAATCTTTTTGCTCATTATGTGTTTTTAAAAGAGGAGCTCTGGATTGGCATACTAGACTTATTTCTTAATTGTTGTGTGACCTGAGGCACTTTGCTAATTTTTAAGGTTTCATTTTCTCTTATCTGTTTGAGGTGGAAATTATGTCAAATACAATTTCCATGGTTAGTAGTGCAATGTAGATTTTTAGTTTTACCTGTCCTGGTAATATAAAGGTGAGGAAGCTTGGACTAATTTTTTGCTTTCTATTAAAAAATGTTATAATATAAATGTTTTGTTTTGTAGGTATATCTAATTTGGTATTTTGGAGCTTCCTGTAATCACAATGATTCAGTCTAGCATCACCTTGACAAACAGGACTCAAATCTTTACTGCTAAAGAAACTTGAGGATTTTTGCTTCCAGCAAAGTAGAAGGCTAGATCACCACTAACAGAAGGAGCTGGATATAATGTAACAACTTTTAAAAGTTCACAAGAAGGAATTCCTCATTTTCCAAAAATAAAGAAATATCAGGAATCTTGTGTGGTAAGCCAACACCAGATTTGTGGGTGGGTGAAGGTATTTTCTGATACAAGGAGACTTGTATTTTCAAGGCTCAACAATACCTTGTTCCTGTGCAAAGTGATTCCTACTACCAGTTTCTTCAGTGGTGTTTTCTCAGTGAAAAGACACGCTAAGGGGAAAAAAAAGTTTTTCCACCAGCAAAGATACATGCCGAGGTTACTTGTTTGTCCTTGGCTTTGACCCCAGGCAAGGCAAAAATAATGTATTTCTTAAGAAATCCTAAATATAACCCTGGCCTCATATGGAATTGGTACTTGGATTTATATAATCCCAATTTTAGAGATTAAAATAATGCTCAGGGGTGTGTGGCAGAAGCAAATAAAATTACTCTAGAAAAACCCATATTTAACTCAGATCCTCTTACTATTTTCATAAATTTAAATTAACTGGGATCAAAATTCAAAATTACAGAATACTCAAGAAATAAGCCACCATGAGTGAGTCAGTATGAACACCAAACAATAGAATTTAAAATGTGGTACAGCATCAATGGGAGTTTTTGTTTTGCTTTGTTGGTTTGTTTTATTCATTTTTAAGTATGTTTCTAGGTCAAGAGGAAAAGCAGATCTAAGTTGGAAGGGTAAGGGAATGTAACTGATGGAAATTCTGGAGTACATCAGAAGGAAGATCAAGAGCAGAGGTTGAGCCTGGCATGGCCCAGTGGTTGAGAGTTGACCTATGAACCAGGAGGTCAGGGCTCAATTCCTGGTCAGGACACATGCCTGGGTTTCAGGCTCGATACCCAGTGTGGGGCATGCAGGAGGCAGCTAATCAATGATTCTCTCTCATCATTAATGTTTCTATCTCTCTCTGTCTCCCTCTCCTTTCCTCTCAAATCAATAAAAATATATTTTAACAACAACAATAACAACAATAAAAAAGAACAGAGGTTGAGGGAAAAGGCCCATTTATCCCCTGAGGAAGGAAAGGTGATGTTGAAATGTTGAATTAGGAATGGACAAGATTGTGACAAATTCGTGGTTCAATTTTTTTTCATTGTAATAGGAAGACCAAAGAGGTAAGAAGAGTAGGTAGTGAAATTGGAAGTTGAGGACATGGGTAAGACTTTAGATTCTGCATGGAAAAAGAGAGGAAGGTGATCAAGAAAAACAAGGATTGCTGCTCAGTGTTGAGAGCCTTAGTGGGGATGACAGTGTGAACCATATTTATTTTGTGGGGTTGTGGCATTTTCTTTCAGCCATAGAAAGATGGAAAAACTGTAAAAATCACAATTAAAACTAAAGGCACATTTAGAGCACGGGCAAATGAGTAATTGGAATCTTTCATCAAGAAAAAGATGAAATTCTATTCAATGTTCAAATTTTAAGAAAGAAAGGAATTGTGTATAGGCATTTTGAAAGCTTTCATTGAAGTTGAAATGATTATAAATTTTAAAGTTTTGTGCTAGAAAGAGTAAACATTAGCTACATAGAAAATTTCCTTACATAGACAAATACTGGACAAATAACTCTGCTGAATTTCTTTACCTTTTTACCTAATTAAATTGATTGCCAAAATATTTAAATAGCTTTTCTTCTTTCTCTAAATGTGTATAGCAAAGCATGGAACACGAAAATCAACATTAAAATGCCTTCAAATAATATATGCAGAAACTGCATACTAAGTTTGAAATCTTGACAACCAAAGAACAGTGCCTGTGTGAATTTTAGGTGGTTTCCTGTATCATCATTTCAGTGCTGCCACTGGAGTCATTTACTGTGCTAGATGTTCTAATCATTTATTGATCTTGTGGTAACTAGCATGGCAGCTGCCACAAAAGCCTTACCACATTTCTATGCAGAATGCTCTCCACCATAGCACCTGCTGTGAAGAAAATGAGGCATGGATGACAGATCCTTGTTGATTTCACTCCTAGCATGTTCCGCATGAAAACAACAACAACAACAAAAAAAAAAACCCAAAAAACAACACAACAAAGAACAGAATCAAAACTTTGGTTCCGGAGATTCTGAAATAACATAAAATAAGGAAAAATGAGGGGATCTGAAACAATAAAAGGAAAAATGAGTTGAAAAAAGTGAACAAGATAAAACAGTTTTTTAAAAATGTAAAATTCAAAGACAGTAAGAAGAAAGAGCCTCTCCAATATGATTTGGCGAAGGAGTTAGACATAGGATGTACCCAGAGTGAAAGGAAGGAAGGAAGGGAGGAAGGAATTGATCTAATACCAGTGGTTTTGGCAACTCACAGCTGTTGGCAAGCAAGTCTCTGGAGGTTCATGAAAAACATTAGGTAATACAGAGTCCTGTATAACTGAGTAGCTACAATCAGTTTTGGTACTAGGGATTTCATAGGTTGCCATTATTTTCTTTTTGTTATTTTAACATTGTGATGTTTGTTTTAAAAGACAGGGAGAATTAGAATGAGATGTATTTCAGGCCTGACTAAAATATTTTCAGGATTAATACACTTCTTACCAAAAATCTCTGAAACTCATTATTTTGACTCAACCTAGGAAGCTCAAGGAAGGTGGTAACTCCAACCCACCCAGTTGTTACACGCTAATCCCTTGAGCGCATGCTGCTTCAGTTCATCTATCCCCTGCTTCTGTTTCTGCCTTGGGCAAAGGAAGCACCTAGTGCCAGCTAACAAAATCAACAGAAACCCGCTCGCTGAAAATATGGCTAAAGAAAGTTTTTAATTTATGAATGTGACAAATGTTACTGCTTCTTACAAGATGATAATGGTATAAAATAAAAATAGAGACTCTGAAGAGAAAAGAAAATAAGCAGTTCAGGGTTTAAACTTTATGTCATAAAGCTCCTGTGGTTTATTTTCTAGGAAATCCTCTCGGGCTCTCATTCAGAAGCTACTTGCTGCATTTTATATAACATTCCTACATGCCTGACTATCTACTTTTTCAATTTACAAGTGGTATTTGGAATAGGCAAATGTAGAGAACCCTGAGTAATCCACTAGACGGCAATCTCCACAAGGGCAGAGACCATGTTGATCTTTTTAAATTTTCATTCCCAGTGCCCAGCATATGCTACCATATGGGAGAAGCACAGGAAATGTTTGTTGAGTAAATGAGTGAATGAAAATTAATTAAGGTTATCAGAAAACCTAGATCTTTTTCCTAGGAGCCAGATGTGTAGTATCCCAAGAGACCTGAAAATCCCAGTTGTGATGCTGTGTTGTCTTTTAGAGATAATTGAAGTTAGAAACTATTTCACTTTTATTCTGAGGTCTGTTAGCTTTGTCTTGAATGACTTGAACTGTGAAATTTATTACTGAGAAAGTTATCAACTACTTGGATTGAAAACAATCTCAGCCATATGAAAAATATGAACTCCAAGTAGAAAATTGATACCCTTTATTTGCTTGCTTTTTTTTTTTTAAGCCAGGCTTATTTTTAATGTGTTCACATGTTTAAAACATAGCCCTTATTAAACTTAACTCTAAATTATCATGCATATAATCTAAATATTGTCTCAACCAAGAAACTTTTGATCAAAGTAACAAAGTACTTATTGGCTTAATTCAACATAGGGAAGCTGGCGTTTCTGCACTCCAGTGGCTAATCCCATGCAGCAATAGTCCTTGAGAAGATTCCTCTGCTTCTATTTCTGAAGAAAAATGAAAAAATATCAAGGCAACTGAAAACAATAGAAACCTACTCCCTTAAAATGTGGTTTAAAATGAATTTGAAAACATGTCAGAATATTATTTTTTATGTGTTATAATCAGGAATGTGACAGGGAATAATCCATTTACCTAGAATGAGAGGGCTATCCATCAACCATATTGACTAGGAGCACAAACTCTGGAGCCAGACTAAGGTGCTTAATGCCAGGCTATTTAGCATCTGTATGACTATAGTAATACTTAATCTTTCTTGGCTTTAGATTGTCCATCTGTAAAATGGTGGTAATAATATTATCTATTTAATACAGTTGTTGGGAAGATCAAATGAATTAATGTAAAGTTCATAAACAAGTGCTTGGGATATAATTAGTGCTATCCTTTCTAACACTAGTAAGCAACACAGAACTTCAGTCATTATTTACAAACTGCAGAGTCTCTAACTGCTTCAAATACTGCATCACCAACACATCCAAGATTACCAGCAACTTGGCTGTATTTTCTGTGCAATTGGCAATCGTTTTACTGCTGGTCCTGTCCTAAGTGGACTTGGAAGATATTTAATGTTGCTTCCCCCAACACACCCAATAATTTAGTGGATTCTTTGAAGACAAAGTTTTTGGTGTGGCTCTCTCTTGGTTTAGACTAATTAATATACTGCATTTGAGCTGTCACACCCTCAAATAAAACAGTCAACCTCTAGGGGTTTAACTATCCATCCCCAACTTCTCTTCTGCTGAGGCCTGTTTTTCCTCTTAGAAAACGTTTTTGTACAGTACCTAGGATAGCTCCTAAGCTTGTTTTTTCTAATATGTGGCCACATCTGTCCAAAGAAATCAGACATGATCTTTATGAAGCTAAGCCTAAAGCAGTTGTATTTCTTCTTCTGGCCACCTGCAAAGCAACCTGCCAGCATCCCCTGGCTCCAGAGTTCCTGGGGCAAGAGTCAGTCAATAGCCACTGGGCCCTCCTAATTCTGGGACAGAGATCAGGTTTTCTTAGTGCTTCTACTGAAGATCCTCTGTATCCCCAGCAACTATGCCCAGAATAACCCTCCTCCCAAATCCTTTCTCTGTTAACCCATTAATACTCTCCGTGTGGATTGCAGAGTTGTTAATTCTCAACCATACCCCTTTAAAATGTTTAAATTTTACTGGATGTTGTCTTTCAACTCATTTTAATATTCAGTATTCACCCTGTATTTGTGCCTCAGTTAAAATTTCTTTTAAATACTGTTGTAGAAGTGTAGCTTAGATCTATGAGGATATTAATTATAGAGGTTTTAAAAAGTTTTTTTTTTAAATAAATCTAGAATTCTTGTTTCCTGCAAATTCCTTTTTACAGGGTGTGTTGCTCTCTTTCCTTCATTCCTGGCCTGTTTGTCAACAGTCTGGTGGTCCCTGATCATCTCACATTTCAGAGTAAGATGCTGAAAGCTGACTAAAAAAGTCAGAATCTTATTGGCTTGAGAAATGAGAGGATGGAGTTCAAGGATGCCAGAGTGACTGAAAATTTAGGACACCCCATAAAGGAGGATTCATAGAAAGAGAGATGAAAACCAAGATTCAAAATATGAAGATGAATTCTTTTTAAATCCTTGGCTGACTTTTTATTACGTATGGGGGAAACTCCAAAACATCCTTTAAAAAGTAATAATTGAAAGGATGGAAAATTGAATAGGGTTTTAGATGCTTCACAAGGCAAAGAAGGCTGTTTGGAGTTTGAGTCCTTTTAAACTGGGGAGCTTGGTAAACCTCATGGGTTTTCCACTCATGTACCCTATCAAGCCTCCACAAGTTTTGGTGATTTAACTCCCTTCCAGAACAAAAATCACCACTTTTATGGGGAAGATAATAGATTCCAGCATTTCTACAATAAAGCACAGTATCTGACATATAATGCAAATTTCTAGACATGCAAAATCAAAAGAATGTGGTCCATAATTATGTAAAAAAAGATGAATCAGATAGCAAAAATAGCATATAAGAACTTTAAATTTAATTTTATAAATATGTTAAATGACTTAAATGAAATAATGGTTATAAAGAGTAAACAGATGAGAAATCTCAGTAAATGTTAGTTCTCAACCTAGCAAGTTCCTCAGATGAAATTCAAAATGGGCTCTTGTCTGTGGAAGGCAAGGTGAGTCCAAAGTAAGAGGCAGACCCCTCTGGATTGGTAGGTGTCAGTTTTAATAAGCAAGGAAAATTACCTATGAGTTAATAAGTGTTGGGTGGCTGCAACACACCTAGATTTATATATCTACTTGCCAGAATCTTACATGGAGGCCTTAATGGAATTCAGTCACATACAACTGAGTGGCCAGATTATTATGATCTCTGAACGCATAATAATCTGGCCCCTCAGTGTATATCCTATATAATAAAAGGCTAATATGCAAACTGTCCCCTCGACCAGAAGTTCAACCAGCAGGCAGGCCGACCAACTTGCCCATGTCCCCTCCCCCTGGCCAGTGCATGAATTTGTGCATTGGCGGGTTCCAGCCAGCCTGTGTGTGTATATATATATATATATATATATATATATATATGTATATATACACATATATATGTATATATATATATGTGTGTGTGTGTATATATATATATATACACACACACATATATATATATGTATATATATATGTATATGTGTGTGTATATATATATATATATATCTCCTATCTAATAAAAGAGTAATATGCAAATTGACTGTCACACCAATACACAAGATGGCCACCCCCATGTGGTCAAAGATGGCTGCCCCCATGTGGTCACAAGATGGCCACCACAAGATGGCCTGCAGGGGAGGGCAGTTGTGGGAAGTTAGGGGTGACCAGGCCAGCAGAGGAGGGCAGTTGGGGGTGACCAGGCCAACAATGGAGGGCAGTTGTGTGGGACCCAGGCATGCAGGGGAGGGCAGTTCAGGGGACCAAGCCAGCAGGGGAGGGCAGTTGGTGGGGACCCAGGTGTACAGGGGAGGGCAGTTCAGGGGACCAGGCCTGCAGTAGAGGGCCATTGGGGGGGGGGGGAGGACCAGTCCTGCAGTGGAGGACAGTTGAGGGGGGACCAGGCCTGCAGTGGAGGACAGTTGGGGGGGACCCAGGCTTGCAGAGGAGGGCAGTTGAGGGGGACAAGGCCTGCACGGGAGGACAGTTGGGGGGGACAAGGCCTGCACGGGAGGACAGTTGGGGGGGACACAGGCTTGCAGAGGAGGGCAGTTGGGGGGGATAAGGCCTGCAGGGGAGGGCAGTTGGGGGGGACAAGGCCTGCAGGGGAGGACAGTTGGGGGAGACCAGGCCAGCAGGGGAGGGCAGTTGGTGGGGGGGGGACCAGGCCAGCAGGGGAGGGCAGTTGGGAGCCAGCAGTCCTGGATTGTGAGAGGGATGTCCAACCGCCCGTTTAGGCCCGATCTCAGTGGGATCGGGCCTAAACAGGTGGTTGGACATCCCTCAAGGGGTCCCAGATTGAAGAGGGTGCAGGCTGAGCTGAGGGACAACCCTCCCCCCGGCCCATGCACGAATTTCGTGCACCAGGCCTCTAGTATATAAATTTACTATATATATAGTATAAATATATATATACACACTCTGAGTGGCCAGATTATTATGCATTCAGAGATCATAATAATCTGGCCACTCAGTGTATACAGTTCAGATGGTCTCAGCAATGCATTGCTCTCTGAAGGCTGCATCCTTGAAAGAGCTCCTAGTGCAGAATGGTGGGTGGAACATGTATTCTAAGGACAGGGAAGGGATAAGAACCACTGATTGCTTGTGTCCAGTTGGCAGGTCAACTGGCAGTTATGTCCTCTTGGGAACCTCCTGCAATAGTAAAGAAAGGAAATCTACAAAAAAACTAGAAATTGTAGAATTGAAAAGTGCAGTGTTTCAAATGATAAAAATCACTGAATGGGCTAAATAGCAGATTAAATGAAGCAGGAGACAGGGCAATGAAAATTATCCAGTCTGAAGGAGAGAGGAAAATTAAGACTGGGGAAAAAATTAGCACGGCTTCAATGGCCCATGGGATGATATCAAGTGATGCAACATATGTCTAATTTAAATTCCAAAAACAAAAACAAAAAAAGATGAATGGGAAATAAAAATATTTAAAGAAGCAGTGGCCTAAATTAAGTGGAAAACATCTATTTACAGATCCAGGAAGCTCAGTATATTCCAAACAGGATAAATATGAAGAGAACCACACCTTTGGCACTTCTCTGTGATGTTGGAGAGAAAACATAAGTTTAAATTTTGGAAGTAGTCAGAGAAAAAAGACATATGACATACACGGGACTAGGGATATGAAATGTTCATCAGAAACATGGGCGGACTGAAGACAGTAGAATGGCATCATCAAGGTATTGAAAGAAGCCCCCAAACAATCGTAAATCTGGGATTCTATAGTCAGTGAAATCTGGGATTTCACTGACCAAACAATCGTAAATCTGGGATTCTATAGTCAGTGAAAATATTCTTTAAAAATGAGGGCAAAAGAAAGATAATTTCAGATAAATGGAAGCTGAGAGTATTAGTTATCATCAAACCTGTGCTTTCAAGAAATACTACAGGGTGTTCTTCAGGCCAGAGAGAAATAGCACCTGCTGAAAACTGGAGCTACTGCAAAAAAAAAAAAAAAAAAAAAAAAAAAAAAGCACAGGAAATGGCAAAACATGTACACAAACATAAAATGTTATTTTTCTTTCTTGTCTTTTTTTTAAACAAAGCAACTGACTAAGGTTTATAGAACATTTATAACACAAGTAAAACATATGACAATAATAACAAATAAGAGGTAGTTAAATGGAATTTTACTATTGCAAGATTCTTGATTTTACATGAATTAATACATTATTAAGTCTAACTACACTGTGGTAAATTAATCCATAGGATGGCCACCCAAAACAATTCAAAAAAGTATAGCTCAAAAGGAAACATATGAATTAAAATGAAATTCTAAAACTTATTTGGTTAACCTTCTCCCCTCAAGTAAAGGCAGGGAAGGAGGAATGAGAATCAAAAAACAGGACAAATAAATCCAAGCAGCAAACTGATGTATTTAAAAGGATCCTAATCAATAATGACATTACATTTAAATGGTCTAGCTGATCAATCAAAAGGCAAGGTTGATGACGACAGAGATGGATTTAAAAGGATGAAACAGAGATGCATTGATAGTAGATTCTGACTAATGTTATTCAGTACAAGCTATATATTGTGAAAATTATCTTATATAATGTGATATTGCTATATGGGTATTCTAGAACTTTCATAGATTTACCAGGCTTAACTTTAGAATAAAAAATAGGACTCACCATCAAAGGGTTACTGCATTTTCCCCATCCACTGGGGACTACAGCACCTATCCAGGCACTAAATTATCTCTTTTGGATGTTTACAGTCTGGAAGGCATTGAAATATCTAAAAAATAATGAAACAAGAGAACTGGGGCCGATACACCCTGGTTATTTTTTTTTTCCAAGTTATTACTTTCCTCTATATCATTCAGCACAATAGTGTGCATCTATTTTTAATGACACCCAGGAGATAAGATTCTTCTCAGCAACTTAGAGCAATGTTTAGCAGGTTTCTCTGGAAAGGAATGTTATTTATGTAGCATGACTCACTTGTGCTGCTTTTAGTGTTTATCCAAATCAATTCAAAATTTGTTGGACACTTGCTATGTGCAGTACACTGGAGGAGGATAATTAAAGGCAAAACAACATTAAAGAAGTGTCTATCCTTGTTAAATTTAAATGTGTGGAAAGAGATAAATAACAATTCAAGTAGTTAATAAAGAACACAGGGAATATGATACATGTTAATTAGCTAGCAAAGACCATAAATGCAATACAAGCCCCTAGGAAGTATAGACAACTGTGAGATGGACTGATTCGGAACAACTCTACAGAGAACGTGAGACTTTCCCTGACCCTGTAATCATGGCTAAGGCTCAGACTGGTAGAGAAATGGATGAGACCCCCTTCCAAGTGAAGAAAACTGGGGGACACTGCTGTGCCACAGTAAATTATTGTGCTTGAAAACGAAGGGCTGACGAGCCCAACCAGCGCAGAGGGTTTGAGTGGCCACACACCAGTGCCCAAGACAGGAAAAGCAGGCGGGGCCAAGATTACCAGAGGCCGTGAATTCAGGGTTGTTTCAGGGATCATCAAGAAGCCCTTGATGGGGTTGAGGAGAAAAGTAACATGGTGAGGATATGCTATAAAAATTAAACCGGCTTTGAAGAGTTCCCTGAATTGGAAGAGAGATGATTCCTCTCATTTTGCCTTTAGAACAGCCAGAGAAGGACTTGAGGAAAGCAGAGTTGTATGTGAGAAAGAATAAGCATATTTACTTTAGTCCACCTTTATAAAGCAGATAAATGCTAATCTTATTAATTGTGAAACTGTTTCAATGAGAACATTACACATTACTGAGCATCTGTGAAATGTTGCTCAAGAAAATGTATGTGACCCCAGTTGTGACATTTTAGTAATCATATAGTTATTTTTCCTAATAGCTTAGAACTCAAATTGGATGAACAGCTGTGGGTCCCCAGGAGGAGTGGCTCAGAATTTAAAAGTGAATCTTGGCATGACTTTATTAGCTCTCCTTTGCTCTTGGGGATAGAAGCTTTCTATAAAAACTTACTCTTTTATTAATAGAAATGAATTAATAATGCATCCATAGAGGCTTTCATTCTGCATTTCATTTTAGCTTCAGGCTTATTTCAATCCTCTTTCTGATAAAGTGGAAGCACATTTTTATCTTTACTTATTTGCTATGAAAGATGTATGTAACTCAGGCACCAAAATATCTAGAGCACCTGCATGAGTCTGGAAACTTTATATACTAGTTAGCAAAATGGTACACCACCAGATAAGCACATCAGGTGGAACCCTTATAAAAAAGTATCTCAGGTGCTTTTCTTACTTTATTATGAAGTGTTGGGAATTGAGTTAGGGACTGAATTGGGAGGGAATTGGAGAAGGTATTTTAATGTGTAAAAAAAACTTTAGAGAAAATTTTATTCTTTTGAGCTATTTTTGTGTGATATTAGCATCTGCACCCATGATGTTGGTGGGCAGCAAAGTCAATGAAATTTCCTTCAATTCTACTCTGCCTTGCTTATGTCACCCTGGTATATTAAGGAAGCTATATTTATCAAAGGAAGGCCTGGGAGCAAGATGTAATAGGACTTCTCGATTTGATAACATAATGACACTACATATTAGGTTATTTCAGGAAAAATTTGGTAATAATTAGGCTGGATATGATTTGTTGTTTATTATGGAAGAAAATAGTAGGAAAACAGTGAATTCTGACTTATTTTAAATTTTAGCATTTATATATTGTTTTGAATCACATGTGTCATTAGGATTTGGTGATCATTTGATATTATCCAGAATTCTACAAACCCAACACATTAGATTCATTGTAGATTGTCAGAATCCCTGACTGTTAAACGAACAAATCATTGTATGCTTCAAAGTGCTTTTACCTGAAGAACATTCACTAATTTTCAAGCATAGCTTTTGAATTATTTTCCAGCTCCTAAGACCTAGTTTTAAAAGAACAGTTAAAATAAATCAGAAAAAAAATCTGTCACAAGAGTATCCTTCTTGTTAGAATATGGACAAATACTTGGCCAGGCCATTCTCACTATTAATAAACTCTGGGATAATTAATATCTACTAACCTTTAAGGAATGTGGAGAGGAAAACATTTTACTTCATCCTCTAATCTCTTCTTGTTCTGAGATTTCACATCAATAAAGTATTAATTTCCACAAAATAGAAGCCTCTCACTTAGGAATATGCGGAATGAATATGCCAAGTATCACATGTTGACTTTTAACTGCATTTCTCAGTGGCTTAGAGATGTCTTACTCTCATACCTCTCTATTTCTGATTATTTTCACTTGTATTTTTGGGAGTTGAGTTAGAGTGAGAGTAAGAGGAAGAGAGAGTGTTTATGTGTGTGGGTTGTTTTTTTTGTTTGTTCTTTTATCTCAGGAATGCTTTGCTGTGCTTTCATATGTTTTCTCCCTTTTTGTAATTTCCATCGCTTACGAATCCTTTCCTCATGCATTTTGTCTACATATTAGAAGTAGAATATTAACAAAAGGCATTCAAAAGCATTACTTATAAAATATAAAGTAGCTTCAAATACTCAACTCAGCGTGGAGTTTGCAGGGAAACCAGAACCTAATTTGCATTCTCTTCAAAAGAGTGGAATAGTTTCAAGATTGACTGTAACAAGCAAAACCATGATAAGATTGGTAGAAAAAAAAATTAGCCGAACCTCTCATTACATACATTTTTTTTTAATCCTTGATCTAGGATTCCAGACAAATGTGATATAGCATTATCTTATTGTGATGCCTGTTCCCAACTGATCTATAATTTTTATTGTGGCTGCATTAAGATGTGTAAACAAATTCCATCCTGTTGTGCACAGTGAAATCTAAGTTTATATCTCACATCTGAATGCATTATGTATTATATGAGATTTCAGCCACTAAGCAGTGGGTATGGATAATTGGGAAATTTGGTTGCTACTTGGCCAAGTGTCTAATAAAAGGCATGCTGGCTTTTATTCTTTCAGTATCTGTTGGACTATAGCTAGAACATTGCTTGGGAGTTCAAATTATTCATATATTTTTCTAACTGTGACATTTTCTATGTAATGATCTAAAAATACGTCTGATATCTCCATGATTCTGTTTTATTCAATTCTTATTATTGGGTGGACAATTGTGTATGGTTGGGGAACGATTCTACTCCTGGAGTTTGTACAGGAATGCCAAGTGAAGAAAAATAGAAAAAAAAAGGTTAATGGCAACAATAATTTTTAAAAATGAAGTCTGCTTAACAACAATCAAAGACAGTAATACTTTACAAAAGCAACATGTCAGCAAGAGAGATTTGAGGCTGGAAAGGAGGCACTGGACATATAGTAATGAAAAATGTGGAAAACTTTGATATATTTTTGGTTGCATTTTTTTCCTTTGCATAATGGCTACTATTCACAAAACATTTATTTGGGATTGAAATTTCTGATCCTCATGAAATTTCTAATTGTAACCGAAGAACTTAACTAGTTACTTAGGTCCTATCTTCCACTGTGTAATTTCAATCCCAGAAGTCTAAAAATGGTTCACTCAAAGGTGTGTGCACCCAGAGACTTGTAGAGAGATGTAGAAAACTGTAAATGAGGCTCTAGGCAATAGCCCATTCACCCATCATCTGGTTCCTGTTCTCCTGACAAAGTATAGGGTCTATCAGGGCACAGCAGGTGGGACTTCGACACCTAGGCATGGGTGATAGGCTGGAAGGCAAAATGTTTTAACTCCCATACATTCCCATTATGCTCTGAGTGAAGGATTGTTCCAGTCATAAATACAAAAATAATATAGTGCTGGTAGGACAACTGGTTTAAAAATCTTAATTATGAAGGATGCTATTTATTTCTACTTTATTATTTTTTATTTTTTAAAATATATTTTTATTGATTTCAGAGAGAAAGGGAGAGAGAGAGATAGAAACATCAATGATGAGAGAAAATTATTGATTGGCTGCCTCCCGCATGCCCTTTGCTGGGGATCGAGCCCACAGCCAGGCACATGCCCTTGACCAGAATTGAATCTGGGACCCTTCAGTCCACAGGCCGACACCCTATCCACTGAGCCAAACCAGCTAGGCTCCACTTTAAATTATTTTCACTTGATCTTATTTATTTATTTTTAAAATTTTATTTTAATTATAGTTGACATACAATATTGTCTTAGTTTCAGGTATATAACATGGATAACTTAACATTTATATACCTTATAAAATAATTATCACAATAGGTGTAGTAACCATCTGACTGGATCCTATTTATTTTATATAAAACAGGTAAATTACCAGTTTGCATTATAGAATTTTAAAATGACAGTTACAATGCATGTAAAAGTTCTATTTTAACAGTCTTTCACTGCCTTGATTTTCTTTTTGAAATAGTTGTCTGTAGGTGGCAGCATTTCAAGCCTTTATGATATGTATAAAAATACACAAAACAAGGTGTCATACTTGAATGTGACTAGTAATGATTTGGGGGAAGCTTGATAAGACTCCCTAATATGCTGAGAAAAATCAAGGACTTGTTGAATTTTCAAGACATATTTGGCATTAATTGAAGTAGTACAGGAAGGAAAGTATCTGCCCACAAAATAAAATAAGACTGTGTTTTTACTCATAGCTGGGCTTTCCAAGGGTCATCAGTGTGATTCTCCATCCATCACGCTCACAAGAGCTCTGGTGGGAAGAAAATTCTCCCTAGCCATCCTTCTCAGAGTGTGGGAGTGCAAAGAGCAGTCTCTGCTGCAGCATCTGTGTGGCTCCCTGACCAGTCTAGCAAAGGGAGGAATTAGGGCGTGCACCAGACAATACCAGATTGGATGTCTATCGTTACAAGGAACATTTATTGACTGTTTATGTGCCAGTTTGAATCTATTTACATAACATATGCTTATGGATTTATTCCTCACAACAACCCTAACAGATAGGCACCGCTATTCTCCATTTTGCATATGAAGTACTGATTCAGAGAGGGTAAGTGATGTGGTCCAAGGTAACAGAACTAGAAAAGCGGCAGAACTGCGATTTGAACTCACCCATCGTGCTCCAGAGATTTTGCACTTATCTACTAGTCTATATTGTATAGTCCTAGCCAGAGAAAAGGCTGGAGAGAGTGAGATAAGTCCAGCAGAAGGTCTAGTGCAGCTTTATGGGGCTGAGGGGGAAACATCACTTCTTTGTGTTTAAGGCTTTGTAGGGAATTCTTCTGAAGCTTTTGAGTCTACTTTTTGCCTGGTACTTGAATTCAGGTCAGCAACATTTATTGAGTACTTCTTATTATCTAGATATCATATATGGTGCAGGGACAGAAAGACAGGCAGGAGATAGTAGCACTCTACACTAAATCGTAGAAAGATGTTCTTTATTTTATAAATGTCCTCAGAGAGCAAGTCCTTGCTGCTGATGTCCTTGAAGAAGTGGAATGACACAGTTTAGACCATCTTTGTTTAGGCTCCTGACTTCACTTGTTCTCTCAAATAGCATAACTAGCATGTAGAGAAAGGCATCACCTGATAAAATAGTCATGCAAACACTGATGTGGCAATACTGCCTCTCTAGCAATGAAGGCATCATCTGAAATTATATTTCCTACCATCTAATTCCATGAATTACAAACAATAAATATGTGGAAACCTCATTATTCAGCTGTTTAGCAACAACTGCAATTCTTGATCCCATGATTATTTTCTACAAGTGACTTTGAACAATTAATTAGGAATTAGAAAATGTGAAGATTCTTAAACTAACAAATAATATGTCCAGAAAGACTTCAGAGAGTTATTATTCCCATGTCTCTGAAACCCATGGGTTACATAGCAACTTTATAGGTAGAGATAATTTGGGGCCATGCTATTGGTGGCACCCCAAGTATTTCATGATATTAACAAAAATAACCAACATTTATTAAGTCTGGTACAATGCTAAGTTTTTAACATCACCTCAGTTTGACCTCTAAAACACCCATTTTTTTCACTCATGGAAACAGATTCAGAGAGATTACTTGTCCAAGGTCTCATAGCTAATTGTGGTGGAGTGGGAATACCAACCTGGGAGATTTGTCTAATAAGTGCATGTTCATGGCTACCTTCACGTACTCTCTAACAAAGTCATTTTACTTAATGAATTCAGTTGGTGCACAGTCATTCAGCATATCACAGATGTAAGCCCTTCCTGACTCCCTGAATTTTTAAAATTTATTGTGAGAAATAAATCCATCCCCCAATCATATACTTTCACCTTTTCATTTTACAACTCACCATAGTCATCACTTTGCACTCATTTGTGTTGTGGTTTAATTAGTGTCAGTGTTAGCTATCTATTGATGTAACAAATTACTTCAAAGCTCCGTGGCTTAATGTGGCAATCATAACTTATTATCTCTCATGGTTTCCGTGGGTCAGGAATTAAGATAGGGCTCTAGGTTGCCTTAAGCCTTAGTTGGGCTGCAATTATCGTCCGGCTTGCTCATTCTCTGGCAGTTGATGTTGGCTGTCAGCTGAGGGCCTAACTGGGGCTGTGGTTGGGCCATCTATACGTAGCCTCTCCATCAGTCCAGGGCTTTCTTACAATATGGTGGCTGGCTCCAAGGGCATATAGTCCAAAGACAGACACCAACACAAAAGCTGCATTACCTTTTCAGAGGGTGGGAGGTACAGTTTTATAAAGTTACAACTTACACACCATATAATTCACTCATTGTAAGTGTATTAAATATTTTTCAAAGTCTATACCTTTAGTACTCGTGAATGGATGCACAGTTAAATAAAATATATGCTAATGGTTAATGACACAATAAAGGTAATTAGGTATTTTTGAATTGGTAAGTTATCTCAACATCTCTGACTATGGTGCTTTATTTAAAAATGGGGTCCTTGATTGGCAAAAATATATGTTGAGTGCCTGAGCACCACCCCACTATACATATATACTCTGTATGTTTATCGGGAACTTTCTGTACATATATGAGTACCCCAAGAGAATTCACACAAATTAACTGATAATGTGGCATTAGAGCAAGAAGTTCCAGCTAGAGACATTACTGACTGGCTGTCCGAGGTTCCTTCTTCCCACTTCATTGAAAGCAAAACTATGAGTTTGTTTAGGTATATGACTGAAATGCGAGCAGGTAAGATGAAATTTTATTCATGCCCATTAGCTTTGGAAAATAAGTTATAATGTGAAGCCCACAATCTTCTTTCATGCATTGGGAGACGTGGTGTGAGAGCAAGAGGCTTGGAGGTGCTGCAGCCATTTGTCACCATGAGGCAAGTGCCAACCCAGATCCCTGACATGTTTCAGCAGCTAAAGTAGCCAACTTTGAAACTTCAAGGAGTCTTGATAAGTGAGATACTAAAATGTCCTTAAAGTACAAGCCATATTAATTCATATGTTTTGTTACTTGAAGCAGAACTTTTTCTAAATGACAAATTCCTGTGAAAAGAAAAAATGTTTATTCCTATTGGCAACAAAATAAAAATATGCAACTGCTCACTAAATAGTAGTGCTATAAACTAAATTAGTCTTAAGATTATTATAATTGATCATTTTTCTTTTGGAAAGATAGTTCCAGTAACAGTGTTTGAACTTTGTAGGCACTTGAGGCCATGGAGACTGTGTAGTAAATATTAAATTAAGATTAAAAGTGGTTTGCCCACGTTTTGAACTTTATGCTTTATGATATTAGAGGAGTTAGGGAGAAAACTCTGAAGATCTGAGCAAATGATTCAGAAAATAAAAACTTAGGAATGGAAACTATAAAATACCTCTATGGGAGAGGCTGCTAAGTGAGGGATCATGTTATACCACTGCATTGTGTGCAAGACTTCAACTGGAGTCAATCAGAGTTACACAAAAATCGATGTCAGGATCTTTCCCTGAAACTGTAAATGAGGCAAGCTGAAAATCTGAATCATTTCTTGGTGAATGTCTGGGACTGCACCAGCCCTTCAGGGAGGTTAGGCGTTTGATGGGAATGAATGTGCTCGAGATTCTAATTGCTGGATAAATTAACAAAAAAAAAGAGAGAATTTTGTTTACTATCTTTCTATAAATGTGAAATAATTTTAATTGCCCTCAGAACTTGTTCAGTTATTATTTTTCCAGATGGTTGAGTATTTTAATAAAAAATACTCACTTCTTGAAAAAAATGGTATCAGACTGGACTCTTTCCAATAATTTTAGAAAAAAAACTTTCCTGTTAGGCTTACGTTTAACCTGCGTGTCAGAGGTTAACTTCTGGGCACTCCTGTTTCTGGAGTATGAGGAGTAATTTTAACAAGCACTACACCAACCACTGTACTGCTCTCCATGACCCTTAGAAAGAGGGTGAGGAAGGGAGGTGAAACATTTGGCAATGTCAAGCCTTTGAAAACCATTTGCAAAGTATTTTTACATGAAGGGACAAGGAGTGATTAAAAATCATCTTCTAAGTCTTGAGATAGTCATAGAATTTAAGCAGAAGTTGTGATTTTAAAGAAATGCTTTAATTGACTGGATATTTGAAGAACCAGTACATAGTATTTACTTGAAGTTAGTGTTGATTTAGAAGCTTTTCTTATCAGTTATAATTACAGAGAGAATTACTTTTTTATTATTTTTAATCTTTAGTTATGAAAATTTTCATAGGCTTTATCAGGCCAGTTCTATAATTTACAAGCTCATCATTCATGGGGATACGTGGTTACTGTATTTTTGTTGTTGTCTCTTTTTTGTGGGACACATTTTATCATTTTTCTTAGAATTTTATCATTCTAGTATTTATTAAGTTGGTGTCAGACGTTTGCACTATGCATCATTTTAGGATATGCTATAGGAGACCAAGGCAATTTTAATAAAAAGGAATAGCACTGATCTATTGATTGAATGATGTAAGTTTTTTGTTTATGTGGGATTCTTAAGAGATTCATAGTGAATAAAAGCAAAGGTGTAGACAGTCTAGTATTTCTTGACAGTCTTCAAGAAATTTTCAGAAGGTGTGATTTTCATAGTATTGTGTGGAATTTGGGCTTTACAGATCATGTATTCCTCCCTCTCTCTTACACTTGAGTGACTGGAGGAGCCCCTAAGAGGTCCATTATCTTGTTGAGGACCATATAGTGGGTGAGTGGAATAGGAAGAGAGTGCATATCTTCTCACCTCTGTCCAGAGGTCTTTAGACTATATCATAATAGCACCAAAGTTTCCTAAGAATCCGCTGGAGGTCTATTCTTTTATAGTTATGTAAACCCTGTTTTCCAAAGACATTTGCATGATTACAGGTTCAATTAAATTAATGTACCACTACACAAAATTTGCATTTTTGTTTTTGTCTTAGAACAATCTCTTTAACATTTCAAGCTTATTTCTAGTTCCAGTGGTTTGGAATTTACTACATTATTGTGAGATCTACTTATACTGTTCATAATATAACTTCTCTGAGTTCCAGTAGGCTCGTTATACAATTGAGGATGTTGCTGTAATTAATCTCTATGGTCCAGCCTTAAAATGCTATTAATCTACATACAATTTCCGTTTATTTTTCTGATGAACTCTTCTGGGTATTTGTATTTCATTGTGTTTCTCTCATTGTGGAATAAAGGCTTTCTCTGTGTATGTAAAATAATCCTGGGCATGAGTGGTTAGAAATATTTTTTGGCAAGTGGCCTCTTTATCCTTAAATTAAATTATGTTTAAGAATGAGCCTGAAGGTAAAGCCTCTGTCATCTTTTAGAATGCCCTAGGGCCTGCATTAGAATTAAGGCTCCTGGGCTAGCCTCTGTCTTTCATGTTCTTTAATGCAAGTCTCTCGTTTCTGATCTCTCAGTCTTCAGATTTGTAGGTGCCAGAGATGGAGAGCTATTCCTCATTCTATCTTCTGCCACCACACACACCTCCCTGAACTGACACTCTGGAGAATCTACAGGCTCATTCTCCAACTTTGGTGCCATTATGATTTAAGCAGAAGTGGTTGGATAATCTACAGGCTCAAAGTCCCTAGGGCCTTAAAGTTCCATGTTGTTCTTGGGTAAGTCAGGGCCGGTACAGTTCCTAGCTGCCCAAAGACTTCTCAGATTGTGGCGATGAGCCTGGGAGTGCACTGATGGGGTTTGAGATGGGAGCCAGTGGGGCTGGATTCCCAGGTCCAGGCTTTCCTAATGTGTCATGTTAGTGCAATGTAAGGGTAATCATACTGACGATGATGGTGAAGAGAACTAAGCAGTAAGCACCATTGGGGAAAACTGTAAATCTGTACTCATAGAGACAACATAAGGAGGAAATTTCAAATTTTAGTTTGTCTATGAAAAAAAAAAACACCAACCTGACTTACAATACTTTTGTGATCTATTTTTAACTTAGTTTTATTTATTGAGCACCAAAATAACAATTATGCACGTAGCTAAATGCATCACATAAACTATATTCTAAGTTTTATTGATTCTAGTATTTCATTTTACTAATGTACTCACCATTGTTCATATCATCTAGTCCTATACTCATGCAATGGGATTGTTGCTTCAGATGTAAAATAAATAAATAAGTTGCATCCTGACCAAGGTGATTTTGAGCTAAAGAATTTGTGACTGCTAATGAATGCCCACCTGAAAATTGTCAGGTCTCCAGAGGCAGATCTTGAGAAGTTTGGAACAGAGGGCTTTTAATCACACATTAGTTCTTTGGAAAACATTTTAAAAATAACATTTCTTGTGTGTTCCTACTTGTTCATTGTGAAAGTAATGAAAATAGAGGAAAACTTAATATATGAAATAATTATTTACCTATACTTATACCACAGGTAGATAAATTTCAATAACATTTTGGCATACACTTTCGTAATTCTTTTATACACACAAACATTTTTTTTCTGGATTCAAAATTGCTCTCATCTATTTCTTTTGTTTCTACTTTAAAATATTAACTTTTTTGGGTTTCAGTAGATTCATAAAAAATGAGGGTGTTGCTGTAATTGATCTCTGAGGTCTGGCTCCCTTAAATCTTTGAAATTTTATAAAATTTCACTTATTCTTTGTATGAAAACTCATGCATACCAATATAAAAATTATTTTGAGACCCCTATTTCATACATAACAATGTTTTTTGAACATTTCTATGTCATTTAAATATTATTCAATAATATGTTTTTAATGGCATATATTATTCTATTACATGATTAAAGATTTTACCAATTTTTTAAAAATTAAGGCTTTTTTTCTAATTTTATGTTATTTTTTATGCTCATTTATTGTCTTTGTAAATAAACTCTTCTTCCTATGTCTGATGGTGCGTGTATAATAAATTTCCTAAATGTATAATTAATAGGTCAAATGAATCTCCAAACTTAACTGTTTTATAAATGAAGTAAAAATTACCTCCAGACATGATTGTGGCAGTTTATATACTCCTGAATTTTAGCTAAGCATGTTATTATTTTAAAATACATATTAATCAAGCTTAATATGATAGCACATTGTTTTCATTTGCTCCTTTGTTTACTAGATTTTTCATATATTTATTAATCACCTCTACTCCTTTGCACATTTTTGCATGCATATTCATATACTTTATTAATTCCTTCTACATAATAACATTTTGCCACAGATATTATAAATATATTTTCCTGAGTTTATTGCTTGACACTAGATGTGTGATCTTGAACAAGATGTTTATCTTGCCTGTGTCTCAGTTTCTTTAAAGTTGAAGTGACCCAGTTCATCTGTTTAGTTAATGTGTTCTGAGTCTGAAAAATGGCTTATATTTGGGGACTGAGTGGGATTGTGACTTCTTATTGAAGTGACCACCCTCACCTTCCTGCTTTTTGCCTTTTGAGTTATTACCTGGTTGAACAGGTTAAGTAGCATCATAGTTGGCTGCATGTCTGTTTGACCTCTAGAAGTGTCAAGCTCTATTAACTCCCAGCAAGTCAAAGCTCTTGGGTTGCCCATCTGGCCTTGCCAGTTGTTGAGGTAATGTTGGCTCTTGGCTTCTGGTGCTAAGCAACACCACTAGCACTCTCATCTCCGTTGATATTAACACACTCAGCACTGTGGTCACCTCTCCCATAGTCAGCCCTGGCCTGAGAAAAAGGCCACTATAGAACTTCCCAGTGATGCTAGTGCTCCTCTGTCATGACCATGCTGAATGGGACCTTAATTGTTGCCCTCTTCTTCCGGTGGAGCATAATCTGATGGGTATTCCAGCCTAGGTCAATAAATCCTTGTTCATCAAATTGTATATTCTTGTCTCTTTGATGAAGTTCTCTCTAAATCCAGTACACTTTCCCAGCTCCTGTAAGGTAGCTATTTGTGCAACTCTTTGGTTATGTAGTCTCCTTCCTCTTTTGTTGGGCACAGCACAGCCCCATGCAGTTTATGCTGGGATTTAACCCTGGTCATCAGGCTGACAACCAGGAGAGGAACTGCAGCAGCTTCTGAGAGGGGTGTCTTGCTTTACATAGGAAAGGTCTCTGCAACATCTTCCAGCACGGGAATGTATGGGTCAGGGTCCCTGGGTTTTCCTCCCAGGGCTCTGACCTTAGGACAACAGACCTTCCTTGACTAAGTATTGAATCATCTGGAACTCTGCAACTTTAACTTTCAGGTCTTTCATTTGCTGCTCCGCTGTGTCTTTTCCACTTTGTAAGCTATTAAACTTCCCAATGCTCTCACACTGAACCTTTAATAGCTTTTTAGTAGCACTGGGTTTCTTGTTATTCCTTTGTAGTTAATAATACAATTTATCGGTAACCAGCCAACTCTGCTGTCTTTGTAGGTATTGTTCGTTTTTGTCTTTCAAATGCTTTCCAGGTCACCATTGATGACCTTAGCAAGTGGGCTGCCTTGTGATGTATGGAGCAAGGACTATCCATGCCCCATACGCCACTCAGAATGGGATCATCCTAGTCTGCTGGAGTGAACGCATTCCCAAACCTATCTCATTGCCTCTTTTCTTGGGCAAGTGTCACCATTTGTGTTACTGCAGGTTCTAAGGTTGCTCTAACAAATTACCATAAATTTAGTAGTTTCAAACAGCAACACACATTTTTTCTCTTGAAGATCTAGAGGCCAGTAGTTCCAAAATCGGTTTCGATGGGCTGAAATCAAGCTGTTGGCAGGACCTCACTCCCTCCAGATGCTTTAGAGTAGAATCTGTTATTTGCCTCTTCCAGCTTCTGGGGGCTTCTGGCTTACCTTCACATTACCATCTTCAAATGTCTCTCTCACTGCTAGTTTTCACACTGCCCTCTCCTCTGCTTGTGTTTATGTCAAATTTTGCTCAGCCTATCATAAGGGCATTAATGATAGCATTTAGGGCAAGCCTAGGTAATCCAGGATAATCTCTTCATCCCCATATCCTTAACCAATTACAGCTGAAAACACCCTTTGTCCAAATAAGGTAAATTTACAGATTTTAGGGATTATGACCTGATATCATTGTATATTAAAATATAGCCTCCCACAACATGTACAAGCTTTATTGGGGGAATACCTGTGAAGAAAAATGGGGAGTGAACGAGAGATGGTGAGGAAAGCCTTCAATGTAGTTCTGACATCTCTGAAAGAGAGTGAGAGAGAAGGGCAATGTATGAAGTGTTTCAGGCTGCAATGCAATTACAGGATAGTTTACCCAGGCTAATGGGAACTCTTCAAGTCAAAATATTCTACTGAAAAAGTCTGTGTCTGAAGGAATGGATCTGCATCCATAAATTCATTTGCAAAGTCATTGGCTTGGTGCAGCCCATTGGACGTGTGGCCTCGACAAAAATATGGTGGTGGATCCAGAAGACCAATAGCTTGACTGCTCAATCAACTGTTTCCTAAAGCAGGAGAGCTGAGGAATGCATTTTCATGGCCACCACATCCATCCATGTACCTTTTCCTCAGATATTGTTGTCAATCTTTACATCTCTAAAGATCCCTGACTAGATAGGCAGTCCATTACCCATTAACCAATAATTAATTTAGACTTGTGCCAAACTCTCCTTTTACAAAAAGTGGAGCGAATATTATTTCATAAATTTCTGCTCAGAGGGAGCGTTTCCCTTCACTACTTTCTTTCAGGGACACCCTAAGTGGGTTGTAATAAAGCAGTGATCTCTCATCAATCTTCAGAGGGAAGGCAGGGGAAGGTGGGATGGGGGCTAAGAGGTCAACCAAAGGACTTGTATGCATGCATATATGCATAACCAATGGACACAGACACTAGGGATGTGGGGGCATGTGCTGGGGGTAGGAGTGTCCAATGGGGAAAAAAGGAGACATATGTAATACTATATGTATTACTTTAAACAATAAAGAATTTTAAAAAAGAAAAGAAAAAAAGCTTGGCTGATGACATAATACCTTGTAGACATATTCCTAAAAAAATCTGTGCTTTTCCTCCTCTATCAGCTAGTCATAAAGCTAGCTGTGTACTAGTAGGTCAGGGAGAGGCACCAAGGCAGTGGGGTAGGTCCTATGCAGTCTGATTTACCAACGCATCAAATTTACTTATGCTGTTTAGATGGTGTAGACTAGACCATGTTGAGCCTGATCTTGAGTGTACCATTTTAATTTTAGTGTGGAATACTGTTGCACGTGTCTAAGTTCATAATTTGGCACATCAAATAAAGCCTCATTCATGATGGACAGCTCTGATCACATAGTCACATGGTGTTGTGTGCCTCAGCCAGACTTAGTTCCAAGCCAAGATGTACTTTACAAATGAAGACTGGTACTTGGAAAGTAATAGCATATTCTTAGTCCCAAACCCTAAAATCTGTGTTGTGATTCTTCTATTGAGCCTTCTGTCTGCTAAAGTCACTTCAAGAATCATTTGCTATGCTTGGACATAAAACATAAATGGCAGGGCCACTCACACCACACCTTGTACCCAATGTTGAGGCTTTTCTTACACTGGAACACACTTAAAACGGGCAGCTTTATGTATTACCTTGTGAATGAGTTGGGAAGCACATCTAAATATGCTTTATATTCTCCCCAAAATCTAAAAAAAATGCCTACTAAGCACTGTGCCTCTTTCTAAGGTTAGGCAATTTTTCTCATTTTAGAGAGGCTATCTTGACCTGCCACAGGCCACCACTCCTCTAGAAACTTCATCTATGTGGCAGTTCTCTGAATTTTCGAGGTGTTTATCTCACCTCCATCTGGCATCCACATGCCTTTCAAAAAACATCTTCTATTACCACTTCCTGATCTCCTGATCTAATTAACACATTGCCACCAATGTAATGAACTAGCATGACATTCTGTGGAATATCAAGGGAATCAAGGTTCCTCTAGTTACTAGAGTCTCATACATGAGACTGAGAGTCAGAGCTGGCATAGCCTTAAAGTAAAAGAGTGAAGGTTAATCACGTCTAATTTTCTCTATTACCTGTGATCGAAAAGAAAATGTTTGCTGGGTCAATGACTGCATAAAAGATGCCAAGAGCTGTGATAATTTGCTCCATTGATGATACCACATTGGGAACAGCAGCTGCAGTTGGTGTCACGACCTGATTAATTTAATGACAATACATTGGTATCCCTGAATATACATGAGGTTTTTGCACCAGATAAATAGGGGAGTAAAAAGAGGATATGCTAGGAATCATCACCTCTACAGCTTTCATGTCTTTGATCAGGGCACCAATCTCCACAACACTGAGGGATATACTATTCTTTCAATAACAGGGTAGGAAGTAAAGGAAGCTTCTTCTTCTTTTTTTTAAATATATTTTTATTGATTTCAGAGAAGAAGGGAGAGGGAGAGAGAAAAACATCAATGATGAGAAAGAATCATTGATTGACTGCCTCCTGCATGCCCCCTACTGGGGATTAAGCCCACAACCCATGCATGTGCCCTTGATCAGAATTGAACCTGGGACTCTTCAGTCCGCAGGCCAATGCTCTATCCACTGAGCCAACCAACTAGGGCTAAAGGAGGTGTCTTACATAATGACCCTTGCACCATGAATTACATAACCAATGTGCAGACACCGCCAGTTTGGGAGGGAGATAAATAAAAAATGGGTCTGTAGTCACAGTGGATCCACTATGAGGAAGGCTTGGGCCAAGAGTCCATCTATCACCTTACCTCCACAAGTCTCTTTGACAATCTGACTTTGGTGGCATTTTAGCTCTTTGGGGCTGAGCAGCAGTTCAGTGTAGTACCTGTTAAACCAGGCATCCTCAAACTACGGCCCGCGGGCCACATGCGGATGTTTTTGCCGTTTTTTTGTTTTTTTTTTCAAAATAAGATATGTGCAGTGTGCATAGGAATTTGTTCACAGTTTTTTTAAAACTATAGTCCGGCTCTCCAACGGTCTGAGGGACAGTGAACTGGCCCCCTGTTTAAAAAGTCTGAGGACCCCTGTTAAACTCTGAATGAGTGTTTCCCTTTTTTCTGTGCATAGTCAACCTGATGCATGACCACATGTCCCTCTGTGGAAGGCTTGGAGGAAGGGTTTTAGTAAACATCTGTGACCATGTGAAGGGTCTGCTGTAGCCCCCAATCAAAGGACTGTGGGTTTGAGAATTGGCTTCAGTTGAAGATCCAGTTAAGTTCTCTTTTATCACAATGATTCACATTAAGTTTCTTCCACTAGATCTAGAATATTATTACATCTATGTGTCCAGGAGTATTTTAATGGCTGCCCATTTTTTCATTCCTCAGCATCTTCATACTCCATTAGCCACCACCAGAGATCATTTTACGTTAAAAGACTTTGATTACTGCTTCACCCCATTGACTTATTAGGGTAATTGCACACAGCAAGTCTCTAATGATTATACAGTGCCACCTGGTCTCTATCCATATGCAAATGAAGCAGGGAGCCCAATGTTAGGATGGCAGCTGCAACCATCATCTCTAGCCTATAGAGAACAGCTACTGTAGAGTTTTTCCAGGGTGTTGGTCTTCCCCACACCAATGCATTTGTTAATACCTTTGTGGAGGAGATGTCCTCTGGGTCCTACCAAGAGGAATGGTTAGAGGTAGTTAAGCAGATTACACATAGTAGTTATATTCCAATGTTATCTCCCTAAATCTTCATACTCCTTCTTTTTGATGCCACATATGACCTCTTATACTCATTGTCCTTAAGCCACTAATGAACCCGTACTTTAAATTTTATACATTTCTAGTTGTTTAGCATTTGGAATTTTTTATGGTGATATAGTGTGCCAGATTGTAAGAAATGTGTTAGTTTGTGGTGTAAGATTAATATTTGCATTAGTTAGAATGTCATCTATATTTATTCATTATTTTATATTCCTTTTGACTACAAAATCTTTTGATGCTTTAATTATCAGTTAAATACTTCTTATATTATTAACTAGAGGCCCGGTGCACAAAATTCATGTATGAGAGGGGGGTGTCCCTCTCGAAATCAGGGACCTCTCTTGCAATCTGGGACCCCTCAGGGGATGCTGGGCCTAAACCGGCAGTCAGACATCCCTCTCGTAATCTGGGACGCTGCACGCACCAGTGACCATACTTTTCATACAGGTAAAAGGCATCTTGCTGTTGTATGGGCTACATTTTTTTTTGCCCTAATTATAAAAAGTAGTACATAACATGATCCTTCTGAGGCAGTAGTACCATTTTCCCCATCTTATGGGTGGAAAAACTGAAGCAGAAAGTAGTTAAGTAATTGGCTTTGTCACACATTTATAAGTGTCAGAGTCAGGGCTGACCACAAAATGTGCAAGCCAGAGTCTGTGCATGTCATCCTTTTTTTTCAGTGTTAGAGTAGCCTTGCCAGGTTTTAATTTTTAAATCTAAGAGACTGTTCCCAATATATAGGGTAGGGTCCCTAGGCCTGGCCGGCAATCAAGGCCATCTGCAGGGTGACCGGTGGGCGAGGCGATCGGGGGGAGGAGGGGCCTGCTAGCACCTGCCTTGGCTGGTGGCCTGGCACTGCCTGCTGGCAGGCCCTGCCCCCAATCGCTGCCACCGGTCACCTCCCACTGGGGGGGGGGGGGGGCAGACGCTCAATGCAAGAGCTTCCCCCGACCAGCATCTGCCCCCTCGTGGTCAGTGCACATCATAGCAACCGGCCGTTCCATGGGTTGTTCTGCTGTTCGGTCAACTTGCATATTAGGGTTTTATTATATAGGACTAGGGGCCTGGTGTACAAAATTCGTGCACAGGGGTGTGTGTGTCCCTCAGCCCAGCCTGCGCCCTCTCCAACCGCTCACCTGCCTACCTGCCTGATTGCTCCTAACTGCTTCTGCCTGCCAGCCTGATCACCCCTAACCACTCCCCTGCCAGCCTGATCGACACCTAACTGCTCCCCTGCCAGCCTGATTGCCCCTAACTGCCCTCTCATGCCAGCCTGGTCACCCTTAACTGTCCTCCCCTGCTGGCCTGGTCCCTCCCAACTGCCCTTCCCTGCAGGCCTGGTGCCCCCCAACTGCCCTCTCCTGCTGGCCTGATCGTCCACAACTGCCCTCCCCTGCCAGCCACCTTGTGGCGTCCATTTTGTGTTCACACGGGGGCGGCCATCTTGTGTGTTGGAGTGATGGTCAATTTGCATATTACCTCTTTATTATATAGGATATTATTTAATGTTTTTTAGTATCAGCCTCTATTATCAACTCACAACTAAGTTTTCATCTTAGTTTCTTTCATGTTTTTATAAATCTCTGTGATTATCCTCTGCATTCTATTGAGTTTCTTAGTACTGTCTTCCTACTTATTAATTCTCAATTTGACTGTGTACACTATACAGTTTATCTGCTTCATTTCATTTATCATTTTAATTGCTTTATTTTATACTAGAGGCCCAGTGCATGATTGAATCATGAACATGTAGGGTCCCCTACACGCTTTCACTTTCGATCACAGTGGAGCTGGGTGCCTGCCCGCTGGTGCACCAGGCCTTTTGGAAGCCTCCGGCTCGGCAGAGGCTTCCGAAAGGCCTGGTGCCGGAGCAGACAGGCACCCAGCTCCCCCGCTTTTGATGGTCTGAGGGGGCCCCTTCTGTTCCGCAGCACAGAGGCCCCTTCTGTTCCTCAGCACAGGGGCCCCAGAGGCCCCTTCTGTTCCGCAGCACAGCCATGGCGCAGACGCTAAGCTCGCGCAGCCACTGGCGAGGCGAGCTCAGCGTCCCGCCGGCCCAATTGGCTATCCCAGCCACCCCGAGTCCCGCCCCCTGCGCCTCCCTCTGGCCCAATCCTGGGCGTAACGTAGTGATGGTAATTTACATATTACCATTTTATTAGGTAGGATTTTCAACATCTTAACTTAAAAGCTTGTCTTTTTTTTCCTTTTACTATGTCTCATTCTTTTCTTGTATATTTTTCAAATTGAAGTGATACCTTTGTTTTTCACATTGGAAATTTGTAATATATTTATTTTAAAGTTTTTAGATGTTTTTATGAGATGGATTTCATTTGGAATGAATTGCTGTACCAATTATTAATTTTGTTGCTTGCCTTTCTTAACATTGGAATTTCTATTAGCATTTTAATTCTGTATAACAAGTCCCCACAAACTTAGTTGCTTAAAACAACATCCATTTATTATCTCACACTTTTCATATTTCTGAAGTCTAGGGACAGCTTAGATGAGTCCTAAGATCTAGGGCTAACAGGCTGCAATTAAGGTGTCAGCCAGGGCTGAGGCCTCATCTGAGGCATGAAGTCTTCTCTCAAGTTATGTGGTTGCTAGCATAATTCATTTCCTTGCAGTTGTAGAACTCATGGTGGCTTGCTTCAGAGGAAATATCTCTGACCTTTTTTTTAGAGCTCACTTAATTAAGTTAGGCCCATTTAAGATAATCTCGCTTCTTATTATCTCGAAGTCAATTGATTAGGAACCTTAATTACATCTCCAAAATCCCTTCTCTTTTGCCATATAAGGTAACATAATCCCTGGAGTGACATTCATTATAGTCACAGGTTCTGCCCACTCTGAAGAAGAGAGGATTGCACAGGGCATGTACACCAAGGGATGGGAATCTTGAGGGTCATTTTAGAATTCTGCTCATCACTTGTTTCATAGATTATTTGGGTGAGGGAGGTGCATCCACTCTCAGTGGGAGTTTTATACCCTACTTGCTTTACTCATCTCTGAGGAGTGTTTTTGCTGCCTCCCTTCAGCCCAGTGGTCCCCAATCCAAAACCAGGTCTTACAATTTTTTAAATGCTAGTTTCCCACAATGATGCTGAGGATGCTGAATACAGACTCTGGCTAGTGGGGAAGAGAAATGTAGCTGGCCTTAGGTCCTGGTCTAGAGGCTGTTTTAAGTCTTTTGCCTCCCTAATTTGGACTATAATCTTAGGCGACATTCTACAAGAATATATATTTTAAATTATTTATTATTTTTTAAGCTTCATTTTAGGGCTTGGAATGGCCAGAACCTAGAACCAGACTTCAAAAAGTGAACATGGTACTGGCTTTACGTGAAACTCTGGGTTTCCTTTGTCCCCACTGTCAGCTTTTGGCCCAAAGCCCAGCTATTCTATGGTTCTAGTTCCCACTGACCATTTTGCTTTTCTGCCCATTTCTAGTCCATCATTACATTTAACTCTTAAGTTTTTTGGTATTCTCATTTTATATTACTTTTTTTGTCATTTATTTATCTCTAAAACAGACATTTTTCAAGAATAAATTGATTAGGCCACTTTTTATTTATAAATTATATTAAATTTATTGTTTCTAATCTCAAATTAAGCATTTTTGTGCTTTAATGAGAGAACTTAACCCATTTACATTTATTGCTTTGCAGATAGATTTGTTTTTTTCTGTTATATCGGCCATACCTGAGAGTCCTGTTAGTGGACATGAAATGGCAATGAGAGAGTCCATTCATGAACAGAATCTGGTGAATAGTTCTGTCCCTTTGGATCACTGTGTTGATTTGTCCCATTAAAAATATTTGAATATAATTAAAAATATTGTAACAGTCTCTATTACTAGAAGAAAGTTGATTAATTTTATAAAACCGTTATTAATAAAATGTCAGAGATTTAAGTGCAGACTAAGTCTTGGTCTTCCGCACAAGAGCTTGCCTGAAGAGCTGCCACTGCTGCTGGCTGCGGTCTTTCCTCCAAAGGCTTTTGGTGCACATAATGCAGTGGCTTATTTCAGCTATTTTCTCCAGTTGCTATGAAGGGCATCAACTACTTACTTCTTGGACCTCGTGAATAAAAAAGAATTTTTAAAATTAACTTTTAATTTGAAATAATTTCAAATTTACAGAAAAATTAAATATAAGATGATGCAGAGAGTTCCTGTATATCCCTCACCCAGTTTCCCCTAAGATTAACACCTGGTATAAAACATGGTACACTTATCAAAAGACTAATGGTAATTCACTTTGACGGAATTCTAGACTTCATTCAGATTTTACCAACATGTTCACTAATGTCCTTTATCTATTTCAGGATCCACTCCAGAATAACAGATTGCATTTAGTCATGATGAGTAGATTTTTAATAATTAAATAATACAGGTCCAAAAACATTTGATTTGACAACTCTAGAAAAAACTGTAGCTGTGTCTAGGATATGAGTTTTGAAGCTAAGATTCATAGGGTCTACTGGTATTGCCTTCTGTGAAGAGCCTTATGATTAGGGCCCAAGACAGCATCACACATAAGGAGGCATTATTTTTATTGGTTGCCTTGACAATGTGGAGAGGAATGAAAGTGGAGAAAAGTAAAAACATCAAGGCATTGATGTCATGTTTAGTTGTGCCTTCTTATGGATAGGAATTTGTCACTAATACAGAAAAAAAAGTCAGGAATTCAGAACAGGTCAAGCTGAACCAAAGGAGAGTCTCGAAATGGATAGCGGACCATTTAACACCCCAGAGAGCTGGACTCGCTAAGCTGGTTTCCCTGGATACTGGAATACTCCCTACCCAGTGGAGTTGAATGACCAATTGTTGAACATTTAAATAAGTGTTCAGGGAATGTACTGTGTGTCTTATAGGGATGTAGAGTTACTAAGGAGGCAAACTGTCTTTAGAGGTAATTGGAAGAAGATATTCTTTACAAAGATACAGACTTATTATCAGGAAAAGCTTACCTTTGTGCACTTTTGATATGTTTGTACTTCTACTAGTAGCTAGGAGGGGTGAAACATTGCAATATAAATGCCATACTCTTGACTATAATATTGACTATATTCAATAATATTGTAATCACAATGCATGGTGCCCAATTTGGGTACTTGAAATATTAGAAGGATCATTTTGTAAAGTATAGGGTTGTCTAACTACTATGTAGTACACCTAAAACTAATGCAAAGTAATATTGATATAAAGTGTGATTGAAAAATAGAATTGTTTTATTATATATATATTTATTGATTTCAGAGAGAGAGAGAGATAGAAACATCAGTGATGAGAGAGAACATTGATCGCCTGCCCCACACTGGAAATTGAGCCCGTGACCTAGGCATGTGCCCTTTCACTGGGAATCAAACCTGACCTCCTGGTTCATAAGTCAATGCTCAGCCACTGAGCCACACTGGCTGGGCAGAAAAATAAAAAAATAAAATAAAATAAATGCCCTACTCTTAGATGATCAAATGCTCACAGGATTCAGGGGAATGCAAAAGTAGCATCTCAGTCTTGAGTCAGATGCTCCAACTACACAGTGTCCAGTGGAATTTAGGAATGCCTTCTCTGCCCTCCTCATCTCAGGCTTCCAGGTCTTCAGGCTCAGTTCTTGAGCTCCCTTACAAAGCCTCTCACAGTTAGCAAACTCAAAATCCCTGCATCTTTTGACTTCTCTGCTTTCTCTTCACACCTCCCAGCTACAACTGGCCCCAGTTTCTCCTCAGCCTCAGGAGAATTATTATTCATTTCCATCTGTTTCTATTTTAGATAGTGTTGGAATTGTGTGGGGTGGCTGCATTTTGGATTGTGTGGGAGGGGAAGCTGCAAAGCAATCAGACACATTACTCAGACATATTACAGTGCAGATGTCCTGTGCACTGTTATGCTAAGAGGTTTCTTTCTCTAGCGTCAGTTGCAATGCCAAATGTCTACTTTTTCTCTCCTTGCTTAGGTATATAACAGGAAACCAGAAGGGAGTTGGCATTTTCAGGAATCAGGAAGGGAAGGTGGGAGAGTGGGACAAAGATGAGGAAATATCTGTTCTGCTTTACTTTTTATATACTTTTGAGTTCTTTAGATTTGCCAGTTTCTCTCTCCCTCTCCTGCATTTCTATTTGGACTCAGTGTGTGGGCTTGTTTTTCTCCTCTGGTGCATTGGGAAGTCTACATTCTATTTTTATTGTACTAGAGGTTATTTTTTCCTTCTTGTACCAAATTTGAAGCTCTTTCTCTCTACTGAGCAATGCCAAAAGTGAGAGAATGTTTATTGCAAAGCTGAAATTCAAACCTAAGCAGTTTTATTCCAGCATTGTTATTCTTCATTAATAAGCTCTTAAACTATACGATGATGTTTCAATCATCTTTTCATTTAGTCTTTATTTTTAGCATTATTTCCTAGTCTTTTTAACAAAAAATATTTAGAGCAAGAGTTTTTGAACTAAGGTTACATACTTCTGGGTTATTCCTTGTCTAAGTTTATCTCAGCCAGTAAAGCATGGGTTATTTTACTAGAACGGCATTTATCTGAAGACTTGGGAGAGCATTGTTGACTCTTTGTCATCATATATATTTACAAAGGAATCTAGTTTTGTATGTATTTTCTGTGTATACTGTGTGTGTGTGTGTGTGTGTGTGTGTGTGAGAGAGAGAGAGAGAGAGAGAGAGAGATTTAGAGAGAGAGAGAGAGAGAGAGAGAGAGAGAGAGATTACCTAGAAAAAAGAAAATATGCAGAGTATATGGAAAATTCAGCATATTATGTACTCCATGAAACAATTAGTATTAGGTTAGTATGGTAGATGAAGCAAAGTGGGGTATGCCATGATGTTAAAACATATGCTCATGTCACCCGCTCCAGGCTTTTGCAAGTCTGTCAGATAGAGGAGCAGGGCTGTGTGATTACTAAGTCTCTGGGGGACCATGTAGCTTTTTTTATTACCACTTTATAAATCATTGTTTTATTTCTCAACTTTAATAAGTTACTAACCATCCAAACTAAGTTCCATCAGTTCAATCAATTCAAATTTGTACTGTAAATGTGCTTTATTAATTGTTAATTTATAGACATATGACTTTGCTTCCTTCCATTTCCAACCAAAGTGATTCTTTTTTTACAAAAATATCCTCAGATGTTACCTTTTATTATTTGTTTGTCCTCAACTACCTTACTTAAATGTCCTCATTTACCTTTTTAAAGATTTAAAAATTACATTTCTCTTTGGAACCTGGATCTGTGAAGCATAATCATGAACAGAGTAAAGTACTTAGTATGAAAAGGAAATTGAGAACAATATGAAATCATCATAGATTTCAGTAGATAAAGGCATTATGCCTAAGCTTCCCACAATGGACTTGACAACAAAGAAGATGATAGCTCTTCCAAACCACACCACTAAATTGATACCAAGCAGTACTTACCAATCTAGAGAAACTTTGAGTGTACTTAAATGACAATTTAAAAGTAGAAGCTTTTATTATTGTAGAGATGCAAATGAACCTAAATTTTTGGTGTGTTTTATGTAAGAAAACAATGAGGAATAACTTCATTAAAAAACCATTCTTTCCATACTATTTAAAAGGAACTGTGTTCACTCTCTTTGTACATATAAAGTTATTCTTCTTCTTTGCTTCCAATTCCCAAGGTCAGACATAGCTCAGGTTCTTCTTCAGTGGAAAAAATAAAAATAAAAAAAACTCCCCTTGATTAACTTTTAGCTTTTTAACTCTTCCTCTTTCATTCATCTTATCTTGGAATTCCTATTATGTATAGGTTGAATATTTCATATTTGTCTTTTAAGTACCATTATTTGGGTCTCTTAAACTTCTCTTCCTTTTATATGTGATTTTATTAACTTTTTATCTTCTCCTTAATATATTGAGGTATTTTTAGAGAACACATTACATTTTGGGAGGGGGGGGGGAAGGAAACAAAAATAATTATTTTTAATTATTTTGATTATTTTTGTTTCCTTTGAACAATATCCTATTTGAGAGAGTTTTGATTCCAGAAATAGTAAGTTTGCTATTTGGATAACTGAAGAGCAATTAAACAGAGTTGTGAAAATCTGATTGAAGATATTACAGAGCTACCTAGGTAGAGAAGACTTACAAGACAAAAATGTGATGAGAAGGGAAGATCAGGGAAGTGTATGTCAGATATTTGGTCCTGTGTTGTTGTTTTTTAAAGCAGAAATTACAATAAATACTGGTAAATGGAGAGCACTGCCCACTAGCCAGAATTTCTTCCATTTTGATATATTATGACTTATTTTATGGGAATCTTGGAAAGGAGGGTTTGATTTTTGGGATAGCACTAACAACTTCCCTCTGAATGTCCCAGTAGATGATTATGAGATTCATAGGATTAAGAGGGTACAAAGAAGAAAAGATATGGCTCCCTCTGACTTCCAGGAGCTCACAATAGTTGTCCTTCTGAGAGACAATCCTTTATACAATTCTGCCTGTAGAAAGCAAATTACTAACATTTGACATGTGAAGAATTGGGCTAAGAGCAGAAATATATTTAACAACACATGTTCTTTGCCTTTGAGTGTTTCAGAGTCTAGATCTATGGGGCCAGTAGAAATATTTGGATTCTCCCAGAAGCAGACCTGAGACAAGGATTTGACAACTCATTTAACTGTTTCTATTTTTAGAAATTTTAGTTTCTATGGAGAAGAAAATTTAGTTTCATTGACATTCAATCCTCTGATTTTATACTTGAGAATAGATAATTTAAATATATTTTTAATATTTTGTCAGGTATGGGTAGTTACTCTGTGTGTGTGTGTGTGTGTGTGTGTGTGTGTGTGTGTGTGTGTAAAAGGTGGATGTATTGCTATCATATGTCACTTCTGCTAGAGTAAACGTGGTAGATTTAGCTTGAGAAACATTATTGGCTATTATCATCTTCTTTTCAATAGTAGGGGCCAAAATAGGATTGTATTCCAGTGGAAAAGAAAGAAGTTTTGAATCAGTGTAGGGAGAGTTGCAGCATTACTTTATAATTAATGATTTTTCTGGTTATTGAATTAAGAGGCATTTATTGCCCTCCGCTATAAGCTGGCATCCTCAATGAAGAATTCACTTTGAACTGTAAAACAAAGAGATTTTTAAAGTATAGATTACAAAGAGATGACAGTCTCTAGGAGGGTGACCAGTATGAGGAAATATTTCCATTTATCATGTAGATTTATATTTTATCCTGTGGGATTAAGAAAGAGAAAGGTACTCTTTTTGCACAAGGATCAGTGAAGTAAATCTTAGTAATAAATGCAAAGTTCAATTTTATAATTCCAAATTAGTTAATACTGAAATAATAAAAAGTAGCTCAAAGTCTATATTGATCAAACATGTAAAGTAATTTAAACCATGAGTAACAGTAATACCATCATATGGATCTTGCCAGAACTATTTAAGAGATTCTATTGGGCCAGGTGATAAGTGGATCAGGAAATACAGCAGTATTTGTAAGAGATGACAACCCCAGAAACCATGCTCGAGTACTGGTCACTGTGGGGTTCCTCAATCTGATGGTTTCATCCAGTCAGTTCCAGCATCTTTACTTGTCAATACCTAAAGAGATCTCTTTATCTTGGAATTTTCTGAGATGCACTGAGTCCACAATATGGCATAAAGTATATAGAGTTCATGAAAAGTAAAACAACAGCATATTCAAGGCTTAGGTAGAAAATCCTTCTCCTATTGATTTACCCATCCTCGCATGAGGCATAAACATTTTGAAGTCATGGAAATGGAGGGGAGACAGAGAAGCCTGGTATTGAATAATATATAGTATTAGAAGCCTAGGGTAAGCATGTGTGGGAAGGAGCCAAGGTGGACTGCCAGGAATAAACGTTTAGTAGAGAGCTGAGCCAAGGCAGCACTGAAGATTTTGCCAAAACAGAAACCTGGAAAGCAGCTGAGATAGCAGGAGGCAGTGTCACTGAGTCATCTAAGTGTATCAGATAACTTGCATCTCTTTCTGGCCTGGGACTGTTTACAATAGACTGGTTGGATGTGTGTCAGGAAAAGTGCTGACTAGTACCCAAATACTAGAATACTGCCGAGACCACAGATAGGGTTGACGCCAACAGTGCCTCTGAGGCAATTCTTTCTGCATTTATCTTCTGGCTTACCTTCTTCTCTGCTAGTGCCTCTACTCCTAAGGTCCATAGGTCATGCTCATCTGGTGCCTCTGATATCTGCATGAACTGCTGCATTTTTTTTTAGTACAGAAGTTGAGGTTTGCTTTAAAATTGGCAAATTTTGAAGGGGTAAAAATTAAGTGGAGCTCAAGAGAAAACACCCAGAATATGAGTCCTATTAGTAAGTGTCTTGTGGGAACAACAGCATTCTGATTGACTGAGGACATAAAGAGAGGGAGATCCTAAAGCTGGATAGAGTGAATGCCAAGGCAAACTCCCTATTCCTTAGTGTTCCTCAGGACATCACTGTTCAATATTATGTGAGTCCTTGGAATCACATACTAGAGTGTGTGAAAAGTATATCGAAGATGCATTATGGTCTAGAAATGTTTCCCAATGCTGGGATTTGCAAGTTCATATTTTGGCTGGGAAATAGTAATTTTATTTATTAGTGTGTATATGAAGAGCTCATGAGGGAGGGAGAGGGAGGGGAGGGCATGCAGAAACAGAGAGAGAGAGAAGACTTCAAAGATAATAATGAGGAAAATCAGATGAGACTTCCCCAAAGGGTTGTTGCCAGGTGGAGTCCTGACAGCTGAGTGGGAGGTATCCAGGGAGAAAAGGTGTGAGTGGGTAGAGATGTGCAGAGAGGGCTTTCCAAGCAGAGGGAAAAACCTGCAGATGAGAAAGTGGGAGACATTAAAGAAACTGCAAATAGTTAGATGTGGTGCAAGTGGGAGAAGAAGGACAGACAGTGAGAGATAAAGTGGGAGGCATAAGAAAGGATGACATATGTAGGACTTTTTTTTTTTTTATTGCTCTGCTAGGGAATTTGAACTTTTTCCTAATAAGCATGGGGGAGCCCAAAAAGACTTAAGTGGTAAATATCATGATCAGATTTGTGTCTAGAAGTCCTTCTGATAGCACTGTGAAGGATTGGTTAGAGGGAGGTAAAACTGGAGAGAGGAAAGCCATGTAAGAGGCATTTGAGAAGTCTAGGAGAGACTTGATGGTGGCCTAAAATATGGTAGTGAGTTCCTAGCTGGTATACTCAGTGGTTAGCACATTGGCCCACAGACTGAAGGGTCACGAATTCAATTCCAGTTGCAGGCTCAGTTGCAGGCTCAATCCTTGGCCCCAGTCAATGCTCATGAGGGAGGCAACCAATCCATGTGTCTGTCTCACATTCTCTCTCTCCCCCCTGTTTTTTTTTACTCTCTCTAAAAATCAATGGAAAAATATCATCAGGTGAGAATTAAAATATATATATATGGTAATGAGAGCAGAACTCAAGGTAAGTGAGTAGAGTGGAGAAATATTAAAAAGGTAGAATCAAGGGAAGGGTGGGGGTAAAGGGGAGAGATCAACCAAAGGACTTGTGTGCAAGCATATGAGCCTAACCAGCGGTTAAGGACAACAGGGGGGTGAGGGCATGTGTGGGGAGGGGTGTGGGATGGGAATGGGGAGATGAGGACAAATATGTGATACCTTAATCAATAAAGAAATTAAAAAAAATAAAAAAATAAAAATAAAAAGGTAGAATCTGTTTCCAACTGCTCTGGTTATTACTTCTTTTTTTTAAATTTTAAATTAAAACATCAGCTTTTCTGAGGTATATTTGACAAATAAAATTGTACAAAGTGATGAATTGATATACAAATTCACTGTGAAAAGATTCCTCCCATCAACTCAACAAATTAATTCACACTTCTACCACCTCACATGTTTACCTCTTCCTCCTTCTCCTCCTTCTTCTTCTTTCTTCTTGGTGAAAACTTGTAAGTTCTACTCTCTAAGCAAATTTTCATTATGTTATACAGTGTTACCAACTATGCTCACTACATTATACATTAGATCCTCAGACCTTATTCATTTTATAACTGAATTTTGCACCCTTTTACCAAACTCTCCCTCTTTCTCCTACCTCCCAGCCCCTGTCAACCACTTTTCTATGTTTATTTTTTGTTTTGTTTTTAGATGCCACATATAAGTGATACCATGAAGTATTTGCTTTTCTCTGTCTGGCTTATTTCACCTAGCATTATACCCTCCAGATTCATCCATGTTGTAGCAAAGGGCAGAATTTTCTTGTTTTTTAAGACTGAACAATATTCCATTTGATATATATTCGGTATTATATACACACATCATATATTCTTTATTCATCTGTTGACAGACACTCAGGTTGTTTCTATACCTTGGTTGTTATGAATTATGCTGTAAAGAACATTGGTGTACAGATATCTCTTCAAGATAATCATTATGTTTCCTTCGGACATATACCCAGAAGTGGGTTTTCTGCATCATATGGTAGTTTCTTTTTTAACTTTTTGAGGAACCTCCATACTGTTTTCCATAGTAGTTATACCAACATCCCCATCAGCAATGCATTTGGGTTATCTTTTCTCCACTTCTTGCCAATGTTTTTTATCTTTTGTCATTTTGATAATAGACATCCTAACAAGTGTGAGGTGGTATCTCATTGTGGTTTTGATGAACATTTCTCTGATTATGAGTAATATTGAGCACCCTTTCAGTACCTGCTGGCCATTTGTATGTCTTATTTCTTAACTATATGCTACTGCTTAGGTCTGTAATGTGGGGGAAAAAAAAGATATAACTTTATTGGTTTCTTCTCAATATGAACATCTCTTCTAGTCCCTTCTGCAAAAGGCTTCCTATAGAACAGTGCCTTTTATAACTACATGGGTGAATTTATATACTTGCCAGAATTTGGGTGGGAAAACATCTTTCAAACACGGTGTCCAATAGAAGGATTCCATTATTTAGATTCTTTTTCTGGGGGCAATTACTTGCTATCTCATGCCATTAACGATCCCCTGGTAACTACAAGTGGATTTCAAGCTTTTGTCTGCAGTATTAAGGAGGTCGTTCCAGCTGTCTGTTTCATGCTCAGTCATGCTGAAAAATATTGCCCTTTGTCTGAGCTAGTGTCTCTGATGACACTTCAACAAGATCAATGATTAGCAAACATTTAAGTTCATAAGAATCCCCTGGGGAGCTGGTTAAATAATAGTAGTCCTAGGTCATGCCTTCAGGTACACTGACTCAGTGCATATTGGATGGGACCCAGAATCGCCATTTTTAATATGTGCTCTAGGTGATTCTGAAAAAACAAAAAATCAGGTAATTATATTGCCCCCTTTATCAATAGGGATAAAGCCCTTTTCTATAATTTGGTTGTTTATGTTGTACTTGATCTGAAGTGGAACTTGAAATAAATCCATTATAGTAAGTAATAAAAACATGATTCTGCTTTATATTCATTTCACTATTTTAATAAGCTATAATCAATTGAAAATAATGAAGCTTGTTAGGTGAATGGTAAGGTATTCCAGGATGTTAAAAGTGGCCTTGCATGACATTTAGAAATGAGGCTAACCTGATGATAGGACAAGGGCAGTTGTATCCTGCTGAGCGGCTCACAGAATATGCATGTGTTAGAAGTACAGGTGTGTCCTGGGGGCTCTGTTCTGTAGTCAGGCAGCATCAGCATCAGAAATGCAAATTCTCAGCCCCACCGTGACCTGCTGAATCAGATATTTTGGTTTTGGTTTTGGGTCTAGCAACCTGTGTTTTAACAAGCCCTCAGGTGATTCTTATGGACATGAAATTTGGGGATAATTGGTCTAGTGCACTTATGTCCTTCTGGAGATTGTACGTTTGGGTTTTTAAAGTTTAGTAGTTTCTCTTAAACGGTGGAGATGTTGCTCTTCTCATTTCTCTTGAATAAATTCACATTTTAGAGAGTGTACTTAATTGGGATTTAGTTTACCCTAAAGGGATAACCAAACCAAACCAAATAACAGTGGATTTAAACTGTAAAATTGTTTTCTCTCTTAAAGTACAAGTTAGGCAGAACAATCCGGGACTGGTTTGACCCGCCACAGTATTAGAGACCCAGGCTCCTTTTATTTTTATTGGTCAGTATTGCAGATTCTGCATCCTCAAGTTCCCCCTTTATCTCAAAAGGCTGCTCTGGTCAGAGCACATACATCTACATTCCAGTCGGTAGAAAGGAGAGAGGAGGGGATGCATACTTCTCAGACGTCACTGCCATTTACATTCCCCTGACCAGGGCCAAGCTATTGGTCAGTATTAGGATATGTAGTCTTGATGCTAAAAGGTGATATGCCCAGCTAAAATTCAAGAGTTTTATTATTAAGGAGAAAAAAATAAATTGGGTAATGAGTAGAGGGTGAATGAGTTGTTTCCGTTGCAGTGGGAATATACAATTATCTGGGAAGTATACATTTCTGACATGTTCCTTTTTAATACATCTTTACTTTCTTTACAGATAGCTTTTTATTCATGTTTCCATCTTTCCACTTCAGATTTTAATCCAGTTTTTATTCATTCTCAATAAGTTGGGGAAAATAATAATTAATTCTACTGAAGTTAAAGTGATGAAATTATTCTTATTATATCTACCTATTCCTCTATGTTTCTATTTCTATGTCTCTCTGAATGTGTACATAATGTTCCCATGACAAACTTCTGCTTTTCTTAAACATCATTATTTGCCACTGTATGTTATGTATGTGAATATAAAAGGGAATTCCTATGTTTTAGGATAATGGCCCACTTTAACAGAGTTTATGAGTATTGCCATGTCAGAGAATGATTCCAGAACCTTAAGGGAAATATAAAGTATATATGATAATATCAATGACTTTTTTAGACAACTTTAAATAATTCCATTTTCCAACTTAATATTTCCTGAAGTTTGAACCAGACAATGGCTGAATACAAATGTTTTATATGCTATTTAGTGGAGACATCTACTGTTATTGAAAATCCCTTTCTGTAAAATATTCAGTTCTCCAAGCTGATTGCTATTAGCTGTTCATATCATTTTAATTAGAAGAAAACATGGCTGCTGAAAATCAGCCGATGGTTCTATAAATACACACATCCATCCTGCAGAGTCCAATTTTAATTAACCTTTTATCACGCCAACCTTCCACTAGAATCTTTCAGGGCTTCCAGCCATTCATTTTGTTCAGAAGTCACCTGGGCTATTTTTCATCCGTATGCAATCCAGAGCTATGAGAAAGTGCTCATGGAATACAAGCACACTGTTCATCAGCTGTCACCTACATCCCTTTATCTAAATGAAAAGATGCCCAGATGTAATACAGTGGGATATGGTGGAGGGGGAAAATCAACAAGACAGAATAAACTCCCTCTTCTTTTTTCCCCTTTTATCTCCTCATTTGGGCCACAGTTTGTATTGTGACCTGCTTTGGGCATGTTAGGTTTCTTAACAATGGACTACTTACTGGTAATTAAAGCAACACCCTGCTGTAAAGACTGGAAATCAGTCTCCTTTTTACTTCTAGTCATTATCCACCTGAAAGGTGTTTGCATAAGCTATTTGTTGCAAAATCCATATTTGATATAAAAATGCATATTCTGCAGATTGATTTTTGTATGTTGCTATGACCCTGTCTGTGGAAGAAATGGCCAGATCAAAGTACAAAAGGTGGCTGGACCTGAATTTACTTCAGTCCCTGGTTACCCGAAAAATCAGTTTTCAGGAAAATGCTTCTCATTGTTATGCAGTCAATGGAAACCATCAAGCACAACCATAGCAACCACTGCTGGAAACTGACCTTAGTAAGCAAAGAGGCCCGATATTAATTCAGTTTCTATGGTTATATTCAAAATTGTGGGGTTTTTTTGTACTTAAAATTTACAACTCTCACAATTCAACATGCTTAATACAGTAATCAAACATCAACTACTTTAAATTTACTAAGCTTACTAAAATAGCTGAATGATAAAACTCTGTCATTTGCAGATCATACCCTAGATCTATAGTGGTGATTCAGGGAATCTAGTTTTAAGTGGGAAACATAAACCTCTTAATGGCTGACCATTGAATACTTGAAACTCCTCATTGCTGTGATCCTGCACTATCTGATTGTTTCTACTTATCTGACCACCTTTTCTGCCTTTCTGTTATATCTTTTCCTGAAACTCAATTCCTTAGGGACATACTTTGTAATCTATATGCATATTAATATATAAATGTTAGTTATTGCTATTGGGCAGGACAGAAAATTAGGCAACCAGGAAAATGGTTAAAACCAAGGGTTCAGACTTTAGGATAAGGACAAAGTCAGATAGGTATTGGGTCAAAGTAGAAAGAAAAGGACAGATGTGGATCTGGAATGGGTGAGCTATCCAGCTAGGGCAGCAGGCAGCTCTGACACGACCCCATACCTCAGCCCTCTCCTCCATCCTGTCCAAACACTCCCCTCACTCCACTCATGCTTGGTAGGCCATGTCTGAAATGGCCCCCAATGAGCCCCACTTCTTGGTATTCTCATCTGTGGATAATCCCTTCTCCTCAAATGGACTTAGTGATTTGCATTTGATGAATTAATTACAACAAAATTAACTGGATGTCACTTATGTGATTTCATCACAAAAGACAATGACTTAATCTTGCTGGCACTCTCTCTCTTGCTGGCTCTCTCTCACTTTAAAGCTTTTTCACTCTCACGGAGCAAGCTGCAGTGTTGTGAGCTGTTCTATAGAGAGATCCACATATTTGAGCTGGGAGTTAAGCCATGCCTGGAATCCTGACCCAAAGAAACTGTAAAATTGCTGTTGTTATTTTAAGCCACCAAGTTTAGGATAATTTGTTCCACAGCAATAGATAAATAATGGAGCCAGATTGTGAAACAGCTATCCAGAGGGCAGGGAAAAGGATTGCAGTGTGGAAGGGAAGGGTCCTTTCAGCATGCAAACGGGTCAGTATCCAGAGACACAGATCAGGAAGAGTGGAAGGGACAGAGGGAGAGAACCGAGAGAGAGACACAAAAAATATAACCTCCCACAGAGGTTTGTGTTTAAACTGGAAACAAGACAAGAGCAACATGAACATTTAATAGTAAAAGGGCAGAAGCGTTGTAGCACAGCGCAACCAGAGAAACCCTCGGCTCTCAGGGTGGAGCACATTGCATGACCCCCTGCTCCTCCTCACAGGTCACTACACAACCAGTTAGAGAAGTCATTGGCAGCTCCATGGCAGCTCCTCGCAAAATCCATGGTTAAAGAACTTACACTATGTATACTGTCGCAGGAAAGCATAACTCAGACTTCTGGATCACAAATTATGGATTGTATATCATACCATATCATGTTTTATATTTCATGTTTGATTATGGAGTGGCCTGATTCATGCAGATGTTATGGAATGGGGTGTGTGAGCGTGTGTGTGTGGAGTGTGTGTGTGTGTGTGTGTGTGTGTGTGTGTGTGTGTGAGTGAGAGAGAGAGAGAGAGAGAGAGAGAGAGAGAATCTGAGAAAAAATACACTTGATGTGCTATCTAAGCCACTTACTGTAGCCATCCTGCTGAGATGCCTCTCGCTCACAAAGCTTGGTGTTTGCAGGATATGCCACTGAGAAAAAAAAGCATGTTTCTGCAGACATCTGTGGCTGAGCTGATAATAGCAAAGAACTTTCTGCAGTTGTCATCCAAGTTGGGGTTCAGAGAATGCTCACAGTTCCACCAGGGACTGCTGGGAGAACAGCTTCAGGAATGTTGTGAGTGATAAACCTAGATCTCAGATATAAAAATTCCCCTTTGGTCTTTTGAACTGGAATTTTCCCCAGAAAGACTTTCTTTAGCAGTTTGTGCCTAGGACCACTGAACAAGTAGCTTCACCTAATTGATTGGTAGGCTCTCAGCACATGACACGTTTTATGTCTCTCAGATTTTCCAAAAGAGATTTGGCTGCAGTGTAGGTGGAAATGGCACCTATAATCAGAATCAGCTATCCTTTTCTTTGCTCCAGCTACTGATTTGTGCCTCCTGAAGAGAAAGACATGGCTGATATATCCCCTCCGATGTGCCACTGGGCCTGCCCCTGTGTGGAGCTGAACCATGCTTAGTGTCATGTGCTCTAAGTGTTAGCATTTCCCTCAGTATTTACGGTTGTTGTTCTGCCTTGCTCATGACTCTCTATAGCCGACGGGTAAGCTATATTTTCTCCTATGTCCTGCTTGAGCTGATTCACTGGCAGCCAGGGATCCTTGTGATCCACTTCAGGTGCAGACTTTACTACCTCTGGAACCACGACCTGCTCCAGTATGAAAGTCATGGTGCTGAATGAGCACCTCTGACAACTCACTGCAATTAGAAAAAAATCTCTCTTGATCTGCTCATCTTAGAATTTGGCTTCCATGGGAAGGTGGGGAAGAGGCAGTGTCTTCAGGTATGTCATTGCAGATCCAAACCTCAGTTATAGGCATATGAACATATGTTCACAAAACTGTTTTCTCAAATTTTTAATTGAACTTATTGGGGTGACTTTGGTTAATAAAATTACATAGGTTTCAGGTATAGAATTCTACAATACATCATCTGTATATTGTGTCTTGACCTTCCCTAGTCAACTCTCCTTCCATCACCATTTATGCCCCCTTTATCTTCTGATTCCCCTCACCTCTCCCTTCCCTCTGGCAATCACCACACTGTTGTCTGTGTCCATGAGTCTTTTCTTTTTTTTCTTTGCTTAATCACTTCACCCTTCTCACCCAGCTCCCAACACCCTCCACTGTGACAGCTGTCAGTCTGTTCTTTGTATCCATGAGTCTGTCTCCATTTTGTTACTTTATTTTGTTCATTAGATTCCACATATAAGTGAAATCATATGGCACTTGTCTTTCTCTGACTGGCTTATTTCACTTAGCATAATACTCTCCAGGTCTGTACATGCTGTTACAAAAGGTAAGAATATTCTTTTTTACAGCTGAGTAGTATTCCATTTGTATTTGTACCACAGCTTTTTTATCCACTCATCTACTGATGGGCACTTGGGCTACTTCCAAATTTTGGCTTTTATAAATAAGGCTGCATTGAACATAGAGGTGCATATATTCTTTCCAATTAATATTTCGGGTTTCTTTGGATATATTCCCAGAAGTGGAAAAGTGGAATTATATAAGGCAGTTCCATTTATTTATTTATTTATTTTTTTAGGAAACTCCATTCTACTTTCCACAGTGGCTGTATCAATCTGCATTCCCACCAACATTACAGTGCATGAGGGTCCCCTTTTCTCCACATCCTCCCCAACACTTGCTCATGGATTCATTGATGATAGCCATTTTGACAGGTGTGAGGTGATATCTCATTTTGGTTTTAATTTGTATTTCTTTGATGTTGAGCATCTTTTCATATGCCTATTGGCCATCTGTCCTCTTTAGAGAAGTGTTTACTCAGGTTCTTGGCCCATTTTTAAAATTGAATTGTTGGTTTTTTTTGGTTGTTTTGTTTTTTGGTGTTGAGTTTTATAAGTTCCTTATAAATTTTGGATATTAAGCCCTTATTAGATGTATTATTGGTGAATATGTTCTCCTTTTCAACATATAGTCTTTTAATTTTGTTGATGATTTCCTTTGCTGTGCAAAAACATTTTAGTTTGATGTACTTCAATTTATTTTTTATTTTTCTTTTGTTTCTTTTGCCCAAGGTGACACTCCTATTTTTCCTTCTAGAGTTTTTATGGTTTCAAGTCTACGTTTAAGTCTTTAATCCATTTTGAGTTTATACTTATCTTTCATGCCACCAAGTACTAGCTTGTGTTAATGGTAAGACTATGTGCATGTCTTCCTATGATAAGTTTACATATTAAGCATTTTATATCTAGTAAATGACAGAACATATCACTTCTAGTAAATATTACAAATTTGGAAAGGAAAGGATAATTTATCATTATGGATTTCTTCAAAGTTACCTGAGGGCATATCTGAAAGATTCATATCCTTTCTGATATGACTTTACCATAAAGATTACCTTTAATCAGGGTTCATTAGTGGGTAAAAAACTATGTTGTAACTTATCACGTAAAGTCTACAGACCACAAGATATCAATAAATAGAAGAAGAAATATTTCATCAAGGAAATGATGCCAATGTCCTGGAATCTTACTCCCAGTAAATTCAGTTCTTTTTCTTCTTAAACAAAAATAATTTGGATCTCACTAAACAGAATGTTTAAACCTCGCAGAGTTAATGACAGACAGTGCTCAAGCTGCTGTGTGTATTCAAGTCTTCAGAATAGCTGTAGGTTTGCAAATATCTAGCTACCTTAGAAAAAGTTTTCTTTATCATTCATAAAAAATGCATCAAAAATCTTCCACCAATAAAAGACTTTCCCCCTAAGGCAAAAGCATTGTCAGCCCGATTCTTGCTTCCTCACTTCTTCCTATTCTTGCAATCAAACATGATAGAACCAGACTTGAGATGAAGGTGTGTATTAGTTTCAGGGACTTTTCCTGGTAGGATGAAAGAGGAGTTTTCTTCCATCCTGTGTTTAAAAACTACCCTCCAATGTCCCTGAAGCTAGAAGCACTGGAATTTTGTACTATTCTTTTTGAATTACTGATCTTCTGTGTACAGCTTTTATTTTTGGGGGGTAGGGAGGAGAGTCTAACTTTTACTTATTTATTTGTAACTTTTTACTTTGATATACTTTCAAACTTACAGAAATGTTTTAGGCATTGTACAAGGAGCTAGGAATACCCATGTATCTATTCTCAGATTAAATTATTTATATTTTTGCCCTATTTAGCTCTGTATACCTGCTTCAGCTCTGTATACCTGTATATTATTTTTTCTGGAACCTTTTGAAAGTAAATTGGGGAGATCAGAAATCTTTATTCCTAAATAATTCATTGTGTATTTCCTAAGAACATGTTCATTCTCCTACCTATTGACAAGATAGTAATCAAAATGAGATTTCCTTATTTTTTTTCCCTATTCAAGATCCAAATAAGGAACATGAATTGCTTTTATTTTTCATGTCTCTTTGGTATCCTTTAAGTTGGAACAGATCCTCTGCCATACTTAGTGTTTCAGTCTTAATTTTTTAAAAATATTTTTTATTGATTTCAGAGAGGAAGGAAGAGTGAGAGAGAAATAGAAACATCAGTGATAAGAGAGAATCATTGATCAGCTGCCTCCTGCATGCCCCCTACTGGGGAATTGAGCCCGCAATTCATGTGCCCTAAAGGGGAATCCAACCGTGATCTCCTGATTCATAGGTTGATGCTCAGCCACTGAGACATACTATGCAGGTTGGTCTTGAATTTTTGAAGGGTATAGATTAGTAATTTTGTAGACTATTGCCAGAGGCTAAAGCAAACAGCAGTTAGCATCAAAAAGAGACAATGGAAGGCCAATGGACTTTGATATTCGGCAGAGCTGAATATCAGCACAAGTTTTGCTTCCCTGTGATTGCAATGGCTCGAGGCAATTTCCTGACCTAATAATCCTTACATTGTTTACCAAACTTTACCTTTGATCTGCTTGTATACATTGCTAAAGGGAAAATGTGTATTCAAAGTAAATAAAAAGGGGATGGGGCCCTGGCTCAGTGTGACTCTTCAGAAAAGAGGTTCCACCAATGCCTTCTAAATTCATCTTTCTTGTATAGCATTTTCATTTGTGCGTTGGCCCCTCCTTCAGAACCTGAACCTCACAGGGTAGGTCACGGCAGACTATCTCTCAAAATGAGTTTAACTGATGTTTCATCATTACTAGTTTCAGGTTATGCATTTTTATCTGAAATTCTATTGAAGTGATAAGTGATATTTTAGTTTTGTCAGTAAATCATATTGGGGCAATGATTCAGATTGCTCTAATATTAGTGACGTTAGTTTTGATCACTTGGGTAAAGTCACTATTTTACCGTCTATTTATTTATTCATCTATTTATTTCCCTTTGTAATGAATAGGTAACTTGTGAAGAGATAATTTGAGACTATGCAAACTATCCTGTTCATTAAACTTTTATCTGCTAGAGTTGATGTTTGCTCATGGTTTTCTACATCCATCATCCATTCTTTCCTCTCTTATTGGTCTATATTCTACATTAAAAGTACATTTTCTTTTCCCCTCATTTATTTATTTGTTTATCTATTAATTTATGTCAGCATGGAGTCATTGATTTTTATTTTATTCACCAGCTTAAAATCATTACTATTAATATTTATTTTGGTGGTTAATTGTCCCAGACTTAGCCAGTGGACTCTTTTTGAACTGACTCATGTGTGTTTTTTGACATGTCAGCTTATTCTTTATTTCTTTACTTTTTGTAACAATAAGAGGTTCCAGAAAGTGTTTCCATGCTTAGCACTGGCAAAACTAGCTTAGCTGATATATTTTCTTCTATGAAGTAACTTGTGCACTTGAAGTTGTGCAGTTGCAGGATAGCTGCAATGGCCCTCTGCTAGCTAACTGTAACCTGGTGGATGCTAACAGTAAGAGCTAACATTTACTTTACTTACATGTCTACATAATTCAGAATATTTTTAACTGCTTCTTTAGATTTTTTAGGATATTCATATAAAGATACATCTTTGGAATGGAAGGCTACATGAGGAGAGACACAGGTGTCTGGAAGAGCAGTTAGGCATAAACAATCTTCAACACTGTTGCTCATGTTTCCTGAAATATTATAACCAGTGTCCGAATGTCTATCTTCCAGAAAGTAAGACAGTTTTTAAAAGTTTAAATCTAAATTAACTTAGAAAGTTCATGAGCATATATTGGTGCAGTTTTCATACAGAATTGACTGAGATGTGAAATCAGGATCACAGCCTTGATAGTGAGGGGTTTCGACCAGGAAATAAAAATGTTCTTTAGGTAATTCTAACTTGTAGCCAAAGGTTAAAAACTTGTGTGTCCCTGTGGCCCTGGGTCATAAATTGCTTTTCCCCAAAGCTTTTTAAAATAAAGGAAAAAACATCTTCCATTTTAACTTTTTAAATTAAGACTATTTTTTAGAAATCTATTTAATAATAGGTTATTATAGAAACACTCTAGCTGTCCTGGAAGAGAAAAATACTCAGCTTAAGCATTTAATTACTTAAGAATCACTGGTTGACCGAATACACCTTGTTTTGTCACATATACATTTTCTGGGAATTTTTACTTTTAAGAGAATATTAGGTGAATAATAATGTCCGTGAAGGTTCCTGAGAAGGTGAAAGCCATAAACTTCAGGTCAGATGTATCTTCTTCTACACAGCAAAATTACATTGCTCTTCACCCAAGCCTTTAGTACCTGATTTGACCTGATTTGACCTCTGGGAGAGGTATTCAGAATGCTTACAAGCTATTTATTCTATGTTTTTATTTTTTATCTGCTTGACATCTCTTCACCTTCATTGACCAAAATCTTCTGAATGATTCTATAGCTACTGACAACCATAGAAGACCGCCTTCGAGAAGACATGTGGAGAATTAAAAAAAATAAAAATAAAATTCCTCCTTAACTCTGGAGGTAAAGTGAAGAGGTGAATTATTTTGAACATAAAAAGCATATTTTAGTAAAATATAATTAAGTAAAGGAATAAGAGTGAACATGTCATATAAAAGGTATAAAAAGTAATTATACTTACTGGTGATAAATAAAAGTAAAAGTAATTATACTTACTGGTGATAAATAAAACTGAAATAAATATATACAATTTGAATAACCTAAAAAGATTATATAATTGTGTTTTATATTCAGAATTTTACCTGAAGGAAATCTTCCAGTGAAAGCTAAGTGTGTTAGTTATGTATTTCTGTGTTACTGAAGTTGCATTCCAATGCTGTGTTGAGTGACAGGAGCGAGGACCAGAATCCACTGTTCTGAGTGCTTTCTTTATTATTTTGTTTCTGACTCCTATGCAGCTAGTTGCTCAATTTCCACTCACATTTTACTGTTTGACCATAAGAGAGCTGGACTAATTGGGGATTACTCATTAAGCCACCATTAAAAAAATGTATATTCTAGCAAAGGTTAAACTTTCTGCAGGAGAAAAAATGTATTAGAATACTTTGCATTTTAGAAATGCACTATATGAATTCTTTTGGAAAGAACTTAGTATTCTTCATATTAAATAACCTCTGGGCACTTTTTACATTTCCACCAGAATAGCCAGCCAAGTAAATTTCCTAAAATTAATTCAATCACAGTCTTTTATGTAAAAACAGAATATTTGAATAGTTATTTCTAAGTCTTTTTTCATCATGAATACACTTTATTAGTCCTACTATCATCAGAAAGCAAATCCAGTGAAAAAAATGGGGAGATGTTAAAGGAAGGTCATCATTAAGAGATTTACAAGCATTTTTCCTAATATTCAAATTTGATTAATTCATAGCAAAAAGTTTAAAGTGAGTTTCTTTCCCTTGTACATGACATCAAAACACCAAACTTGCAGCCCTTTAGGTCCAGGGTGGTACCCAGAGGAGGGGAAGGGGACAGAAAAAGTACCTCTCTAATTACCGAGGCATTGGAAGCCCCCCTTCCAGTGACTCCCCAGACAAAGTGTAGCCAGAGGAGAGTTTCTCCAGCCTGTTTTTAAAGGGGCACTTTGACCCTTGAAAGGTAATGCTTTCTTTTGTTTTAATTTTTTTTGAGAAAAATTCTTTTTTAATAGTCATCTGTATATTGTATTGTGCGTTCACCACCCCAAGTCAAGTCTTCTTCTTCCATCATCATTTACCCTCCTTTACTCTCTTCTACCTCCCCATCCCCTTTTCCTTCTGGTAATCACCATACATCTGTGTTTATAAGTGTTTTTTTTTTTTTAATTTTCTTTACTTAATCCTTTCACCTTTTTCACCCAGTCCCAGAAGCCCCTACCCCTCTGACAGCTGTCAGTCTGTTCTCTGTATTTATGAATCTGTTTCTATTTTGTTTGTTAGTTTATTTTGTTCATTAGATTCCACATAGAAGTGAAATCACATGGTACCTGCCTTTCTCTGCGTGGCTTATTTCACATAGCATAATACTCTCCAGGTCTGTCCATGCTCTCACAAAAGGTAAGACTTCCCTTTTTTACAGCTGAGTAGTATTCCATTGTGCAAATGTATCACAGCTTTTTTTATCCACTCATCTACTAATGGGCATTTAGGCTGTTTCCAAATATTGGCTATTGTAAATAACACTGCAATGAACATACTAGTAGGGTTGCTATATTCTTTTGAATTAGTGTTTTGGTTTTCTTCAGATAAATTCCTAGAAGTGGAATTGCTGGGTCAGAAGGCAGTCCCCCATTATTATTTTTTGGAGGTAACACCATACGGTTTTCCACAGTGGCTCTGCATTCCCACCAACAGTGCACGAGGGTTCCCTTTTCTCCACACCCTGGCCAGCACTTGTTTCTTGATTTATCAATGATAGCCATTCTGACAGGTGTGAGGTGGGACCTCACTGTGGTTTTAATTTGCATTTCTCTGATGATTAGTGATGTTGAGTATCTTTCCATATGTCTATTGGCAAGGTAACTCCTTTACTCTTATTTTCCTTTAGGGAAATAGGTGAAAGGCCATTTGGCACCAGCGCTTTCGTGTACTTCAGCTGCCTGTGAAAAGTGTGGTTGCCAGGCAACCGAGTCTGGCTGTCTTTTAGCCTACACCAGGCTAGGAAATTTGAAGGTTTTTAAAGTTGTTTTCTATTGCAGACAACTTACACTGAAATGACTTTAGGTTTTTAGTACTATTTTTAATCCCTTATAGTAAAACTACATTATCTTTCCTACTTTTCTCTCTTTTGGGGAACAGACTCCTTAGAGGATATATGACTATATTTTCACAGGAAAATATCAAGACCTTGATTTGAAAATCAGAAGTGATTCACATTTAAAAGAAGAGCAATTGAGCATCACAGCTGCATTTCATATGTTCCTTCCTGTCAGCTTAATTCTTTCATTTTCTTTCTTTTCTCATTTTTTTTCACCTTTAAAATTTGTATTTGTTTTTTTTTCCCTCTTCTTTTAAATTAATTCCATCCCATTAGCCTTGAACCCACATAGTTCTCCAAGGTATTTTGGTTCTACATTAATGTAGGACATTCTCTTACATGCTTCGTGTTATTAAGATATTCAATTGAGTGGCATTCAATTTTTAAAAAGACATGGAAAGGATATGCTTCCTTTTGTTTTTCATCTCTGAGGCCAGCAGTGACTCATAAAATAAATGACAGCAAATTGGTCTGTCTGTGCTTTTACTATCAGAGCTTGACTCTGGTGCTGGAAATGAGACAAGAAAATGGGTTGAAGGTCTAGAAATATGTACACAAGAGACAGAAATGCATCTCAAACTTCGATACCTTCTGGTGGCTCCCTTACCCCCCCAACCCAAATCCTTGATATTTATCACTGTGAGATAACAAGCAGTAAAATAATTTTGATTTATTTGCTCACTAAGAATTTGGTATAATATGGAAGCGAACCTACTCAATATCATTGCCTTAAAATCCACTGTTGCAGATAAATTCATTTGTTAAAACTGTTAAAATGAAAAAATGGGCCTAATTGTTAATACATGTAGTGTTGTGACTTTGAAGTGAGTAGGTATGCAACCAATCACATGTATTTCTGGAATTTACTCTACCTTTATGATTCAGTTGGAGACATTTGCTAGGAAAAACGTAATAGAAGAGTTATATCGCTTTCCATATGATAAAATCAGGGTACTATACTATATAGTAGGTCAGAAAAGAAAAGTAATGGATTTTAATCTGAGTTTGATTTCTAGCTAGCTTTTTTTTACTTTGAACATTTCCCTTAATCTTGGTCTCTATTCTCTCCTCTGCAAAGTTGTGAGGTTGGAGGAGATGTATACATTCTGCCTTAAAATTCTATTATAGAATTTGGAAACCACCAAACCTTTCTGTGAGTCTGATTTAGGAAAGGGATGGTAAAGTTTTAGCTGGTGAAATCTGTAAGTGAAAAATAGTATTTAAACATACTTGTACTTGTTAATTGAGCTATTTTTTATTTAGACATGCAAGTTGAAAACTCATATCTGGTTTTAACTCTATAGCTAGTGGCAAAAAGCACAATTTCAAGAGACTGCCTATGCTTTATCCACCTTCATCACCCAATATCTGCGGAACATGAGCATGCTCCTTAATGTCTCTGTGCTCAATTTGCTAGTACTCATCTGTCAATAGGGAATAATAACAGTGCCCCATAACATAGGAAACTTATGAGGATTAAGTGAGGTGATTCACATAAGCCCTTAGCAAATGACTAGAGCATTAATATGTTCTTGATGTGTGTGAGCTTTTACTATCACTCTGCTGTCACTAGCTATCTCAGCCTAATATCACTCCATGCTTTATTAATGTAACTAGAGGCCCAGTGCATGAAATTTGTGCACTGGTAGGGTCCCTAGTGGCTGTCAGCTGCCAACTGGGTACTCCCTCCCTTCTCCCAGCCACCTGCCCTGCCACACTGCTGCCACTGGTCACTGCCTGTGGGGCCCAATTTCCCCACCTATTGCCCCACCACCTCCCGACTCCCAGGTTTTGAGGGAACAGGGCGGCGGCCTCGCCCCCCCCTCCCCGCCCCCCCCCCCCCCCGCCACTGCAGCTGCTGGTCACCCTGCAATGAGATCAGTGGGGCATTGGGCTTCTGTCCAGCTCCCTCAGCACCTGGGAGCTCAGCGGTGGTGGGGCAATCGGATTGGTGAGGCAATTGGCCCCCAGCCCCATCTGGTGACCAGTGGCTCGCATCCACCTTGGCCTGGCACCGCCCACCCACCTGCTCCACCATCCCGCCCCAGTCCCACTCTCTTCGGGGCCCATCGGGGCCTGAAGCACCTTCATGGCTGCCCACTGCCAGCACTGCGTGGCCAATGCCTGCCATGTTCTGCGCCGCCCCCTGGTGGCCAGTGCACGTCATAGCAAGTGGTCAAACTCTTAGCAGAACTCCCAGTTGAGGGGACAATTTGCATATTAGGCTTTTAGTATATAGGATTATCTAATCTAATAATAGACAAATATGCAAATTGACCGCACCTTCGCTGCACCTAAGCCACACCCACCAGCCAAGCCACGCCCACCAACCAATCAGGATGAGTATGCAAATTGCCCCAACAAAGATGGCGGCTAATTTGCATATCAAGACAGCGTCCAAAGTCAAGAGCTGCAGAAGGGACTAAAGCTTTGAAGAAGCAAGCAAGCCTGGGGGAGGATAAGGGCGGGGCGGAGGCGGGGCCGGGGGGCGAAGGAAAACGCGGGCGGGCTGGAGGAGAAGGCGGGGCGGGGGACAAGGGCGGGGCGGAGGCGGGGCCGAAGGGAAACGCGGGCGGGCTGGAGGAGAAGGCGGGGCGGGGGACAAGGGCGGGGCGGAGGCGGGGCCGGGGCCGAAGGGAAATGCGGGTGGGCTGGAGGAGAAGGTGGGGCAGGGGACAAGGGCGGGGCGGAGGCGGGGCCGAAGGGAAACGCGGGCGGGCTGGAGGAGAAGGCGGGGCGGGGGACAAGGGCGGGGCGGAGGCGGGGCCGGGGCCGAAGGGAAACACGGGCGGGCTGGAGGAGAAGGTGAGGCGGGTGATAAAGGCGGAGCGGAGGCAGGGCCGGGGCCGAAGGGAAACTCGGGCTGGAGGAAAAGGTGAGGCAGGCGAATAAGGGAGGAACGGAGGCGGGGTAGAGTGCAGCAGGAAATCCTATTGCAGGATTTTTCCTGCAACGGGAAAGCTAGTTATATAGGATAATAAGCTCCTAGTGCTGCCAGAGAGGTACACCAGGGGAAACCCTCCATAGTTTGTGGAGTTCTTGGGGTGCAGCTGAAATAAAAATTTTCAGAAGCCCCCATGGGAGGATGAGACGTGGTAGATGTATTGGCGTGGAGTTACATTTCTTGGGTTGCAATATTCCATTTCTCCCAAGCCAGTCCTGGAAGAGGGGCAGCTGGGAGTTCAGCAGAGCCAGAAAGAGGGCCAGTGTCCAGAGTTTCCGTTTCATGTTGTGGCCGGGTGTGGTTCAGCATTCAGACCAGATTGAAGTCTATTAGTCCCTGTGTGGAGCCCCACGTGGCCAAGAGCCAAGTGGGGCACAGGGGACCGTGCCCCTGCAGCAGGAATTCCAAGGGGGTCCAACACCCTGGAGCCAAGAAAGAGCCAACTTCCTTAGTTTGGAAGTTTATATGTATGTTTAGATTTCAAGTGCTTGCAGTGGCCATGCCCATTCTGGCCAATTACCTGTCTCCAGGTGTGACTGACAGGCAAGCAGTTTGTTTTAAATATGTTAACTACCCGTGGCTAGTTGTTGACTGAATAAGTATGATTAACAGAATAATATTATTCATTGTTTTGGTCATCATTAAAAAAACAAAAAAAACAAAACACTTGCTATTTTCATAGGATAATCAAATCTACATTCCTGCCAGGCACTCCATGTCTAATCACATGCTCTCTATCTAACATGACTTTTGGAAGTTGCTGAAGTCACACTGTCTTCTCATTGTTCCACTGTCATGCCCTATTTAGTCTTACCCCTATCTCTTTGCTGATGTTTTCTTTGCCTGAGTGCAATCCTGTCTGATTTTCAGCTATTTAAGCCCATCTCAGTTCTCAAAATCTCAATGGAGCACTCCATGGTGACTTCTGCATGTTTCTTCTCTTTCACTGATGAAAAGAGAAATTAATGCATTTAATTTAACACTTAATCACACAATTTAATCATACAAAACTCCAAGAACAATGAAATAGGTGGAGAATTTTAAAATGCTGTATGGAAACTTGACAGGGGTTATTTCCATATTAACATAATCTCTGAAATTCTATTTTTCTTCTTCCTTGCGTTACCCTTCAATTATTTATACAGATATCATTTTTGGCTGCTTGTTTGCAAGATATTTAAACAATTGAGTCTCCTCTAGCAAATAGTATAACTTTACACATGGTAAGTGCTGATTACATTTCAATTCAATAGAAAAAATATGGTTTAAATCTGTATATACATTTTTCATGTCTTTTAACCAATTAAATATTAGATGCTTGGGAACAAAGGTCAAATCTGAAAGTGCTTTTGGATTCCTCATATCAGCAAGCATAATGACGATCACACGAGGGATTTTTAACACATGAACAATATTCATTTTAGATGGGACCTACCTGCTGAAATGGCCTGGTTCACTTTAGATTTATTTCATAATACATGACACTCTAACTTCATTCCATTTTTCCTGGTCTATTGGTTCTCAGTTACTGTCATACTCACAGTTTTTTCTTGGTCTATTGAGTTTAATTTACTGGCATACTTACTGAAATTCTCAGTAACTAAGCAACTAAAGCTGTATCTTTGGAGAAGACTTATACAGATATATCTTGGGGGTAGGTACATGGGATAGGATTTGCTCTCACTACTACCTTCATACTGTTTTTACCTTTTTACTAAAGTTGAAAATAAGATGTGGTATAAATATTACACAGCAACCTAAAGAAAATGTGATATTTTTTAGCTCCTATTATCCAATCTATTTTTTCTCTTTCTCTTTAGAAAGTCTGAGGACCTATTGTTTAAGGAAGAGTTCTAGCTTTGGCCTTGTGCTTTCCTCTCAAGTACTGTGAGAGTTATTGTGACTTGGGCCTTTATTCCCTGAGTCTTCATCACTATCAATCCTGCTATTAATTACTCTGTTGATTAAATTAGGGCAGAGAGATTTATCCCTCTAATTTCTGGAAGGATGATTTCAACGTGTAGGCCAGGCATCAGGATCACCTGGAGAGCATGATCAAAATTTAGATGTCTGGCCTTTACAACAGACTTTCTTAATCAGAATCTCTGTTGGGGGTAGATTAAAAAAAAACCCTGTATTTTTTAATAAGTTCCACAGGATATTCTGACTCACATAAGTTTCTTAGAAGATAGTTTCAATAAGGCAGAGTTTATTAGATTTTTCTTCTTTATTTACCATTTCATACTCACTATTATTTTGCTGTTGACTCCTATTTGTGGAGCAATAATGCTGCTGCTGGTGAGCTTTGAGTTTGAGGTTGAGAGGCAAGAAAGCAATAATTTCATCTTGAAGTTGGCACATTTCCCAAATTTCTACCTTACACAGAACCTCTCTTAAATATATACCATATCTCCATCCATTATTAACACTAACACCTAATGCATTTTGAAAAAATAAATCCAAATGAGAGATTAAAGTGGAAATTCATTATGGGATCAAAAAACTTGGCAGAACAACTCCAAACAGTAGTATTGATTATGACTTAGAGGTGTTTTGGAGATTAGGTAGGTGTAGGGAAAGGGTAGACAAGTGGCAGTTTCAATTCTGAAAGGCACAGAGTTGTGTTGGTGGTGAGCACAGAAGTACTGCTCTTCTTTTAGTTGATATCTGGTAGATGCCCACATATCTGAAACCTATTGCCATGGTTGCATTTTGCTTTTTTTGGTTTTCTTGCAATCAATTAATAACCAATGGTTTCTCTTGCCACTGAACTATTATGTTGCTAGATCTCCCACACTGAAAAATTTCAGTTTACAAACAAGAAGAAATCTTATTTTTGGTATCCTGGCACCTAAAAGAAAGCAGAGCATAGAGCATATATTATTTTCTTTAGTATCTGCTGACAGTTTTCAAGGAACAAAGGCACAGTGCTGATCTAAAATCTCCCCTCAGTGACATAGAAGAGGGCTCTGAATATTAGAGTTATGAATCATACAAAAAATGAACACACTCATGGATGGAAAAATTCATCACTTGGTAATAGTCTACATGGTGATATCCTAATCCCTAAGCAATGAAAATATTTTAGAAGTATATTTAGAAATATATCTAAGATATATTTCCTTCATATTCACAAATTATGCTTTTTAAAAAAGTTTTTTTAAGTTTTGTACAATTTACAAATCACTACTAAAAAGATAAGCCATGTCATGGATAATTCCTCCTGTGCTTTTCCTGTGGAGAGGAGCATTACAAACTAGACATCCAGGTGTTAAGGCTGCTGAATCAGGGGATGGGGTGGGGTGGGTGTCGCAAATTATGCTTTTATTATATCTTTATTAATTATTTCAGTTTTACCTAATACAGAGGCTTTCTCTCTCTCTCTCTCTCTCTCTCTCTCTCTCTCTCTCTCTCTCTCTCTCTCTCTCTTTCTCCTCTTTACCACCCAAACTCTTTTCTTTGTTTCTCTGAGTATGTAAGCTCATCAGCATATTTGTCAATTCATGTTTGAAATGTTACTACAGAAATAAACTGCTAGAGTAAGAATGAAAACACTCAAAATTGCATAATCAGAATAAGATTTAGAATATGGAACATACATTTTTTTGAGGAAGATTAAATGTCTGACTGTCAAAGATCATGTAAGTTATTCTTCACTTAATAGGAATTAATGAATACAGTTTCAACATGGACCATATAACTCTTTCTCATCATCCTGAAGTGAGCCACCATCGTCTTATTCCTTCTGCTTCTGTCCTAGTGCTCAGGTGCATGACCTGTCTATGTTCAGGCTGTACTGAAAGGCAACAGCAAATGTGACCATTCCATTGCTTTCTACAAGTACCATTTTGTTTGTTCATACTCCCCACTGAGAAAAATTTCTCTTAGGTTGGGGCCAGAATAGGGAACATTACTTCAATTTATTCACTTAATACATTCTGTCCAATATTAGCTGATTTACAAAAAAAAAAAAAAAAACACAAAACAAAAAAAACGGAATCTGTGGTCTCTGTCTTCTAAAAGCCACAATCTACATGCCCAATTCAGTTTGGAGTCTGGCTAATCCATTGTCTATACTATTTTGAAATTAGTAGTCCTAAAACTACACTTTCAATGTCATACATTCCTTGGTGGAAAACTTAAATACCTTTAAAATGCTTACAAAAGTTCTTGAATGACAAATGCTTAAGATATTGGAAACTAAAAAGGCAACAGTGCCTGTAATTTACTATTTCGATATGTGGAAGAAATATCTACTAGGTTAGAGTGGCCTAACTCTTAAATGGTGCCTTATTGAGTCATATAAAAATAAAGTTTTAAGAAGACTAATATAGTTCCCAGATATTTATTTTGCCAAATTATTTGGGAGTTCAGGTTTAAAGGATAAGAGGGAAGGGAACACCTACAAAAGCTCAATACCTGCATTCATAGTCCTGATGTGTGGGAGTTACCAGCTTCCCAAATGAATTCCACTCTGCTTTATTTGTTGTTTGATCTGCTGCCTTCTCTAGGAGATTACCCTGGACTGTTTAAGAATAATGTGAGGCCTTGTGGCATCCCAAATTATCAAAATATATAGTAAAACTTCAACCATGCAGAATGCTTTATAAATAAAAAAAAATTATACATGTATACATATGGTTGTAAAAGAGCCATGCCTTGCAGGAGTTTCTGATGATGCCACCAACATAAAACATCCCTCTTTTCCACATAATTGCTAAATGATTTGAGAAATAAGACAGAAGAGTAAATATGTGAGCCAAAATATCACCTTCATCATTGTTAGAGGCCAGGGGGCAGACTGTGGCTTTAGTTGCCAAATGTGCCAGCTGGATCCCAGAATTAGGAAAACTTCATCGATTTGCAGAAAGCACTGGGCTTGAGGCAAGTGTCCTTCCATTACTTCACCTGAGTTGGCTCCTGGATAACTTCCTGCATTAAAGAGCAAAGGAAGCCTAACCTGGTCGCTGCAGGAGGCCAGCTTCCAGAGAACACAGGAGAGTAGAGGATGACTAGTTATTCTTCCTACATTTTCAGTGAGAAAAATCATTCCGTGTTCCTGGGAAGCACAGGACTATCAACAACAAAAAGATGCCAGAAGAACATTAACTGAGCTTTCTAAAACAAAGACTATGAAGAGTAGAAAGAAGTTTGCTTAATTATATGTGTTGAAACTATCTTTAGTGGCATAAACTGTCCTCCAAAAAGCAGGGATAAAATTGGATTTCACATCTTCTGCTTTCAGGAATAAAAAGACCTCTGTTAGAAGTGAAGAGAAAGAACAATTTCTGGCAAGGTATCTATTTTGGTGCAGACAATGGGACTAGGAATCCTACATAATAAAAGAGTAATATGCAAATTGACCCTAACTCTGCTACACCCACAAGCCATGCCCACAAGCCATGCTGACCAGCCAATCAGGAGCAAATATGCAAATAAACCCAACCAAGATGGCTACAGCCACAGAGAGCAAGAGGGAGGCTTGGGTTTCCCCGGCAACAGAGGAAGCTAAGCTTTCCGCCTGCCCTTACCTGGCCTAAGCCTCCACTCAAGGCTACAAAGTTTCAATTATAGAAGGTAAAGAAATCCAAACAGAAATGGTGGCAGGTACGGAGCTGGAAAGAGCAGGAGGCAAGGGTTGCCCCTGGCAATGGAGGAAGCAAAGCTTCTGCAGCCCTGGCTGGCCTAGGCCTCTGCTCCAGGCTACAAAGTTTCAATTATAGAAGATACATCAATCCCAAGAGAAATGGCTGCTGGCCACGGAGCGAGCAGGAGGCTTGGCTCCGCTCCAGGCTACAAAGTTTCAATTGTAGAAGATACATAAATCCCAGATACTAGGGCCTCTGCTTGGGTTGCCAGGGGGTGTGGCTGGCCTGCAAACCACCACAGGCCCCTCGCTCAGGCCGCCCCACACCCCAAGGGAACCCCCACCCTGATCCGGGACACCCTTCAGGGCAAACCAGCTGGCCCCCATCCGTGCATCAGGCCTCTATCCTATCTAATAAAAGAGTAATATGTAGATTGACCATCACTCCAACACACAATATGGCTGCCCCCATGTGGTCAAAGATCCTGCCCCCATGTGGACACAAGATGGCCACCACAAGATGGCCAGCAGGGGAGGGACCAGGCCTGCAAGGGAGAGCAGTTGAGAGGGACCAGGCCTGCAAGGGAGGGCAGTTGGAGGCGATCAACCCTGCAGGGGAGGGCAGTTAGGGGTGACCAGGCCAGCAGAGGAGGAATGTTGGGGGCAAACAGGCTGGCAGGGGAGCAGTTAGGCATCAAGCAGGCTGGCAGCAGAGTGGTTAGGGGGTGATCAGGCTGGCAGGCAGAAGTGGTTAGGGGCAATCAGGAAGGCAGGCAGGTGAGCAGTTGGGAGCCAGCAGTCCTGGATTGTGAGAGGGATGTCCGACTGCCCATTTAGGCCCGAACCGGTAGGATCGGGCCTAAACGGGCAGTCGGACATCCCTTGAGGGGTCGCAGATTGGAGAGGGTGCAGGCTGGGCTGAGGGACACCTCCCCTCCGTGCATGAATTTCATGCACTGGGTCTCTAGTATTTCTATAAAAGATCATTGAACTATTGAACATCAATTAAAGGTCACAAAAGAAGCAACTTAATTCACTCTTTAAAAGAGGGGTATATTTAAAATCTGTTCATATAGCCCTAACCGGTTTTGCTCAGTGGATAGAGCATCCGTCTATGGACTGAAGGGTCCCAGGTTCGATTCCAGTCAAGGGCATGTACCTTCATTGCAGGCACATCCCCAATAGGGGGTGTGCAGGAGGCAGCTGATTGATGTTTCTCTCTCATTGATGTTTCTAACTCTCTATCCCTCTCCCTTCCTCTCTTTAAAAAAATCAATAAAAAATATTTTTAAAAAATAAAATCCATTCATCTAACTTTTAGAGTTATTACTTTATCATTAAAGACGAACATGTTCATTGTAAAAACTATATAAAGTAGAATGATGAAAGATGAAAGTAGCTTTCTTATTCGTACTTCTCAGAAGCAATTTCTTCACATGTTCATCTGTTTCTTTACTTTTTAAAAAATTCTTTATTGTTGTTTAAAGTATTACATATAGTATTACATATGTTTCCTTTTTCCCCATTGACCTCTCCCCAGCCACCCCCATCCCCCTGCACATGCCCTCACCCTCCTAGTGTCTATGTCCATTGGTTATGCTTATATGCATGCATACAATACCTGCCCCCCTGCCTTCCCTCTGACGTTTGATGGTCTGTTCGATGCTTCTCTGTCTCTGGATCTGTTTTTGTTCATCAGTTTATGTTGTTTATTATATTCCACAAATGAGTGAGATCATGTGATATTTATCTTTCTCTGACTGGCTTATTTCACTTAGCATAATGCTCTCCATGTCCATCCATGCTGTTGTGAGTGGTAAGAGTTCTTTCTTTTTTACAGCAGTGTAGTATTCCATTGTGTAGATGTACCACAGTTTTCTAATCCACTCATCTGCTGATGGGCATTTAGGCTGTTTCCAAATCTTAGCTATTGGATATTGTGCTGCTCTAATCATAGGGGTGCATATGTCCTTTCTGATTGGTGTTTCTGATTTCTTGGGATATATTCCTAGAAGTGGGATTACTGGGTCAAATGGGAGTTCCATTTTTAAATTTTTGAGGAAGTGCCATACTGTTTTCCACAGTGGCTGTACTAGTCTGCATTCCCACCAGCAGTGCATGAGGGTTCCTTTTTCTCCACATCCTCGTCAGCACTTGTTTGTTGATTTGTTGACAGCCATTCTGACAGGTGTGAGATGGTACGTCATTGTCATTTGACTTCCATATCTCAGATGATTAGTGACTTTGAGCATGTTTCCATATTATTTGACAAAGGAGGCTAGAGCATACAATGGAGCCAAGACAGTCTCTTCAATAAATGGTGTTGGGAAAATTGGACAGATGCATGGAAAAAAAAAAGAAACTAGACCACCAACTTACACCATACACAAAAATAAACTCAAAATGGATCAAGGAATTAAACATAAGATGGGAAACCATAAAAATCTTAGAAGAATCCATAGGCAACAAAATAACAGACATATGATGTAGCAATATCTTTACCGATACAGCTCCTAGGACAATGGAAACTAAGGAGAAAATAAACAACTACATCAAAATAAAAAGCTTCTGTACATCAAAAGAAACCATCAACAAAACGACAAGAAAGCCACTGCATGGGAGAACATATTTGCCAATATTATATCCGGTAAGGGCTTAACCTCCAAAATTTATAGGGAACTCATACATCTTAACAAAGAGAAGATAAACAATCCAATCAAAAAATGGGCAATGTACTTACACACTTTTCGAAAGTGGACATACAGAAGGCCAAGAGACATATGAGAACATGCTCAAAGTCACTAATCATGTGAGAGGTGCAAATTTACTTGTGTTTTTATATATTTTCACATTTGGATCCTGCAGACGATACAGTTTTCTGACATAAGAACTTTACATGCATCTCAGTCTGGATGAGCAGTTTACTAAAAAGGTTTAAATGAAGTGACTCTCCTGAAGGTACTCCATAAGGAAGTGTGGTTGGGGTTAAAGGGATTGTGGAGGATCAGAGGCTAGCAATGACAGTATGTTCCAAGGATCAAGGGGCAAAAGGAAGATAGTGTTTTTCTGGAGCTTAGTGGGCACTGACCTGGCAAAGAATCTGTGTGATACAGTCTGTAGTAGTCAATCTTTCAGAGAACAGATTAGAGAAGGGGATGGGAGAGAATACATCTGGCAGGGTGAGGAGCACGTGGAAAGTAATCTGCACACCAATTATTAAAAATTGCTTTTAATAGAATTTTAGGGCATTATTACATTTCAATATAACCATACCATGTATTTATAATCACTACCCTTTAATAAAACATTTAGACTCTGTCCAGTGTTTTTGCTACTATAAATAACACCAAAATGCACATATTTTTTCATTTCTACAATTTTCTTAGAGTAAATTCTTAGGAATTTATTACATTCAAAAGTACAAATGTTCTTAGGCCTCTTAAAACTTGCTGACAAGGGTTTAAAGCTCTACATATTATTCTTCCATCAGAAATGCAAGATTATGCTTATTTTATTGCACATCATAGAGCACTGCATATTCCTATAAAAATTATTTCTTACTTTGATGAGAATTTTTCCACAAAATCACATTTTCCACAAAAATCACATCTGCACATTTTAAAAAGAATATTTAAAACTGCATCTCTTTAATTTTGTTACAAATGTTTTACCATCTGCTTTTTGAATTTTTTAAATTATGTCTGCAATGTGAGGTAATAATAGTGTGTTGTTGCTCTTTGTTGCTGCTGCTGTGCCAGCATCATTAATTTAGTAACCCTGTTTCTCCCACGCTGATTTGTGTTGCTTCCTTAATCATTTAGCACATTATCACATACAGCGATGTATATTTTCTGAGCTATCTGGTTTATTTCATATCCCAGTCAGTCTATTTTTTTTGTCATGTGACTGAAACAGAGCAGCTGTGTAGTGACAACCTGTCCTATGAAATATTTTGACAATGATAAGCAATAAAAGATAGGCTCCATGTTCGCTAACATATTAAGAGGCTCACCGCCTCCTTCTTTACCTTTTGGCCATTGCTGATCAACTTTAGTTATAATAATAATAAAATGACAATAACAACACAAGGAAAGAACAGCAGCATCAACTGAGTGCTTACCAAGGGGCAGGCATTATGAAGAAGCTATCGCATCACATCAGCCCAAACCTCAGCCACAGTGCCTCCCGTTTAAGTCAGAAATGAATTTTTTTTGGAGGCTTCAATATTCACCAAATTTTGTTCATTCTACTTTCTAAATACTCCATTTCTCCACTTCTTCCTCCTCTCACTACTTATTTAAGTCGTCTTATCTTTGGTTGCTTTAAAGTCACATTTTCAATTCTCATCTGGTTTGACCTCTTAGTAGCCCACTGTTTAACATTTCTATTAAAATGTTTAATTTCAATGACTACTTTTATTTCTAGAGTCTCCATTTGGTTCCTTTTCAAATACATTTGACATTTTTTTTGTTCATAAAATCTTTATTCTTCCTGGATTATCTTGCTTCCTTGACCTCTCTGAGTATTTTAAATGTACGTATTTTACAACCTCTTTTTAATCTCTTTGATCTCTGTTTCTTTAGTATGCATGATCCCATTATGGCTTTTTCTGTGCTTGTCTCCAGTGGGATTTTTCTCTAAAAGGCCTGGATACTTCTTGGATTTTGCAAGAGTCTCTGTATTGCAGTTTCAATGTTACCAGGACCCTACTGAGTCACCAGTTGAGATTGTTTTACGCTAGTTTCTTGTTCAAGGTGTCTACACTTTGTGGATATGTGAACTTAGATCTGATCCCTATGCAATATAAAAGCTTGGGTTCTATTTTGTTGAGAACAATTCCTCTTACCTATGGCCCAGGCACAGTGTTTGTCTTCAAATCAGTATGGAGTTTTTGTAGTCTCCACATGGACTTAGTTTTCAGATCAGTTGTGTAAATACCCTGGGACTAGGATATCACTTGTTGTCCACTATGATGTGGAGTGGTTGAGACATACTAAGACTCCATTCAACTTTGTAAATAACAGAGATCCTGAAACTTCTTTATTTGCCACAATTTTTGTGTCCTAGATTTTTAGGTTTTCCTTGGATTCAGCAGCATATCTGTAATTAAAATATTATAGGTCACTTGGACTAACTTAAGACATTCTTATTTTCTTGAAAAAGTCAGGTCCTAAGTTCCTAAGGTTTTCTGATGGCAGACAACTATCTTCTGTTCTTCACCGGAAGGAGAGAAAAAAGTGAGTCTCATATGAATGAATAAGAAGAGTTTATTAAATAAGTAACATATAATAAAATATCCATGGAGACCTAAACATCTAGGAAGAGAAAGACATGTATTATTATTAAAAAGCAAGGGAACTTACACTTCAAGAAGTATAAAAATAAGCCAGGTTCATAGTTAAGGGGAAATTAGGAGAGCATGCATAACATGGAGTAGAAACATAAAGATAAATGTAAGTTAGGATTAGTTTTCAGAAGTATCCAACTATGAAATGGCTAGGTGACAATTTCTTTCCATTCTGCAGTGAAAAATGACACAGCAAGAGATATGGCTTTTCAGTTTCCTTAGAATATTTACCATTTAGAAATGGAATATGTAAGGGAATTTATTCTATTTAAAAGAAAAATAGAATTTTAAATATGGCATCATGAAGCTAGATTTGAAATATTAATAACCTGATTTACATTCTACCTCTCTGGAAAAATGTAAGCAACAAAATTTCCATGAAGCTCCAGGGGTTTGAAATTAACTTAGAAAGCTACTAGGGCATGACACAGTACCACAAAATCTTTGAAGACTGTAAGCACCAAGATAGGAAGGAGAAGGCTGTCTGATCTTAAAGGAAATAATGAAAAGAAATTGGAGGAAATTAAACAAAGGGAACTTTATAACACCATCCAAAATATTGCTCATCAGTGACAGTGAAACAGAGCTGCAAGGAAGTGCTAAAATCTTGGATACATGAATAATTTTAACCAGCCCGAATCTCATTGAACAATTCTTTAAAAATCATACAAAAAATAAATGCCTAGGTTTAGTGAGAAAGGCACCATGTTGCCAGTATCATTTTTTCTGTGACTTGTGGCATTAATAATACATTAGGTTCACGTATATTGTGCACTTATTACCATTGTGTCTGGAAAGTATGGATGCATAGCATATGTGGGAAACAAAAGAGTATCAATCATTTAAAAATTGTAGACCTGAAAGACAACTATATGACCAAACTTGCTCATTTCAGATTAAATATGCAACCAACCAACCAACCAAACAAAAACCCCAGAAAAATGATTGAAAATCCTAATGCCTGAGAATGAGTGACTCATTGAAGGTCATATAATTAAATAATGATGAAGCCAAGACTGGGATCCATGTTTCTAACGGAAAACCTAGTTCTCTTTCTAACTCTACTCACTCAGCCAACTAAGAGCTTCTATTAACTACTTATAACCACATGCCAGACACAGCTTGGGTGCTCTATCTTTCTAAAGTGAATATATAGAATACAGCAAGTCCCCATGGTCTGAGCTTCTTAGCATGGCTTAGAGCAGGAACTGAAAACTCAAATGATAATATAAGTTAACAAAGCATATAGATGTTTCTATATTAAATGAATAGAAATAATTCTTATTTCCCACAAAGAAATATATACATATTTTAAAAAACATGTCAACATCATTATTGTCTTTTGCTTTACTACTTTTTATTAGATTCATTTAATTATGAAACAAACATTTAAGGCAAAAACAAACTTGATATGTTTGCATAACAATAAAAGGCAATGTGGCCAGAGTAGGGTGAGCAAAGCAAAGAGTAATGGGAGATTATGTCCAAGAGAATGACAGATTCAAAATCATGTATTTCACCTAGTGGATAGTAGGGATTTTTATTTTATCTGATTTTATCTTATTCTATGTTATTATGTACATAGTTAAGGTGACCAGCTATCTCAGTTTGCCTGGATTGGAGGGAGTTCCTGGAACATGATACTTTCATGTTAAATCTAGGAAAACTGAGATGAGTTGATCAAACTAGTGTTAGGAAGCCATTTGATGATTTTAGGCAAGGGACATAACATGATATGGTTTAACTTTTATAAAGCCACTATGATGGAGAATTGACTAGGTAGGTGAGAGTAGAAGCAGTAGGACTTTCTAGGTAACTATTATTGCTGTAGTAAGTGGAAGATGATGGTAGTCTTTCCTAAAGTTTTAGTGATGATCCCTAGTGAGATGTGGTTAGTTTCAGAAAAATTTCTTGAGGGAAGTGTCAGTAGACTTATTGAGAGATTATATATCAGGTGTGAGAAAAAGAGAAAAGTCAATAATGAGCAACCATGGATAATCATGGCTCCTTTTACTTAGATGGGGAAAGCTAAGACAAGATCAGTTCTGAAGAAAAAATTCAAGATTTTGGATTCAAACATGTATGCTTGAAAGCCTAATCTGTATTCAAGTGGAGATATTGAATGGGTCGGGTCATTTGAGTGAAGAGTTCAGGGTAATGTTTGAGGCTACAGAATTCTGAGAGTCATCAGTATATAGAGGGATATTTAAAGACTATGGCAATGAGTATGGGTAAAAGAGAGAAAAGACAGGAGGAATGAGATATAAGACATTAAGTATAGTTGGGAAATGAAGCGATAAGATGTAGTAAGTAGAATCATTCAAAGAGGCCTGAAAAGGGTCAATGAGTTAGGAGGAAAAACATGAAAGTATAGTGTCATGGAAACCAACAGAATAAAATACTACAAACCAAGATTTAATAGTAACTATTCAAATGCTCATGAGATGTCTAGTAAAAGTAACAATAGAAAACTGATTTTTGAATTTACCAACATGGAAGTTATCAGTGACTTTGACAAAAGTGTTTTCAGTGGAATAGAGGGAATAATAAATATGATTGAAGGGACTTTGAAAAGGGAATAAAAAGAGTAGGCTAAGCAACTTATGTGACAACTAGTTGGGATTTTGCTATGAAAGAGAAATGCGGCAGTAGCTGATGTCGGATGTGAAAACAATGGAGTATTTTACAGAAGGAATATATTACTGCATGTTTGCATGCTGATAAGAGTAAGTTGTTGAGAGGGAAAAATGACAGTGCAGAATCTTTCAGCATGCAAAAAGAAAATGGGCTTCAGAACACAAGTGGAGAGCTGAGCATAGATAGAAACCTGGCATTTTATCCATTTTAGCATTAAAGAAGGCGAGGACATGGTACAGATGCAGGTAGGTTGAGTACAGGAAGTGTCTCTAAAAGAAAGAGCAAAGCCACAGATATAAACAGCAGGAGCCACTTGACCTCCAGCAGTGGGGGCGATGGGTGGTAGGGGACGGGGAGTCCAGGAGCAGTGAAAGCACTGGGACAGGTTTGGAGAGCACATGGAAAGGGGCAGCTGCCATTTGCTGTTGTTTTTTCATTTGTTGCCTGAACTTCTGATATTTCAAGAAAAACCTGAAATGTGGGCTTTAATAGAAGGTCTCCCAAGTTTTACATGTTGATTTAAATTATATAAATCAAAGCAAACAATAGCAACAACAAAGGCACTATGTAGGATAAGCACTTACAACTGACATCTAAGTCTAAGCTAGGGGCCATGTTTGGGAGCTTCTCTTCTAGAGGTTTAAAAGCTGGTCTCACACCTATAAGGGAAATTGGCATTTGTTCCTGACTTCAGAGGTCCCAGAAATCAGGCACAGATCAGTGCATACCAACCCGCACTCTTACTTCCAAGCTGGGGACTCGACTGAGCTGTCCAAGGAGGGATATGTAAGGAAGCTGTGGGTAATCCACATATCTTGACCATACTCTCTAGGGAGATTTCATTGTATTCATCAAATGGCAAAAACAAACAGCAAACAGAAAATTTTTAAGAGAAAAGAAGAGGTATCCTAAGAACACAGAGGAAAATAGTGTTATCCAAAACAACTACAACCTAGAACCCAAATAATTTTAAAAATATGCTTATATTCTTAAAAAGCATGAATAATTATAAGATGATAACATAATAGTAGCAGCAGCTGTCAAACTTTTATTTGGTATAGGCTGTTCTAAGTACTTATTAGATATTAACTTATTTAAAACTCACATCAAACCTGTAAAATAATTACTTTTGTTTTCCTCTTTTATAGACATAGACTGAGGCACAGAGTAAGTTAATATTTACAGGATGCAAAGCCTTTAATATAAAATGATCTACCAAACATATTACATTGCTGTAATTTACTTTAAAATATTTCGGAGTGGAAAATGCTGGGTGTTCAAGTTTTGATTCAGATGCACCCCCAGAGTGGTTAACATGGGTGGGTGAGTAATCAGAATTTGAAAGACCTTATTTAAAGTCATCATTCAAAACTCCAACGACAGTTGCTATAAGCAAGTCAACTAGTTTCTGGTTTGAAATAGATAATTTACTAATCAGTATAAAGTCATATTAAAAATCACATTTTCACTGATGAAATTACTGATGTTTAAGATTTGTGGACTGGCTAGAGATATTAATCGAGCACCAGGATGTTGGCACAAACAAGGTTTAAAATCAAGGAGCTCATTTCCTTTGGAGCAGCATCCAAAGAACTAGACCATCCTGGCCCTGAGATGAACCAAAAACAGAGGGTTCTGTAGTTTGATTGTGATTATGTGGCTGGATTCTGGCACCAGAAAATTGTTACATCTGCCTCAAGTGGACCTTCTTGCAAGGTGTCACAGAGTGCTTCACAGGACAGGAGCTGAGACTCCATCAAGCTTCAGATGAACAGGTCATATGACTGCTCTTATGCCACTTGCTGTTAAACAGCCCTACCTTCACTGGAACATACAGTCTGCTACTGGGTGGTGAGGTAGGGTCTGCAGGCCTCTTCAGTCTTTAAGCATTTCAGGCCATCTGAAATAGTGCCACCTGAAGAATCTAATGATGGTGGGAGACCAGATTGACTTAGTTCACAGCAAATAGATAAATTTGATAAAAGGTAAATCAACTTTCAGAATATTTTCTAGAGAAACATATTTTAAACACCAAATAATGTTGGCTAGAGAAGATCATTTTATATCAATGAAAGATATAGCTAGGGTTAAATGTGTAATAATAACCTGCTTAATAATAACTTTAAATTTGTGTTTTTACAGTATATTATATCTGGGTTTAGGCAACTGTGCTGAGTTCAGCTTCACAATCATTCTGTGAGGATAGAGACCTTTGTTATATCGCCTTTCCAGGTGAGGAAGCCGAGTATTGGAAAGATGAAGTAACTCTCTTGGAGGACACTTATCTATACCAAATGGTAGAGAGAGACTCAAAGTCAAAATTTTCTCCCTCCAAAGTCTGCACTTTAAGAACTATATTGTACTGTTTGGTATGTGCTGAATAATACCATTTCTTCACTCATTTATTTTACAAAACATTTGTTGAGTGTTTACTAGGTCTCAGATTTTGAATTTGGTAGTGGAGATATAAGAAGTATATACAACAGTCACAGTCCATGCACTTACAAAACCCGTATTCTGACTTGACACTAATAATTATGCAAGTAACTGCAAATGTGCAATCCAGTAGCTAAAAAGTACTAAAGGACAAAAACAGAGAGCTCTGGTAACAAGGAGACCTAACCCACAGTGGCAGAGGGTAGAAGGCTGATGAGTGATACCTTCCTCAGGGAGAGACTAGAGAGTAGGTGACCTGATGTTCTCCAAAAAATACAGATGTGGCAGATCTAGGAGGTGTCCCTTCATATTGTAAAAGAAGGCTTAAAGGCAACTTAAATACTTTACTATTAAACATAAATTAGCAGGTGAAATTATTCACAAAAATATCATGGGGTCCTCCTATGTCCCACCTTATCAAGTGTTGGTTTACAGATCATTGGAGTCTTTTCTTTAATATACTAGTGGCCCAGTGCATGAAATTCATGCACATTAAAAGGGGATTAATTAGAGGAAATAATTTAATATTGCTATTTTCCCTTTCTCTATAATAGAAGTAACAGAGATGAAAGAAAATTAGTAAAATGTATATGAAAACCTTCCTCCTGTCAGAGTCTGGGGTGCTCCACGGGACTCAGAGTCAAGTCCCTATCCACCCACATGTGCCTCAAAATCACGTGAGACCCAGACCTGCGGACCCCACCTCAATTGGGCTAGATCCAGACCTGGCCAGTCCCACCCTTGTCAAGCCCCTCCAGGCAGGGGACGTAGCCTCAGGTCCCCTGGCCCGGCGCCAGGACGGGGGGCATGGCCTGATGTCCCCCAGCCCAGACTGGGGTGGGGGGCATGCCTTGAGGTCCCCCATGAAGCCCCGCCATGTGGGGGACACGGCCTGAGATCCTCTGTCAAGCCCCACAGGGGCCGGGGAGGGTGTAGCCTCAGGTCCCTGTTGATTGCTCATTGTTAAGGCTCCTAATGAGAACTTGGCCTCAGCTGTGGGTGCAGCCAGCTTTGTGATGGAGTGATGGTCAATTAGCATATTCCTTCTTTATTAGATAGGATTTTTATTTATTTCAGAGAGAGGAAGGGAGAGGTGGAGAGAGATAGAAACATCAATGATGAGAGAGAATCACTGATCAGCTGCCTCCTGAATGCCTTACATTAAGGATCGAGCCCGCAACCCAGGCATGTGCTCTGACTGAGAATCTAACTGTGATCTCCAGGTTCATAGGTCAATGCTCAACCACTGAGTCATGGTGGCCAGGCAGATCATTAACTTTTTAAAGAGAGAAAACCAAAAAGCTGAAGACTTGCACAGCATCTGCTGCATGAACACCAACCAGAAATTTAAATAAAACAAATATCAACTGTCACAAAAAAGATTATCACTTGTCATGTAGTTTTATTTTCATTTTAGCTGACAAGAAGTTGAAATGCTGTACTCTTTATTTTAATTCCAGATGTGCTTTTTTTTATGTCAAATCACTCAGAACAACCCAAAGAGATATTTACTATTATTCACCCCCTCTTATGGTTGGTGCATAAAATCTGATGGACAAAGATGTAAATTCACTTGTCTTAATCTCTCATGTTTAATAAGTGGTAAAACTGGAAATCAAGTCATGGGATTCAAACCCAGGGACTTAACTTGAGTGAAACACCAAGCTAAATTGTGTTGTGTGCTAATATATTTAGAAAGTATCCATGTAGTTCTAAATATTTATCATTTGATATACCTATGAAATACACATATGTAGTTTCAAAATTTTCTTACATAGAAAGTAGAAAATAACAGAGGAAAATATGAGAAAGTTATCAAAAATTCTGCTGAATGTTCTGGGAACAAAATGTCTCATTGGTAAATTCTCTTGGACTTTTTATGCATAGGTGATTTGTATGCCACATCCAGTACTCCATAGCCTGTGGTGTAGATGGGGTAGGCTTTCATCTTATTTCATAGAGAAAACGCAGCTCTGAAACCCAAACTGGTAAAGATAGTGCAGAATAACAAGTCATATCCATCTTACTTGTGAATATAGATATAAAAATTTCAAAAAGAATTTTAGGGAATATAGTTTAAACACATATATAGTATGCCACAAATATGGTTTTTCCTAGATTGCAAGCAGCACAGTTAAATATTATCATATAAATTAATGAATATATCAGTATCATATAATTACATTGGTAGCTAAAATAAGATTAAAAAATTATGTCCCCGTATACTTTAGAATGTATTCATTCATGTATGCATTCATTCATTTATTAAGTATATATTAAGCCCCTACTCTGGCAGTTCCTATGTATTTGGGATACATTAGTGCATAGAGCAAAGGTGCCTGCTATTATGGAAGTTTACCCACTAGCAGAGAGAGATACACAATCAAAATGGAATCCAATGAATAAATAATATTGCATGATTCAGTTAATTTTCTTCTATAAATTTCATGGAAGAAAATAGAAAAAAAAAAGGAGCAAGATAATGGAGATTGGTAGTGCTGGGTGGGTGAGGAAGCCTATTGTAATTTCAAATTAGGTGGTCTCTGTAGATCTCATTGAGAATGTGACATTTGAGCAAATTCATAATAGAGGTGAAACTCAGCTCTACAGTTATCCCGAGGGTGTCCATTCTAGGCAGGGGGATCAGCCAGTATCAAAACTCAAGGTCAGAGTTTACTTGGCTTAGCTCAGAAAGAGCAGAAAAGCTGGTGCCTAGAGTGGAATTAGCTAAGGCAGGGGAAATTGCAAATGAGGTCTGGGAGTGCCTGGTGAGAGAGGGAAGAACATGTAGAGATATGTAGGACCTCGTAAAATTTTGCCTTTTACCTTGGATAAAATGAGGAGATAACATTGTGCTTGGATCAGAGCAATCATTATCTGAGACATGATCTAAAAGAATCCCCTGGCTTTTCTACTTTAAAGTATACTGCAGAGGAGCACAGAGATCAGGTAGGAGCCAGGCAAGTGATTTTCAACAGAAATGACAGTAGAGATATGAAAGTAGGTCATATTTCAAGGGTAAAACCAACAATATGTGATGCAATGGTTGTGGAGTGAAAGAGAAAGAGTGGAGTCAGGAATGTCTGCGAAGCTTTTGCCTGGGAAACTGGGAGGGGAAGACATCTGGTAGCACCGGATAGGGAGCAGGGCAGTGGGGGAGGATCAAAGGCCAGTGTTAAATATGGTAAATCTGAGCCCTGACCCAGTGGCTCAGTTGGTTGAAGTGTCCCATGCACCAAAAGGTTGTGGGTTCGATTCCTGGTCAGGGCACATACCCAGGTTGCGGGTTTGATCCCAGGTTGGGGCACATAGGCAGGCAACAGATGGATGTTTCTCACATTTCTCTCTCTCTTCCTCTCTTAAAAAAATATATTGAGAATCCTAGGCACTGAAGCAGACATGCCAAATAGTCAGTTCTGGGTGTAGATGAAATTTCGGGCTGGTGATATAAATTTGGGATTCCTCTGCACAAGAATGGCACTTGATGCCCTGAGAATGAGAAAGCCCTGAGGTTACCAAGAAGTGTGTATAGGTAAAGAGCAGAGGCCTCCCACTCACTGGGCCCCAGAACTTCCCGGCAAAGAGATTCAGAAAGGAGAATCAAAGAGGAGATATTTAAAAGAAATGAATTAGCTGTGATCTCTGTCTTTGCTATCTTCACATTTCCCAGGGTTACCTTTCTTGGTACTCTGTCTCATAAGATGCTACCAGGCTAGCCAGAAGTGGGCTGTGATAAAAATAAATCCATGCCCTTGGACACAGTTCTCCTACCCACCCTTCAGGGTCCACTTCAAAAGCCATGTCCCTCTGGGCATTCTTCCCTGACCCTGCTCCTCTCCAGCAGGAAGAGGCCCCTGCTCACCCATAGCTGTTCATTGGCACCTGGCTTATGGGCGCGTTTCACTTTCATCCTGTGTCAGAGTTATTTGAGGAAAGGTTTTACCCCTTCTCTTAAATTCTAGGTTCCCTGGCATCAGTATCTAGATACCACCCCCACAAAATATAGCACTAATCCTGCCTTTCGATATAAATAATGCAGACTTGTATGAAATTAGAGATGAAAGCACAGTAGTCGTCTAATCCTATCTTGTTGTTGTTTTCCATTTCAGAACAAACCCAGCCCTGAAAGAGGTTATAAATGTCACTTAGATCTATGTGAATATTTTAAAAAACATTATTATTAAAGATTAGTTCAGGCATTGCAAATTTTATGCAATACTTTTATTGATGGATTCTAATTGACTTTAAAAACCTGCCATGATACATAGTGAATATATGTTTTCCAATACACACAACTATGATTTAGAACATATTTTCTTTTCTTTGAAATTACCCAATAAAATATAGAAATGAAGCTTTATAGAGATATAAAGCAATAAGTATAAAAATATGATAAATGTGGTATCTGAGGTATAACCTACCATTAGTTTTCTATTAGCAAGGGTATAAAACAGTTCCATTTGTTTTAGAAAGATATATTATACAAGGGACTGAAATCCCAGACACAGAAGGGAATGTACATTGATTTTTTTAAAAAATGATTTATGATTTAGGTTCTGGTGGGAAATCTTGTTTTTTCCCCATTTTATATCTCACTTGAAAACATTCAACTAATTTGATCCAAAAAGTTATTTTTTCTCCTATAAAATATCTATTAAATAAAAATTTTACATTTCCTGTTTGTCTTAGAGTTCAGAGTTTTAAAAAATAACATAGATTATGAGTCCTTCTCTAATTATATTAAGGACATATGTAATTATATCTTCGTGACCTGCTTGGTAATATTTTATGAGATGGGGAGATAGATTTAGTTCAAGTTTGTTTTGATTATGGACAGAAAACTGTTCTAAAATAGTTTATGTAAGGAAATCTGATTCATCTATATGATTTACATAAGAAAATATTTTACTCTACAGATTTTAGTCATCTAACTAATTTTTAGTAAGAATAAACTAAACTTGTTTTCAATGGCATGACATTTAATATATAATTATAAATGAGAAAGTACTGATATTTTGTATATCTAATAGTAAAGAGAATATATTTGAAGACTTGGAATATATTTTAAAACTTTCTTGAAAGTTTTAGGAGGCATATATAATTTCATCCTGTAAAAGAGTACATCAAACTATGCAAGACAATAAATAAAGTAAAATATTGGTGATTAAATGTACAATTTGATTTGCATGTGGCAAATCTATATATATAAAAGCCTTATATGCTAAGTGTCTGACTGATGGGTCAACCATTCTGTCGACTGCTCAACAAATCACTATGACCCGCACTGACCACCTGGGGGCAGAAGCTCCAACCAATAGATTAGCTTGCTGTTGGAGTCTGGCAGATCGTGACTAGGCAAGATGGGCCAGACATGCCCTGGAGCCCTCCTATGGTCCCTCCCCAGCTGGTCAACTTCCTGCGGTCCCTCCCTAGCTGGCTGGCCCCCATTGGCCCAGACCTGGACTGGGCGAGACGTCCCTGATCACTGGCCAGGCTGAGGGACCCCACCCCTGCATGAATTTGTGCACCAGGCCTCTAGTTAAGATATAAAGACAGATCTACAACTCTGATCTTGTTTCAAATATTAGGATTATTTCTCCTTGATAGCAATGATTGTATACTGATTCATGAAAGACTCACAAGCAACCATTGTATAAGAGTTTAGTTTTGATAGTTTAATTTTTAGCAAAAATTGAATATTATTATAGGAGGCTTTAGTATACAAAATTTTCCCAGTTATTCAGATATGTATTTGTGGAACAAGTTAAGAAATTAAATTCAATGTTTATTTGGGATTCTCATAAAATGAAATAGAAAACAAAACCTGAAATAGAGCTTTGAGAATTTGATTTGAATAATTCATTCTGATCTCAAATCTTACTAGATGATTCTAGACTAATGTTTCTATACTGAAGCTGAGTTTTACCGTACTTGTTTTTCTCTGGAGTTTCAACACTGCAAAATACCAATGTTCTTTCCCAGTATACTTTGAGAACAAATATGCCACTCTTCATTAAAATCATGTTGATTTTAGCTTGTGATTTTGTTTGCTGTACTACTTGCACTGCTTGGCACTTTGTGAAAACTAGTGTGGAATGAACTACATGAATGATATTATTCATCACATCCTTTCAAGTAGATCATGAAGATGTCCATTTAAGTCCACATACAAGCACATAGTCTTTAATGGCCAAGTCATGAAAGGAGTCACAGTATTGTGCAATAAAGATAAAATGTCCACAAACGTTTGTAGTTTACAATAGAAAATGCTATTAACACACACACACACACACACACACACACACACACACACACACATACACATATGCATGCATTCAGAATAATGTTCAGTTAAAACACTGCAGTGTTTTTGATGTATTAGTTTTAAGCCTAAATGGAAATGTTTTTCTTTCCTAAATCAATCTTTTTTACTTATAGTTCCATATTTTCATACCCCCTTTCCCCTTACTTTTGCTTACATATATTTAAAGAACTCTGCATTCTTGAATGCCACCTCATACGAACATTTCACCCAGATGCTGCCAACTAAAATTCAGAATAAAAATTACAGAATATTTCACTATGTCTCTAGATTATGAATTATATGTGAAATTAATTTTTCACCCCTAAAAACTTGAATAATAACACATTCATTACATTACAGCTATATCTAGTATAGTAGACTCATTTAAATGACAGAAAAAAAGCAACAAGTCAGTAGAAGATGTTTCAAAAAAGTATCTATAATAATAAAAGCATAATATGCTAATTAGACCGGACAGCCGAACAACCTTCCAGACTTCCTTCTGGACAACCTTCCAGATAAAGCCAGGGCTGCAAGGGCCAAGTCCCTTGCACGAATTTTGTGCATTGGGCCTCTAGTCAAATATAATAAAATTTGTGGTAAAATTTGGAATATTTAAAATTTGATTTTATTTAATGAATAAAGAGAAATCAGCAAGGAGACAAGGGAAGTAGTCATTTATTTACATAAGGATATTATTTACAACCTTGCAACTGATTCTACAGAGAATAGCCAAAAGACTAAATCAGCATTATGTTTAAACTCTGAGCTTTACCACAAATGTATTTATAGATGTGTTAAGTAAAGGAGGCATTCATTATACTGTTACAATATAAAACTTTAAATTGTATATAATTATAGTTAGATGACAGCTCTTAAATTTCTCTTTGTTTCATTAGTCATGTTAACTGATATTTCAACTTGGATGCTAATTTCTTAATGCTTAAAGACAGCTTTATGAATGTCATAGGTTAACGGCAGAAAATGCAACATCAGTTTGATTAATATTTTGAGCTAGAGGGAATTGATTTTAATCTCCTTCCCTAAAACAAGCATGCTAGTGTGGGATAATCTGCAGATTACCAAGAAGAGAATTGATGTGGTACTTGTAGGGGCAGTTCTATCACAAAGGTCAAGAGCACAGATTCTTTGGTCTGACAGCTCAATTCTAATGCTAATGAATTTATTAGCTCCTCCATTCCCATGTAGATTTATTAGGGATTAAATAGATATTACCAACAAAGCACCCCAAATTGCACCTGGGACCACAATGTTATATCTCTACAGAACCACCAGAATGACTAAAATAAAAAAATTTGATTTAACAAAATTTAACACCTAATACTAAGTGTTAGGAAGAGAATGTGGAACACCTAGAATTCTGTCATTGCTGAGTGCAAATAATAGAACATTAATAAACAAATTAGTAAAATATTAGAAAATCTGTTACAGCCATAACTCACAGAGAAGGATTGGTAATATCAGGGCATGCCTAAGTTCACATTAGGATGAATTATTTTATTTTTGTCATTCTTGCTGTTGATGCCTAATCAGGACAGTAAATTTCATTATTGCTAACCTACTTCTAAGAAATTGTTACTGTTTAGAGTGAGTTTTCTATATTAGGTAGACAATGAAGATGTGGAGCAAAAAATATATAGCTTTAATGTTTCTTTTAATTAATGAAGAGCTGGGCTATCTCAACAGATAAATGTCATACCTTAAGAAAGCAGGAATTATACATTAGTCATATTCAATATGATCCACTCTCTCCTAAAAATCCATGTGTTTCTCACATGAATATTATTACAATAATAAAAGGAATAACAGACAAATTCTCTCCCTGTATTTCACCCTAATTCAAAACAGCTTTTAATCTATCATGTTTCCCTCTGTTGCTTGATGTATATATGAATATATATGAGCTTAGATTATATTTTCTGTTCTTTATTTTTACCTAAAATTATATACTAAGTGTCATTACTTTAAAAATTTAAAATTGTTGTATAGCAGTTCATCAATCTATTTCATAATTTATCTTTTTGTCCTTGTTTTTAATGTTTAGGATAAATTTTCCCCAGTTTTATTGAGATTGACATATATCACTATATAAGCTTAAAGCATATAGCATGATGATTTGCTTTACATGTATTATGAAATGTTTACTGCAATAGGTTCAGCTAACATCCATCTTCTCATATAGATAGGATAAAAAGGAAAGAAAGAAAAAAATTTCTCTTTTTGCTGAGTACTCTTAGGATTTACCCTCTTAAGAACTTTCCTATATATCATACAGCAGTGTGAGCTGTAGTCATTATATTGTAAGTTATATCCCCAGTCCTAAATTTGCTAGTGCACAAATTTGTGCATGGGTGGAGTCCTTTGGGCTGGCCAGTGATCAAGGCCGATCGGGGCCATCTTGCCCCATCGCCATCGGGGCCAATTGGTGCTGGCAGGCCTAGGGGAGGGACTTCGGGAAGTTGGCCAGCTGGGGGGAGGGACCTTGGAAGGTGAGCCGGATGTGGGAGGTTGGCTGTGGGAGCACACTGACCACTAGGGGGCAGCTTCTGCATTGAACATCTGCCCCCTGGTGGTTACTGTGCATCATAGTGACAGATTGACTGGTTGTTCGGTTGCTTAGGCTTTTATATATATAGACTAGTGGCCCAGTGCACAAAATTCATGCACAGGGGAGGCTCCCTCAGCCCAGCCTGCACCCTCTCCAATCAGACATCCCTCTCACAATCTGGGACCGCTGGCTCCCAACCGCTCACCTGCCTGCCTGATCACCGCTAACTGCCTCTGCCTGCCTGCCTGCTCGCCCCTAACTGCCCTCCCCTGCCGGCCTGAACTTGCCCCCCACTGCCCTCCCCTGCCAACCTGATCTCGCCCCCAATGGTCCTCCCCTGCCAGCCTGATCTCTCCCCCAAATGCCCTCTCTGCCTTGGCCCCCACCACCATGGCTCTATCTGGAAGGAAGTCGGACGTCCAGAAGATGGCCGGTCGACCCAGTCTAATTAGCACATTACCCTTTTATTAGTATAGATCTATTATATAGGATAGGATTGCTTAAATGGGGGGAGGGGAGCCTTTTTCAGTAGGAGGACATGCTCTTGGAAGACAAAAATACATAATCCTTATATCTGGACTGATAGTCAGCCATATGCACTATACTGCCAAACCGGTCATTAAAAAATTGAACCGCTTTCTTACACCTTACACCAAACAGCTGTGGCCCTAAAACTCTTCCTCAGCCATGACCTTAGGTTCTGCTGTTACAGTTCACCCAGATTAGGTTCTGATTGGTCAATATCTATGCCAGTCAGCATCAAAAGCTCTGCCTCCTAGACAGCCATTGGCTCCTCACACTTCACCCAGATTTGGTTCTGATTTGTTGGTTTCTATGCCAGTCAATGTCAAAAGCTCCACCTCCTAGGCAGCCACTGGCTCCTCACAGTTCACCCAGATGTGGTTCTGATTGGTCAGTTTCTATGACATTCAGCATCTCCAGACCTACCTCTGGGCCTGATCAGAGACGCAGGGCTGATCAGCAGCCCCCACAGAGGCCCGGAGAGAAACAGAGGTGCAGCTGCTGGCCAGGCCCAGAGAGAAAGAGAGAGGCAAGGGCTGATCAACAATTGCCATGGAGGCTATGAATCAGATCTTGCTTCTCTCTCCAGGCCTCTCTCTGGGCCCAATCTGCAACACTGACTACAGGACTGACTTCCGGTCAGTGGAGCCTTTGGTCATTTCAGACCCTGGGATTTTATATATTAGGATTCCATATGTAAGCAAGATCATACAGTATTCATCTTTCTCTGTGGATAGGTATTTTTGATATTTGAAATTATATTTAACCTAGATATTTTTACAAATTATTTTTTCTTTAGTATTATTAGGTCAAAGGGTATATATACTTAGTTATCATTTTGCTTTCTGCAAAAATACCACTTTAAAGTTTTTTCACACTAAATTTTCACTGCCAATATAGCCAAGTATAACCATATCCTATTGATTAAATGACATCCTAATCAATGTCCTACCACAAAAAAAATTATGTCTTTTGTCCATTTAACTATTTGAATCCTGTTTGTTTTATGATTGACATAATAATCTTTACAATCTTGGGATTAGTCCTTACCTGTCATATCTGTCAGATCATTTTCATTTTATTTACTTTTTCATAATAGCCCACAACACGTATGTTTTCTTTCTGAGGTCACCGTATTTTTGCAGCAGTATTTTTTAGAATTCTGCACTTAGTGCCATTTTCTAGTTTTTTTCAATTTTAATATTTCACATTAACTTTTTATTTACCCGAAAGTTGATTTTGTGTCTCTCTAATTACCATACAGTTTGTTTGGTATATGGCAGTCGGTGTGACCTAAGTAATTTTCCTAAATGTTTTAACTTCTCTGCATATCACCAAAACAAGCAAACAAACAAAATAAAATAAAATAAGGCTTGCTTATAGATAGGTGTCACCCCTGATTTTGACAACCACTGAATACAATGTGATCATGAAACTAAGAGGCAAGAATTGTCTGATAAATTTTTATTTTTACACTCATGACTCATACCAGTATAATCCAGATGTCAACTGGGGTCATGATATTTTTTGAGAACTAAATACAAATTGTGTTAAAGTTCTATCACAAAAATGATGAGAACAATGATGTTTTTTTAAAAAATGTCAGGGATACTCAAAAGAGGGGGACTTGAATGTTGGAATTCTGTAACTCTCAACTTTCCTACCAAGTTTTGCTTCCATTGAATTCTTGATCTTACTGAGTTTCTCCTCCTGGAGCTGGTTCTTTGTTTTGTGCTTTGGGAATAGAATATAAACCACATAACTCCTCTTTCTAATGACACTCATTTCTCCACAATTCACCTAACTTGCTTTCCTGTTTAGACAAAATAAAATGTTATTTTCCTCCCCCGCCATCCATTTACCAATGGATGATGAAAGGACTTTAATTCTGTGGGACAATTCAGGATTTCAATTTTGAAAATTTATTTTTTATTCCCTAGATCTGACACCTGTTAAGATGAGTAAACGGACAAGATACTGGCATTAGTTACCTTTATGAAAGACTACAAGTAATTTTGTAATAAATACGTAGGCTACGTGTCTGTGGTAAGGCAAAAATCATGGGCTCTAGACTGAGGGAGAGAAGACCTAAGTTCTGTTTCTGGCCATCACATTCACTCTGTGATTTTGGGAAAGTAATTTTGCCTCCCAATGTTAGTTTTCTCACTTGTAAAATGAAACAATTTGATAGGTTGATCTCTTTCCAAAGTAATCATTTTGGCCTACTTAAAAGAAATCCTATTTTAAAATACACAGGCTTGTGCTTCAAGCTTGTGGCCTTTTTGGTTTATCTAAGAGAGTAAACCCCTCTACATATTCATAGTTTCTTGGCTATTTTAAAAATAGCATTTCATTTTTAAAATTATAGAACAGTTAGGCTGAATGGGAGGAAAAACTCTTCTAACTAGAGAATACCAACATCTACCACAAAAAAAAAATAAATGGTGGGACAACCCATTTTTCTTATTTAGTTCACAGGTTAAATTCACACAAGTTGGAAAAACTGGAAAATAGCAGAGAAAGATTTATGAAGTGAAAATTCAGATAACTAACCATGGAGAGATGACATTAAAATGTTATTATACAGCTTTAATACATTTTGTTCTGTTTTGAAATATTTCTAGGGAATTGTTTAACACAGTCCTCTATTTATAATTAGATTAAGTGTGAAGTTTAATACTTGAAAGAAAGTTAATGGTCTCTCTGTATCCATAAATATTTTCAATATGGAATGATATTGTTCAAAATCATTGCTTTCAGGGTATAGGCAATTATCTGAACATTTCATGCATAAGTAAAAGGGTTCTTTATTTCTCAAGAACCTTAATTTTTTTTATACAACTAATGAGAAGGTTGAAAATATAGGAATACCCCTGCCTGAGAATTCTGTGTACTTGTTAGTGAGCAGTCTTGGGTGAAGTGATGAGGTGAGGAGGAGACAGCTGTGGTTGGCGGGTAGCACTTTGGGTTTGGAGTCAGAAGACCCTGCACATTTCTCTAAGTCATATTTAGGAAAAACGTTACAAGGTACAATGTGCTGTAAACAGCGTCAGCAAGCAGCACGAGTAGATTACTGACATGACTTTCCATGAAACATTTTGTTCTATAGAGTCATCATGCATCCTTGGGGGGCTCTCTGGATTCTGTGCTTGGAGCTGCATGGATAGAAGTGGAATCAGGTTGTGTTTTTCGTTTGCATAATTATAAACACAAGTACCAAGTATATTTTACTGATTTATCAAATGAGTGATATATGTCCTCTGTGAACAAGTAGGACTTAAATGTTATGAAAAAATAGACACAAAGGTAGGTAGATGGCTGCTGACAAACACAGGAGACATGGAGGTTGCCTCATTTCAGGAATTGTGAAGATCTAAATGCCCTTTCAAGTCTTAGCTGAGTTCTGTGGCACAGAGTGAGGGTGGCAAGAGGTGAAGGGACTTTCATTCTTATGTCTCTTTTCACTGATTCTTGCTTCCAGACCAAGTCCTTCATCTTTGCTCCATGGGTTGATCCAAATGCGGAAACAGCTTCTACTAAGGGATCATAACACTCCAAAGCACCGTGGGTAAAAGAAGGATATGTAAGCAGCTTTTTCACTAAATCTTTACTAATCGGTCAGCTTGCTCACCTCACCATAACTCAAAAATCACACAGCTTGCCAGGCTGGCGTGGCTCAGTGGTTGAGCGTTGACCTGTGAACCAGGAGGTCAGGGTTCGATTCCCGGTCAAGGGCACATGCCCAGGGTTGTGGGCTCGATCCCCAGTTTGGGGTATGCAGGAGGCAGCTGATCCATGATTCTCTCTCCTCGTTGATGTTTCTATCTCTCTCTCTTCCCATCTCCCTTCCTCTCTGAAATCAATAAAAATATGTTTTTAAAAAAATCACACAGCTTATTTCACCTCAGGGAGGCTATTCCCATGTAGCATCCTGACCTACTGCCAACTTCCTTGCTTTTTTTTGACCTTTCTATCACTTCTCCTAACTCCCCTCTCATGATTATGTAGAGCAATATTTACCTTTAGTTTCTGTCCCAGACTTGCAAATCTACACCCATAAAAATGCTCAGAGTACAAATTAATGCTATCCCTGCTCCTTGAAAGCACTTGTGTTTATATATAATAGTTATTTTTTCTGTTAGATCTATGGAACATTTTCTATGTGTAAACATTTTTGTAATATTGTGCATTGGCTTATACAGAGCTGAAATATAAACTACTACTGGGATCGCTTCATAAACATAAGTGCATCCAGATTTTCTGTAAAAGTGACAATTAGAGTGAGATTCTTCTCTTGGCTGTGCCTTGAAGGGTAGTTTGGAGGTTGGTGTTCGAACCCTTCACATTCTGCTGGGTTTTCTTAGCCATTTTTTTCCTGAGTGCCATGTTCACACTCTGGATTTTTCTTCTTATGAACTTGCATGGTAATCCTACTTATAAATGCCATGCTACAGTTTTCCTTTCTTATAAAACTGTTGATATAAGTCTAATGAAATTCATTCCTTGTGTTGTTGACCTTATTTTTTAAAAGCACATTTTAACATTAAGATAGCTAACCATTCACATTTGCAAAATATCCATTGCAGCATTGGTGATTAGATTTTGATTGATTTTAAAAATCATTCTATGCACTGATATCATAGATGTTGCCAATCTATGTGCTGCTAACATAAGGGCTCACCTACTTCCATATATGAGGCATCACTGCAAATCATAATGATCTTTGAGCTGAGTAAAGACAGTGTAATTTTAGCAATATCCTTAAGTACATTTAAAGGATCTTTTAAAATGTCAGCTGAGAGCTCAGCGGTAGAGAGCTGAAAAGGACATTGCTCTCACCCTTACAAGAAAAACTCTGGACAAACTGCAAAGTAAGGAGTTTTCAGAGCAATCAGCTAACTCTACAAATGGGGAGAAACATGCACCAGCAGGAAAAATAGGACCCTGAAATTTGATTACTTGGCCAGATGATGCCCCAAGTCATATCAATCAGTACAAAGATTTAGCTAAGAAATGTGTAAAGAAATTGCTAAAGGCCAAATATGTGCTAGTGTGAAGCCTTTGGGGGCCACAGAGATAGAGGGTTTGTACTCTCTTGTAGGCTTTTCCTTTGTGAAAGCCAACAAATGCTCAGAGACAAAATGATAGAGAATCCTGAGAAAGGTTCCCTGTGGTTCTGACTGGGCAAGAGGAATAGCAGTCACTGCCAAATGCTACCCAGATCCACGTTCTCTCTCTCCCCGATGAACAAAGGCCAGATGTGCACTGGGAAGAGCAACAAGAACGGTTGTCCTGGAGGACCTTTGCAGTTGGGGAAGAAATAGAAAATCCAAATAGTTATACAAAAGCATTAAACCATGGTTAACACCTTCCCAAAAAATAAAATTCTAGACTCAGACATTTTCATTAGCAAATACTGTCAAATATTTACAAAGGAGATAATACCAATCCCACACAATTTCTCCCAGAAAACAGGAGTGAACATTTTAATGTTTATTCTGTAATGCCAGCACTGCACTTATACCAAAACCTAAGATATTACACAAAATATAAACTACAAACCAATATCCCTCATAAACATAAATATTATATATATAAATAAAATCCTATAAAATATATAAAATAAGGATAGTATACAACAATTTAATAGGACTTATCCAAGGAATAAAACATTGAAAAATCAACGTAATTACTATTTTAAAAGACTGAATAAGAAAAAAACCATACAATCAAATCAATAATTGCAGAAAAATACTTGACAAAATTCAATTTCACATTATGATAACGAAGAACTCTCAGCAAACTAGGAATAAAGGAAATTTCTTTATGTAATAAAGGACATCAGCAGAAAATTTACAACACACATCATAGTTGATGTTGAGAGTCTGAATGCTTTTTCTTAAGGTTGTGAACAAGGCAAGGATGCTGTCTCTCACCAGTCCTATTTAGCAATGTATTGGATGTCCTAGCCAGTGCAGTAAGACAAGAATAAGAGATAAAAGGCATATGGACTAGATGGGTGGAAATAATATGATCTATATTTGCAGACAACAGAGTTGTCTACCTAGAAACCCATGGCCTCTATAAGATCTCCTAGGGTAAACAAGTGAGTTTAGCAAGGTTGTAGACTACCCAGTCAATATTCAAAATCAATCATTCCTCTATGCCAGCAATGAATGATTGGAATTCAAAATTTGAAAGTACCATTTAGAATTGTTCAAGAAATTAAATAGGTATGAATTACCATATTTTTCCGTGTATAAGATGCCTCCATGTATAAGACACCCCCCACTTTTCCAACCCAAAATTAAGAAATCAATATTTTAAACATAAAACAGAACACATTTTTATTTAGTAATTACCGCAGGTAATGTTTACAGACCAGTACTATGATATTATGCAGCGTATCAGCTTATTCAGCTTCTGTTGCATCACTGCTCTCTTCTTCATCATTATTAGTTCCAGACATATCAATTTCTTCATCTTCTAGTGCAGTGGTTCTCAACCTTTCTAATGCCGCGACTCTTTAATACAGTTCCTTATGTTGTGGTGACCCCCAACCATAAAAGGCTCTACAGTTGAGAACCGCTGGCAGGGTCACCTAAGACCATCGGAAAACACAGATATTTACATTATGATTCATAACAGTAGCAAAATTACAGTTATGAAGTAGCAACGAAAATAATTTTATGGTTGGGGGTCACCACAACATGAGGAACTGTATTAAAGGGTCACGGCATTAGAAAGGTTGAGAACCACTGTTCTAGTGTATCATTGCTGTCTTCTGAGTTACTGTCTATATATGTGAGATCATCCTCATAACCTGGTGGCGTTTCTGAGCTAACTTTGTTCGTGTTCTCATGGCCAACCCTTCTCTCCTCATGAAATTGAAGCACCCTTTTGCCTTTCCTGTAAAATCAACAATATTCATTTTGCTTGAAAACATTCTTGCCTGACATTGAATAAGCTTGGTTGACACACATAAGCCACTCTGGTGCTGCTTCATAATCCAAGTCTTAAGCCTCTGCTCCCAGTTTGCCCATTTTGCTGGTTTTCCTCTTAAGGCCTTCTTCTTTTTTTGGCATCTTAAGGAGTTGCTCTTCCTGTTTTCTCCACTGTCTGGTCATACACTCAGTGGGAGGAGGTCCAAATTGTCTCTCTGAAGCTCCATTTCCATGCTCTTTTGCATAGCTGATTACATTCCGTTTGAATTTTGCATAGTAAGACAATCACTTACCGGTATTTATCTTTTTACTTTTTGACATCTTTATGGGCTCAGAACGCTCTGGTCCCTGTTGGATCTGTGCACTCTCTACCTCCACCTTCAATTAAGGCATCAGCTGAAGTCAGTAACAATAAGGCTCGTGATTGGAAGAAGCCTGTTTGACAAGGTATGGGCAGCTACACACCTGAGTGGCTCCCTCCTTGGCTGACTTTCGTGTATAAGATGTCCCTCAATTTTCAATCTAATGATTTTAGAAAAAAAATAGTGTCTTATAGATGGAAAAATAAAGTAAACAAAAATGTGCAGGTTTTAATGTTAAAAACTACATTACTGATCAAATGAGCCCAAGAATATCTAAGTGAAGAAATACATCATGTGTATTGATTAGAAGACACTATATTGTTGATGTCAATTATCACCAATTTGATGTATAAATTTAATGCAATTCCACCCAAAATCTTCAGCAAGCTAATATTTTTAGATATGAGATGATTAAGAAATTATATGCCAAAAATCAAAGGAACTAGGATAATCAAACCAATTTTTAAAAAGAAGGAAAAAAGTTTAGATATGCTATCTTATTTCAAAACTTACTATAAAGATACAGTAAAAATTCAATAATACTTCAGGTATTAGTGAAAGGAGAGATATATAGATCAGTGGAACCTAACAGAGAGCATAGTGTTAGACGCATACAACTCATTTTGAAAAAGTTGTAAAGGCAAATTAATGGAGAAAGGATAGTCTTTTCAAATAATGGGGCTGGAACATTTGATAATCATATGCAAAAAGACAAAAAAAAATAAAGAAAGAAAGAGAAACCCAACAAATCTCAACACAACTCAAATCTTATTAAAAATTAACTAAAAATGGATCATGGTCTCGATAAAGCTATAAAATGTAAAGCTATAAAACTTTTAGAAGAACATATAGGAGTAAATCTAAGTCAACTTGGGTTTGGCAATGCATTTTTTAGATATGATAGAAGAAACACAACCTATAGTAAAAATGATAAGTCTCGTACTTTATTAAAGTTAATTTTTTATTCTGCAAAAGACAATGCTTAAGAAAATGAAAAGGCACACCAGCAACTGAGAAAAAACAACACATTTGAAGTCAAATATCAAAAAATAAGTTGTTTTCAGAATATATAAAGAACTTAAAGTTCAATACTAAAAAGTGAAATGAATGGACAATGAATCTGAACAGATACTTTACCAAAGAAGATATGGAAAAAAAATATGCCATGCAAATGGCAAATAAGCATATTGGAAGATGCTCAACATGATTTATTAGGGAATGCAAATTAAAACCACAAAGTGATATCACTGCACACCTATTAGAATGGCAACTTCTTTAAAATGATAACCAAATGCTGACCAGGGCCCAGAGCAATAGGCGACCCACAAGTCTAAAATATTTACTATCTGGCCCTTTACAGAAAAAGTTCGGAGACCTCTGGTGTAAGGGAACATCAGGGTACTATTTGTTGGCAGTCTTCCATAAGTCTGAAGTAATTTTAATATGGAATAATTAAAAATGCCCTCTGATTGAAATCATCAGGACAATTTTGGCCACCATTGTTTGAGAGATATTTGTGAAACACTTCACTATATGTTCTTTATGCACGGATCAGTCCTCCCAGCAGCCCTTTAAGACTCATCCTATTGTTTTCCTAATTTCAGACCTAAGGAAATAAGGTTAGTGAAGCCACGTGACTTTCTGAAAGGCACAGAGTTCACATGGTTAAATATGTAGAACTAGAGTTTTAAATCAAAGTCAGCCTGAGATAAAAGTCTCTAGTATCCTAGTCTGTCATCTATACTAGTACGCATGGGTCAACTCCAGATATGCATTGTCATTTTCATAAAAGGTTCAGAATTCATTTACTCAGAGTATTGAGTAATTGAGTAATAACTCCAAAGGTGTGAATAGTACACTGATGTTCCCTTACACCAGAGGTCTCCAAACTTTTTATGTAGGTACCATGTGCCAACTCCTGTACATGTATGAGATCAACATACCCAACACAATTTTCTATGATCCATGAAATGGCAATAGCATTACCCACAGTTCCTCCTGAACTTGTCTCAACTCCCTCAAAGCTCTGATTAGATTTACAGTTAGGTATATGTCCCTCCCTTGAGCTAGTTTCTTCTTTTACTTTTGCAGTTACATAGCAATAAAAAATTATATATATTGTACGAAAGAATAAATTTACATCTCCTTTCCTTTACTCGTGTCACGTAGTTTTCTATTCCGTAGTGGCCTCTGTGCTCCTCGTTTGCCACTGTGGTGTCACAGCAGTTTTCTTTGATGATCTTTTACCTTTTGTTAAATAAATATCCCAGATTTTAAGCTTATTTATAGTCCATTTTTTTGGTAAATTTTTGAAATGACAGGTTAACTTAAAAAAAATTGTTCTAGCCCAGCTGGTATGGCTCATCGGTTGAGTGTCAACTGAGGAAACAAGGGGTCATTGGTTTGATTCCTGGTGAGGGCATATGCTGTGGTTGTCAGATCGATCCCCAGTAGGGGATGTGCAGGAGGTAGCAGGTAGATGATGTTCCTCTTATATTGATGTTTCTATCTCTCTATCCCTCTTCCTTCCTCTCTCTAAAAATCAATAAAGACGTATTTTTTAAAAATATATAAAATACCAGTTACCTTGAATTTGTTCATTATTTGCATTGCCAATTAAGTTTACTATACTTCTTGTTCTAATTACTAAATATTACACATAAGTCATAAGCACATTCTTTGAAAAAACAAATCTATTACATATTTACTCATACTAAAGGAGATTTCTCAGTACTACCGTCTCCATTAGTTAAAACAAAGAAGGAAAACAATCTCTTTAGTCTCTGTAGATACTTTATGGCTGGGGAAGGAGGAACTTTTCCTCTGGAGGCCTGTAATTCATTTTAGTAGAAGTTTAACTTCCGGTTGACAGTATATATTCAATGTGAAGATAAATGGCTGACAAAACATTAAGCCCCATTGAACACAGTTAAGTATTCTTGCTATTGGAGCCCCGACTTGACACAAGAAGAGAATGATTTTATTTGAGCCACACTTAGAATTCATGACAGGTTCACTCTCAAACACTAGATCTCTGATGGCATTGCTGTCTTTACATGATGCTTCAATTCCCTTCTAAGAGGACACACTACCTGTCTGGGTTTGACAAGTAAAACTAAAGTTTTAATAACTCCAAAGGTGTGCTGTCGCTGGAAAGGAACTGATGAAAGGTGTAAAAGAGTTATTTGAAAGGCGCCTTATTGCTTTCATATCACAGCACTCTTAAATAAAAAGTCGACAATTTCATTACTGTCAAGAAGCACTTTTTCAACCATGCATTTCTGTAGCAACATCTGTGTAGTAACACTTCAGTTTAATTTGAGATATAGACTACACGAGGAACATATTTCATTGGCTTATTTTCTAGGCCACTCCAAAACCTGCTTAGGAGTGACATCAATATACAGATACTATTAAGAAACATAACAGGACATTTTACTGGGTGGGGGAGAAACAATTGTGATTCTAAAAGTGACTTTATGGGTTACTACTATGGAATAACCTTAAATTTGGTATTTGACCTCCTCCTTAATGATGTCCACTCATAAGTGATTTCCTCACATTTCTTGGGCTACCATAGTCTTTCATTTAGGAAGATGAAAGAATATGGCAACAATACAAATAGTTTCAAAATCAAAGATATATATATTGAGATGTATATTTTAGGTTTTAAAAGTCTCTTGGCTTTAATGAGGAGCCATTTGCCTATTACATCACTTCAACTTATTTTTCTTCCACCAGTCTTTTCTTTTGCAATTCTTTGAAGTTTATAATGTGTTACTAATATTTTTGTGACTTCCTAGGATCATATGCTTTCTTTTTGTCCTCTAGTTCTGATTTCTGCTTTTCTTGTTTTTAAAGGTTGTTTTACCCTCTTGGTTGTTTAGTCCTTGGTTCACATGTTGATCTCAGTGTGAAACACAATACCTTTTCTTACTTTAAAAATATTTTTTAAAATTTATTTCAGAGAAGCAGGGAGAGGGAGAAAGACAGAAACATCACTGATCAGAGAGAATCATTGATCAGCTGCCCCCTGCATGCCACACCCTGGGGATCGAGCCTGCAACCCAGGCAATAGCATGTGACTTGACTGGGAGAACCACGACCTCATGGTTCATAGGTCGACACTCAACTCCTGAGCCATGCAAGCTGGGCCACAATACCTTTTCTTAAATTTTTCCAAACAAACTACTCATGGAAAATCATTTGAATAGATGGATTTGACAAAGGTTTAGGAAGATGAAAGAATATGGCAGCAATACAAACTATCACCCTTTTGACTCCCCTTTACTCCAAGCCCACATGAATTCTCTCATCAACAGCCTTTTTCCATCAGGTCCCATCTTCTCCCCAACTAGTTTTTTACATTCTGTTTTTAAACAAAGGCACATCCCTGAGTGGGAAGAATTTTAATATTAACGGTTTTCTTGGGATAATTACCCAATTATATTTGGATATCAGAATGGTTTTATCTAAGTTTAGAATGATCATCAGTGACTTTGGTTTGATCATCATAGAATCAGTAGCAGCCTGTCTCAAATTCTAGATCTAACTATTAATTTTGTCATTTCTGATCTGTTTTGAATGGAGATATTACCTTCCATAGCATGATTTTGAAAATTAAAAGGTAAGTGCTTATACATGCTAAGTTATTTTCCCCCCTTTCTCTAAACATTTCACGAGCTCAAAATCTGATAACCAGAAAATTATCTCTTCTGAGCCAATACCATCTCCTGTTGGCTTCCGCTTTATTTGTTACAGTCTTTCTGTCTACATTGGCACACCTGACGGAGCAATTTTTCTACTTATTCTTCCCATTCCCAAACTTGGTTTAACCACTCTCTGACTTTTACATTTGGTTTGGATTGAATACCTTAACTGCTTTTTACTGAGTTATTTATTTGTTGTTTCTTGCTTAGCACTGCCATAATATCACATTTTATAGAAGTCTGAGGAGCCGGGCTACATTGCTGGGATGGCAAGTAGTGTCAGTGGCCAGCCCTAGGCTAGGTCAGACACACAGATTAAGCTGGTCTTGTGGGCATTGCTGACTGCAGCTTCCTGACTGCTCTAGTTGCTTTTCTGTCTAACCTTATGTCTTGAGTTCATTCCTTCTTGTTTATCTACAGTAGCCTTTCTTTTCAGAGCTTTCCTAATTGTATTACTGATTATATGTTGTCATGAGTCTCCTTTTTATTCACGGTATTACTTGTACCTAATGGTGTCATAAAGTTGCCTAACTAAATACAGTGAATTTAAGATATTTAGGAACTTGCTTGTAGGTATTTACCAAACACATAAACTACGTAAGTAGAAGATAGTATCAGAGTGGAAACTAATTACATGGTTGGAGTAAGAAAAACATGAAGTCAAAGTTCTAAGCCATCACTTTGGTTTTAGTGCCTTGTAGTGGAGGGGAAAGCTTTTGTGTGCTTACAGTGACTTGTGTTAAAATTTGTAACTGTAATAAATTGAATTAAAAACCAACTCTTAAGTTTAACTTACAAATCTTATTTTTAAAACAAATCTATTTTACTGCTTAAATTGAAATACTCATTTTACTTTTTCTATTACTGTTCAATTAGCTTATAGATTTACCAGACTAAATTCCCTAGATTTTAATACAACTTAATTATTTGATTAATGAACATCTTTGGCTATTTCACACTAAACCCTTAAATCTAATTCTCTTAAGAATATTAAATAGAGAACAAGACAGACCTGTAAATTGAATGAAAGAGACTTCATACATTCTTAAAGATGTCTTATAATTCTAAAAATCTATACATATTAACTTAACAAATTGTATTTTTCTTGGCTATAAATATTGCTTTAAACAAAAATCTGTATGTTTTACCTTAATATGATTATCTTAAAATATTTAAAATAAAAAAGAACATGTAATTCCATAACAGTCAAGATTCAGCTGCTCTGAGTATTTGAATATTCAGCCACTCTGAGTATCTGAAAATATTGAATACTGTTCAGGGAAAATCTTTGAAAGGCCCTGAGAAACAGACTGGAATTACCAAATTTAAAAACAAACAAACACCAAGAACTCTACCATACAAGAACCAGAAAGTTCCTATGCTCACAGGCATCTCTGCTGCCCTGACTTTGTCTCAACACCTTTGAAACTGATGACTAGACTCTGGAATGCCAAGTTCAGCTGCCATGGCTTTCCTTCTGCCCTTCTGTTTCCACAGTGCTGCTTACCAGGTGGGTAGGGTGGCAGAGGGTGTCCTTTGTTTCACGTCTACCTTCCAAGTCTTCTGAGAGTCTTTGTAACTGGCAGGAATTATTTCATATACAGAGTCCTAGCGGCCAAGGAGCCTGAGTGATGTGATATTTAATTCTTGGCTTTTCAGAACAGGAGGCACATGGAAAGGTAGAACATAGCTTAGTGAACCAAATCAATCATATCCACCATGGAGGCCCATCAAGTCCTTAAAGTTACAAATTCAGGTTAGAGATTTTGACTATTTGTCCAGAATTCTGGGTCACAATTTTCAGAAAAATTATCCTCAGATATACTTATTTATTACTTGGATCCATTCTGGTAGTTTGTCTTTATCTGCTGTATCAACCAGGGACCCCAAATGCAAGCCTTTCAGCTAGGATTTAATGTAGGTTTTACAACCCAGGCATTAAAATTCCCAATCCAATTTTATTATAATCTCATAGCAACTCCTTTCTGAGCTTTTTATCATCTGACTTAGCAAGTTTGAATTCTAACCCCTCACATAGATTGCAAGTAATCTTTTCATTGCCTGATAGAGGAACTAAATTTCTATCATAATGAACCACTTTACAACATGGTTTTGCTGAATATTGCTGCTTCTATTTATGCAGATAATTATTCTCTTGAGAAAAGTGAGATTTAACCCTTGAAAATTATCCTATATAATAAAAGCTTAATATGCAAATCATCCCCTCGGATGTGAGTTCAACTGACCGGGAGTTCAACCACTCGGTATGACGTTGCACTGACCACCAGGGGGTGGCACAGAACATGGCAGGTGACGGCCACGTGGCACTGGTAGTGGGCAGCAGTGGAGGCACTGCCGGCCCCAACGGGCCCCAATGAGAGCAGGACTGCAGTGGGATGGTAGAGCAGATGAGAGGGCGGCCCCAGGCCAAAGCAGGGTGCCTTCAGGGCTGCGAGGCTGGAGGCAAGAGCTCGAGCTTGATCTCCACAGGCCACCCTGAGGGACCCCACCCGTGCTCGAATTTCGTGCACCAGGCTTCTAGTTCTTAGATAATAGACTTCCTACAAATCCTCTTGAACCTGTTCGTAACCGTGACACACACATTATCCTAGCAAGTTGAGACTGTACTTTAAAGGCATGATAATACCAGATATTGGCTTAAGTAATAATTTCTCTTTTGGCAATGGTGTTTGATCCTCTACTAAAATACCTAATCACTTTCAGATTTTTAAAAATCACTTATTCATTTATACTATATTTATTCCTCTGCTGAACCCTAAGTGCCTTCAGAACAAAACCCTCATCCTATGTCCTACACTACAGCATCCAGCAGAAGTGCTGTGCACATTGTAGACCAGTAATTTTCAAACCTTTTTAAAAACTTCCATTTTTCATTGACATAAATATCTCTTTCTTTCTAGAAATTTATTTAAAATTTCAAAATAATCTAAATATATGACTCAAAACTAATAAAAATAATGGTAATTTCAGAAGAAAAACACTTTGGTCCCAAAGGCTATCCATCTCTTATTTTCTGTAATATCAAGATGCTTATTGAGTCTGCTTGCTTGCCAGCCATGAGCCTTTCTATGTCAGCAAGTGTAGAAGATACTGATTTTTATTCCTGGCACTTTCCTTGTTTACCTATTAATTTATTTTGACTGGGCCAAATCCTGATATCCAGTGACTGAGAGCCAGCAGAGTTGGGTGTCATTCTTTTCCAAAATATATGCATTTAATTTAGGTTTGAAATAACTGAATTGATCAGGGTAGGCCACTGTCACATACTGATTTTGTAAAAATTAATAAACTTTTTATTTTATAATGGATTTATATTTATATAGAAGTTGTAAGTATAGTATTAAGAGTTCTCATATACATCACCTCTAGTTTTCTCTGTTATTAACATCTTACATTAGGTATATTTGTCACAATTAAGAAACCACTATTGATACATTATTATAAACTAGAGGCCCAGTGCACGAAATTTGTGCACGGGAGGGGGTGTCCCCCAGCCTGGCCTGCACCCTCTCCAATCTGGGATGCCTCAGGGGATGTCTGACTGCCAGTTTAACAGGCAGTCGGACATCCCTCTCACAATCTGGGACTGCTGGCTCCTAACCGTTCGCCTGCCTGCCTGCCTAATTGCCCCTAACTGCTTCTGCCTGCCAGCCTGATCGATCCCTAACTGCTCCCTTGCTGGCCTGATTGATGCCTAACTGCTCCCCTGCTGGTCTGATCACCTTCAACTGTCCTCTCCTGCTGGCCTGATCGCCTACAACTGCCCTCCCCTGATGCAACCCACCTCCTCCACTGGGACCCATCTCTGCTGTGTATGTGGCCATCTTGTGATGACCATCTTGTGACAATGTTAGGGAATGATGTGTGAGGGCGTGATGACAACCTAGGCTATAATTAGTATAGATTAAAGTCCATATATTTCTCAGATTCCTTTATTTTTTATCTAATGTCTTTCATCTAATCTGGGATCTCATCCATGATACCTATTACATTTAGTCATCTTGTCTCCTTGGGCTTGTCCAGGCTGTGACAGTTTCTCACATTTTTCTTGTTTTTGATGACTTCGACTCTTTTGAGGAGTACTGGCTAGATATTTTGTAGAATGTCCCCCAATTGTCATTTCTCTGATGATTTTCTTATGAGTAGAGTGTGGTTATGGATTTGGGGGAAGAATGTCACAGAGGTAAAGTACCATTCTCATCACATCCTATCAAGGTTACATACCATGAACATGATTAATCACTGTTGATTTAATCGTGGTCATGGCTGAGGTAAGTGTTGAGGTTTCTCTACTGTAAAGTTACTCTGTTTCCCTTTTATTTCATGGACGTTACTGTGTGCAGCCACACTGAGGATTTGAGAGCTATGCTTCATCTCCTTGACAGTGGAGTGTATGCATATATTATTTGGAATTCTGTATAAGATACCTGTTTATTCTCTCTCATTTCGTTATTCTGTCATTTGTTGATATCAGAATGGACTTGTTTTATGCTCTTTCGTAATAATCCAGTACTATTTTATTTATTTTCTTGCTCAGATTGTTCCAGTTTTGAACATTAGGGTCTCTGACATGCTCCCTCATTGTGGATATTTTAAAACACTCCCATACTTTCTGGCACTACACGATGCTCCTGCATGACCTTATTATATATTTCCTGCCCCAGTCCTAGAGCTAAGGATCTCTGTTTCCATTGACTCTGCAAATCCAGATCTGAATGCCAGGTGCACTCCTTGCTGCTAGAGTGTCATTTCTTTTAGGCCCGCTCAGGTGACAAAGCCAGAAAGTACGTGTGCATGGTAACCTATGTATATGCACATATCTACCAATAATTACATGTAAATTAATATTTTTCCTAGGGCTGCATTAACAAAGTACTACCAACTAGGTGACTTAAAACAAATAAATTTATTGTTTAAGTATTCTGGAGGCCAGAAGCTTGAAATAATCACAGTGTCATCAAAACCAAGCTCCCTCTGAAGGCTCTAGGGAAGGAAGTGGATTCTCATAGCCTTTCTCCTAGGTTCTCGTAGCCTCAGGAATTCCTTGGCTTGTGGATGGGTATGCCAATCTTCCATCTTCACATGGCATTCTCTTTATGTGTTTTCACATCATCTTTCCTCTGTGTGGCCCAACCCCTCTCTGTGTCCATTCCTCTTTTCTATAAGGGCATCAGTTATATTGAATTAGGGCCCACCCTGATGAACCCACTCCAAATTGATCACCTCTCTAATGACCGTGTTTTCAAATAAGGTCTTTCAAATAAGGTCACATTCTGAGATACCAGAAATTAGGATTTAAACATATCTATCTGGGAGGAGACAATTCAATTTGTGATATCTATCTGCATTTATATTAAGCCCAGCATGAGTTCACACTGAAATCTCCTATTCTAATCCATTACCATGTGAATAATGAAAGGCTCCTCCTCTTGTTAGTCTGTAACCTCCCACTCCAATAAGAAACATGACCCCCACCTTCCACCATCCATTTTCTTAATTCTTCAGTTACAATATACAGATATGGTGATTTCAGAATTGTTAACACCCCATGAGAAACAACCTTATCAGCTAGAGTACAGTGGTTATATGTCATTTGTTTTTGGCTTAATCTTATAGATTACACTCAGTTCCACAGTTACTTAGGTTAGCATCTCCTCCAACCCCCTTCAGTGAAATTGTTTCATTGCTTGTAATACTTTTGGATTGTTTTGTCACAGTTTGTGTTTCATCTTGGGATCTCCCAACCTCCTAAATTATTTTTTTAATTTGTATACATTAAGGCTCGCTCTTTAACTGTTGTAAAGTCTTATAAATTTTGACAAATGCATAGTGTCATGTACCCATCATTATAACATCATACAGAATAGCTTCACTACCTTAAATGTCCCCTGTCCTTGTGTTTCTTTTCTAGAGCTACTGCAACAAAATTCCACAGACTGAGTGGTTTCAATAACGGGAATTCATCTTGTCAGTTCTGGGAGCCAGAAGTCCACGACTGAGCTGTTAGCAGGTTTGGTGGTTCTGAGGCTTGCAGATGGCTATGTCCTTGCTATGTCCTCACAAAATCTTTCTTCTGTGCACGAGCATCCCTGGTAGCCCTTCCTCTTCTTATAAGAATTAGGGGCCCCACTCTAACTGCTTTAAGTTAATCATCTCTCAAATATAGTTACCTTCAGAGGTAATGGGGGTTGAACCTTCAAGTATGGATTTTGGGGGGGTCATAATTTGACCCAAGCAGCCCTTCAACTATTCAATCTTCCTCCCACCTACTCCCCAACCCCTGCCAGTAACTGACCTGTTTACCATCCCTTTAGGCTTTTCCAGAATGTCATATAAGAGGAATCTCTATTAGAAGCCTTTCAGACTAGCTTCTTTCATTTAGCAATATGAATTACATTTTAATTAATTTAATTCAACTTACCTAATTAATTCTCAGTAATCAAATTAACAAATTAATTTAATTGGCCTGGTTAATTAATTAATGTATTTATTTTTATTAATTTTAAGATTCATCCATGTCTTCCCACAGCGTGATAGCTCATTATTTATATTACTGAATATAAATTACATTTATGGCTGCACCAGTTTGTGAAGCCATTCACATCCTATTTTTGGCCATTATAAGTAAAGCTACTATAAAATTTGTGTATAGGTATATATGTGGACCTACAATTTTAAATTGTTTTAGTAACTCCTAGGAGTGTGATTGCTGGGCTGTATATTAAAACTATAGTTCAGCCCTAGCTGGTTTGGCTCAGTGGATAGAGTGTCAGCCTGCGGACCGAAGAGTTCTGGGTTTGATTCTGGTCAAGGGCACGTACCCCGGTTGTAGGCTTCTCCCTGGCCTGGGCTCTGGTCGGGGCTCATGCAGGAGGCCACCAATCAATGTGTTTCCCTCACATCCATATGTCTCTCTGCCTTTCCCTCTCTCTTCCATTCTCTCTAAAAATCAATGAAAAAATATCCTTGGCTGAGGATTAAAAAATATACCAAAAAACAAAACACACAAAACTATATTTCATGTTTAAGACACTGCCAAACTTGTCTTATGAAGTGGCTGCACCATTTTGTTTTCCTTCCAGCAACAAATGAGAGTTTCTGTTACTCCTCAATTTCACCAGTAATTGGTGTTGTTGATTTTTTTTATATAAACCATGCTAACAGTAATGTAATGCTATCTCATTGTTTTTTTTAATTTGCATTTCCTTAAAGACATATTATGTTGAGACAATTAAAACAACAAGAAACATTCTTGTTTCTCCACAGTGACTGTTCCTGTCAGTTATGAGAATATTAGCTATTCTAATGTGGGTGGAGTGGTTTCTAACTGCCAATGGCAAATATTGGTATATCTTCTTTGATGAGGTATCTTCAGATCTTTAACACATTTCTAAAATTGGGTTTGTTTTTCTAGTGTTGAGATTTAAGCATCCTTTCTATATTTTGGATAAAAGTATTTTATCAGATGTATATTTTATAAATATTTCTTTCCAGGTTTGATTTGCTAAAATTTTGTGGATTACAATGGCAAATGCATATACAACATGAGATTCTTGGTATTTGGGGGCCAAAAGAATTGAAAATGCAAATTCCCTAAAGTAGAGAAGATGCTGGCTAGAGCTACTAGAATTAGAGAATTATCAAAAAAGGGATTTCATTTTATATCACTGACTGGCAAACTCTGTAGATTTGATTTTATCATCTTTCACTATAACAAGGTTGGTATAATTTTTGTCATTTCCCAGTTTAGGAAGCTGATCATTCACAATTTAAGAAGGACATAGGTAAGTTGCTTAGGATCACACAACTGATAAGTGGTGAAGCTCTGTTTTAAGTTCAGCTTTTCATGCCGTAGGGTCCATGTATTTCCCACCACAACAGACAATCTTGCTAAGGATAGGGAAGGTGGAAAATTGATACTTTAAAAGTCATAAAGCAAGTAAGTAGTAAAGTTTCTAAACAAAATATATATGTTTTTGAAATCTGCACTAACCATCAGTCTAAGGTATGTAGTCAAGATTATGTATGTATGTATGTATGTGTATGTATATATATATTTTTTTTTCAATTCTCAGCATATAAAATATATAATATGTACATATAGTATATGTAATATATATACACATTTTATATATACACTAGAGGCCTGGTGCACGAAATTTGTGCACTGGGGGCAGGGGGGTGTCCCTCAGCCCAGCCTGCAACCTCTCCAATCTGGGAGCCCTCAGGGTATGTCCAGCAGTTGGACATCCTTCTCACAATCCAGGACTGCTGGCTCCCAACCACTCGCCTGCCTGCCAGCCTGATCGATGCCTAACTACTCCCCTGCCAGCCAGATTGCCCCCAACTGCTCTCCCCTGCCAGCCTGATCCCCCCCAAATGCAATCCCCTGCAGGCCTGGTCACCCCCAACTGCCCTCCTCTGCTGGCCTGGTTACCCCTAACTGCCCTCCCCTGCAGGCCTGATCACCCCCAACTGCCCTCCTTTGCAGGCCTGATCCCTCCCAACTGTCCTCCCCTGCTGGCCTGACCACCCACAACTGCCCTCCCCTGCTGGCCATCTTGTGGTGGCCATCTTTGACCACATGTGGGTGGCCATCTTGCGTGTTGGAGTGATGGTCAATTTGCATATTACCTCTTTATTATATAGGATAATATATACACAATTTACATGCTGAGTATTAAAACATATACTACACACATACCTCTAGATTATATTAACTTATAATTTTATATAATATATATTATGTATAAATATTGAAAATAAATGTCCTATGCCATACTCATTTACTATGAGAAACTGATAGAGTCTATATAGCTCAATACTATGTTCCTTTTAAAACTATACAAAATTGGAATGTGTAGTGTGTGTGGTTTTTTAATAGGCCTCATCATATTTTTAAGTTAGTGCTATGAAAACAATATATGATATTCTTTTGATAAAAGAGAAAAAGGAACAAATAAAAATTAATCTTTCAATGGTCTTGACATGGTTTATTTTTTATCAATTAATAATGCAAGATAGCAGTGAGTCAGTTATACTCAACTGAGTTTTACGAAAGGAATTGTTCATTTTATAAATATCCCTATAAACTAAAAGTTTCAGAATGTGTAAGATGTTGCCTGTGAGTTTATGAATATGAAATTTGCATAATTGAATATTATTTTAATATCATGAGGTACTATGTTTATTATGTAGGCAAAGCTTATAAGCTAACGGGGACATTTAATCTCTCTATATAAAAGCCTACGCAACACTTACAACCGAACTACCAGAATGACGGGAAGGACTGGTCGACCAGTTGCTATGATGCACACTGACCACCAGGGGCAGATGCTCAACACAGGTGCTCCCCCCTGGTGGTAGTGTGCTCCCATAGCCAACCTCCCATGGCCCCTCCCTGCCGGCTGGCCTCCCTCAGCTCCTCCCTCCGGCCAGCCAACCTCCCGTGGCCCCTCCCTCCAGACAACCTCCCACGGTCCCAATCGGCCCGATCACTAGGCATCTAGTATAACAATAAAGCTATTCATAATCTGAAAAAAGACACACTTTATAAGAATTAATTAAATTTTTAAAAAAATGCTAACTGACCTGGAGCAAGCTTCTTAGTATCTGTGTGCCTTACTTTACTCATATCTGAGTGGGAATAGAAGTAATAACTATATCACGCAGTTGTTATGAGGATTCAATGATGTAGGCCACATTTACCACCTAACTGGCATTTGATAAAATACTTTGTAGTAGGAATAGCCCAGGAAGCCTCCATTACAATGCATATATTTTTTGTTATTCACATTCTTTCAACATTTCCTTTTCTATATTTCTACCTGCTTAAAAAAATGAAAGATGATTTGCTTTGTGTGATATAAATTTGAAAATATGTTGTGCATTTTCTAAGTAGAAAAATACTTCATAAAATTCCAGTTAACCAATAAACTTTTATAACCAAATAAAATTTAGGTTCCCCCCCCCCTTCATGTTCCTTAATTATCTGCTAAGCTGGAAAACATCAGGAAAGTGTGAACTCCTGAATGATGACAAAATTGTGAACTCCTTGATTTCATTTACATTGGTAAAAGCAATTTCAAATCTCATATTTAATTGTATTTTATCTTCTTTCGTAAGATGAAGCATCAGAATTCAAAACCGAGTTCCATTGTAAAACAAGAGATGCTGTAAGAATTCTGTTTAATGGCCAGGCCCTTAGGCCCTATGTGTATCTCAGTGAGAGAAGAGGAGCCAGCAAAAACCATGAGGATGATTTACATTCAAAATCTTTTTGAGACTTGAGTGGTCAAGGAAGCTCCTTTGAAGGTCATCCTGACAATGTGTATGTGTGTGTGACAGGGTGGCCAGTGAATCCAATTTAATATTAATTATCATTCTAAAATTTGGTGTATAGAGATTTATATTTTTAGGGAAAGAATTCAGCAACATCACATAAGGAAGTTGGGTTGTTCCTGAGAGGCAAAGGACAGAAATCTTAAGCTCTCCTGAGATTCAGAGATACTCAAACCTGCTGAATGGACAGAGTAGCCTTGACCACATCTTGGAAACAGGAAAGGGCATCACTAGGTGTTAGAAAGTGAATGGAATCAGTGGGCTGGTGTCTGCACGTGGCCAGTGGTCCTGAAGTAAGCATGCATCGGACCGCAAATAGTCCTTCTCAAGCCATTTTACACCAAAGGAAGATAAAACATGAAACACATAGATTGGCTTTAAGGTAAGATTTAGCGGTATGTTATTATTTTAGTCAAGATCCCTTCACAAAAAAAAAGATTATAAGTATTCAGAGGGGATTTCATATAGGGAATTGGTTATATATATGTTGGGTGAGTAGGAGAAGCAAAAAAAGAAAGGGGTGATAACCAAAGATCAGAAGTTTGCTGATCTACACTGGAGCCCAACAATCTACACCTGCCAATGACCTGCCAATGTTGTCACATCCTGTTCAGGATCCGACAGCTGCCCTCGTGGCCAGGGCTGGAACCAGGGCCCACACTGTGCCGCTACCAATGCTGTCACTTGCGTCTGTGAGCAGCACTATTACTCTGTCACTGCTGGTGCTGAGGCTGCCTCTGAAGACTGCTAGAAGAGAGAAGCAGGGTGAGAGGTATTCCCTCTTCCCGTTTACAAATTCCTATCAAGACTCCCATTAACAGAACTTGACAAGAAATCAGTTGGCAAGAGATCCTGGGAAATCTCATCTGCAGTCTTGAGACAACACATAGAAGAGTGTAGAAGGGGCTTCAAACATAAATGCCAATAACTGTCATGTTATCTACAAGACCTGCATTAAAATCAAAAGGATATGGAACTGTTTATCCATTCATTCATTCAACAAATATTTATGGCAGGCTTCTAAGTGTCAGCTCCTCTTCCAGGTGCAGTGATACAGCAGGGAGCAAAACAGACAAATTACCTGCTCAGCATATTTTTGACCTTTAAACTCAGGGAAGACAGACAAACCAAACAAATAGTGGAATCCTATAGTATAGTGGAAGAGAATAAACGCTGTGTGAAAAGTAAAGCAGGTAGGAAGGGCAGGGGATTGCAATTTGTTAAAACATGGGCCTGGAAAAACCATGTTTAAAAAGGGACATTTGAACAAAGATATGAAGAGAAGAAGGAAGTTGGAATGAAATTTGAAATATTTATTTTAATATACTCCAACTAAGGATTAAGGGGTAAATATAATAAAAATAAAGAAGAGTATTACTTACTGACAAAAGGACTCTTAGATCAAGAAGATACAGGCATGACATACCTAATTTGCAGAATATCAGTGCAGCCCCAAAACATGTACAGCAATAATGGTTAAAATAATGAGAAATAGGTATATCAAAATTATGGTTTAAATTGAGAGAATCTTGCAGACAGAAAACTCTTAATAGAGACTTGGCTAACACAGTAAGAAAATATTAGTTCTTTGCAAAAATGTATACTCAATAAAAAACATAGATTCTTCTCATTCATTCATGGGTAACTGTGTACAAGGCTGCAACAAATGATGGGCTCTTTTAGACCACCAGGGGTATTAAATCTGTTTGTCTCTTGACATTTGGGAAAATATTTTAAAGCTGAGAGATTGATTAGGACAGACTCGTGGTGGCAGAGCCAACATTACATAACAATTTATTGAGTTTGAGGGGGCACTAGGGTGAATATGTATTTCTCCAAGCCTCCCTTATTCCAGGAGGAAGCCTGAAGAGGTGAGAGAGCCCCAGCGATGGAGTCTGTGTGGTGTGCACAGCAGAAGACAATAGTTGAGCAAAGAGGCATAACTTTCTGGCCAGACAGAATGTCCCATATTAGAAAACTGTAGGTGATGGTGCCTCAGAAATGGATTCTTGGAAATGGGTCCTGAGTGGACCCCCTAAATAAGTGCTCCACAAAATCATCAATGTCAGTTATTAGCCACACTGCATAATTAGCCAGTGTTGCTAAGGAGTAAGGAAAATGGGGACTCTCATTACTTATGACCAGAGTATAAATGAGACCAAAACTATCTACCATATTTGAAAATGTCCATAAGCTAGTATCAAAAAATTCAATTTTCAGGTACATTTTATTATGAAAAAGGGCCAAAGATTTAGAATTATATTTAAAGAAACTTTTTAAAGATAATTTCAATGAAGGAAGGAGAATGTTTCTGAACTTGATCTGGGGATGACATGCCTAATTTTCTTAAACATCTTACATTCAAAACAAATTATAGGCTTTAAAAAAAAAGTCTGAATAAATTAAAGATCTGTACTTTCCTATTCTCTATATACACACACATAGTTTAAAATTTTTTTTGGTGATCCATAGTGGGAACATATCTATACTAATAAAAGGGTAATATGCTAATTAGACCGGATAGACTGGACGTCTTCCGGACATTCTTCCAGATGTCCTTCTGGACAAAGCCGCAGTGGCTGCGAGGGCCAAGGGCAGCAGCAGCAGGGTGATGGGGGTGGTGCCTTCCCCTGATCGGTCCGGTCGCCTCCTGCAGAGGGAGGCCAGACTGCAGCTTAGAATATCCCCTGAGGGGTCCTGGACTGTGAGAGGGGGCAGGCCGGGATGAGGGGACCCTCCCCCGCCCCCAGTGCACGAATTTTTGTGCACCAGGCCTCTAATATACTCATAAGACACAAAGTTTCAAAGAGAAAACTGATTACATATTTGTAAAGGGGTCAACCATATACTTGTAAACAAGACAACTCACAATATATATTCATGTCAAACATTGCAAGAGTCTAATATTGCACATCTCTAAAGGGGTTAGAGGTGGTTGTTTAAGAGGATAAACATTAATTCTAGCTATTTAACTGAATAACTGACATGAGCTTCTTTGGATTGTCGGGACTGATTTTGTTATTACATCATTGTAGTATTATATACAGGAAGACATGAGCAATAGTCTTCAGTGCAACATTATTTATAATAGTGATAAGAAAACAAATAGAAACAATCCCAAATATCCATTTGTAGGTAAATAGAGAAATAAATTTTGGAAGATTTATACAATGGAATATTATATAGCATGCAGAATAAACTAGAGCTAGAAAATAAAAACTCAAAGGCCAAAGCTTAAATGATGAGTAGAAGTTATTTTTATTGTAACAAAGGGTCCAGTCCAACACAGCATGTGAACTTTGATGGATGAGTTCAAGGAAAGAAACATGTGGTAGGGATTTTAAAAAAAATTAAACTTATTGCAGTGCCATTGGTTAATAAGATCATATGGGTTTCAAGTGTACATTTCTATGATACATGATCTCATGATCTGTAGATTGCATTGTGTGCTTTCCACCCACAGTCAAATCGTCTTCTGTCATTATGTATCAGGATTCCTTTACCATTTACTACCCTCCCCCCTTCCCTCTGGTAAACATCATACTGCGGTCTGTGTCTAGGATTTTTAAAGCTGAAAAATCTCAAATCCTTTCTGTCAGGGTGCAGCTGATGAACAGCGATATCTGCAATGGCTGGGTTAGGCCTCATTGGCACATCTCACTTCGAACTTAGCTTGGGAATTTGGCTGTCTGGCTACCTTTGTTGTGTAGTTGAGTTTCTTGGTTTGGAGTTATGTGTCCCCTATTGTCTTTTAATAAAGTCAGGGCTGCTTCACTGTCAGCAAGCTAGACAGCCAGGTCAGGCTAAGTATCAACATGGGCCGATCTCAGAAGCACAATATTGAATGCAAAAAAAGCATATTGTAGAACCATTAAGCAGTGGGACTCATTTATGTAAATTAACAAGTAAAAAATGCAGCATATTGTGTTATTTTGAGCATATTTAGGAAGAATATTCCTGGGATTATTATTAGCTACTTGTAGATTATGCTTGCTTAATCCTTTGAGACAATCCAATTAAAAAAGGAAAATCAAAGCATATTTGGCTAACTGGATTTATTTGCCATTCCACCAAAACAAAAATAAATGAGTAGCTGCTTCTCTGATACAGCAGTTAAGAGCTCGAGCCAACATGCACAAGCTTTTTGGTTGATTGGTGGAGTCAGGGGTTGAAATTTCAGGCTAGTACTATGCTGTGCTTACCTGTCCTACCCATAGCTCATGGATTGTCAATGTAGGAATGATGGCCCCATCCTCCTTCCAGCATTTTCACATTCTTCTTTCAGTGCTGAAAAACATAGACACAACGCTCTATGTGAGAGCCAGGCGGACTTCTCTGGAGGAGCCATTGCCTTTCAGGGATTTCTGGGGAGAGCTCTAGGCATCAATATTTCCTTTGCATCCCGTGGCAATAATTCAGGGGCCAGGGGAGTCATTCAGATATTTATAGGAGCGACCTGCCCTGCCACTGCTTAGGCTCTCACCAGACTTAAAGAAAGGCAGGGACCTTGTTGTCGAAGGCAGGCACTTTCAAAAGACAAACAACACATACTCTCATGTATCTTCCATGCAAAAACAAATCTTCATATTTCTACTGAAGGTGTTGGTGTTGATGCAATAATGATTTGTTTTCTATCCAAAGAAATAAAGTTGAAATTTATTCTTCAATGTAAAAAATTTTTTATTCCAGGAAAAATGACCCCAGGGGTTGACCAAGCTTCACATTAAATCCCTGTCTGAGTGTCCCCACGAATTAATCTTTTCCAACTAGCAAGCCACTGGAACAAGGCCCTCTGATTGGCTGTTGCAGCTACAAGAGCCTCTCTGGGTGGTCAGACCCCCTGGCAGGCATTTTCCCTCCCCTACCCCCAAGGCTGCAAACCTCGGGGCAGCAATTCAACTGCAGAGAAGGTGCCCTTTGCTCTTTGGAAAGAATTGTCTGTTTGCAGTCTAATAATGTAAGCTGCATTTTCCCATGTTACTTACTTTGTTTTAGATTTAGTCAGGATTGCTAAAGGTTTTTATATTCACAGCCAGACCTCATGTCCTCTGTGACAAGTTCCTCAATGGACCGGTTCAGCTTAGGCAACCTGCTTTCTTTTTTTATTTCCATCTCTCTGACTTTTAATAACTCAACCCATTTCCTCCTTTCAACTGCATTAGCAGCGCTAATTCAGCACACTTCCAAACTGTTTCTCAGTAGGCTTTTAAACTGGGTATTTTAAAATTTGCTTTTGAGCCAGGGTTTTACCAGAATGCAGTAAGTATTCTTCCATCCTTGCAGCATTCTTTATCAGTTAAGTAAAGCGAGACTGTACAGAATGTTTAGTAGGGGTATAATTATTTGTTGCCAGTAGCCAAACACCTGCTGCAAGCGACAGATTCCCAAAGGTATGTTAATTTACTTAATAGATGTGCTAAGGAACAGATATATTCGATAAACATCAGATCTTTGATTGGTTAATTCTGACTATATTTGTATGCACCCAAATTTGTTCAAAAGTTTTCAAGTCAATTTAGACAACATATTAGGTTAGTTTATGCAAAATTGCTACACTGATAAGACTGCCTATTTTGACTGAATACATTGTCAAACTCATGCTGTGAAAACAATAGGCTGGTTTATCTTGTAGTGGTCCCCACCATTCCAATAGCTTCACACTTAATCTAAATCATGGCCCAAGTCCATGCAGCTAGATTCAGCCTTCCTCCATGTTGACTCTAAGCAATGCAAACTCAATCATTATACTTAATTCTAAATCCTGCTGTCATTTCACCATCTCCCACTTCATTCATACGATTTCCTTCCTAGTGCCATCGTTTCTGATCCAGGTCCTCACCAGTCTCCTGCAGAAGACTTAAGAACTTCAGCCCTTGCAGCCCCTTGAAGCCCCGGCTTCACCTAGAAGGTCGTCTGGACAGTCGTTCTGCTGTTCAGTCTAATTAGCATATTAGCTCTTTATTATATAGGATGATAAAACAGGAACTCTTTGATTTATCTTATTTATACTGTGTAGCAACTCATTTCCTTTCTTTATTCAAACTGTTAGGCACCATACTGCTTCGGCTATTACAAAGACTGGCACAGCTTTCTTATTGGCTTAAAATTATATTTTTTGACACTTATGTGATTGTAAGTTGCAAATTAATACTTTCCAACTGCATGGCACTTATAAGGTGCTCATTTAGGTGGTTAAGAATATCTTTGTTCTTAAAATTATCAATGAATTGCATATCTGCAATATGCAGATGAACCTAATTTGAAAAGCATTGACATGGAGCAAATCATGTTTTGTTCTCTTCCAAATATAGAATCACTGTGATTCTAACAGCATAAAACAGTCCCTTGTAATTAGTCTTTTTTATGGTAGAGGATTCTCTGGTGTTGTCAAAATCAAATCTGGCATATAAAAATGCCTGACCTGTTTTCTTTTCAGAAAAAGTCATCCCTTCTCAACATTTATTCTTAAAAAAACCAAAAAAAAAACAGATATCGAAAATTTGCCTGCAGACATTTAAGACATGGAATTTTTTTTTTGTCTAATGAAGAGGTATGCAATATGAACTCCATAATCATGTTAGAAACAGAAGGTCAGCTTAGTTATCTTATCTCAATGTTCAAATGTGTGTTTTTTTTTTTTTAATTTTCTGGAATTGTTTTCTATTTTGTGACAACCATTAGGGTTCCCGCTCCTTTGAGTGTATCTTTGTAACTCTCAGGTTTGGCAAAGCATGGGGAAGAAAGCGGGGGAAAAGAGGGTAAAAACCACCGCTGTGTCTCCTGGCTATAGTTCCCTTGTCAAATGCTTTAACTCCAGCTGAAGATTTTACTGAGCTCATCAAACTTCTAAGGACTGTATTTTCCATTTTACTGTATTCCTTATAGTTTCACATGCCGGTGTCTATGTAGAAGTTTCTCTCAGTAGACATATGATGTTCAGATAAATGCTGAATATGGATCAGCGAGTAGCTGAGATTTTCTGTGAAATCTGGTTCATATATTTTGTGGTAAATAAATAAAAGATTATTGTATGGCATTAACTGCATTTTACTGTTTTTCTGAGCCCACATGGAAGAAGTTTGTCCAGAATAGATCATTTTAAAACCTACTCAAACCAAGAGAAAATCACAGCTTTCTCTCCCAGCAACATAACTCAGGGTGTAGTGTTTTCAGATTTTAGTCTCTTGGGCTCCACTCCAAGATGTTCCTGCTTTTTATTTGTAGTCTGCATTCTTGATTTTGACAGTCTAGGATTTGCAATCATGCTGTGCAGGACACAATAACATTGTGTGCCTCTTATTCTCATAGGGGTTCAAATATTGAGAAAAATGATTATTTTTCAACAGAATGATCTAAAGAATTTTCAAATATTCTAATAATAATGCCAACAGAAATATTTCCAGAAAATGCCTTTTATTTTAGATGTCATGTATTTTCTGTTTTTCCTAGCTTGGAAATTTAGTAATGGGTTTTAACTGAAGTAGTGGCATAGACTTAATTTTTATTTTTATCTGTCTTTTTCTTGTTAAAATTAAATTGTTTGTACTATTTGCAATGAGAAATTGTTTTACATAATTGTTTATTAAGGTTATCATTTACAAATTCCCTTTTAGTTATATTTGCACTTAGAAATAATAACCAAGATATGGTTAGTTATAGTTGGCGATAAAATAATTACATAATAGCTGGACCAATAAAACTCATTAGTTTCCAAAATAATGTTCATGCTAGTTATACAAAAGGTGCGAATTGTGTTTGTTTTTTAAAATCCACATTTTGGCCCTGGCCAGATGACTCGGTTGGTTGGAGTGCAATTCTATAATCCAAAAGGTTGTGGGTTCAATTCCCAGTCAGGACACATACCTAGGTTGCAGGTTCAACCCTTGGTCAGGGGTGTATAGGAGGCAACCTATCAATGTTTATCTCTCTCTCTTCTTTCCTCTCTCTTTCAAATTGATGAAAACATTTCTTGGGTGAGGATTAAAAAATAAAATTGAACAAAATAAAATCTTCATTTTGATCAATAATAAGGCAGTTTTAAGAATGAATTGGTTCATAAAATAAGGCATTATTATTTTACTAGAGGCCCGTTGCATGAATTTGTGCACAGGTGGGGTCTGGCTGGCCTGGCCCAATGAGGCCCTTTGGGCCTGGCCAGCCAAGGGAGGGGCGGCACTGATTGGGGCCTGGATCCAGCTGGTTGGCTGCCGCAGTGCATGTCATAGCCATCGGTCGTTCTGGTCATTCTGATCATTCCACCATTCCAGTGGCTGGGCTTTTATATAGTTTTAGATAGTTTAAATTATCAGGTATAATTCAGTTACCCTAAGACAATTTTTGGCTGATTTGAGCTTGCTTATTTCATATGTAAAATCAATATTCATTATTATATTAATTTTCCAAAATATACTCTCAAGTACATATCATATACTATGTTTAAAGCACCATAAACAGAAAGGAAAACATACATTCAGTGAGAATTATGTAAGTGAAGGGAGCATCTTTCAGCCAATAGCTAAAAATAACTGAGTCACATAAAGCCACTAATAAAAAATCAGAGGGGAAAAACATTCTTAGCACCATTCTCATTTTCTCTTGGTAATTGGTTTTCTTTCTTCCTACCTTTGGAATTAGAGAAGACTAACAGTGGAAGAAAAAGGGCACAGAGAGAAAATGAGAACTTGACAGACCACAGATTAACATTGGCTCTCTCTTCAGATTTGTTAACAATAGACTTGCTCATAATGTCTCTAAGTCTAGGAAATCTCATTCATGGGCAAGCCACTTTTAGTTTTCTTTGTATTTGTGGAAAATCAGGTATATTTGACTCATTTTTGTTCCTTGCATTTTCTTTTTGATATAGGTCTGAAATATTAGTGTTGGGTGGCAAATGTTGAAATAAAAATTATTTCCTTGGGTTAGCCTTTATACAATGGAATACTACTCAACCTTAAGAATGAAATATTGCCATTTGCAACAACATAGATGGACCTTGAGAATATTATACTAAGTGAAATAAGTTAGTCAGAAAAAGCTAAGAACCATATGATTTCATGCATATGTAAGATATAAAACTGAAACTGGTGGACACAAATAGCAGTGTGGTGATTGTCAGAGGAAAGAGGGTGGGTGGGGGGGAGAAGAGGATTCTAATACTAATATATGAAGATTTGACTTTGAGTGGTGGACACAGTGCAATATACAGATCTTGTAACATAGAAACACCTGAAACTTGTATGATCATATTAACCAATGTCACCCCAAAAATTTAATTAAAAAAATTTAAACATAAAAATAAATAAATAAAAAGTAAAAATAACAACAAAATAAACAACAGTAGAGAATCTTTAGGTGAGGGTAGAGCTGTGTTCTTCCTTACCACCCTGCTTTGTTACTTCTTTTCAAGCAACCATGAACTAAGGATTTCATAACAGATGTCAGTAGACTCCTTTAGAGACAACTTGCCACCAAAGGAAAGGTTCTCATGTCAGAGCAGTGGAGCAGAAATGTCTTTGTACAGGAATCTTATCAATTCCCTTGGCTCTATTCTCAATTACTCCTGAGAGCTAGCAGTTAACCCTTTACCAATGAGTCAGCAGAAGAAAATCATAATTATCTCAAATATTATATTATTATTTTCTCCCTATTTCGTTTTTTTTATACGTATGCATATATTTTTATTGATTTCAGAGAGGAGGGAGAGGGAGAAAGAGATAGAAACATCAATGATGAGAGAGAATCATTGATTGGCTGCCTCCTGCATTCACCATACTGGGGATCAAGCCCATAACCCGGGCATGTGCCCTTGACCGGAATTGAACCCGGGACCCTTCAGTCCACAGGTACACATTCAATCACTGAGCCAAACTGGCTAGGGCCCTATTTTACTTCTTGAACTTAATCCCTGATTATTAGTATTTGTGCTGTTATCATCATACTTGGTATAAAGCCATGCACTTTGATTGGAGAAAATGTGAAAAATAAAGAAAAATATGGAAAGAACATAATGCTACCCAAATATGAGACAGTGTTAATATTTCTTACATATATTTTGCAAGATTTATTTCTATGCAAACACACACTTGGCACATCTACTAATTTCTTTGAAATTTGGATGTATTCTCTGGTTGCATATTTTATGATAACCAAATAGTACATTATTAACAATTTTTTCTTAAACATGATAGTTAATAATGTCCATAACATGCCTGATCAGTTTTGTTAGACCTTTTGCTTGCTTTGTATTTTTATCCTAATATATAAAAAGCCAGGGGCCATCATGACAGAAGCAACCGAATGGACAATTGAACAGCAGGCTGTGTGGGGCAACCAGGCCTGCAAGGGGGCAGTTGGTGGTGACCATATGTATAATCATATTAACCAATGTCACCCCAAAAATTTAATAAAAAATAATTAAACATAAAGATAAATAAATAAAAAGTAAAAATAACAACAAAATAACACTAGAGAATCTTTAGGTGAGGGTAGAGCTGTGTTCTTCCTTACCACCCTTCTTTGTTACTTCTTTTCAAGCAACCGGCAGGGGGGCCAGTGAGGGGTGACCAGGCTGGCAGAGGGGGGCAGTTTGGAGCAACCAGGCCATCAGGGGAGGCAGTTGGGGGCGACCAGGTTGGCAGGGGGGAGCAGTTAGGGGCGATAAGGCAGGCAGGCAGGTGAGCAGTTAGGAACCAGCGGTCCTGGATTATGAGAGGGATGTCTGACTGCCAGTTTAGGCCCAATCCCTAAACTGGCAGTCGGACATCCCCTGAGGGATCCCAGATTGGAGAGAGTGCAGGCTGGGCTGAAGGCCCCCCTCCGTGCATGAATTTCATTCACCAGCCCTCTAGTTATAAATAATATTGCAAGAACTATCATTTTAGCTGCAATTTGTAGATGTCTCAAATTATTACTTTAAGTTGATTTTCTAGTAAGTCAATTGTTATGCCAAATGGTATACGTTTCAATTTTGATGTATGCTGCAAATTTTTCATTAAAAACTTGGATATGCAATTTAAGATTTCAACAATAGAATGAGAGTATTTTTTTCCTAGCACCCTTGTCCATGGTATTGAAACCCCAAATGGGGTGGTCGGGTCTGAGCTCTTTGTCTCATAAAACCAAAAAATGGATTCACGAACAAAATGGTGGGAAGAAAACAACATTTACTGGGGAAAAAACAAAGCCTAGGGGGGATGTGTGGACTTCCCACTGCAAGAAGGCCGAAGGAAAGGGGCCCCAAATGGGTTACTGCTTAAGCTTTTTGTCTAGGGATATTCATATACTCTGCTAGCTTCTGATTGGTCCCTTCAGGGAATTCTGGCAATATCCAATTATATCAAAGTTCAAGTTCCCTCCTATGTGAGGTCCTGACTGAGGACTGCCACTTCAGGTCTGAGGTGACATCACTGTTCACCCCTGGCAGGGTCAAGGGTCAAGTTTTCCCTGCCCACATGAGCTCCAGCCTACTTAGTTCTAGGTCCTTTGTTTGCCTCCATGTCTGACTTCCCTTCCACCTTCCTCCAGTGGTTCCTGTTCCTGACTGCCTACCTAGTCCTCTTTTTTCCTAGCTCCTCAGTATTTGGTGTATAGTAAGTTTTAAAACTATCTTTGCCTGTATAATAGATACAATTTAATATTATTTTAATTTAATATAGCTGATAATTAATAAGGCTGAATATATTCCTGTTATTAATTCATATTTCTTATTGACACATTTGATATTGCCAATCATTTTGATCTGTAAACATTTTTACATGTTTACCCTATTCGTCTCATATATTCAACAAATATTGTCTCCAGTGTAAATTTTGTGTATTAACTGTATAAATGGTATTTATGCGATACTTACACTTCTTGTAGTCAACTATAACATTTTGTCTTTGTGTTTTCTGTTATTGTTTTATATTTAGAGCTTTTTCATAACAAGGATATGCATCTTTATGTGAATTGTAAATCATTTCCTTTTTTTTTTGTTGTTTTTGTTGTTGTTGTTCCTACAACATTTTACTTAATGGGGGAATAAGCTCTTCCAAAGAAGTTTAAAATATTGGCCATTTGATCTGCTGTGTTATGACAATATTCGTGGAGTTCAACTTCTGACAACTTTTTCAAAATTCCCCAGTGTTATTATTAGAATTGGAATTTACCTGTGTTCATTCAATTTTCTTTTCCAGAAATTTTTTTATTTTATTGAAAATGTATAATTTATTTAAATATAATTGTGCCTAATATATTCTTCTAACTTTCTTTGTTTGATAATTTTCTTTTTGTTTCTAAATTTGAGGGTTTTTTTGTGTTCTCTTTTTAAAAAAATTACGGTAGCTAGTGGTTTGTTTAGTTTATAAAATTCTACAGAAAGTTTTTTATAATCTAATATGAGTTTCTTCATTCCTTATATTCTCTTGAGTGACAGGATTTCAGATAACAGGAAACACAGATTTTTATGGCCTTTTAAGTTTTTCACATCTCATCTTCAAGTTGTAGAGCTGTGTAGTATGTGCTCAATAATTGCTTGTTGAATGAGCCATTGAAAAGTAGAGGTCATGTTGGGGAAAGGAGTGGATCAAAGCACAGTGAATTATGAAAGTCATAGATCTAAGAAAAATGAATGAAGAGAGAAGTGAGTAAATATATCCACAAGAATTCCTTCTCTGCCTTACAACCTAAAATATACAACTTTTAGCTTAAAGATTACAGATATTCAATTCCAGATCTAATGCTTAATTTCTGGAAATGCAGAAAAATGCAATGGGCTATCTGTGCCAGAGGCTGTCTTATCTTTTTTGCACTGTGATCATTTGAGGGGCAAGATATCCGCTTTCCCTGATTGATTATATATATATTTATTCTCCTCTTTACCTGCCCTCTAAGCATCTAAGGTTTGCTTCAAACAATTCTATCACTTTGAGGAATAACAATATGATCTCTGGGGATAATTTTCGGACAGATATGATTGGATTCAATCCAAAGCATGAAATATTTGAACAGAGGTTGACATTTGAGTAAGTTTTGTGAAGGAAAACTTTAAATCATTTAAAATATTTTTAAACTTACTCTAAAGAGATTAATCTCATTTCATATTCTTCACCGATCCATATACATTTCTTCTGCACATAACAGGACCTTACCAGAAGCATTAGTAAATGTGCTTCCCTTTCTTCCCTTGGCCACGTGTTTTCTTATCTTGCAGGTTGTTAGCTATATGCAGTGAATCAGGGAGAAAACAGAGGTGCATTCAATTAATTTCTTTGCTCAAAGCCATCCATCTGAAGTTTCTTACATCTATTACATATGTTGGCAGTACTTTTTATGAAGACTGACAGCTATTTCTGAGACAGCACAAATTGAATCCGAGTGTTTAGACAGGTTTTCCTGATGACATGGTTGATTTCCAAGAGGATTCTATTTCAAACGAGGGCATGATTTTGAGAAATGGTAGAAGAGGTATTGTGGAGCGAACTTATTTTAGAAACTCACTCAAAATCCATTTTTCCTAAAGTTTTTGTTACAAAGCAAGTGACACTTAAGTTTACTTGATAGCAGAACTCTTCAAATATGGCAAAAAGCTTTGTGATTTTTTATAGGATTTTAGAGCAGTTTTATTATCACAGCTATATTGAGCATAATGTACAAAGATTACCCATATGTCCCCTGCTTCTTCCATATGTTCATGGTCTACCCCCTTATCAATATTCCCCAGCAGAGTGGCACATTTGTTACAAGTAATGAACCTATATTGACACATCATTATCACCCATTATTATCAACCAGAGGCCCGGTGCACAAAATTTGTGCACTTGGGGGGCCAAGGGGGAGAGAGGGGGTCCCTCAGCCTGGCCTGTGCCCTCTCGCAGTCTGGGAGCCTGGTGGGGAGCGGGTCTAAGCTGGCAATCGGACATCCTTAGTGCTGCTGTGGAGGCGGGAGAGGCTCCTGTCACCGCCGCTGTATTCACCGGCCATGAGCCTGGCTGAGGGCTTCTGGCTGAGCGGCGCTCCCCCTGTGGGAGTATACTGACCATCAGGGGGCAGCTCATGCATTGAGCTTCTGCCCCCTGGTGGTCAGTGCACATCATAGCAACTAGTCGTTCTGCCGTTCAGTCAATTTGCATATTAGCCTTTTATTATCTCTCTATATAAAGAAGTAATATGCTAATTGGTCCTAACGGTGTCATAGTGACGACCAAGTTGCATATTGACAGACCAGCAGGAGGCTGCGCTCGCAGCAGGGGAGAATGGCCAGAGCCAAGTTCCCGGGGGTCTGAGGAGAGCTCCTGACAGGAGCCTGGACTGCAAAGAAGGAAGAGGAAGCAGCCACGGGAGCTCTTCCAATCCCCCTGCACGGGAACCCTACCTCAGCCCCCGCACCCCCGGGGGGACAGGGAGGCTGACTGGATGGGGAGAAGACCCAGCCTCGGGAGTAGCTGCAGCCCGCACCTCCAACTCCTGATCTCTTCCCCCGCCACCCCCGCCAGGGGTGCCCACAACAGTAGCACGCTGGCGACCACCTGAGGCACCCACGGCCCACAGCCCACCACTGCTTGGCCCCCTCTGCTGGGGCCGGGCACACCTCTCCTCCCTATAACTCCAGACCCAGGTGGAGGCAGGCCTGAGCAGCCCCCCAGGGTCAGACCCTTCCCCCCTACAGCAGCAGGGCCGTCTCCACAGCTGAAGTGCGCTGAACCTCGCTGGGGGCAAGGCTAAACCTGCCTTCCTAGCATGCCTGACTCCACCCTGGCTTGGCCCTCACCCCACTCCAGGAGATTGGAGCCCTGCCCTGAGCAGGTACAGCTACAAAACGGCCACATACAATTTAAAGAATGGCACCAAGTGGGAAGGTTTGACAGTTACTCACCTTTCGGCCTCCCTGCCCCCCTAGAGTCCCTCTATTGCCAACCCCCCACCAGTGCCTCCAGGGACAACCACCACTACAGGGCTGCTGGCCAGAGCCCACCCCTCCGAAGCCTGTGGAACCCTCTGCAAAGCTTCCATAGCTACAGTCCCAGGAAACAATCATGCCCTCCTCCCTAATCAGCACCTGCTACCTGCGAGGGTACCAGTGGGCTTAAAAATAACAATCCCTTCCCATTTGGACATCACTTACTTGATGAAACATTTCTAGGTTTATTAGCTCATTACCTCCTCATGACAACCCAGTGAGGCAGGCGGAGAAGAGATTACAATTCCCATGGTATATGTGTATGTATTCAGAAATGAAGCTCAGAGAGGAAAAGTGTCAAGCCCACTGGTTCCCAAGGTACAGCACATACCCTACAAGGGGGGGCAATTTGATTTTAATTGGGGGTAATTCGAGAATGAGTTAACAGTGAATTTTTTGCATTTCTTATGGTTCTAGGGGCCCTCATCTACAGCGTATCCTAGATAATAAAAGCCTAATATGCAAATGACCAAATGGTGGAATGACTGGTCACTATGATGCGCACTGACCACCAGGGGGCAGACACTCAACGCAGGAGCTGCTCAGCCAGAAGCTGGGCTCACAGCTGGCTAGCACAGTGGCAGTGGTGAGATCCTCTCCTGCCTCCGTGGCAATGCTAAGGATGTCCGACTGATGGCTTAGGCACACTAAGCTGTCAGTTGGACATCCCCTCAGGGCTCCCGGACTGCGAGAGGGCACAGGTCAGGCTGAGGGACTTCACCCCCACCTGCCCAGTGCACGAATTTCATGCACCAGGCCTCTAGTATAGGATAGTTTACATTAGTGTTTACTCTTGGTATTGTATGTTTTATGAGCTTGGACAAATTTATAATGACATATAATTTTTAAAAATCATGATTACTTTAATACATATTGTTGTTTACACAGTGCATGCCAGAGACTAAACTAGATATTGAAGTTTCACAATAAAATGTGTGTGTTTGTTTTTGTTTGTTTGTTTTCTTTTGTTTGTTTGCCTTGGGGAAGAAGACTGTAATAGTGTGGAGACTGATGTGAAATCTGTCTAACAAAATAAGGTATATATTTACATGTTGCAATGAACATGTGTATGAAGAGCAGTGAAAAGAGAATTAATGGAGGACATCTTAAATGTTAAATTCTTTTGTTTTGGAAGAAGAAAAAATAAGCAATAGCTAGGATTAGTGAGTTACAAAACAACTGTGAAATGGAATAGGTGTCACCATTACACATTTAAGGCACTTAGCATTCGATTTATAAAATGACTTTACACCTTCACAAAAAATTATCTACTTTCACCCAAACTCAGGTCACTTATATTTAAAAAAGGAAAAAGACCCCAGCAGTGTAAAATTCATCAATATTATTAGGCTGTTTTCTATATTAACTGTTTTTATTTTCTGATAAATATTCATATAGTTCACTACTCTTGATCCCTTAGGAATTGTTTTTGCTTGTTTTGTTTTTCATGAAGAGTCAAACTTTGCCTAAATTTGACACTGACTTCTGTAGGTTCAAATAGGGCTTGTAGTCTTACTGCCAGCATTTTCACAGGAAAGGAGGTTATAATTGAGGGGATAAGCTAAAATTATTAGGATCTTATGATAGAAGCGTCAACACATCAGGCCCAATTGCTCAGTCCTTGCATGTCTCCTAGGGCACCTAGAACCATGGTTGACCCTTGGCCAACCACTGGGAATGAGACAATAGAAAAGTTCTTTATGTTAACAATTGATACTTTGGCTATGTACATAGGAAGCAAATGGACTTTGATATACTAGCATGTTCATATTGCTCTGCTCAAACATCATGGCTGAGGATATGCACCTGATTTCATTGTTGGGGTCCTGAGTTTCAGTTTCCTGGCCAATGACAAGCAGTATGTGTCTATGTGACCAACTTTTCATGAATACATATTGTTTTTGTTCTTGTGACTCAAAGAAGGCTTCCTTGAATAGAGGCATTCTGCACATGTCTCTTTGGTTTGATGTGTGAGAGAAAGCATGTCCTGTGTGGCTCTGCATGGGGAAGAAGTTGGAAGACTGTGCCTGACCTCTCTGGACTCTGCTTAATGCATATCTTTTCCTGCTGCTTTTGCTCTGTATCCTTAATACATAATATTTTGTTTATCTCTAATTTCATAGTACCTGTTTTTTTTTGTAAGTTTGTTGAAGTATAATATGCATATTAAAAAGTGCAAAAATTCTAAGTATATACTCAATTAATTTTCACAAAATGAACAAACCTGTTAACAAACCCTTATACAAAGAAACAGATTAGTACTAGAATTCCAAAAGCTCCTTTGATACCCCTTCTAGTCATTCCTCCTTCCCAAATTAACCACTATCCTGACTTCTACCATGACAGTTTAGCCTATTTATAAGTGTTTTAGAAAAGCATGGAATAAACTTGGCCTTTGATCCTTAAAAAAAAAAAAAAAGAAGAAAGAAAGAAATAGATTCCTATTGTACATACTCTTTTGTGTATGCATTCTTTTGATTAGCATTATGTTAATCAACCACATTGCTGTGTATAGTTGTAGTTGATTCATGATTATTACTCATAGTATCCTGTTGTGTAAATATATAGCACAATCTATCCATTTTATTGTAGAAAGACATCTAGGTTTTTCCTTCTTTTTGGCAATTACAAATAGTACAGCTGTGAGCATTCTTATGAATGCTGTTTGGTAAACATTTCTGTTGGAATGAGTCCCTCAGTATCTGAGGGGGGACTGGTTCCAGGACCCTTGCAGATACCAAAATCTTCAATATAAAATTGCATGGTATTTGCAAATAACCTATATTTGCATATAGACTGCAACAGAGTAGACCTTCAGGTCACTTCATTTGAATGAAAAATTTACCTGCAATATATGTAATTTTTTTAAATGTCCACATTATTCATTGATATTTATTAAGTAAACTACTCTTTTTCCTTATGTTAAATTCAACTTTGGCTTTTGAAAATTCCTGGGTTTTTTTTTCTGACTATTTTTTATCTATGGGTGATTGATTTGAAGGGCTAATTATATAACATGGAGTAAAATTGCTGAGTCATAAGGATTACATATGTAGATGATTATTGCACAATATATACATATCAAGATATCATCATGCATCTTAAATGTACACAATTTTTATTTGTCAATTATACATAAAAAAGGATGAAAAAAGTCAAATGCAGTGTGCATAATTTTACAAGTTAAAATTTTTGTTTGCCAAATATAACTTTCCATTTTTTTAAAGCTGATTTTTTATTTCCTTCAAGCTCCACTTCTGCCAAAGTAGAAAAAGAGATTAAGCCTGCTTATTCAAATTAACTTAGCCTCAATCATTTTAAACATTTCAGGTCAATTCAAGGTTTAAATTTCTTTCAGGAATTTCTGAACTCTCATAATGTCTCCTCTCCAGATGATGGTGTCTGGGTAGAAGAATGCTGCCTCAGAATAGCAGCAAATCTCCCTCCTAGCCTTGTCTCCTGGCCTGGCCAGTCCTCTTTTTTGTTGATCTCTGGTTGAGGAGTGGTTCACCTTGCTTTGTTTGAACCTCCACCACTTTTACAGCTTCATCCTGGATCAAGTGCCTCAGGCTGGTGTGACTGGTGGCTTGTTTTCTGTGTGAGCCTAAGTGAGGGATTTTCTTCTGTTCCTCCTTTCCCTCTCTCTCTCCCTCCCTCTAGCCTTTCCTCCCTGCCTCCCTCCCTCCCTTTTCCCACCCTCCCTTCTTTCCTTCCTTCCTTCCTTCCTTCCTTCCTTCCTTCCTTCCTTCCTTCCTTCCTTCCTTCCTTCCTTCCATCTTTATTCCATATTCCATCTGCAATATATGTGAAATTGTGTTGTTTTAAATGTCCACATTGTTCATTGATATTTATGAAGTAAATTACTCTTTTTTTCTTCTGGCTCAGTAATTCCACATTGCATAATATTCCTAACAGTGAAAAAATTAACATATTCTACAAAGATATATGCAAATGAAAAGCTGAAACAACATAAGAATTAAAGTAAATGGTAGATTTATTTTGGTACATTCTTACATGAAATATTATGTGTGAAGTAAAAATTATTTTTTTCAAAGAATATTTCAAACTTTGTTAAATATTCATGAAAAAAACAGGTTAAAAAAGTTGAACAAAGCTATGCAAAATATGTCTATACACATACTATACACATACACACCTCAAATGATTTCCTTAACTTTTCTCCTACATCTTTCAGTAGATCTTTTACAAACATAATGCTGTTTGTATTCTTTTACTTTAAAGTATATTTTTCCTTTATGTTTCATGGCTACCTTCTTTCCCATAGAATATGGTAAGATTTGCTAAAACTCAGATTGCTAAAATACACAGTGAATGAATCTTTGGTCTTGCTCCTACTCATAAGAGGTGGTTAAATCTTTTTCTCAGATTGACAAAGCACAGTCTATTTAATTCATTCTCTCTAATTCGTATTACAAAAATCTAGTAAGTGCTCACGGGTGTACCTCTGCTCTATTGCAGGTCTATCTTCCTCCAACTGTGTCTCCTGGTTATCTGCTCCTCTCAGCAGTCACTGCTCACTGAAAAACTGCACAATTCAATGTGTGCAGCTACCAGAGTTCCTCCCGAATCTGCTTCCACTGTAGTAATACTGTGTTCTGATTTGTATAGGACTTGATTCTTTGAATTAGAAGAGAGATGGAAGAGTATGTAAGAAATATATTGCTATAAGTTTAGGCTTTTTATTTTTCAAAGGCAGAATTAGGAAAGATGTGAAGTTTCTTATCAAGCCCTGTTTCTTTAAAACACATTGCAAACTTGGAGAGGAGATGGGAAGAGATCACTTAGGGTGCTAAGGAAGTCCTCATAGACTTGAGAGAATAGTGGAATTTAACAAGTGGAGGACATTCCGTGCAGAGGAACAACTGAAAGTCTGACCAGTGTGTTCAGGAGACAATTATTTACTAGCATAGAAGTGGAGATGGGGGAGAGGTCACTTGTAAATAAGTGATGAAAGAGAAATTTGGGGCCAGATTCTAGAAGACATTAAGTGTTTCTGTTTTATTTTTTCTCTTAATTGAAGCTACATCATATTTTACAACTACCATGATTAGAGAGGTTGAGTTTTATAATAGACTAGTGGCCCAGTGCACAAAATTCATGCACATTAAAAGTGGATTAATTAGAGGAAATATTTTGATATTGATATTTGCCCTTTCTCTATAATGGAAGTATCAGAGATGAAAGAAAATTAATAAAATGTATATGAAAATCTTCCTCCTGTCAGAGTCTGGGGTGCACTGCAGGACCCAGAGTCAAGTCCCTGCCCACCCATGGCACCTCAAAATCATGTGAGACCCAGACCCAGCCAGCCCCACTCCTGTCAAGCCCTGCCGGGCAGGGGATGCAGCCTCAGGTCCCCTATCAAGCCCTGTCAGGTGGGGGAGCACAGCCTCAGGGTTCCTGTCAAGCCCCGCCGGGCGGGGGGCGCACCTTGAGGTCCCACATCAAGCCCTGCCAGGCATGGGCGCAGCCTCAGGTCCTCTGTCAAGCCCTACCAGGCGGGTGGCGTGACCTGAGGTCCCCCGTCAAGCTCCGCTGGGCAGGGGGTGCAGCCTCAGCTCCCCCGGCCTGGCCCTTGGGGGGTACATGGCCTCAGGTCCCCTGGCCTGGTGCTGGGGCAGGGGGTGCGGCCTGAGGTTCTCCCAGCCTGGTGCCGGGGGGTTGGGGAGGGCACAGGCTGAGGTCCTCTCGCTTGATGCTGGGGTGGGGGCATGGCCTGAGGTCCCCTGTCAAGCCCCACCAGGCGGGGAGCACAGGCTCAGGTCCCCTGCCCTGACCCAGCACCATGCAGCTCAGTTCCCTGCTGATTGCTCCTTAACCTTTTGCACTCGGATGTCGAGTGTGACTAGACATGGTTAGCATTAGAATAAAGGAATCGAGAAAAAAGCAAGCGAGTGCAAAGGGTTAAGGCTCGTTATGGGAACTTGGCCTCTGCTGTGGGTGCAGCCATCTCGTGTTACAGAAACCCCGCCTCTGCTGTGGGCGCCACCATCTTGGTGACGGTGTGATGGTCAATGTGCATATTCCCTCTTTATTAGATAGGATGATCAGCATCTTTTTGTTGCATTTGAAATGGTTGTCAGAAATGCTACATGCTAAGATCTGTTAGCTAGTCCTCCAATACATACCCAGATCTGACCACTTTTCTTCTTCCCCACCTCAGCCAGTTAGCTGAACCACCATCATATCTCACTTAGATTGTTACCTTGGAATTCTTCTAACTGATCTGACTAGAGTTTAGGTTTCACATGAACCATCAGAAGACTTGAGAAGCCTGGGCCAGCCGTCAGCAGGAGCTGAGTAGTAGTGACTCTGTAAATGGGGCTCATTCTACAGCAGGTTCTCCAATAATGTTTTGTTCAACATCAATTTGTTATAACATTGATGAGAAAAAAAAATTATTCCTGGCCAGGGCCACTGTCAGTGTGGAGTTTGCATGTTCTTCCCATGCCTGTGTGGGTTTTCTTTGGGTACTCCTGGCTTCTCCCACATCCCAGAGATGTGCATGGGAGGTGAACTGTCATGCCTAAGCTGTCCCAGTCTGAATGTGTGAGTGTGAGAGTGTGTGTGTGTGTGTGTGTGTGTGTGAGTGTGTGAATGTGTGTGAGTGAGTGTGTGTGTGTGTGAGTGTGTGTGTGTGTGAGTGTGTGTGTGTGTGTGTGTGTGTGTGAGTGTGTGAATGTGTGTGTGTGAGTGTGTGTGTGTGTGAGTGTGTGTGTGTATGAGTGTGTGTGTGTGAGAGTGAGTGTGTGAGTGAGTGTGTGTGTATGTGAGTGTGTGTGTGTGTGTGTGTGTGTGTGAGTGTGTGTGTGAGTGTGTGTGTGAGAGTGAGTGTGTGAGTGAGTGTGTGTGTATGTGAGTGTGTGTGTGTGTGTGTGTGTGTGTGTGTGTGTGTGAGTGTGTGTGTGTGTGTGTGTGTGTGTGTGAGTGTGTGTGTGAGTGTGTGTGTGTGTATGTGAGTGTGTGTGTGTGAGTGTGTGTGAGTGTGTGTGTGAGAGTGAGTGTGTGAGTGAGTGTGTGTGTATGTGAGTGTGTGTGTGTGTGTGAGTGTGTGTGTGTGTGTGTATGAGTGTGTGTGTGTGTATGTGAGTGTGTGTGTGTGTGTGTGTGTGTGTGTGTGTGTGAGTGGTGCTGTGAGGGAAGGATGTCCTGTCAAAGATGGGTACTGCCTTGTGCCTGAGCTGCTGGGAGAGGCTCTGGCCACCCTTGATCCTAAACTGAAATAAGCTGGGTGGAAATAATTATATTACTTGTTTTTCTCCATCTTTCTCAAATACATTTATTCCAATGTTTAATATTAGAAATGTTTTGGATCTTAGAAGTTTGGGTATGTTTTTATGAGTCGAAATATGTGACAATGGAAACAACTCTTGTTTATATCAATTAACCTATGATAAATTGATTTCATTATATACATCATTTCACTTAAAATGCAATTTCCAAGAACCTATTGACTTTAAGTGAAGGTTTAATGTATTTAGTTTCCTTTCCCATCTTGCTCTACTGTCTTGCATCGGCTTGCTTTTCTCACTGATGTTACCCATCCAACCAGAAGGAATTTGCTACAGCCATGCCCCTGGTTGTACCTTTAAAAAAAGGTAATGTTTTTATGTGAATATTCTTTCAAAAAACTGCTGTGAAAATTTACTTGAAATGGCACATGCACTTTTGTAAATAAAGCTAAATGACAATGTAGAGATTTTTATGATTCATTAGAGGTTCCTGATCAAAATAATATTAAGGAATTACTACTTTATGAGTTAGCCTTTGTCCAAAAGCTTCTCAACTGGAAGCTAGGAATGCACACTTAACTGGAAATAATCTGACTTTTAGCTGTCCAATTTCTGGGTTATGGCACTGTTAATATTTTATTAGTTATATTTTATCAAAGGCAGACACAGACTCTCATGCTGTAATTTCATTTTTCTTTTTATGAGATCATACAGAGAAGCTGTTGAAAACTTTTCCCTTGCCTAGCATTGAGGAAAGGACCTTAGAAAGGGCAGTCAATGGCTTCTAACTAGCTCACATCTAAGGTGCCAATTTCCTCAGCCTTTCCAACAACTTAATTGAACTTAAACTTGTCTGTTTTTAGCCTTTTAAAATGCTATTTGGCTACAGGGGCACCAGAGAAAGCACCAGGATAGCCTGCCCTATTTCTTGATCCCTATGAATTCAGTCTAATTGTGTACAACTGTGATGTTGCAGGGTGCCTGGATAATCTTGACGAAAATGTAAAGACTAAAATGTGTGAAGTAAATTGTTTTATTTATGCTGCTCACATAAGGTGAGCAATCTGACAGTGTGACTGAATAAATGAGAAATTAGGTTTTTGCTTTTCAATAAGTGACATATAAACATCAAAAGAACTCCTAGCTAACGACCCTCCGATAGTAGAAACACCTGTGCAGATCTGAGAGCCAGCACTTTATTTTAGGTGTAATTACACTAATTACACTGCAGGTTTCCTAGAGGATTTAGACTTCTCTGTAGCATTCACATAAGAGCCTTCACAATATTGCATTTTCTGTTTTATGCATATCAATTTACTAGGAGATGGACATGACTTTTAATACATTTTAGAAACGTTTTCATGATATAATTGCAATATAATTTCTCTCAGGTCTGCAGAAAAAAGCCCTGTGTTTTAATTCTTTAAGTGCAAAAATAATAATGCACTCTTCTGTCAACTGCCATGATACAGTTACATGAAGGTAAAAAAATTCCAATTGTATTTTAGCTTGGATCAAAGTCTGTCACTTCAAATAAATGGAAAAAACCCCCATCACATGGTCAGTTATATCATTCCGTCATTTAAGGTGATTCCTAATATGAAAGAAAATGGAAGGAAAAGTATAATAAAAGTAGGTATTCATTGTGAAAATACTTCTCTGATTGCTCTATGTGATTCTGATCATTTCTTTCCCCAAATTTGGAGCTGTTTCCCTTGTATGCAAAATATCTTATTAACAATAAAAATATTTTTTTGCATATGCTATTCTAAACACAGGATTTATGTACATACATAATTTTAAGTTAGCACATTGTAAATCATTTACTGACCAACAAAAGTACTTTTAATTAGAAGAGTTTTTTTTTAAAAGACAGTAGGTCTTACTGAAGCCTTTGTAAGATCTTTACAAATGCAGTCACTTCGATAAGATGCAATTCAAGGGGTCATTTATATCAGTGATCCTCAAAGTGGGGCAACAAAACCTATTCATTAGGATTTGCTATTATTTAATTTAAGGATGACCTGGCACCCTCAGAAAGCATATGTGTCATAACGCACTTATCAGGAGTTATCCTGAGGGAAGTTTAGGTGTCAAAACAGAGGTGCTGACAAAAGTCCTTTGTCTATTCATTGATTTCAGCATATTGTGATTATTGCAATTTATTTTTGCCTCATCAGGTGGATTTGCAGGTTATAATAATTAGTTTTGATTACACTAAACCTCTCAAAGTGCACAAATGGTTTAAAAAAGATTCCTGAAAGACATTATAGTTTGAATAAATTACTAATAACACAAAGGCAGATAATAAGAAAATGGCAGATCTCACACTTCTAAAACTAACACCGGCCATTTTTCAGTCACATTATAAGCTAAAAACAGTAACATTATAATATCTGAGATATTGATAAAATATTGAAATGATCAAGAAAACTGTTTGAAATGTATACCTTATTGTCATTAATGATGAAACTTGTCTTAATTTTATTTAGCCTTGAAATGTTAGCTAATCATGGTATAGAGCCATCATGAGTAGCAGGGCATTGAAAAACTAAGCATTTGGAAGAAGATGACCATTTCTTCAGTAATGTTTAGGGTGGTATGATAATTTAGTACTTTATAAAACACAATAAACGTTTATGAAAAGTTTGAGGTTTCTTAATAGAGGCAAAATGCCATGGATCATTAGAGAAGCATTTGTTTTTGTCCTAATTACAAAAAAAAAGGTTGAAATACTTTATCAAAATTACTATGGGCACAAACTAAAACACATTTCTTATAGAAAATTCTTTTGGCGCATACATGGGAAATACTGATAAAAATGTAGAAACTGTATTAATATATTTTATGTGGTTAGGAATTTTTCAGTATAGATGGATAAGTATTTGGGGTTTTCAAACATTCAGACTATGGCACTTGCTAGATTATATGTTTTTTTGTGAGTAACCAAGGGAAAAGTTCCCTTGGGCGATATATTCTCAATATAAATGACTTGACTATAAAAAACTACCTTCTTTTTTTTAATGGACAAGAAAACACACACACTACTTTGTTCCGTGGATAAAGTACATACAATAACCACTGGTAAAACTGCTGATTTGTTAGAAATTGTAAACAAGGCTCCTGGTTGTAGTTTAGAGATATCTTCAAAACTGAAATTCATTTATTTATTATTTATAGACTTTGAAAATGAAACAGCATCATTTTCAAATATTATGATTGTAGTTTTGTGAAAAGAAGACTTTGAAATTTTGAACTCCTTGTTATGTTTTTTAAATACAATAGACGTGAACATAAAAGTCTTTTATAGCCACAGCAATTTTCTGGTTGTCTTCTGACAAGAAAATGGGGGACCGATGTCACACAATTGGATACAAGCAGGGGTTTTTATAAGAAGGGAAGGAAAAGGAAAAACAGAACAAAGGAATCCGAAGGAGGGGGTTTGAGAGTTGTCCATTGAGGGGATTACAAGCAAGTCAGCACAGCCTGTTCAGATAACTGGTGAAGTCATGGTCTGGTTTGCATCATCCTGTTTTCTTATGATTGAAAGTAAGCAATTTCCCAGAGTCAAAATGACTGGAGGTTGGAGTCTGCTTCTTTTGAAATTAGTTCCTAGAATTCTTAAGAAAATAGGCTGTTTATCTGCAGTTACATATGAGTTAACACGTGTATAGTACGACACCCAACCAACTGAGCCACACTGGCCAGGGTGAGACCAACGTGTACTCATTATTTAAATGGTGTTTCTCTCTGATTCATCATGATAAACAGGAAAATTTTTGAAGACGCTACACTCCTTCAGTTTCCCAGTCAGAACAAAGTGAAGGACACCTTACCTTTTCCTCGTCCTCTCTCAAGTGTATTTTCCATGGAATGTGTTTTCTCTGTTTACTTTGCTAACAAGAAGTCAGGGAGATTTGTACTTACCTTTGAGGAAGATAGAAAATGATGAGAGTGTGTGGCAAGAAAGAACCAGCACCCCCACTATTAAAGCCAGTCAGGAATCCTCCTGGGCACTGCCCAGCCGCACTTGGGAAGTTCACGGTGTGCTCTGTGGTGAGAGGGCACAATGGGGCCGTATCTGTAGGGAAAATTGGGCTCCCAGCATGTGACACTAGCATAAAAACCTACTTAACTTTCTTTTGTTCTGTGATAAAACATCTGGAGGAACGTAAGAGTTTTAATTCCCTTGTGTAGCCTCTTAAAAGCTAAGTTGATCCTCCCATCCCATTCCTATTTGATAAATGGGATACTGGTTGGTTGAATGTAAAGAAAATGAAGGACTATAAATTTCTGGGGTACTTTCCTTAATTTTGAGAACTGAACCATAAAATGCTTCAAAGTGTGGCACTACAGGCCTATAATGCTGTCTTGTTTTGGGAATTAGCTCAGTAAACCTATTTCTAATGTTGCCCATAAAACAGTAAAGCCATTCTCTTCAGTTTATTCTGTGAAGCTTTGCTTCTATTTATCAGCCATTCCGTCAATAAGCGGAAGAGGATCTTGAAGATATATATGTATGAATTGCCATCTCACTTTATTAAGGACAATAAATCCTTCAAGTGAGAGTTTATGGTATGAGCTGTATCATATCTGTGACAAATGAAGGCTAAGACAATAGTAGTAAATATTTATCTTACTCAAAATAAAAGCTCAAAAATACTCTTCTTGTGTTGTAATTTCCATCTTTCCTTGTCAATTTCACACTGGGAAATAGTGTGAAACAAATAGAGAAGCATTTCTGGCATCCCCATCCTCTTAAAAAAGAAAAAGAAAAAAACTCAACTGAAAACAACATTTAAATCAAGCTTATAGTCACACCTTTGATATTAAAAGTATGTTTTCTGAATTGGAGACTTAATTTAAAGCTTTTTTATCCATTTTTATTTCTTTTAGAAGCATTTGCTATTTTTCAAAGGTGAGTTAATAATTCCGCTGGTTTGTGTTTTAAGTTTGAAAACTGTGTTATCTTGAAAAGAAACATTTTAGAAAGAATTTGTATATAATACTTAAATCCTTCTCATCTTGTGCCATGTATAGCCTTTTGCACCAGGTATAGTGAATTATGTCCTTCTTGAATTCATGACTATAGGAGGGAGCAGATAGCTGGACTTACTGTAAAATTATGTATCCATTAAAATGTTACCTACATTCCCAATGACTACTTTCTGAGTGGGATAAGCCAAACATTTAAAGTGATTTTTTAAAATGATGAAACAAAATACATTTTCTCTTTTAGGTTAACTTTCTATACATCAGAATCACTTTACAGTTAAGTTTCTCAAATTATTATATGCTCACTCTATGAGATTTTTGTTCCAGATCCTTTTCATATATATTATGGCATAGACACTTTTTAAAGAGTCCTGCAATACAACCAGCAATTTTATCTCTTTCTACTTTATTTTCAATTCTTTCCTCTATGAAAATTTTTTTCAAAGGCATTTGACCTAATTCATAGCAATTGTACCATTACTTCCAAAAAAGGATACATTTGGGCATGTGCCTTATTAGGCTGTGGACAGAGATAGGTGAGCTAGCTCATTAATTTTTTTTAACTTTTGTTAATTCTATATGGTAGATACATGATTATTTATTACTTTATCCTTCCTACTTTTCTGACTTTTCCTTAAGATTTTGAAACTTCTTTTTCAAATACAGCTGATATTCAATATTATTTTACATTAGGTTCAGGTGTATAGCATGACCTCCTGATAGCTGTTGGTTAAATTTTAATTTTATGAGATATGAGGTCGGAGAGTAGTCAAGTGCAATGCTTTTGAAGACAACATTATTATACCTTTAACATTCAACTTTCAGTTGGCAGAATTGTTAGACTTAAAATATGGCTGTGGCATTACAGAGACTATATCTGTGGAAGTTTTGGAGTGAGTTCTACTTTTCCGCACACCCAGATTTTTGTTGGTATTGCACCTCTACCTTTTCTCTGCTTAAAATATTCTTTTAAAGAAAACTGTGGCCCTCACCTGGTGACTGATTAAGGCAAGAATAAAAATCATGGGTTCCATTTTCATCCTTGCTCTGTGTTTTCATGTTAGTTAATGTGTAATTGCTAAAGAGTCTTTGTCTAAAAGAAAGTGGTATTTGTATTATACATCAACATTTTTTGAAAATTCTAGAAATCTCTGCTTTGACATTTAGGGAATAAATATATAGATGCATAATTCTATAGTCAAATATTATGTTAACAAAAACAGGTTGCTCTAAATGCTAATGGGTGTAATTAATGTTCTCTTAATTGAAAAAGCAGACATTCATTGCAAGGATTTTAAACAAATATTACATCTTTTGTTGAGAGAAAAATATTTCTGGATTACTTTCACACAAACAATAAAAACAAACAAAGAAAGGAGCGATGTTATGTTTGCAATAAACCATGGCTGGGCCTCATTGGTATTCCTGGTTTTAACAATCCTTACATTTTAAGGACCGACTATGTAATGAATCAGCTGTGAAAGCTGGAAGCGGATTTACCCCGGGGGCCTCCAAACTGGCCTCAGTCCAGACCTCATTGTCTCCAAGGATTCCACTGTTTCAAGAACATCCCGAAGTTTAAGATATATGGATATCAGCATGGTTAGGACCCCGATATGTATATACATATTTCTTTTAGGTTCATAATCTTAACTTTGGCCTAGAGCTTTTCTTTTACAGTCTCAGATATCTGGGCTGACCGCACCATTCATCCTGGATTTGAATGGATCGTAGGAATTATGTTAAGATATTAGATCAGGATTCTTTCCCCCAAAACCTCTAGAGGCACCTTTTTAAAATGAAGTATTTAAATAGGAGATTTAAATGGAAATAAATCTATTTGTTCCTTCTCCCAATTGGCCACTGTTCTCATATGGAATGTACCCCTTGAAAGATACAGCTTTTGTGTTTGATACATAGGACGTGGCCCATGAGTTTAAAAGATCCTTGGAAGGTGCTCAGGTATGAAAATTGGGGGATGCGGGGGAGAGAGGGGCATAGACTGGCAGCAATGATTGGTGTGTAGGTGAACTTGTGAATTGTGAATGAGAAAATAAAGTCAATGCAATTGATATTGTGTTAGCTCTGTAAAGGCAAAACTTTTAGTTAAACTTTTGAGTATGTGACAGTGTTGCATATGTATATAATTTATAAAATATGTGTTACATATACATTATATGTAAGTATATAACATATATAAATATAGTATATACATTTAATGGACTATTTTATTCTAATCACCCTCCCCACTCATTTACTGTAAGCAGAATACTGTATGCCTTGTGATAATGTTCTGGACATTTCTAATTTGGCTCATTGCCCTCCCTTAAGATTTTGTGGTTTCTCTTTTTGATTGTTCAATTTTTATGGTTCCTTTATATATTTTATAACTATTTCTATATATATATATTATGTATGCATATGCAATAAGTAAACTATTGCAGAGTAGAAAAATACATTTTTATCTCAAGAAATCTCTTTTCAATCCCTGGGAAATTGACACTATCTTTTTCTCATATTAATTGCTTCCAGTTAACTGCAACTATATACAGTAAATTAACCAACATAAAATTGGATTTTGTTTCCTTTAAATTTTTTTTAAATTGCTCTGAGAATTTATAAAATTCTAATGTAGGATAGACATTATATTGTTAGACAAACACACACATGTGTTAATTATATTATTGATAAGTGTTTTTCTTCCAATATCTAAGATATTAAATTCTTCTGAAGTATTGTTGAATACCGGAGGGAAATTTCATAGCAGTCTCAGGAGAAGTACCCTGAGATTAAAACATAAATTTAAATTACCTTCCATCAGAAGCAAGTCAGAATTTTAGCAAAAAGAAACAAAATCCATCCTGGCCAGTGTGGTTCAGTGGTTGCAGCGTCAGCCTACACACCTAAAGGTCTCAGGCTTGGTTCCTGGTCAAGGGCATGTACCAGGGTTGCAGGTTAGATCCCTGGCCCTGGTCAGGGCTCTTGGGGGAAGCAACCAATCAATATGTCTCTCTCACATTGATGTCTCTCTCTTTCTCTCTCTTTTCCTTCCTTCCTCCCTCCCACCCTCTCTAAAAATCAATGGGAAAAAAATATCTTTGGATGAGGATTAACAAAACAAACAAACAAACAAAACCCACATATTTCTGGTCACAAAAACACCACTAAACTTCTAAGTGAAGACCCAAAACACTTCTAATGTTAATCATTGGAAGAAATGTGAATAAAGTATTATCGCTTGTCAGTTCTTACACCCTCTGTTTGAGTCTACATTTACAGTTGTTTATGATAAATCTATAATTAGTGCTTGCGAATGGGTTTTCTAGGACATTTATGGCTTACACAGGTGAAGGTAGGGGCTTATTTATTTTAGAAAATACAGATTTCTTAAAACATGTTCACTGTAAAAACCCAACAATAGTTTCTATTAGAGCCAGACTCCTAACATTAGCTGTTTACACTGGGATTTGACTTTCTCCCTGGGAATTCCTGACTTTCTGAGAAGATTCAGCAGAATTCACTCCTTGTGCTGACCACCACTTAACAAATAACCTTAAACATCCTCCCTCAGGTCCAATGGCATGACCCAAAGCCTGTCTTCTCAGTTTGAGTTTCCATTTCAGGACCCGTCTCTGCTGTAGGAGATTGGTGTTTATTCAAGAGCTAATCACTACCAAGGTACATGCCACTAGAAAACTTGTCTTTCAAAAATTAAATTTAAATAAAATCCAAAGGCTATCAGGACATTTACTAACAGGAAGAAATCCATACATGCAAGGATTTTAAAAAGCAATGTATAATGAGGACTTGTGTATCCACCACATAACTGAGTAAAAACTCCATTCCCTTGAGGTGTTGCAGTCTGAGTCCTTGTTCCATTTCCTTCACCCCCAGATGTAACCACCATCTTGAATTTGGATTTATTATTTCCTTGTTTTCCTGTGTAGTTTAATTTTATGTTTGTATCCCAAACAGTCTGTTGTTTAGATTAATGATTGTTTGAAGCTTTTTTGATCCTATTGAATCATACTGTATATATTATTCTACAATTTTTCTTTGCCACTCAAAAATTATTTTCCTAAGATCCATTCGTGGGGTTGTATTTAGCTGCAATTCATTTATTTTCTTTGCTGTATCAGAATTTATTTGCAACCATTTATTTATAGATTCTACTGTAGATTAATGTACAGCATTTGACAAGGTCATTTTTTGTGTGACCACTTTCATACTGAGGATGTTTTTTTATTATCATTTATTTCATTTTCACAAATACTAAGCCATTGAATTTTGACCATTTTTCAATTGCTATTGAATTGCCTTTCTAATATTACACCTACCCTGATTCCCTGTGTCCTGAGCATCTTTTATTCCAGGCATACCTGTTCCATCACCTCACTGTATACTGCTGAGAGCAATGATGGATGAGAAGATTGAGGCTAAGGAACAGGATGATAGTCAAGAATTAGTTTGGGAAATCTGTTGATAATAAGATTTATTTATTTTTTTATCATTTTTTCCTACTTTTATTTTTAGCTAGCTTGGCCTTAGTTTGACCTGAGGGTAAAATCCTCTGAACTAATATATTTAAAACAAACCTAAAGAAAAAAACAAAACTGACCTTCATGCAGACTCATAATTTTAAAACTAATTATCAAAAGTCAGAGTCCTGTTATCCCAGAGGTCACTGAGTAAAGAACCATCTGTAAAGTTCTCTTTCAGCATGTTTCCATCATGTCCTTGAGGTGAAATATAGGAGTCAGGAAGGAAATTAGCATTTCCTTCAGGAACTATACAGTATTCAGTTACTCAATTGCGGTAAGAGAGAGTGACAGTGAAGAAATTAACAGTATTCTTTCCTACCTAATTTTTCAACATTTCCAGAAGAAACTGAGAAGAACAAATTCCTGTCAATAAAAACAAAAGAACCTGGAAATAGCAATTTCTTTTTGACTCCTGAGTTTAAACTTATATTGAACTTTTAAGTTTGGTCATAATATCTAAATGTGATTTTCATAGGAAGAAATTATCAGGTAAGCTAATCTTACATTAAAAAGCGTGAGCTGAAAGTGAAGGACCCACTAATCTCATTCCATAAGAACTACTGATGTTCACTAAGAAAAAAATGGATTATGCAGTAAGAGTAAAACTTCACCCTTATCAAATGTTCTGCTTCTTCAGTTTCAGCAAGCAGTATTTTTAAATAAATCAAATGTCTTGGTGATAACCCATTTGAATTCACTTAGGCTGTTGCCCTTTCCATATATAAACACACAAAGCTGAGATGTTAACGGATAATTTACTATATAGTTTCCCCTGGGTTCATTTGCCTGGCTGGGAGTACCTGAATTTTGTTCTTTGTATCACTTCTATGTAATGAGGAAAAATTGCTATTGCCACCAAAAGAGAAGGACAATCAGCAGCCTTTTCCTGCTCTATTTTCAATGATTTTCTGAGAAGGGAGTTAAGTCCCTGGGATGACAGTACTTTGTAAAATGTGTAAGAACTTATTGTGGATCAGGAAAATGTATGGTCTCCTGGGAAGAAAGTAAAGGGTATTTATAGGAGATATTAGAAAAGGGGCTGAGATTTTATCCAAACAACAGGGGAGTAATTAACCTCACAGGAGAGATAATATGGCTCATATCATAAGTCATCATTGGGAATTTATTATTTTTCTTTATTGGTTGATTAACTGCATTATATTTGACAAAAATAAATGCAATGAACCTTAACATGAAAACACCTTACATTGCACACTGAGTAATTTGATTGTACACTTACATGCTATTTATGTTTAGAAAGTACACACACAAGCTTGTGTTTGGGAGTGAAAGGCTGCCATGCCCTGTTTGGAATCTGTACCACTGTCCTCATGTACCATATGGGCTTCAGTTCTGCAGATATTCACATCTCCCAGAAGACAATGGACAAGGAAGGATTCTGATGATTTTCAGGAGAAACACCAGACTTCCTTCTCCAGCCACTTCTTATATCTGCCTATTACGGTATGACTTTTGTTAAATTATAACATGAAAAGGAAAAGCAAGAGATTTTTTTTTTCCCTATCCTGTTTCTATGACACATTGGCAAGTGTCTCTTTCTGTGTAAATACATTTAGCATGTACTATTGGGAAAGTATAGACTTGAAAATATAGCTAATGCTTCAAGTTCTCATAAACGAAGGCCTTAGAATTAATGACTATACAGACTGTAGTACAATCCATGTTTGTTAAGCTTGCACAGAAGTAGGTAACATGGCTTAGTCACCTTCTTAGGAGAGAGCTACTGGTGAAACAGGAATGGGACATTTATTATGGTTGAAATGCCTTTAGCTGGGCCAGTAGGCCCAAGTGAGAGAGCAGAGGGACAATATGGGTGCAAACTAGATTGATAGATATATGGCTATGCAAATGCCTGGGCTCTGCAGCTATGCAACTCTACCAGCTGGCTGACATTGACCTTGGCGTAATAATAACATTTCCACTTCCATTTTCTCATCTGAATAATGCTGTAAGCTATACCTGACATTATAACCTATATATTAGTATCTACTTCATAGGGTTATTATAATTACTGAATAGAAAAATATGTATGAAAGATTTATAAACTTTTAAATGTTAAATTCATTCTAAAAAATAATATTATTTGTTTTTATTTGATCTTTACAACAGTAGAAAATATGGTCCAGATGTTTTTTAGCTGCTAATGATGCACAGGAAGTCCATGACTTATCAAGTATCACATATAGTAACACTTTTAATGTATTTGCAATCTCATTCTAGGGTACTCCCTATGACCTGTATTTTAAAGATGTCTAAAAATAGAGTAAATCTTTTTTGGGAGGGGTGTTCATTAGTGACATATATATTACGTGGAACTCTAATTTGGTTGCCAATGATAGAAACCTAAAACAACTTAGCAGAAAAAAATAAAAAAGGAATGTAAAGATGTTTGTGTAATTGGGTATTCAGCCCTGAAGATAGCATCTATGATCCCCACCTTCTGGTAATTAAGCTACTGTGTAGTCCCCTCTCACATTATGTCAGAATTGGTCTGTGTGACCCATAGATGACAGCAGAAGTGATGGTATGTGACTTCTGAGGGCATATTATAGTGGGTGTTGTAGTTATCTCTTGGATTGCTCATTCCAAGGGAAGCTATCTGCCATGCCATGAGGATGCTCAAGCAGCTCTGTGGAGAAATCCATGTGATGAGGAGCTGACACCTCCTAACAAAACTCAGTGAGGAACTGAGGCCTCTAGCCAACAGCCATGTGAGTGAATGAACCCCTTGGAAGGAATCCTGCAGCCCCAGGTAAATCTTCAGATAAGGGTCACCCCACTGACATCTTGCCTGCAACCTCATGAGATATCCTATGTCAGACCACCCATCTAATCCACTTCTGGACTCTTGACTCTCAGGAACTGTGTAAGACCATACATGTTTGTCATTTTAAGCTGCAATGTTTTAGGCTAATTTATTATAGAGAAATACATTCTTTTTTTAAAATTTCTTTATTGATTATGGTGTTACATATGTGTCCTTATTCCCCCATTACCCCCCATCCCTCCCCTTATGCCCTCACCCCCCTGTTGTCTGTGTCCATTGGTTAGGCTTATATGCATACATACAAGTCCTTTGGTTGATCTCTCCCCCTTACTCCCACCCTCCCCTACCTTCCCTCTGAGGTTTAATGGTCTGATTGATGTTTCTCTGTCTCTGGATATATTTTTGTTCATCAGTTTATGTTGTTCATTATATTACATAAATGAGTGAGATTCTTAATAAAATAACTGACAAATCCCAAAGTAGAACTTGCTGAGATACATATGGATTCATATGTATTCAAAGCTCTGGTCAGAGCTATATTTCACTTTATCTCTTGGTTCTACAATTTTTCATGTTCTTTTATTCTCAGGTTTTCTCCCATGGGGGTAAAAAATGATGACCACTGAGAGATTCTGGTTCACATTACATTTACAGTTTTTTAAATTTTATATAAAGAGTCATGTCATTTCTTTCCTATCCCTTTGGTAAATGAAATCTTATACAGTACTGTAAATAACTAACAGTGCTATTTGGGACACATGTCACCCTTTAAACTACTTTGGGCAGAATGGTGATACCATGACTGGCCAGGCTTATGTCATAGGTCAGATCCCCAGCATTGAGGGAAAGAGGAATGTTACAACAGTCCTGCTGGAATCATCCTATATAATAAAGAAGTAATATGCAAATTGACCATCACTCCAACACACAAGATGGCTGCCCCCATGTGGTCAAAGATGGCCGCTCCCATGTGGACATAAGATGGCCACCACAAGATGGCCAGCAGGGGAGGGCAGTTGGGAGGGACCAGGCCAGCAGGGGAGGACAGTTGTGGGTGATCAGGCCAGCAGGGGAGGGCAGTTGGGAGGGACCAGGCCTGCAAGGGAGGGCAGTTGGGGGTTATCAAGCCTGCAGGGGAGGGAAGTTGGGGATTACTGGGCCTGCAGGGGAGGGCAGTTTGGGGGTACCAGGCCTGCAGGCGAGGGAGGGCAGTTAGGGATGACCAGGCTGGCAAGGGAGGGCAGTTAGGGGTGACTAGGCCAGCAGGGGAGGGCACTTAGGGGCAATCGGACTGGCAGGGGAGCAATTAGGCATCAATCAGGCTAGCAGGGGAGTGGTTAGGGGGTGATCAGGCTGGCAGGCAGAAGTGGTTAGGGGTAATCAGGCAGGCAAGCAGGTGAGCGGTTGGGAGCCAGCAGTCCTGGATTGTGAGAGGGATGTCTGACTGCCCTTTTAGTCAGACATCCCTCGAGGGGTCCCAGATTGGAGAGGGTGCAGGCTGGGCTGAGGGCACACAATCCCCCGTGATGAATTTCGCACACCGGGCCTCTAGTACTGAAAAAAGGTGGGGCAGTTCCCCAAACAAAGGGGTACTGGATAGTCAAACAACATACAGTCATCACAGGAAAGGTGTCACTTCACAGGAAGAGTGTAGTTATTCTGATGTTCTTTATACTTCTATTAGGATAAAGAAAATCTCAGACAGAATACTTATTTCTCAGGTTGCAGAGATAGAAGGACAGTATTATTTTCTTTAAAGGGTGGTGCTGCTGAAAAAGAAAAGACACCATTTTTTTAAATGAAGATATCTGCAATGCTTTCTTTGTTAACTTGTTAAAAACTAGTTCACAAACAGAAGTTTCACAGGTTGGTGGACAATTGAATCAAATATACTCTGGACAAGGGCAATAGTTACCTAACTGCTCGTTCTCTTACCTCCCTATGTCAGTTCTCCAATTAGCAGCTGAGCTAGAGCAACCATGTAAATCAAATCATGTTACCTCCCTCATCAAAACCCTCTAATTGCTTTTTATTATAATCAGAACAAAATTCAAAGTCATTATCATGACCTACAAAGCCCTACATGATCTGACCCTGCATCCTACTACTTCCTAGTTCCTCACTCTGTCTAGCTGCAAATGCCTTCATGGTGTTTCCCAAACTCACGATGTTAAGCAGTCTCAGGTCAAGTCCTTTGCACTTGCTGTTTTTCCTATTTGAAATGCTCTTTTCTGAGTGTTGCAGAGTTCTCAATGCCTTACTTAGGTTTCTTCCTTATTCTGACAAGCGATATCTAGAAAAGGAGATAGCATGTCTACCATATTAAAATATTAAAAATCAAAACACTTCTTTATTTCCTCCCTTTAATTTTTTAATCTGGTGAAGTAAATTCTTTGACTTCCCATCATTGATCTATTATTGGATTAAACAAACTTGTTACTTTGTAAATGTGTATTTGAAGTTGAGATTACTTAAATTTTGCATCTATAGTCATGAGAAGTATTGACCTATAGTAGTTCTTTCTTATATTGTCCTTATTTGGTTTTGAAATCAAGATCATGTCAGTTTCTTGGAATGAGTCAGGGAGTATACCCACTAATGAGTAAGAGAGTATCTTGTCTCTTCATCAGATTTCATGTAAATTAGATTAAGCTTTTTTTAAAAAAAATTGCTAAAATTTGACTATAAAATTATTGAGCTGTATCTCCTTTGTGGAGTGATTTTTAACCTATTAAATTTCTTACAAAGACAATTCAGGCTTTTTATATTTTTTCTTAAGACAATATTGTCAATTATATTTAAGTTGAATTTTTTAACCTACATTCAGATGTACTGACTTAAAATTATTTATAGTACTCTTTTATTATGTTTTAATCTTTCTTGAATTTGGAATTATGTTGCCCTTTTAAATCCTAATGAATAATTGGTGCTTTTCCCTTTTATTTCTTGATCAATATTGGAAGAGCTTTGGCAATTTTTCTAGTTTTACCAAAAGCCAAATTTATCAATTATTATCCCTAATGTAATTTTAAAATGTTCTATTTTTATATGTATTAATTATACAATTTCCTCTTTTCTTTTCAATTTTCTTATGTGTCTCATTATTATTCTTTAGCTTTGAATCTTTTCCAAAATTAATATAAAGGATAAATTTTTCTTAAGTACTAATTTGGCTGTATCCCAATAGGTAAAAATAAATATTTTTATCATTGTATAGTTCTAATTATTTTCTTACTTTTATTATAGTTTCTTCTTTCACTCATGAATTATTAAGAAATTTATTTAAAACAAATATAATAGTAGAGGAAGAAAGCAGTCCCATGAGAGTATGTGGAGGACAAAATAATTCTGAAAAGGACATCTGGGAAACTCTCTAACATGCTCATTTTTTATACTGGACCTTGAGGAATTAAGGCTTTCAGAAATGACAATGGGATGAAAGATTATTTTAGCAAAAGCACTAATCTAGGGACTGGAAGGCCTCGTTGAGGGTCCCCAGAGGGATTAAAACAATGCATTTGAGCTTGACCATGATCTCGACACGCCCATGCTGTGTTTTAGAAGACATTTGCACAAACACAAGATTTCTGACAAGGAATCTTAAACGAGTATAGGATATGGGTCTTGTATGAACACTTTTACTTTTAGGCTACTGAAAATCACTCTAAAAGTGAGCCATGTTTTCTAATCAAACTTCTATGTATTGCAAAGAGAAATGAATCTATTTCAGCACTACACAGTTGCAAGCCTCATTTGCTAACCTTCTCTCCTTTCATACAACACGCAAGCCTCATTTGGAAGCATTTGATGCTATATTCATCCTATTGACACAATTGCTTTGTATGTGTTTAGGTTTCTAGTCTGCAACAATTTGGAAGAATCTGTCAGCAAAACTGTCTGCATTCCCGGAGACGGAGGTGATTAGAATAAATCCTTTCAAAGGTGTGCATTGGAGTTTAGAATGAAAAGGGGGGGGGGGCAGGCAAGGATGGATGTTTTTGTTGTAATTATCATTCAATCATTATTTTGGGTCAGTGGTAATTTTTTTTTAAAATATTTTCACTTTCTGTTGATTCGCTCATCCTTTGGCTCCTGTCATTTTGAGAGTTTTTTTTGATGCAGGTCTGTCACGAAGCAGTTCCTAATTAGCAGTCAAGTTGATGGTCATGGTGTGTTTTTCTGAAGCAACCTTCCTAGCAGGCCATCCCCAGGCAGTGGGATGTGGTGAAGTGCTGGCTTTGCCGTGAAGCACACCAGAATCTAACTCTCAGCCTTCCTGCTTTCTGGCTCTGTGCCTGGATAGTCATATAATTTTCCTTTGCACATGGGTAAGATGAGGCTAATAATTCATCCTTCTGCATGCAGCTATGAGAGTTCATTGTGCAGGTTGCTATGAGCAATCTGAGTTGTGACTCACGTACAGATTCGTTTCCTTCCCACTGCTATGTCCTCTCTACCTGTGCACAGAGGTGCTTTCACCCAGCCTCACCTTGCTACAGTCTTGGTCATGGAGCCTTTCTGGTTTTTAAAAATGCTTTTTACATCCCCTGACACCTATCTTCTTGTAATTCTACTCTTTCTTTGCACTTGTCACAGTTGGCAATTTCTATTTATTGATGTGATTATGGCTTTATAATCTCCATGAGGGTAAAAATATGATCTGTTTTTTCTCTCCATTGCATCATCAGTCTCTGCACCTTGTCTATCATGTAGGAGTCTCAGAGAATAATTGTTGAATCTCTAGCTGAATAAAATGGAGAAGCAGAGCTCTTAAATCCTAATTTAAGACACGTCCACACCCTTGGGGAGGCCTTCCTAGCTGGATAGTTAGAATACTGGGGACAGAGAAAGCTGAGTTCTGCTCCTTCAGTTCATTAGCCAAGTTACCTTTAGACAGTTTCACCTCTTTGAAGATCAGTTTCTACATCTGAAAAGTGGTGCAAACACACTCATCATAGGGTGTTGTTTTTTGTATTAAGTAGTATAATGTAAATGAAAGGCTTGACATAGAGTGTCATATGGTACGCATACCATAAATAAGAAGTTTTTAATATAGGCAATAATAATAGTAGTACTAGTAGTATTGGTAATAATACCACCCTTAACAAATATTCTAGACTGAATAAGAAAGCTCCATTCTATGTTAAAGTTAATGAAATCTACTGACAATTACTAAAATTTAATATAGGGCAATGATATTTTTATCTGACCAATTCAAGAAAATGCAGCCCAGGAGTATGTTTTAAAAAACGTTACCAGTAGAACCAACAGTCAAAATGCTTTGGTAGCTGACAGAGTATGATATGTTAAACATTTTGAGGCAAAGTGTATTTGAAGAACAGAACTGAGTTATTAATTTTTGCTGAAAGACACAACTATTCTGCTAAAGATGCTGCTGAGGAATGGCAAGTCAAATTGCAAATATGTTTGAGAACTGAAGACAGACCAGCCCATTCTCTATATGACCCTGATTTTTTTTGCAGGTTTATGAAGCTCCATGTGCTTAGAAAGGATTAATTTGCGGGATACTTTTGTCTCTATATTGGAAGCTCTTGGACAAGAAGGAGCCATTGATTGATTTTCTCCCTCTGCCAACTTCTATCATTACCTCCGTCAGGTGGACTGCTGTGGCTGACAAAGAAGCCTTTGGAGATGGCTTATGAATAAGACCATGAGAATTTTCAATAACAGAAAAGCTTGCAAATTGGGCAAAATGTTACTAGCAGAAGGCATGAATCTTTGGTCATGCTGTGGCTTTGGGTTACCCATGGAAGAGGGAGAATGTGCATGTAACTTGAGTTAGTTACTAACTCCCTAATGAGAAAAAAAAATTCATTGCAGAACAGAGAGAACTTTCATACAACTTGGTACACAGCATGCTTTACAGTTTTCCAACAACAGAGGAGACGCTTTACAATTTATTTTATACATTAATTTGATTGCATAGTGATATATTGGTTAGACAAATTACCACAGATCTAATTAAAGGCAGTCTTAAAGCCACCTGATTACTGATTTACATTACATTTATTTGATTCCAATGTATTTATGGAGATAAATTAGTTGTAATTTCCAGGTAATAAAACTTAAGTGGTATAAAATATCAAGGTTACTAGATCAAAAATGAATGGATAAACTCAACCACATACTGGATACTGTGAGTACTGAATGAGATGTTGTGCACAAGTTCAGAAGCAAGATAGGATAGTCAAGAGTCAAACAATGTATTGGTAGTTAAGGTTTTTTTTGTTATTATTTTATGAGGTCCACATGTATCTCCAGTTACTGGCCCCAGTTTCTTCATCTGAAAGTGAGTTTTTCAGATTTACTCTCCAGGATTGTTTTTATGAAAATGAATAACATAGGAAAATGCTCTGCATTTCCATTGAGATGTTATGACAACTTCTAATGAAGTTGTATACCCTAAGCTCAAGGTCGGCAAACTGCGGCTCGCGAACCACATGCGGCTCTTTGGCCCCTTGAGTGTGGCTCTTCCACAAAATACCACGGCCTGGGCGAGTCTATTTTGAAGAAGTGGTGTTAGAAAAAGTTTAAGTTTAAAAAATTTGGCTCTCAAAAGAAATTTCAATTGTTGTACTGTTGATATTTGGCTCTGTTGACTAATGAGTTTGCCGACCACTACCCTAAGCCATCCTGAGACTGAGAAGCTTTAGGTACCATATTCTAGAAAAATCCCTGATATGGAATGCCTGTGCATCTGGCTTGTTTATCCTGTTGCCCGCATTTGAAGACAGTCTGTACATACATCAATTTCAATTTATTGTAATATCAATGAACATCTAGCTAAAACTATATATATGTTTCATATTAATTTTAGGCTCATGACTAAATTAACTTTGTAAAAGAATGACTATTTATGTATCTGAAAACATATTATTTTCCAGTTATTCCAAATTCAGTAACCTTAGAATTATGATATTCCTTTTTTTGAAGTTAGAAAGAAGACTGGCAGTCAGATGGACACCTGTCAGTTTTACTATTAATCCTTCATTTTGACTCATTCATTAAGTTTACTGCTTCATTTAAAAAAATGTTGTGACTAATAGATTTAAATGAATCTATCTGAACATAGGCGAATCTTTAGAATCTTAAACTAGTTGGTGTGAGGGTAAAACTGAAATGGGATGAGGAAGGGAACTGGGTTAGAAGATGAACAGTGACTGTTGGGCGCTCTAGTAACAAGAAGTAATTTTAGGCAACTGCCTCTATTCTTAGGAAAACATGTGTGCACATCTGTGGATCTATCCCACCCCCCTTGTGTGTTTAAAAGTTAAGGCATTTGTACTAGATTTTTTTTTTCTCATCTTGTCCTACCTGTGGTGCTGGGAATCCTTGCTATATGACAAACCCCATGCTTACTGATTTTGCCACTTGGATAAAATGTGACTTTCCTTTTCATTTATTACAGATGTCTTTTTAGCCTCATTTCTCTGTCCCACTAGAACCTCCGGGCCAATTACATGCGTGAAAGAAGATTCTCTGTCTGTGGTTAAATTTTTCTTTGCTCCTTGTTTCTAGTAAATTATGCTCCTTGAGTTTCTCTTTAATATATTGTAACCACCTGCCTTCATAATATATTTATTCCTTTAAAAAAAAAGCTGGCACTTTTCAGTTTTATACGTCAAGCTTCCTCTTGAAAGAATTACTTCCACTTATCCTTTTTATTATCACCCCTTGTTTTATTTCAGTCATCATGCTTGTTCTTTCTTCTAGGACGGGGCCCAGCCGTGACACATATTAGCAAGTTCGGTAAATGCAGCTTAAGGTGGGAAGGTGAGATAAGCTCCACTGCGAGTGTCTAAGACCCTCTTTTATTTATTATACTTTCCAAGGTTAGATTAAAGTGTTTTCCTTTTGAAAGCATATTCAGTGAAATCATTCGGAGGGCATAGTTATGTGGTTATCAACTTGAAAACCCAATCACGGGGCTCTCAATTTTCAGATACATATGTTAAAATGTATTGAACAATCTCTGGAACAAATAAGTAAGACCCAAGGATTCTATTTCTGTTCTTGCTGTCATAGCCCTACAGCTGTGAATAATCTCTGGGTCCTGGATTGTTCATTAATGAATTAAGGTGCTCTAACTCAATCCCCAATGCCTCTTCTACCTCCAAAAGAAAATATAATTGGATTAATGTTCAGAATTTATCAGTTTATTTTTTAGTCTCTACAGATACTTTTGTAGTGAGGAATTAAATGAATATTTTCTAATTAAATAAGATTATAATTTTCCCATACTTTCATACATTATATAAATAAAAGACCTAATGCTGACTACTGACCAAAGCATGGAAGATGAACAAATTAATTAGTTGTTTTGATCAAAATAGCAAGCATTTAAAAATAATCACTTAAGGTCTTATTTTTCATCACAATTATATTCACATGGGAATTTTGGCTAAATTGGGTTTGAAATAAAAGCATAATGATAGTTAATATGTAAGACATGACGTATTTTAACTTCTTATGAATATAACTGATTTCCTAACTAATGAAAAAGAAAAAAATCCCTTTGGCTTACAGGTAACATTTGACCTTGAGCATGGTATGTATGCTTCATAGCAAGCTCCATTTAGTGCCTCCTCTTACCTGACAGGACATAAAAGCAGAGTAGAGAATATGAACAGGCACAACACTAGAATTTAAGAGACCGGTATTTATTACATCAACCAACGACTATGTAATCTTGAGAAAGTTACTCGACTTCTCTCAACTCAAACTTATTTGTAAAACACGAAATTGGACTAAATGGCTTATTCCTGGCTTTATGAAGCAGAGTATCTATTTCTGTTTTAATGTGACCCTTTGCTCTTTTCTATTATTTGTTAATTTTTCTCTTTACTTGAATGCTTGTTTCTAGATAACTTTTGAAGGAGATTACTTTGTGAAATATACACTGAGTGGCCAGATTATTATGATCTCTGAATGCATAATAATCTGACCACTCATTTATAATGGCAAATAAGGACATTATGTCAATATAAAATGGGCAAGTGCAGTTGGTTCCTGAGTGATTTTTCCTAGTGTATAAACATGTAGAAGCTCGGTGCATGAATTCGTGCATGGGGAGGGTTCGGCAGCCTGGCCAGGGAGGGGACATGGGCAGTTGGCCGGCCTGCCTGCTGGTCGAACTCCTGGTCGAGGGGACAATTTGCATATTAGCCTTTTATTATATAGGATATACACTGAGTGTCCAGATTATTATGCATTCAGAGATCATAATAATCTGGCCACTCAGTGTATTTGGCATCAGAGTATTCCATAAATGTGTCAAGATTCTCCTTACATTTCATTTGTGGGAAATATTTTATTTTTTACTCTAAATTGGAAATCATCAATGTTTTCTAGTTAAAATTGTATTCTTCAGTTAGGGTCTCAGTTCAGTTTTATAATAATGTGTGAATGATAACTTTGCATCACACATTAGTCAATAAGCATTATGGTTGATATGAGTTTAGAATCTATACATTACTCTCAAAAGTCAACTTCTTCCTAATACTAGAATCTACTGTTTTTGTTTAACTTTTTCAACAAAGACAAATTTAGTAATCCTGATAACTAAAACTTGAATTTCATGATGCAAGGTAAAAACAATATATATCAATATGATAGTGTTTTAAAAACCTATTTAAAAAATAAAATAAAATAAAATAAAAGACCTAGTTAGCTCTGACACATTTACCAAGAAATCCCTCTCTTATCTACAAAAATTAATGGTAATGATAAATATTTTACTTTGTTAAATACTATAAAGACATATTCTCATTTAGTTTTCACAGCGATCTTATTAGGCAAGTGATAAATATTTCAAAATGTTAAAATGGGCAGATTTAATAAATTTGTATGAAGTCAACAAAAAAGTATCCGTGGACTTATAATGTACTGTGGTGTTGCATGTTGAGATGATAACCTATTAGAATAGCTTAAGAGATTTGAATGTGTGTTTTTTGTAGTGCAAATAGGAAATTGGCAAATAAGGACATTATGTCAATATAAAATGGGCAAGTGCAGTTGGTTCCTGAGGGATTTTTCCTAGTGTGTAAACATGTTTGAGGCATGCAGAAACAAGCACTCCTGCAGTTAAAAACTTCAGCACTGTGCAGAGGTAGCAGGCAGTTGAGTGGTTTCCAGAAGCACAAAGTTATCTGGTGAGGTTGCTGTGAATGAGTGAAGAAGCTATGAAGAGGTTTCCCTCAAGTCCAAATAAACAGGGAGAGACAGAGACTGAGAGAGAAATGAAAAAGAAGCGGCATGTTGAGATCGATTTTCACTGTTGGTCAAACAAGATTCTGTTGAAAGCAAATACATCAAAGGATCTGCATCTCTAAGCAGGATCAATTGACCAAGATGGTGGATGTGCCCTGGCCAGTGTTGTCCGTGGTTAGAGCATTGGCCCATGCACCAAAGGGTATAGGGCTCAATTCTCAGTCAAGGGCACCTACCTGGGTTACAAGTTGCATCCCAGCCCCAGTCAGGACTCGTGTGGGAGGCAACCAATCAATGTGTCTCCATCACATCTCTCTCTCTCTCTCTTTCTCTTTCTCTCTCCTCTCTCTTCCCTCCCTCCCTCCCTTCCACTCTCTCTAAAAATCAATGGAAAAAATATCCTCGGGTTAGGATTAACCAAAAAGATGCTGGATGCAAATTTCTGTGGGTATTGAACTGTGCAAAGATTTTTTTTAAATATTGTATTATTACTTTTTTCATAAGCTTTATTATTTCTTGTGCACAGTGAAAAATGCCACCATCACAGCAGAAACTTTCTCAGTCACAGTTTCTATAGCATTCATATTCATGGACACTTAGCTCAGCTGATAAATATGTTAATGAGATTATCTTCTACTTCAGGGCTTCACACTGTTGTATGGCTGTAGTCTGTAATACTTCAGATCCCTGATGAAATTAGGAGACAAAAGCATATTGATGAATTAGTGCAAATTATATATCATTTATAGAAAGCTATTTCAAAGAATTAATAATTTTAAAGAGAGAAAGCCTATGTTGTAAGAAGCAAATCAAGTGGGATACCCCTTTTCCTGTTAAAACAAATGTAACAGAAACATTAAAATATTTTAAATCATCAGTATTGTCCTTAACATAACAAAATTATTTTTTAGTTTCACATATTAATGCCAAGCTTTGTTGTTTCTCTCATTCATGAATATACATTTGAAAATAGTTGCAGTTATAACACATCTAATATTAACATCTGTGTTTGCACTTGTTCAGTCATTTATTATTTTCTTTTTCTTTTTTTACTTACAAGGAGTTTCATAATGTATCAGCAACATGATTTAGAAAACCTTTTGTACTGTTTGGTATTAGAATTGTCTCTTTTTTTTTCTATTACACATAATGAAGAAAACATCTTGGTGCAGGTAGCTCTCTCCCAATGGTTACATCATTTCCTTAGAACATTTGATAAAAACAAAGGATATTGGATAAATGAATATTAAACCATTTATGGCAGCTGCTACATTTTACATTGTTTTTCATAATGGGTGAAAAGTTTAGAACTCCACCAGCATATAAATATAGTTATTTCACAACTTTGTCAGCATTCACTTGATCTTTTATTTTCAAAATTGGTGAGAAATACAAAACAATATCTTAATATTGCTTTCTTTGCATTTCTTACAAGATGCTGAACATTTTTCTATGGAAATTATCTATTGCCTATTTAAGGGGAACATAAAATTTAAACCTTTAAAAATAGACTTGTGAGTTAAATTGATATATAATAAACTGCATATATTTACAGTGTAATTTTTTTAAGATTTGACATATGCATACACATCACTATAATAAAAAAAGGACATCTTCAATTTTTGAAAGAATTCATATAGAATGGATATTATGTCATCATTAAATGTTTGGTAAAACATGCCAATATACCATCAGGTTCGAGAAATTATTTGTGGAAAGGTTTTTAACTACACATTCAATTTCTGAAAATTGATACTGTATTCTTCAATTTATTTCTTTTTGAATGAACTTTGATAGTTGGTATTTTTCAAAAAAATTGTATATTTCATTTAAATTTTCAAATGTGTTAGCATAGAGTTGTTCATTGTATTCCCTCATTAGCCTTTAATGCCTATAGAATCTGTAATCATGTTATTTCTCTCATTTCTGATATTGGTAATTTATGTCTTCTCTGGGTGTTTTTTTTTTCATAATCATCCAGCCAGAGATTTTTCAATTTTATTAATTACCTTTAAGAACTAGATTTTTGTTTCATTTGATTTTTCTCTATTAATTTTCTATTTTTTGATTTCTACTGTTATTTTATCATTTACTTTCTTCTGCTTAATTTGGATTTAACTTTTGTTCTATGTCAGACATTATGTAGTTTATTATGTTTGATAACAGATATTTTTATTCTTACTGATATTCGTGAGCTTTGTTTTAGACACAGTTAAGTTACTTGGAAATAGTTTGATTCTGTTATGGCTTGCTTTTTAGCTGTTAGGCAGGATCAAAGCAGCCTTTAATTTAGTATTATTTTTTCCTCCATTTGAGGCACTGCATTCTGAGTACTTTACCTGAAATTCTGTGAATTTCAACTTTTTCTCTTTGGTAGAAACACAACCTAGTCCCAGCCTTGTATTATTTCCAAGGATTGTGCCCTGTAATCCTCTGGCCTTGGGTAATTCCTTCACTTACATGTGTTGATCTGCACTCAGCTAAATACCTACCAGGACCCCTCTGGATGTTTGTTTCTTCTTTTTCCCACTCTCCCTGACCCTCTCCCTCTTTCTTACCTCTATTTGGTACAGTGCTTATAAAATATGGCTGCCCTGACCTCTCCAGACTACCAATTCTGTCCCTCCGTGTCAACTCAGGGGTCTGTTGTATCTGGTTTTATTGTCTTTTCAGAAGTGATTTTGCTTGCTTTTCATCCATGATTAGTCTACTTATTTGCTTATTTTTGTATAATAAACATTGTATCAGAAAAATTACTTATAAAAATAATTGACAACTCAGGATGATTTATCTTCCTCTAAAAATGATTTCCATTGCTTCTCCTGGGTCTCTGGGGTCACTATCTATACTAATAAAAGGGTAATATGCTAATTAGACTGGGAGACCTTCCGGACATCCTTCCAGACAAAGCCATGGTGGCGGGGCCAAGGCAGAGGCGGTTAGGGGAGATCAGGCCAGGAGGGGAGGGCAGTTGGGGGTGATCAGGCTGTCAGGGGGGTCAGTTGGGGGTGAGCAGGCTGGCCAGGGGAGCAGTTGTGGGTGATCAGGCCAGCAAGGGGGGGGGGCAGTTGGGGGTGATCAGGCTGTCAGGGGGGTCAGTTGGGGGTGATCAGGCTATCAGGGGGGTCAGTTGGGGGTGAGCAGGCTGGCCAGGGGAGCAGTTGTGGGTGATCAGGCCAGCAAGGGGGGGGGGCAGTTGAGGATGAGAAGGCCGGCGGGGAGGGCAATTGGGGGCAAGCAGGCTGGCAGGTAGAATGGTTAGGGGTGATCAGGCGGGTAGGCAGGTAAGCGGTTAGGAGCCAGCAGTCCCAGATTGTAAGAGGGATGTCCAACTGCCGGTTTAGGCCTGATCCCTGTGGACAGTCGGACATCCCCCGAGGGGTCCCAGATTGGAGAGGGTGCAGACCAGGCTGAGGGACATCCTCCCCCCACCCTGTCCCCCATGCATCGGGCCACTAGTTAGTCTATAACTTAACACTGAGATTTGGGTTTGAAGTTTTCTGGTCTGTCCAGATGACTGGCTGCCGTCTGTGTGAGGGTGGTTCCTTCTTTCCTTTTAATCTTGGGATGTAGCTCTTTGGATCCCAATGCAAAGCTGACAATGAAGTTTATATTTAGCAGGATTAAACTTCATAGGTCCCGGAGGCTGATTTTGTCTTCCAAGACTTGTGATGATATTAAAAATGTATAAAATAAAAAGTAGCTCAGCTTTTGGTGGAGACCAATTTATGTTTGGAAAATGCCCCAGGAAACATTTTCCCAACTGCTATGTTAAAATCTCTGGAGTCACATCCTTTTCTTTGGCATTTTGATTTCTTACTACCTAGCTATTTGATGATTTTTGGAAGATAATCTTTATATTTCATTCATCCTTTTTAGTTATGTTCATCAGAAGTGTTTTTTTCTGAAATATTTAGTCCACTGATTTTGGAAATGAGAGACATGATATTTTCCCTTTAAATGTCAATAAGCAGTGTGCTATAGCTATATCCCTATCTTAAATGTTAAATGTGGTGTAACTTTAAACCCTTTAAGTTATTACAATATTAAATACAACATTTAAATAATTATGACAACCAAAAATGTCTTCCTGGGAGCAAAACTGCTCCGGGTTGAGAACCACTGATGCGATCTCGCCACAGCCCACGCTCATAACCATCACACTGCCTTCTCTACTGGGAAGTTCTGCACGGGACCAGGTTTTGTCTTTGTTTCCTTTAACCCTGTATGTTTCACTGCTTATTCCTCCCTTCAAAGACACAAGGATACAATTAATTGGAATTATTTATTTCTTGTCTGTACTTTGCCTTCTCTGTGCTAGAGTCATTATAATCCCTAATAGAAAAATGTGGTAAATAGTATAGATTATTTAGCTTTTGAATAATGCTTTTCTGCAGGTCTATTATATGGCTATCTGGGTAAAAATATATCTCCAGTAGAGTGAATTCTTCTCCAGGAGTAAACAATGAAGAACACTGCATTTCTTTGAGAAAGAGGCCATCTGAAGAGAGCTGATGACAATAATTCTCAAAACCACTCCATCATTTGCCTCTAGCTTTGCCAAAGTAAATTCCTGGCCTATAAGTGTCTTTACAGCCAGGAAATGTGAATTATCTGACCAGATCATTATGCTATGAGATGTTAGGGAATTCTGAGTTCCTGACCTTCTCTTGTATAGTAAGTTCTAGAGTATCATCTATAAGCTCAGAGACTTGTCCATATTAAGGCCAGATCACTTAAAAAGCTCTGTTAGACACTCTAAGATAGTCTAAGGTGATCTCACCTTTGGTTTCCATTCTGATCGCTGAGTGACTGAGTCTTCCTTTGGTCCATATCCTCCTGAGTCTCTGATGTCATGTAAGTCCTGGTCTCCAAAGAACCCAAGTCTGCTTTGCAGTGCCTTCCCTCACTCTCTTCTTCCAGCCTTCTATGCTCCTGCCTCCTGGCCCACGTTTGGGTTTCTGTTTCACATATAGACATGTACTTGCTTCTCCTTCTGCCCTATTCTAATCGCTTTTTGTCAGTTGCCTTAATCTGTGGATATCACATAATGCTGTACATACTGGAATCAACTCACCTTTATTATCTAAAACTTTGGTTTACCTCTTAGTACCTGCTCTGTGTCAGTTGGCAGCACCATTTCCAGGTCTCAGGTTCTCCCAGTTTGTCCTTTCTTAGTGTACTTAACAAGACCATATCTGAAAGACATTTGAGCCTGGAAGTGATTAAAGTGGGGGGTGGGGAGGGGCAGGATCAAGGACTTTGCTTAATATAACTCATTGTCAGTGTGTGCTTTGCACTAATTTCAGGATTAGTGTATTCAGGATTATTTTCCTCTCAAACTTTACAAATTCCAAGATAGAAGATGAGCTTTTATTTTTTGGGGGGTAGGGTCACTTCACATAATGTACTAGGGATCATTTCATTAGGTAGTCTAATGAAGAATTTGGATGGGCTCAGGTGTTTTGGCAAATAACTAATAGAGCTATTGGACATTTCTTCTAGGGAGGACTTTAGATTTCTGGGATGAGCATGGAATGTGATTGCAGAGCCACTCTGGTTTGTTGGGTCGAGGGCAGACAAAGGTCCAAAACAGTCCATTAGCAAAAGCAGACAAAGGTGCAACACAATCCAGGGCAGCTCAGACTCTACTGAACCCAGGATGCATTAGAGCAAAACAACAACTGGCCTTTGAGCAGCAGTTTTCACAGTGCTACTTGAACCACTATTTTCATGGAATGTAATTAGCACTACAGGAAAACAGAATTTCTGCAATAAAATATATTTGAGAAATGCCGAGTTAAATAAAAGTAAACACACTCCTTTATTGAAGGTTGTCTCAGGGATTTTAATATATAGAAGTATAGTATAAATCTCTGAAAAGGAATATATTACAAAGCATTTTTCAAATGTTTTTGATGACTGACCCAATTTTTATTCAGTGAGCATCGCAAAGAATAAGTGTTTGATTCTAGCCTAATTTGGGACATAGATTGAAGGGCCCCATTGGATGCAGTGTTCAGAGGCAGAGTGATCATTTGCAAACATGGTCATTTACAAAAATAAATAACATATGCCAACAAATTTAATGAATGACCAAATGGTCGTGCAAATGTTTTCTTGTGTTTCTAAACTCATAATCTCTAAAATTAGTGATTTTACTGAAGTAATTATGGTTTGCATAATTAAAATCCTGAGCTTTAGGGGTGGCTGTAGCTTTTGTGCTCAATATTTAATATTATGATACAATCTGACAATCCCAGAGGAATATTGAACCTTCAAGAATAATCTCTTTGCTCTTCTTTTTACATTAACTGTGTGTTGTGGGGAATCATATGCCAGATGGCTTTTGGGAATCGAGTTTATTTTTCTGCTGGTTATGGCAACATAAAGTTAAAAGTATTCTAAAATTTTTAAGAAGTCTTCTGAGCTACAACATCACCAGCTTACTATAGATATGGTAATCCCCAAAACAGAGTCTGGCTGGTCTACATGGAATTTTTTGTTTCAGAGTCTCTGACTACTTATAGTAAACTAGCAACCTGTTGCAGGAATATTCCTGCAAGACTTCCAGTGGGCTTCCCTCCCGCCACGGCCACCTGTCCTGCCCCACCACCTCTCCCGCTTGGTGGGCGGGGTGGGCGGAATGCCCCCCTGCCCATCCCGCCCACCCAACCCAGCCCACGGCCACTGCGGCCTCCGAGGCGGCATGCAATGCTACCACCACAGGGTGACCCGCCATGTCCGCCTCCCGCTGCCTCCCACTGCTGCCGCCTCTGCGGCTGCATGCGCCACTGCTGCGCACCTCGTCCCGCCCAGCACTCACTGCCAGTGCTTTCCCTCCAGCAGCTGCAGCCGCCTTGCTTTACACTTTCCCTCTCTCTTCCTCTGCGTATGCAAATTAACTTCCATCTTTGTTGGGTTAATTTGAATACTCACACTGATTGGCTGGTGGGCGTGGCTTTGTGGGTGTGGCTTGTGTGACGGAGTGATGGTTAATTTGCATATTACTCTTTTATTAGATAGGATTATCAAAAATCCAATATTCTTTCTGCTTCTAGTATACACATCCAGTCATGTTTTCTAACTCTTCTCTGTGATAAACACTACTTTCTCCGTCTATTCAACAACAAAGGAGTAATTTGGACATCTGAAATTTTAACAAAAGCAATATATTTTTAGGATAAAATGGCTTAATAGAGACAAGGGACTGAAGAAAAGATGTTTAGGAAAATGTTTGTGTTACTTTTAAAGTAATAGCTAAGAGTTATTGAGTGCTTACTATTTCAAGTGCTACTATAAATCTTTCATGTGCATTATGTCATTTAATCTTCACAACAATCTTATGAGTAAGGTGTTATTATTCTTGTATTTTATGGCTGAAAACTTAGGTGATTCAAGGTGAAATAACCTCGCCAAGGCCACAGAGCTGGCAGTGAGAGATCTGATAGTTGAATGTGAGCAGTTTTGCTCCAGAACCAACACTGCAAACATTGAATCATGGGCATCTCTTCAGCTAAAGTAAAACATATTGGAATTGGACATGAAGATGGATAAGATGTTATGATGCTAGTTTCCATTTCTTTTATGATTTAGCTCTAGAGAGACATATTTTGTGGCTTTGCTCATGCTGTACATCTCCTTACAAATTTTCAATGACTTTCCATCATGTTTCAATATAAACCATTTCAAATCAATCAGCCTAGACTACATTTATCGATTTGAGTTTCAAGCTCTCCATATTCTAATCTTTTTATTTTCAACACCTTAATGCCTTATTTAACATTATTATTAATTATTGTACCATTAAAATCACCCATGTTTATTCAGTGTATTCTGCCTCTAAGACTTTGTTCATATCCTCATTGAAAGGTCTATCCACATAGCCTCTTATCTTGCCTAACTGTATTCTTTCTTCAAGAACTATTTCAGAACTTCTTCCATGAAAATACAGATCACTTTACCTGCTATCTTGACCTTTGAACCCCCTGAAATCTATTTGACATATAGAATATATTTTGTATCATAATGGATGTGACTCTTGAGTGTAATCTTAAGGATGCCAAAAGTTCACTGGGCAAAGAAACAGCCTGGATTCTGGATGGATGTGGGAGCTATCACAGAAGTGCAAATGTGATAAACTATTACAAGGGAGCAAACAAGAACTTAGAAATATTGGTAGAAGCCAACTTTAAGAAATGTATATGACTTGCTACTAAATGAGGAAATAACCTTTACAAAGTATTGCTTTAGTCCAGGTAAAAAATGGTGGAGGCCTTGTTGATATAAGAGGCAATGGCAGTAGGCTGGAAGAAAGGGGACATATTTGAGAGATATTTCATGGTCAAGTGTATGTGCAGAAAAGGAAGAGAAATAATCAAGACTGATTTCTAACCTTTTAGGCATCATAATTTGTAACAGGTAAGTAAATAAAAAATAGAGGAGAATATGGTGCTGAAAGCCCCTCACAGTGGGCTATCCGAGGCAAGGAGTCTACAGGAAGTTAGATGACAGTAAGTACCTGGAAATTCAAGGCTTGTGGCTGTAGAGGGATGTCCATTATAGATACATACACAATGGGACCCTAGCCTGTTCGAAATTGTTGAGTCTAGAGCCCTGAATAAAAACAATTAAGAGAGTATGTAGAGTAGTAAATTGAGGATGCAACATGAGGCATCTTTTAAGCTAGATCAAGGTTGAATGAAGAGAGTTGGATAGATTCTCCTATTCTTCCCCGCCACACATATAAATTGAAATCATTAATAGATCTAAGCAGGTCCAAGTCCATTACAATAATGCAAGATTAAGAAAATAAACTAGTGTAGGATAGTTTATATATGTTTACTGTTATCTTTTAATTTGGTATTTGTACTAAATGTGTAATATATAAAATATAATTTTTTTTTTAATTTTCAATTTAGTATATATAGGGAATCTAGATTTTCATGTAACTGAAAATGAATCTTCTTGAGTGAATGATTTTTAATGTAAGCATTACAAATAACCAGCACTATTTTGCACATTGAAATTGAATTCTTTTATTTTAAATATTCACAGTACAGAAAGTCATTAGGCCTGAACAGAACATCATTATTTTTACATTCAAGGAATATTTCCAGTGGTAATTCACTGAAGTACTTACACTAAATATAGGTAATATGATTGGAGAGATTTCTTCTTACACATATAGGCTCAAATCCCTTACACATTTATTTCTGCCTTGGGATCTTAGCACAGATGCTGAAATCACCAATAATTATTGAACAAAAATTTCACAAAATTATAACTATAACAATCATACCATATATTTATTTATAGTCCCAGAAAGACATCAATGGATAGGAACCTACATTTTGATATTTTAAGGGAAGAAAATTTCAAATAACATCTGCAGTATAATTTGTGGAAAACACAAGTTATCCAAATAGCTGAATTTATAGGTTCCCTATGGCATTTTGCCTTTCATGGCTTATTAAAATATTGGCTTAGCTGACATGACGTTTTATGTTATTTACAGGTTGAATCTATGAAGGGACAACAATATGATAGCAAATTAAGAGCCAAGATTAGTTTTTTTGTATGTCATACACATTCAACATCGTGTTGATGACACTGGGCTGATTACTCATCATTTGGATTAATGCTTTACTCCAGGATGTAGGGAAATTCTGTTGCATGATTTTCACTTGGAGTAGTAGCTAGAGTCAACTTTTATTATCATTATATATAGTAACTTCACTGAAGCTGTTAAAATTGAACTCGAATGAACCAAACTTCTGTAAATAAATAAATAAATGTATAAATAGGATCACAACTGCTTTAATAACATAGCAATGAAATTACCTTCCAGCAGTGTAAATGTTTATATTGGTGTTTTAAGTCACCAAGTGCTATGTTCTAGACATAACATAACATGATGAATGACTTATTTCATTGGGGTGGTGGTCATTGGTTCATAATATTATCCATTTGGAATTAAGCCCTTTCAAAAACACAAGTATATTTTCTGAAGAAGAAAACAAAACAAACACCAAAAGGAAACTTCACTGAATAATTCCTATTTCTAAAGACTACTGCAAATTGTTAACATGTAGAGGCTTGGTCTCTGCAGCTAAAATTCATATTTTCTATGCAAAAAATTTTTTAAATTACCTAAGTTACTGAGAAAAAGATTGAGTTTACCTTTTCCCTCTTCTACCAGTTACACTGATTGGCTGTTCACACTACCTGGATGTCCTACATTATTACTCAAATTAGTATTGTGCAGACCTGACCTCAAGTTACCCCCACCCTGGCAGTAGTACTGATTTTGGCAGTGTAAAAAAAAAAAGACATACCATTTTTGATTGTAGAAAAAGCTGCCAGAATATTGTGTTCATAGATTTGAACTATTAACATGATTTTTTTCCCACATCTTCATGCTTATTATAGTAAGTTGCTATACAGTAAATTATATCATTTGTCAATAAATGATTTTATTTGTTGTATTTTATTGCCAACTAGAAAATCCAAGAAGAAAATTTGGGGAAGGGGCAAATTTACCACAATATGCTGCGACATTAGAAAAAAAGCAAAGCAGCTTTGTCTATTGGCTCATTAGCACTAAGAATACCATTTTCACTTTACTAAAGTTTAAAAAGGATTTTTGAAAGGACATAAATCATGCACATGGATTGAGACATGCCTGCGTATGAGTTGGCAGTGTAAATTCCCCCAAAGTTGCATGATTCGCCAACAGCATGCATTTCCCCCCCAAATATAGCACAACCTTAATATCATATAATTTCTAACACATTTTATTTCAAACATGCACTGGCTACTAAAATAAGATTTAAAGAAAAGCTGATGTTTGATATAAAATAATCATGTTGTTGTTTTTTTTCAAGTGTGGAAAAATACTCTACAAAAAAATAAGTAGAAAAGTGATTTCTGATCAATGGGTGATTTTATCTATAAAAATCCAGATGATCAATTAGTGTGCTTACAACCTCATGGGTTTGAATCACAGTAATAACAATGCAGAACATTAATAGCATTAAACAACTGTTAGCACAATGCAATTAAATCCTTAATCGGAAATAACATGAACCTATAAACTGTACATTTGGCATTTAGGTTTCAGGGTATTTTAAAGATTCTGCTTAAATACAATAATACAGTAGTGCAAAATCACATTACATTAATGAAACATACAATTACCACCCAAATAGTTTATGCATTACTGACCCTTATATTCACAGATTGGCTAGAATTGGCACATTTTGTTTCATCATAATAGTTTGGAGCTTCCTGACTTAAGTACATTGTTTTATTCAGTCATACTTAAACTACATAAAAAGGTATAGGCATATGTGTGTCTGTATGTGTGTTCTTGAAGAAATGAGATAAGAGGAAACATGTAAAGTCCCCATCCTTCATTTGCAAAAACTCCATTGCAGCTTTCTTCTTTGGCAGCTCTTCAATTAGAGCTCCTAAAGAATTTGCGTGGTAACTTCTTTCTCTCCCTTCTTACAGCTTCCAGAGAAGTGACATAGTCACATTTTATTTGTTGTATTTTATTGCCAATTAGAAGAGAGAAGGAAGAAAAGAAAAAAAAAAATTCTAGAATATATGGCAGCCATGCTTGGTGCCAGGCTAATTAACCCAGAATGTCTAACTAATCAATTAAAATTTATTAAGAGCTTCTTGGGGGATTTTATCATGAAGTTCACCACATCCCATTGACAGATGAGAAATCGGTGGCTCAGAAAAGCTGGTGAATTATACAATAGATTGTACAAACTAGAACGTGGGTTCCGATCTTCAGTTTACTGTTCCCTTTCTTGTTTCTCGTCACCACTTCTCTCCTTCCTGCCGCTTTGTGTACTTGAATCTACCTTTAGACTTTTAGCTTTCGACTTTTGCCCTTTAAAACCTCTATGATTCATATGTGCTCTGCAGTTTCAGAATAAACCCTACTATTTCAATGAAGATGATTAAGCTCAATAATTTCATCCAAATATTTTTGACCACTTGCATTTCCTCCAGCAAACATTCCTGCTTACCTTTGTCTTAGACCTGATTTATAAAAATGTTATTTTATATTGTCACAATTACTTCACTAATCCTGACTCCTACCAAACCCAACCTTTTAAACAAAAACAAAAAACAAAATGAAAAAGAAGAAAAAAAAAAACCCAGATGAATATAAATATTGTTTTTGAAGGTTGACATCATGCTGATAGCTCTAGAGATTTACATTTTTATTTAAGAGTGGAAAAGATACCTTTATTTTCACTACTTTTTTTCTATCTCTATTTCCAATGCCGCATAGCCTATCAATCTTTAGGGTGAGAGCTCTCATTGATTTGAATGTATAACATCTATATGCTGAAAGGTTTTTCTTTTTGTTAGTAAACTCCTGATTTTAATTGTCATAGACTTTGCCCTTTGAAACATTATTTTAAAGTAATATATAAAATATTTGAGATAGGTCATCTGTTTTCTAAGAAAGTGAACTGCTCTTAGTTTTACATAGACAACCAGATATGCTTGATTTGTTCAAGGGCTCTCAAAAAGAAAATCAGTATGTGAAAGGCCTGATCTAATTACAGTCTCTGGAGTCACATATCCTGCCCTAGATGGTAGTGAACTCTGCTCTGGCAATCTTGCCTTAGATGAGGATGACATCTTCAGGATTGTCTCACCCAAAGGACTGAAGATAGCTAATGAAGCTAAACAGAAATCTGGGGATGCGCTCTGATTGCTGGCACATATTTCTTGCATAATGAGTAGTACTAGGTTGTTCATTTATTTTGGGTACCATTTATGCCGAGCCTGCTTTTCTATCTCCTACACCCTCATTAATGAAAATGAAATGCAGCCATGTGTCTAAAGAATCACTGTAGTTAACATACCTTTTTGTAGAAGTCACTCTTAAAAATTTTCAGAGAAACCTTTCATTTGTTTTTCACAATGAAAGTTCAACAAACTCTAATTTAACATACTTTATATTTATACTAGTACAACTACTTTCAACAATCTAGTATTCAGAAAAATAATTCAAATTTTGAAGTTTTCTAACGTTGTATCTGAAATAAACATTCCTAATATTCTTTAAAGTAAGAGCTAACTTAAAAAATACTATTTTGAATATCATTGATTTTTGCACACATGAATAGAAAATATTTTTAAGCTTGCTTTTTTTTTGTTTTATTACAGTACTGTTTAGAACTTGTGCACATGAATAGTTGAGATTATTCATGTAAAAATTCTATTTATTATGCAATTAACAATTAGAATAGTCTTAATCACAGTCTGGCTAAGAATTATTTTATTTCTGCACCACTAAGCTAATATATTTTTGTTTATTGAATTTATACACTATCATTTAAAAAGTAACTTTTAGCATTCTTTTAAATTTAGGAAAAGTAGATGGAGACTTGATTATGTATTCTAACTTATATAGTTCATTAGTCTGGGGTTAAACTAGTGGACCAGTTGAAGTGATGGATTAAGTCAAGCTATTGAACATTTCTAGACTTCTTTCTTTAACAGATAATGATTTCTGAGAATCTTCCTGCTGTTGAATTCTGTGACTTGAGCTATACTACTGATCATACCCTAAATTGACTCTTAGATTACTGATTGTTTGTAACAGTGAGGAAAAATTAGGTCTGTTTGGGTTCCAATTATTTTAAGAAATGGTGTATTTGCTTAGTAATGTTTATGCACAACCACTCACTGCCAGCTCCTGCACCCCTTCAATTACTTAGTAATTACAAAGATGTAAATGCACAGATTTCTGCACTATTTTTGTTTCTCTTCTCCTGAAGATTATTCCTTTGGCTTATTTAAATTTGCAATGATACTTATAAGCTCTCTGCTTAACAATTTCAGAGTTTTAGAACTGAAATTTTGGAACTAGATTTGGATTCCTCACAATGACTTTTATTATAGTAAATGATACTAATTAAACATGTTATCTAGTCACTTAAGTGTCATTTTATCTATACACACACACACACACACACACACACACACACACACACACACACACAACCATCAAGAAGATGCTACCTCCACATTACAGATGCAAAATCTGAGGCTAAGAGAAGCCAAGTAACTGACTCACAGTTAATGAGTGGCAGAGTTTGGATTCAATCCTAAATTTATGGTCATAAAAAATCTGGATGCTATGTCATGTTGCTATATCCCAATTGCAAATTACTTTTCCACCCATCAAGCCAAGACTCTGGGACATGGTAAAGAGGTCTCTTAAACACACACAGAGGAGAAGCAGATCACAGAGCATAGAAGTTTATGGCTGTAAAAGATTCTGGTAATTGGATAGTCTAGTCTTTTTTGTTATAAAATACAAACATAAAGTTGAAGCCTAAAAAAACAATGCGATATATTCTTTCAAGTTATATAACCTTTTCTGTTCCTAATAATTTCTCCGGGTCAAAAATTACACAAGTCTTTTATGCAGACTGGTGATTCCCAGAGGCAGTCTCACATTCAGATCACCTGTGGAGCTTTTACACCTGCTCATCACTGGGGCTTATCTCAAACCACTTGGGGTTTGGGCATCAACAATTTTAAATCCTCTCTAGTTGATTCAGATGTTCATCCAAGCTTGAGATGTACTGCTACATATACACCACTCAGATTCAAAAGAACTGGAAACTATAAATAACCTTATCCACATCAAGAGATTAATCAGTACCATGCTTGGGTATGAAATTATTACGTGTAGAGAAATGTCTAGGGCTCTTGAGTAGGGAAATATTTGGTGACATATTCAGACAGAGTACACATGAAACAAAGAAAGGCCATAGCTGATATCAATTTGAGAAATAGAATACTTTCCATTTAATTGATAGCTAAGATGCAAACCTCAAGGCTGACAGCATATCAGACCTATCTGGGCAGATTTTTAAAATATAGATTCCAACTCAGATCTCAGACTCAGAGAATTAGAAGCTGTGTACTATTAACACTCTTTCAAATGATTCTTGTGCAGCTGATACAGAAAGTCCCAAAGACATATGGGTGTTTGAGAACTGCTGGCATAGGATGGGTCATAAACTATAGCATGGGACAAGAAAACAACAACAACAACAAAAAAAAACACACAAAAAAGAACATACTAGGAAATGTATTAAAACATGTTTTGTATTTTTTAAAATTACTTGAAGATATTCCAATTACATGAACAGGGCCCATAAATCAGTATTGTGTATAAGCACCTTTGGTGATTCTAGGAACCAGGTTTTCTGGAACACTAACAAAAGGCAACTGATGTTGAGAATTTCTTTTAAAAAATATTTTCAAACTAAGTCAAATGAATAAATATATTAATCACAAGTTTAAAAATAACTAAGTTGTCTAGATGCATTCAATTAGTTTTAAATCATGTTCCCTATTTTGTTGTCATCTGGAGTTTGACTATCTGCCTTTACTGGCTCCCAGACATTTTTGTATCAACAAAATTTTTTGGATTATTATAATAAAAATTTGGATGGTAGAGAAAAATCCAAAATAGTTTAAAACAATGCCAAATATACATTTTGTTTTCTGCAGACAATTAAGGTCTCAGTGAGTAGTGAGTGCGTGAATTGTAAAGGACTTAGGTAGAGAAATAAGGGGAAGGTGTTAAAGGAGGAAGATTAGCTAATTGATCACTTGCTATGGTCCAAGCACTGGACTAGGTTCTTTCCACATAGTAGTTTACCTAATCAGTTTCATCCTTTAAATATCTATTCAGAGAAATACAAGGAAAGTCAGCTTGGAGTAGTTATCTCCTAAAATTATTTTTGAGATGGTCATTGAGATTTCACTTGCAAATACATGAATTTGTTAGTTTAGATTTTAAATGAGAGAAGTAGTGCCAGATGGAACCTTAAAAACAGCAGCCCAGAGAGGTTCATTGGCTTTCTCAAAATCACAATCTGTTGAACCAATAACCCAGCCTCGCATTATTCATATATCTAGATATCAGGCTATCGTTTATGTTCTGTTAACACTCTACATAACACTTATGAATATGGATGCATTCAATATGAATTACTGAGAGGGAGAGCACTTCGGATAGTAGTAGAGCTTATCATTTGCAAAATGCTACAAAATCTCTAGATGAGAGATATACAGAAAACACACACACACACACACACACACACACCCCAAAAAACGTCTTAACCAATGTTTACAATACAAAGGACTGCGGTTAGGGAGAAAATAAACTATTTTCTGGTATAGAGTCTGGTAATAAATAATGTGCCCTTCACAGTGCTTGCACTTTAAATTCGCCTTAAATACTAATTGTCTTTCCTATTAGAAACAGTTGGTATGTTGACATTTGAATAGAGTGTTTACATGTTGCAAATCCTTGATAACCTTTCTGAAATGTTACTTCTTTTGGGGTCTTGGAATGCTGCAAAACTGGAAGGACAAAAAAATGCCTTCCTTTGCATCCAGCAGCACATTGACTGATGAAAAATGTAAAATATCATCTCTACCTGACATCAATAAGCTGGAACTGTTATCACATTAAAAATATTGTTCATGAATACAATGTTTTTATCCCTTCAACAGTATTTGTTGAGATCCTCCTCTATGTTAGGCACTGTCCTATCTTTTAGATTCTGAAGTTTATTATATTTAGCAGCCTGATTATAATTAATTTGTTAAGAAGTTTATCTAAATGATATAGTGTTCAAGGGAATTCAAAGATATATTTAAGCACAAAGTCATAATGTAAGAATCTAAACTTGTTTTAGTAATATTAATTCATTTTCTAGGTAGATTATCTTAAGACTCATAGAATCTAATTTGAAAATAGGCTAAGCAAAAAGATTTCAATAATATTGTTTTCTATTCTTTCCATATTTAACTTCCAATTGGAGGCAGGATTTTAAAGGCTCAGCAAATAGTTCCTAAATAGTCTGTCACTTTAAACCTCAAATACTCTGACCTTTCTAAGCCCTCACAATAGAAAACATTTCGGGACATTCTAGGACTATCAGGATTTATTTGGTAAATATATAAAAATTGTAAGCTGATATTAATATAGAGAATTCATTATATATTCTTACTAATAAGGCCTATAAAATTAATATATGCTTTTACTAGTAAGGCCTACAATAATTAATATTTAAATAATCATAACATTGAAGGTAATAGATTTTTGATATTTTGAAATACAATTTTTTAAATGATAGATTTTTTTTTTATGTCCACAATTTATCCCCTGGCATAATTGCTATTATAATCAATCAGCAGCAGCAAGCCAATTTTATCAAATCCATATCATTTACCATGAGATATCCTTAAACAGAATTTTGCTGTCTGCAGGATTTACAAAGCAGTGGCTGAGGACCATACATCATCTTAAGGATTGCCTTTCACTTAAAATGTAATGACAGCCCAAGTCTTTTTGCTGAAGCTCAACTCCTAAAATATTTAAACCAGAAAGAATGCTAACAAGTTCAATGTTTTATTTACTTATACTTTTTCAAAAGTCAAAGTGCTTGCACATAGAATGTATCATTCTATAGGCCCTAATGATACCATGTAGACATTCACATTTTTTAGGAATTGAGACATACTTCTATGATAAAGTGAAAATAATATGAATAGGAGCATAGGATTAAGAAATACAGGCTCTTCAATTCTAACCATGGCTATGTCACTATCTGTGGTGTGTGTGTGCATTTTTAAATAATATATTTTTATTGAAGGGAGAGGGAGAGAGATAGAAACATCAATGATGAGAAAGAATCAATCATTGATCAGCTGCCTTTTGCATGCCCCACACTGGGACCCGGATATTGAGCCCACAACCTGAGCATATGTCCCAACCTTGGGAATAGAACCACAACCTCCTAGCTCACAGGTCGAAGCTCAACCACTGAGCCACACCTGCTGGGCATGTGCATGCATATGTCTTGAATAAATATTATCTCTATATCTAGTTAACACATAAGTAGAATAAAGGGATTACTTTGTAAACATTGTTATAATTCCTTCCAGCCCTAAAACTCACAGATCAATGGATCCAGAACTGAAGGGTCCAATTGACTCATTTATTTTGGCACTTCAAATTCAGAAAACTTGTTCTCAGACTTGGTAATGGGTTTTCAAAATAGAGATGTTCTAGTTAATCAATTAGTATTATTGCCTTGGCTTGGGTCATATTATCAGCATGTGATTATAGTCACAGTCTAAGAATGAATCCAAATTCATAGTTGACAATATAGGAAATGTGCACAGGTTTCTCATTTTATTAAAATCATGGGCATCTACCATAGCAAATGTGGCTTGTCATGATTTTTCAGCTTTTGAAGAAAGTAGGTACCTACTAAACTTGCTTGTAATAAATCCTCTTTCTGTTCCTATGCTTTTCATAAGTCAAAAAGATAACAAAGTAAATGTAAATGAATGAACATGACTGTTTTAACATGACAAAATAAATGTGGGTAGAAATCTTTCCTTATTTAGGAGGGCAACCGTACAGACACACTATTTCTTGAGCCAGTGTGGTTAGAAGAGATTCTGTGGAGGAAATCTCCATTGGGTTACAGGAGTAAACAAATCTGCAGCTCTGAAACAGTTGGGGAAATTTGCTTTCCTATTTTCATTAAATCAGCAGTGATCCACGTAAACTCCATTGAGAATCTGAGGAAGGTTTTCTGTATCTCTCCACTTAATTATAAGCTACTTCAAGACAGTGATAGTTCCTTGTTCATCTTTATCCCTGCTTGTGGCATTGCCTGACACAGCATGCCTATTCAATCAGGGGTAAAGAAATTATTCTGAGGATCAAACAATCCTCCATCAACACAGGACTCTTCCTCTGCTCAAATTCTTCCAGTGCTCTAGAGAGCTCGTTCCCTCCCATGGCAGTCCTATTAGAAACAGTTGGCGCCTCCTTCTTACTGAATTGAAATTTGACTGTTTCTCTTTAATTTGATGTAGAAGATTGTGGATTTGAGTTGTACAGTACTGATGCCACATGTAATAGGACTATTAGAATTAGTCACAAATAGAATCAAACAGATCTCATCAGGACATTCTAAGTCTTTTGAGTTTTTGCCATGAATGGAATAAAGTTCTTTAGGGAACTACTTTTCTTAAAGAATCCTTAGCATCCCAACTTTTCTCACCTGCTGTTCTATGCTTATATCTAGCTAGCCCTTAACCTAAGGGTGGAGAAATGCTGTACAGCAAATAAGTTCACGCGTGAATTCTCCAAAAACTTAGTGTAATGACAAACTTATTTTGGTTTGGTAAAGTCCCGAGGGCCTTACCATGTGCTATAGTATAAACAATTACTAAAGAGAACTGTACAGCATCCCCACCAGTGAGTACCTCTAGGCTAGAACTGTCACTTCATTGAAACTGAGAAAGTTTTCCTATGATGTTCAATGCCATTTATTTATTCATTCAATAAACATGCATTGAGATCTTATAAAACCTCACTTTATTATGTTTCACATCTTATATTTAACTCCTTGATGTTAATTTTATTTAGGTTCTTTTAAATGATAGGACAAAAGTTTGTCAAATGTTATGTTTATTTATTTGTCTATATGCTAAAATAAACTTTTAAAATAGTGGGGCTAGAGAAGAATATTTTAAATTGGTATGTTATTAAAATTGTACATCTATGTGCCATTTAGAAATGTAATGCAATCTATACATATCCTTTTGTTATTTGAAGAAATTATTTTTATTATAATGATGTGTTATCAGGATGAAAAAGAGAACTGTCTTAGATTTTCTTAAGTGTTATTAGGATTATTTCCTAGATACTAAAAATCCCCCAAAATACATATTTAAAAATACTTCAATAATTTAACTTAAGATCATGAGAATAGTAGCTGCATTTGCAAATCAGCTTAATGAAAGTATATGGGAAATCTAATAACTATTCTGAATAGAACAGTTCTGCTTCACTATGTTTCTTCTTCACTACATGAATATTTCTGCCTTCACAAACATGGTAAACAGGTAAAAGTAGATCAAATAGAGACAGTTACACACTTTGTTCAACTCAGAAGTCAGAGAGGTTAGAATTCAATTACAAATACTTTTCATTTGTTATATTATGCAAACTTGGAACTAGAGATTGTAATATTTAGTGAAAATATTTCATGTTTTAAGATGTGCATTTTCATTTTCCAAATAGATTAAACAGATGATCAATATACAAACAGTAATTGTACCACAAATTTACATTACTGACAACTACAAAAAATGTGAAAAAACAATGTTTATAAATGATAGTGAAGAATAAATTATTTTTCAATGCACATAATTAGGTATATACAGGATAATTTAAATCCAAATGGAGTGATTGCTAATGCTGAACTCTTAAAAATCTTCATCAAAATATTCATTACCCGAGAGTGATCAAAATAAATTGTAACAGAAAAGCAGAATGTCTCATCTCTCTTTTCATTCTTTAAACTTCTATGATATTTCATCGAAAGAATTTGCCAGGTGTGCTAATGTTGGAAAACTCTAATGCCAAAACCATTTCTCTAAATTACCAACAGACTTATATTCTTGATGCCTTTTCACATGATCACAAGCCAAGCATGCGTGTGATTCCCAAAACCGTGGAAGATTTACTGTGAAATCTTTCCTCCAGTTAAAGTAACTAAGGTACAACTTATTGTTTTTGTCAACTTCCTTCAGATACTTTGCTAGCTCACTTGGGGAGTTATAATCTTCCACATGAATGAACGAATCTGCTGGAATATAATTTTCATAGTTTTCCCTAGATGGCCCCAGAACAATAGGTACTGAGCCAGCCAGAAGAGCATTGTAGAGCTTTTCTGTGATGTAATCTTTGTGGATTGAGTTTTCGAAGGAAAGATAAAATTTACAAGTAGATATGGTAGGAATCAAATTTTTATTATTCACATACTCTCCAAATGCTTGCCCATAGGTATGGATTTCAATGCTTTTGCTTAGCTCATTGTAATACTTGACCCTGGCGTGCTCAGGGTTCCAGTTACTTACAACCCAGCACACTAACTTCTCTTTGCTTGGCACTTCAAACACGAAGGGGTTTGTGCTCACCGTCAATACGCCATAAGGCACTTGGATATCTGAGTCGCGGCGGTAAGTCAGAGTGAGATTGAATAGGTGCTCAATGCCATTCTTCTGGGGCGTGTGAGTTGGTGATTCCAAATTCATCCAAATCCATTTCTGGAAGGGTGGCCTAGCCTGCTGAGGTAAATTCGTCAGATCCCAGCTGATGTCTCGGTGATGGATCAGAACCGCGTGAGATTTGTTGTAAAGAGAACGGTCTGTTGTGAGATGGCATCCTTGGATGTTGAACATTGCTTGGCAGGAGGTAAGGTCAAAGGTCTGCCCAAACGGCCACACCCAAATCAGAATAGTAGTTTCATTAAAATAATCAGTTTTGGTGGTGAAGAAATTTTTCATTTTCAGCACTGAGCTGGTTGACTCCATTGGACTGAAGATCCAGCTGTTGGTGGGCTTGATGTAAATGAGAAGACATGCCATAAAGAAGCCCAGAATAAAGCAGACAATTAAAAATGGGCGGAGAATTCCTTTGGATGTTGATGTCATAATTTTTTCTATGAAACGGAAAGAGAAAGAGGGGTAGGTAGGGGTAGGGAATGAAGAATTAATCATAAATATAACTTGACATAGACATGTTGCAAATCCTAAAATACATTTAATTGCAGAATCAACTGAATTTTCCTTTTTAGTGTTATCAAACCACTGAGAGAAATAGAGCTTTCATTTTAGCAAAAAGCAAACGAACAAAAACAAAACACAAAACCTGCTTTTAAAAGGAAGTTTCCCCTAAGTGTTACAAACGAGTCAGAATTTGGTAGACATGTACCAGCCATCTTCAAGCCAGTTACAGTTCATTCTTTCAATGTCATCCTTACCTTCTATATTTTTATTTGCTTGCTGAACACTGCACGACAGACTGTCATCATGAAAGCTACGGCTAAAAATGTTAATATTTGGAAACCAGACCAGACTTGTGAAAATTTCCCAGTTGATATAATCATTTATTTGCTAGGGTACTTTTTGAGATTGCAATATAACTTTGCAGTTCAGATGAAATTCAGTAAAAAATAAAAAAAACAACTTTTAAAAGGAAAAGGTTTTTGTATTTTTTGGTATAAGTTTATATTCACTGTTAAAAATGCAACAGGATAGTCATCCTGTAGAAAATGGCAACTCTTAATCTGATATCTGTTTTTGTTTGTTTTTATTTTGTTTTTTTTAGTAAGTGCACTAATGCAAAAATTGGGTAAATAAAAACCCCTCATTATTTAACTTAAAAAATTTGTTCTTACCCTTTTTATTGTCTGCATTTAATAATTTCTTACTGTACCCTATATCTACGAGGATGTGATAATCAAATGCCCTATTGGCATTAGAACAACATTCCCACTTATGTGGTATGGGCCACTCAAAATAGTTTTTCGTAGCATTAAAATGATATCATTCTGTAGGGGCCTAAGCAAAATAAGCCAGTCAGAGAAAGACAAGTATCACATGATATCGCTTATATGTGGAATCTAATGAACAAAATAAATTGATAAACAAAAAAGACCCAGAGACATTGAAGCAAACAACAGACTGATGTATTTCAGAGGGAAAATGGGGGCAGGGGAAGAGATTAACCAATGAACTTATATGCATATATGCACAGCCTATGGACAGACAACAGTGCAGGGAAGGCATGGGAGGCTATGGGAGGAGAGTGAAAGGGGTCAATGGGGGGGGGAAGGGGACATCTGTAATACTTTCAACAATAAAAATAATAAATGAATTATCAAAAGGAAAGAATTAAATTTCATGGAGAGCAGTATTGATCTTATGAATTTTAGCAGATTGCAGTTAAAATCAAGGCTTTTAATTTTTTAATAGCATTATGGTCAAGGTTTTTCCTCTTTGCCATTGATGGCTCCTTATAAATATAAACACAAAGATAAAATATGTTTACAAAACTGTCTCTGAAACTCATTATTCTTCTTAACAAAATGATATGGTCTTTCAATTTCAAATTCTTTAAAATATTTTAAAATCTTGATAAAAACTAGTGTAGAAACATTAGTTGTTTACTTAAAGAAAAAGGGAGAAATTGTTCTTATTTAAATACCTAAATTTATGTGAACATTTTTTAAAAATCCTGTTTTGTTATATAGTTTTCTTAAAACCTATAATTTTTTTCTATATGGCAAAGCTTGATTTTATGAGTCCAAAGATTCTGGATATTTTATCCTAGACACACCACTAGAAGAGAATTATTGGAATCAGAGACTGATACTTACTGTCAGAATTAGCTTCATACCTATGAAGTCATTAACAAAGGAAAACAAAAGAGAATATTCTAAATATGTCAGGAACTATTAATTAACCATCAAGTGACAGAGAAAATCAGAATGAATATGAAGGAAATCTCAACTCTTTAGAACCAAATAACATTGATGGTACTACTTGTCAAGTTTTGTAATATGTAGTTAAAACAGTATTTATAAGGATATGTATAGATTTGCACAGTTTTCAGGAAATTAATTAACAAATTGGTCACTCAACAAGCTGTACTCAACAATGGTACAAAGAAATAAGAAATAAAGAATTAAGGTGTGGATAGAAATCATTGAAATTGAGAGCAGAGATTTGAGAGAATTAATATCACATATAACTATGTGAGATGATGAATGTTAACTAAACTTATTGTGGTAATAATTTCACAATATATACATATTTTAAGTTATTTGTTGTATGACTTAAACTAATACTATTTTATATGTCAATTATAATTTCATAAAACTGGAAAAATATTAAGGTAAGCTTTAGGTAAATGTAATAATAAAAAAGAGAAAAATAAAATTAAATATCTAAAAAGAGTAAATAATACTGGTTTATCATAAAAAAACTAAAACTGACTATTTGAAGTAATTTTATGGTAATAAATTTGAAAAACTTATGAAATAAATGGTTGTGTTTCTGCACAAATAGAAAAATGCCAATTATAATCAGAAACTATGATTAAACAAATAACAGTTAAAGAAATGGAATTCATAAATGCTAACTAAAAACAAATATGAGAGCTAGATCGTTTTGCCGGAGTGATATCAACAATTCAATGAGTAGAGAATACTGTTGTCACTTAAAAAATTATTCTAGAAAACAGAAAAATAAGAAACTTAACTCATTATATGAAGCCAATTCTTATCTTGTTGACAAAAGAAGATATGGAAAGCTAAAGAAAAGTTGTATTTCACTTATGAACACAGATGCAAAAATACAAAAATGTAGCAATAAAGAATATTGAAAATATATCATGATGCAATTCATGGACAGGTTTATGGCAGTTTAGTTACAGTTGACACTACTGGGATCTACTGACTGAGGAAATTTGTTAGGAGGATCCCCTTTTAATGGAGTAATATTAACCTTTGGTATACATGAATTGATTAAGCACTGCAGTATTGTTGTTGTTTTTCTCTATGTACCAATGTTTAAGGATTTTTAGAAGTGCTCTCATGGAAAATTTCCATAACTCCTTTTTGAGTTGAAATACAATGGCACAAACTATCTAAATAGATGATGTCAATTTAAAATAATCAGGTTAAACTTTAATAGCCACCAGCCACTATTTAATAAATTTTCACTCTACGCTAGGCCTGTGCTGAGCACTTTGCACACATCATTTCTTTTAATTCTCATAGAGCTTTTATCATGGAAATCTTTTATCATCTCTTCTTCACAGCTGAGGAAATTGAGGGCCAGAGATATATCACTAGCTTAACCATTGAGTTATGCTCTCTCTTGCTTTCTTTAAACAAATAATGCAAACACCAATAATCCATCGAGGTACATTAGTACCTCAAGTTTTATTGTCTTGACATTCCTGGTCTGTACCATTTTCTCTATAATAAAGGACTCTTTACCCATGAATTAAATTTAGATCAATTTCCCTAAATAAGAAAAATACCTGACACTTATATGGTGCTTATTAGTGCCAAACATTGATCTGAGCACTTACATTAATATATATACATTAACATATATACATATATATGTGAACACATAAGTTACCTTATTATATTCCAGTTTTATTGATGAAGAGTCTGGGGCCCAGAATGGTTAAGAAACTTGCCCAGGTTCACACAGTTAGTAAATGGCAGAGCACATTCAAACGCAGGCCATCTGGCTCCAGAGTCTGGGCATTTGATAACCATACTTTAAATCACTGATTCATCGGGTTGCAGCCAGAGAATGCAACCATCCTGGAGATACCAGAATGCAAGCTTCGTGAGGGGCTTTGTTTCTTCGCTGTTGTATCTTCATCACCCGAAAATAGCAGGTGCTTAATAAATGCTGTGTATGTTACCTGAATGACTGATGAATCCCCAACTATGTGCAAGGTAAAATGCTTGGTAACTAGATAAACCAAAATGAGCCAGGTATGAATGAATGGTTTCTCGGTACATTTAACATGTACTGTATTTCTCAACAGAATAATTACCATTAAAATTGACATACAGGTATTCCTATCACTAGATGAGCAAAATCTCCCAGTTTGGCCTCTCCCATGCTTCCCCCCCACCTTTTTTTTTTTTTGCCAAATGAGAAACAATCACCAGGCAGAAACAATGTTTCGCCCACTGTGTGCCTTTCAGTTTTCCCTGCTTCCTGGACATTTTGTATTACTTGGGGTTCTTCTTAACTCTCTGCACTCCGTCTCCCCTCACCTTTTAACTGCTGTCAGGGTTAAGTACCAAACAGTAGGGACAGTTACTCAGTAACCCCTGCTTTGTACAGAAACTGTCAGGAATAGTGGGCCTCTTGGAGCCAAATTGGCATCCTCTGGACAGGAACCTTTTCACCTATTCCTAATAATTCAGTTGGATACTCAACATGCCTTCAACTATTCATCAATAGAACCTATTTTTAAAGCACCTGGAGCTGTGTCAGGATAGAGCTCACCAGAGACAGCAGTAAATATATAGAAAATATGTATTTACTATAAAGCAAACTGCAATAGCAAATCATATAATTATCCTTTTTCAATTATTTTAATAGTTCCCAATACTAGGAAAAATGTAATTTAAAGATGTTAGCATGAAAAATAACATAATCTTTAGTAAAAGTACTACTTTATAAGACTTGATATGCATATGATTCAGTTTTCCATTAAAAGACAACCTTCAGTCATACTTTACAATTGCTCTACTGAGTATTGAAGAATGGAAGATAGTTTGTAATAAAAAAGGGTTCAACTTGTGCTTCTCAAGCCATAAATACACTTAAAGGTGTTAGGGAGAGAATTGTGAAACCAAGGAGAACAGGGGCTTCTTCAAGAAATGGTCATTCTATTTTAAGTTTTCGTTGTTGTTGTATGTGTGTACTAGTATGTGTATTTTAAATTAAATGAGGTGTCACCTCACACCTGTCAGAATGGTTATCATTAATAGTCAACAAATGACAGATGTTGGCAAGGATGTGGAGAAAAGGGAACCCTAGTATACTGCTGGTGGGAATGCAGACAGCTGCAGCCACTGTGTAAAACAGCATGGAGTTTCATCAAAAAATTAAAAATGGAACTCCCATTTGACCCAGTAATCCCACTTCTAGGAATGTATCCCAAGAAATTCAAAACACCAATCAGAAAGGATATATTCACCCCTATGTTCATAGCAGCACCATTTACAACAGCTAAAATCTGGAAACAGCCCAAGTGACCATCAGTAGATGAGTGGATAAAAAAGCTGTGGTACATTTACATCATGGAATACTATGCAGCTATACAAAGAAGGATCTCTTACCCTTTGAGACAGCATGGAGGGACGAGGAGAGTATTACTGGTATGGTAAGTGAAATAAGTCAGTTAGAGAAAGACAAGTATCACATGATCTCACTCATATGTGGAATCTATTGAACAAAATAAACTGATGAACAAAATAGATCCAGAAACACAGAAGCATGGAACAGATTGATTAATTTCAGATGGAAAGTGGGGGGCGGGGTGGATGGGTGGGTAGGGAGAGATTAACCAAAGAACTTATAGAAAATACGCATAGCCCATGCACACAGACAATAGTGTGGTAAAAGTCCTGGGGGTGTGTGTAGGGTGGAGGGGGTCAATGGTAAAAAAAGGGGGACAGCTGTAATACTTTCAACAATAGATATCAATTAATAAAAATAAATTAATTAAAAATAGAGTATACTATACTGTAGAACAGAATCCAATACTTGCCTTAAACTGTAAGCTAGAATAGGACAGTGGGCTTGCAACTTGCCACTTAGAACTTTATAGGTTGCACCCACCACCTACTTCTTCAACCCACCTGTCTGTCTCACACTAGCAGGCATGTGGGGGTGGAAGAGATTTTCCCTCTGCTCTTAGGAGTTCTTGTGTCAATGTGTTTGGCAATCGTTGTGAGGTAATATATTCCTTACTGGTGGTGTGGGTGCACAATCAAACTATTCCTTGATAAGGTGAGACGTTTTATCCATGTAAAAATCTGTAAAGATCATAGACCATTTGAACAGAACTTGGGATCCACTTGTGGATCTTTTGATCAACTCAGACCAACCGCAAAGACCAGAAATGAATCATTGACAAATTAGTAGGTGAACTAAAGTTATAAATAGTTAAAAAATACCACATATAGTCACATTGTGGCTTTTCCCCTGTTAAATAAAATGAAATTTGTGAAGTGCTTCTGAGAGTGCCACACAGAATGCATTCTGTGTTTGTGATTATGTTATTATTCCCTGCTAATTGGACAAGAATCAGAGCTCTCAGCTGAAACTCTCTTGAAATAATAGATCCCTTTTGATTTCTATGCAAATTATTACCACTTCTAACAGCGCACAATCACTTCTACATTCAAAACATAACTCATTATCAATAATCTCTGGATAAAATATGTAATACAAAGTTCTGATGAATATAAGGATCAGCGTCTCTCAGTTGTTCATGGAATCAGTCTTTTTGTAAAAGGTTACTCTATAAGCAAATTGTACTTAAAGGATTCTATAGCAGATATTTGCTGATTTTTACTGCCTGGCAATTACTGTCTCTTTCTGATAATAGCACCCCAGTTTCCTACTGGAACACGACCTCTCCTCTCCTTCGTGCAATCTCTGGGACTGCAGAGCATGCTGTCTCCCCCTTTCCTAAGCAGTGCTGAGCAGGGAGCCAGGTCATTCAAACTCTCTCTCTGGGACTTTGAATTTGGAATTGAAGAGCTACAAGGGGGAAAAGTTGGACCTAATTAATCACAGTGGGGTTCCCTGAGAAGGCAATTTAGTGAACTCTGCTACTTGGGTCCAAGGAGCTCCCCAGGATCTGCCTTCAGGTATTGGTTTTTCAGGTATTTCTTCAGTTCCAAGAGCTATTCCATGAGGCTTTCAATTACTTCTGTTTTGTTTACATTAGTTATAGTTGTTTTTAGTGCTTGAAACAAACACATAAAAATCCTTAATTAAGCAAAATAATAATAATGTTAATAAAAACCCCGAAACTCCCCACTTGTTTCACTTTCTGTAGGATGTGAAATGTATAATTGAATATTTCAAAATACACCCATGAGTATTTGGATTAAAAATAAACTATATATAAACTCTCAAAACAGCAAACAACTCTCTTCACTTTATGTTAAGTCATGGCCTCCATCCAGAGTTTACATATTGGGTGGTAGGTGGTGTCTAACTGAACAGCTAGTACTCTAATTAGGCAGACTCAGAGACCAATTTGTTCCCATGTCGTCATTATAGTGTTTAGTATCATGATATCAGTATGGGATTCTGCTTTCTTTATTTGGGAGGGGGGTGTTTGTCTTGTTATTATTTTTACTTCTCCCTACAATGTTTATGTTACGATCCTTTACAAGAATAAAACTATAACCCTTATACATTGTGTACTACCAAAATATACTTGGTCTCAAAGTACTTCAAAATTGTATATATTCATTGCTTCCCTCTCAAAGGTTCCCTTGACACCTCACATTCCATGGAACCTTTCTCCTGGGCCTTCCTGCTCTGAGTTCCCGCAGTTCTCCCATTGGATCCTGAGCCAAATGTCGCCTGCCTTTGGGAGAGATGTTCACTCTTTGGCAAGAAGACACTGGTTGATCTCTGGGATGCTATCAAATGTGTGTTTGTGAACCTCTCTAAAGACCTCTGGATTTAAGAGGGAAGCCTCTGCTTTACTTCCTCCAAACACTGGAGAAGCTGCACCAACAATGAGGGTCTGTCACCACGCGTTTTCCTCATTATTCCTCAGAACATACTCTGGCACAGACTAGAATCCCCTGACTTATTTCTGCAGTGTTTTCATCTTTAAGGATAGTTCTTAGAAATTTTCAAAAACATCTCTCTGTTCCCTGCCCCCCCCCCCCCCCCCCCCGCTTTTTCATTTTTGTCTCAGACATTTGTGTCCTGTGGCGGGCGAGCCGCCAGCGGCAGTTTCCCTGCCCTGTGAACTTCTCCATCTCGGGCACTTTGATTTTCACGGTCTTTGAAATTTCCTTTTCAATTTAGGGATTAACCTTTTTTTAGGTTGATCTTTTATCTGTTCACTCTCTGCTCCTGATCACTAAGTCTTAACTGCTGTCTTTATTTAAATTAGAAGCTCTGTTTGTGGGCCTCAGCTGAGGCTGGAACAATCAGACCTGACGCTGAGCCCAGGAGTAACTTGGCCTGTGTGCTGCCTGCCCCTAGAGAATACCACAAACAGAGCCCGGGCTGCTGTTTTTGGCATTTCCCCAGAACAGGCTTTCTGGCTTGCCTGGAGGCTAACACTCTTTCGCCATTTGGCTTTCAGCACCGGTGCTTTCTATGATTATTGCCACATTTTAGCCCATAGCAGCTAGGTAGGGAAAGTCAATGAAAGCCTTTTTAAAAATGGCCTCTCATTTTGGCCTGATATGCTACTACTAGAGGCCTGGTGCATGGATTCATGCACTGGTGGGGTCCCTCTGCCTGGCCTGCACCCTCTTGCAATCCAGGACCCATGGGGGATTGTCGGACTGTCAGTTTCAGCTCAATCCCCGCAGGTCAGGCCAAGGGACCCCACCAGTGCACGAATCCATGCACCGGGCCTCTAGTAGATAGAGGGAGAGAAACATTAATGACGAGAGAGAATCATTGATTGGCTGCCTCCTGCATGACACTGGGGGTTGAGCCTGCAACCCAGGCATGTGCCCTGACCAGGAATTGAACTGTGACCTCCTGGTTCATAGCTGGATGCTCAACCACTGAGCCAGACCACCTGAGCGAGCGAGGTACGTTAAATTTTAAAGCTGATGCAGCAAAGCAGCATATAAGGAATCCATCTGAAACAGTGTGGATACCTGGAACAGAGCTATCACAGAGGCCTGGCCCAAGGGGATTGAAACCATCAGTCTGACATCCCCCAAGGGATGTAGTAGTGCACAAAGTGGCAGGCAGCTGGGCACCATACTGCTCCCGCTCATCCGGGCCCTACTGCACCTGCACGCTGCCATGGAGGCGGGAGAGGCTTGCACCACTGCAGCTGTGCTCACCAGCAGTGGGCCTGGTGTCTGGTGCTGGTCAGTCAGCTGAGCAGTGCTCCCACTGTGGGAGCACACTGACCACCAGGGGGCAGCTCCTGCATTGAGCGTCTTCCCTCTGGTGGTCAGTATGCGTCGACCAGTCGTTTGGTTGGTAGGTCACTTAGGCTTTTATATATATAGATGAATTCCTCACTCTGAAGATAAGACTTCCATCCCTTCATATACAAAACAGAGCAATTAACCTATAGATTCTCCTTGATTTGTCCCTGTCCTTCAAATCTACACCTGACCCAGCACCAAATCCTTGCAAGTTTGCCTCCTAAATATTCCTTAGATTAGTTGACTTTTCTCCATTTCCCTGGGTCAAACATCTATCTTTTGTATAGACTGCTGACAGTGCTTTTTAAGTGGTCCATCTGACATTCATTTTTGATGCTTTCAATTCCTTCACAGTGCAGTAGACCAGTGGTTCTCAAAGTGTGGTCCTCAGACCTACAGCATCAGCTTCAGCATCAACATGGAAATCTTGTTATGAATGCAAGTTCTCCCAACCAACTCCAGATAAGTGGAACCAGAAGCTCTGGGATGAGGCAATCAGTTTAAAGAGTTCTTCAAGTGATTCTGACCTGCACTACATTTTGAGAATCCCTGCAGTAGAGTGATCTTTTCAAATCACAGATCACACCTTATGCTTCTGTTCAAGGCCCTTCAATGAATTCCAATTGCTTATGTCTTGTTGTGGCTTAAACAGCCCTGTCCCCAGCCTGAGTGCATGGCAAGTTCCCTGTTGCATTGCCTGCATCACCTCTTCCATGGCCACTGTATCAGCTCTTCCTTCTCTGTTCCCTGGAACAGTTCCCCTCCTCTCTATGTTGATTTGCTCCTTTTCACTTTTCAGATCTCCGATCCACTGACAGTTGTTTATCAAGGGATTCCTGACAACCTCCCATCACTCCTCCCCCACTAACTCAAAGACCCCAAGTACATGTCTCATTGCACCATGTGTCATTTTTGCATAGCACTTACCACACTAGCAAGTTCACATATATTTGAGTGATTGTTTGATTAATAGTGTTGCCTCTGTTTGACTGTAACTAGGCTCATATGGGAGACCTTGGGTAGTCTTCCTCAGGATTTAATCTCTAAGTGTCCAGTCAGGCTTGGCATATCATTGCAATAAACAAATGCTTTTTAGTGACCCTGTAGCTAACAATTATTGAGCATTTGCTCAATAAGCACCAGGTTAAGACTTTTATGTATATTTTATCACTTGATCTTCAGGAAAAAAAAATTCTTTTTTTGTTCATTTATTTACCAAATAAGTATGTATCACTTTCTATGTGCCAAACATGGTTGTATGCACTCAACACATATCAACTCTTTTAGAACCCATAATGACGAGTTAAAATATATATTACAATTACATACATTTTTACAAATGAGGAAATTGATGTGCATCTATTTGTCCCACGTCACATAGTAAGTGGTCAATTAAGATGTGGACATGACCCCAAAAGGTGTTGCTTTAAAAATACATTTTAAAAATATAGATTCCAGCTTACAATTGCAAATAATTTTAAGAATGAAAATTTATTTTGTAACTCTATTACTCTGGAGTCGTTGTTCATTAGAACAAACTGGATTCACCAATACTCCCTCCCTACTCTTATTCTGGACACCAGTAGCTAGGAACGATGGATCCAGAATACTAGAAGTTTTAGATAATTCTCTTCCTGTCCTCAAGAGACTATGGAGTTATGAATGAGAAGAAGTCTAGCTTTGTTTTATTATTGGGGTATCTATAATGCAAATCAAGAAGTATCAAAGATTATTGACACATTTGCAATGCTGAATCAAGGCCTCTGTGATAACTGTTTCACATAGCCACACTGTTTCAGATGAATTCCTTATATGACGCTTTGCTGCATCAGCTTTAAAATTTAACATACCTCACTAGGGTGGTGTTGCTCAGTGGTTGAGCATCTACCTATGAACCAGGAGGTCACAGTTCAATTCCTGGTCAGGGCACATACCTGGGTTGCAGGCTTAACCCCCAGGGTCGTGCAGGAGGCAGCCAACCAATGATTCTCTCTCACCATTGATGTTTCTCTCTCTCTCTCTCTCTTTTCCTTCCTCTCTGAAATCAATAAAAATATATTTTAAAAAATTAACCTACTTCAATGGGCCTAGTTGCCCCAAAACAATAAAGGTAGAGAAAATGATTAATTTAATTAAAATTTCAGTTATATCTTAGAGTGTGTTCACATAATGTCATCAGTTAACATTTCTAAAGAATTTACAAGTTTTTATTCTGTTACTTAAAACAGAATAAAAAATTCCTTCTCTATAACTTTTATATGGCAAATTCCCTGGATCTCACCAGACCACTACATAAAGTCCTATGCTTTTAATGAACATATTAAAATAGTTTGATCTCCATGGGTCTGGAAACTTTTCTTCCAGGTGTCCCTCAGTTGTGTCCATAAAAGGGGACGGGAGTTTCACCTGTCTGGCAGCAGCAGTCGCCATCCACTCTGTTTGTCCCTCATCCTTTGGCTACCACAAGTCTGAGAACCACTTGATGCAGCTTCATCTCTGGTCCTACCCATCGAGCGTGTGGGCCTTGAATACTAAATCCAGCTTTCCCTGACCTCTAACCGCAGGGTGCCAGAGATTTTTGGGTTCACATTTCAGTGGAAAATTGGCTGTGTGAACCAATCTTTCTGTCTCCAGTAGCTTTGACTGTGCAGAGATAATACATCTCTCCTAGAACATTTCCCTTAATTTCTGGTCCTCTAACCGCTGACCGTGGTAGCTTTAGTCCTGTTTGCAGGACAAGACTGTGAATCCATAGGAAACGAACTGCTCTACCTTCCTTGGCTCTTTCCTTCAACCTTTTCCTCAACATAAAATTCCTGCTCTTACAGTTATGAAAACAGAAACAGAATAACATCATGCATACCAAATGACATTAACAGGTACTAAGAAGAAGGTTGAAGGAATAGAAGAAAGAATGTCTATCCAAGGAGGTAAACACTGTATTAGATGGGGCATTGCCATGACAACAGTTTCTGAATCACACCAAATTTTGCAGGCTGATCATCTTTTGAACTCATGTGATACTAATTAGCATCAGCTTTATGAGGATTAAATAAAAACACATCACTGTAGTTAACGAGGAGATTCTGAAACTTCAATTAAATCTACAATCAGAGAATAGGCCAGTAAGAACTAACATAGAAAGTATGAGCCACAAAGACTCAATAGAGACAATATGATGAAAAGTGTGGCTAAAGATTGTAGGAAAGAAGCAAGTTTAATCAACTTGCATCTGAATAATCTGAACATGAACTGATTAGCATAATTAACAGAAGATGATATTAGAGGAAAGGTGAAAAAGAGGCATTGAGAAGTGAAGAATTCACTAGTGAGAAACCCTCAATCTTAGAGATACAAATGCATCAACCCATGGAGGGGAGAACTTCCGTTGTATTATACAATTAAACTGGCCCCATTGGCATCTTTCTCCCTAGCCTTAATGACCCAAAAAAGTAATAAGTACTTTTTTGAATATTTAGTTTACCGAGTAGTTGAATGCTCAAAAGAAAATGCCACACTTGGCATACAGAGAAAATGGAGGCTGTCAAAAGAGACTATATTTGCCGGGCCAGTGTGCCTCAGTGGTTAAGTGTCGACCTCAGGGGGTCACGGTTCAATTCCTGATTAGGTCACATGCCTGGATTGCAAGCTCGATCCCCAGTAGGGGGCGTGCAGGATGCAGCCCGTCAATGATTCTCTCTCATCATTGATGTTTCTATCTCTCTCCCTCTTCCTTCTTCTCTGAAATCAATTTAAAAATATATATATATTTTTAAAAAGACTAGATTAAAAGAGAACACACTTGTTTCTTCCTCTCCCACCACAGTGGAAAAGACAACTGTCTTCCCAACGAAGACTGCTCCCTCCTCATAATTCTGGAATCTAAATAAGTAAAGTAACCTCATTCCACTTATTAATCCTGATTTTTCTTAAATGTTCAATTTCTGTGTTTATAATTGTTGTTTTTCCATTAGAATTTAAACATAATCATAGTTCCCAAATCTGTTGTTAAAGAATCTTCACCCGCCCAAACATGACTCCTGTTTTCCCTATCTCTGCAAATACCAGTGGCCATATCACCCATATACCTGTGTAAGCCTCTCATTGAAAATCATTGTTTATGCCTCTCACTCCCTTAACCTGACATCTAATCCATTACTACATTTAGTCAGTTATTTATATATACATTTAAAAAAAATAGCTACATGTTAGATTTGTGCATGTAAAATGAATTGATACATGTGAATTAACCAGAACAGGTCCTGGCACATAGCAAGCACTCAGTAATTGTGAACTGTAATATTTGCTACACACTCATGTATATGACTTAAGACATATATTTTTTTATTACTGATTATAAAATTTCCACACATAGCAGTAACAATAATAAACTTTGTACTGCCTTTGAGGGACAGGGTTGTAGGAGATTTTACATGGAGTAACCTTTTCACTTAACCACTGAGCCATCATCAGTCAAAAAGTAAGTGGTATTTTACAGCATGGATGTGTCACTGCTTGTCATTGGCCACAATGCAAAAGGCAATTTGCTCCATTTTAATTTTGATTTTGTTCCATCTTTTAGAGTAATTACTGGACAATTATTTTGTCATAAGCTATATGCTCATTAGGCAAATCTGGCTCCATGAGATTAAGAAACTCATTTTCTCTGATGTGCTTTGCCCCTCTGTGACCTTCAATTTCTGAAAACATATTTTTTCAGGTGTTCTCTTTTGGAGTAAGTGATTTTCACTCATTTTAATTTTAATTTCCATTGTGCCTGTGTACTGAAATTCCATTTTTCCTTACAGTTGGCAAACTAGCTGATATAAAGCTTTGCATATAACAAATGCTCATTGAATATTTTTAAGTTCCTTTGTTTATGTGGCAGAGTTTTATAAATGGGCATTCCCACAAATACAATTAAGCTTCCTTAACGAACTCATAAAAAAAAAAAAAAGTGGTAAAGTAAGGTATAAATCCTGCAGAATAATATATGCTTTAAAAGATTTTATATTCAAAAAGCCGTCCTCCTTTGTGCTCCTCTAGCTGCTGTGCATCTTTCTGATATACTTGCATTATAATGAGGCCATAGTGAATTTGCCTGTATTTCTCCCCTATTATACCCCAAGCTTCATAGAGGCATTAACCAAATTTATTTTGACTTTCTATTCTAGCTACCTAGGATAGTTTCTGGTACATGGGAGGCATAAATACCTACTAATTGAGTAGGTGAAAAAGTAAATGAATGAATGAAAGTTCAAGCAAACATTCTGATTTTATATGGTCTTTCTTTCTTTCTTTCTTTCTTTCTTTCTTTCTTTCTTTCTTTCTTTCTTTCTTTCTTTCTTTGTATGGAGTGGAGAGAGACACATTTTCTATCTTCATATATAATACTAGAGGTCCGGTGCATGAAAATTCATGCACTAGAGGGGGGGTTCCCTCAGCCTGGCCTGCCCCCTCTCACAGTCAGGGAGCCCTTAGGGGTGGGAGGCGACCTGGCAATCAGAGGAAGGCGACGCCCCATCACACCTCTGCTGCTGCCACCGCTGGCAGTGCAAGCCTTGGCCAGCCCTGGTTACCTGAGCCTCAGGTGGCCCTGGACAGCTGGGAAGCTTCCATCCAAGGCTTGCCTGCACCTTGGGCCGGCCCTGGGAGGCTGGGGGGCTGAGGGGACTGGGGGACTCTGGAGGCAGGAGCCCGCCTGCCACTCTGGCAGGGCTGAGGGGTCTGAGCGCTGCCATCTTGTGGCTGTGGGCATCGCCATCTTTGAGGACGGGGCAGTCAATTAGTATATTCCCTCCTTATCGGCTGTGGGCACTGCCATCTTTGAGGGAGGGGCAGTCAATTCGCATATTCCCTCCTTTATGGCTGTGGGCGCTGCCATCTTTGCAACAGCGTGAGGGTCAATTAGCATACTCCCTCTTTATTACATAGGATGGCATGACAATGCCCAAATTCCAAATACTTGGAAATTTCCAAACAGTAAGGTCAATGCTTTGAGAGAGTGGGGTTTCTGCTTCTTGTGGTATGAAGTAAGACTCAGATCCTTCAGAATCCCAAAGCTAGGGAAAGTGCAAAGAAATTTTTATTTATTTGTTTGTTTATAGATGACAGTTCTGTGAAATCCAAACATAAATGAGATCTTAAGGAAAAGAAATATGGTATTTTTTTCACTCCATGATTTTATGAATTCCTAACAGTAGGTGCCTATGTGAAACAAACATAGATTAAGTTCAAAAGCCGACTCTCATTCAGTGATGAGAAGGGAGATTGATGCTTTTTAACCATGTTTAGTATATTAAATAATTAGCATATCTATAGGGCTAGGGAACACTTACATATTGTAATTCATATTCCTTCCATTTATATTTCTGTTAAATAGTAAATCAAATGAGAAATTAAGATTCATTAGTAATTATTTCTAAAAATAATGACATTATTCAAAGCCTGGAGTTAGAGTTTCTTTAATTAATGATTGTCAGGTGGTTGACAATGGAAATATTTGCAAGTCTTACATAGACTAAAGATAAAGAGATTTTTAGCATTTGCATTGATGATAATGGAAAATAATTAAGACGAATTTTAGCTGCAAGGTATCTTTGTGATCATGTAATCGGACAGTCTCATTTTATAGCTTGATATAATTACGAAATTAATATGTAAAGTTAAATTACTACTAATACCACATATTTAGTGATACAGTAGAAACAACAGGAACTTCAAATCATGTATTTTGGCCTCTGGTCCAAGACTTTTTCCATAGTACAATATCTCTTCTCCTCATGACATAGGGAAGTATAGCTGTGATACTAAGAATTCAAAATGAAGAAAGTCTAAATGTAATTTATCAAGTGGATTAGGGTTAAAATAACTCAAATTAAAAAAGAAATTGAAAACAGAAAAGCCTTGCTGAGATATTGAATCAGCCCAGTAGCTTGTCTTGACCATCCTGGTACACATCCTTTCACTTTCTCCTTTTTCTTCATGACACTGTCACTGTGTCCCGAGCCCTGCAGCCTTAAAAGTCACCAGCAATGGGAGCTGAGCAAAATGGCAGTGTAGGTGAATGTCAAATTTTGGTCTTCAGTCTGACACTCTTAATCCCTTTAAAAATGGTAGGTCCTGCCCAGCCGGATGGCTCAGTTGGTTGGAGCGTTGTCTGGAACAACCAAATCCCCGGTCAGGGCATGTACAGGAGGCAACTGATCCATGTTTCTCTCTCCCTTGCTCTCTCTCTCTCTAAAATCAATATCCTCGGGGAAGGATTAAAAAAAAGGGAGGTCCCTTACCTCCACAGTGTAAGCAAACAGCCTGACTATCAAGAATTGTTTCCAGGAGAAACCAAGATGGCAGCATAGGTAAACACCTGAACTTGCTGCCTCACACAGCCACTTCAAAACTACAACTAAAAGACAAAACGGATATCATACAGAACCATGGGAAGGCTGGCTGAGTGGAAATTCTACAACTAGAAGGAAAGAGAAAAGCACACTGAGACTCGGAGGAGGTGTGGAGGTGCGGAAGTGAAGTGTGGAGGTACGGAGGCATGCACCTGGAAAGGGGCTGGCAACTGGCAACTGAGTAAGCTGTTGTCTTTTTTAATTGGGAGGGAGACACAAGCTCCCAACTGCTCTGAACTCCAGTTCTGGGTGAGACTCGGGGGACCCAGACTCATATGGGGAGAAACTGGACTGTCTAGCATTGGGCCAGAATATGAGGGTGGCTTTCTCTCAGAGGTGCTTGCAGTGATCATTGTTCCTGCACGGTAGCGCAGGACACAGACCAGAGAGCCTCTTTGGGGCAGGGCTGACAGTAAGCCATTGCTGTTTGCTCCACCCTGGTGATCCCTTGAGACCCCGCCCCTCCTAATTTACAACCACACCCAAGCTGTTCACAGAGGCTTTTGCATATGAATAGCCTGGCCTTTTGCAATCTAAAATTACCTAATAAACTACAGCAGAGAGCCCCAGAAATTCCAAAAGAAGGCCAAAGGCTCCATAGCAGCTTGCATTGCGTCACAGCTGGGCCACATCTGGACACCTCCAAACCCCAAACAAAGAGGAGGAATCTGCAGCTCTCTCTGTAGCTCCTGCTGGGTGGCCTCAGGCAGTGGCTGACTTTGCACCTCCTTGGAGATCCAAGAGCCAGTGTACCCAGTGGTCAGAGTGAGACCATCCAGATTACAGCTCTTCAGATCCATAAGAGACACACTCAGGGGGCAGACTCAGGGAGCGCCAAAGCCCCACTGAAGCAAGTCTTGCTCCATAAGAGTGTCTCCAGCACAGAAGTTCTCCCATCATAGACACAACTGATCCTCACAGCAAACTGGCCTGGATGTCAATTCCTCCCAGTGATACCAACAACAATCAAGGCTTAACTACAACAAGACTGTGCACACAACCCACAAAGGGGTGCACCAAGAGTGTCCACCTCAGGTAACTGGGGAGGCTGAGCCACTGGGCCCTATAGGAAATCGAGCACACAAAGCCACTCTATCAACACAGGGAAGCAGCCAAAATGTGGAGACAAAGAAACAGGTCACAAATGACAGAAATGGAGGAAAGCAAACTACTGGATATAGAGTTCAAAACCACGGTTATAAGGTTACTCAATAATCTTCTAGAAACCTCTGAAAAATTTAGTGAGACCCTCAAGGATGTGAAAAAGGACCAACTAGAAATTAAGCACACACTGACTAAAATAAAGAATAATATAAAGAGATCCAATAGCAGACTAGAGGATCCCAAGAATAAAGTCAAAGATTTGAAATACAAAGAAGCAAAAAACACCCAACTGGAAAAGCAAAAAGAAAAAAGAATCCAAAATATGAAGATAGTGTAAGGAGCCTCTGGGACAGCTTCAAGCATACCAACATCCAAATTATCGGGGTGCCAGAAGAAGAAAGAGAGCAAGATATTAAAAACCTACTTGAAGAAATAATGACAGAAAACTTCCCCTACCTGGTAAGAGAAATAGACTTACAAGTCCAGGAAGCACAGAGAACCCCAAACAAAAGGAATCCAAAGAGGACCACACCAAGACACATCATAATTAAAATGCCAAGAGCAAAAGACAAAGTATATTAAAAGCAGCAAGAGAAAAACAGTTAGTTACCTACAAGGGAGCACCCATATGATTGTTAGCTGATTTCTCAACAGAAACTATGCAGGCCAAAAGGGAGTGGCAAGAAATATTCAAAGTGATGAATAGCAAAAACCTACAACCAAGAATACTCTACCCTGCAAAGCTATCATTTAGAATTGAAGGTCAGATAAAAAGCTTCACAGATAAGAAAAAGCTAAAGGAGTTCATCACTGCCAAACCAGTATTATATGAAATACTGAAAGGTATTCTTTAAGAAGAGGAAGAAGAAGAAAAAGGTAAAGATAAAAATTATGAACAACAAATACATATCTATCAACAAGTGAATCTAAAAATCAAGTGAATAAAAATCTGATGAAAGAATAAACTGGTGAATATAATAGAATCAGGGGCATAGAAAGGGAGTGGACTGACAATTCTCAGGGGGAAAGGGGTGTGTAGGGTGTGGGAAGAGACTGGATAAAAATCGTACACCTATGGATGAGGACAGTAAGGGAGAGGGTAAGGGCAGAGGGTTGGGGGGAACCAGGTGGAGGGCAGAGGGTTGGGGGGAACCAGGTGGGGGGAAAAAGAGGAACAACTGTAATAATCTGAACAATAAAGATTTTATTTTTTAAAAAAGAAAAGATTTTCCCCCCAAAAAAAATTCATTGGGGGAGGAAAAAAAGAATTGTTTCTGCTTTGGGGAAACAGGTCTTTGTAGAAATGTTTTTGGTGGGTACGATTCTAACAGAAAAGGACCGGTAAAGTAGAGAATTAGTATTATTGAGCATTTACTATGTGGCAGATTCTACGCTGAGGATTTTGTTATACAGTGTCCACCAATGGGAATAATTTCAATCCTTACTTCATACGATTGTTTCAACAATTAAATGAGCTAAATCAAAGTGTTTTAGAAACTGCCTGGCACATAGACATATCTTTCTTGATAAAAGATAGCTGTTACAACCGTTATCTCATTTAATCCCAATGACCCTATGCAAAGGTTGAGAATTCATTAATTGGTCAGAATTACTTCTGGTGAATTAGAACTGAGAACCATGCCCTTCAGCACTAGCTAGCTTCCTGCATCTTTCAGGAACTTCAGTTGAATGAGAAGTGGGAGTGGGATAGAGACTGAGGTGTGCCTCCTGTTCCTTACACAGTAGCAAGCTTTAGCATGTGCTCTGCACCTTAGTTTTTGACCTCTAAACCAGAACAACAACACCTACCCTATAAGGGTGGTTGTGAAGAAATGTAAGGCAATGTATAACAGAGTAATAGTTTGGGACTATCCACATATTTTCTTTGTTGAATTTTCTCAATGCGTGACCTTTATCCAAACTGGAGTGTCTACTTCAATTATCATGACAGTGGAGTAGGTAAGTTAGGATTGATTCGAGAATAAAAAAGAGAAAGACAAATGTAATTTTTGGTTTCTGACATGTAGTGCAAGATGCAAGTTCAAATATTATTTTGAGAGAGGTTTTTCAAGTGCCTATATTCCTTTTTGAATCTATCAAATTCTAAGACTGAAGGAAGCTCTCTGGGTTTTGGCCTAAGTGGAGGTGTCAGGTAATTGAGTGTAATAGTAAAAGCAGAGGGACGCAAAGAGGCCTCTTAAAAACCATATTAGCCATCTAAGTCAACTTGGTGAGTGTAGGCAGACACTGTGATCTTGAGGAACACCTTTCCTAGGCTGCCCGGGGTTCACATCTGGTATGGGTGGGATGCAGATGTACCTGGGAAGCTTGCCTGAGGGGAATGCCATGATGTGGGCCTATGGGTCTACAGATTGGACTCTGAGCTGGGTCTGAGTGGCGCCCACAGCCTGTCCCTTTAAAGGTCATAGCACCAAAGAAAACCACTGAGGGGAACCCACCGCAACCACTGAGTGTCCTTACTGGGAGGTCACAGGTCATAGTTATCCAGGCCTCACACTTAAATCAGCAGGGCAAGCCACAGGAGGTAGACAAGAAGCTTGGCCCTGAGGTTAGAAGGTGCCAGACAGGAAGATACTTCGCCTCCTTCTCTTGGGCTTTATCTGAGCTTTTGAGAAAAGCAGGTGAAAGGAGAGAATATCTGAGAGAATAAAACATTTAAAATAACCAGAAGGGTCAGTTTTCATCAAGGGATAGCAACTATGTGCCTGGAGGTCAAATTTAGTCAATGCCTGTTTTTGCAAATAAAATTACACTGGACAACAGCCAGACCACCCATTTATGTGTTGTCTGAGGCCGCTTTTGTGCTATGGTGACAGAATTAGCAGCTGCGACAGAGACTGTACGGCCCACAGAAGCTAAAATATTTATTTTCTGCCCCTTTTCAGGAAAAGTTTGCAACCCCTGCTTTAAAGCAGCAAGTTGAACTTGTTTTAAAACCTAATGTGCATCTATTATTTGTATATTTTCATTTTTATTTGGTGGCTCAGGTGGAAAACCAGAGTAATTTTTAGCAACAAACTCTACTTTCTCTTTACTGCTAGTTAAATCTGCATTAAATTAGGTGTCCATGACATCTCTACATAACTAATTATTACTGCTAGCTATAGAGTAGGTACATATTTTTATGACTAAATTTATACTAATATCTTTCTGCTTCTTTTGAAGTGAATATATTTCTTATATATATTTCCTAGCAGACAATGCAATATTAAGGATGTACTTAGTTGAAATAGAAGGCGGGAGTAGGAAATAAAAATATAACACCTTTCCTTACTCAGTAAAGAGCTGAGTGGGCTGGCTGGGAAGGGGACATGGCCTGGAGAGGCCCTGTTTCTTTCTCTTTGATGAGTCCAAGAGTTCCTAAACTATAGCCTCAGGAAGTGGGAGCCAAAGGGCATTCCTTTAGCTCTCCTTACTGAGACATTTTTTTAGTCCAGCTTCAAGAAAGAAGTCCTGCAGTCTAGCTAACTCCTCATTGTTAAGGCAAAGTCATGATTGCCATAGCAACACAATTAGAGCATAGCAATGTTTAGTGTAAGAGCCTGAAACATGTTGGAGTCAACTATTCCTATGGAATAGAAAAATACTTTAGACCATAATCATTAAAAAGAGAGAGAGAGAGAGAGAGAGAGAGAGAGAGAGAGAGAGAGAGAGAGAGAGAAAGGGAGAGAGAGAAAGAAAAGAAAAAAAGCATGTATATGAAATGGCTTGTATTTAATTTCAATGAGCTTTTGTTTGGGATGTTTTCTAGATAATTTGTAGAGGACTTCACTCCTGGGCCAGATAGAAGTCCTTTGGTTTCCTATGATTCACAGATCACTTTCTGTGAATTCTTCTTATCTTTTCCATTTACTTCCATCTTTGTCAACCTTTCTAACCTAACCATACTTTCTGTGTTCACCTTATGGTTTTTTGTGTGTTTTTCCCCCCCTAGGTCCCAAATAAAGTGGTCAGCCTCTTTTATTTGGGGAAACTTTTGTCTATTTCTTGCTAGGAGAAAAACCCTGACCGAAACCATATTATTTAACCTCTGCCTCTGAGTAATTCTGTATTTAACTGGTGAAAGATAACTGTCCTATTTCAATAACCTTCTCCAGTGGTATAGTTTACATCTTTCTTGTAATTTGCCAGCATTAATTTGGTTCTATCTCCATGTAGATGGAAAACATCTGGTCAACATTTTTAAATGTTTTTTATTGATTTTTAGAGAGAGAGGAAGGGAGAGGGATAGAGATAGAAACACTGATGAGAGAGGAACATCATAGGTCGGCTGCCTCTTGCATGCCCCCTACTGGGGATTGAGCCTGCACCCAGGCATGTGTCCTGATCAGGAATCGAACTGAGCCACACTGGCTGGGCTGGTCAACCTTTTAACAGAGCTTTCTCTATTCTTAAAACCAGTTATCAACAATCCTCAGCTATCCTTTCTTTAATAGTAATCTAAGTTTCTTTAACATCTTTTCATAATAATGTGCTGTTCTTTCAATACAAAGCTGTAAATGTTAATACATTAATTTGAGTTGTTTCATGGAGTGGTGAAAAGTTTGCATTGATCCAATCACATTTTTTTTTCAGCTTTAATCTCTAATGTGCTGCTTGTGAATCTTTAAGGGGGGTTGGGTGGGGACAAGTTGTGGCCTGTGACTTAAAAGCAAGTGAGATAATTACTGGGCCATTGGATTTCATATTTCTTGTCTCACTCAGTGAGGAAAATTCCTCATTTTAGAAGTTCGAATAAACACTTCTTGTGTTTCTCTTAGTTTTGATTCACAGAATAAAATCTCAGATCCTTATTTAGAAAAAAATAAGCAACAATAAACACAAAACAAATTATTAACTTTTTTGGTATGTAAATGCTTTCCTAAAAGAAAAGTTAATGACAACAATGTGGCAATCACATTTATTTAAAAACTTAAAACTCTAAGCAATGCTGTGAAATGATAGTATATTTCATGAAGTAGACAGTATTAGAAAAAAACAAAAGAAAATCTGTAGGATTTTTTAAAATGTCATAATACATGTTAAATTATCATATTGTAACTATAAATGACCAGGTGCTCCATCTTGCCAAATTCATAATTATACAAGACAGATGCAAAAATATTTTATCTCCTAAAATATTCATCATTTTTTTTCGTTTCCTTTCTGAAAATAGATTTTTAATGAAACAAGATCATAGTCAAGAAAACCACAGGTGAACACAGACTTTGAGAAAAAAAACATGCTTAAGTCCCACTTCTCACCAGGAATGAGGAAAGGCCATTGTGTTATTCATCAGTTCATTCAATAAATATAATTTGTTATCAACTTCATGTTGAGCACTCTTCAAGTTGCTCTTAATACAGCTGTTAAAGGGGATTGACAAGTTCTCTTCTCTCACACAGCTAATATTTTAGTGGGAGATCCAGATACTAAACAAAAACAAGTAAACCAGACAGTATCAGTTAAGGCAAATTGTTTGAAGAAAATGAAATACAGTGCTACAGACTGACTAGTGTCTAGGTAAAGCAGATGACAGAGGGATATTTAAAGGGAGACTTAAATGACAAATGGGAGCCAGCCCCTCAGTGATCTGGAGAACAAGCAGTGGAACTGTTTGTGCATTACTCTTTATAAGGAATGAATTGCCTGCCCCTCCCCAGCAGTGCCAATTCATACTTCCCATTTTCTATGTCTTTTCCCAAACCCATAAGACCATTTATTTTGACTCTAGCCTTTTAAAATATTTTCCGTTAATAGTGTTTTTATTATTTCAACAATACCAGGGAAACTTCACACCTCATTATGTGTTATTCTGTAAATGTTTGTACATAGCACCGTATGGCCTGAATGTACATAGTTATCTAGTCAAGAATGAGAATTGTATCTCTATATTTATTTTATCCTTAATAGTGACAATCCTTTTGGACAAATGGTATTGACAAAATAAGGAATTTGAAGTTTGTTGAAGATCTACCAGGATTTGACATTTGACCCTGTAATTAGATTTTCTCTCTAAAACATTTTTTTTGTAAAAAGAGAAGAGGAATGCCTGTGGGGATAATGACCACAGCACCTTGCCTAAAAGTGACATGACAAAAGCTTGTTAAATAAAAGCAAAGTAGTTGAACTGCTCAGATTGGGCACATTTACCAATGGATCCTAAAAGCATAGTCCTTGGTTTAAGAATTTAAACATGCTTCTCAGTTGTTAGTTGTCAGTTCTCAGACATAAACTTTTAATGATTGTCCTTTTTATTTTTCAGTAACAAATTTTCTTTCTTTCTTGTCTTGACTTTTGGCAGCAATCTCTAAACATTGGTACAAGGGTATAGAAATCACAGTGTTCAGACTCTAATCTTCAAGAAGGGGTAAAATATTTTAGTGGTTATATAGTTAATAAGCTTAATATGCCTTAGTGATGTAGTATAGTTTTCTAAATACAGGGACAAAATAATCAGTTGAAATTGGGTTCAGACCTATAAACAGTCACATACAAGCATTTTGGTGGGAAGAAAATATATATGAAAAATGCATATGGTGGTAAATGGCAGTATCCCCAATAAAAATATTAAAGGAAACCTTTCATTCTAGTTAGCTCATATTGCTGATTTAAGGACTATTTCTTATCTTTAGAATTGTCAATGACATGCCCCAATCGGTTTGGCTCAATGGATAGAGTGTCGGCCTGTGGACTGAAGGCTCCCAGGTTCGATTCCGGGCAAGGGCATGTACCTTGGTTGCGGGCACATCCCCAGTAGGGAGTGTGCAGGAGGCAGCTGATCGATGTTTCTCTCTCATCGATGTTTCTAATTCTCTATCCCTCTCCCTTCCTCTCTGTAAAAAATCAATAAAATATATTTTTAAAAAAGAATTATCATTGACAGTCAGCCAAAAATGTTCTTAAGTATTAGAAAATTTATCCTGTTAGATATCTCAGAATAGGATCTCAGGGTGATGTTTCAGGCCACTTGCATAATTTTAGATTTGGGATAAAAGAAGGAAAACCAAGAATGGTTATTCCGTAAGTTGATGGGAGCCCTTGAATAAGGCAGAGGGATTTGACATTTTTCTGCATGGGCCCTCTTTAAAGCTGCCATTTAAAAACTTCAAGTATTTGAGGTTAAAAAATCTGTATTTTGTTTGAAACTGGCTCCAGAAAAATAAGGGTCATACATCGGAGACAAAATCACCTTGGGACATGGAGAATGGCAATAAGAACGAGGTGATTGGGAACCCTAAGTGAGGAGCTTAAAAGAATCTAGACTTTTAAGGAAGAAGAGAGGTGTCTCAGACAACTCTTGTGCCCACCTCACACTGCTCCCAGCCCAACCTCGAACTCTGACCTCTGCTGAGGGAGGTGACCATCTCCACGCCCTCTACCAGCTCTGGCTTGTTTATGCAATCCAACAGCACCTTTCCTCGGGTTATATCTCAACCCCTTACTGCATCGAGACCTCTCTGACACCCTGATGTTGGACGTTCTTGGGACCCTGCAAAACATTCAGCAGTGCTGGGCAGTTAATATCTAAGAAGTCGACCTTGTCCAAATGGGGATTGGAACTAACAGAAAAATGCTTTTGTCTTTCATCCCCTAGGCTAACAGTTCTGACACATTTCCTAAGCTCCTTGCCATGAGCTTCATTGCCAGTCACCTGTTTAGTAGCCACCTTGATAACGCATGCTGGAATAAGCTTTTTTAAAAAATCTTTCCTTTTTCACTTGTCCTGTTCTGTATTCCTGTTCCTTAACATCGGATGTTCCTCAAAATTTACTGGCATTCAATTATCTGTTTTAGGCATTTTTTCAGAAGAGTAAACCACATATTGTTCTCCAAACAGTAGACTGTTAATAGATTTATGTCCTAAATTGAGGGTATAAGTAACTTAGAGAAAGTGAGTTTTATACAAAACTGGGATTTTTTGTTTTAGTTTTATTTTCTACTTGATTCAGAACACAATCCCCAAATGCCTCGTTCTCCAGAGTTTCAAATGTGTTGTCTGAATGGAGAGCTAGAAAAATATATTTTCTTCTAATCCAGGGACAATAGCTCTTTGTCATTATTATATACTTTATGGACTTCTATTAACTTATAACAGAAACCATGGGAAAACCATTATCTTTAACTTATAAGGCAATGATTCTGTGTGACAGTAATAGTATTTTCTTATTTTATTCCTATTCAACAGTATGTGTGTGTATGAAAGAAATAGATTTTGTTCTAGTTTAACTGGTTTTAAATGCCCATTCTTTTTTTTCAAAGACAGTTTAATTTTGATATAACATAGTTCATGACTCTAATGTATTAATGTGGGTTGTTTTCTGTTTATGGTTAGTATAAATCCCTGCTGTTAACATTCAATCTTATTTATAATTTATTTTAAATTTCTGCCAGGGGCAATCTTGGTTTTCAACATCTATCAAATGAAACATTTAACTCTCATGAGTCACAATATTAATTCGACCTACTATGCAAATTATAAACTACTTATATTCAATTCTCATGAAATTTAACATTTCCATGTGATTCAGGTGGAAAGTCAATTTTCTTGCATTATTGAATACCTTAACTTATAAATAAGAGAAACTTTAAAATGGCAATGTGAGTTTGAGCTTCTTAAGATGTTATCTGTGTACATACATTCCCTTCTCTAATCAAAGCTTTTACCCTAGTTCTTTGAAATAGTATATCTGTAATTTCATTAGACACTTCAAAACACTTCAGGATGCAAGCATTTTTCAGTATCTAATTTAGCTGGAACTGCAAATGAGTCCTATTTGTTTTTCAGGTTGGTTTTATTTCATTAAGTTAGAATTACTTGTTTTCTAATTACATGTAGAAATAAATAGCCTTCTCACAGGCTAATGAAAAAAATCACTCTCAACGTTATTCCAAATTTATTTGGCTGACAGAAAGAAAGTAATCTCTCACTCATCATTACCAGAAGTTCTCTTAATCAACACAATAAAAAATGTTGGTTTGAATTTCCCCAAATGAGTCAAAATCAACCAATTTTGAAGAGTAAAAAAGAAAAAATTGGTGGATACATCATTTAAAAAGAGATTTGAGTCGTATTCCATTGTACAGGGTGGGAAAGTGGTTTACAGTTGTGAGTATGCAAAACACAGTTTATTCTTGTATTTATTAATTATGTTATTATTTTCCATATAAATAATTGTAAACCTACTTTTGCCCCAACCTATGTAAATATACCACATCTTACCCAGACAAAAAATAAGAAATATAGCCATTTGTGACAACAAAGATACATATTGAGGATATTGTGCTAATTGAAATAAATCAGATGAAAAAGGACAGAAATCTATGTGATTTCTCTCATACATGAAATCTATAATAATAAAAGCGTAATATGCTAATTAGACCGGATATCCTTCCAGACATCCTTCGGGACAACCTTTGGGACAAAGCTGGGGATGCAAGGGAAGCCCGTGTCTCAGGTGCTGGCAGCCAGGGAAAGGAAGGCCTACTCTTGCACAAATTCCGTGCATGGACCTCTAGTATAAAATAAAAAGTAACAATAGTTTAAAAAACAATTAAAAAAGATTTGAACCTGAGAGAAAAATGTTTTGTTTATAATGCACACTCATTTTAGAAGAGTTCTTCACTTAAAAAAAAATCTAAGCTCCCTAACTTTAAAATTATTGTGCACTTCTACAATGAAAGAAAACTTCTTCCTGAGAGATAAAAGTCTAATTCTAAGCTTGAATAGAAAAACAAAACACAAGCAACAAGAAAACCAAACCAGACACACACACACACAGATACTCTTACAGATAATAAAAAAAAAAGAAACTATGACTTTCTAAGAACTATAATTTTGTTTCATTTATTAAGCTTAGCTGGAATTTATCAAGTACTTACTATGTGCCCATAACTATGCTGGTATTTGTTTCTACGCTATTTCATTGAGCCCTCAAACAACCCTCTCCTCCAGGATAATGACATTATTTTATTATACTTAAATGTGGGCGAATTTGAAATACAATTAAAACCATCAGCACAGCCAGATTTGAAGTTAGAATGGACATGATCATATTTGCTACACATTTATTAAACTTTCCATGGGTTGCACAACATCAGGTAGTTATTCAACACTAGGTGGACACCGTGGGACACCAGTCATCTCCTTCCTTCAGGACCTTGGCACTCACTCATTTCCCTAGTTGCTGGGCCTGTTGGCTACTGGCAGCTCACAGCTGAGTCCCTCTATAGTTGAGTGCTCCTCCCAAATTTGTCCCTAGATCCACTGCTTTGTCATGGTGAGAGTCTAGCCTCAAATGCAGGCCCTCTTAGAAGGACCATCCCTTATCCAAAGCTCCTAGGGATTATCTGAGACCCCTGGAGTATCTTCATGGGAGATCCCTTTCTCCCTCTAATCTTGCTTCCCTCCCTTCCTTATGCATGCCTTTGATGGACATAACCAATGAAAGAATCAGTGAGTTTGAAGATTTGTTAGTAGAAACTTCTCAATTTGAATTATGAAGAGAAACAATAATGAAAAAATGTAAATTGCAAATTCTAAGACAACCACTAAAGATTGAAAAAAAAGTATGTTTCCCTATTGCCTGCACAAGGAGCAAAGCCCAGTCGACTTTTCTCACCGGGGAACAGATCAAAAGGCACCCTATTCCTTGAGTACTCTCACAATTTGGGGCCAAAGATTTTAACAAGCAAATAACCATGGGCCTATCTGGTGAATCTTGATGGCTTTTGCACTGTATGTGGAGACTTCCTTTAGACTGTTGGGTGCACCTGGCTAAGCAACCATCAGCAAATCTATGATACCACAGAATGACATTAGACCTCCTTAGAACTTGTTTCTAAATACAATGCCCCTGAACAGTGGAATAATGCCAAATAATCCAGTCTGGGGGGAAAAATCTTTAAACATTCTATCCTTGCAAAGATTTGTGAATCAACTGTTGTAAATTTAAGCAGAAGGAGGACTGGTTGACTTGTTGAACATGCAGATAGTTTTCAGCCTTCAAAGAACGCATTTACTGACTGAAAACATGTCATCCTGGCTCTTTGCCATATTTTACCTGAGGTGTAGTGTATAGAAGTAAATGCTCTGAAAGATAAAGACATTGTTTTCTAACTGGCATTGCCAGTTATTTGTGTCCCTAATAAAAGATTCCATCAGTAGAATGTTCTGATTTCAATTTGGCTAGGCCACTCTTTTGCAGCCTCAACTATGAGCTTGCCCGGAGGAAAGAAATACTTTGTGTGGCTTCACCATGTTGCTGTATGACCTCATTGTTCAGCCTGAGGATCAGAATGTTGCTGAGTATACACAATTTTATTACAAGGGAGAGTTAATGAGAAATGTAACACGTTCTGCAGAAACATATAAAAAATAAAACATTAATGGTACAATCTTCAGATACTGCTTGTACTTGGGATTCTGTTTGATGTCAAGTATTAAGAAAAGCTTGAAGAATCTAGTGATCTTGGGTATCCTTTAATGATTAAAACAAAACTGACAAATGAGATTAAAAGATAGAGCATTTCAACAATTGGAATGTATAAAAGACAAATAGACATTCCAGAACTGAAAATATACTGTCTGAAGTTAAAAACCCATTTGATGTGTTTAAGGGTACACTGTAGTATTTGGAGCAATTTTTGGAGTAAGAAACTAAAAACAAATCCACTAGCACAAACTTGGAGGGGTGAACACCTCTCCTTCATATCCCATAACAAAAGGCATAGAGGAATGAGTGCATTTTATTAGAGATATCTGACCTTCATTATATTAGTGATACAGAAGTTATAGGTACTGCTTATTTCTTTTAGTCTATACAGTGTATGAAGTTGTCTCTAGATATCATAAATATCTGTGTGGTCCTTGAATATTCATGCCTACATTCAGGCAGGAACCTCCAACACTGAAACTACTTACTATTCTTTCCAAACAAGTTAAATCCAATCTGTCTATGTCTATATCTATTTCTATATATTCATTCCCATCTATCTCTATCTATATAGCTATAGCCTTGAGCTTGGTCTTTCTTGTGACAATCATTGTTTTGACTCTGGTGTTACAAAATAAAATTAACTCAATTTAATTATTTTATCCTATAGAAGTAGATGGAAGTTATTCAGTGATTACAATCTTTACACATCATAATTTAGGAACAGAATATTATTTCTTTTCTCTCTCTCTCTCTCTCTCTCTATCTCTCTCTCTCTTGTCTTGCTCTCTTATGCACATGCACACACAGAAACACTCATGATCATCACTTCATCATTATGATTATTTCTATCACATTAAGTAAATCAGCAATAGTAGAAAAATCCAAATGTGAGAATTATCTGCCATGGAAAAGGATATTTGTAATTCAAATATGTTTATCTTATTGCTGGATCTACACATTTTCATTTTCTCATGCTATCACCATAGCCCATTTCCATAAGTAATTAAGAGCAAACTATCTAGGGTGGTGAAATTATTAAATATTATCTGCATACTTTATTAAGTTGTCTTTCCCACATTTTTGACAGATTTGGGACAATTCAGTGAGTCACCAAGTTAGACAAATTTTTATCACTTCATATGAATAATCTTATAAATAATACCTTGAAAGTTTATGGTATTTTATAGCTTTTTGAAAATTTCATATACATTGTTCCAACTATAGTAACCGATTATTTCACTGAGTTGATCTGAGCAACTTAACCAAACCAGGTGAACAAAGCCTTTGTTATTCAACTAGAAACACAGTGATAGAAATTAATGTTATTTATTCTGCAAACCCAGACAGTGTAACTATATATCTTTCATCAGCCCAAATAATTAGTTGCTGTAATGATTGGACAATCCAGAATTTTATTCAAAGTTCCTTCCTCACTCTTACTGACAATTTTTCACGGAGACACAATCCCATCATTGACACAAATTTTAGAATTCCCAACTCTAATTCTGTGTGCAAAAACTAAATTAGCAGTTTCCACACCATTTTAAGCTTTGAGCCTTATTTAAAATTGGGAACACAACATGGCAATATTTTTAAAGATTAGTCATAATGCTTATGTGGACAAAGAACTAAACAGATCTCTTATTTCTATGTAACCAAGAAGTATCCCAAAGATTCTTCTACCCTTTTCTGATTTTAGCCTAATTCATGTTTGTCTCTTTAAAGTATTATAAGTTTAAACTAGTGAAAAAATATATCCAAGAAATAATCAGTGAATATAAATTAGAACAATAAAGAGTAGATGAGGTAGTAATAAATAGTTTAAATTTATCACTAAGAAAGCATAAATAGTGGTGCAATTCACCAAGATTATTAATTACTTCTAAAGGCAAAATAATAAATGTGTTTGAAATTCTACTGATACAAGACTTACTTATGAAGTTGTAATGCTTGATTCAACCATTCATTCATTCAACAAATACTGGCCTCTGCTTTCATCCTAAATTAAAATACCATACTCAGGATTGAGGTGATAGAAAGATGCATGAAACTTGGTTCCTGGCTGCAGTCGAAGGTAGTTTAAAGCACAAAGGGTAATTTGAAATACGATGGGCAGACTTTATATGAATGAAAGAGAACAAGTCAAAATAATGTAGTCAGTATAATTAGCTTGACTCTGAAAGCTTGTTTTGGAAGACATTTCTAAAAATTATACATTTTTAAAAAATCATCTTACAGACATACAGGTCTACAAATGCTTTTGTTCTTCTAGAACTCATCTTAATAACTTATACCCTAATTTTTCATGCCCTGCTCCATTCTATGACATTTGGAAGAGAAGAGCTGCTTTTAATTATTTTTATCTTCCTTTGGCTCATCCTGATGGTTAGCACATCATCATTTAGAGTGTAAAGTCAGGCACAGCAGATAGTCCATGAGCAGGTGCTTAACAATAACTTTAATAAATGATGCTAAAATTCTAAGGATTCAAGCCTACTTGGCTGATACAGAATAAAGGAGAGAAGAACTTGAGTTTTAGTCTTTAATGGTACAGAATGAAGTCATGGATAGTGTGGGTGATCAACTAGCCGCAGAGATGGTTAGTGATTTTTTTTTGTTTGTTTCCTCAGAATATCTGATCATTAAAAGAACAGAGCAAGTTCCTTGTGTGAGGGCTGGTTATTGAGAGTCTGGTACCCTAGTGTCACAGAAGGAGTGATTAAAGAATTACAGACCAATCTCTTTTTTTTTTGCTGTTGTAAGTGGTTTCCACGTGAGAAGTTAATAACTTCCCTTGCCAGGTCATAAATTCAAATAGATTCACATTTAATATCTATAACATAGGAAGTTTAACTTCCATCATACAGTATTTACTGGTTCAATATCATACACCCATAAAGTAGAGAAAATCCTTCTCTCCAGCATGTCCATTATGATATGAGGATGATTAAAGCTCACTAAGCTTTTACATTGATTAAAAATACATTTTGGAAATGAAGTCAGCAACAGTGTCTCCCTCCTCCGCCGCCTCCTCCTCCTTCTTCTCCTCTTCTTCTTCTTCTTCTTCTTCTTCTTCTTCTTCTTCTTCTTCTTCTTCTTCTCTTCTCTCTCTCTCTCTCTCTCTCTCTCTCTCTCTCTCTCTCTCTTTTCCCTCCCCTCTCCTCCATCTTTCCTTTCTTGCTTTCTTTCTCCTTTCTTCTTTATTTTGAAATATGACATAAAATAGAAAGGTAGGGAAAATAGTATTGTGAAAATTATGGCAAATACTAATCAACTTTTTTTTTCAGAAAAGCAGATTGTAAAGTCATTATTTAAAAGTCATCATTGTTAAGGCCATGCATATTTATCTTTTCTAATAATGTTTGTTATATTAGTAATACTTAAAGACTGGATTATGTTTTTATTGATTTCAGATTAGAAGGGAAAAGGAGAGAGAGCCAGAAACATCAATGATGAGAGAGAATCATTGATCACCTGCCTCCTGCACGCCCCCTACTGGGGATGGAGCCTGCAACCCAGGCGTGTGCCCTTGACTGGAATCGAATCCGGAACCCTTCAGTCCCAGGCCGATATTCTATCCAGCTAGGGCTGGATTATGTAATTAATACAGATAAAATTTCTGACACAGAGAGAAAAATAAATAGCAGTGAAAATCATATCTGCTATAAATATATTACTTTCATTTGTATCATATTATGAGCAAATCTCTAATTTTTTAAATAAAATTTTCTTTATATATGCCATTTGTGAAGAGAAATACATCAACCTCACCAAGTATGAGAAGTATGCTTTGAACAGCAGCAAAGTAATTATTTCCCTCCTTGAAATCAGCTCTCCTTAGGGAAACCACAAAACCTCAAATTAAAAAGCTGAAAGAGACAGCTTGGTTTTATAGTTTCCATAGGGATACAGCTATATTTAAAAAATTCAGCTAACTACAGGGGAAAGTCCTAGACCACAAACAGAACGCACCTAACAAAGGCATGTTAAAGAACAACATTGGAAATCAATTGCTTTAACAGATATTTAATGGTACATAAAAACAAAAAATCCATCTGTATAAGTTTTCTAGGACTGCAAAACAAAATGCCAGAGACTCAGTGGCTTAACAACAGAAATATTTTTTCTCACAGTTCTATAAGCTTAACGTGCAAGATCAAGGTGCTGGGATGACTGGGTTCTTCTGAGGCCTCTCTTCTTGGCTTGCAGAGGGCCAGCCCCTGGCTGCTTCTTCACAGGATCGTTCCTTTGTGGGACCCCCTCATGGTTCCGCCTCTTCTTACAAGGATTCTACTCATATTGGATTAGGCTCCCACCCTAATGGCTTCATATTAACTTAAATACCTCTTTTAAAGACCTTATTTCAAAAGTACGTTATATCTCAGGTACTAGGGGGAGTATTTATAAGGGACACAATTCAGCTTGCAACACCTTCTTCCCCAAAAGACAAGATAGAGCTTTTATAATGAATCGTTTGACACTAAGTCTTTTTTAATTTTATTTCTAACTCCCAATTAGCAACTCTCTAGATTTAAAAGAAGTCTAAAAATAAGGTTTTAAAAATCTTTATAAGCTTTATAAGAGCACTCAAAAAAGGCAGGTGCTATATAGGAACAGCTGTAGATTTGAGAGGTACTTTGCTCTGGTGATTGGGGGCCATTTTCTATGCAATAAAGAGAATGATTCAGTGATTTAAAGAAAAGCCTATAGAAATGTTAAGAAAGGGTAAGTACTAAAACTGTCATTGCCTCCTCAGCATGCACTGTACCCCTCTGTATTGCATAGCAGGCAAGCACTATGGAGGACTCATTCCACCCAGGAGAGAATTTCCATGAGGTCCAATCCAATGCCGACCCCTGTCTTCCAATCTGCATATACAGGATTTGTGTCCGGTTACAGTGACTATTTCAGAAATTGACTCATGATAAGTTGGTCTAAGCAGAATGAAGCCTAGGAATTTTTTTAAAGCTCTAATTGGCTTTATTAAGTCATTCATGAATTGGGCAGCATTCCATCTGGCAAATAGAAGAGTGCTCCCAGAATTTCTGACTGAGAAAAGAAGTTCTCTTTCTGTCTGGATAGTATGGAGCATGGAAGTAATACCTGCAATTGCAGGAGCCGTTTTGCAATCATGAATAAAGTGAATCTAAGAATGAAGATTTTTGTGAAAGAATAAAGAGCTGACAGAATTATAAAGACATTGAGTTAGACTTGGTCAGAGTATTCCACTCTTGACTGTTAAATTATGTAAGTTAATAAATTTATTTTACTTTTAAAGAAAGCTTAAGGCATTGATTGTGATTTATAACCAAAACCATCTTTACTAATATTCTTTATAATTTCAAACTAACAACCTAACTATTGTCTTGTTTGCCTTTTTACTACTTAATCCAAAAAATCCAAAAAATCCCTATACTTAAAAAAATAAAATAAAACTTGGCTAGATAATTGTGGCTATATAGACAATTAAGGGAACAAGAACTGAAAACTTGGAATTCACAGTGGGTCACTGTTTGGGGAAATGGTTTCCCTACCCTGTGCCCTTGTATTTCTTTCACTTTTGCTAATATTCAACTCCAAGAAGCATGCTAAATATTATTAAAGTGGTAATTAAAAAGTATTTTGAGCTCTGATTTAGAGAGTAACATAAAGTACATCATTAGTATGTGAAAGCAAATATTGTGACAAATAAGTTTAATCATTGGATTGAAAATGTAGGGGTGGGGTCAGAAGTGAGTGTCCTCAGAACGAGTGGCCCTCGCATGCAGATAAAACCCAACAAACTCAGGAAGAGATTTTTTTGTTTTTGTTTTGTTTTACCTCCCATTTTCTTTTAAAGAGATTCCAAAAGAAAAATCTGCTTCAGGAAGGGAACCTTAGCAAGGTCATCTTAAGCACTTTTACCCTAGCATTACACAGGAAGGACCCAAGGAGGGGCCTGATAGCTAGATACCCACCCCTTGCTTCCACCTGTCCCACTAAAATCCAAGATTCCATTCCCCCCTCTCCTTTCTCTTTTGTCCAAAATGACATACATACCCAATTTTCCCTCACCATCTTTGGGATTTTCATGCTTATATGAAATCCCTGTGTGTGTGCATTAAAATTTGATTTCCCCCTGTTAATCTGCTATTTCTTGTTTGAATTATTCAACCAGCAAGAAGAACAGAAGGGGCAGGAAGAAAGTTTCCCCAGCCCAACAAAAGCATCTATGCCACCTTCTCCCTTTACTCACATTAAAAACTGGTCATGAAATAAGGTTAATGAGGTGGAAACATTCAGTTTGATAATTAAATCCAGAGACAAAAGATAAATGTAGCAGCTCCCCCTCCAGGAAAATAAGAATTCAATCATTTCATTTCCAGATTGAGATGATTTTTGGCCATGAATAGCAAAACAATTGTTTCTGAAAGGGACAGGAAATTAAGTCTATGGCACATAGAAATAAAGACATTATTTTTTTTTTTAATGAAAGCTGTGATTCTGGCATTCATAATGGAAAACTCTAAAGAAACTGAAAAAGTGAGATCTGAGAAATGGTGATAAATGGGGGACCTCAGGAGGCAGTATTTCCCAGTATTCCCACATTCTCATTTGACAAGTTATTATTTCTGTCTTGTCTGAGTGAAAGCCTTTGCAGGGATCTGAGACATAGTGGTCATTATCAGGGTACAGACAGCTTCCTAGTGGGAACATGCCTTTTGTATTTTCTTTGCCTAACTCAGTCTGCTTTCTCTGACTTTTTAGGATATTTCTCCATTTAATTCCTAGGTAGAAGTTTGGAAAGTGCTCATAACTTTCTCACATTATCTAGGTTATAAGGAATCCTACACACTTAGAAAAAAAGTGATGCTAAGTCAGTTTTTCTAGTATCCCCAGAATAGAGATTAATGCAAGGCATCAATCAACGCCTAATGCTCATGAAGCTGTGCCCTCTGAGAGAGAGTACATCCGGGATTAGTTGTGAAGAATCAAGTCTCAGATGGTCTGATTCACTGCTTTTCAATAATTTTTTACATGTATTTACAGAATTTGGACTCTTTTCCTACCAATTACCTACAAGAGTTAATACTCCCCTCTCCAATTTTGAGATATAGTTGACATATTCCATTGGATAATTTTTAGGTGTACAACATAATAATTTGATATATATGCATGTATTGAGAAATGATTACCAAAAAAAAAAAAGGTTAACACATCAATCACCTTACATAGTTACAAGATATTTTGTAGTGCGAACTTTAAAGATCTACTCTCTTAGCAACTTTATATACAATATACAAATGTACTGTACAGTTAAATGGTTGTACAACTTTGTATACAAATATACAATACAGTTAAATGGGTGTAACCTAGTTTGATATCCACTTTATAGATTGGGAAAATGGTAGGCTTGATCTAAGGCACTCATTCTTTTTTAATGTGAAGAATTAATGACATCTCTATCATACCTGAAATTGCTGTGTCCATTTAGTGCAGTTCCTAACCAGATTCCTGCAGTTTTCCCAGAAGGTACCCAGATGCAGGTTGCCTGTCCTCTGTGAGGCAAAGCTCAGCTTTCACTGAACCGTGCATGTGGGAGTAAAACACTTTCATATTACACTCTTCAGGTATTGCTTTGAATGCACTTTTAGCAACATTCTTCTGAAAGGCAATAATTCCCTATTTACAACTCTATCAATTGAATGGCCAGTATTATTATATTAAATTATTTGTACTTGGCAAAGTCATGCAGTAAATCTTGGCTGAAAAGGACAATACCTAGTGACTCAGGGTGCTATGATCCTAAGTAGAAAGGCACATAGACAAGTCCCAGTGGAATCCTGTCATCTGAAATGGCAATGGTTAGAGAGCACATTGCCGCAGGACATTTATGAAAGTATAATTGTCCAGAATTATTCAGCCCCGCTCCATTGATTGATTGATTTAAGAAAAACTTACATGCGGCACCACTCCCTTTCCCTTTTCCCCCCACAGGCACGCATTTCCTAAACTCTCAGGGACCTTATGAGACTTGCAACTAGGGGAGCAATGGGCAGTGGCAGCTGGTCCTGGGCTAACCCCCTGATGTCTTTTCTCTGACTTCCCAATGAACCAAAGCAGCTCAGCCTGGGCTCTCCCATTGCTTCTTCTATGATAAGCCCTTCCTTGTTTCACTGTCCTCAGCTTTAATAAACATACCCTCATAGTTGCCTGGACTTATGTTGTGAAATTTTTCCTACACGAGGTCAAGAACCTGCACACGACTGGTTGGCCCTAGGCAGACCTGCTCAGGCAGTTCCCCTGTCTGTTAATGAGATGAGAATAGTGGATCTGTATATAATAAAATTCTGCTCATAGCTTTGTGTAACAGGTCTAATAGAATTTAGGGGAGTTTTGTTCTGCATAAGTATGGCAAGTGAACCAGCATATGGATATGCTGTGAGGCCATTTACAGCATCCTGAATCAAGTAGGAAGGCAAGACTGATGTCTTAACCTGATAAAATATTTAAGGAAGGCTAGTCTCTGCATGTGGTCTGATAGCAGGCAAAATATTTCACTTCATTTTGGGCAGCAAAGACAAGAAAGGAAGGTACAATTTCATCTGTTCTCTTTGATAGATTTTCCTTTCTCTCTGTTAAAATAAGATGATCTTCTTCAGACATTGCAATATATTTTTTTGGGGAAAAGTCCCAATTTCTATTATACATACTCTACAATAGCCTGACCCATGGATTGAGGCTTATCTTGAAATAGAAGTTACCCTAAGGATAATTCACTATTAAGTTTTTTCAAAGCATTTAAGCCTCAAGGAAACAGAGCTCTCCTCACTTTCTTTTGAAATCTAAATTTAACATCTATTCTAGCCTTAAAATGACTTTAGGTTAAAACACTCTCTTCCTATTATCACATCTGCTGACTTTGGAAATCACATATTCAAAATACCAGCTAGGCTTCTATTTGCTATCTGCAAATCTAAATTATGGAATCACACTTTTCCTTGTGTAGTGGCACTGATAAAGATAGTAAGAGAGCTGATACCACTGGCAGAGCTCAGATCTCAAGATGAATTAAGTATCTTGCTACTATAAAACATCAAAAATCTGAAAGAGGAACTAAGTGGGAGTTGTTCAAATATTATGTTGCTTCTTACCCTTAATCCCAGGGAACTGCATGCGGCCTTTGTTACTATTGTACTAAGCCAACTCCAAAAGCTCAGGTATAGAAAGGTTTTAACTGTTCACATAACTGGGATATTCTGGAAAGAGGTGGACAAGTCTTCCTCCTGTGAGCTGCCAGCGGAATGCAGGTTGATGCTCAGTGGCACATGGATTAGGTGCTACTGCTGAGCTGTTGAACTAGCATCCCGTCCTTCAATCCATCTTCCACACTGCTGCTAGAAAAAAATGCCGTCTAGCACAGCTCTTGCTCTGTCTTTCCCCTCCTCAAAATCCTCTATGCTTCATCCAAGTCCGATGATGACAGCCCATGTCAGGCATCCAAAGAGCTCCACCATCTAGTGCCTACTTGCCCACTGCTCTCTTTCACACACTGTAGGGACTGGGGTGAACGGAAGTACACCTTCTTCACCTGGCTTTTCTTCTCATTGCTCTCTATTGGGAATGCTGAGCCCATTCCCAAACCTCCCTACTCAATTCCCACACTTGGACAGTCCAGGCCTATCCAAAATGCCCCTTTCTTGCCTGGCCGCTATGGCTCAGTTGGTTGAGCACCGACCCATGCACCAAAATGCCCCTTTCTTTGCAATGACTTCGTGATCCCTGATGGCTTCTTCTCTTGAATTCTCATGGAACTTTATCTGATAGTCTCGAATCTCCTACATTGTGATAATTATTGGATATGTCTTACTTAAAAGAACCAAGGCCCACAGAGATTATCTTTTGCTCTAGAAGAATAATTATTAAAAATTTGGCAAAGAAAGATTTACTTTTGATGGGGGACTCACAGTTGGATTTTTGCTTATTCTTATTCTTTTTTTTAAGTAATGTCCATATTACAATAAACTTTATTCTTGGCTTTGCTGATGAGAGTGAATAATTGAATTTTGCTTGATGTTGATAATATGGATCTCACTTGAGGCAACTGACTTTTTGCTATTTAATGAAATGAGTATACTTTTTTCAAGAAGGGTTATAATGAGAAAATATTTCTTTGAGGCATTAAAATATTTGCCCATTTTGAGTTATAAGTCCTGGGGGTGGGGAGGTAAACTTTAAGCCGATATTTCTATTTTATCCCCAAAATATTTCCTTTTGGTTTCCAAATAGACTTTTTGTCTGTCTTAAACTCGGACATCTAAGTCATCTAAATTGGTAATCATGTTGCTCATTAAAACCAATGAACTCTGGTGGTGGTAGCAGAATTGAATTCAATTTAGCAAAAATGCATGGAGTACACTGTGTAAGCTGATGATAGGGAATTATACAGTGAAAGTGGTCTATTTGCTTAAGTAGCCCAAGTTTTAAGCCAGAGTGCTATAAATGCAGTTGGAAAACATTTTGTCGGAATTTGTGTGCATATACAGAGTCAGAAAAGGCACTGGATTTGTTTAAATTTTCATTGACTTATACCACTATATGAGTCATTTTAAATTTTTTCTTATTTTAATGTCTTTTCAACTCTATTACAAAACATTTACCCGTAGCAATATGCACCTTGGGCAACACAAAATTGTTACAGCTGGAGCTTCCCCAAGGCCCCTCCAGGATTTGGATTGTTTCACTGTCCTCATGGGGTCAATGACGCTTTCAAGAACCCAGGAGCAACAGCCTTCACAGCACGTTTCCATGGCTTGACAGGTTATGCCAGGTAATTTTTATTAAAAGCAAAACTGTAACATTTTAACAAGCCAGAAGTGGGAATCTGTTCTTCATGTAGTGAACATTCATGCATTATCCACCTCAATAACGGGACTTGTTTGATGAATATTTATTCATGTTTTGATTGTTTTATTTTTAAAACATTTATCTTTATTGTGGAAAGTATTACAGACATCCCCTTTGCTTTTTTATTGTTGTTTTTTCCCCATTGACCCCCTCCTCTGTACACCCATCCCTCCCAAGTCTTCACTACTCTATTGTCTGGGTCCATGGGCTGTGCATACATGCATGTAAGTTCCCCCCAGTTACTCTCTCCTCCCCCTACACCCCTCCCCCCACCTTCCCTCTGAAATTCATCAGTCTATTCCATGGTTCTATGTCTCTGAATCTATTTTGTTCATCAGTTTATTTTGTTCATCAGATTCCACATATGAGTGAGATCATGTGATACTTGTCTTTTTGTGACTGGCTTATTTCTCTTAGCATAATATTCTCCAGGTCCCGCCTTGCTGTTGCAAATGGTAAGAGTTCCTTCTTTTTTACTAATGCATAGCATTCCATGGTGTAAATGTACCACAGCTTTTTTATTTTTTTCTCTTTTCTTTTTACTTATTTATTTATTTTTTAATTTCTTTATTGATTACGGTGTTACATATGTGTCCTTATTCCCCCATTACCCCCTTACTCCCCCCCCCCATGCTCTCACCCCCCTGTTGTCTGTACCACAGCTTCTTTATTCACTTATCTGCTGATGGGCACTTGGGTTGTTTCCAGATCTTAGCTATTGTAAATTGCCCTGCTCCTTGATGGTGGTTGTGACAGTCTTCTATCCTTCAAGTTCTCCAGAGTTCTATGGGGCTCTTACAATGACATCATTTTGGAGATAGGAGGGGCTTAGTGATCTATCTGGCCCTGATTTCCCATTCCCTGGGTAAGAATCTGAGACCTAGAGTGGTAAACTTAATTGCCCAAGGTCATTTAGTAATTTACTGTCACCACAACCTAAATTTTCACATTGTTAGCTTAGTGATTATCGTTAGTCTGTGATTATAAGCAGTTAGAATTATAGATATCATCTTTGTGAAGTATGTGATGAGTTAAAAAAAATTTTTTTATTGGACTGGCTTTTAATTAATTGCACATGTACCGCCTTGCTTCAGCACCTTTTCCCCAACATTAATGTGTCTTTTGAAGGCTTCTCTTTGTAGTTGTCTCTAAAACTAATTTTCCCTTCGGTGCTCTTTATCTCACGTTCAGTGGCTCTTTTGCCTTTATTTCTGATGTGAAACCATATCAAATGTACTTTTTCCCCAAAAATATTAGCTATATTTCAGCCCATGAACACCTTTTATCTAGCATGGCTGTGATGTCTTCAAAGAATTCCTGCAGATTAGTTATGCAAGCCTGAATCCATCATGGCCAGCCATCAAATGATGTTTCAGCACTTTGTATGAAATGACTGTTTGACCACCCCCCTGGGGTATTCATCAGTTCAATTACAAAAGGAAGGATGGAAAATGAGGACATCTTCACTCTGGGTGCAAATATTCACATTGCTTTTAGACATATAAGGAAGGCTTATGTCTGTCTTTAGGTTTCAGATCTACAACTATATCCTTCCTGAAATTTAGTTTCTCCCAGAAAATACACCAATACTTGTAGCATTTCTATATCCCACAGTTACTTATCCTTTTCTTTTACTTTATTATAAAGATGAGGATAATAGGTTCTTTTACAAGCTAGGAGAAAAGATTGTGCTACTCTGATATTAGATAAGAAATAAAAAAGGGAGAGTTGCTTTATCTTGTATGTGAGAAGGTAATTGTATTTGTACTGATTGTTACTCTCTGCCCTGTGAATTCTTTGCTCTCTATTTAATTTCCGAAAGAAAAGCATTTGCTTGCATGGTATTTTATATTTCATTATGAAATAATAAGATAGCTAAAGCAAGCTTGATTAAATTATAGTTATCTAAAGATAGAGAATTTTCTGTTCCAAATTTAGTATAGTACAATAGGGCTTGTCAATGAACAGCAATAAAGCCATGGATGGAGCAGACCCATGAGTATATTTAGCATGCTTTGAAATAAATTTAAAATTCATTTTATCATTTTATAGTAAAACAAAACTTTCACCAAGTAGTAACATTATTTTATGGTAACAGGGGAAAGAATGAGAAGGTACATAAAATAGATATTTAGAGAAACCCCTTTGCCTTCTTTCTGTGATGAATTGGCAGTCCAGAATTAATTTATTCCTCTTTAAATGTGTATTTTCAAAGGAGAAAAAGCAAGGAATATTATCATATGCACGATGCATCAAGAGAGCTTCTTCTTTTTTTTTTTTTTTACTCATCAAATTATACTATTCTTAGGAAGGACTGTTTAGGAATTTATTTATTTATTTTGTTGGGGTGGATTCTCTTTTAGGATTTCTTTGCCTTATAATTAACTATAGTTGAGCAATTAAGTATAGGCTTTAAACTGGATTATAAAGATAAGGAGCCCTTGTTACCATTATAACTAGGTAGCCAATATTAAAATAGGAAGAGAGCAAAGGGAAGGCCAGACATTATAAGCACCTGGGCAACTTCACTGGGGAATTGCTGTAGTGTCACACTCCCCAGGGAACTGCTGGTGCATTCCCTGCAAATCACTGGGGGAGGGGGTTCAACGAGGGGGAAGATGGGTGCATGCGCAGTGATGTCCGGGTGACATAAGGAAAGTGCTTGTCTGTCAGTCTAGTAAGTCTAAACTGAGAAAAAAATAATTGGCTGGAGCGGGTGGGGCCACTGCAAACCCGGGAAATCCTGAAGGATTCATTTGATCAACTCCCACTTAATGCCCAAAGAAGTCGCTTGCCCCTCTTGCTTTGCTCCTGCTTCCTTGCACTCGCTTGTTCTGTGACCCGCGCTAGCCTGCCATGTGACCCCAGGAGCCACATGGCCATGCACACCTACACTGCAGCTGGAACACCAAGCTGAACTAGCCAGACGCTGGACTGGACTATGCTTCCTCATAGAGCGGAGATTCTGGGCAGTGGCTTTAATCCCAGCTCTGCTGAAGACAAAATGGGACTTACTCCTTGGCAAGACGGTGGAAATGGGACCCTGAGGGGGAACTCCCTTCTGTTACCTAGCCAATAAAGCTCATCCTCCCGTGGGGGCCTCAGGAAATTCTTATTCGCGTGGCACCCCAAGAAGCCCACCTCCACTGCCACAGAAGGGGATGCAGAAGACACCCCACCGATAACACCTTCGTGTTTTTATTTGCAGTTTAAAAATTTGTCTTTTCGTGTTTAAATTAGAGCCACATTTTATTTTAGATTTGTATGTAGGAGGTAACTAGCATCATTAATAAGTCATTTCCAATGTTAATTACATACTAAATAATAAAGTGCATAAAAAGTTTATTGAGATTTCTACAAACCAATAGAGTGATGGGATGCAAATAAAAAAAAGAAATTGGAATTGTCTTTGAATCTATGATGTATTTAAAATATAATTTGAACCTACGTAAGAAGTACCATGTTAGGCCACTTAGAGAAGCTTGCAAAATTGTATGCTCTACACCATCCATTTAGAAGCTCACATCTCATGAAATAAGGCAGATCATTTCTCTTCTGTGCAGAATCAACCTGTTTTCCAGCTCACTTTGATTAAAAATCCAATCTTACAATGACCCTATAATCTACAAGGCTTACCAGAACAGTACCCCTTGCATCCTATCCCTGCCACCTCGCTGATGTGCTTTCAAGACAAGCTTTCTCACTGTTGCCCCAACAAGCCAGACACTTGTCTGCCTCAGGGCCTTTGCACATCTGCCTAAAGGCTTTTTTCATATATTCACAAGAGCAGTTCCTTTACGTCATTTAAATACACTCAAAACTTTTCCCAGTAAGGTCTTTTTTTGACCACTATGTCTAAAATTAAAATCCATCCCCACTCTTCCTATTCTTCTACATATTTATCTTTCCTAGCATTTATCATTATCTAACATACTATATATTGCAGTTATTTACTTTTTATTTACATTGTCTACTTTCAAATAAATTATAAGATTCTTTATGGTAGGAAATTTTGTTTTCTAAATTCTCTACTGTGTCCCTGGTACATGAAAAACTGCCTGCCATAAAATTGTGTTCAGTAAATATCTGTTTAATGACTGAGTGAGTAATAAGGCAAAAGAATGTGCTCACTAACAGCTATCTACCTAATAAAAGAGTAACATGCTAATTGACTGTACCTTCACGACGCCCACCAGCCAATCAGGAGTGAGTATGCAGATTAACACAACAAAAATGGCTGGTTAATTTGCATACACAGGCACCAAGCAGCCGGGGGCAGGGCAGAAAGGCAGCTCTGGCCAGAGCGAAGGCGGTGCCAGCAGCCAGGGGAAGGAAGGCCCATTCTTGCACAAATCTTCGTGCATCGGGCCTCTAGTGACATAATAAGAAATTATAAATATTATAAACAGAGAATGGATACAGTCTTTAAGTTATGGGACTCTACAGATTTGTGTTTTGGAATGGCCTTTAGCAAGGGGAATTCCTTCAATCAGTTTTGTATTTTCTGTGAATGGGTTTATGTAGTTAATAAACTACTGTCTCTCTCCCAATAATGCTGATGATAGAGTGCTGTTATTTCTTTAGATGCTTTTGAAGAGAACCTAGAAATATATCTATTCTTTTCTGAGAGTAATTATGAGAATGCATCTTTAATTGTTATGAATAATTCCACTTTAAAAATATGCAATGTTTGATAATAGATCTCAAATACAAAATTAATTCCTTCTTTTTCTTTTCTAATCAGCCTCCTCCTACTTGGAGTTTTAATAGCTAAAATAACAGAGATCCATCGTGTTTTTAATCTACTTAGAAAGCAAACTTCCTCCTTTATTGCCCTTCCGTAAAAATCTATTTAGCATAAAATAAGAATGGTGTAACATTTCCAGGCAATATTTGATTATGCACAGACTTAAATGTTTCCAATTCTAAGCAATTATTGGAGGGTGCATCTAATGATACCTTCAGCTCTAATTTAGCAATCTGTTTTCCCAGTTCTTTCAATCTGACATATCACACTTTTCTCCTCTCAGTAGAAAAAAAATATAATAGCCCTGTATAGCATTGATCAAGCAATCTTCCTAAACGAATAACTGCTCTGGAAGCTGCAAACCAAGGTCATCATTTGTTCAACTAATTTTAAAAAGTCACTAAGGAAGAAAGAGGATTTAGAAACCAACTTCCCATAACAGTCACAGATAATATAATGAACAGGTTCTTACTGTGTATGTGTATGCATGTGTGTGTACAGCTGAAGCCCCATGTTGTGAAAACATGACCAGGTGAGAGTACTGAAGGAGAGAAGTCTAACCCAGAGACTTGATTTGGAGAGGACGCGCACATCGATTAAGAGGTACAGTTCATGGCTTATCTGAGAAGCCTCACCTCTTCACTCACTAAGTCCGGGCATTTGGAGACAGATGAACAACCAGAGTTCGCTGTCTCCAAGTGGCAAATGCAAAGCAGGTGGGGTTGAAGAGGGATGGGAACGGGGAAATCTGCTTACACTTTTTCACTGATGTCTTTTCATGATCCCCTTCACACGGTCCCTTCCTCGCTTCTAACAGGGCAATCGTATTGTTCCCACTTGTCATTTTTTGTTAAAAAAAAAAAAAAAGACACACGATTTGGCTATCCTATCTAAAATTTTAATCAACTCGCCAGGTTCTTATAGTTTAAAATAATCTTGTTGAACACATAGTGCTGGTACAGCTGCTGCTAATGGCTGTGTGCTCAGCATTGACAGGTACTAAGGATATGGTGCACCTGACGTTTGGAAACTGAAGCATGGGAACTGGTATACTAAAATGCAAGAAAAAAGAAAGAAAGGAAGGAAGGTAAGAGGGTGGGGAAAGGAAAGGATCGGAAAGAAGAAGGAAAAAAGGGAGGAAGAAAGGAGGGGAAGAAGAGAGGAGAGAAAGGAGGAAGGAAGAAAGGAAAGTGAGAACAATATGACTTACCTGCCTTGCTCAACCATTAGCTTATATTGCACCAGGACCCATATGATAGTTAAACTAATTATACTAAAATGCTTAGTTTTCCAAGCACATTGTAGCTTCTTGTTTTATTGCCCCTGCTCATTTTCTTCTCTCTGCCTGGAATGCCACATTTTAAGAAACAGTTCCTAAATTTCTAGACCTTTCCTGACCACTCTGTGCTGGATGCCTACAACACCCCCTTCTCTACTCTTTCTATCTTAATGACTGAAATGCACTCGGTAAATGTTAGTTTGCATGTGTACCTTCCTTCTTGGGCAAAGAACAAAACCAAAACAAGAACACTCTAGGCAAGGAGCTATAACCTTATGTTCCTGTTTGCCCAGTACCTAGCACAGTGCCTAGCATATAATAAATGTCCAATGAATGCGTATTCAATTATTGTCTGTAAAGGAATTCTTAACTTCTCTAAAATTTTCACCTATTTTATACTAAGCTGAGAATTTACACTCAGTATATCATCTCATCCTCATAACAAACTTTTCAGGTAAATGACATTGATACCTACATTTTCCTGATAGGGAACTCAGGTTTAGGGAGGTTAAGTATCTTGTCCAAAGTCATGTAACTACAAGAAAACACAGAGAATTTAGAGAATTTAGTCAGGAGGTAATATAGTAAGGCAAGAACACAGTCTGTGGAGTTAAAATGCTCTTGGCATCAATTCTACCTGTAACATTGACTAGTTATGCCATTTATAGAAAGACCCCAAATTTTTCTAAGATTCAATTTCTCTCTTGCTGAAATGCAGGCAAAAATCTGTTCTGTTAGTATCACAGGGCTTTTGTGAGGGCCATATGATAGAAGCTATGAGAAAATAAATTTTTATAAGAATATATTTTTTTTATTGATTTCAGAGAGAGGAAGGAAGAGGGAGAGAGAGATAAAAACATCAATGATGAGAGAGAATCATTGATCGGCTGCCTCCTGTGTGCTCCCTACTGGGCATGTATCCTGACCAGGAATCGAACCCTGAACTCTTGGTGTACAGTTGGATGATCAACCACTGAGCCACACCAATCAGACAGCTATGAAAAAAATTATTTTTAAAATATCATATGTTGCTATAATTTTAAGTTTGTTACTTTGATAAAAACGTTATAACCATATATATTCTCCCCTATAGCTATGCTCTTTCTTAAGTAAAAATAGCATTAAGAAGTAAGTAATAATAATGAGGAACCCACATTCAAACATTTTCAGAGATGGAGAGTGCTAATAAGTAAACACTATTCCCTGCTCATAGTATGTGTATTTTACTGCACTTTTTGAACATGCATAAACAAAATAATGAACAGTCACTTTCTGGTGGCTATTCTTGTCTGTAAAATTTTCTGAATAACCTGAAATATTTACCCCATAATAGACCTGGATCCAGAGAAATGAAGTACTTGGCAGAAGAGGAGTTGGACAAACACAAAAGAGAGTAAAAAGACAAACAGCCTCTGGTCTACGATCAGATTCATTTAGTTATTCTGTTTGTTAATGATGAACCTTGAAGTAGCTGCTAATCCAAGTGTGTCTTGATACCGATCATTTACCTTCTTGTAGATATTCTGGTATTTGGTCTTTTGTTCACTTTGGCAAAATGAAGCCAGCTTTTCCCTCAGACTAAGGCTTTAGGTCAGATACTGATACAGCCCAGCCCTTTTCTGTTCATTTCTCTTATTTATAACTTGATCATACCTCTTCCCCACCCCACCCCCAAGATAATTTGAGTACTTCTACAAGCACATATTAATCTTGCTTTTAGTATCACTTGTTAATATAAAAGGCCAATGTGCAGATGAATTTAGGAACTCGAAATCTGCCTTAGGATTAGAGAAAATTTTAATGGAACTGATTTTTTTTTTTTTGCCACCTTCCTACAACCTGTTCCATCTCCGAAATTACTAGTTTTTAAAAGGATTTCATAGCAAAGGCAAGTTTAAGAGCACAATACTCGTGTGTATAAGTGGTTGGCCTTAACCCCAACAGTGCCATTAAAATATCCTTTCACACATATCCATATATTGTTTAGATGTGTTTGTACTAATTAATCCCTACAGGGCCTGGGATATAAAATGGAAGAGAGGTAAGAATTGAATTTGGTGAGCCATATCTAGCAGACAGAGAGAGGAAGGGTATGAGTCATAATCAAGAAAAGCAGCCAAGTCATAGCCAGCTAAATCTGGGAGAAGACAACCGGAATTGGAGAAGCAGTAGCGAATCAGCAGGTCAGGTCTCAGAAAGGTCTACCACTGTCAGATTCCCCAGATTTCCTGGGTTCTTAGCTTTTAACATAATGCTAGAGCTCTCTGAAAACTTGGAAGGTAATTAATTCATGCAGCTTGTCTCTGCCATCCTACATCCCTACATAAAATGCAAACCCCTGTGAAAATCTGCCTTCTCCTTACCTTCATGCCACACTGCTCTGTTACTCACCTTCCTTTCTTTTGATACAAACCCCTGCTTCTCCTCTGTGCCCTCTGGAACCCTCCGCTTTCTTGCTTTAATTTCCTGAGACTCTTTATTCTTCTACACTTCACCAGCGTTGGGCATCCTTTTTCCTCAATACCTTTTACATTTTACCCTCTACTTTTAGGTAAAATCTTATATCTTTGATGATCTGACTACTTAGGTAGATTGTATTGTTTTCTTTCATCATCTACTTTCCTGCTCCCTATGTATTTCCAATGACCCCCAAATTCTGTGATATCTGGCTCTCAGTTTTCCTCTTTAAACTAATCCTGCCCATATAATTCTATACAAACTGTGGTTACAGTGTTCATATAGATAAGACATCCAACATTATGGCCACTGGTTACTTAACCATGTCATCTCCAATGACCTCTAACTGTATCCTCCTTCAACCATCATCCTCATGGACAATCACCATGACCTATGCCTTTACTTCTGAAATATTACATCAAATATCCTACAACATCTCAACTGCTATCTTCCTTACGTCATTGCTTCCACTGTCATACTATTGAATTCACTTGAGCTGTAAACTTTCTAATTATGTTGTCCTCCTCTCCTATTCCCTAGTATTTATTCCCATCATCTTACTTAGACTTTATCTCAATTCCTTTAAACTTTCACCCTGGGTCAATCAGTTTTCTCAGATTACTGCATTCAGACAGCATGTTGATCACTTAGAAAATCATGTAATGAAATGGCATGGTGTCATTATAAATTCATTGTCCCTAACTCAACTGGGTCCTCAGCAGCCTGATAAGTCCCTAGCCACTCCTCCGTTCCTCAGAGTGCCTCTTTCATAACCCTCAGAACTTCCTAAAACCCCTATAATTTAAACTTCTTTTCATTCTCAGCAGAAAAAAAGCCTTCTACTTTGCATAGAATATAAAATCTAGCAGAGGGGAAATCCTTCAATATTCCTCATTTAAACTTACCACATTATCTGCATATATGTTTATCATTTTCCTTTAGTCATTGAGAAAGATACATCTCTCTAGATCCCATCCCTTCCTGCTTCTTCAAGAATCTAAATTAACCATTGATCCCTTTGCCTTTATATTCAGTGTTTTTCCTATCCACTGGACATCTCCTGCCTTAAATATACAAAAAAAAAAGGAAAAACAAAATAATACTCCCTACCTATATCTTTCGTATCACTCTTCTTCCTGCCAAGGTAAACAATTGCTTAGATTTGCTCTCTCTACTCCACACCTCCCATCAAATCTTTTACCCAGTTTTTGCCATGCTGTTTCACTGAAATTGTGCTGACCTTAATCACTAACAATTGATTTGTTACTAAATTCAATGCACATTGTTTTATATCTATTCCACTTGACCTATTTTGTTGTATTGATAATTACTCCCTCTTTCTTGATCCTTTCTCTACACTTAGGTTCTATGACCCTGCTCACTTACGTCTTCCCACTTGTAGAGTACTTAGTTAATACATTTTGCTTGTTCTTGTTGCGCTCTCTCTATTTCACATTCTGACTATTGTCTCTGAGTGCCTCCATTCGTTCCCATGACTTTACCACCTATTTGCTAGTTTTGCTAGTATCTGGAGCCTGGGTTTTTGTTTGCTTATTTGTTTGTTTGTTTTCTGGAATTCCATGACTCTTTATCCAATTATACACTGAGAATCTCTTCCTTGATTTTCTACAGGTACTTCAAACTCAACATACATAAAGACAGATTCTCCATTTTATTTCTTCTAATTTCTGATGTTCCTTTTTATGTGCCTCATCCAAAGTAAGTAGACTTCAACACCACAAGGCAACAAAGCCATAAACTTGATTCACTCTTGTATTCCAATCCCTAACATTCAGCCAATCTTCAAATCCTATCATTTATCTCTAATATATTTTTAATCTATTACTTTCTAGCATGATTATCACTACTTTTGCTACATTTTGTTGTTGTTGTTCTGATTACTGAAAAAGTTCCCTAAATAGGCCTCTAATCCATCCTTCACATTGCCACCAAAATGGTCATTCTAAAAGAAAAATTTGGAAAAGTTTCAAACTTTTTAGCACAGCATAAAAGATCCTTCATAATTTGGATACGATTTGCTTCCACAGTCTTACTTCTGCTGATCTCAGGATATTTTTGACAGACATCCATTCTAGAGGACTTAACAAAACCCTTCATATGCTGATGGGAAGAGGAGTCTGGTAAAGCAACATTTCTGAAATTTATTTGCCCATGGAAAACTTTTTCTTTTTTATGGAAACATTTTTTAAAAGTTCCTTAGAACGAGTAATTTTCCAATTTTGGGGAAATGATCCACAATCTTTTCTATTTGGTCTAGACTTTATCATCAGGATAAATATTATTAAGGTGTGAAAACCAATAAGAAAAAGCTCATTTCAGAAGAAACTGATCATGAAAGCATAGCTCCCACAGTGTTATAGATAACCTGTCACAAACTAGTACCTTTGGGACAATTTGAAAAACCTTTTTAATTTTAATCAAAGAAATAGATTTCACACTAAAAAGGGTATTTGCAAAAACTCCTTTATTACCCAGAAATTGAAGTGTTTGGTTGTAATTATTACCTAATGGTAAGGTCAATATAGGACATAAAACATTTCTTTTATCATTCAGATGTAATTGCATTTCTGTCAAGATTTGTTCTATAATGCATGGCCTATGTTAGATATTTGAACACTAAAATGGAAGAATATAGATATTCTCAAAGGTGAAAACAGCTTGCAAGGCAAAAGGATTGCCTTTAGCACATACAATGTTGATTTCTAACAACTGAATAACTTTTTAAAACATGGAGATTAAATTGAGATTTGCATTTTCCACACTGAAGCAATCAATGACTGGTTGATTAATTTTTCTGAAAGGATGGCCTCTGCTTTAATTGTGTCTAATTATTGTGACACTTTTTCTGTGAACTTTTACCTGAACACTTCAAAGTAAGGTTAAGTTTCTGAAAGAGAAACTTCTGCTTTAAAAGACATAACACGTACTGCACAAAGGATTGTTGATTAGTAGAATTCATTTGTAGACTCTTAAAAATGTCTCTGTGTTACAGGGACAAATGATTTAACAGGTAGACTGAGAGGAAATGAAAGGATGCCTTACTAATGAAGCCAACCCAGTCCTGACTGCTGCTGCCACAGCTTTTATATTGCTGATAGACTTTACACCCGTATAATTTTAGCCTGTTAATTGTGTCAGCCTTGTTGCTAACCATCTGTGCTAATAGTTTTTGCTCCCTGTTTTTGCATTAGGTAGTGCCATTTTCAAATTTCACTTTCCTTGTAAAGTTAAAGTGTTAAAAAAAAAAAAAAAAGACACATAGGCGCTTGGTTGGGCTATGTTGCCCAAGAATACTCCTTCACATATCTTTCTTTGGAAGCTATTCTTTTTCATTGTCAGCATTCAGATCTATTTTTATAATGCAATAAAGAAAAAGATAGAAGTACATAAAAGGAAGACTAAAGAATACAAAATCAAATGAGACTCTCCTTTGCTAAGATTATCCTGCTTCTTTCATCTAAGACCTTAAATACCTCTTTCCTTAAAGTCATTTTTCCCAAAGATATAGTAATATCCAGTTCTGTAGATATTGAAGAACTATTATTCTCTTATTTTTTACTCAAGAGAGGGCAGGCTAATTCAAAACTGATAAGGTTATTAGTTTATCATTAAACAAGACAGAAAGAATGGTGACATATGTAGAATATCCATCAACAGGAGGATCTGAGAGAACAGCAACAGATGAGCAGTAACCCAGAGTCACATTTTTTTCCATTAGTTGTCCCTGGGATGATCTATAGATCTCCTAAGATTATAGTTCTAGATAGCCTTTTATATGTAACCTTATAAATTAAATTATGACTTTAGGATAGTTTTACATTCACAAAAATGTTGCAACTATAGTACAGAGAATTCTTGTATACTCCAAATACAGTTTCCCCTATTTTACTGTCTTACATTACTATGGTTCATTTGTGACAACGATTGAACCAGTACTGATGCATTGTTATTCACTAAACTTTATACCTTACTAATATTTCCTTAGTTTTCATCTAATGCACGTTTTTTGTTCCAAGATCCCATCCAAGATACCACATCACCTTTAGTTATCATGTCTGTCCCCTTAGGCAATACTTCACTGTGATACTTTCATCAAACTTCCCTTACTTTGGATGACCTTGAAAGTATTGAGGTGCACTGCTCAAATATTTTGTAGAACATCCTTCAATTTTGATTTTTTGATATTATTCTCCTGATTATGAAGTTTGGGGAGGAAGACCGAAGAAGGGAAGTGCCATTCTTATCATATCATGCCAAAGATAAGTTCTATCACCTTGACTTATTATTGATGTTACCTGGCTGAGGCAGTGCTTATCAGGCTTCAGCACCATAAAGTTCCCCTTTTTCTCCATCTCAGTATTGTACTATTTGAGAGGAAGTCACTACCTGCAGCTCACACTTAAGGATCTAGGAGTTATGTTTCCTCTCCTTGAGGATGGATTATCTACTAGTACATAAGTTATTTGGAATTCTCCTGCACAGATCTCCCCCCCCCCATTTATTTATTTACTCACTTATTCATATAAACATGCATTCACAGATATTCACTTAATACATTGGGTTATATTGTGACATTAAAGTATTATTTTGTTAATAAAACTATAAGCTACTCATAATTGGCTCCTACACACGTGACTTTGCCACACTTCGGTGATTTTTTATTTAATTTGGAATAAAATTCACTCTCTTCTGAATGTAAAAAGCATTGGAATAATATGTAAGGGCTGTGAAGAAGATATTCCTAGCATGACATCAATATGTCAGCATCTGCAGACCTATTAATGGATACTTAATATGCAAAAGGATTGCCAAATTTTAGATACAGTAAAATGTTTATCAGAATTGAAATATAAAGGTAAAATATAATAAAGTATAATAAAATTATTTCATAAGAATGATGCTGTTTATATCTGACTCTTCGATAAATAGGTTCTAAGGGATTTTATTTCTTAGTAAAATTAAATCTAAACTTTTGATTATATCTATAAGCATTCAGAGGCTCTGTTCAATAGTTTTGAATACTGTGATCCAAATTCTGGTGCTTCGTCAGATATTAAATCAACATATCATGCTCAAAGCTAAAAGTTAAAATGGCTTTCTAATGTACTCTTTAGTGATATTTTACTCTGAGATGATTTGTTCATGGTCCCATGAAGCATATGAATGTGAATTTTAAATATGCTTGATTATATTCCATCAATATATTTCTAAGGCAATCAGGAGATAAAAGAAATCATCAAGTATTGGAAAAAGTCAATATATTAATAATTGAGTCTCGCCCTAGCTGGTTTGGCTTAGTGGACAGAGCATCGGCCTGCAGACTGAAGGGTCCCAGGTTCGATTCCGGCCAAGGGCACATACCTGGGTTGTGGGCTCGATCCTCAGTAGGGGGCATGCAGGAGGCAGCCAATCAAAGATTCTCATCATTGATGTTTCTATCTCTCTATCCCTCTCCCTTCCTCTCTGAAATCAATAAAGAAATATATTTAAAAATAAATAAATAAATAAATAAGTGTTTTGCATGATTTTCTTTTGTTCTTGTTAAGGGATGCTATTACCTTTATTTAAGAAAAGTCATTTTTTGGCAATGAGTAATTGGTTTGGGCTGTGTTAGATATTGAATATATCACTAAGATCTGCTGCTTGAGGGAGGCCCTTAGAGACATGGCAGTATTGGTCTTGTGAAGAAATGTTTGTTTCCTCCCCCTCATTTTAAAAGTGTCTTTCCTTTCAACAACCAGTTATTCTAGAGGAGAAAAGCAGTTTTACATTTGCTGTGCATATCTTTATACAGTATACTTAATGTCCATAATCTTATTTTATTCCCAAAGCTCATTATTATATTTTTTATGTTCAACCATGGTCGGGATTAATTAGATGGGCTGCCAGCTGGTCTTTGGCCTAAAGCTAGTTTAAATATTGGCACTAAGGTGCAACCACTGACATTTACTTATTTACACCGTTCCCTTGGATACAATAACTGGTGCTAATTCACTTCTAATTTCAGTAGAATGTTGTCTGAGGCTATAATATTTTTCAAAAGAATAATAAGCAGTAACTAAAGAAATACCTCTTCTCTTCTAGGACACATTTTCAGTGAACACAATGTCCCTCATGTATATAAATCACACATATGCTGACACTTGATTTTATGCTACACATCTGAGTCAGAGAAAACTATCAGTCAGAATGTGAAGACAATACTAGTTTCTCTTTGACATTATCTGTCATTCATATTATTTCATATTGATAGTCACTTGATAAAGTAATTATGTCAATAATTTCTGTTTTCTTTCCAAACAACATATTAGTTCTTAACTTTGCAACTGATTTTATAAAATCCTCAGCAATTGTGTGATTTGTCTCTTTTTGAAAATGCCATGAAATTTAAATGTCAGGTAGCTATTTGACAAGGTTCCACAAAAGACAATGCACTGGGGATTAGGGACAAGTGAATTGCAGTTGTCCTACAAAATGCAATTGAGATTATCCATCAAAATAAATTTAAAATTTCTGGAAACAAATTAATCAATAATAATAAAATTTAAGATGTACATAGTAGAGGATAGAGATAGTAAGTGTGATGGTTACACACATGAATTTTTTAATTATTTGTACTGGGTATAATTCTAGCTTTCTGTGGATTTTGTCAAATTATTAAACTGTATTAATTCTCGGTTGCCTATTTGGTTAAGTAAAGTTAATACTAGTACCTGTCTCAGAGGGTATTGTGATAATTCTATGAAAAAACATATTTCATATACTATATATCCTATCTAATAAAAGAGTAATATGCAAATTAACCATCCCTCCACTATACTCACAAGCCACGCCCACCAGCCAGTCAGGAGTGAGTATGCAAATTAACCCAACCAAGATGGTTGTGAACAGGAGGCTTGGGTTGCCCCTGGCAATGGAGGAAGCCAAGCTTTCCGCACACCCTGGCTGGCCAAGGCCTCTACTCAAGGCTACAAAGTTTCAGTTATAGAAGATAAATAAATCCCAACAAAAATGGCCGTGGCCATGGAGCGAGCAGGAGTCTTGGCTCCGCTCAAGGCTACAAAGTTTTAATTATAGAAGATAAATAAATCCCAGATACCAGGGCTTCCGCTTGGGTTGCCGGGGGGTGTGGCTGGCCTGAAAACCACCACAGGCCCCTCACCCAGGCTGCCCCATGCCCCAAGGGAACCCCCACCCTGATCCGGGACACCCTTCAGGGCAAACCAGCTGGCCCCCACCCATGCACCAGGCATCTATCCTATCTAATAAAAGAATAATATGCAAATTGACCATCACTCCAACACACAAGATGGCTGCCCCCATGTGGTCAAAGATGGCTGCCCCCATGTGGACACAAGATGGCCACCACAAGATGGCCAGCAGGGGAGGGCAGTTGGGAGGGACCAGGCCTGCAAGGGAGGGCAGTTGGGGGCAATCAAGCCTGCCAGGGAGGGCAGTTAGGGGTGACCACACCAGCAGAGGAGGGCAGTTGCGGGGGACCAGGCCTGCAGGGGAGGGCAGTTAGGGGCAAACAGGCTGGCAGGGGAGCAGTTAGGCATCAATCAGGCTGGCAGGGGAGTGGTTAGGGGGTGATCAGACTGGCAGGCAGAAGTGGTTAGGGGCACTCAGGAAGGCAGGCAGGCAAACAGTTGGGAGCCAGCAGTCCTGGATTAGAGAGGGTGCAGGCTGGGCTGAGGGACACACATCACCATGCACAAATTTTGTGCACTGGGCCTCTGGTATTTATATAATGCTCAACACTGTAATTATCACATAGTTGGCATTTAATAATGGGTGACTACATTTGGGAAGTGGAAGAGAAATATCTGGAGAAGAAGACAGAGTTTTGTAAAAGGATAGAAGCATGTTTTGCAAACTCTATATATCTATCCTATATAATAAAGAGCTAATATGCTAATGGTCATCATGCCATCACGTTGTAATGAATGATCAGCAGGAGGCTGCATGCGCAGCCTGGCATGCCAGGGTGGCCTCACGAGGAGGCATGAGGCAGGGCACCTCCTTGCAGCGGTGGAAGGTGGGAGGCGAGCACCTCCTTGCTTGATTTTAATTGTGTGCTGGGCCTCTAGTATATATATATAAAACCCTAAGCAACTGGTCGACCAGTCGACCATTTGACGGGTCTCTATGACATGCACTGAGCACCAGGGAACAGATGCTCAATGCAGGAGCTGCCCCCTGGTGGTCAGTGCACTCCTACAAGGGAAGCACTGCTCAGCTGACCTATGGGCACCAGACTCCGGGCTCACAGCTGGCGAGCACTGCTGCAGTGGTGCGAGCCTCTCCTGCCTCTGCTGCAGCACTACCGAGCAGCGTAGAGGCAGCAGGCGCAGTGGGGCTCGGGCTCAGGCTCCTCCCTGGCCGCATGCTGCTTCTCGCACTACTACATCCCTCGGGGGATGTCAGACTGCCAGTTTCGGCCCAATCCCCGTGGGGTCCTGGATTGCCAGAGGGCACAGGCCAGGCTAAGGGACCCCACCAGTGCACAAATCCATGCACAAACCTCTAGTTAGATATAAGGTAAATGTTCTCAAATAATTGGTTAAAAAATTATGGTCCAAACAAAGAATAAAATACTATCCAGTTCTTAAAACAACACTATTGACTTATATATGTTGATATAGAAAACATCCAAGATGTAGTAAGAAAACAAAATAAACTTAGAAAACTCTATGTATGGTATGAGCTCATTAAAGAAATCTATTTGCTTTATATATGCACAGAAAAAGCTTTTAAGATCAATACATCAAAATATTAACATTGTTCTTTTTTATCTCTTGGTATTAACAATGAGCATATGTTAATTGTATAATCAGAAAAATATTTTATTTTAAAAGTAAATATTTTTTTTCTCTCTGTTCATATCTATTTTTCACATCCAATTCTCTCTAAAACTCATGTGTCTAATATTTTTAAACTTGTCAATCTCATAGTTTTTGGGTTCTCTATTTGGAAATCATAAAAAAGGATATTCTTAAGCATACCTGTCTGAAATTATATTTAGTTTAACTATTCAGATTCTAGAGTAAAAAAATGAAACAAAGTGAAATTATCATTATCTATCATTGGACCATAGAGCCTTACAAATAAATATTATTCACATATAAAAACTCTAGATTTTGATTTTTTACTTGAGAGACTTACTAATTTTGCAAATAATTTTTAGCAGGTTATAAATCATACAGGCATACAAAACCTGGTTAAAAAAGCAACGAACAATTTTAGGTCAGTCTAGAAATTAATACTTTGTAATTTCTCCTGTAGAGCTGTAGAACTAATAGCTAACATTTGTTGAAAATATATCACATGTGAGGCACTAAATGCAATCTATGAACTGCATAACTTAATTCTGTTAACTGCCTGAGGAGACTGGAGGTAATTTTATCTTCAATTCATAGATAAGGGTGTGCAGCTAGACTGGTTAAATAACTTTGCCCAGGGTTTCTCAACCAGCATGTTGTACAGCTGAGGTCTGATTCCCACTAGTCTGCATCCACTATTAATTAACTGAATTTTAAAGTATATATATTTTTAAATGGACTACTCACTCAAGTATTTGCAATGATTTCATTACTGTTTCCTTTTCTGAGTTTTACTTCATTCTTATACTCTTCCTCTAGCTGCTTTCATAGTTATTTGAGAACTGCACCACAGAAGTGAAGATAACATTTAAAGCAAAGGATTGGCTTTGGATACCGGAAAAGTTTCTTTTAGTTTAATTTAATTTGTATTGTTGACACCATTACATATGTCCTCATTCACTGCACCACACCCCCCCACCCCCCGCTTTGCCCACCACCACCCAGCCCCTGCCCCCCTTTCCCTCTGGCCATCACCACACTATTGTCTGTACCTATGGGTTATCCATATATGTTCTTTGGCTAATTTCTTCATCTTCTTTCATCCAGTCCCCCTCTCTCCTCCCCTCTTTGTAGAACTGTGGTGATAGTAAAAAAAATAATTCTTGTTACTTACTGACTTATTTAAGGCAATTAGTAAATTTTAGGTCAATCCCCTTCCCTAATTCCTCTCCATAATATTAGAGAAATGGTTTACTTGTTTGGGAACAGGTGAGAAATTTTCTGTGTAATAGGGTGAAAGAGAAAGATTATTTCTTTTGGTTTTTATAGTATCTGCAAAATAATCTGTTACTTCGGGGGATTTGTGGGAGTGACTTCCAGATGACTCAGGGAGTGAGTGTGGAAGCTGGGATTTCTAGAAGCATCCTGAGATGGCTGAACAACCACAAGTCTCTTTGGAGGTCGAGAAGAGTAGAATAAGAAATACACTGTTTTGACCGAGCTGTCTCCTCAGAGATGAGAATTTGAAGCAAATGCCTGATTCCTCCTTTTAGTTAAAAAATTATGACTAAGTTCAACAATGATCTGAAACAAAGGCGTGTGTGTGTGTGTGTGTGTGTGTGTGTGTGTGTGTGTGGCCGGGGGTTGTATGTTTGTTTGTGTATGTGTGTTTGTTTGGGGAGAATGACATCACTTCACTTGTAGTCTGTATAACTGTACTGGTTAGTGCTGGCAGTCACAAAGGCAGCTGAACCTCAAGTAAATGACAGCAAAATCTGGCTCTAAAATGCCTTCAGGAAAGTTAACAGCAGCCTTTAAAGGGGGCTTGGTAGTGATAGAGCATGGTTCAAGTAATGGTCAAGGATTATTTAGTGAAAAGAAACTGACTGAATGTAATTTTGATCATTAGACCTTGCATAGGGCTCCGAGAATAGGGATGGAGATTCAGAGATTCAATTTTAGCTCTTCTGCCTCTTTGCTCAGTACCTTTGGCTCAACTTCTTCATTTTTCTGAGCTTCAGTTCTCTCATAAATATAAATAATAAATAATAAATAAATAGTATTTATTTTACATAAATATTAGGAATAATATTAACTCTCTGATACTGAGCTCACATATATTAAGTCCCAACACAGTGTTTTGCATTGCGAAGACTAAAAAATTCTAACAGTTATTTTTATAATATTAGTACTTTTGTAACCATTATCACATTTTAATTTGTCATCCTCATATGAGATTAAGATAGAGAAGGAATTATAACTATCACCAAATAAATAAAATTGTCTAACATCCTGACAGATAAAGACATTGGTCTTTTGACATTTGGCCTCATGGGTCTTTTGGTTATGCAATTATGAGGAAAAGTAAATGTGACAGTTGGTGATAAAAAGTGAACAGAAATAAGAAGATATATTATTTACATATTTCCTCTCAACAGAGAGGGTGTGCTATGTGTTTCCTTAGCATAATTTCATTATATCCTCAAAACCATATTCACATTGTATAAATACAGCAAGTGAAACTTATTAGATCTAAATTACTCACATAAGATCAAATAAAAGAAACAGAAATCACTTGCTATTCTGTTTGATCCTAGAATACAAGCTCTTTTCCTGAGTCAGGCTGGAATGAGTCATCTCTTGATGGTGCAGCAGTGGGTTGTAGAAGTGTCAGAATAGGAGATATAGGCATCACTCTCAATGAGTTAACCTAGACCTGTCTTGCTGCAATATTTTTCAAAAATGAAGAAAGAGAAAAAAATACATTTTTTGGGAAGGGTTAGCCAAAAGAAGAGGAGAGTTAGTTGGACAAAAACAGACGGGATGGAAGTGAAAACGAGAGAATCCAATATTTCAGGAACTAAATATTATTAAAAAAAAAAAAGTGTTCACAGTTGCTGACTAAGGTAGAAAAAAAAATTTAGAAGGATGAAAATTTTTTCTCATATAGTTGTTTCAAATATAGCTTGAGAATAAAATGTTCCTATACTTGTAGGAAATAAGTCCCCCCACCCCCACCCCGTATCTGTGGTAGTCACCTGAACTAATTTTAAACCTGCAGTTCTAAAAATCATAAAAACTGATTTCATGCAAATTTGATCAACTAATGGCAACATACCTTGGTGAACACACATTTGCAGATTAACCAATTAGTAACAATTCTAACTTCAGAAAGTCAGTTGATCAGAAAGACTCACTCCAAAGAATACACTTCTGAAAGTCAGTTAATCAATGACACTCTCACCTTAGAAACCTTGATGTCTTTGCTATTCATTTTTGCATTTAATCCTTTCAACAATTATACAATATGAGTCCTATTAATATTTTGACTTTGCATCTGATAAAAGCAAGGAATAGAAAGTTTAAAACTATTAGGATAGCCACATACCCTAGTTCATTCTAAATACTGACTCTTGTCACAATTCTACCTCATCTGAAAAAGAAAATAAACCAAAATAAGGGCCAAACCATGCGATAAGTATTTAAAATATATGAAAACCTACAAACACCTAGATATCCAAGATTAGAAAAAATTTAGGTAATCATTATAAAGACACCTTTAAAATAATGACTATGTTAAGGTGTTATGGCTTGTGCTTGAGCACACAATCAAAATATAAAATTATAATTATGTCATATAAAATAAGGTATACATATAAATTAAAATAACAGAAAATGTGGATAAATAACTGAATTTCCAGGGTTGTTGGATTCTATGTGAAATACATTTTTATTGAGTTTTTTAAAAATATTGCTTCCATGTTTGTGTCATAACAAAGTAACATAGATATAAATTATGTTCTGTATATTTCAGTCATGAAGACAAGTCCATACTCAAGGGGACAGGGATTAATTAATATTGACCTCATAGGAAGTAGGTAAGGTGTCCACTTATCCCCAATTTCTTTAAATTAGTGTCCCATGTAAAATGTTATTGATGGCATGAAAGATATCTGGGAGCAATACCAGAACAATAAATTATCTGTCTGTCCACTCATCCAACCTCTTCCATCCACTCATGTATGCATCCAGCTATTCATCTATAGTCGACCTACATCTCCTTGGGGAAGGGATAGAATCAGATGTCTAGAATCACTTTCTACTGCATATACGGAAAGGTCATCACAAACACTCTGGAGCCTCTCACATTATGGTGCTACCCAGGCCACCCCAATTACTCCTGAAATTACTTATCCTTTTAAGCCCACTTTCCCTAACTGAAAATGTGCTCAATTTTATTTAGATATTGAATATTTCAAATATTTTAGTATCTATCATGCACCAGGCTATACAGTAAGAAGGCTTAATGTAAAAGAGACAGGTCCTATAAAAAGGAACTCTTCTGAATAACTGAGTAACTGCTTGATCAACAACAAAAACCAAAACCAAAAAATAAAATAGTCTTTAATTATGATAGAAAGGCTTTTGATTAGAAATAAGAAAATAGTGAGAACTCTAAACATTCAAATATAGCAGAGAAGTAGATTTGGGGTCTTCTTTTCAATGCATATTTATTCATTATGACATCCTATATAATAAATAGGTAATATGCAAATTAACCCTCACACCCTCACAAGATGGCTGTCTACAACCAGGCTGGCAGGGGAGTTAGTGAGGGACATTCAAACGACTGACCAGCAGGCTGTGTGGGGCGACCAGCCACCAGTGGGGCTGTTAGGGGCAACCAGGCTGGCAGGGGGGCAGTTGGGGGCAACCAGGCCAGCAGGGGAGGCAGTTGGGGGTGACCAGGCTGGTGGGGGGGGGTACAGTTGTGGATGACCAGGATGGCAGCAGGGGCAGTTGGAGACAACCAGGCTGGCAGGGGGGACAGTGAGGGGCAACTAGGCTGGCGGGGGGGGGTGGTATTTGGGGGCAACCAAGCTGGCAGGAGGGGCAGTTGGGGGCGATTAGGCTGGTGGGGGGGGCAGTAAGGGGTGACCAATCCAGCGGGAAGGGCAGTTAGGAGTGACCAGGTCAGCAGGGAGGGGGCAGTTGGGGGTGACCTGGCCAGCAGCAGGGGCAGTTAGGGGTGGCCAGGCCAGCAGGGGGGGCAGTTAGGGATGATCAGGCCAGCACACAGAGGCAGTGAGGGGCAATCAGGCTGGCAGGGGGAGTAGTTAGGGGCGACCAGACTGGCAAGCAGGTGAGCGATTAGGAGCCAGCAGTCCAGGATTGTGAGAAGGATGTCCAACTGCCAGTTTAGGCCTGATCCCTGGTATCAGTCAGACATCCCCGAGGGGTCCCGGATTGGAGAGGGTGCAGGCTGGGCTGAGTGGACCCCCCCCCCCTCCATGCACGAATTTTGTGCAGTGGGCCTTTAGTACTAGTATAAAATGAGTTTTAAACATGAGATAGACCAGACTAATTTTGCATTTGTTTGCCACTATGACATTATTTGAAGGTATAGAATATGTTTTTCTATTGGTGTCTTTTATTGTTTATCACCCTCTCATATTCAAGAAGATTTTTATTTTTTTCAAGAAGCTTTTTAAATAGCCTTGTCAACTATTTTTTAATTACCTAATAAAATAAGTTCCCCTAAAAGTCAGCATTGTGATTGGAAAGCAATAGAGAGAAAGCTTGATTCATAGATAAGTGAGAGTGTGCTATGAATTTTGTTCATAGTAAAACTGCCTATGGATTGTGAGATCACTCTAACTTAGAGAAATTTCAGCAGCTAGGAATAGTGGTATAAGTACTGAAGAAAAGGATCACAATGTCCAAGAATAGGTATCCTTTAATGTGTAAAATGAATCTATTTCTTCTGAAATATTGATGTATAAATCTAATGAAATAGCACCAGAGAATATTGTTGAGAAAAGACATGATAAATTCTTTTGTGAGACAAATAATCATTCTATAATTTAAAACATCACTTCTCAGTTGGTGGATTTTGTGATTCTTTTGTGTTCTCATTCATTAGATTTCCTTAAAGTGAAAACATACTTGCGTCTAATGTCACATAAATAGATTAGAAACAGTGATTTCTAATCTAGTAGCCTTGGTTGGATTCTGAACTTCAACAAAAAAACAAATATTTTAAGACATTTCAGAGCACAGAGATTTTTTGGCTTAAATGTTAATAATGTTTTTTTAAAAAATGATATATAATTTGCCACAATTTTATTTAAAGTAAGGAAAAGAGCTTGGGCACCTCTGGAAGTTAAGAAAAACAAGAACATACTCTAAGAATCATGTTTCCATATAGTGTGGACTTCTTGATGTAGCACAAAAGAGATTAGGGAAGCAAGGTGTGTTCTATGTAGATGATCAACCCTTACAAGCTGCCCACTGTTATACAAGTCACTTAACCTCTTAGAGACTTTTTTCTTACTTATAAATAAGGAAAGTTACTTGAATTTACATGCTCAGTGTAAGGTTGAAATGTCATAATGTGTGTAAAAGAAACTCATGTTTTTCTCAACATTTGAGTGAGTTTTGGGAAAGACTATCACAAAAGTAAGGTGTCCTTACCACATCACGCCAGGGTACATGGGGTTGACATGACTTATTTTGGAGATGTTTAGCTAAGTCAGTCTGTGAAGGTAATGTCTACCATATTTTCCTCATTTCTATACTCTGAGTCACGAAGACTAGCCCATTCCAGGGGATAGGCATTAAGACTCTACCAGTGGGAAGTGGGTAAGGTACATACATACATACATACATACATACATACATTATTTGGAATTTTTCTGTAAGAAAGATTTCCCCTGCTCTGTCATTTATCTATCTGTTCAATCCTTTATTTATATCAGTGTGGATTCATTGATATTTATTTTATTTACTAGGTTATAATCTAATAAGATCACTATTTTGTTGCTCAAAGCATTTTAGCTTTGGTGATTCAGGATTGTTTCTGGTTGGCTACTGTGTCCTTTTGACATGCCCCAATAATTATTTTTGGTCACTATTTCATTTCCTGGCACTATAAAATGTTTCAGGTTTATCTTGTATTTTTCTTGCCCTAGAATCTAGGGCCTAGATCTTGAATCAGCCATTTTTCCTGGTTAATTTTATTGGAAAATATTTAGAAAATAAATCAACATGAGGTGTGCTCACTGTGACTGTGGTGTTACTACTTCTAGGACCTTTCAGGAGGTAGAGCTAATATATGTAATGTATGTATACCCATCTATGCACACATAGCTACCCTTATTTTGTATCTATCTGTATGTATACTAAAATTTTGATGTCTTAATCTATTATGTAACATTACAAGGTTAATTTTAACTATTTCATTTTGCTTATTTGTAAAGAAATTTCATAATTAATAATTTGTACACCTGTGAGAAATATTATCAAATAGAACTGCATCAAACCAAAAAGATTCTGCACAAGCAAAAGAAACCATCAAGAAAATGAAAAGGGAGCCCACTGAATGGAAGAACATAATTTCCAATGATACATCTGATAAGGGGTTATTTCCAAAATATATAAAGAACTTATACTACTCAACACCAAGAAGACAATTAACCGAATTTTAAAAATGGGCAAAGGACCTGAACAGACACTTCTCCAAAGTGGATGTACAGATGGCCAATAGACATATGAAAAAATGCTCAAAGTCATTAATCATCAGAGAGATGCAAATTAAAACCACAAGCAGATATCATCTCACAACAGTCAGAATGGCTATAATCAATAAATCAACAAACAACAAGTTGTGGAGAAAGGAACCCTCCTGCATTGTTGGTGGGAATGCAGCCACTGTGGAAAAGAGTATGAAATTTCCTCAAAAAAAAAATTAAATTTGGAACTGCCATTTGACCCAGCGATTCCACTTCTTGGAATTTATCTGAAGAAACCCAAAACACTAACTCCAAAGAATATATGCACCCCTGTGTTCATTGCAGCATTATTTATAATAGCCAAGATTTGGAGGCATCCCAAGTGCCTATAAGTAGACAAGTGGATAAAAAAGCTATGGTACATTTACACAGTGGACTACTCAGCCATAAAAAAGAAAAAAATCTTACCTTTTGTGACAGCATAAATAGACCTGGAGATTATTATGTTAAGTGAAATAAGCCAATCAGAGAAGGACAAATACTATGTGATCTCACTTACTAGTATATGTGGAATCTAATGAACAAAATAAACTGATGAACAAAATAGAAACAGAGGCATGGGTACATGGAACAGATTGACAGCTGTCAGACAGGAGGGGTGTTGGAGGGCTGGATGAAAGAAGGTGAAGGGATTAAGCAAAATAAAAAAAATACACATATATTTATAGCATATAGACACAGGAAATAGTGTGATGACAGCCAGAGGGAAAGTGGGGTGGGGGTAGGTGAAGGTGGGCAAGGGAGGGAAAATGAGGATGGAAAGAGATTTTGCTTGGGGCTATGGGTGTATGATGCAGTGTGCAGATGATGTTTTATTAAGTTGTTCACTTGAAACCTGTATGGTTTTGTGTACCAATGTCACCCCAATAAATTCAATTAAAAAATAAAATAAATTATCCAATAGAGTACAAGGTCTGTGTATGGTTATTTTTCTCTTCAGCATTATTCTTAGTCTTTGTCCTGTCAAAACTGTTCCTCAAAGTTACTTAGGGTAGGTCATTTGGCACCCCCCTGCCCTCCACCCAGGCCTTCAGTGAGTTTATGTCTTACACTGATAATTTGGTAGATTTACTTGTCACAATTTCTATTCATCTTGAGATATTCCAACACCCTAATGGTTTTCTTATTTTGAATTGCATACTATATACCTAACTCTTTGTGTTGTACAGCTCTATGGGTTTTGATGAGCGCACAGGTATTTGTCCAGCACCACATTACCATATAGACAGTTCCATCAACCCCAGAATTCCTCATGCTATCACTTTGGAGTCAAGTCTCCCATATCTAAACCCTGCAACCACTGATGTGTTTCCCAGATGTATGCTTTATCATTTCTAAAATTTCATACATATAAAAATCATAGAATATTCAGTCACTTGGGTCTGCTTCTTTCACTTAGCAAAATGCATTTAAGGTGTATGCATGATATTGTGTGAATCAATATTGCTTCTTTTCTATAGTTGAGCAGTATGTATTCCATTGTATAGCTATGCTGCTGTTGTTCATCCATTCACCACTTGAAGAACATTTTTGGTAATTATAGATAAAAATGCTATAAATATTTACATATAGGTTTCTGTGTTAAAATAAGTTTTAATTTCATTTTGGTAAAGACCTAAGAGTGGGATTGCTGGACCATAGGGTAAGTGTATGTTTAATTATATTTAAAAATCAGCACTGTTTCCCACAGTGGCAGTATCATTTTTCATTTCTATCAGCAATGAAGGGGAGTTTCTGTGACTGCATGCTCATCATTATTTGATAGTCAGATGAAAAAAAATCCATTTTAATAGGTGTCTAATGGTATCTCATTATGATTTTAATTTTGCATCTCTCTTAACTAAGGATGTTAAAAATCCTCCCATCTACTTATTGGCCATGCATACATTTTCTTTTTGGTGACATTCATATCTTTTATCCATTTTAAATTGGGTTGTTTATTTTCTTATTATTAAGTTTTAACAATTCTTTATAGTAGATTTTGGATATAAATCCTTTACCAGCAATGTGACTTACAAGTCTGAAGCTTATATTTTCATTCTTTTAACAGCTTTTTTCACAGAGCCATGTTACAAATATTTTTTATTTATTTGTATATATATATTGCTTTTCATTCACCCAGTAATGGGGATGGCTGTGATCTGTTAATTTATTTAGAGTACAACAGAACATATACAGTGAATCAAATTATAAAAACATTTCAATGTATCTCACAGCTTGGAGATTTAGACATTGTATATTTTATCCATAATTTCTCAAAAACATGTTCTTCTATAAAATGTCATTTTAGTCAGAGGGGTAAGATTTGATATATTTTCCTCATTGAAATTTTAAAGTTATATGCTTTATTGGTGAGCTTTGATATCAGACTAGAGAAGTCATTTGGTAGCAGAATTATAACATTGATCAACAGTCCTCTGGAAAATAGTTTTCCAGTACAAAAGCTACTTAGACATATGGGACTGCAGAGTACTTGAAATGTGGCTAGTATAAATTAAATGACATTTTGTTTTAATTAATTTAAATTTAAAAAATGAGACTCAATTTAGTTATTGAAAATCTTTTAAGCATCTGTGGAACATCTTGCCTTTTTGAATCTACTCTTTTCAACTATAAATTTTATGAAATTTAAATACAGGTCAAGTATATCCAATAAAAATTTAGTATCCAAATTGAGATGTGATATAAGTATGCACTGGATTTCAAAGACTTGGCATTAAGAAAGAGTTAAATGGCTCATTAACAATTTTTACATTGATCACATGTTAAAATTACTGTATTTTATGTAAGGTTAAATAAAGTTTATTATTAAAACCCACTATACTTGCTCTTTTTTTTTTTTTTTTTTTTTTTTTTTACTTTTTTAAATGTGGCCACAAGAAAGGTTTAAATTACATGTGTGGCTCACATTATATTTCTATTAGATATCATTGCTTTAGAAACATATATTGTTATTAAATTATATTTTCTGTCAAAAGGCATTGATTCAATGTTCTAAAATGGCATGCTAATGACCTATCTATCCACCATGACTTCCAACCCCCCCCCCCGCCAGCATAATCAGGCACACGTCATTCTCCTGCCTTTGTGGAGAATAGAGGCTCACTAAATTTCAAGTCCCTTTTGATATATATTTTTAATCCTCAGACAGGGTTTCCAGCAAGAAAAGGGCTGAGTGAATGGAAAGTGATGCTTGAGATGTGTATCGTAGGTCTGGTAGAATCAGGTGTTGTGCAGGAACAACATCTTCTGATGCCCTAAAAGTGTATAAATTTGGGGAACACTGTTCACTAATAAGGGCTCAGTCATGGCTCACTTTCTTCTGAGGAAAAAGGGATTGAGCTGCCTCCTTTTCTTCCCACTGCCGTAAGTACTTAGTGCTTAGTACTCCTAATTAAAAATCAAAGCATAATATTCCAGCCTTTCACTTCTCTCCTGGCTTTTAAGCAATGTGAAACGAATGGTAAAAGTTTTCATTACTGAACAAAGATCACTTTTCTTCTTTTTATTTAGTTTATTAAATAAATTGTGTGTGTATATACACACATTCATATATACACATATATATATACATTATACATATATATGATTTAGTGCTATGTATCTTGCCAGAACTAAAACAATTTTTCAAAAAGATAATTAATATGGTAAAATTGATCTAACCTTGAAATAGTAAACATTATATTTTAAGACATTTCAATAAATTTTAATACTTTAGCATACAATTCTGCATATCATATATATATGTATATATATATATATATACATATATACATATATATATATACATATATACATGTATACATTTTAATTTATTTTTTGTTAATCCTCACCAGAGGATATTTTTTTCCATTGTTTTTTTTTTTTTTTTTTTAGAAAAAGTGGAAGAGTGAAAAGGAGGGACAGAGGGAAAGAGAGAGAGAGAGGGAAACATTGATGTAAGGAAGACACATTGATTGGTTGCCTCTGCAAGAGCCCCGATCAGGGTGGGGACTTGCAACCGAAGTACATACCCTTGACTGGAGATTGAACTCAGAACCCTTTTGTTTGTAGGTTGACACACTAACCATTAAACCACACTGGCCATGGCTGCATGTCAAATATTTTAAAAATTTTTATAGAAAACTAAAGAGCAGTATAAAAATCTTCAGCATATTAAGTATAATATTTCTTTTTAAAGTCTATCATAATGGGCATATTAATTTGGCATGATAAACAATTATATTAAGGTTTAACTTTAATACAATGTTAAATCTAAATTTGCAGAACACATCTTCATATAAGATAACCTTCTAAAACTATTCTATAGTTTGGATGAATTATAGCTTGTACTTTTCTGAAACAATCCAACTTATCTATAAGTCCTATTTGAACACATTTTTCTCACAATCAAGGTAGCTTGAGAATATAAATATATATACTTACAATATAGAGAACATATCATGGGAAGCACATAGACAGTTGTTATGCTGTTCCACTGTATTTTAAAATTCTTGAATTAGTATATTTTTAATCTGTTGGGAAAGAGAAAAAAAACTGTTAGTTAAATGTGCTGGATGTACTATATATGTAACTAAATATCAAAAAAAAAAAAAGCTAAAATAAATCCCTCATTTTACTACCATAGATTTTTCTATATATATTGTTGTGTCCCTTGTTTATATTAATTTATCATTTCTTTTAATTTTTAGGAGAATTCCATTGAATCACTTAGTAAAATAAGTATTATTTAAAAGACTGCATGTTGTAATTGAAATTCTAAGGAAATTAGTGTATATTGTTAACTAAATATATGTCATGGTTTCTATTTTTTATGTTTCCTACTTACAGAATACATTAAGTTCATAACAAAAAACAGAACAAAAATAAAGTATAAATAAAAGTTTATAAATCATCTGGATGTTTATAATTATTTGAATGCTTAACAAAATGAAGACCAAATAATTGGACGATTTGTCTAAACATCTCTAATTTTCATATTGATTTATGTCAGCTGATATGATTTGAATGTTTGTACTCCCCGCTCCTCCACTCCCAAATTCACATGTTACATCCCAATGCCCAAGATGATGATATTGTGAGGTGGGGCCTTTGAGGGGAAATTAACTTAATTTTCCCCTAATTTAGTACTTTCTTTATTTATACTTCAATGCTGTATTTAAACACATTTAAAGATAATCAAAACATAGACAATAGATGGTATCTCTGTCTTGTCTTTAAAACCAAGTCTTACCTAATAATTTATTCTCAAAGGTGTAAAATATAATAGATAAGTAATATGTCTACATTCAGTATCAATTGTTGAATGTTTTCTGGTGTATGTAATTGTCATTTAATCATCACAGTAATTCTATAAGGTGGGTTTTATTATCCCCAATTTATAGGGTTCTGATCATTCAAACACCTAGTCTATATAAGAAGCTAGACATTATAGCTGGGGAACTGGGGTTAAGTCAGCCCTAACCCCAAGTGTCTCCTCAGAAAAGTTTTCAGTTGCACATGGCCTCCTGGACACTGTTTATAAGATAATCCTGCCTGGATATCTACTTTGAACAATATTTGAACCCTCAATTTGAAAAAAAAAAAAAAGTTCTATAAAGTAGATCAAATTCATCTGTTGAAACTGTATAGATCTTATGCTTGAAGTTTTTAAATTAACAAAACTACAAACAATTATTGCATATTACATATATAATGTGTTGGTTATATATCTTGACATAAAAGATCAATATATTTAATATTATTAAAAATAGAAAAGGGGCATTCACACCTATCTCAACTGGTTTCAGACTATTATATTTGAGCAAATGTTAATTTTTTAACAATAATATTCTGTCACAGCTTCAAATGCCTTGCTCTGTTTTTACTATAGAACATCTGATTTGATGCTTTTAAAATGTTTTTTGCTGGAAAGTCAGAAAATCAAATATTTTTAATCTGATCTAGAATGAGAGCAAATAATTAGGGCCAGCAAGTGGCCTGAGTCCTATCATCTATTTGGCAACTCAGATTTGTGTGTGTGTGTGTGTGTGTGTGTGTGTGTGTACACATGTGTGCAAGCATTCGTGCACACATATATGCATTTCCTAAATCATAGCCATGATTTAATGCTCATAATGCAGAATAAATAACACTCAAGTTATGGAGTTACTCTTTTATTGTTATTACTAGAGGCCTTCCTTCCCCCGGCTGCCGGCACCGGCTTCCCTCTGGCACCCAGGACCTGGGCCTCCCTCCGGCGGCAGGCAGGCACCCGGGACCTGGGCCTCCCTGCAGCTCCGGCTTTGTCCAGAACGTCATCTGGAAGATTGTCCGGTCTAATTAGCATATTATGCTTTTATTATTATAGATTTTTTATGAAGTTTTATTTAACTATAGTTATCATTTTTATCTTGCTTTTTGTATTATATGTAGGGAAACAACCATTCTATTCCATTGCGCACATTTGTGTCTAACTCAAATGATATAATACATTTTTCTCTTCTGATTTCCTAAATATTTGTCTTTCCTCCTAGAGCAGTAAAGGCATCCATCTGACATGGGGCAGAGATGGGCACAAGGCACTGAGTTCCTTTCATCCACTTTGATAGATGGTTTAGAGTCATTCATTCTTGAGAAAAAAAATGATCTCTAAATTCCTTTAATCCCCTCTTACATATAAAGTCTAGACTTGATGGATTAGTCCATTATTTGGATGGTTTGCCAAGATCCAATGCTTAGGAATATAAGCATAAAACACTAAGGTGATTCACTAACTGAGTTTACTTGTCTTCTTGATGTTATTCAGCAAGCACAAATGACTGTTTTCATGGAATTTCATATAAAGGGGTTTCAAATCATGCAGAAAGCAATAGGAAGAGAGATTTCTTCATGTTTTATTTTGAGATACAACAGAAGTGGAGAGAAAGAAGACCACATTGGAAGAGGAAAGTGGCTGCCACAGCTCTTGTTTGCTCCTCTCGGCTTCTTGAGGTCAAACGTCTGGTGGGAGTAGCTTTAGAAATTCCTACTTGAGGGAATACTCAGGATTTTGCCTATGATTTGGGGAAGGGATTACTGTGCTCAGTAATCCCATGCTAACACATGGTGACTCAGTATTGTCACAAGGGTCACAGGTACACATAAACTCAGTTTGCAATCCCAAGTCTCCCCTAGTTATTGTGTGGCATGGATAATGGGCTGAGAAATACTGGCCTACTGGAAGTAAAGGGTCTCAGCTACAGAGGTGTGTGAGATTTTTCAGCTTTAACTGGGTGTCAGAAGAGGGAGGTATCCATGATTGTAACAGCGGGGACTCTGATGGATCTGAATGTCAAGATCCAGGGCAGACTGCATTAGCTGGACCATTAGGCAGACACAGAGCTGAGAAAGAGCTGTGAGAGATGCCAGGGGCAGAGCGGCCAACAACAGGACTGGGCAGTCCTCTTGAGGGGAAGCTATCAGGGAAGGTAGGCCTCATGAAGGAAGCCATGTCTGATCTGAAGATAAGAACTCAGCCTTATCTTCAGGATCAGGCATGGCAAGGCTAGGAGACACTAGGTACAAAAGCTCAGGACAGGAACCAGCACGGCATGTTCAAGGAGGAGGGAAAACCAGATCACACAGTGACCCAGAGCACAGTGGTGGTGGGGTGGAGAGTGAGGTAGACAGGCAGCCAGTGGCCAGGTCATGTTGGGTTTCATAAGCCTTTGTAAGCTCAGACTTTATTCATTGTACAATGGTGATTGGAGGGATTTGACTGGGTAAGTGATTAAAATTTGAAAGGATCACTTCAAATGTTCAGTGGATAGTATAGAGACAAACCCAGAAGAGGTAGCCAGTCTAAAGACTACTGTAGTAGGTGAGTTGGGAGAAGATGGTGGATGTAAGTTTGGTGGCAATGACACTGGAGAGAAATGCTTGGATTTGTGATATCCTATCTAATAAAAGAGTAATATGCAAATTAACCATCACTCCGCTACAAAGATGGCGGCGCCCATAGCGCCAAGGCGGGATGCTGGTGTCATCACCATGGTGACGATGCTAGCGTCCCACTCCCAGGCCACAGAGGGAGGAAGAGCTGCAGACTGAACGCTGGGCTGCTGGGCCGAAGGCATGCTCACAGCCTCCGCCACGTGGCTTGGGACACGCCCCCGGCCCAGCAGACAGAAGCCCAGCTTACAGAAAGCAGGGCCGCTGGGCTGGAGGCATGCCCCTGGCAGCCCCCCGCAGTGTGGCTTGGGGCATGCCCCCAGCCCAGTGGACAGAAGCCCTGTGGACACAATGCAGGGGGTCCTCTGTGCATGAGCTGCAGAGGAAACACCTTTTCTGAAGGCTCATTGGCTAAGCTCCCTGTAAGCTGCCTCTCTCAGTGTTCTTGGTAACTTGAGTAATAAGAACCCAAGAAGGCGTTCTAAGGTTTTTCCACCTCACTCCTGGAGGAAAAACTAAGGTCTGCTGCTGGAGGGGCTAAGAAATGTCATATCCTACCCAAGCCAGTTTGGCTCAGTGGATAGAGCCTCAGCTTGCCGACCGCAGGGTCTGGGTTCGATTCTGATCAAGGGCATGCACCTAGGTTGCAGGCTCCTCCCTGGCCAGGGCCCAGGTCAGGGCTCATGCAGGAGGCAACCAATCGAAGTGTCCCTCTCACATTGATGTTTCTCTCTGTCTTCCCTCTCTCTTCCAAGCTCTCTAAAAATCAATGGAAATATATCATCAGGTGAGGATAAAAAGAAATAAAGAAATGTTATATCCTATGAAAGACACATCTTGAAAGTGCCTAAAGAAAGTTGTCATTTTTTTCATGGTGAAGGGACTGGAATCCGTGTTGATGAAAACACCTTGGTGGCTGTGACAGTGGCAGCAGCAGTGGGGTGATGGGGCTGGCGCCTTCCCCTGATCAGCCCAGTCACCTCCTGCAGAGGAAGGGCAGACTTCAGCTTAGGCCTGCTCCCCGTCAGTAGGACATCTCCTGAGGGCTCCCAGTCTGTGAGAGGGGGCAGGCTTGGCTGAGGGACGCCCCCCCCACCAGTGCACAAATTTCGTGCACTGGGCCTCTAGTAGTTGAATAAAATCCTATTCACTAATTTTGCAAATGAATTTTTGAGCCATTGCATAGAATAGATTATTCTTTTCTTTAGCAAAGAGTCCATTTGCAAAATATAAATTAGGTAGTTATTTATATAAAATACTTCATTCATTTTGGGTAAAATTTGCCAAAGGGGAAATTATGGAGACATATTTATATTTTATAATTGGTTTAATTATTGTTGAACCAATTGATTAAAGATAGTATAAACAATTACAAAAACATTGTATGATATTTATAAATAAAACAAATAGTAAAATAGAAAAATGGAGCATTACTTATCAAGAAGAAAACTATCCTGGACTCTGAATGAGTTTGTTAGAAATATCTCACGTATTTTAAAAATTGAATTCCATGAATAAGAATAAATTTCTTAATTCAATTCACCGGATTAAAGGACATTGAATTTTGAACAAATAAAGACAATTCCTTTATGCAGTTCATAGTAATAAATGAGATTTGCTGCCAGAAGAGGTCACCGAGCCAATTCCTGTGGCTGTACTTTAAACAGAATTTTATGACTTCAGCATTACTACACTGGGCTCTTCAGTCTTCTTTAATTCAACATACATTTTCCTAAACGTGTTCTATAACAGCTGCTAGGTGGTATGGCTAAAAGGGTGACTAAAACACCCTTCTGCCCTTGAAGGGTTCATAGTCCAGTGGAAGAAGATAAGAAAGAGGAATGAAGAAATTTGTACAAAATGTCTGCCAGGGGCACACATATAGCAGCATTCAATTCTAAATGGTTGAAGCTTAATAGAAAATAGATTGTGTGAAGAGAATGTTGAATTACAACTAGGCAGTGCAGTATTAGCAAAGATAAAGAAGGACAGAGATAAAATAATTTGGGGCTAAAAGATAACCTGGCTTTGGTGGAGCAAAAAGATAGGCAGTGTGTTGAAGCCCGTGTGTTGGAGAGTGGGAATTTTTGAGCACTACTGAAGCCGTAGACTATGCCCCAGATAGAAATGTCAATGCTGACACCAGGCCAGGCCTTGAGATACGGTCTCATGGCCCCTTCTCAGCATGTAGGCCTTCTTTCACAGAACACTGTCAGCTTTCTGAAGAACAGGATGACCCTGTGAATAACATGGTCGTCATTGGCATGATCCTGACGTTGCTTAGGAAAAACTGTTTTGTCTTAGGTTACTTGTTCTACAAAAACCGGATGTGGTTAATGTGCTTAAAAGCGGTCCTACACAAAGGGTCGCTGCTGCTCTCTGGTCTTCCTGCGTGGAGAATGGCAGAGCAGTCGCCGGGTCGTCCGGCCACCCGGCTAATAAAGGCTCCCTAAATTTTAATTTGGTCTGGGCTCCAGTGGTCATTCACTCGCATCTGCTCCACAACATTTGGAGGCCCCAGCGAGATAACCAGCCTTTGCCTGGTCCTGTGACCGGAGCCCACCGGGGTCCCCAGACTCTCCAACCCAGGGGGAGATCTCTGAGAGATGTTCCTCAGCCCCGGGACTGGTAGAGGTCGGAAACCCCGTCTGCTAAATTTCCTGATTGACTCTGATTGGAGCCACCTGGATCTGGTTCTTACTGGTAAGAAACTTATTTCTGGTTCTGTTCTGTGGGTGCCCATCTGGGGTCTCTGGAAGGCTGGATGCAGTGCAACTTCTGAGACCAGATCCCGGTGCACGACGGTGCCCGGTGATCCTGTTGGTTGTCTTTGTTATTCTGTGTTATTGTGGTCTTAATTGTCTTTATCATTAAAATAGATCAATCTGCTTCATGTTCTTCTGTCTGTACTCCCCTGCAATATCTTTTGAAAACTTTTCAGGAATTCAAGCGGCAAGCGGATGATTACGGAGCCTCCGTTAATGCTTTTGATTTACAGAAATTTTGTGAATAGAAATGGCCAACTTTCCCATATCCCAGTGAGTGGAAGGGGGAGCTTGATCACCTCCCCAGAATTCAAAAACTCAGACTGTCTGGTGTATAAATATAAATGTAAGAGTATTTATTATCTCTTTCTATTGTTTAATTTATTTAAAGATAGGGCGGACCTGCTGTGACGGAATGCAAAAATCTTTAGCAGCTGCTGAGACACCTTTTCTCAGAGTCTTTTGTTCTCCGTCAGAGAGGGAATCAGCCCACTTAACTAATACAAATTTCTGTCTCTGTTTGTATAAGTAAAGGTTTCAATTTGCTCTGATTTGTGAATTTGCTGTATTAAATTGAAATTTTAAAATTCTAAAATTAATTTGTAAAGATTGCCAATCCAGAGAAGCAAGAGGGAACTTGTTGGATTGAAATTTCTCTGGAGCAGGTGTAGAAAGGGTAGAGGCGGTAGAATTCTCTTAGCCTCCTGAGATAGAGAAGCCCTAGGCTGGGCGACAGGGGATGGTTAGAGATATCAGAAGTGGGGAAGATTGAAATCCTCTTCAGCCTTAAAGTAAAGCAGGAAAATCTGGGAGAGAGAACAGTTGTTCCTTAAGTGTAAAAAACCTAATTATACAGAATCTCAGAAAGCTTGTCTTATTTCCCCTGCTAAGGACAGAGTGGGAGAGCAGGGAGAGATAGGTTTTTGTTGATTTTGCTAGGTACAACCAGCTCTGCTGGTGTCCTTGGTTTCTTGCTTATCTGAACTCTGCTGGCAAAACACAGTGGATCTTCCTCTGCCCGTTTTCTTCTCTTTAACCCTTCCAATACACATGAACACCGAGCCTGGCAGGGTAGGGTTACTGGGTACTTCTTAGGCGGTGTTAAAATATTCAGCAAAAGAACTTTAAGATATAATATCTTTAATATTTAGATTTTAAAAAATCTATCTTTCAAAAAGAAATATTTTTACCTACTCTTGGTTTTATCACTGAAAGTCTAATTATATTTTCTTGAAAAAATACATTTAAAGTGTAATCATAAATATTAATCTAAGAAATTCTAGCTGTTTAATTTTTAAGATTCATTAAAAAATTGAGATTTCAAAAAATAAAAAATACTGAGTAGAAGGTCTGAGGCATGGTTATGCATTTTTAAAGGACATAAAAAAAAGATTTAAAGACTAATTTAGAAATATCTATTTCAATAAAAGGTTGTGTAGATATAAAAAAGAGAAGAGATATATTATAAAAAAATCAAATAATGCAAACCAGTAAGCCAGGAAGAGTAAATAATTTGCATTCTACCTCCCTAAACAGAGGGTAAATAACTTATGCCAAAATACTTTGTAAAAATCTAATAAAAAAAATCTAACAATTACTGTTTTTTATAATTTAAAAAGTCCATAAAAAGAACTAGCAAAGAAAATCAGATCTTAAAGCAGGTCAGTATATTTTTCTCCTTATACAATTCCTCCGAAATTTGGCAATACATCTTTGCATAAATACAATAAGACCGATTTCCAATAGTGATTTTATTAACCAGAAACTTTAACTGGATTATCATGTTTTAAGAAGCCCTGCCTGAACTCTAAAGACTTGAAGCCAATAAGAGTGCCACAAAGAAAGCCTGATATCCTGCTTGGTAGCCCTAAAAATAGCTGATGCTGGAGCATCAGGCCCAAACCCTACCATCACTGGCGGTTGGTCAGAATAGAAGGGGAGCAATAAGGGCGCCTCTGCATCCCTGAGGGACCCCCACACACTCTGAGCCGCGAAGAGTAGGAGGGCTACTGAGATGGGCCTTAAAGCCAAGAGCATGGGCCCAGGTAGAGCCACTACAGGTGAGGATTCACCTAACTCAGCAAGTACTACAGGCAAGTCTCATGGCAGCTGGATGGCTTGGCTTCCTGGCCCTATGGGGCACATTAAAATTCAATCATGAAATTCCGGCAAAGGTAATCAGTTACCATTCTTGTTATGTTTATGCAAACAATCAGACCACATTAAATACACTAGATAAATTAATCTTGATTTAACTCTTTTAATAAACATAGGAATAATTTTGAGGAGAAAAATTCTAATTCAATATTAATTATTAAAACTGAAAGGTTTTCTTTCCCTTCCACCAAACCATTTATTACAGTTTATCTCCGCCAGGTCACAAGCCCACCTCCTTCTGTGCCCAGGCCTCATTGTCCCTCTGACAGACAGCAAGGATCTCTTGGCTCTGAGAGAAACTTCTGACCCGCCTCAGCAGGAAGTAGCTAAAAAAGCCTAACAACGTCCATTTTCCCTAAAAAAATTCAGAGCCAAGATCCTTAAAATAATACATTAAACAATTAAACAAATATGAGCAGAGCAAGGACGATAGGCCAACTAGCACTACCAGATACAATTAAGTCTTTCCATGTGAAACAAAGAGACTCCCCAGAAGCGAGAGGGAACGAGGCTGCAGATGAAGCAGCCCGGGAGGCTGCCCTAAAACCAGTGGGGCCTCTACAAATTCTAGTAACTCTTCCAAATCCAGACCTACCCACCTCATCAGCTTACATGGAAACCCAATCTAAAAAAGCTGAAATCCATAACCAATCTTTACTCAAGTTCTTACAGGCTTTACAGTCTACCCAAAAGCAGTCCAGAAGCATCTCTGATCCGGTCCATCCTTCCACCCTGGTGACTCTGACTGACTCCTACCTGGAAAAGACCACCTCCACAGCAGTCAAGGTCGACGAGATCCCGACATGGCTTCATCACACCCAGCTTAAGATATCAACCTTATAGTCCTCATGGATCAATATAACTCCCTAGCCAACAATAACCCAAAAGAGTCAATGATTTGACTCAGGTACATTAAACCAGTGGGGAATGTTGGAGAGTGGGAATTTTTGAGCACTACTGAAGCCGTAGACTATGCCCCAGATAGAAATGTCAATGCTGACACCAGGCCAGGCCTTGAGATACGGTCTCATGGCCCCTTCCCAGCATGTAGGCCTTCTTTCACAGAACACTGTCAGCTTTCTGAAGAACAGGATGACCCTGTGAATAACATGGTCGTCATTGGCATGATCCTGACGTTGCTTAGGAAAAACTGTTTTGTCTTAGGTTACTTGTTCTACAAAAACCGGATGTGGTTAATGTGCTTAAAAGCGGTCCTACACAAAGGGTCGCTGCTGCTCTCTGGTCTTCCTGCGTGGAGAATGGCAGAGCAGTCGCCGGGTCGTCCGGCCACCCGGCTAATAAAGGCTCCCTAAATTTTAATTTGGTCTGGGCTCCAGTGGTCATTCACTCGCATCTGCTCCACAACACGTGCAGGAGCAGCAGAGGTAAGGGGAGCTGGTCATTGGAGGCCCTTTGGTTATGCTGAAAGCTTGAACATCCTTAACACTAATATAATACCACCTAATAATAAAAATGTGCTCTCTCTATACCGGCCACAATTATAAGCGTTTTACCTACATGTTCTCATTTAATCTATCAACGAAGCTTATAAGATATTATTTTAAATTTCTTTTTTAAAAATATTTTTTTAATTGATTTCAGAGAGGAAGGGAAAGGGAGAGATAGAAACATCAATGATGAGAGAGAATTGATTGGCTGCCTCCTGCACGCCCCCTACTGGGGATCAAGCTCGCAACCCAGGCATGTGCCCTGACTGGGAATCAATCCCTGACCTCCTGGTTCATAGGTTTGATGCTCAACCCCTGAGCCACACCGGCCGGGCTATAAGATAATATTTTAGAGAAGAGGAGTAGGAAGCACTGACAACTTAAGCAGTGTGTCCTAGGTCAGCCAGCTTGTAAATGGTGCACCTAACGTGGAACCCAGGAAAAATGATTCCAGAGCATCATTCTTGGTCCCACAGGCCCACCTTATGTGATCAACGCAGGAGGATTTAGATGGAAGGGATTTCTTTTGAATAATGTACATGAAAAAGGAATAATTATTTTTTCTGACAGTGCATATTGTTGATTTGCTCTTTATATTAGGTAAAACTGGGAATAAGAATCCTGAACCTAAAAACACAAAGAAAGAAAGGGGAGGGAGGGGGGAAATAATGTTTCTGGAGCATTTTACTATGAGGCAAATTCTAGTCTGGATGGTTTAAATGTCATCTTCCTTGGTCCATATCCCTGCAGAAGCTGGAATAAAAGAGTGGCTATGGGAGCAGTGTGTGATTGGTGCTTACTTCTATGGTTCCTTGGTTATTTTCATAGCCTGGGTTGGGCTTTCTTCTTCCCTCCCTTCTGAAGCAGCTGGCTTGGATGATCTGTCCCGACCCTTATTCCTCACGGGTATGTAACACAGCTCTCTGTGAACTCAGAGAACAGTGTTGGGGCTGATGAGGTGAGGCTTCCTGACTGATGCAGATTCTTGTACTTGCTGAGCTGCTGTAGGAGACAGGATTAGTAGCACTTAGGACCACTACCAACATCAATATCTTGAGGTCTTTAAATATACTTATGCTTGGTATACAGGTTATTGTTATAATAGGAGATACATGGAATCGATTTGTCTGTAGCTATACAAATATTTTATCCACATACTTTTCAACATACACTTTTTTGACGGAGGGAGAATTGCTTAAATTCTCTGAAAACCGGCAGAACCTTTCAGGGTAATTTGTTGAGCTCCTTCCATCTGGGGCAGTACTAAAGCAGTACTGAAAAGCTCATTGTGTATTCTTCCTAGATCATCCATTCCACTCAAATACTTGGGGAAAAATTATTCTATAATAGAAATATGTAATAAATAAGATGTAGAATGCACATGCATTTTTAAAGATTTATCTAACCAAACATTTATTGACTCCCTACTGTGATAGGTGCTATTGTGGTTATTGGGATTAAAGCAGTTATTCTCACATATTTAAGTTTATCTTGTGCTGGTTAGTGAGGAAAAACATAGTATGTTTTAACATGTATATGGGGAATCCTTTTTTCACCACCCCCCCAGTTTCATTAGGAAATAATTGACATACTTTACTGTACAAGTTTAAGGCATACAGCATGATGGTTTGATTTACATATAATGAAATGAATAATACAATAGGTTTAGCTAACATTCATTATCTCAAATAGGTACAATAATAAGAAAAGTCTACTTGTAATGAGAACTTTTAGGATTCACTCTCTTAAGAATGTTCATATGCATCAGTGTTAGCTATAGTCATCATGTTGTACGTTACATCCCTAGTACTTACTAGTATATATCTTATAACTCCAAGTTTGTGCCTTTTGACCACACTCCTCCAATTCTCCCTTCCCACACCTTCCATCTCTGGTAACCATAAGTCTGACCGCCTTTTCTATGAGTTGTTGTTTGTTTGTGTGTGTGTGTGTGTGTGTTTGTTTTGTTTTGTTTTTTAGATTCCACCTATAAATGAAAGCAGGAGGAAAAAAAAAAGTAAAGAAAAGAAATAAAAGGAACCAGAATTAGAAAGAAGTAAAATGGTCTCTATTTGTAGATGACATGGTTTTATATAAAGAAAATCCGAAAGACAACCAAAAAAAAAAAGTGTTTAGATCTAATTAATAAATTCTGTAAGCTTGCAGGATACAAAATGAACATGCACAAAGTAGTGGCCTTTCTATACACTAATAACAAATTTTCTGAAAAATAAATGAAGAAATTGAGATACACACACACACACACACACACACACACACACACACACACACACACACACACACCCCTGTTCATAACAGCATCATTTACAATAGCCAAGATGTGGAAACCACTTCTGAGTTTCATCCATTATGCTGAGTGAAATATGTCAGGCTGTGAAAGACAAATACTGTGTGACTTTAATTCTTCCTTAAATGTTTAGTGAAAGTCAGCAGTGAAGCCATCTAGGCCTGGGCTTTTCTTCATTGGGAGACATTTAGATCACTGATTCCGTCTCCTTACTAGTAATTGGTTTATTCAAATTTTCTATTTCTATGGGAAATCTTTTTAGGGAATTCCATTGATGAGTATTTTGCCTTCAGAAGCTGGAGAAAATACATCATGACTATTTTGGTTGAGAATGGGATTAGTAAACTGTGCATTGAAGAGCCAGATGGTAAATATTTTAAGCATTGATGGCCAAGAAGTAAAGTCAAGGATGTTCTGTAGATACGAATCTATTATGCAATTTCCATTACAACTCCTCAACTCTGCTGCTGTAGTGTGAAAGCAGACATAAACGCATGCTCTGGTTTGTGTTCCAGTCAACTGGTATTTACAAAGCCTAGCAGCAGGTCAGCTTTAGCCCACGGACCGTAGTTTTCTACTTTTTGGTTTAGATTATATGAATCTGTTTTTTTTTTTTTAATTTCACTGAAATATACGTTTAAAAATGGTGCTCTTTTTTCTATCTTTAAATTGAATCAATGAAGTTTAGGCACTCCATCCCCTCATTTCTCTAGTTTTGAGGGGGTGTTGGAGCAATTAATTCAATGAACAATATATTCTGTCTCTTGTGAGAGACAGGATGATCACTGGGCTGAGGTCCAGTGGCTGCTCCCCAGAAGCAAGTGACCTTCTTGCTTGTTCAGATAATGTTTTGATTTCTGATCCTACTTCTTAAAACCCTCCCTAGATAAAAAATCTGAAAATGAGAGGTAGAAAGTAAAGTCAAGATAAAGATTGTAAGATACTTATATCCATCCTCAGTCATCCAGAGTGAGATGTCTGGCTGGAAACAAAGATGGGAGACTGGCCAGGAACAGATGGCTGATGACACCCCTTCCTTCCTTCCTTCCTTCCTTCCTTCCTTCCTTCCTTCCTCCTTCCTTCCTTCCTCCCTCCCTCCCTCCCTCCCTCCCTCCCTCCCTCCCTCCCTCCCTTCCTTCCTTCCTTCCTTCCTTCCTTCCTGACTATGACAATAACAACTAAAAAAATTGGACACTTTATAAACAGTTTCATGAACTACATTTCCAAGAGGTACTGATAAATAAGTGTGGGATAGGGTCCAGAATTTCCATTTAGAATAAGCCCTTTCTCTCCCAGTGGAATTTATTGCAGAAGTTTGGGGGACAATGCTGTAAAATATCACAACTAGGTAAGTTCCAGAATATTTAAAACGGTTGAATAAAAGGGACTATAAAAACTCATATGATTACTTAAATAACCAAAAATATTTTTGAGTATGACTTAATTGCATAAAAAATGTTTTGCTATAAATTTTAATTATAAAATTTAAGCTATCCTGGCAGGTGTGGCTCGATGTTTGAACAGAAACCCAGGAACCAGGAAGTCACAGTTCGATTCCTAGTCAGGGCACATGCCTTAGAAGGCAGCTAATCAATGCTTTTCTCTCATCACTGATGTTTCTATTTCTCTCTCCCGCCCCCTTCCTCTCTCTGAAATCAATAAAACATAGTTGAACCTTTTTCCGCCATCTTGGACCCTGTGGAGGCCTGCTGGGAACAGGACTTTTCTGATGACAAATATGTGTGGAAGGCTGTGGTCCAAGGACATTTTTACTGGATGTAAGCGGGGTCTCCGGAACCAGAGGGAGCACACAGCTCTTCTTAAAACTGAAGGTGTTTATTATGCCTGAGATGAAACAGAATTCTATCTAGGCAAGAGGTGTGCTTATGTGTACAAAGAGCAACACAGTGACTCCTGGTGGCAAACCAAACAAAACCAGAGTCATGTGGGGAAAGGTAACTCATGCTCATGGAAACAGTGGCATGGTTCGTGCTAAATTCTGAAGCAACCTTCCTGCTAAGGCCATTGGATACAGAATCCATGTAATGCTGTACCCCTCAAGGATTTAAACTTATTGAAAATAAATTAAATGGATTTGTTTTCCTTTGTTTTTGTAAAAAGAAAAACATATTTGGAAAAGAAAAAAGACCACACCTTAAGCTATATAGCTTTGTAATTCAGATAAAAATCTCTTGGGAAATCAATCATCAAAATAATAAAATTTAGCATATTTTTTAACATAATCAACAAAGAAGAAATGCTGATAAAAAATGTAAACAACTATTTTATACCATGACAACTTAATTTAAAATTATGTATTTTCTCTTTCAAGTTGCATTTAAACTGCCAAAAGATTTTTAAGAATCACAATTTCTTATTAAATGCTCATCCTCAAGTAATGTTCAGGGGAAGAAAAAGAATCTAATGCAATTTTAGCTGCAATTGTTGCATTAAATACAATTGTTTGAGCTATGAATGAACCAAGTTATTAAAAAAAAGAAATACATAATATCATTCAGAATCTAGCCTGATTGTACAACAAAGCTGTATTCTGACTCACTGCATACAAGGGAAAGCATTTTGTTTTAAAATGCATTTATCTTCTTTTGAATCTTTTTAAAACTTGAATTTCAGGATTTTAATGGCCTCAATAAAGGTAGCACATTCTTCTGTTCTTACCCCAACCAGAGATGGTGCTCCAAGATAACCATAAATGTTGACTTTACGAAGCAAACACTGTAGAACCCAGATTACTTGATTTACACTTTACCGAGGCTTTAAATTTGTTCCTATTCTTTCTTCTTATTCACACTTAGGAAGTATTTTGGAAGAAGAGAAATCCATGCCTATGTGTAGTTTTCTGTTGCCAAAATTTTACACAAATGTCCCTCCTCTTTTTTATACATGTCCTTCATTTATGGACCATATATGGGAAATGTGCAGACCTAAATCCACATTAACATGGGAAAATTAAAATGAAATATGAAGCCATTTTTCATATAATTTGATTTAAATATATTATTTAAATATTTATCATAAAAGTGAAAACACTGCTAAAGGAAAAGTACCCGAGATAAGCAATCTAAGTTTTCCTCATTTGGAGCTGGTTCACTCTGGTGAGTGGGTAGGGACGTGGACCCTCGGCCTTGGGTTTGCTGCAAAGTGGGGAGCAGGGGGCTGTGGACAGCAAGCAGGGACCAGGAAGGCTCTGATCCCACCCATGACTTTGGGATTGACACATTTGTGTTACAAAATCCTTTGCAGACATATCATACGAACTCACTTATGTATGAAATCTAATTGTTAATGTAAGAAACATTCAAACCTGTAAATAATTTTGTGAGTTTATTTGAGCCAAGCTATGTACAATTGCCAGTAAGCAGAATCTCAACAGATTGAGATAATGCTCAGGAGACCCGCAGTTTTTTACTTTGTTTTATAAATTACAATCAAAGAAGGAGATGGAGTTACATTGGTGATAGATTAGGGAGGCGGGAGAAAGCAAAGCAGAGAAACCTCTGGGACTGGATAAAAAGTAATATGATAGACACAGGCTTCTTTTACATCGGTGGGTACAGGCTAGGTAACAGTCAAAGATTAACAGGATAACAATAACAATGAGGGAATTTGGGGTCTTTGCCCCATGCATTGGTTGTGCCCAGAGGGGTCTGGAAAAGGGGAAGTTACCCTGACATTCCAAACGTATGTTATTGTATATACAAAAAGACAATAGGCTCAGTTAAGATCAAAGTTAATCTTTGTCAGGGAAGATACCCACCATCAATTGCTTTTAGTAAAAGTTTTAACTTCAGACCATCCTTTGTGGTTACTTTAGGTCTTTGAGTTTGCAAGGCCTCCATGCAGGTGTTTCCTGAGCTTATCAGGTTAGCATGTGGCTCATTTTTGTCCACATAGTGAAAATAAACTGAGGAATAAAATAGGTCCAGAGGCATGGATGCATGGAACAGACTGACAGATCTCAGAGGGGAGAAGGGAGGGAGGACGGGAAGAGATTAACCATAGAACATATATGAGTATATGTGAGGAGATAGAAGAAGAGGGTTAGGTAGAAGGGACTGGACCATGGGGGCTGGGAAGTGGAGCATTGCAGACACAGGCAGAACACAGCTTGCTGACTGTACCCTGTTCTGAGAAAAATAGGGAGACAGACAAACTAGACCTAGCTGGGTGGGGAAAGAAGGGCATGCATTGAGATGTAAGTTTTAAAATGTTTAGATGTTGCTAAGACCGGCAGCTTGCAAATAAATAATCACAAGGAAGTAAGGTATATAAACCAGTTCCAAGAATGCTGCTAAGGTAGAATTCTTTGGAAGGACCAATCAGGAGCTAGCAAGGCATGTATCTACCTCTAAATAAAAATGTGCATACTTCCTCTCCTTTCTCTCTCTCTGGTGCACTGGGTTTCTATGGCAGGAGATATACTCTTATGCGTCCATGTGGTTTATGGGCATGTGAGACTCCACACGTGGACTAATGGACTTTAATTCCCTTGGATGCTGATCTACAACATGAAATGGAAGCTCTGGACACTGGCCTGCTTTTGGAACCCCAGATGCATCTCTTCCAGGACTGGCTTCTCGCAGTAAAATTTGCTCTGCCAACCACTTTTTGTCCTGGAACCCATTCTTTGGTTTTGCAAGATAAAGAACTAGGACCCGGCCACCACAAGTGTGGGGAAGGCCTGGGCTGGGTGGAGTGGGGGGAAATGGGAGACATCTCTCAACAATAAATTTAAAAAAACCATCAATAAAAATGCAAATGAACCCTAGAACTATTCTGATTTTTATATAAATAAACTTAATCAGATCTATCTGGTAGTCCTTCTAAACACCTAGTTGAGATTAGCATCCCCACTCCCCCTTCCCTTGGTGGTGGACTGAACTGTGTTTACAAAAGACTTGAAGTTTTAACCCCAAGTATCTGTGAATAGGACTTCATTTGGAAATAAAGTCTTTGCAGATGTAATGAAGTCACACTGGATTAGGATGGGCCCTACACTCCCTGACTGGGATTTATAGAAGGAGAGAAATTTGGAGACACAGAGACACTCAGAAAGAATGCCACACGGTATGAAGCCGGAGACAGAGATGGGAGTTACACTGGCACAAACCAACGCACATCAAGATTGCTGGCAACCACCAGAAGTTCAAATGATTCTCTTGAAAAAAATCTAACCACTAGAATTGTTGATAGAATCAATTTCTGTTGTTTTAAGCCACCCAGTTTGTGGCCATTTGTTACAGCAGCCCTACAAAATTAACACATCAGTCAAAGGTTTAATTTGAATTTGGGTAAGAAGGGTAGGTGTGGTAGTGGTAAGCTTCAGTAGTGATCAGTTCTTGAATAACAAGAGAGCATAAGAATTTTGTTCATGTGGGAAATGGAAATTGAGAGCAGAGAGGAAGAAGGAAGTATCTAAAAATACACATATAGGCTGGCCAGCATGACTCAGTGGTTCAATTTCCGGTTCAATGCCCGGGTTGCATTCTTTGTTCACTACCTCAGCTAAAGGTTGCAGGGTTGAAAGCAGGAAGCCTATGTGTCTCCTCCCAGCTGTTGTTTTCCAAAAGCCCAGGGCCTTTGAGGAGCAAGAGGGAGAGAGAGGAAAGGGATAATAAATAGTCGTTGTGAGCGTTAAATGAGTTTTGTGATATGTTGAGACAGTTCTAAACATAGAACATGCTCATTCAAGGTGAGTGGTTGTTAATACAGTCGTCCCCCCTTATTTGTGGGGGGTATATTCCAAGATACCCAGTAGATGCCTAAAACTGCTGATAGTATCAAACCCTACTGTGTTTACCTATGATAAAGTTTAATTTCTATGTTAGGCACAGTTAGAGATTAAAAACAATAACTAATAATACAATAGAACAATTATACTATAATCAAAGTGATGTGAATGTGGTCTCTATATATTTTATTTTACTGTACTCACATTTCTTCTTCTTGTGTTATTGTGACATGATACATGTGCCTATATAATGAGATGAGGTGAGGTACTCAGAACATTATAAAATTTAAAACTTATAAATTGATTATTTCTGGAATATTTCCATTTAATATTTCTAGACCAGAGTTGACTACAGATAATTGAAACTGTGGAAAGCAAAACTGAAGTTAAGAACAAACTACTGTATTATTTTATTACTTTATAACTTTCAACTTTCATTCTGTATGTGTGTGTGCACACATGCCTGTATATTTGTGACGGGTGACAGAAGTCAGCACAGATTATCTGACTTTTGAACTAATGCACACGTAGAATTCACCACATCTCACAACAGGGACATGGGTGTTTCAACCAAAGAGAACAGCCTGAGCAGAAGCGTGGAGTGAGAAATGGCATGGTGCACTATCTGTGTCTTCCTAAAACACAGATCTGCATGAGGAAAAAATAACCAACAAAAGACTTTCTAGCTCCCTTTTGCCTGGAAACATTTCCCAGAACGCGTTACATAAAAAAAATGAAACTTCTTTTTAAGATATTTTAGGAAACCTTGAGTTAAGCAATGGAAAAGCTACATTTTGTGTATGTGACATGCAACATTCTCAAAGCTTGATTGACCTTGAGGTCTTACACTGCACAAGATCACATGTAGTGAAACACTGACTTAGAGTAAAATGACATACAGGTTTTTAGGCTTATTAACATCACCAAAACTTTTATATACCAGGGCGTAGGAGTCATAAGATCTTGATTTAATTCTGCCTCTGCCACTGAGTAACCATAGGGGAATTTAAATCCTTTGTTCTTCAATTTAATTTGTAAGTACTGAAATGCTAAGTTTATCTTCCTCTGAAGGATGATTATACACTAAGATAAGGTGGGTAAATTCCTGGTATGACTGAACAGGTCCCAGTCATGGAAGTCCATGCTGCTATCAGCCTCTGTCTTGCACTGGAGCTGTGTTAGCCGAGCTCCTTCCCTCCACATGGAAAGCCCTCTGAAGGTAGAGTTGGTTCTTCACACCACATGTTCCATTTCTACCCACACATGATGCTCAATAAGTAAAAATAAATGTTGAGCCAAAAGGAGGAAAGTATTGAAAAGAACTGCTGTAAATATTTTTATTCATTCACCAAATAATAGCTGCTAAAATAATATTTTAAGAATTCACATTTTTTATGGAACCTTATGTACTTACTGTCTTTGAATCATGTTCACTCTTACCTCAGGAAGAGTTGTGATTATCCTATCTAATAAAGAGAGAATATGCAAATTGACCATCATGCCGTCACAAAGATGGTGGCACCCATAGTCACAAGATGGTGGCACCCAGTCCCCTCAGCCCCACTGGGGTCCCCCAGTACTTTCAGCCCAGCCGGGGGGGGGGGGCGGGTGGCAGGCGCATGGTGCGGCCGGCCACGCCCTCAGCCCCCAGCCACCCAGGGCCGGCCTGAGGCACAGGCAAGCCTCAGATGGCAGCTGCCCAGCCACTCAGGGCTGCCCAAGGCTCAGGTAACCAGGGCCAGCCAAGGCTTGCGCTGCCAGAGTGGCAGCAGCAGAGGTGTGATGGGGGCATTGCCTTCCCCTGATTGCTGGGTTGCCTCCCACCCCTGAGGGCTCCTGGACTGTGAGAGGGGGCAGGCTGGACTGAGTGACCCCCTCTCCAGTGCATGAATTTTCATGCACTGGGCCTCTAGTATGTTCATATAATATAGACATGAAGAAAGGCATATTCCAATCCCAGTTTTTGTTAAAGAGAGCTTTTCTGTGATATATCCTAATTCATAACACAACTTAATTTATTAGCTCTTCTATGCAATTTCTTTATATATATATATATATATATACATATATATATATATATATCCAAGATTAGCATATCCTTTCCATTTGTCTGGGAAATGTGCCATTCAATCATGCAGTGGTGTTGTCAAGCCTCGCACCCATTCCCTCTCATTCAGACAGAGATGCCTATACCTCATCCAATTGCATTAGTCACATGGGAAAGATAAATGAGAACATAGAATAATCCATAAAAAAAAATTTCAATGCATCGAAATAAAAATAAACAAAACTTATGAAGCAAAGTGACTTTGCCAATTCATTCATCTAATTAGTAAATATTTGGTAAGCACATTTAATATGCAAAAACTGTACTAGGTGCTGGTGATATACTGGTTAGCTAACAGATATGGTCTCTGATTGTATTAACCATGCAGCTTCATAAGTAATGATAAATAACAACTGGTATAGAAGGAAAAGTATGGAATGTTACAAGAGTAATATGGAGGAATCGAACCTGTGTCTCCTGTGTAACTGAGGAATGAGATGAGAGCTACAAGGAAAATAGAAATGGAGGAGGAGGAGGAAAGATGGACTTTTCTATTCAAAGACAAAGTTAATGGCTAGGTGAAAAATTGAGGACTAATATTATCTGTATAAATTTGACACCAACTGCATATTTAAAATAGAAAAAAATTTAAAGCTGTAAATTTGAAATTAAAAGATAGAAAAGACTATATAACTAGCAAGTAAGTGGAGATAAAGGCAAATGAAAGGATCATTGAACCTATCACATTGCCAAGTCAGAAATCTGAGAATACTAAGTGCTAGCAGGCACCTTGTTATCTGGAGAATAGGCTAATATATTAAGTGTATGCATGCAAACTGGGCTGCCCAGTTTCTGGTTATGCTGATGCTCTAGCTTAATTATTAATAACTAGTGGCCTGGTGAATGAAATTCATGCGCCAGGGGGGAGGGGTGTCCCTCAGCCCGGCCTGCACCCTCTCCAATCTGGGACATCCCTCTCGCAATCTGGGACCACTGGCTCCTAACTGCTCACTTACCTGCCTGCCTGCTCACCTCCAACTGCCCCCCTGCTAGCCTTCTTGTCCCCAACTGCCCCCCCCTTGCCAGCCTGATTGCCCCCAACTGCCCCCCTCACCAGCCTGCTCGCCCCCAACTGCCTTCCCCTCCTGGCCTGATTGCCCCTAACCACCTCTGCCTCAGCCCCGCCACCATGGCTTTGTCCAGAAGAACATCCAGAAAGTCTCCCAGTCTAATTAGCATATTACCCTTTTATTAGTATAGAGGTCTGGTGCATGGGTGTGGGCCGGCTGGTCTGCCCTGAAGGGTGTCCTGAATCAGGGTGGGGGACCCCTTGGGGGGCAGGGCTGGCCTGGGCAAGGAGCCTGAGGTGGTTTAAGCAGGCCTGCCACGCCCCCATCAGGGTGGGGGTCCCCACTGGGGGGCATGGCCAGCCTGGGCAAGGGACTGAGGGCCATTTGGGGGCGGTTTGCAGGACAGCCAAGCCCCTGGCTTTGTCCAGAAGGACGTCCGGAAGGTTTCCAGAAGGTCTCCCGGTCTAATGAGCATATTACCTTTTATTAGTATAGATTAGAGGCCCGGTGCACGAAATTCGTGCATGGAGGGGGTTGTCCCTCAGCCCAGCCTGTACCCTCTCCAATCTGGGACCCCCAGTGGGATCGGGCCTAAACGGGCAGTCGGACATCCCTCTCACAATCCAGGATTGCTGGCTCCCAAATGCTTGCCTGCCTGCCTTCCTGATTGCCCCTAACCACTTCTGCCTGCCAGCCTGATCACCCCCTAACCACTCTGCTGCCAGCCTGTTTGCCCCCAACTTCCCTCCTCTGCTGGCCTGGTCACTCCTAACTGCCCTCTCCTGCAGGGTTGATCACCTCCAACTGCCCTCCCTTTCAGGCCTGGTCCCGCTCAACTGCCCTCCCTTGGAGGCCTGGTCCCTCTCAATTGCCCTCCCTTGCAGGCCTAGTCCTTCTCAATTGCCCTCCCTTGCAGGCCGGGTGCCTCCCAACTGCCCTCTCCTGCTGGCCATCTGTGGTAGCCATCTTGTGTCCACCTGGGGGCAGGATCTTTGACCACATGGGGGCAGCTATATTGTGTGTTGCAGTGATGATCAATCTGCATATTACTCTTATTAGATAGGATAGAGGCCTGGTACAGGGGTGGGGGCCAGCTGGTTTGACCTGAAGGACATCCCAGAGCAGGTGGGGTTCCCTTGGGGTGTGGGGCGGCCTGAGCGAGGGGCCTGTGGTGGTTTGCAGGCCGGCCATGCCCCCTGGCAATGCAAGCGGAGGCCCTGGTATCTGGAATTTATTTTCCTTCTACAATTGAAACTTTGTAGCCTGGAGCAGAGCCAAGCCTGGGGCTCCCTCCGAGGCCCACAGCCATTTGTGTTGGGGTTATAATTGAAACTTTGTTGCCTTAAGCGGGTGAGCCTGGCCAGGTTGTGCGGAAAGCTTTGCTTCCCCTGTTGCTGGCGGCAACCCTGGCCTGCTCTCTCAAGCTCCATTCTGCCGCCATTTGTTTGAATTTGTTTACCTTCTATAATTGAAACTTTGTAGCTTGAGTGGAGGCTTAGGCCTGGCAAGGGCAGGCGGAAAGCTTGGCTTCCTCTGTTACCTAGGAAACCTTGCTCTCTGTGGCTGTAGCCATCTTGGTTTGGGTTAATTTGCATACTTGCTCTGATAGGATGGTGGGTGTGGCTTGTGGGTGTGTCAGAGGTATGGTCAATTTGCATATTTGTCTATTATTAGATAGGATGTTCTCTTCCATTCTCAAAGTTATTTCAGTATGGAAGATAAGTTAAATGAATGCTCTACTGATGACCCAGCAATTCTACATCTTAGTTTCTCAAGTAATTATTTAAGTGTATATGTATGGATATTATATCACAGTGCTGTTTGTGGTAGTTGGAAATTGGAGAAAACCTGGATGTCCTTCTCTAGGGAAATGACAAAATAATACTTAAAGAATGCAAGACATGAAATGGTATCACATGATTATAAACAATAAACTAGATACATGTGAATGTAGAGTGAACCTATAGCTGTACTTGGAAACTCTATCTTTATTTCAGGGACATCTGTGTGTCTGGTTTTTACCAGTTGCCAAGATAAGAGCAGTGGGGTTTATGATGTATTGGGACCCTCAGAGTGAGGATCTTTACTGATGTTTGCAACTGGTTTTCTAAGGCCTGATAAGCCAGGCTTCTTTATGTGGCCAAAGGAACATAAATGGGTTCCCTGGGTTCTTCTCCTTTGAGTTTTCCCAATAATGGCACCTTACACCTGGGATGTCTCTTTAACCTCCAATGCTTACCTGCACTATCTTTCTTTTGTTGTTCCAGTATATTTTACATTTAAATAAATGCCTTAGGTGAGTATCCACTGTGGAGTCTGGTCAGTCCTTTCAGATTGCCAAACTTAGAAAATCTTTACATAAATTTAGCTATCTAGATAGAGCTAATTTAATAAAACAAGAAATTTAATAAGATATCATGCTATACATCATAATGTCCTTTATGCAAATTAATAAAATATGCATACAAACTAAACAGTAACTTTTACAAGGATACATATAGAACCAGGAATATGTAGCATATATAAACATTAGAGGGAATGTCTACGGGGGGTGGGAAGAAACAAATGGGAATCAGTTACCAGAATTTTGCAGAGATTACAGACCATAATGAGCTGATGCGTCTGAGTAAAGCAACTGTCAGTACTGGGCCTTCAAGGTAATGTCTATGGTTTACAGGTCAGAATCCTCTCCACTATATGACAAATTTTAAAACTGTTACATTGCTAGTCAGCTCAGTTTCATCTCTATGAGGCCTGTTTTTGCATATGTTAGGTCTAATTTGCTAATAGCTGAGTATTAGAGCAATGAGTCCCAAATGGGTGTCTGGTAAGATTAATTTTGCACTTTGAATAATGATTATTCAACTTTAAAGTCAGCTAGGGTCAAGCTTTGATAAGTTTAACAATGAACTCTGGGTAATTTAGATAAGTAATTTAAAGAGATAAGAATGTGGTACAATTTATTGGTTTTAGTTCTTTATCCAAAATTTTTTTCTTTTTATCTTCTTAGATGGTTAAGTCTATAGCTTAAAAATACATAGCACTTATGAAACATACCAGATGTTTTTTCCTAGAAATTTAGGATATTTTTTACCAATTTTTTTGGAGAATCAATCCAAAATTATTTTAAATGTTAAGAGAAAAGAGAAAGATATGATCTTCTATACAACCTAAAGTTTGGTATCATTAAACATTTTTTAATAAAAGTCTCTCTTTTAAAATGTTTTTAAGGTTGTTATACACTTTTTTGTAAAGCAACTCCCATCTTTGTAACTAAAATTAAAAAGAAACCCTAAGTTCCAACTAATTTTCTATTCATTTGGCAATACATTCTGAGAGGTTAAAGCTTAGTTTGAAGTGTTATATGATGACAAATGTTTTCTCAAATTACTATTGCTCATATCTGCTATGTTTAGGACATGGTAGACACTCAAGAAATAGAAGCTGAGAGATGTTTAGGCTAATAAGAGAAATATTAGTATATTTAATAGGTTACTTATAATATTTGAAGCGCTATCCTGCTTAAAGAGGTTTAATTGTGTTTTGTGGATCTGGCAGTCAGAGGTGAGATCAATGATGATGATACAAGAGAAGCAGAATTTCATTCAGTACAAAGAACTCTAACATAATTAGATCTACTTGAAAATGGAATGGAAACCTGAGGAAAGAAGATGGTGCCTGTTACTGAAGGAATTCAAGTGGAAGTCATGTGGCCACTCAACAAAGATGCAATAGAGGTGCTAGGACACTGGGTGACAAGTAGAGTAGGTGAAGGTGACAGTACTAGTCTACCCTCTGTTCAAAGATAATTGTAAGTGAATATTTCCAGAGAATAAAAGAGAATAAATGAAAGGTCATCAGTTTATTTTATAGTACCTGCTACCCATAAATCTTATTGTTAGGTTTGTAATTCCATGATTTTGGTTTATGCTCATTAGTAAATAGCAAAGAAAATCTATCTATTTATTTTTAAAATATATTTTATTGATTTTTTACAGAGAGGAAGAGAGAGGGATAGAGAGTTAGAAACATCGATGAGAGAGAAACATCTATCAGCTACCTCCTGCACACCTCCTACTGGGGATGTGCCCGCAACCAAGGTACATGCCCTTGACCGGAATCAAACCTGGGACCCTTCAGTCCGCAGGCCGACGCTCAATCCACTGAGCCAAACCGGTCATGGCAAGAAAATCTATTTATTTATCAGAAAAGCAAACCTTTATGGGGACTTATGTATTCTGAAATATTAACAATATATGTGACTCACCTATTCAGTTATTCAAAAATATTTTCAAGATACCACTTAATTTGAGACACTGGTGATACAGTGTTGATCAAAAAGGACAAAGTTTCTGCTCTCAGGAAGCTGAGTTCTGAGGACAGAAACTGAAATAGAAAAATTCCAGAATGTGATAAATGAGGAGAATGGACTGTAAGGAGACAAAAGTGGAAGCAGAGAAACCAGTTAAGCGGCAACTGCAATGTTCCAGTTAAGAAAATTTGGAAGAACTCTTATTTCCCCAAAGGGAAATGGAAAAGTCGTAACTGAATTAACTTCCTGGAGGAAGCTTCCATCTAAATGCCTAGACAGAAGGAGAACAATAAGAAATTGGTCAAGATAGCCATGGTACCCTGGAAGCTCCGTGTTAGGAGACACTAGATATTGTTTCAAGTTATTGAAAATGGAAGGTTGGTTGAAAGAATACATAGAAATCAAGTCCTCCTTCCCCACATTTAAAAACAAGGTATTTACCAACAAGTTTGTAATATTAATAGTTTAGGAGGTTGTATAAAAGGGACTTGTGTATGTATGTTAACAATCAAGGTTTCCTTACTATGGTCCATTCATTTATATGAATATAAACCTGACTAAATGTTCCAATTTGTGAAGCAAGGTTAATAATATTTGCTGCAGAGAACTTCATGTGGCAAATTCTAAGACAAAAATAACTACTATTAGAAGCACTTCAGCTGCCCTAGGAGAAATAATACCACAAACACAAAACAATATTATAACATGCTTATTCTAAATTTTCAATTTTTTGGGAGTTAAGTATGCATTTATATATTTTTTTGCCATCCCTCTCCCTTTGGCAACCATCACCTTGTTCTCTATATCAATGGGTCTGTTTCTGTTTTTTCAGATTCTACATGTAAGTAAAATCATGATATTTGTCTCTCTCTGTCTGACTTATTTCACTTAGCATAGTGTCCTCTAGATCCATCTAGTTGTTGCAAATGACAAGATTTCATTCTTTTGTATTTATATAAACATTGTCAATAATCTATTTAATATGTACTTATAAAGGTAGTACCAAACATATATGCCAGTCCCAGCAGTTCAATGTTCAAATGAAAAAAAAAAAACAGATCAGTTTGCCATTTCTATCCCATACAGTAAAATGATGAATATAGCATCCTTCAAATGGGCTTAACTAAAAAACAAATTTTAGGTGAAAATTCACAAAGTATGTGGATATTTGTCTGCATGAATGAAGAAATACTATAATTTATATTCATAGGGTAGCATATATTAATTCAGCAGCCACTTGAAACCCTAAGTTATTTCCAGATTACCAATCAGGCTATGTATTCAGTGAAACTGCCATCCTTGACATTTTGCAGATAGTTTAATAATCCCTATTAATTTTTCCCGCTTCAGACCCAGCCCCAAAAGAAAATAGTCTTTCTATAGTCCCTAAAATCTCAACATCAATTTAAAAAAATACATTTTGGTGTAAAAAAGGCAAATTTTCTTTGCTTGGTACCTGCTCCTGTTGAAAGTTACTGAAAATCTGAGCTATTTCTGAATCCCATGGAAGTGTTATCCACCAGCAGAGAGACTGCACTGAGTCACAGTTCACTTCAGACCATTCGTCTGGTTATTTCCTTATTTACACTGAGTGGCCATATTATTATGATCTCTGAACACATAATAATCTGGCCACTCAGTGTAGACTGACCACAGAGTTGGGATTTTAAAATAAGGTTTTTCCATGTATAAGAACTGCATTGTGGTAGTTAGAAAGAAGCAGAAGACTTACTAGCCAGAGGCTGGGGGCCACTATCTCCTGGTCCCTTGACATATCAAGATTTGCAAGCTTTCCCTTATACATAAGTACACTGAGTGGCCAGATTATTATGCGTTCAGAGATCATAATAATCTGGCCACTCAGTGTAGAGTAAACCGTAGGCTGGTGACACTATGTGAATAGAGTAGCTTGTGTAAGTATCCTTTTCCCGTGTGTTTTAAGAGGTAGGAAAACAAAGGCTGATCTAATGACAGGCTACTTGGCCTACAAATATTTGTTAATACCCACACAAAACATGGAGGAGGAGAAAAGAAATGCCGTTCTCTCAATTAACTTAATGTACATATTAAAGTGTAGAATCCTACAAGACTCTTACATTGAGCTACTGTCAAATCAGTCAGTAGACTTTAATTGAAATAAAATTCAAGGAACCAGCTAACTGATATTAACATTCAACTGATGAAGCAACCAACTGAGTAAGATTGGCAGTTTGAAAAATCTAAAGGTTTAAAATGTTTTTATTTCCATTATATTCACTTACACATTCATATTACAAGAATGTCCTAGTCTTTATAATATTTGATCCATTAATTCTCCTTTCAAGATATAATAAAATGAATGAATGATTACAAGTTAAAAAAATAAAAATGATACATGACTTGAGTTTTCATATTTGCCAAACTTGCTTCTGCAAGAAAGAAAATTCCTATATTTGTTTTTCAGAAAAGTAGAATTCCTTCCTGAAACATCGAGTTTTCATCCTTTTCCTACTGATGCTAAACAGGAAATAGTAAAAAGCTAATATTTGGGGATGCCATGCTTTCTTAACTTTTCTTTGCATCAAGTCCTGGTCAATGACTCAGTTACTGCTGTATCCAAAGGGAACATGAACCTCAATTGTTTGCCACTGTTTAAATTTTCACCATCATTAGTTTCAAACTTGGATCCTGACTCAATCAACTTTCTGTAGTGTTTTTGATTTGTTATGTAAGAGCTTTCTGCAAGGAGCTGAGTTTTCTTTATAATGCAGGCTTTCATAAAAATTAAAATCTAATTATTAGACTAAAACTAAAATCTAATAATATTTTTGTCTAAAAACTAATACCTAATTATTTAATGGTTACATTTTATACAGTTACGATATTTGATATAATTTCAAGAGCAAATGTTTAGTATTGAAAATAATTTTCTTATAAAAAAGTGGTTATGTTGGTGACTAAATGACCTTGTTTTTGACCTCCATTGTTCAAAAGAACAAAGAGGTTCTTCCTGAAATGTTCTTTAGGAGGTATCTGTGAAGTACTAGGTGAGAGCAATTATGATCCTGTCCCTTTTACAAAGAAGTAAAGTGATATGCCAGAAGGCTAATTTTAATTTCCTCCTAGAGCCTTCTAATTAAATGAAAATCTGACTCCTAACTAGATGTCAATACACTAGACTTCTTTGGGAAATTCATGTTAACAACTCTATCTTTCATTTATGCCTTTGCCTTCCTTGCAGGAGATGACTGCTTTAAAATGCTATGTTTTGGATTTTAACAAACCAAAGAAAACAGATACCATTGCATTTTATGTAAACTGCAGAGCTAATGGCCCATGTGCAGCTGCCAGGCAGGCTACATCCTTAGAGCTGGGACCATGTGAATATTGTTCGGTGCAGTATACATTTTATGTGGAAAACCAGCCACTGCAAATGTTCACTGAGATAACAAGTTTTCAGAGCTAAAAGGAATTCTAATAACCATCTGGACAAAAGATTTGCAATGTTTTAACCAGTAAAAATTCTGTCGTTATTTTAACTACAGAGCCTAAATTTTGAAGGATTTAAAATCAGTGGACAAGCTTGCAGTGTATACTGTACTTTCCTAATAAATATAATATGGAGTTTGAGTTTAGTTTTAAGAACTCTGTCACTACTTTTGGGGGCCCAGGTTGGGAATGAATGAGCCTCATTCTTTCACTCTACAGATGACAGGAGTTGTGCCAGGATATGTATGAAGTTCAAGGTTGCACAACCCAGGAGAGGTAGCACCAGAGAGAGAATCAATATAAAGGGGGGTTGATTTGAGAAAACACCATTTACGACCCCTCAATAGCACTTCTTCCTCAGCGTGCCCCCTTTAATGCTTGGGGCTCCCATTGTCCTTTCCCACTTCAATTTTTCTAGCTCTGCTTCTCATGCAATGCAAAGATTTTAATAGTTTGATACTGATGATGCTCAACACATTTCTCTAACCCAACCTCACTCTTGATATTCAGACCTCTATTTCCTATTGAATACTCAGAACTCACAGACTTTTAGGTCTTTACTTGACCTGTACACTTAATAGTAATACCATCCTCTCTCTCTCTTTTCAATGCTCCTTCAGGGAACAATGCTAACATCCTCTTCGGTGAAACGTGTCCTAATTTCCATCCTCCCACCATGTCCAGGCAGAAATAATGTGCTGTTCCCTGTGCTCAGTTATAAGATAGCACTTGTCTTCTTTTCTGATTTATTCTTCGTGTGTGACTCTCCACTAAACTGAAAGAATCCTAAGAGTAGGAAGAGTGCCTGGTTCCTCCATGTAAGTAACTTCAGTGCCTAGATAGTGCTGGCCTCAATGTGCCTGTGAAATACAGTTTTATGGTGATGTATAATTTGATTTGTTCAAAATACTAAAAGCATCTGCTTTCCAACTTTTTCTCATATTTAGAGTAATCATAAACTTTATTCAGCTACATTTGTGCATTTCTTACATACATCAAAATATTTTAATTAAAATACATGGTGCAAAAAGATGGCTTCAGGAAATCTTGTCTTTTACCAGTGAATTAACCAGTGAACTTTGTTAGAGAAAACAATGTGATCTTTTTATAAAAATTTATGACAAAAACACTATAAAAATAACCATGTTACTACAAATGTTGAAGTTGTATGTCAAGCTTACAGCAAATTGCATATGTCAAACCATTATGGACTACTAATTTTCAACATGCTCCTCCCATTTATTTTTTGAAATATCCTAACAATTGTTTTTAAAGAGAAAAAATTGCTGTGTTTCAGTATATTCAACAAAGATATAACTGTAAGACACTACTAGATTCTATGGAAAATAACTAGAATAAGACATAACTTCTTAAGTCAAATAAATTTAATGAATTTCTTACATGCTCGCAACCAGATGCTAATATACTCTGGTTGTTTAAATAAGACTAGAGGCCCAGTGCACGAAATTCGTGCATGGAGGGGGGTTGTCCCTCAGCCCAGCTTGTACCCTCTCCAATCTGGGACCCCTCAAGGGATGTCCGATTGCCCATTTAGGCCCGATCCCTGGGATCAGGCCTAAACGGGCAGTCGGACATCCCTCTCACAATCCAGGACTGCTGGCTCCCAACTGCTTGCCTGCCTGCCTTCCTGATTGCCCCTAACCGCTTCTGCCTGCCAGCCTGATCACCCCCTTAACCACTCTGCTGCCAGCCTGTTTGCCCCCAACTTCCCTCCTCTGCCAGCCTGGTTACTCCTAACTGCCCTCTCCTGCAGGGTTGATCACCTCCAACTGCCCTCCCTTGCAGGCCTGGTCCTTCTCAACTGCCCTCCCTTGCAGGCCAGGTGCCTCCCAACTGCCCTCTCCTGCTGGCCATATTGTGGTGGCCATCTTGTGTCCACATGGGGGCAGGATCTTTGACCACATGGGGGCAGCTATATTGTGTGTTGGAGTGATGATCAATCTGCATAGTACTCTTTTATTAGATAGGATAGAGGCCTGGTACAGGGGTGGGGGCCAGCTGGTTTGCCCTGAAGGGTGTCCCTGATCAGGGTGGGGTTCCCTTGGGGCGTGGGGCGGCCTGAGCGAGGGGCCTGTGGTGGTTTGCAGGCCGGCCACACCCCCTGGCAATGCAAGCGGAGCCCCTGGTATCTGGAATTTATTTTCCTTCTACAATTGAAACTTTGTAGCCTGGAGCAGAGCCAAGCCTGGGGTTCCCTCCGAGGCTCGCAGCCATTTGTGTTGGGGTTATAATTGAAACTTTGTTGCCTTAAGCGGGTGGGCCTGGCCAGGGTGTACGGAAAGCTTTGCTTCCCCTATTGCCGGCGGCAACCCTGGCCTGCTCTCTCAAGCTCCAATCTGCCGCCATTTGTTTGAATTTGTTTACCTTCTATAATTGAAACTTTATTGTAGCTTCAGTGGAGGCTTAGGCCTGCAACGGCTGGCAGAAAGCTTGGCTTCCTCTGTTACCTAGGAAACCTTGCTCTCTGTGGCAGTAGCCATCTTGGTTTGGGTTAATTTGCATACTCGCTCTGATTGGATGGTGGGCGTGGCTTGCGGGTGTGTCGGAGGTATGGTCAATTTGCATATTCGTCTATTATTAGGTTAGATTATTAGGTTAGATACTGGTAGATATGGAGAGGGAGTGTTTTTAATGGTTGTGTTTATTATTTGCAGTCAATTGGGTTCGAATCCTTACTTTGCCAATTGCAGTTATGTGACCTTGGGCAAGTTAATTAACAGCTCTAAATCCCTAGTTTCTCATTAAAAGTAGAATAATAGAACCTATCTTATAAAGTCACTAGAGGCCCAGTGCACAAAATTCTGCACGGGTAGGGTCCCTAGGCCTGGCCAGCGATCTGAGCCAATCGGGGCCTTCCGGCTGCCGGCGGGGCCTTCCTTCATTTCACACCACCCCCTGATGGTCAGTGAACATCAAAGCAAGCGATCGAACTCCCGGTCTCCCAGTCAAACTCCCAAGGGGACACTTTACACATTAGCCTTTTATATATATCTCTATCTCTATCTCTATCTCTATCTCTATCTCTATCTCTATATATCTATATCTATATCTATATCTATATCTATATACATATATACACACATATACACACACATATATATACATATATACACACATATATACACACATATATATATATTACAATGATTAGATAGAATAACGCAAAGGAAATATTTTGTGCCACACTTAGCTAAATGGTAACAATAAATGAAATTTAACTATTATTATTGCTTTAACTGTGGAGTGGTTGTTATTGGAATTATGGTCATACACTCTTCCCTAAAATGACAATTAAACTTTATTTTATAAAAAATTGCTCTGCTATAAACAATACCAATTTTTACTTCCAGAAATATTTTCTTTGGATTGTTTATTTCAATGAAATGCCAGGAAGTTAATAATCATGATACGTAGGCTGGTCCCGCCTCCTCTGGGTGCCTCCCCACTTCCGCCCGTCTCCGGAGCAATGCCCCAGCTAATATGCTAAAGGTCTGATCATTCCCTGTTACGGCGTCCTGGCCATTAGCATATTAGCTCTTTATTAGTATAGATTTTTTAAAAATAGCTTCATAGAAATGTCATTATAGGACAAAAACTATAAATATTTAAAGCATGTTATTATTTTTGTTAAATAAAATATGTACTCTTCATGTATCAGTTAATCAAAAAAGTAAAATAATATTTCTCATTGTGTTTTATTTATTTTATTTAAAAATTTAAATATTATTTATTTCATTAGTAATTATGTTTCTAAATTAATGAATAATTCATAAATTATTCATGAACTGTATCCACTGAGATATTTTTACTTTAATTGATTTTTAAGTTTTAATTATTATTTAAATGTGCTTTACAAATTTGTTCTATTGTTTACTCATCTTTTTTCAAGTTATGTTACCAAATGTTGTCTAATTTGATGAATTTTAGAATTGATTTTTAAATCTCCTAAAGGTATCCTATTGGGATTTTGATTAAAATTAAATGAAATATATAAACAAATCTGGAAGTAAATAAATTTTTTCCAATCTTCCCATTCAGAAATTTTTTATTCACTCCATTATGTCACACAAAATATTATTTAACATGTGCTCCTGTAAAAAGAATTATTTTACCACTATAATTTCTAATTGGTTATTATTTGGCATTTAATTAGCTTGTACCCAGTTTATTTGACTAAACGTTTTCCCTTCTTTTTTCCTTCCTGTTAATCTTCTTAGGTTCTTCATAAATGGATGTTTTGTTCCTAAACCCAGGGATAAAATTTGCTGACTCATCTACCCTTACAATGGTGCAAATAATAGTATGAGAGCAAATTTACATGGCATATAATTCACTTAAATAGAAAATATGTCTATAATTATATTTTTACCAAAGCATAGCTTTCCTCATTTCCTTATTAATAACTTAACCCACTAAAATCTGAATTGTATTTCTAACATTGCTTAAACTGCTTTCTTTAGTCTTATATTTATTTTTAATATATTCACATGTTAAACAATGTGATACCAACAGTATGAAAATAACCTTCTATGTCACCAGTGATTTCTCAGTTATCATATTAGTTAATTACTTCACTTACAATAATCATTTGTTGAATTCTAATGAGTACTCTTTAGGCTATATCCTATTTTTAGAACTTGACAATGCAGCTTTCTTCATCTTCTTCCTTATTGAGTTCTATCTCTTTGGTTATCTGACCCATTTTCCACATTCTTTCATTACATCTCTGGCTGATCTTTAAGCTATTATAATGGCTCATCTTCTATTCATTGCTTAGATGTGTATTGGTATTTCCATGAAAGCTGATTTGTTTGTCATTATTCCTTCCTTCCTTTCTTTTCTTATACTTTTCCTTAGGCAATCCAAACTATTTCAGCCTCAACTGTGACCTATATACAATAGACTGCCAAGTTTATATATTAGCTATCATCGCTTTTCAGAACTGCATTTCTATCTGCCACTTTTATCTAGATGTTTGACTAAAATATTTGATTAGTCCCAAATGAGATGTGATGTTTTCCTCAAAGCCATCTTTGTTGGAATTATTTATTTTGGGTAAAGGCATCATGACATCAGTTGATAATAATGATGTTCTATAATAATAGTGATACAATAATCAGAAGAACATTTATTCAACACTTACTATACTCCAAGTACCATTTTAATATCTTTGAATGTATTGATTCATTAATCTCATAACAATCCCATGAGGTAAAAGTAATTATTATCCCTGTGGACAAGTAAGAAAATTTAGGTACAAAGGGTTTTAGCAAATTACCCAAGGCCACACTGATAAAATGAAAAGTGGTAAAAACAGTCTCACCACAAAGTCTGTTTTAAAAAACAAAACAAAATTGCAATTCTATGTTTCCAAACTAAAAACAGAGTCATCTCTGAGTCACTCCTTCTTGTATTCCTAAATAATTTACCAAGGCCTGTCAGTTTGGTCTCTCATGTCCTTAGTCAATGCCCTTCCCATCACCTCTACTCTCCATTTGTTTTTTACAATAACCACCACTTCTTACTTAAAGTGTGGCAGACTTATCATTCTCCAATATATTTATTGCTTTCATGATGCCTTTAATGTAGTCAGACATGATTCCATTATTCCTATGCTGAAAATCTTCCCATGATTTTTTGTTCCCTATAGGATAAAATTTAAACTCCTCAGCAATGTATGCAAGATCTTTTATGTTCTAAAATTGTCTTATGTTTCCAGAAATTTCCCACTTACTCCTTAACCTTACACCAAACATATGTTCTTTGTTGTACTAAACTACTGTTCTTACCTAAAAATATGCATGCATGTGTATATGTATGTATACATGTATACACATACACATACATATATGTATACACACATTTATCCACAGCCTGATAAATATATGTATTGATTATTCTCTCTACTGGAATAGGAATTCCTCAATGGAGAGACTGTGTCTTATTCATCTTTTTTTTTTTTTTACCTTAACAATATACAAACACCACACATGGCAGTTATTTAATAAGTTTTGGTTAAACACATAAATGAATGATGGAAGCAGTAAAGATAGAAAGACATTAAAAGCTTTTAGGTAACCATATTTTATGATTCATGATTTTCATTAATTTTGTTTAGTATTTCTCACACTGAGAAATGAAAAGTGTGTAAATGCAGGAATCAGATAAGATTCTGGAAGGAGAATACCATACTTAAGTGCCTTGAATATTTAGGGAGTAAAATGGAAAAAAAAAATCTTACAATGTCTGTAAGTAATTCCATCCTCAAGTAGATCTGGAAATAAACTTATACTTGTGTCAGTCATACAAAGATTTTCTCATACTCTCTCAGCTTACTAATTACTGGGGGCTTGCTCTTCATTAGAGGAAGCTGGCCTATAGACCCCATTCTTTTAAGAAATTAAATGGATTCCAAATTCACCATCATGGTTGGAATGTATAACATGTTTAATTAGGAGAATGGTGGCTCCCTTTTACAGTAATTTAGGAGTGGAAATAGGTATAAATGACTATGGATGACAAGTGTGCTGTCAAGTATCAAAGTGCTATATCAGACCTGTAGTTCAGTAGGACACATATCAGGAAGTAAGAGGTGTAGAAGCACTCAGTATACCTGTTAGAATTGTTATGCCTATAGTAAAATAATTTTGAGTATAATTCTCCCTAGTTTTAGCTTTTTATTTGAATTTCTATCCTACAAACCTATTGAATATGCATTTTAATGTGAACCAGACTAAATCACATTCAGGAAATATGAGGCATAATAAATTCAAAGTAGAAAGAAAAAAGAAACTAAAAGTAAGTCAAATCAATGACTTCTTAATTATTTTTTTACTATAAGATATTTCTTGGATTAAATGAAATCATCATTCAAAAATCAACGTTCTATAACCCTAAACAATGCAGTAGTGACCCAAGTCATTTAGCTGTGCAAACATCTGGCAGGTGAAATGATAGCATCTAAATCATAGATCAGCCTGGATGAGAAAAATAAAATTTCTGAACTAGAACAGTTGCTTGATAAATGTACCCTACTTTTCTTCAATGTTTATGTTTGATAAATGGCCAGACTTTGCCATGACTTTGCCTTGATATTTATCTTATAGTCAGTGGCCATTATCTTGTGACAACAATCTATCTTTCTGTTATCTTACAGCTCATAATTGTTAAGTCTTTCCACTGAAGATTTTCTATCAGTTTTGTAATTTATGACAGATAGAGGACTAAACTTTCAACTAAAGTATTTTAGGCATATGGCTTATCACTAAAATTTAAAAATAATAGACCCATAGCAGTTTTGTGGCTATGTTTACATACATATCCTCTAGAGGGAAAATGTTGCAGAAAGCAAAGCCAATATATAGCATTTTTTTTAATTCAAAATTCTTTAAACTGCATACAAATTCCTGAGAAAATTCATAGACTTGCAGCTCAAAGAGACACAACAATATTTTGTTAATTAACATACTGATCACATCCCGTTATAATAGATGGAGTAGCCACATTGCCAACTCCTTAGAGAACTGAGCAAGTTGCCAGGAATTTGTAACCATTAGCATTCCCCTCACTAAACACAGTTTTTTCTTCCCCAAGTATTGTTGCTCTTGTGGCTACAGAAGTCTTCCCAGAGCACACTAGAAATGACAGAATCACAGGAAAACTGTAAGAGAGCATTGTTTGTTTGAATAGTTCATTTTAAAACACTTAAGCTGAACAACTATACAATGAATTGTTCTAGTAAGACCAGGACTAGCCCTCCATGACCATCTAATTTAATTGCTCTATTTTACAGACAAAGAAATGAGGCTTAGAAGATTTTCGTAAGTTGCCCAAGGGTACTTAGACAGAAAGAAAGGAAAAGCATGCATATGACACTAACAACTTTTCCAGAAACAGCTGATCCAGCGTTGTAATAATAGTTATTCTTAGGAGTCACATGGAACACTTGCTAAACATAAAGTTTTGTTGATCCCTACTCCAAATCTGTGAAGAGGTCAATGAATCTACATTTTTACAGTCTAGGAGATTCTGATGTCCAGGGGATGCTGATGTTGTCAGTCTAAGAACATATTTTGAGAAATACTGTTCTACACCACATTTCTTCATAAATTAAGATAATCTTCCTCATTGCTTTGGCTGCACATTTGATTTCTTAATAGTGGAATTACCTAGCCATTCAGCTTAGAGATATGTAATGCAGACAGAAGTGGGGAGGGGTTGGAGTGGTATGGTGTGTGTGTGTGTGTGTGTGTGTGTGTGTGTGTGTGTGTGTGTGTGTTACAGTAAAAGATAAAGATGAAGAATGATTTGGGTAGGACCTTGGTCATAAACAAGCCAAGAGCATCATAGATAATAAATCAAATAGATTTAGGACCCAGCCATTTTTATACATTAGAACTACTTTTACGTATGTATTTTTGGGAATGTGGGTAAATGTGTATATTGGGAACCAAAGAAAAAAATACTTCAAAATGGAGGCCTTTTAGCATAGGAAATAAGAAGACACTGCGAAGAGCTACTTGTTTTAACAATGCCATCAGCCCTCTCATACTTTCATTGCTGTTGTTACCGTGCATTTGCATGTCAGTTTCATCCTATTTGGGCATTGCCAGTGTGGGATGACCAATCCTCAACATCACATTCCATATATTCCGATACCATGCTCTCTGTGACCTCCATTTAGCTCTCATCCAGCAGCCAGGCCATGCTGCAGAAGTCAGTCAGAGAACCTGTTCCCTAAGGTTAAATGCGATCACAATCACAATACCAGTGAGGTGTAGGATGAGTTCCTTATCACAGACAGCCAGTATGGGCACACAACTTCTCCACTAGTGTTTAACCTGAACTAATGAAAATATGAGGTAATTGTTCCACTTTGATGCCAGTATTTCTGGATCTCTCACCCCAAATCTCCTGTACACTTTGCAGCAATTGTTATAAGTTGTAAATGGATCTAGATATGTGACAACCCTGATAATGTAACAAAGAGTTTGCTGGTTCAAACAATCAACCATACTACTATCTCACCCTGAGACTTTTCCAGTGAGTTTATAAAACAGAAAAAAAATACTTAATTTTTAGTTTAATTATATAGATTTGTTCTGTATGAGTTACTTGCTAGCCTAAGCATACATTCACCTTTTTTGGATCCTACCCTGATATTGGTTGGGGTGCTTTGATGCATCTGCCTTGTGAACAGAGTATTGATGACATTTGCAGGATCCTTCCCTAAATTATCTCTCCTAAGGAAAAACTGATTGCTCCCCATTATGTATTCCCACTGGATCTATAACATTTCCATCTACAACCCTGTAACACTTCGTTGCTTTCACTTGTCTCACACAGATGTGAGGCATTTAGGTAATGAAACATCTATTGATACCTCAGATTGTCATTAAACTTCCATATTTATCATGCTCCATAGAGCCACAAATTATGGGTTTATTCACCATAAGCAATACTAAATAATACTAAGAACATTCCATAGATACAGTTCCTTTTCTCTCCAATAGCATTAGTTCATTACCAAGAGGTCCAGTTTCCAGCTATTTCCAAAGAGATTATATTGAATTACCTGTTCCCTGTCCCACCCAACAGCATCCTTACTTATGCTCCCTCATAATAATGGTAAATAGTTCATAATCCAGCTAATTTATCTCCTTACTCCCAAGTATTAAAAGAGATAACTTAATTGAAGTCATTTTGAATACTATCATAATACTATATTATAACTGTGGCATATTTATAAGTTAAAATTATTAAATTAATTCATCCAGTCCATGAAAATGATAAAGATCAACTTGATGTCCAGGGTATACATCACATAAGACCAAATATTATCTCTGGCTACTAGAGAATCCTGATGCTTATGTTTTAAGTAACTCAAAAGTGGCATTGGTTCACTTTTTCTTTTTAGTGTCCTCAAAAGAACTTTGTATTATTAAAGAGTGCTTCTAATAAAACAGGGAAGGTTAAGAGCTTTCTGAACCTGCTGATGATTAAATATAATTAGATCATCAGCATCTGAGAGGAGAGGATTACAATATAAATAACATTAATCCTGTAGAGTAGCTAGACACCATTAGAATGAAGAATAGGAACACAAAGCATAGGTAAATAGCTGCATAGCATGAGAGAACAAGATCTCAGAATCATAGTGCACTTACACAAAATAAAATGAGAAAAAGAGAATCCTATATAATAAAAGATTAATATGTGAAGTATCCGGTTGGCTGCTCAACCAATCAAAGTGTAATATGCTAATGATATGCTAAGGCTGCTCAACTGCTCACTATGATATTCACTGACCACCAGGGGGCAGATGCTCTGACTGGTAGGTTAGCTTGCTGCTGGGGTCCAGCCGATCAGGACTGAGCAAGACAGGCCGGACATGCCCTGGAGCCCTCCTGTGGTCTCTCCCTGGCTGGCCAACTTCCCACGTCCTTCCCCGGCTCTGATTGATGATGCACCGGTAGGGTCCCTTGGCCTGGCCTGTGCCCTCTCACAATCTTGGACCTCTCAGAGGATGTCAGAGAGCCGGTTTCAACCCAATCCCGCAGGCCAGGCCGAGACCCCACCGGTGCAGGAATTCGTGCACCGGGCCTCTAGTAATATGTAAAAGCAAAGAATGTTCCATAAGATTTGGCATAATTTTAAGGTGATAAGAAGCAGGTAACTAGCCCAGCTGACGTGGCTCAGTTGTTGAGTGTTGACCTATGAACCAGGAAGTCACAGTTCCATTCCAGTCAGGGCATATATCCAGGGCTCCATACCCAGTGTGGGGCATGCAGGAGATAGCCGATCAATGATTCTCTTTCATTATTGATGTGTCTATCTCTCTCTCCATCTCACTTCCTCTCTGAAATCAATAAACATATATTTTTTAAAAAGAAACAGGTAACTCTAAGCAGATACAATGAAGATTCTTCATTAGTCAATGCAAATATAAAATGAAGAGCAATGCAAAGAGTGAAATAATTTGTAAAACTGGATCCATGAGAAACAAAGAATGTTAAACATATCAGATAAGAAAAAATTAATGATTTCTAAGATAATAATATATTATGGTTATTAGACTTTACCAAACCTCAATGTGAATAGAGCTTAAGAAGTGCCATGAGACCTTTAAAGGGCAATAACTAATAAATTCATTCTTACAGAAAATGTGGTTAAATACTAGAATGATCTACTAATATATGTTACAGAATTTGCTTCATCAACACTATTGTAAAGCAGATTAATATTCATGTACTGTAATAGGTAAATTCTAAAATGAAACAGAAAAAGCTATCATAGCCTCTCCTGTAATGTCATGATAAATCCCATGAGATTACAAATGAACTTCAAGTTTAATGCTCATTAGCTATATTAGCTATAAAATACATTGTAATGTGTACTCACACTCTTGTTTGTGGCTTTTTAGAACATTTTTTGCAAAAGCAAAACAAACATTTACTTTTTTAAACTCCCTGTTTTCATGTTAAATCTTAATAAGAGGTCTTTTTCAGTCATTGAATTCCATGATTTAGATGCAACAAAAGCCCAACTATTAATGTCTCTGTAGATGCTGAGTGTGCTGCACATTCCAAACAACTTTTAATCAAATTAAAATAAGGGTCTACTTAAGTATTTAATTCATTATTTTAAATATTATATTAATATGTGAATGATGTTAGAAGTACTTAAAATTCAACATAATCTTCATGTATTTAATGGTGCTGTGCTTTATGTTGTATAATTAAATTTAAATTAGTATATAAATGTTATTGCTGAAATATTCTTTGTTAGTTGAAATGAATTTAACTAGGTGCTCATATTCTCTGGGATTAGATAGTCATTGAATTAAAGAGTTTATCCCAGGGGAAGGCTCTTCATGAGAGAGTTTGTATCTGCTCAATTTGACACTAAACAAAGCATTTTAATTCTGATCTGAACCATTCCCTGTGTTTAGATAACTGAGTGAGAGCAAGATAAAAAGATGAAATTTTGTCAGGCTCCCTTTCACAGAGGGCGATATACTAATAAAGAAATTATGCTATTGTTCTATGCAAACAATAGACACAATGTGTTTTATGTTTCTCTTTTAGTATTAAAGTTACTCAATTTTAGTGTTAAAGTTCAGCTTGTGAATATAGAGATACATACTATAAAATGAGTGCTGAGATACCAGTCAGAATATTCACCCCAACTAGCCTAGTCCAACCATTCTCTATGCTGTAGAATATTTTAGCAGCTCCATTTTAGGAACTGTTTTTAGAGAGCGGATATGACTCACAAAAGAAAAGCAGTCTCATTTCTTTATCTTCACATTTTGGGAAAAAAAAAAAAAAAAGGTACCATTTTTTTCATACAAAGAACATATTGTGGGGCAGGCTGAAAAATCTCTCCACTAACTAAGTCCAAAACGAAAACTAGAAATTCGTGGTCTTCCATGGTAATGGCAGTCATTTATAGGTCTCAGGTGACTTTTAAACCCAAAGATTTTGTTATTTTAATTTGATTTTTTTTTTCTCATTCAGGATTCTGTCACGTTCCACTATATCAGAGTTATCTCTCTTTTTTAAGCACCTGTGTGCTAGGTGGCTATTACTCTTCTGCAGCATCTACATGGTCCAATGTAAAATCGCTGCTCCAAAGTAGAATATTAGCCTGCTAGTATGTGCATGTGCAGATGGACATGTGTCTAAGTGTGCGTGTGTACAGACGTGCATGCGTATAAGTGTGCATGTGTGCAGGTGGTGGGCCTAACATTATTCTCTGGCTCTCTGTGGATGCAGTCAATTTAGCTGGATATGGGAAAATGAATCTAGGGAAACCTGACACAAAGAAACCATCGGGACACATAGGGAGGATTGCCAGCACACGATCCTATCTACTAAGTACGTAACATCTTTACCACAGTTAGCAGAAAACACATTCTCCTTCAGGGGTAAACTCTCTTGAGGCTTTTTTCTTTTTAGGTCTCAACCTCCACTGTCTTCTGCACACATTTGATTTGATATCAAAGTTCACCAAGTGTCAAATGATTATCATATCATTTTACTAGTATTTAAAAATACCTCATGTAGCCATATATTTCAAAACATCTCATATTGTGTGTCGTCTTAACAACATCTATTCTAACATTTTTCCTGCAAGCACAATTACCCCTCCTGTTGTTATAAGTGAAATACAAAATTGTTTAATGTGTCATTAGTCATAATATGAATGAGTGAACAATTTTGTAGTTGTCTAATTCTTTTACCTTTTTTTATTTTTATTTTTTGGTATATGTTCAAGATTCAGTTTGAAAGTGCACAAAATTCTATTGAGTAAGGATGATCAATACAGCTAATATCATGACCAAGAACCAGGCAACACATTCAAGGCATAAAATAACAAGAGGTAAAACTTTGTCAGGTTTTTTCATTTGTCTCCTCCAAGTAACAACGTTGCCAATGCTAAACACACATTTCCAAAGGGTGCTACTGCCAGGTCTCACTCCATTAAACATTTATACATTCATTACTTAGTACGTCAAATATTAATTGATATTTTTTCCTACATGGAATTATTATGCGTTTCGCTTTTAATTCATTTTAAAAAGTTCCACTGCATTAGGTCTTCAAAGAGATTTTCAAAGTGTTCAATTACTTCTAACTGTTGGCTTTTTTCTGTTTCTTGGAAACAAGCCAGGTTCCCAGTCTTTGCACTTTCACTCTTACTCTCTTCGTCCACTTGTTCCAGGGGTTGTGAAAAGAGGTTTTCTTTCATGACTGCCTCAACAGTGAGGGTTCCTTTCCAGCTTTGAAAAATTCAAGCCTAGAAAAAATTTAAACTGGCATCTTTATAATGCTGTCGCTTTTGCTCAGTGAGGAATCTAGCCCTCTGAACAATGAATGCTTGTCTAAAGCAACTATTCACAGAAGGTCCTGCCTTCTGGGGAACGGGGCAAGTTTTTACCTACTGACAAACGGGAGCAGCATAACAGAACAGAACGGAGCCCGGTGCAAAGCGCCTCCCATTTCCAGGGCCGCAACGAGAAGATCAGTTACAGCCCCGCTGCCATTGACCGTTAGGAAAAGAATGTCAAACAAGGGCAAGCCCCCGTCCAGATGAGATCATGTGAATTCCTTGAACATGTCTTTAATTTACAGATGTTCAAAATGTTTGGGGAGGCTGGAGGCTTCTCCGCGTGTGTGAATTAGCACTTGATGACGGAGGTTCTAGTGAGAGTCTGAAGAGGCAAAAAAGACTACGTCTTGAGAAAATTGTCTGGTTTATATAAATAGGTTTAACAGTTACTTCAAAACTTAGTGTTGTTATATCACTTAGGTCTCAAGGCTTTCAAAGGCCTCTGAAAGGAACGTGGACCTGGTGAACACTGTCTGTGTCAAGCACTCCCAGTATTTTATTAGCTGCTCTCATTCTACAAAGCACCGGAACCAATTAGAAAAAATTAAAAATGTTTTGCTTTATTTTTCTCATTTGAAAATGGAAGCCATCGTGGCTACTGGTTTGTGTTTAGATGAGAAAGTATTTCAATTTCTTGATACTATTCTTGATGCTATTGGTGAGAAAGAGGAAACTGGGCGTGGAGAAGTTGATAGGTTTGGGGTGGCTTCATTTTGTGGGCTCTCTTGTCTGCTTTTCACCCTATTTCCCCTTCCCCCCTCAGTGCTGCACAGGTGGGGTTTCAGTGGTAGCTACAGAGACCTTACACTGACTTACAAAGGAAGGAAGAGCAAAGAAATGCAGGGGAGAAAGGTGGCAGCAGACCTGTGCACGACACACATAGGACTGGAGGGGAGATAGAGAGAAGAGACAAGGGAAGTTTTAGAATGAATGGGGACCTTAGATCCCTTCCAGTGCTGACTTGTCAGAACCCCACTGTTAGCAAGTGGTGAAGTTAGGACTCAGAAATGTCAGGCTCCTTTCTATTTAGAGCATAAACATATCACATTTCTTGTACATGTCGCTTGACCCGTGTTGACTCAGTGGTTGAGCATCAACCCTTGAACCAGGAGGTCAGGGCTCGATCCTCAGAAGGGGGCATGCAGGAGGCAGCTGATCAATGATTCTCTCTCTTCATTGATGTTTCTATCCCTTTCTCCCTCTCCCTTCCTCTCTCAGAAATCAATAAAAACATTAAAAAATTATTGGACATGTCTTGAACAGACTCCCAGTGCATGTTTCTAGAAACTTGAACCAAAAGAAGGTGGTTTTTAAGTTCTGTTCCTTGAAAAGGAGATTATCTGATTACCTCATATATGGCCACCAGAAGTACATTCCTAGAAAGAGGTGAAACTTCTACTTTAGGTATTTCCCATACTTTTCCTTATGCTTAGTTATTTTCATTTATAGTAATTTGTTTTCTCTCCCTCTCCTCCCTAAACCTTTCCTCTTTTAAAGTCCAATGGCATGCACTCTAATGACAACATTCTTACAAGCAGCGTGACATTGAGGAAAGGTGGGTTTTTCAAGGAGTCCTTTCTGGATGCTTCCACCCCTCTGCTTTATGCACAGTATTGTTGCCTATCTCGATATCTCATGTTCTGTTTTCTCCAACAGCTGCTTCACATGTATATTTTGCTTTTTATTCTGGGCTTACATTAATTTTGTGTAGCAAAAAACAACAAAAAGCAAAACAAACAACAACAAAAAAAAAAAAACGGTAACAAAGAATTCCTCCCATTTAGCATTTAAAAGCAAGGAGTTTTAACCCAGACTTATGGGTTGAGAAAGAACAATTTAGAGCTTTTCAAGCATAAGTTTATAAAATCAACAAATGTAAATTTTGCCCATTGTTACTACTGATAATGTTGAGTTTCTTAGCTGTGAGTGGCTCTATAATTGCTTTGGCAATTCAGTTTTTCTTTTTCTTTCTGTTTTGTATGATGCATGGAATATGTGTGGCTTACTGCTCTTTTGCACTTTCTAATGTCAGATATAAAAATAAAAGAAGTGGACACAAACTAAAATAGCTTATAGACTGATAATAGAACAGATTGATAATAAGAAATCAACTGCAGCAATTTTCATCTACCTAAGCTCTCTTTTATCATGATTACTGTACACAATTAAGAAGTATGCATATTATGCCCAGCTGGTGTGGCTCAGTGGTTGAGCATCGACCTATGAACCAGGAGGTCATGGTTCAATTCCAGGTCAGGGCACATGCCGGGGTTGCGGGCTCAATCCCCAGTGTGGGGTGTGCAGGAGGCAGCTGATCAATGATTCTCTCTCATCATTGATGTTTCCATCTCCCTCTCCCTTCCTCTCTGAAATCAATAAAAATATATTAAAAATAAGTATGCATATTGTAACTATGTGACATAATTATTGTGTTAGATGGTTAATTGGGAGAGTTAGGTTTTTAAGGGTTGGGTTTTTGTTTTGTTTTTTGCATTATTCACTGTGTTGCATTATATATCTTTTGTTTAGTTATTATTTTGTATTAGATTGTAAATCCTGCTAGAGCAGAAGGATTTTTTTTTTAAATCTTTGCAATCCAGAGATCCTGGAGAGTGCTTGGATCATAATAGTTACTAAAAAATGATTGACTGAATACATGAATGAGTGAATAAATTAATTCTGTAGGTCACATCTCATATTGTACAATAGCATGTGGACTTGGGCTTGAGTTATAGTATCTGGTAAATTATAACTAACTGCTAGACCATATGGTTCATAAAGACCAAGATCCATATCTATCTCACATTTATTATAACCCCAGCACTGAACACAATACTCAGTCCAGAGTAAGTGTTTAGTAAAGAAGAGCTGATTGAGAAAATGAGTGGATGAGTTTCTCCATTCAACCTCCCACAGAAGGACAAGACCTTTCGGCCAAAAAGGCCTTGACAGCTATGATCACTTGGTGAAGTAGACCCTGAAACAGTCAATGAGTTAGTCCTCTAGCTACCGCACTCTTCACAGCAACATTATATTTTGACACCTTATGATATCTTGTGCTTCATGTAGCACTATTAAATATATTTTAAAATTAGAAACAAACCTGGTTAGTCTGATTTATTAATTCTGTAACTCATATCATATTGTGTTCACAAATAATACAGCTTCACTATTTCCCTAGAACCATAATTTAATATTAGAGATAAATAAATATGTATAATTTATGTTCTGGTGTATCCAATTAAATATTAAAAAGCTTTTCAAGAGAACCTTGCAAAATTGACAATAAATTTGCAACATGTGATATTTTGGCTAGCGCTGAAGTGATTATGTATGTAAATGCGTCTGTTAAACTTATTTTCTTCAATTTAAATGACTTAAAATTTCATTCTCTCTCTCTCTTTTAAATTAGATAATAGAGAAATGTCTTTTTCCATTTCATGTAGTCATAGTTGTAGTAGTATTTTAGATATAATAATTTTGAAGTTTCTAGACCACAACAGTAACTGAAACTAAGTGGTTTAGTAAAAAATGCATTGCTTTAATACTTCATGGATATGTATAATCTCTAAAATCTAGGATAACTGTGAAGACTAAATATAAAATAAGTGGATTTTATGAAAATATAAACTTCTTGAATCATTTTCCCCTGTATCCCTCTCGCCATACCACCTTAATAGAGAAAAGTTGACAAGCCTTTTTCTCCTCAGAGATTCTTTCTTGATGTTTCAGGAAGTATCTTATGCATTAAAAAAGCAAACACTCTCATTTTAAATATCGTGATAGAAATAGGAAGCAATCACCTTTGCGACATCCTGCAGACACTTGGCATCTGAGTGACCACAGTCAAGTCAAGTTGGCTCCATTGGGAAAATGTTCTGGTGGTCTTTCCTGCTCTTATTTCTTTTCTGTGTCAGCCTGGCCACCTCAGGGAGCACATGTGACTGGGTCACCCAGCTTTCATGTTGCAAGTCTTGACTTAACCAATCGGAAGTTGAGGAAAATGAATTGTGTTTAATAGCAGTAATTGCCAAAAACTAGGAAAATTGTTATAAGTTTGCCAAGAAGCTCAGGAGTGAAAGAGGGAAGGAATAACCAGCAGAGAACACTGTAGAGACTAAATATCATTGGGGGAAAGAAGGACAGAATGTCTGAGCATCCCAAAGGGTTTTGGGAAGCCACCAACATTCTCCCCATGAGAATTCTAATCAAAGAAAAAGATTGTGTATTTAACATATAATACTGATTTGTAAATTTTTAATTAATGAATTTCACTTTATTTTAATTTTATAAAATAATTTCGAGCAAGTCAGGTAACAGTTTCTGGATTATCAAGAATTAATTTTTTAAAATCCTTTAATACTACTTCATCAGATAGAAAAGGACAAAGACATTACAGCTATGTATCCCCTTATGATCCATAAGTGAATTAAAAGATAATATTCCTAATCAGTTCATTACTAGGGACTAACATAAAACAATCATGTTTACAATTAAAATGCAATTATGGGGTATCCTTAGATCAGTGCTACTCAAAGTGTGGTATGGTTTGCAGACTATTTGTTCCTGAGCACCATCGAGATAAATTGAGACGGAGGCAACAGGCATGTCAATGCTTTTCTAGCAATTTAACATGACAGGGATATTCAAGTGCGTACTTTTCTGTTTTACAAAGTTATCAGTTGGTGATGGATTGGGAGGTAAAACTCTTCCTCTCTAGGCAGCTTAAAAAGCACTGGGGTAGGTAATGAAGGGCGCAGCTGCTCAGGACTCGAACACTAAACCACAAGTGTGAACATGGGCGGCATTTTTAAAGGAGAGAAATGGTGGTAAATGGAGCATTGTCTCTGTTAGAAATAAAAAAGTGTTGTTTTGATCATTTAAAATATTAAATATTTTATCTGAAATGAGGTTGGATTTAAATACTGGGACGCTCCATAGGCATGTGACCTGCGTGGGCACACAGGGCTCGGCTGTGGAGGGCCCATCCTTGGTTTAATGTTCTGCCCTTGCTGCCTTGAAATTCTTAGTAACTTAACCTTTGAGCTTCTGTTTTGTAAGTGAAATCCAGTGTGACAGTGAGCATGTATATGAGCAGAGGAACACGTACAATATGCATGGCCCCATTCGATGCTGTCCTGTTTGCATATAGCTTTTCTGATACAGAGTTCTGGAGGAGGCACAATGCATGGAGTTCAACACAACTCAGAGAAAGTGAGTTCAAGGTAAAAGTGAAGGAGTAAGGGGAGGCGTGGTACTGATCACACCAAGAGGTCATGTTTTCCATTTGAACCAGAACTTGCTCTGATGCAGACAGAGGCAATGTTATTCTAAGAAACACCCACAAAAACCAACCAAACAAACAAAAAATCCTATTCTATTCCTCCTTATTCCTGTCACTTCTTTGTATTAGCCAACCATTTACACTAAAAATGATGATATAGAAGGAAGAGAGGTCAAGATAGGGCAACCCATAGTTCTTTCCTTTTCAGTCCTTTCTGACTCATGAGTAAGCTAAAAGTAGAGTGCTGGTAGGATGTGTACACATCAAGAAATGAAATGAAAATACAAGATAGTTTTGTGCAGAATTTCCACTATTGTAGTAAGAATAGCATACACATTCATGTATAAGCTATGAAACGTGAATTACAATTTTTGCTGATTTTGCACATGAATTAAATGTTCTAATATTTTCATTTAAGACTGCCATTACACACTATAAAGGTGAATAGTAAAGCTCATTGTTATTAAAAATATTTTTTTTTACTTAGAACAACATTGAATAGCAAATAATAAATACCATGACATGTCAAATAAGAGACTGCAAAAGGAAAGAAAATATTTTATATTTAATATCTTTAAAGTAACATTTTTCCTGCTTTTAACAGGGTCTCCACTTTTTCATTCTGCATTTGGTTCTACAAATTATGTAGCTAACCCTGGTTAAACAGGATGTGTGATGCTTGGATTGAATGGTGCTATTTGCTATTATCCATCCTATATGGTCATATAAATTTAGGGATGCTAACTTCAACAATATTAAACAGGTTTCCTTACCACTAGAGTTTCTTAAGACTTTAAACAGGTCAATATACGCTATGAAGAATTAGGGAAGGCATAGAGTATGCTGGATATCCTCCCTATTGGAGCAGAGAGCTTTTTCTTGGTATTTCCAGAGAGAAACCTTCCTATGGACATAGTGGGCAATCTGGCTCCCCCACTCATTAGCTAAGTTACTTAGCATCTTTGAATGTCAGTTTCTCCTGCTAATAGAATGCCTAACTCAATGCTAGTTATAAAGATGAAATCTTCTAGCATGTGCATACTTAACTTTATTACTGCACTTCATTTTGGATTATTTCCAAATCCATCAAGGATATATGGAGAGGCTGTTCTATGGGAGCAATATAATTAGTTTCGCACCATGAATCCTTTTCTAGAAATGTTAGGAGATCTTATTGTTCACCATGGAGTAACAGAAAGAAAACATAGAAAATTTTATAGGATTAGAAATTGTTACTCATAACGGCCTGGCATATATTACATGCTCAATAAACATGGTAAAAAATGAACTAATAAAATAATCATAAACCAAAATAAAAAGTACCTCAAGCACAGCTAGAATCATATCTTGGCTTCTTCTATTAGTCAGATTACTTTATTTCTCACTTTCCTCATTTTTAAAATAAAGATCACATCTGCCTTGTAGAATTATTATGAGGAATCAATGAAAGGTAGCATTTTCATACAGTGCCTGACACAAAACTGTTCAGCACATGTTAACTATGCAATATGTTGAGAATTTCACCTCTTTACCAAGTTTTTACTGTAATCTAAGTCTCTGGTTTTCTTTCCTGTAAATAAAAATAGAGACGTATTCCAAGAATTCATAATCCAAGTAAAGTAATAAAAAATAGATGTAACAGACTAAAGAATATTAAATAAAAATTGTTTATCCATTTGTGTTTCTTGCTCCAGAACTTGAAAAAGTTGGGGCCAATAGTCCGGTAGATCACCCATTTATTTCTACTGTATCACAAATGGACAAGTATTAAGATTACCCTATCTTCAAGTCTATCTCTGACAGATTCTCTTGAATATTGATTTTTGAAACAGAATAGCCTCATATGAGACATAAGAGAAGTAGGAAGGAGTTTTTCACAGACTTAATGATAGGACTAACAAATAATTTTTATTAGACCTAGATACATAAATTGTGAATAAATAAGTGTTTTATTATGCAATTTAAATACTGAATGTCATCAGTAAGTATCATGTGTTTTGGTATATTATGATTAACATTCCAGAAACTGAATGTTACTGGCTACATAATTCTTTTAAAAAATTGCTACACGCCCTAACTGGTTTGGCTCAGTGGATAGAGCATCAGCCTGTGGACTGAAGGGTCCCAGGTTCGATTCTGGTCAAGGGCATGTACCATGGTTGCGGGCACATCCCCAGTTGGGGGTGTTTAGGAGGCAGCTGATTGATGTTTCTCTTTCGTTGATGTTTCTAACTCTCTATCCTCCTCCCTTCCTCATTGTAAAAATATCAATAAAACATATATTTTTTTAAAGTGCTACAAGATAGCAGCCAGGGAAGGAGGGATTCCAGAGGACAGCTCTGAGAAGGCCACACCCTTGTGAAGAAGAGATTGTTTTATGACACTCTCTATGTCCCCCTCTGCTTCCTATCCATTACTTTCCAGCTTAGGCCAACCAAATTTTAACTTTCAGAATACCCTTTTATACTTGCCTCCTTGCCTTTTCAAAGTTATAATTAGTATTTATTTAAAAGCTAATATGGGTGAGAAACCAAGATGGTGGAATAGGTAAACACCTGAACTTGCTGCCTCACACAACCACTTCAAAACTACAACTAAAAGACAAAACAGACATCTTCCAGAACCACAGGAAGGCTGGCTGAGTGGAAATTCTACAACCAGAAGGGAAGAGAAAAGCACACTGAAACTCAGAGGAGCTGCAGAAGTAAAGTGCAGAGGTATGGAGGTGTGCGCATGGAGAGGGCTGGCAACTGAGTACACGGCTGGCTTTTCCAATCCAGAGGGAGACATAAGCTCCCGACTGCTCTGAATTCCAGTTCTGGGCGAGACTCCGGGGACCCAGACTCATATGGGGAGAAACTGGACTGTCTGGCAGAGGACAGAACTCGAGGGCAGCTTTCTCTCAGAGGTGCTTGCAGCAATTACCAAGGGACACTGAGACCCAGGGACCTCTTAGGGCAGGGCTGACGGGAAGCCATTGCTGTTTGATCCGCCCTGAGACTCCGCCCCATCCAAGCTGTGTGCAGAGGCTTTTGCACATGAATGGCCTGGTCCTTTGAATTCTAAACTTACCTAACAAACTGCAGCTGAGTCAGAGAGACCCAGAACATCCAAAATAAGGCCCAAGGCCCCACAACAGCTTGCATTGCTTCACAGCTGGGCCTCATCTGGGCACCTCCAAAACCCAAACAAGGAAGAGGAATCTGCAGATCTCTCCATAGCTCTTGCTGGGTGGCCTCAGGCAGAGGCTAAATTAGCACCTCCTTGGAGATCTAAGAGCCAGTGTACCCAGGGATCAGAGAAGGACCATCCAGATTACAACTCCTCAGATCCATAAGGGACACACTCGGGGGCAGACTCATTGAGCACCAAAGCCCCAATGAAGCAAGTCTTGCCTCATAAGGATGTCTCCAGCACAGAAGTTCTGCCATCGTAGACACAGCTGATCCTCACAGCCAATTGGTCTGGAGGTCAATTCCTCCCAGTGATACCAACAACAATCAAGGCTTAACTACAACAAGACTGTGCACACAGCCCACAAAGGGGTGCACCAAGAGTGCCCACCTCAGGTAACTGGGGAGGCTGAGCCACTGGGCCCTATAAGACACCTAGCACACAAAGCCACTCTATCAACTCAGGGAAGCAGCCAAAATGCGGAGACAAAGAAACAGGTCACAAATGAAAGAAATGGAGGAAAGCAAATGACTGGTTATAGAGTTCAAAACCACAGTTATAAGGTTTTTCAAGAATTTTCTAGAAAAGGCCGATAAATTTAGTGAGACCCTCGAGGATATGAGAAAGGACTAACTAAAAATTAAGCATACACTGACTGAAATAAAAAATAATATACAGAGATCCAACAACAGACTAGAGGATTGCAAGAATCAAGTCAAAGAATTGAAATACAAAGAAGCAAAAAACACCCAACTGGAAAAGCAAAAAAAAATAAAAAAAAATCCAAAAATATGAAGATAGTGTAAGGATCCTCTGGGACAACTTCAAGAGTACCAACATCAGAATTATGGGGGTGCCAGAAGAAGAGAGAGAGCAAGATACTGAAAACCTATTTGAAGAAATAATGACAGAAAACTTCCCCCACCTGGTGAAAGAAATAGACTTACAACTCCAGGAAGCGCAGAGAACCCCAAACAAAAGGAATCTGAAGAGGACCACACCAAGACACATCATAATTAAAATGCCACGAGCAAAAGACAAAGAGAGAATATTAAAAGCAGAAAGAGAAAAACAGTTAGTTACCCTACAAGGGAGCACCCATATGATTGTCAGCTGATTTCTCAACAGAAACTATGCAGGCCAGATAGGAGTGGCAAGAAATATTCAAAGTGATGAATAGCAAGAACCTACAACCAAGATTACTCTACCCAGCAAAGCTATCATTCAGAATTGAAGGTCAGATAAAGAGCTTCACAGATAAGAAAAAGCTAAAGGAGTTCATCACTGCCAAACCAGTATTATATGAAATGCTGAAAGGTATTCTTTAAGAAGAGGAAGAAGAAGAAAAAGGTAAAGATAAAAATTATGAACAACAAATACATATCTATCAACAAGTGAATCTAAAAATCAAGTGAATAAAAAAATCTGATGAACAGAATAAACTGGTGAATATAGTAGAATCAGGGGCATAGAAAGGGAGTGGACTGACAGTTCTCAGCGGGAAAGGGGTGTGGAGGGTGCAGGAAGAGACTGGACAAAAATCTTACACCTATGGATGAGGACAGTGGGGGGAAGTAAGGGCAGAGGGTGGGGTGGCAACCGGGTGGAGGGGAGATATGTGGGGGGGGGGAAGAGGAACAATTATAATAATCTAAACAATAAAGATTTATTTAAAAATAAATAAATAAAAGCTAATATGTGTTAGGCACACTTCTAAGAACTTCATATATATATATTAGCTCATAAAGAAGGCACTTGTATTATGTCCATCTTAGAGAGAAAGAAACTAAAACACAGTAAGATTAACCAATTTGCTTAAGGTGACCCTGGTAAGAGGTAGCAGAATCAGGATTCAATCACAGACAATTTGACTTCAGGTCCCTGCTCTTCATCACCTGGCTTTACAGCCCCTGCACCACACCCACCCAATAAACAGACCCCAAATCAGCTCCAGTCTTACTTAGTTCTCCCTTCCTATTTCCCACACTTAGGCACTTAGGAGGTGTTCAGAAAAATTTGCTAAATGAGTGAAAATGTGCAAATCAGAATCTCCAGTGCAGATCCTTTTATTTGAGCTTCAGTTCCATGGGAATCTGCACTTCTTCACCTGAGTGTAGCACAACTATCATTAAGTCATTATAACGATATAAACTCACTATCCATTAACCTCTCTTCTAGCTTCCATCTTCCTGAATGGAACTGCGATGGAACTCTGCCCAAATCGTAATCCTTGGAATAGCTTTTTTCTTCTCCCTACCCCTCATCCTTCTTTGTCATCCTTTCCTAAATTTATTACACAGCAAAGCCTTCTTCGCAAACCACCGACACTTCCATTGAAGACTGTCTTTTCTTTCTTGAGTAATGGTGGCAGCCATTTAATAACTTCCAAGTTTACTGTCATATTTTTACCAGATTTATCCTTCTAAAACTCTGATCATTCCATGGTAGAAAGAATAATGCCTCCCCACAAAGATGTCTATATGCTAATTCCTGAAACCTGTGAATATATTATTTCATTAGCAAAAGAGACTCTACAGGTCATAAGTTACGGACCTTAAGATGGAGTGATATCCTAATTTTATGGTGGGCCTGATATATTCGTTGGGTTCTCTAAAAATGGAGATACCTTCCTGGTTGTAGTCAGAAGATATCACTACCAAAAAAGAAAGAGAGAGAGAGAGAGAGAGAGAGAGAGAGAGAGAGAGAGAGAGAGAAATGCAACATCGTTGATTTTGAGGAAGGAATAAAGAAGCCATGGATGAAGGAATGCAGACAACTTCTGGAAGATGGAAAAGGCAAGAAGACAGACTCTCTCCTGGAGGCTCCAGAGGGGATCACAGCCTTGTTGTCACCTCGATTTTAGCTCATTGAAACCTGTGTTGGACTTCTGAGTTAGAAAGCCATAGATAAAAAATTGTCACTGTTTCAAGCCACTAAATTTGTGGTTGTTTCAGCAGCAATGGAAAACGATTATGTCCTCTATAAACCACCTAGCAATTCCTTAGAGAATTTTGGACTTCTTTCTTAATGCTTGATGTCTGGCATATTTTCTCACATACTACCTATGGTGTTTTCTATCGTCATTCTTGTCCTAATTTCACACTGGTGTGGGGGAGGCTTAAGAGCTCCTGCCCAACTGTAAGTGAAAAATACACTTCCTTTTTGATATTAAAATCACAAATCCACACTCAATGAGTGCTATTAGCTATCTCAGGGAATAAACAAAAATTGAATGGTTTAAGAGTACAATGATCAACTTGGGAAATATCCACAATTCTCAATAAAGATACTTGTGAATAGTCTCAAAGAGGAAGAAAAAAAGATATGGTTGTAATTCAGTAAACGGAAATTGCACTAATAGTACTTTACTGTAGAAGAAAAATTTTTCGACTCAATGTGCACCCAGAGCAGAGGCAGATTGAGAGTGACGTGAACGATGCCCAACATCGTCGGCCTATTCGCTTGTGTGCCCCTTCCAAAGTCTTGTGCGAGGCCTGAGAGGCTCAGACATCGTAGTAACAAATGCACACGTGAGATATTTCCCCTGCATTCAGTCAAGACTACTGTTCTTACCATTTCTCCTTCACATTTTGCTTTCTGCTGGGTAGCATTGGAAGGCCATATTGTATTTGTAGTTTTCCATTCTTAAACAGGTCCCCAAACTGTACCAGCTTCCGGCCATGCAAAACGTGGATCCTTCTCCATTTAGAGAAAAGTGAAGAATAGAGTTTGCATTTGCCATGAAAGCACAGTAAAAAGATGCAAGTGTCCAGTTTCAGGGACAAGGTTTTCTAGTCATCAGGGGAGGGAAAGTATTATTAAGGAGATGTTATTTTTGATGTCACTAAAGTCAAAATACATGACTAATTCTCCCTCATTTTGGTAATAAATTGGTGTTTTATGTAGCATGCCCTTAGAGGAAGGACACAATCATCTGCTGATAAGACTTTGCAGGTTGACACTAAATGGTATTTCTCACTGCAAAATTATCCTTGGGAATTCTAGCACAGATGCACATATATGACAGGTGAAGCACTCATATTCATTATTCACTCGCCACCATACCAGGATTCATGTGATGCAGCAGTGAAGGAGACAGACTCCCCTCTCTCATAGAGCTTGCATATTCATTATGGGGGAGGGACATAAAATAAACAGTTAAATAAGTGAATGACATTGATGTCCACAGCGCTGGGGGGAAAATCGACTTTAGATTGGGTGATAAATGCGATCTTCTCTGAAACAGTGACATTTGAGTAGATGTTTAAAACAAAAGAAGGAGCCATTCCCTCAGAGATCTCTGACTGGGGAGTATAAGGCAAAGGGGGAAAAAGCCTTAGAATCAAGTTACTGGGACTTGTAGGTCAATGTTTTTCAAATTGTGGTTTGTAACCAATTTGTGGGTCTTGAAATCAATTCAGTAAGTTGCAACAATTTTTTCGAGATTCTAGAAACAGTTGGAAAGAATGCTCCTACCATGTCTTTTTATAAACAGAAAGGAATCAAATATAAAGATCAGAGTGCACTATATATATTACGAATATAGTTTTCACAAAATGATTGCTTCATATGTGTGTGTGCATGAGTGTGTGTATGCATATATGAATAATGAAATAAAATGTACTCTTCTTCTGATGAGCCCCAATAAACGTTTGACAGGCACTATTGGAGAGCTTATCACATGTAGTAAGACACTGATGGAATGTTTCAAGCCATATATGTACATACAAAGAAAGAATGGGAACTGCTCAAAAGCTGGATCTATTGATCCATTCTCATTTTTTAGGGAGATCAGATTCAAGGATTTGGAAAGCTGAAAAATCAGCTCCTAGGTCAGTGATGGGCAACCTTTTGAGCTTGGTGTGTCAAACTTCGCCAAAAAACTGAGCATAACTCGGGTAGTGTGTCACTTTGAGGAAAAAACATTATTTCGCAAATATTTCATCCTCAGGAGCAGCAAATGTTTCATCCTCGGCATGCGGCCGCCTCAGCGGCTGCGTGTCATCAGAAATGGCTATGCGTGTCAGTGCTGACCCGCGTGTCATAGGTTCGCCATCACTGCCCTAGGTCATGGGGCATTTTGGAGCTGGGTGACCTCTTAAAGGTTTAACTAACCATCTTTCTCCTCAAGGCACCCAGCCTGCATTAAGCTGCCTTGGGAAAATTACAATAAAGATGCCCTCTTGGAAAGGACAGATTTCAATAGAAGCTGCCTCCTCTGAGGTGCAATGCATGGCAATATCCTCAGCAGGGTGACCAGTTGCAGTTTGGCAAGTGGGTTTCAGACTGGTTTAGGCCCCACTTTTCCCACAGTTGAGTACCCTTTACCCTGCAGGAAGTACATATCCACATGCAGGACCTCTGGGCATCCCCTGAATCCTGCTTTTTGCCTCAACAGTCAAATACCAACAGTATTTGCTATCTTAGATGGTAAATGCTTATTTGTTAGTCCTTGGGATTTTTAAGCACCATCATTACCTAATAGTGTCTGGTTTAAAATTATGCTAAAAAATGAAACAAGTAATTGAAGAATGAAATATCTAGGTGTCAACAAAGTGAATATATGGTGATGTCAGAAACTTGTGTCTGCAAGTTGCACATGGAACAAGCTAAAATAAAAGACAGCTGGAACAGCATCTAAAAGTCAGGTCAAGTTCTTTCTGGCACTCTGAAAGTTCCTCTTAGTTCCACTTGCTTCAACTTACTCTTCTCCTTGATTTCTTCTATTCCTTTTCCCTAATACTCACCTTTCTTTCTTCCAGTTTGACTGCTGGTGGTTGCTGAGCCCCTGTTCTGACATTTCTACAGGACACTTAGTTCCAGCATAATTTTCCTTTACTCTTTAATTTTTGACTCTTTGCCTCCTGGCTATGACGGCTGATTGACCAATTTGACCAATCTCATCTGCCATATGTCTAACTCCCCGAGTCCCACCATCTCCCCTCCAATGACCTTGGCCCATCTTACCACCATCTCCTTCTTTTTTAGAGAGTGGAAGGGATGAAGGGAGTGGGAGAGAGAGAGAGAAACATCAATGTGAGAGAGACACATTCATTGGTTGCCTACCTCCTCACACTCCAGGGATGGAACCCAAAACCTAGGTACATGCCCTTGACCAGGAATCAAACCCACAACCCTCCAGTGCAAGGGCCAAAGCTCTAATTGCTGAGCTACACAGCCAGGGCTTACCCCTTTTATATCACACACATTAGTTTAACTTCCTATATTGTGCCTTTGTTTTCCAAATGATATTAGTCATCTGGCATATCAAGCATTTTTAAAATGTTCGTGACAGGTAGAACCTATAAGGCTGTAAATAGCAGCCAATATTAAAATAATCAGACTAAATTTACTTATTCTAAGACTGTCATTATTGAATTACTGTAAAGTGATTAATTTATACAGTATTTTCATACCAAAAATAAGTAAAGTGTTCCTTAAAATTCATATGACTTATTACTACAGTCATTAGATAATTTTAAAAAGTATTTCTAGCCCAGACAGAGTGGCTCAACTGGTTGAGTGTAGGCTCATAAACCAAAGGTCAGTGGTTCAATTCCTGGTCAGAGCACATGCCTGGGGTTTTGGGCTTGATCCCCTGTGGGGAGTGTTCAGGAGGCAACAGATCAATGATTCTCTCCTACAATGATGTTTCCCTCTCTCTCCCTCTCCCTTCCTCTGTCTCTAAAATAAAATTAAAAAAAAAAAAATCGTTTTTTAAAAAAGGTATTTCTAAAGAAAATTTTATCAAGACGATTTAGCACAGATTGTGGTTCTAAAAATGTAAGTTTAGCTGTGTTTAAGTCAGGAAGAGAAACTAAAACAACTACTGAACAAAATTCCAGTGCCTAATCTAAGAGTTTCTGTTATGTAATTACCTGTGCGCTAGTTGAGAGATTCTGTGTCAATGCAAATACCAAACACTATAAGAAGAAACTATATCACACATTGGATTCAGTAGCACTATTGGAAAATCATGTTTATTTGTATGTTTGGCTTTTACTTTAGTTTACCAAGCGTGATTGGGCTTCTTAAGACACAGAGATTTGGGGAACATCTCCATTCAAGTCTAAGTAACTGTAAATGCAAATGGTCCTGCTAAATAAGGTCGTTCTGCCTGTGCCCAAAAAACATTTCTTAAAAAGTGACTAGATTCAGAAAATTCAATGAGGAACCAGTCAGGTTTAAGGACAGTTACTTAGGTCATGCGGCCTTCACTTGGTTTTTGCTCATGGAATCATTCCTTCAATTTAGAGGCAAATTGTAGATAATGGAAAAATCACCATTAATAAAGGCTTTCATTTGTACACATATACATTCATTTCCTTTTGAATATAGACACGTACAAAAATTATGTAAGTTACAATGTCTCTGGGACTATTGTTCTGCCCTCTTCCCCATATCTACCTACCCACAGAGACATGTAAACAGAATTACTATTATCATTTTTTTTTAATCGAACATTACATTTCAATGGCACAAGTTTGAGCTAAGATGACATTGAAGGGTACAAAATCTAATTGAGGCAAAGACAACACGATTATTTTAAGGTGGTTGAAACTTCATCTTGTATAGACTAGTAACTCTATCAGATATACAGACAGCAGAATAACTCTATCAGATATACAGATAGCAGAAGAAATGCTGTTTTTTAAATATATTTTAATGATTCTGATACTTATGATTTTTGTCATTTGAAAATGTGTTTGCAGCCTCTCTATCTTATGCTTAAAAAAAAAAAGAAAAAGAAAGAAAGAAACATCCCTGGCATATAAGAATCAACTGTCAGAACAAGAAAGTTGGAAACCTTTTGATTTTAGCCTGCACTGTTAAGAGAGAATGTGTTATTCCAGCAAGATAAATCATTCATAGCAACTCTGTTCTTTAAAAACTAGCAATTATAATCTTAAGTTTTTAAGTCAAAAGTTAAATGTATGAGATTTCTTTAATTATTTAGTTATACTAAAAATAAAGGGGTTCCCAGATTTGGGGATTATTTTATTTGTACAGAAAATGTACAAATAAAATAATATTGATATTTTCTTTCCAGTAAGAACAATAAAACAAACAAAACAACCAACCATACAAAATAAACCTGCCATCTTTTGTTATTATAAGTTTTAAAAAGCAATGTTATCTGACATCAATTATGAGTTATAATCTTATAATCCTATGAATTGATCAAAATTAGGCTTATGAAAACTGACTATTTTTTAATGTATTTCATATTGCCAGAACTATAAAAATTGAGTCAAGAACCACAATGGTCCAGACTAATGTCTGATATCCACAATTATGAAGGCTTCTAAAGAGCTAACTGCATATTTTATTTGCACAAAGGAAGCTAAATAAATTAAGCCTAATTACTTGATCTAGGCTCCAATTCCCTTATATGTGAAACTAGAGGCCCGGTGCACAAAATTCATGCATGGGTAGGATCCCTAGGCCTGGCTGGTGATAAGGGCTGATCTGCGGGGCGACTGGGGCGTCCCTGCTGGCACCCACCTTGGCTGACCTGGGACCTGCTGGCTGGGGGCAGCTCCTGCATTGAGCATCTGTCCCCTGGTGGTCAGTGTGCATCATAGTGACTGGTCATTCTGCTGGTCATTCAATTTGCTTATTAGGCTTTTATTATATAGGAAGGGCATAATACGAGGAGGACCTACGTCATTGAAATGTAATGAGGATTCAGTGGGTTAACATACCTAACATCTTTAAAACTGAGTCTATCAGACAGGGTAAGTGCTCAGTAAATGTTAGCTATGGTTCTTATTGTCAAAGCAGTGTTAAGGGCCTCATTACATCTAAAATTCCATTCATCTCTAAAATATACATCTCTCAAACCCACATTAAATACTCAAAAGAAAAAAAGAAGCATAAGCAGATATTGAACTTTAGTTTATGATATGCATACTGAAGTGTATAGGTGAAGGGTACTGATCTCTGCAATTTACTTTGCATAAAAAAAAAAAAGATGAATTGACAGAGGGATATATACATGGATATCCAAGTACAAAGCAATTGCAATATAACACTAGTTGTAGAATCTAGGTAGTGGGTATATATGATATTCTTTTAAATTTCCAAGTGTTTTACATTTCCATAATAAAAGAGAAAAAAATTAAAAGGGTACAAAATCAATCTTAAATTTTCTAGCAGCTGTTAGTTAAAATAAGAAGTTATGAAATGCAGACATGGTTGCTAACATCTATGTGGGAGTTCCAAAGTTATATTTAAGGGCAGGAATTCTGCTGCTTGCCTCCAGGTCCAAAATTACTAGTTGTGATGGTGTCCTTGTAGTATAACCATGTTTGCCCTGACTCTCACTTTAACCATGTATCAGAGGCTGTGGGAGGCCTTGGTGCCTGTGGGCACAATTTGGCAGCTAGTTCTGACTCACTTGACCAGGCTGAACCTAAGGGCATGGAGAGTGAACCTGAGAGGAGACTGAGGGTTAATCCAGTCTCCAGTCTGGAGTCAAGTTCTGGAAAAGTAGCATCGGTTCAATTTGATAATGTCCTAGAGAAATAGTGCATTAATTAAAAAAATGTGAAAGACAATAAAAACGTGCTGACTACATAACTTGTCACAAATTACATGGTATAGTACAGTTTTATTCCTATTTAAAATATATTCTTTATTTTAAATAAATATTTTATGTGTGACAGATTATTTTAAAGAGTTTATGTGTATGTGCGTGTGTGTATATCAGCATATATATACATAGAGATATGTATATGCACATATACATGTATATATTTATATATTGGACTCCTACTGGCTCTGTGTCACAAAAATGTTTAAGATGTTGCTATTTTTCATAGTTATTTTGTTTCTCTTTATAATCTCAACTGAAACAGTGCTAAGGTTTGTTTGCTTGTTGTTTGTTTCTTTTAATGGTTTGAGGTGTCCTGGCAATTAAAACCTAAATAATAACTCATTGTGAACAAAAAGCCAGTTGTTGTGGAAATTATTATGTCATCAGGAAAGAATTACGATTTTATTTTAGAAATATAGAAAAAAATATTTCAGTTGTTTAAAATTCAATTAAAAATAGAGTTGATCAGTTAAATATTTGGCATTCTACAGGAAGTTTCTAGATATTTTAGTGATGTGTCCTCTTCTGGATGCCAATTATTTTTTAACTATATATATATTCTCCCAGAATTCCTAGAATAAAATTATATTGTCTGCAAACAATGATAGTTTTGTCTCTTCCTTCACAGTATTTATACTTTTTTCTATCTTTTTCTCACTGACAGAGACATGAAATACAACTGTATAGTCATTTCTTCCCTATGCATGGATAGCTAAAGATCAAGTTCAGACAAAAATAATTATGCTTCAAATACTTTGATATTTCCAGCTAATCTTTCTTTTTCTGAATCATCCAGATAATAATTGCCATTCTTTTCTTTATTTCTATATAAATAGTTATCAGAGAGAATACTGTCCTTCAATACTCTTTTTCCACATATGGTTAGGCCATGAGAAGAGGAGAATCATTAAGATTAACAAAAGATAGAGGTGGTGATTATAAATGTGTTTATATGTTAAATGTGATTTTTTTTGCCCAGCTGGTGTGGCTCAGTGGTTGAACATCAGCCTATGAACCAGGAGGTCATGATTCAATTCCTGGTGAGGGCATATGCACAGGTTGTGGGCTTGATTCTCAGTTTGAAGCATACAGGAGGCAAGGGATCAATGATTCTCTCTCATCATTGATGTTTCTATCTCTCTTTCCCTCTCCCTTTCTCTCTGAAATTAATAAAAATATATATTTTTAAATGTGATTGTTTAGTGTCCTGAATAGAGTTTCAAAAAAGCATAGAACAGAGAAATTTGGAGGCAGAGATGCTTTAAGAAATGTGCTTTTACGAGGGAGAAAACTGGTGGTCAGGGGAGTTAAAAGATGCACCTCTCAAGGGCATTCCAGGGCCAGGAAAGTGGCAGTCACTCGGTTCAGTACTTTTTCTCCCACCTCACACTGCCAATACCTCTGCAGGGTTTCCATTATTTTACTATGCAGAAATATGACTTTAGAAAGAAAGCCATATGAAAAATCATTTATCTTAATTTTCAATTTACATATAGATTACAAATCAGATATTCCACTAAGCACAATAGGGAGAAACTAAAGTGATGGAGAATCCTTCACCCTGGGTTTCCTGGCTTGAGAACACTGAGAATACAATACATCAAATATTTATTTTACATCAGACACTTTGGTGGCTGATTCATGGTATACATAAACCCTGCCCTCAAGAAGTTGGCAGATTATTTATTAAGTGAGGAAGATACTGGTATATGAACAGCATTTACCAAGTTGTGTTTTGCAAGATTGATCAGGGAAGTGAAAACTGAAGAGACAAAAGGCATACCTTAGGAGGCATACTGACCAAGTATGGGAAAGAAGCAGAAAGACTAGGTCATTAATGGTGAGGGAGTAAGCAATGAGTGGTAGACAAAAATAAACAAAATAATACCCACTTCAGTTCAAAACCTGAGAATTCTGGTGGATCTATTTCTCTTCCTTTCCCACTCTCCCACCAAATCATTTATGTATTAACAAAAACAAATAGAATGAGAAATTTCAAGTACAGAGAAACTGCTGTGACATCAACCCCAATAAACCTGACCCCATTCCAGTGTCTCTGAATGTCACAAACAAGTCAAAACCAGGGAGTTGTTGATTTCCCGGTTTTATATTGCTCCTTGGGCTTTAGCTCCCACGTTGCATAATTCAAATTCCAATAATACTATTTAGTACTTGAAGCATATTGAGTGCTTGTAGTTTCAGGAACATGCCATGATTTCACAGCACTGTGCATTTTCTCTTATGGAATACCAGCTGCTAGGCAATGCTCTATTTAGACCACATGACTGCACTAGTGAGTTGATGGATAAATAAATGAATTTATTGTGGTCCTTCTTGGTTGGAATTTTTCAGAGTCTTAAATAGTATGTTTTGTTCTTCTAAATGGACCTTAGATAGATGCACCATTTAAACAAGTCTGTACTGATACCATGTTAAACACTTGAATAACAAGGCCAAATCATTTATAATCTCTGCCTAACTAAATAGCATACAATATTCAGAGCAAGTTAGAAATTAAAAATATTTTATTTAAGATCATAGTACATAGTATGCTGTATTAGTGATTGGTACCTAGCAGGCATGTGATAGAAACCTGAAGAAACTAAGAAGAAAAGAAAGCAGAAAAATAAGAAAGCAAGCAAGCAAGAAAGAATAGAAAAGAGAGAGGTAGTTTGGGTTTAAAAGTCAAAGGTATGATCTTCTCACGTGTTTTTAATCCAAGAAACCCTTGTATAGATCATATTTTGGAAAAAAAATATATTATGTAAAGGAAATATATTATCCATCCCATTAGTCCTACACAGACCTATTGATTGCTTGCTGCACGTTTAGACTGTGTTAGGTAGTAGAGGCATCACAAAGAACAAGATCTGTCCTCTTGGGGCTTTACTTCTGTCAGCGAAGACAGATAACAGGAAAAATTTTCAAATGGTGTAAGCAATATGAAGATGACAAAACAGGATATTGTGATGAAAGAGCTAGACAGGGAGTTTGGCTACTTTAAATAAGGTGATTGAGACAACCTTTGTGAGGAGGCAATGCTTGGGTTGAGACATGAATAAATGAAGAAGAAATGGAATGAATGAAAATAAGGGTATAAAATGAAGACATGTTAATAGGGACTTAGAGGCATATTCACAAATTGATGGGAAGCTAATGGAGAGAAGGTAGTAAGCGTGAACATGGCTGTTGTTAAAGGAGTGGGCCACACTATAAACATGCTCTGAGGATTGTGAAGTTCCTCCCATGTTTCATGATTGCGATTCACATAATTGGCACTAGTTGAATTCCATAGCCTTGGTTTCTATCAATGACATATATAATTAAGTAGTGCTCAATTCAATTAAACAAGCATTTCCTCTCTGAAATCTGTCAGCAATGACTTTTTTTTATTTAACACCAAAGCAATGGCAAGAAAATTAAAAAATAAATAAACAAGTGAGATTACATCAAAGTATAAAGCTTCTTTATAACAAAAGAAACTCATAACAAAATAAAAAGCCTATTGAATGGGAGAAAATCATATATCTGATAAGGGGCTAATATCTAAAATATATAAAGAACTAAGGCAACTAGATATCAATAAAACAAAACAATTTGATTTAAAATGGCCAGGGGATCTAAATGACCTCCTGACTCATAGGTTGATGCTCAACCACTGAGCCACACTGGCTGTGGCCAACAGGTACATTTAAATAGATCTCTAGCTGCTAATGGGGAACATCTCAGACGTATCCCCACCCCCCCAGCTACTGCCCTGGAAGAAAGCTGCTTCTCTAGAAATGCCAAATCTCTACTGAATTCTTTAAACAGCTTTTGACCATGACAGTACCATTTTAAAGTGTTACCTAATATGTCCGTTATAGTCTTCAAAAATTTTTTTATTTATAAATGTATACTATATAATTTTACATATATAATTTATAAAGTTATAAGTAAACTTTATCATTTAGGCACATGGTGGCAAAGAGGAAGAATGAAAATATGGTTTGTGGTTTGCCTTATTAGGCAGACATTCTGCTGACAGAAGCCTGAGACATTGTTAGATTTCTAATATTAGTCATGTCTTAGATTCTAAGATTGCAGTGAATTTGCTTGACCCAGATATTATGGGGATCCTCTCTGATGAATATTTGCAATCATTTTTGCATCTTTCCTCTGAAAATTTTTACTCCTCTTCTGATTTGATTTCATAATTGAAAACTAAATGGAAAACCATACCTTTTTTAAAAATTCTATGATTATACATGCTGCAATTTGTTTATCTGATGTGTCCATTGCCATTTTACACATCCTACTTATAGTCCTTGACCTTAGCAAAAGTTACTGAAGCATTGCTCTCAGTTCAAGGCAGCACATACCTATGGTGAGGATGGAGGTCTCAGGTGCATGTGTTTGAGTGTCTGTATTAGACCCTAATTAGCTCTCCTGTCTGCTAACTCCTAATACCTTCAAAATCAAAGCTCAGTTTGAAGTCTTGGCCAATATTAACATAAACCCATTATTAAACTACTGTGCAAGCCTTGGCTGGGTAGCTCAGTTGGTTAGAGAGTGGTCCCCATAAGCCAAGGTTGCTGGTTAGATCTCCGGTCAGGGCACATACAAGCAGCAACCAATGGGTGCATAAATAAGTGGAACAATAAATCAAAGTTTCTCTCTCTCTCAAAATAAGTACATAAATAAAAATACTTAAAGGAAAACAAACAAACAAAAAAATTGCTGTCCCATTCATCTCTCCTGTCATTGGAGTAATTCTTTTAAGAACCTGTATCTCTGCTATCTATATTCTTAATTCAGCATAAGTGGCTAATGAAAACATGATATAGTTTGCACATTTTTCTGGAAAAAGGATTCAAAGATTTTTTTTTTGTCAACATTTAATAATTGATTATTCTCACACTAAGACAAATGGTTGAGCATTTGCAGAGTTTTATTCAGATAGAGATGATGATAAATTGAGAGGTTAATCTTTAAATTATGAGTTTGTTGTCTCTACTCCCCTTTTTTCCAGTGTTTGCTGTTTCCTACCTTCTTCAATATCAAAGTCATTAAATATCATTGATACTATCAGTTTTCTCTTCCAAACTAGAGCAAGGCCAAGTATGCTTTTCCCTGGAAGAAAAGATAAATTTTTAAAAAACTCATTTGCATTAATGGATTCATATTCGTTTGTTTATTTGTTCCTTCATTACTGCATTCATTTATTGGGTTCTTAAACCTTTCTCTCTAATCAAAGCTTGAAAGACGATCTAGTACCACTAAAAAGCCTGTGGGTTAGGTCCCAGAGACCTGGATGCAAATCCTAGCTTTATAACTAATTGTGTGAGCCAGATAATTTAGCTTTCTTAGATTTAGCTTACTCATCTAAAAATTGAATTAATGAAATCAATAGCTACTTATCTTAATTAGTTCATAGACCTCTTGTAGAATTTCATAACTATAAGCTCACTCTCCAGAAATGAAAAAAAAAAGTCCTCATATCCACAAACATACAAGTTTGCACTGATTTATTGGAACTCATGGAATCCTAAAACCTGTGCTTAAGGGATTCATAGGCTCCTGGCTATGAACCACTGAACTAGATGGTCTCTACCTTTAGAGTTACATAGAGCCTTGCTATATAAAGTGTAGTTCACAGAGTAACAGTTCACCTCTGAGTTTGTTAGGTATCCCAGCTCCTAGCCCAAACCTATTGAGTAAGAAGTTCCATTTTAACAATATCTTCAGATGACTGACTCATACAAATATTAAAGTTTGAGAAGCACAGCAATCATGCAAAAGCACAAAGGAAGATAATGATGATTATTCCTTTCTTTTTCTCTACGATTTCCCCAAATACAGACAAACCACAGCAAGCGTTTTTAATCTGGAACTTAGGTCCAGGAGCCATCCAATGAAACACAACCCTTAAGATTCTGCATTTTGTTTTAATCAAAGAAGAAGCACTTATTTATATTATGTGATAATGTTTATGTTAAAGATAATCTTGATTAAATACACACATTTGGGGAAGCTATCACTACTAATGGTCCCACTCACAAAATGGGAAGAGAAAAACCAAAATGTTAATTTGGCTATGTAATTCTAATGACAGTGGTTTGTGTGAATCACTTAGCATTTATGCCTAATAACCATACGGGACAATAATGATTATGCAATCCCCAGATAGACTTGCTGCATCTGATTACCACTGATGTAGGTTTTCTTTCATTATAGTTGCAAATCTCAGAGATACCTTTAGTCTTCAGAATTTGTTATATTTGCGGCATAAAAATCTGCTCAGAACCTTCCCAAATTAGGGCAAGTAGTTTAAAAGGGTACTTTGAAGACCAAAACTAGTTTATTATATTAAGCTACTTAGTATTTATATAGACTCTCCTCTTTGAAGTGTAAATGTTTTGATTCAAAACATATAAAGGATTTAAAACCATATGATTCATTTATAGGGGTTAGATTTCCACTTTCACATTATATCTGCCTCAAATTAAGGTAGCTTTTGAGTTTGTCCTGGGTAGATGCCACATTAGTCTACAAATCTGTGAAGTCCTATATTTCCAAATGACTTCTTAAAATAGAAGGAACTAAATGTATTAGAAGAATGTGAGATGTATAGATTAAGGGATAAAAGAAAACCAAATAAGATAAAGAGGAATAGGTTAAGGGTGGCAAAGAAGGTAGAGATGGAAATGAACAGAGTATGAATCTCCATGAATAAATTCACAGTGACATTTACTGAGCCAAGAAAAGAAATAAGAGAGGAAATAAGATGTTTTTAAAATATTCATGCACCTTATATCATACCAATAGTAGTCACTCAATAATGCTTCACAATGAAATTAAATTAGTATCTCTCCTTTCTCCCCCCTCCTTCCCACCTTTTCTCCCTCCTTCTCCTTTGTTTTGTAGTAGCAGTGCTTCTTGGTATTCTAGAAAGGGTATAATATATTAGAGAAGATGGCTGAATCATTTTAATTCCAATAAAGATTTTTTATGTTTAGTAACTCTATGACCTCATGAGAGTTAATTGAGTTGATGGTTACTCATCCCTCTCCGATAAGAGCTTTTAGAAAACTGATTTGCCTATGCCCTCTTAGTTAAGTCATTTGCTTATCTCCTCTTATCTAAGTACTTCTGGTTTTCTAATGCATTTATCGCAGCATTGTGAATAATGGGCAGGTGCTGCCCAAATAAATCTTTATTACAAATTTAAAAGCTGAGAAAGCAAAAAAAGTAAGGTTAATTTCTCTTTCTTCACCCTGGGTTAAGAGTTTTGCACTCATTAAACAAGGACTCTGGCCTGTGTTCAAGGCAAGGGCAAGGTTGGTGTCCAGGTAGGCAAGATTGAAAGGGTGTAAGTGATGGTTTCCTAATCACAGAGCTAAATTGCCACTATGAGTAGAAAGTGTCTGAAAAGAACCATTCTTTTCTGTTGCATCTCAAATTGATTCATGCCAGTTTATTTATTTGCTAATCTAGAGCATTTATCTTGCTCTTTTACATGCTGGCTGTTTGTTGAATAAAGACAATTATTCAAGCAAATGGTGTAAAAACATGCACTGTTCTTTTTTCTATGTGATTTATACTTACAAACCATTTAGGTATTGATTTATTGTTTTGCTTTTTTCTTTTGCTCTGCAGATTTGATTTCATATTTAGATATCATTTCCCAGGTAAAGCAGGGACTATCCTAGTGGGTAATAGGGTTTTATAGTGCCTAACCATAATGCCACATGCAATTATCTTTTCATGATGACACACTCCTTTTAACAAGTTTAACGATGATGTATATCTACCTCTTCTCAAGTAGATGCGAAGATTGCCTCTGCTCCTGGGCCTGCTTCATGATGAGGGTTGATGTGCTCCAGGAAGGAGCCAAAGGACAAGAGGAATACACAATGGTCAAGAATAAAATAGGAATAAGAAGAGAATACTGGAAAAATACTACAGAGGAAGGTCAGATCTACCCTGCTCAGCTAGCTCTGTATTAGATTCATCTTTCCTGTCCTCTTGTTTATACCATGATTTCCCCTCCCAAGGTGGAAGTCTTTGCGTTTGTCTTTATAGCAATATTAGGAATTGACATTTTTTTAATTTAGAATACTTAAATCAGTTAGATATGCATATGTGAGTGTCTCTATCTGTTCATGTATATATTTATAGATGTGTTATACATAAATATGTTTACAAGTGTATGTATGTGTTCTACATTTGAATGTGGGTATATTTGTATGTGTATTTATATATTTGTCAGTTTGTGTTTGTATGTACATAGTATGTATGTATATGGGTATTTGAATGTGCATATGTGTTTATATTTTGGTATATAAGAAAGACAAACTTGAGATAAGAGCTCATCTGTATAATTTTGGGGTTGAAAAGAAACTTTCTAATTCAATTCTGGGCTATTTATATTCTGGTCTATGTCAATAAACTCGTGTGCTTCAGGAGAATAATTTTAGGATGAAGGCAAATTGACCTTGGACAGTTTCTAGGAATTTGGTCAATTTCCAGGCTAGGTAATTAATTGTGACTTGTATGTTTTCTGGACCCTGCCGTTTCAATTTAATGAGGATTCATTTTCTCTTGTAAGCAATTTTTATTCTATCTATGGATTGCTTTTCCCCATTGTAGGTGGTTCTTTCTCACCAGCAAGAAAAATGCCTCTATTCAATAGAAGTTCACTAACTACTTAGCAGCTTTAATTAGATATCAAGAAGTTCTTAGTAAGCCTTAGAGAAGAAGTACAATTACTTTTCTTCTATGAAATTCAACCCAATATATTCAAAATCTTAGAACAATGCTGAGCAATGATTATGAAACTACTGATAATAAATGGGCTCCAATATCTTTCATACTTTTACCAGCAGAGTTGTTTGCTTTTAAACTCATTTTCTATTTATCTGCATAAGGTATAATTAATTATACATTGCAGAGAGCTGAAAATCATATGTACTTTTTCTTAATAGGTTGGATTGTTTTCCTGGTTAGCAGCATATAAACTTCTTTCTGGGAATCACAAAATTGTTGTACTGAGTTGAACTGGATGCAAATATGGCCTGAAGTTTCGCGCCACTGCTGTAATAATATGTACTGTTCATCTACTCCTCAGGTTGCCATTAGGAATGAAAGCACATTATCTCAGTGGGATGCTGTTATCACTAAGATTACACAGCCTGCATACACACAGGGCCTGGCTTACATCCGGAACCTAAAACATTGTGAGAATGCATGAATATGGACATAATAAAGTGACTCCCAGTATTCATACCTGGTTAAGAACAGCTAGTTCTGCATGGAGGAAACAAATTTTACTGTCCACTTTTATGTATAGAAAATTATAGTAAATTCCCCCCAATAATTTATTTTAACATTGAAATTTCTAACCTATATTTCTCTCAGAGTCTTTATCACTAGGTAGCAATGAGAGTACATTGTAATAAGAATTAATGTACTTCAGATTTATTCAGATTTTTTTTTTTTATTAATAAAGGAGAGCGCAAATGCAGTCCCCCACTACCACAAATTATGCAGTCGAGTTTCCCACATTTGGGAAAATCGTAGGGGTCAGCACATCCGGAGTGCAATGGATAAACCTCGCCCTGGGGAAACCACCTTTGTAATCATGTATCTCCCCTGCCAGGTAAGTATTATTCAGATATTTAATAAGCAATATTTAACCACATTTGAGTATGTCTTCCTTCCTTCCTTCCTTCCTTCCTTCCTTCCTTCCTTCCTTCCTTCCTTCCTTCCTTCCCTCTCTCCCTCCCTCCCTTCCTCCTTTCTTCCTTTCTTCCAAACATCCTGTTATCTTTCTTTCTAGTTGTTCCTTACTTTGCTACAAATTTAAATGCATTATGAGAAAAAAATAATTTGCTGGCCAAATAGGGTAGGAGACACGAAATTAAGTAAGATCATTCATAAATTAAATCATATAATTTTAAAATATATACCACAAGCCTCTTAACATTATTAGGGACAAAAATTTAACTCTGAACTTCTTAGCAATCATTGAAAGGGGGAATTACATAATAAACAAGATCAGTAATAAAATCAGTATCACTCCTCTGAAAACAAAGTATGAGAAACATTTCTTCTGCAGATCATTATAAAAGGATCCTGCATAATGTTGTGAGCTGAATTTTTCATTGTATATTTTACATTCAACACTATATTGCAGAGGGTTCAGTATAGGCTGAAAATGAAGTGAGAACAAGGTATTCCTGGTGTATAGGTCTCAATTTTAGAGTATCTAAAGGCAAGCTTGGAAATTGGAAAGCCACAGGCCAAGTTTGGTCACAGATCTGTTGCACTTATCTTATTTTTATTTAGTTAGTTTGCATGCCTGGAGATCAGTGCTTCTCAAACTAACTGCAGTGAAGCATGGGTTTTATTTTTAAATGTTCTATTCTTCATGAATCAATAGTTTTCTAAAATGCAATTACAAATAAATTAGACAAAAAGAAATGAAAAAGACACTAATATAAGCCCACGTTTTTTATTATTAGATTTAAGAGACATAAATTACTTTCAGCTTCCTATAAAATTTTCTAAATCTTCCTCTCAGTTTCTACTTTTATCATGGTCCTGTAAGAAACACTTTGCAAACAAACCTGGGCCTGCAAAACTGATTTGAGTAGCACCCTCGTCTCCATGAGGCCAATCACTTCCATTACTCCACTTCCTACTATGACCCATTGTCTTAGCTGGGAACCACTTCACCCAATTCCATTGTAGGTTTGGCAACTGGAAGTAGCTTTATTTTGGACCAACTACACTAGAGCAGTATTCAAATTTCAAAAAATGTTAATTCATATAACTAAGTTTTCAATGTATGCTAGATATACTAGAGTCAAAGTTATACTTTCCTACAAATGGTACAAATATTCTGTAGTGCCATCTAAGGATACACCATCTGTTTAAAAGGCAGTGTGTCGTTGGTGAGGACAGATAATCTTTTAACAGTCTAAGTTGCTGTACTGTATTATATTCTTGGGGGGCAACTACTCTAATTCTGCATGGAGGTAAGCTGTCTCTGTATATTTCTAATCTTGGCTCTAGCACACTATCTCTCCAACAAGCCATGTAACCCCTCTGAATTACCATACTCTTATCTACTTATCAATCTAAAAAGTTTATTCCAGTAACAGGCTTACTGGAAGATCAAATGAAATAATGTACATCAACACTTTGGAATGTTATTTGCAAAAGCTAAGTTGCATGTTTAATAAGATATATACAAATGTTAAAATGACAAGAAATTAAAAATAACTGAAATCATCATTTCTGTACTATGTATAACTTATGAGGAATCATTGAAATTTACTTTACTTTTATATGTTACAAAACCCCAATATACTACTGTTGTTTTAGACAATTAATTACCTTTTAGAGCAATTAACACTTTAAAAATATCTTTTATATTTGCCCTTATTTGTACCATTACAAGAGTTCTGTATGTTTACATGTAAATCCACATTTCTATCTGGCATTTATTCCTACCACATGAAGAACCTTTTAGAACACATTTTATGGTACAGTTTTTGCTGCTTTCTTTTTATCTTTGATTTTCTGTTGTTTTGATATGATATATAGAGGTGTGTGTGTGTGTGTGTGTGTGTGTGTGTGTGTGTCCGTTCATGCATGTACTTTAATTGTATGTTTAGTTATCTTGTTCGGATATGTGATTTTATGACTTTCATTATTTTTTAACATTCTCAGAAAAAAAATCTAGCTCAGTGCTTGTTTTGGAAAGAAAGTTTCTCCAATCTTTTCAAATATTTTTCTTATTTGTTCTCTCTCCTCCTCCTCTAGAATTTCAATTACATGTATAATAGACCATTTGATATTGTCCCAGAACTTTAGGATGTTCTATTATGATTTTTTTCTTTTTGTTTTCCTTTTACTCTTTTTATCTGTTTGTAGTTTTTTCCAGTTTGGCTAATATCTAATGACCTGTCTTAAAGTTCACAGATTCTTTTCCCAGAGATATTAAGTCTACTAATAAGCAAATTTCAGAATTTGTTTTAACATTTCCTTTTATTTCTATCTTCATTTGAATGTTTCCTATAGTTTCCAATTTTATGCTGAAATTCTCCATTTGTTAATGTATATTGTTCACCTTTTCTGTAATGTCCTTTAACATATAATAATAGTTATATTTAAAGTCCCTATCAGATAATTCCAACCCTGGGTCATCTTTGAGTTTGAGTTTTGCCATTGTTTTGACTCTTGACAAAAGAGGAAATGGAGGTTAACTATCTCTGTATATTTCTAATCTTGGCTCCAGCACACTGTCTCTCCAACAAGTTATGTATCCTCTCTGAATTACTATTCTTATCTATTTATCAGTCTAAAAAGCTTGTTCTAGAGCCAAGGTTAGAAATATACAGAGACAGCTAACCTCCATTTCTTCACATTGTTGTATAACTTGTCATTTTTTAAAATATATTTTTATTGATTTCTAAGAGGAAGGAAGAGGGAGAGAGAGATAGAAGCATCAATGACCAGAGAGAATCATTGATTGGCTGTCTCCTGCACGCCGACCACTGGGGATTGAGCCCACAAACCGGGCATGTGCCCTTGACTGGAATTGAACCTGGGACGCTTTAGTCCGCAGGCCGACGCTCTATGTACCGAGCCAACCCAGCTAAGGTGCTTGTCATCTCTCTCTCTCTCTCTCTCTCTCTCTCTCTCTCTCTCTCTCTATATATATATATATATATATATATATATGAGGTAATATGCAAATTGTCCAGGATGCCATAACATCATGACCTCTCAGGAGGAGGCTGCGTGCACAGGTGGGCGGAAGGGGACTGTGTGCACAGTGAGGCAAGCCACGGATGGTGCAGGCCCACAGAGAACAGGGTCTGCCCGCTAGCTGCCACAGACCAGCAGAGTACAGGACCTGCCAGATATTGTGGCGGCGAGGATGCCCACAGAGAACAGGCCCTGCCAGCCACAGTGTGCCAGCAGTCCTGCTTCTGTGCATGAGCTGCAGAGGAAACACCTTTCCTGACTGCTCATTGGCTAAGCTCCCTGTATACCAGTTGCAGTGTTCTTGCTAACTTGGATAATAAGAATCCAAGAAGGGGTTAGGGTTAGGGTTAAGGTTAGGGTTAGGGTTAGGGTTAGTGATCTAGGGTTTTTCCACCTCACCCCTGGAGGCAAAAATGAAGGTCCACTGCTGGAGAGGCTAAGAAATGTCATATCCTGCCCTAGCCAATTTGGCTCAGTGGATAGAGCCTCGGCCTGCCAACCACAGCATCTGGGTTGATTCTGGTTAAGGGCATGTACCTAGGTTGCAGGCTCCTCCCTGGCTGGGGCCCAGGTCAGGGGTCATGCAGGAGGCAACCAATTGAAGTGTCCCTCTCACATTGATGTTTCTCTCTGTCTTTCCCTCTCTCTTCCACACTCTCTAAAAATCAATGGAAAAATATCCTCAGGTGAGGAAAGGAAAGAAAGAAAGAAAGACAGACAGACAGACAGACAGAAAGAAAGAAAGAAAGAAAGAAAGAAAGAAAGAAAGAAAGAAAGAAAGAAAGAAAGAAAGAAAGGTCATATCCTATGAAAGAGACATCTTGAAAATGCCTAAAGAAAGTTGTCATTTTTTCATGGTGAAGGGACTGGAGTCCATGTTGATGAAAACACCTTGGCAGCAGCAGGGTGATAAGGGCGGCGCCTTCCCCTGATCAGCCTGGTTGCCTCCTGCAAAAGGAGGCCAGATTGCAGCTTAGGCCCACTCCCTGCAGGGAGTATGCCTAAGCCGTCAGAAGGACATCCCCTGAGGGCTCCCTGATTGGAGAGGGTGAAGGTCAGGCTGAAGGACGCCCCCCCCCCCAACAGTGCATAAATTTCATGCACCGGGGCTCTAGTTTTTTAATAAATGCTAACATCAAGTGTAAAACAATTGAGGCTTGTGAAAATTATTCCTGAAAATTGGGCATGCCTAGTCTACTTCAAAGACATTAGTTTGGGGCAGTGAGTTAATCTAAGTTATAAATAGAGTTCCACTTTGCCAAAGACTTCAAAATCCTAGAGAATTGCCTTGTGTTTAGAATGGGGTTGTGGAATGAAAAAAGTGAGATTTTATGCTTTACCTACAGTGGTGACCAATCCTCTACTTTGCATTACATTACTGAGGGAAGCTCCCTCTTGTCTCTCACCCTACTTTCAATATTTCTCACAAGCACCTGATACAGATCCACATACAAGCATTGCTGAGTTCAAACTCCCCTTGTCTCAGGCTTACCAGAGATTCTATACTATCTTTTTAGCCCACATTAGTCTGCCTTTAGCAGATTTCTTTTCTTGCCACTTGTATGGTGACCAAATGTTCTTTGTTCTCTGCCATGTAAGACACCAACCCCATGACCTATTTCTCCATCTAGATACATGGGATCTAACCATGGGCTTGCAATACTGGATATCTGTTGCCCTAGGAACTCAGTTTTCTGATGGGTCCAGGAAAAAATTATGATTCTATAGTTCAACTGGCTTTTTCTTATTGTTAGGGTGGGATATATATATATATTCTTTCTAGCTTTGTTCAACCCAGGTAAAACAAGAATCTTTCAGTTCATGAGTTTTAATTCTTAGGGGAAAATTTTATACCATACTAGCCTAAAAATAATTAAAGTACAAAATTTATTTCCCATGTTTCTGCTTAATTTAGTCATGGAAAGTATGATTCATATTAGTTCTTCTGTGCTCATTATATGCTACTCCCTGCATTGTTATATATCATCCTGAAGAGTTCAAAATTCTCCTACTTGGCACAGAAGAGTGAATGTCACTTGCTATATATATGATTGGAAAACACACTCATTTCATTATTACAAAACTAGAGGTCCGATGCACAAAATTCATGCAGGAGTAGGCCTTCCTTCCCCCGACTGCTGGCACTGGCTTCCCTCTGGCACCCAGGACCCGGGCTTCCCTCGCAGCCCCTGCTTCATCTGGTAGGTTGTCCAGAAGGACGTCCGGTCTAATTGGCATATTACACTTTTATTATTATAGATGAAATGATTATGTCTTTTCAAATTCATCATTATGGAGAAAGTACATTTAATAACTGAGAATTTATAGTGGCAATCAGTGTTTTAGGGATTTCTGCATATTATCTAATTTCACATTCACTACAATCATGCAAAATTTTTACATACTGGGAAAAAGAGTTGAAGGTATTTTACTTTGGTGTCTCAGCTAGCACATTGTGAGATGGGAATATTAACCCAGTTATGTCTAATCATAGATCTATGCTTTTCTTCTATAAAAAATAGTGCAGTGCTACCATGGAGCTCTATTAGAACATAGTCAGCAATTTTCAAACTTTTTCAACTCATGGTATACATAAACTAATTACTAAAATTATGTGGCACACCAAAAAATAGATTATATTTTTTGCCGATCTGACAAATAAAAGGTATAATTTTGATTCATTCACACTGAACAGCTTTTGTATTGGCTGTTGTCATTTTTTTTTTTTTTTTGACAACCTAAGGGAAAAGAGATCAGTGCCCCTGACTAAATGTCAGGTATTGCATGTTTTATTCTTGCAGCACAACTGTGTGCCTCTTGGAGTACAGTGTTTGAAAATTGTTAACTTAGGTAAATATTTATCTTTATCAGTTTATAACTTGCTGCTTTGTTTCCTCTTCCCTTTACATTATTTTTAGGTTCCATTGTCCAATATCTTCATCTCTTGCTTTGTTGTGCAAACTTGCCACTATCCTTTAAACAGCCACAGAACTTTCCCCCAACTGTCTCCCCACCTACTTAGAAGGACTCATTCTTTCCTCTCATTTCCACCCCAACATAGAATAGTGTTTGCTTTTTAGGCCATTTTGTTTTCAATACAACTTAATATCCATCAGAGTAATTCTTTTGTACATTGAAATGAGGGGCTTGGTTTAAAAAGAAAGCTTCCTCCCCATACACCCACGCCCACCCCCACCCCTAGGCCAACCAAGATTGGAAGGTGCCACCACTGGTGCTGCCTTCTCCACCCTGTAACTTCATGTTTTGTACTTCACCGAATTGTCATGGTTAGAGACTTTGTGTATAGTTCGTGGAAATCATCCAATTAAAAATAGTGCTTAAAAATAAAAATGCCCCAAACAAGTCAAAATCATTTCCTCACCTTCCATGACTCCCATGAAACCTTATTTGTCTTATTTGATGCACTCCAACCTTTTCATTCTCCTAAATAAAGCATACATTTTATCAATTCTAAAGTATTCCTTTGTTAATGTTTCTATTAAAGCAACAAGGCAATGTAGGGACAAAATGGTTACCAAGGCTCTGTCGACTATGAGAAAAATAGCAAAATTTCAGTTGGTCATAATTCAAGAATTTAGAATTCTCAAATTTCCAAAATGTCTCTGGGATAAAACCAGAAGAACACAGTCCTTGAATTAAAGCTGCAATCAGCCCGTGAACAACAAGTAGACACCAAAACAAGGGCCAGAGAGTCCATCATTTCATCTGACCCTTCAGGTTCACTTCATAGGAATAAAGGGAGCTTCCCCTTCCAGGAGGCTTATGCTTTTGTTGCTTATGTTTTTGTTGTTTTTAGAACCTGAGTAAGCAATAAAGGCAGAAGAAACTGGAAAATTAGAGGGGAAGAAAGGATGGGGAGAAGTGCACCAGACAGGGTTGGCAGTATCTATATGTATAATACAGAAATATGCTAATTAACTGGGATGCCGTAACAGGTCGACCAGACAGGAGGAGGTTGCGCACGCAGTGTTGGGGGCGGCGTGGCAGGGGCCTCCATGCGCCTGCGCTGGGAGAGGGCCTGATCAGCAGCGGCCCCGGCTGCTTCAACGGCCGGAGAGGGAGGCAGGGTCAGACCAGCAGTGGCCACGGCTGCTGCGGGGTCCGGGGAGGGAGGCAGAGCCGGACCGGTGACTCGAGGGTGAGCGGCACCAGGTGATTTCGAATCGTACCCTGAGCTCCTAGTTGGTTATAACAGTAATAATGATGGGCACACAGTAGTGCCCAAGACTGCAAAGACAGGTATGCACAGTCATTTGAACATCAGAGGGGGAAAAAATCTGACAAAGAAATGAAGTAAGAACATCTGTGCATAAGGGCTAAAGGTAATGGGAAATATGCTTATCTTGAGTCGACCTCTTTAATAAAGGAGAAAAGTCAGAGGCTTTGAAATTTCCAATCTAGGGGTAGAAGTCCCTAGATAATTTAGGTATGTGACTCCCAGATTTTGATGATTAAACAAAGCTATGCATTTAATTTTGTGACCCACCTCTCAATTTCTAAAAGTGTATAAGCTATATATAAAATTTATAGGTTTCACTATAAATATAAAGTACTTTTAAATGCTTCAAGATGTCACAAAACTAGGAAGAGGTATCAGAATTTGGATATTTACATACCTATAACTAAACAAATATTTTACACATCTTCCATTCATTTATTCCTCATGGGACATAATTTTCTAAAATATCTCATGGTAAGTTCAACATTAATGAACATTGTTACCTTCAGTTCACCTCTACAAGTATTTATTGAATGTCTTCCATGCATTAGTTGGGGAGCTAGGCACTAGGAGTATGAAGATTAATAAATAACCAGTTTCAGAATAATGCAGTGGTGGAAACATATAAATATATCAAACCAATGTGATGTTGTAAGGTCATAATATGGTACAAATAAGCTTGTATATTATACCAATACAGAGAAAGGGCATGTGACTCAGCCTGGGTACAAGAGAGGCCTATTAGAGAAGAAAAGAGCTGTGCTGCTCAGTCTTGAAGAAAAAGTCCACAAGCAAGCAACATAAAATAGCAATGAATTTTTTTCATTTGATTATTTGGAAAAGTTTAGGTAGCCTTCAAACTGTCAAGTATTGGAGAAATATTAAGGCCAAGGGAAAACATAAATGTATCCATCCAATTTTTATTTAATGATCTTTATTGACAATCCTACCTAATAATAGACAAATATGCAAATTGACCATAACTCCAACACACCCACAAGCCACGCCCATCATCCAATCAGAGCCAGTATGCAAATTAACCCAACCAAGATGGCTACAGCCACAGAGAGCAAGGTTTCCTAGGTAACAGAGGAAGCCAAGTTTTCCGCCTGCCCTTGCCAGGCCTAAGCTTCCACTCAAGTTACAAAGTTTCAATTATAGAAGGTAAACAAATTCAAACAGGAATGGCGGCAGAATGGAGCTTGAGAGAGCAGGCCAGGGTTGCTCCCGGCAACAGGGGAAGCAAAGCTTTCCGAACACCCTGGCCTGGCCCACCCGCTTAAGGCAACAAAGTTTCAATTATAACCCCAACAGAAATGGCTGCCAGCTGTGGAGGGAGCCCCAGGCTTGGCTCCGCTCCAGGCTACAAAGTTTCAATTGTAGAAGGAAAATAAATTCCAGATACCAGGGCCTCCACTTGGTTGCCAGGGGACGTGGCCAGCCTGCAAACCACCACAGGCCCCGCGCTCATGCCACCCCACGCCCCAAGGGAACCCCACCCTGATCAGGGACATCCTTCAGGGCAAACTAGCTGGGCCCCACCTCTGTACCAGGCCTCTATCCTATCTAATAAAAGAGTAATATGCAGATTGATCATCACTGCAACACACAATATAGCTGCCCCCATGTGGTCAAAGATCTTGCCCCTATGTGGACACAAGATGGCCACCACAAGATGGCCAGCAGGAGAGGGCAGTTGGGAGGCACCCGGCCTGCAAGGGAGGGCAGTTGAGAAGGAGCAGGCCTGCAAGGGAGGGCAGTTGAGAGGGACCAGGCCTGCAAGGGAGGGCAGTTGGAGGTGATCAACCCTGCAAGAGAAGGCAGTTAGGAGGGACCAGGCTGGCGGAGGAGGGAAGTTGGGGGCAAACAGGCTGGCAGCAGAGTGGTTAGGGGCAATCAGGAAGGCAGGCAGGCAAGCAGTTGGGAGCCAGCAGTCCTGGATTGTGAGAGGGATATCGGACTGCCCGTTTAGGAATTGGGCCTAAATGGGCAGTCGGACATCCCTCGAGGGGTCCCAGATTGGAGAGGGTACAGGCTGGGCTGAGGGATAACCCCCCTCCATGCACAAATTTTGTGCACCGGGCCTCTAGTCTACTATAACACAAAACAGACATTTCTGATAGCCTGTGGTTTAGGCTCAAATTTTAACTTCCTGACATGAAAATTCTCAATTCTTTAATCCACCTTACATATAAGTTAATCTACCCAATTTATATGGTCAGGTGAAACTGATTATTAGCCTAGGGATATACTTTAAATACAATATATTTGCTTTAAAAGTTCCTTCTTGGTTTTGGTCTTAGTGAAAATTCATCAATCTTAGCTCTCACATGTTTAAAGCATCCCATCATTAGGAAATAGCAAGGATGAACATATACCATACCATAGATAAGGCGCCTACCAAAACAAGCATTTATTGAAGTCCTTTGTTTTTGTTGGAAAACAATTTGCCAGGGGTCTCTCACATTTCTGCACATTTTATAAAAAAGCACTGCCTACTTTTGTTCTGAACTATTTCTAAAAAGATATTTGTAAAGCAAACAGCGTTGGAAGATAGAAACAATATCTCCTTCCAGAGCAAGGGGAATCATGTTACCATTCATTTAAAAAGTTTGGCTTGGTATTTCTTAAATTCAGTCCCTTTCTTATAATGTTTAGATATGATCTGGTCTGCCCTGTGCTGCCTTATGGAAATTGGGGACCAGTGCTAAAACCATATACTCTTCCTGCTGCTGTTGCTGTGTATAATAAATTTTCCTTCATCTCTGATCCAGATGTCTAATGTCTTCTACCAGCATCCCTGAATGTGTGGCAGGCTTTCTTGTCAGCTTAAAAGCAGAGTAACATCTCAGACCCTGCGGAGGTTTTGATAATGTTGCTGATGAAGAGGGGATGCTGATAGAGATATGACTTTCTTTCTGGAAAAGAGAGATGAGGGACACACGGATAATTTAATGGAATCTGAGGGAAGTCTATGGGAATCAGTAGGATTTATATAGTCATTTGGGCAATAAATAAATAGGTTCCCATGTTTTTTTCTTGGTAATGAAGGGAGATTGAGGAGGTCGCTGCAAGCTAAGTAACAAGAAATATATAAAATACAAATGCCAAAATGCTGTTTTGTTGCTAATTCCCTCCTAAGTGGAAGGACCTCCTTGCCAGTCCAATAGCCAGACTCTGATCTTCAGTACTACTTATGACTTAGTACTAAGATTTGTACCGGGTAGGCAGAAGGCTGCTCCCCATTTTATACAGCAGTTAGGGAGATGCACATATATATTGAGAGTGAAAAGGGGAACTCCATGACCATAAACCAGGTGAATCATTAAAAGTGTGACTGGTTCACATGGGGAAGGAGGAGGTATGGAGCATACTGGTTGTTCAGGAATAATGGTAAATAATAGGTTGTCTTATGGCTAAACCTCTCCTTCATTCTATCATGCTAGTAAAATCTCTGATTTTTTAATAGTGAATTCTGACTGCTATAATGGTACATTGGATGTCTTAGGGAGATTTTCCTGAAACAGAAATCTTCCTCTGGGAAACTATAGATGAGCCCTTGGCTACCATCTGAGCTCTTACTGCCCTGGGTTGAGTTTAGAATTCTGATGGAGCTGACTGACTAAAGAATGAGATAGAGACCCAAAGAAATCTTGATAAGTTCTTAAGATCATCACCACTGTGCAAGAAAACTCCCCCAACCCTGATGTTGAAACCATCAGGAACTTAGTTCATTTGGTTATTCCATGAGCCATTGCCACATCACTGGAAAATGAAAGTATATATGAAGCCTCTATCTTTCCTTGCTCTCCAATCCCTCTCTGCCTCTTTACCTTGATCTACAGGGTATCCTCCAAAAATATATACATACTTTGAATGATTATAAAGTCATTGCTTATTAATATTCAGTTCACTTTCAAAATCTAAAAAAGTCTACAGAAATGAATGATTTTTTTTCATTGCCTATTTTAAAACTGATGACCATTCTGGTCCAGGCACTGCTGAAAATGTGAAGCAATGCAATCACAACCATCAAGAATCATTTTGTTCGCTATTTGTATGCCTCAATTCATCAATTGTGGCCAGTTTTGTACTATAAACTTTATCTTTTATGTACCCTCATTTAATAAAAGTCTAGTGGCATTTTAGGATAAATATTCTTCTTCAAAACTTAGTCTGGCTTCACCCATTATTTCAAATCAGTTAAGCTAGAAAAGGAGTAAAAATTAAGTGAGTTATCAGCTGTTAAAGTGTGTATGCATTTTTTGGAGGCGCCCTATACCATTTTAAAGAGATACACATGTATAAGCCAACGTATCCCTATCTCCAACAGGGATCAAAGGACATGTGTACCACCTAAGTATGCTGGAGAATTTCAAGGAAGCAAACGAATCAAACTTGTATGGATATGTTGAATGTGGATGCGCAAATTGTTCTCTTACCTGGATTTATGGAACACTCAGGTTCAGCTAATAGGGGTTAAGGTAGAATTCACAGTGGGAAAGGCAAGTTAACATGATCTTGTGGATGGACAACTTTAGGCCAATTTAATGTACTATTTTTGTTGTTTCTACATCTGATCGTGCGGTAGGAATTAATATGTTATATACTTATATTTCATCACCCATTAAGTGCCTGAGAAGATTATCACCATTGGGAAAGGCCACATACAGGGAAACACTAATGGAAGATGTAAATCACTTTCTACTGTTCTTGTTTCTCCCCACATAGTCCAACAGAAACAGTATAAAATCCTGAGAGGGAAAAAGGAAACCACACCCCCAATTACAGACTTGAAGTCAACATAGGTAGCAAGAGATGCAGTATTTTAGTACAACAGCCCAGCATGAGCAGTGAAAAATACTGAGGACTTGAAGCTAAGAATGGATTGTCACCAACAGCTCATGTAACTGAATCTATTACCAGACTAAACATTTCATTTACTATCTAAGATGGTGTCAATGCCTTCTTTTCTATCCTACTGGCTTCTGAGGACAAATACCAACTCACATTCTATGGCCACCAATATACATTTGCAGTAACTCCCAAATTTACTACAGGTTATCTCCAGGAGTAGCTAAATTCCTCTGTCATTTGCCATCAGTCAGATAGGCAGTATAGTGCCTCTACCCTCTACTGTACAAAGCTTTAACTATATCATGATATCCTGTTGGTGACAAAGTCAGAAGATAAGATTAGCAATGCCTTGACTGTGGTGTTATCATGCTTCCACCAGCTAGGGTGGTTTATAATCTCAGACAAGTCAGGGCTTTGTTTGTCAAATACATTTTGTTGGGACTATATGGGCAGATTTGCAATATTCAATCCCTCTGGCAGTCAAAGAAAAACTGTGGTCTATTCAACTCCAACCAACAAATAGATGTCCCACACCTCACAGGAATATTTAGGTACCAAAGAAAATATGTGCCTTACTTGGACATTTCTATTTATACCTTCATTTCAGCTAATCCAAAAATTAGCATCCTTTAACTGACACCCTAACCAATACACACTGTTTGCAGCGCTTCAGTAAGTTGTAGTATGCTCTCTCCATTGGGGCCCTACATCCCTAAAAGATCTGTGAGATATAAGTTTCTGTGACTAAACTCTGGAAAAGGGAGACAGCCTTCACCTTTTGGGGTTTTGGATGGGTCACCTCCCTAGCACAGGGGGTACACCCCTACCATGTACACACCTTTTGAAAAGTAGCTATTAGCTTGCTACTGAGCTCTTTTCAAAATTGAACTCCTTACCCATGGAGGTTTTATGACTCTCTGACCTACCAACTTCATTTGGGGACGGGTCAACTCAGACTCAATGGCTAACAATGTGAGAAAGGGTCCTGCAGACACACTTATCAAATGGAAATGGTATATTCAAGCTGTCAGCTTGCCTGGCTCCAATGGCATCTCAGTTTTACATGAAAAAATGGCTCTCCCAAACTGTTGCAAGTGTCCTAAATTTAACTCTCTGCTGAATCTGCCATCCCTCCAGACAGCTCTGACCATGATTTGATCTATATTCCCCTTAATCTAAGCAAGCAATGTATCAGAAACAGCAGGGGATGCCTCCAGTTTCTGCATTTCCCATGTGAAATACCTATCAACACCTCTGCCTGTCTTTCCCACACCCATTTCTGTAACGATTGATTAGCCAATCAGTGGGACAGACAAACTCCACCAGGCTGTTGATGTGGACAAATGAGACAAGTTAGATTGACTGTCCTCATGCAGCCCCTCGAGAACAAGGAGTAGAATCAGTTATTCATGCTTAACTTAGAGGTCTTAAATAATAAATCAATTATTCAAGACCCTTCCTAGGTCTTATAAATCACCAGGAATTGGCTATTGAAATAGTTCTCTCTTCCAGGTCAAGGCAGTGAAACCATCATTATCATTAACAGTCCTATGTCCCTTTGCATCATATAGTCATACCTACACAATAAATATCTATCAGCATCAATGGAATACAGAGAGTTAAAATTGCCTGTTTAAATTGAAATATTTTGTTAAAGCAATTTATGAACTTTTAATTCTTAACTTTTAATACTACAAATGTCGTTTGCTGCTTCCATTCACTCCCTCTTCTGTATTTCATTTGAATGTACCTTAAAGATTTAAGTTCCTTAAGAGACAAAATTGATATTTCAAACTTATGTTAAAATGTAAACTTAGTTATATTTCCTTCAAAAAATGACCCTATGAGCTACAACAATTGAATAACCACTGATCTCATTAGTGTGGGACATCCTATATCAGTTCATAATATTAGGTTCTTACATTGTAAAAAAATAGATATTTTCTCAAAGTTAAAATAATATGGAAAGCAATGTAAACATATGCTATTTTAAAGAAGGGGGTTATTTTTGTGCCAACACTCAGTCATGGCATACTGCCATCCATTTTGGCAAGGCATATTAAGAATAAGTTGTAGTCTTTTTTTCTCTGGACACCTTGTTCAGTAACATGGTAGCTGCCCTAGATTAATGCCAGCTGGTATTCCATCACTCCTTTCTCTCTTTGTTCTTTCTTTCTCTCCAGTTATACTGTAAGCTGCTTGAGGTCAAAACCTGTATTATATTCATCCTGGTGTCTGTAGTCATCACTTCAGATCTTGCCAGTAGGAGGTCCTCAATAAGTGGAAGCTAAATTAGACTCCAAAGAAATTAGGTTATGGTAGCCTTTCAGTTAAGTCTGCATCTTAACTGATTAAAAGAAGGTCATTTCCTGACCTAGCTGGTTTGGTTCAGTGGAAAGAGACTCTGCCTCGTCCATGGACTGAGGGGTCCTGAGTTTGATTCTGGTCAAGGGCATGACTGTCAGTTGAGTGGAGTAGTTGCTCTTGGATGATTGCAGGCTCGACTCCTCCTGGCCTCGGTGCCTGCAGAAGGGCACAACCAGTAGATGTGTCTCTCGATGTTTCTCTTGGGTGGACGAGGATTAACAACAACAGCAAACGAAGGTAAGACAAGGCATCCCCTCTGCTTTTGAAGCAGCCACCCAGCCCCCTACTTCCATCAGCACAGACACACCCCTCTTAAACAATGTAGTATTCTTCCATATAGATGTAAACCCATATTACCATGTTACTCTTCTTAGATGAGATGACACTGATGAGCCATATCACCAAGAATACATTTGAAAGTTTATATTTTACCCATTTATGATGATGGTTCCCCATTGACTTAGTCATTCACTTTCAATGATCTTTCTGGACATCAGTGACGAGAAAGCTAAAAATGCCAAAATTTTTAATTGCAGACTTGGAAATTTGTGAAACAAATGTATCTTCCCTGACCACCTGATCTATTCACAGACTACGGTGAAAAGAAAAAAACAAAACACATGGATCCACAAACATTCTTTTTGGTAACAAAAAGATTAAATATGCATAGAGATGAAACTATAAGAAAATATAAGTTTATTTCAACTGTTTTGCTTAGAGAAACCAAAATATGTTTTTAGGACTATTTTTCAATCAACTGTCTATTAAAAGTTAAAATGGATGCATCCATAGCATACGATTACTAATATTGTAAGGTAAAGAATATATAGTACAAATTAAGCAAAAATATTTAAGGATTTTTAGGTGAACCAATGATAGTTACATTTGTAAAAATATTTCCCAGGCTTTTACCTGAAGGTGAGAAAGAATGAGCATAAAAAGATTACACAATGGAATACTGTGCAGCTGTGAAAAAGAAGGATCTCTCAACCTTTGCAAAGGATGGATGGACCTGGAGATTGTTATGCCAAGAAATAAGCCAGTCAGAGAAAGACAAATACAAGTATAACATAATATTACTTATATGTGAAATCTAATGAACAAAATAGGTGCAGAGCATGGAAACATGGAACAGACTACTAGACAGATCTCAGAGGGCAGGGGTTTGGGAGAATGCAAAGAGATTAATAAAAGAACATATATGCATATGTGCATAGCCCATGGACACAGAGGATAGTATGGGGCAGGCCTGGGATGGGTCAGTAAGAGCTG